>NC_142868.1:68450000-69717500 GCF_051225735.1 Oryctolagus cuniculus
TCATAGGCCTCCCCGAGGAAAACCTCTGGTGCGCAGTACTCGGGGGTCCCCCAGAAGCCCCTTACCAGTGTGCCCTGCTCCAGCCGCAGGCTCAGGCCGAAGTCCGCCAGCTTGATGGTCATGTGCTCGTCCAGCAGCAGGTTGCCCAGCTTGAGGTCCCGGTGCACCACGCGCTGGGCATGGCAGTAGCTCACGGCGGCCAGCGCCTGGCCGAACAGGGTCCTGGCCTCGGCCTCGGCCAGGCCGCCCTGCTCAAACACGTAGCTCTGGAGCGAGCCCTTGGTCGCCAGCTCCATGACCAGGAACCGGTGCGTCCTCATGTGCCGCTCCTCCAGCAGCCGCACGATGTTGTCGTGCCGCAGGCTCCTCAGGATGGCTGCCTCCCCCTGCGCGGACAGCGGGCTGCTGGGAGAGCAGTCTCGCAGGAGGATCTTCACTGCCACGTACTTGCCCGACGCCAGGTGCCGGGCCAGCTTCACCAGGCCAAAGCCGCCCCGGCCGATCACGTCCACAAAACGGATCCCATCCAGAGGAGGATGGAAGTCCAAGGGGTCTTCCATGATGCCGGTCACCTAACTACGCTCTCTCGACTCCCTAAATCACTCGACGCACACTAGCTAATCACCGATCCTCACTGCACTGCCTACAACACAAAGGGACCACGGGGGACTGACTACCCAGCTGACTAAGACACAGCACCAGCTACTCTCACTACTCTAGCGGTGATGCCACAAGCCTATCTCAATAATGCAGAAAAAACAAAGAGGAAAAGCCACTAAATCCTTGAACGCTGATACTTCTGAGTGTGCTAGCTGACTAGAGTGGGGGAAGCAAAAATAAAGAAAACTGCAAAAAAAGACCAAATGGGCAAAACAACAACGAGGAGGAAAACAACAAACTAAACAAAATGGAAAAAAGCAAAAACCAAATAGACCCAGAAACAAACAACCAAGAAAAAGCACAAGCAACACCAACGAGCGCAAAGGCTGGTTAGATGGGTCCTAGTTACACAGATCACAAAAGAGTGCTCTCTGGGTAAGGCGGACAAAAATCTAGGCCCCCGTAGCAGCTATATATACTTTTTGGGGGTTCACCTCACATAATGGCGCCTTGTGAGAGCAGAGCAAGAAATGGACCAATCACAGCCCAGCCAGGGACTGTGTAATATGACTTTCATAACAGTGGTGACTTATGAAGTCAGAGCAAGAAATTGACCAATGGGAGCTGTAGTTCATCCACAGTGGTTTTTCTCGATAATCTTCCAATAAAATTGAAACGATACCCAAAGAGTTTTTGGCCTAGGTTGGTGATAGGGCTTGATACTTAATTTTTGAGAAACTCCAACCTATAGATTGCTTGGGTGGCCTTCTCATTACTAGTTTAAATATGATGATACGTTGCATCTTTTGAAGACCTCCTAGTGTCTCCACTTAGTATAGCCCCTCCTTTGTCTTTACTCTCTGAGTGATGGGTCTCAGAATGATGGAACAACATCTCTGGCCTCAGTAAACTCAACAAGTGTTCTGCTGCCCAAGACACCGCCAGGTACACTGTTCGCACCTCCAGAGCTGAGAGGAAGGTGGCTCTGTCACCCTTTCCCCCTAAGTCATCGTCAGATTTCTTGGCAGAAACCCTGGAAGCCCAGAAGGTAGTGGGGTCTGTGCAGTCCAAACATGGAAGGCCCAATCAGAGGCAGCCGAGAAAGCTACATCCTCTGAGACTGTCCTCCACCCGGTAGGGAGGAATCGAGGCACTGTCAGGCACTTGGGGTTTTTGGGCTCCTGTAACAACAACCACCAAAACTCCTGGCTCCTGGCTTCAGCCTGGCCAAGGCCTGGAGGTCATTTATGGGCTGTATCAGAGGATGGAGGAGCTCTCTAGCTCCCTCTCCCTAGCTCCCTCCCTCCCTCCCTCTCTCTCTCTCTCTCACTAGCACTCTCTCTTTCCCCTCTTCACTCTCACACACATAGAATGCAACTTAGGAAAAAAGGAGAAACTCCCTGCTTCAACTCCTCAGGTCCTGCACTGCCCAGAACTAGGACGGGACGATGGCCGCATCACAGCCTCACATCTGTCTCCTTGGGACAGCTTCGTGCTGAGCCCTCAGGAGCAGTGTTTCTCCCAAGGAAGCGACAAACTCATCTGTCGCTCCCCGTCTTCATGGGGGAACGACACTAAACCCTGCCTAGGCTTCATATCCGAGTCACGGCACCATTATGTCGCTCCCCGTCTTCGTGGAGGAACGACACAGGACCCTGCGCTGTTCTTTCGTCTGCTCGGCCCTCCCCGGGTTTGCTGCTGGTTCTTCCCGGGGTGGCTACCGTCCCTTCCACCTCCGTGGAAGGGCGGTTCCCCCTGCCACATTCCCCACTTCCGCGGGGGAGCGGCACACCGCGGGCCGGCTCTCTCGGGGGCTGCACAGGTGTTCCCCTTAGATGTTCCCCTTAGATGTTCCTGGTGCATGCCGTCTCTCTCCTCCTTTATAGTCCTCTTCCACCAATCCCAACTCTGCTACCCACACGCCGAGTACGCTGCTCTCCTCCAATCAGGAGCAAGTCCTACAGTTTATTGGCTGAACTGGAGGCAGCTGTGTAGAAGCTGTTTTCTTCTCTCCCAGCGCCATATTGTGGGAGAGCAGATGCATAGAATAAGTCTTAATTCCAGTAACTTAGTCTAGTCCGAGTTGCTCCCCACACTCATCTCAGGTAGGAAGTGAGCCCAGTAACCCTTGCCCCCACATAGCAAGTGGATCTGTGTCTCCTGCAGTTCTTGAGGAGCCCCCAGGGCCCAGCACAGCCATGGGCCCCAGGAACACATGATGGTCCCTCTGCACCGACTGCCCACACCCTCTTGGGAGAGGAACCCCTCCCTGGGGAGATGACCCCCTCCTCCAGGATGTCCAGGGACACTGCACAATGCGATTTCTCCATGATTTCCTGCAGTGCTGGTCACCTCCTCAGGGCTGAGAGGAAAGAACCAGCACCCCAGGAATTCTCACTACAGTTTTGCTACAAAAGTCAAAAAAATTTTATTATGAAGACGTTGGGGACTGTTTTCCATTAAGCACAGGTAAAAACTCATCTTTGTAATAAGGTTGGAGTTTTTGAAGGCAGATCAAATAAAGATGAAACTCAGGATACTACCAAAACATCACCAGATATAGAATTCAAAATTTATTTAGGTGCAAAAACTTTTGAAAACCTGTGCATAGTTTGTCCTTATCATACTTTTCCCGTGAATGTTTTGTATCCCCTCTCCTATGCATGAATTTCAAAAACTGCAACAAATAAGCTCATCCTTTATTTCCATTTTCCATGAGGTTTTCCAAGTCCCTTCAAGTAACCCAGTTCGAGGAAAAACAGAGTTCCCATCCGGACTGCAAAGCAGCGTCGGCAAGGACGAGAGACACACCACAGCTCTCCTTCTCATCACTCCTCCCCAGTGCTGGTGGGAGCCTTGCAGACCCACCTGGTTTTAGAAAATTCATCTCCCCCAAGGTAAGTGATGGCCCTGAGGACTCTGTGTCCCCCAGCTCTGCTCAGCAGTAGCCTGAACATGCTGCGGAAAGTCCTATCTTGTCCACGCTGGACTAAAATGAGGAGGCGGAATCTCTGTGGGCACTGCCCCAAGAATTCAATGCGGTGTAAATCCCAAAGGAAACTGCTAAGAAAATGTCTTATTAGACTGTTTTTAAACTATTTAAACTATTTAAAACTATTTATTTGAAAGGTGGAGTTACAGATACAGGGAGACAATAAACACACACGGGTGGGGACAGAGAGAGAGAGAGAGAGGAAAGAGGGGGAGAGAGAGAACTTTCATTCACTGGTTCACCTGTCCCCCCCCCCCCCCGCAAATGGCTACCATGGCTTAGACTAGGCCAGTCTGAAGACAGGCACCCAAACTCCATCCAGGTCTCCCCTCAGTTGGCAATGCCCCAGGTAGTTGGCCATCTTCCTCTGCCTTCCCAGGCATGTTAGCGGGGAGCTGGATCAGAATCAGAGCAGCCGGGACTCAAACCAGCCTCCTGATATGGGTTGCCAGTGTCACAGGTGGCAGCTTTACCTGCTATGCCACAGCACTGGCGCCTCAGTTCTGAAGAGCCAAGGCGCCTCCATTTTAAAAAGCAGCCTCCATTTTCTGGAGTAGGCCCAAGTTCCTGTAAAAGCAAACATTCAACAGTTACCAAATAAGGAAATGCCCTGGGCCCAAGCCAATCAGGATCAGCCTCGTCCAACCAAGAGCTCCCAGGAATGGCACCGTTCAATCCACTGTAGCCCTGTACCCCAAACCCTTGCTGATGTAACCCTGCAGCTTTTTCCTTTAAAAACGCTCCCGAACAAAGCTCAGGGCCTTCCTCTGACCTCCGCTGCATCGGTTGGTTAGATGAGGTCCCTGCCGCAGCTTGTACTTCCAGAATAAACCTTGCTTTTGCATTTCGGTGAGATCAAGTCTCTGGTGATTTTTGGGGATTCAGCGATCTGGGCATAACAGTTTCTTTTAAGATTTATTTATTTGAGAGATCCGTGGACAGAGAGGGATTGATCTTCCATCCTCTGGTTCACTTCGTACATGGCCGCAACAGCTAGGGAGGGTCAGTTTAAAGCCAGGAGCCTACGGGGCTGGCACTATGGTGTAATGGGTTCAGCCAGCGGTGCAGTACTGGCATCCCATATGGGTGCTGGCTTGAGTCTCGGCTGCTCCACTTCCAATCCAGCTCCCTGCTAATGTGCCTGGGAAAGCTGCGAAAGATGACCCAGATGCTTAGGCTGCTTCTCCCACAGTGTAGACCCAGAAAGCTCCTGGTTCCTGCTTCCACCTGGCACTTCCCTTGCCATTGTGGCTATTTAAGAAGTGAACCAGCAGATGTAAGACCTCTCTCTTTGTATGTCTGTCTGTCTCTCTCTCCCTCTCTCTCCCTCTCCCCTTCTACCTTGTGTGTGTGTGTGTGTGTGTGTGTGTGTGTGCATGTGGTGTCTGTTTGTCTGTATTCCTCCCTCTCTCTCTGTAACTCTGCCTTTCAAAAAAATAAATGTTTTTGGTCGGCGCCGTGGCTCACTAGGCTAATCCTCCGCCTAGCGGTGCTGGCACATCAGGTTCTAGTCCTGCTATGGGCACCGGATTCTGTCCCTGTTGCCCCACTTCCAGGCCAGCTCTCTGCTGTGGCCAGGGAGTGCAGTGGAGGATGGCCCAAGTCCTTGGGCCCTGCACCCTGGGAGACCAGGATAAGTACCTGGCTCCTGCCATTGGATCAGCGCAGGGTGCCAGCCGCAGCGCGCTGGCCACAGCGGCCATTGGAGGGTGAACCAATGGCAAAGGAAGACCTTTCTCTCTGTCTCTCTCTCTGTCCACTCTGCCTGTCAAAAAATAAAATAAAAAAATAAAAAAATAAATCTTTTTAAAAAGCCTAGAACTCCACCCAGGTCTACCACGGGGGTGGCAGGTGCCCAGGTACTTGGACCATATGCCGCTGGTTTCTCAGGTGTGTTAGTAGGGAGCTGGCTTGGAGCCAGGGCTTGAACAGGCACTTCAACTATGGGATGCTGGCATCATAAGCAGTGTCTTAGCCCGCTGTGCCATACACCAGTCCCCAAGAACCAAGGTTTCTTTCTCCCTCCAAATCTGATATCAGTGAAGTAAAGGAGTTTTGCTTGTCCTCAGGGAGCTGTCACAGACTTTTGTCAAACTTGGTTCACTGGGTGTGGTGATAAATAATCTGCACATGTTTTGATGTGTTTTATCAAGCTGATGAGAGCCCTTGTACTCAGGTAAAGTCTGCTGGGGACCATGTGCTAATGGGGTGGACATGCAGAACCAGTGACAGCCAGGTTACTCATCAACAGAGAAAGTGTCTACACAATGTCTCTTTAGTGGGGCAACGACACCCGAAACATCACCCTCACCCGTGGCCAGGAAGGGCAGGGGACACAGGCACAGCCCCCTGGGTGGCCACCCCTGGTCACAGTGCCTGAGCTGGATGAGCTCATAATGCAGGTAGCGTCCATGCCAGGGCTCTGCCGGTTAGGAGACAGAGGTACCAGGAAGAGAGTTCTCCATCTGGAGGGCTTCCACTGGGGGCTGTGAATGCCAGGATGGTGGAAGCCCTCTCTCCTGGGAAGAAAGCCTGTGTCCAAGATGAAGTCCAAGGGACAGAGAGGTGAGAGAAGGGGCTGGGGGCAGGGCAGACAGAATAAATGAATGAACGGGCTGATCCTGTCCTGGAGATCCGGATCCCAGTTCTAATGCAGGTTTACCATGGCACCCTCAGATCCCATGAGATCCGTCAGTGTCTGCGGATCTTTTGCAGTCCACAAGTAAGTAACTTGTCTTTCTTTTGTTCTCATTCTGTTGTCTTACTGTTCCTTACACTGGCTGATTGAGAGCATTCTGGGTAATGTAAGTTAGCTGTTGTGTGTGCACTCTGTGAGCTGACATAAAATGTGCCTCTGGAACTGACCTAAAGCCGCCTCTGCAGACTGCTCCCTGGACCCCCTGGCCTGTGGGCTGGCTGCCCCACCCCTCAGACACCTGGGGCTGCCTCTAACCTTGGGCTATGTGGGTTCTGTTCCCAGCCCTTGGGACACAGCCCCGCATGCTCATGTGCCATCATGTGTCCCCGCAGCACACACCTGCATGCCAGGAACTATTTACCCACTTCTCCACTAGGACTGTGTGAGTGCATGGGGACACGGGGGTTCCCCAAAAGTCTGTGCATGGTGGAGTTAAGCTTGGGTGGATCACTCTCCAAGTATCTGCAATAGCCAGGGCAGGCCCAGGCTCAGGAGCTCAGAACTCCATCCAAATCTCCCATGTGGGTTCTGGGACACAGTCACTTGAGCCATTACCTGCTGCCTCCCAAGCTGCACATTCCAGGAAGCTAGAATCAGGAGCAGAGCTACAATGTGAATCCCAACACCCAGATGTGGGTTCAGGGTATCCTAAGTGGCTTCTTAACCACCACACCAGATGCTTACCCCCTCAAGTTATTTTTAATCAGTAAAGAAAATGGAATCATGGAGGCCAGCACTGTGGTGTAGCAGGTAAATTTGCCGTCTGCAGCCCCGGCATCCTATATGGATTCTGGTTCAAGTCCCAGCTGTCCTACTTCCAATCCAATTCCCTGCTAATGAGCCTGAAGATGGACCAAGTACTTGGGCCCCTGCACCCTCATGGGAGACCCAGAAAAAGCTCCCGATTCTTGGCTTCAGGACAGCCCAGCTCTGCCCATTGCAGCCATCTGGGGAATAAACCCACAAATGGAAAATCTCTCTCTTTCTTTCTCTATGTCTCTCTGTCTCTTTCTCTCTCTTTCTCCCCCGCCCAACTCTGCCTTTCAAATAAATAAATAAACATTTTAAAAATAAGTAAATTCTAAAAGAGAGACACTTAGGCACAGAGTGCAGGTTTCTGTGAAAACATGAATGGGAGTAAAATTATAAAATCTTAATCAGAAAAACATTGGGAGAAGCAGAAAGAGAATGTATGTTCTGCTTTAAAGCCTGTTACAGTCCTAAAGTCATGCATTTTTCGCAGTCACAGATATTGTGGTTTTCCAGTCCTGAAACATCGATACGGTCTGATAGAGTCAGAGGCATGGTGCTTGGCGGGTAGCGAGGAAGACTTTGGTGACATAAGCAGAACGTGGTCCACGCCTCCGTCTCCGAGGGGAAAGGCAGGCGCAGCATCAGACACGGGTGGCAGTGAGTCCCAGCGGGACAGACAGTCTTGGGTGGAAATAAAGAGTTACTAGATACTGTAACACGCTGTGTTGAACTTCTCTCTCTTGCTATCTCTGTACCTAGGCGTTGGACTTTATACTTTTTTCCTAAAAACGCAGCCAGCTCTAGCTGAGAGCCGTGTCCCTGTATCTGTGCCCCAGTTTGCCAGTCAGCACCCATCGAAACACCAGACTCAGGCACACAAACTGTGTCCATGGACTTTATTATTTTGAAACAACTCTAGAGCAGACAACAGTGTCCAGCTAATACAGGTGTGAGAGGAAAGTCAGCTGCCTTAGGCTCCCTTATGCATGGCTGTGTTAAAAACGGCATCGGCATTTAATGGAAGGGAATGGCCGTGGCCTAAGGTGTAAGCCAGAGACTTAATTACGGGAGACATAGGCTCTCCATGACTGACTTCCTGTCTCTCCTTGGAGCTCCTGTCTCACTGAAAGCTCTGTGCTTTGCTTATCCTGTTCCCTAAACGCATGAGGCTCATTTCTACCTCTCAGAAGTTAAACACAGCACTTCCTTTCCTTTTCTGGGTCATGTCTAGGTAGCCTGCAAAACAGCCAGCACTCACAACCTGTGGGAGGCCTCCCATGAACCAGCGTTTCCCTCCACTGCAAGGTCACACAGTGCTGCCCAAGTCACACACAGTGGTACACAGGTCACACGCAGTGCTGCCAAGGTCACACACAGTGCTGCCCAAGTCACGCAGAGTGCTGCCAGGTCAACACAGTGCTGCCCAGGTCATGAGAGTGCCCTGGGAGGAGGGGATCTGCAAAGCTCATCCTAGGACAACAGAAAAGTGGGGGCAGGAGGCTGGCCACGGAGAAGAGCAGACAGGGGAAGCCACAGCCAGGGCAGGATCCAGCCCATGGGGAACTCCCCAGGGGGAATGCCAAGTCACAGGCTACGGAAGCCATGGCCAATCTTTCCATCGCCAGACGGTGCCTGTGATGCGCTGTTCTCACTCCACCACAAGCTCACCAGCCTCCTGGTGTCAGCGTGTCTTGTGGTTGGGGGTAGCAAAGAAGGCAGGCTGGACTTCAGGGTCAGGTGAGGCAGGGGTGCTGGAAGTGGCTGGAAACACAGGAGTGGAGGCAGTGGGTCAGAAGCCCAGCAGATCCTTGGAGCGATGCCTGTAAGGCCCTGGGGAACCCCAGAGATCCTGGGGAACAGGTGACTTCAGAACCCGGGAGGACACCTGGGGACGAGTCCTTCAGTTACGTCATCATTCTCATGATTAAGGGGGCACCTACTGCTTTTATGCTACAAACCACAGAAGGAGAGTGCTCCATGACTCTTGGGTGCTTGGGAAAAAGTGAGTGAGTGGGCACAGACGGTTCCCTGGGGAGTGCAATGATGCATACGAGTCGGCTCCAAAAAGTGAGAAGAAAACTGAATTAAAGGATGAGGTTATTTTGGTGCAAGAAAATTGAAATTCATTTTGTTTCATAAAACATATTTTTCATGAGGTTTTTAAACAAGGTAGCCACGTTTCAGGGCAGTATGGTGGTAGACATAAAGACCCTTTGTATATTAGTTCCATATTTTGGAATCGCTTGTTTGCTATTTAGCTGAAAATACACTTATTTGTCCTACAGAATACCATGAAGATTAGAGGTAAAGACTATGGGGGTCCCTGGATGAGAGAGCGCCTCCCTAGCCTGCCTCTTGGCTTTTTTCTAGTGAGCTTCTGTGGAACTTGCTATTTGGCACTGTATCCACCAGGGGGCAGAGAAAGACAGGGAATGGAGATTAGAACACGTAATTAGAGAACAGGACTACCCATTTTCTTTTTTTTTTTGACAGGCAGAGTGGACAGTGAGAGAGACAGAGAGAAAGGTCTTCCTTTGCCGTTGGTTCATCCTCCAATGGCCGCCACGGCCAGCGCGCTGCGGCCAGTGCACCGTGCTGATCCGATGGCAGGAGCCAGGAGCCAGGTGCTTTTCCTGGTCTCCCATGGGGTGCAGGGCCCAAACACCTGGGCCATCCTCCACTGCACTCCCTGGCCACAGCAGAGAGCTGGCCTGGAAGAGGGGCAACTGGGACAGAACCCGGTGAAGTGACCGGGACTAGAATCAGGTTTGCCAGTGCCACAAGGTGGAGGATTACCTTAGTGAGCCACGGCGATGGCTCAGACTGGTAATTTTTAAATGTAGATCCTACCATGTCATCCCCTACTTAAAACCCTCCAACTGCTCTTAGGATAAGGATAAAACTCTCTTTACCAAGTTTACGAGAGAGAATTAGGATGGCTGCACATTGTAAAAAATATATTCCCAAAATGGCTCAGATAAGACACTTGTCTTTCCTTCTTGGCCAAACTCCAGAATAATTTAGGGCTGGTGTAGTAGTCCCGTTATCAGGAGACCCAGGTGCCTTGTATCCATTGCTCTCTCAGTACACTGCCTCACGGCCCAACATGGTTGCTCGGTCTTCACCACCACATCCCATTCTAACTAGGAGGAAGAAGGATGGAAAACAGAAGAGCACAATCCTCCCCACAAAGAGACTTTCAGAAGTTAGACTCCATTTTAGCTAGAATCTAATCACACACACACATCTCAGCTGCAACAGCACGGAGACAGTATGTTTAGAATTCTGACAGCCATGTGTCCAGCTAAAACCATTCTATTACTAGAAGGGGGAAAAGTATTCCTATTACTACAGCAGAAGGAAACAAACGAGACCACTACAGGCAGGTATTCTGGGTCATTCAAGTGTCAATTATGTTAATTACAAAAATTATTATAGGTAAGGCCAATTATAGAGAAATTAGTTTTTAATGTTCACACTCTCAAAATAAATGTCAAAACTTGGGTTTTATTAGCTTCTAACTTGAAGAACTTCCCAGAAATCTCAGAGCGTGAACCAACAATGGCTTGACGTAACCCTACCTTTCTTTCGTTGCTTTTCCTGGAGGAGTTGAAGGGACAGATGACCCACAGTGTTGGGAGAGTTCTTCTTCATCAGCATATATAGCAGTGCTGTGTAGGGGAGGATCTATACAAGACCAAAAATGTACAACTTCAGTGGTCTATGTGGGCAGTGTCCATTCCCTGATACTGGAGTACTACACTGTCTGTGTTTAAATGGTTAACAAAACCAAAATCAGTCCTACAGGCCACTCCCAAATGCTTTTCCATATCACTCCCCTTCCTCTCTTTCACTCTGGGTTGCTAGAGCCTTTGAATGGCATAAAAAGTCACCTCGATTGAAGAAGATGACCAAAGAACTGGTCCTGGTAGAAAGGCATAGAAAGGAGATGCTTGGAGGAGGGAGGATGCTCTGGCTGCCCAGGAAAGGAGAGTACAGGAGACCTCGGTGCACTAGGCTGGGCTTATGGTGGTAATGAACTTGGCAGGGCAGTGAGGTGGCCAGAAGTGCTGCAGGGGGAGGGAGTCCTGGTAAGACTCAAGCTACTATTTCTTCAGGCTCAAATTTTAGCACACCAGTGCAAATGCAAGCAAAATTTTCCAGACATACAGCTGCTTAAATAATGAACTGTCAATTGCATAAGTTATTTTTTGGGGGGAATATTAAAATGTTTATTTTGGAGCAAAAAAAAATCTATGCATAAGCAGAATATTCAGAAAGCTCACAGGAAACATTTTATAAAATATGTACAGGGGCCAGCACTGTTGCGCAGCGGGTTAATGTCCTGGCCTGACGTGCCGGCATCCTTTATGGGTGCCGGTTCAAGACCCGGCTGCTCCACTTTCGACCAGCTCTGTGCTATGGCCTGGGAAAGCACTGGAAGATGGCCCAAGTCCTTGGGCCCCTGCACCTGTGTGAGAGACCCAGAAGAAGCTCCTGGCTCCTGGCTTCAGATCGGTGCAGCTCTGTCCGTCACAGCCATCTGAGGAGTGAACCACCAGATGGAAGACCTCTCTCTGTGCCATTCCTCTGTGTAACCCTGACTTTCAAATAGATAAAATCTTTTAAAAAATTATGTACATATTTCAATTTTTTGTACCAAGTTAATCTTTTGTTTCCCACTACCTTCTGAAGATATGTGTGTATGTGTACAAATATGTAGACAGACATAGCATGGGGCAAGACAAACTGACCATCTTCCCCACCCCACCCCCAATCCCTTGAGATTGTCTCCCTTCTTCAATATGTGTTTATTCTGGTCTGTGCTGGGCCACACACGGAAAGGGAACCTCGTCCGACTTGCGTCCTCACTGAGGAGGGAAACATTCCTCCACGCCCCCATCTCACGCCCACTCCAGGGTCTCCCTCGGGAAGTGCTGCAAGGCTGGGGTGCAGTCAGGCTCCAAGGCCCTGCCTGTGGTCCTCAAACACGGGGTGTGTCTACCTGAGCTGGAAGCCCAGGTAGCAAGGCTCTGCTGGCCAGGGGAGAATGGTAGGTGAGGGGAAGGACAGAGCCTAATACAGCACTTGCCTTCCCCCGCCCCCTCCAGTTCTGCTGCTTCCAGCAGGCATGCAAAGCCCAGGCGGAAAACCAGGAACCCGAGGAGGGGAAAGAGGAGAGATGGAGGCAGGAGAGAACGAGGCTGGGGGCTCAGGTCAGGCAGGTCAGGCCAGCGCTGGGGCCCCAGGAGCGGGACGGGAACTGTGACTCGCACCTCTCTGCTCCCTGACAGATGAGGGTGAGAAGGGCAGCGGCAGTGAAGACGCATGCTCGGGCAGCGAGAGTGAACAGGAGAGGGGTGACAGGGACGAGGTGAGTGACAAGAGTGGCAGTGGCGAGCAGGAGAGCCCAGGCCTCCTGGGACAAGCAGATGATCTCTGGCTGCGATGCCGATCTAGAGGTCGATGCCGACTCTGACGAGCACGATGAGCCTGTGGTGCAGTGACAGTGACTCGGACAGCAGCGGAGACGCAGGTGCTTAGCGGAGTCACAGGCAGAGCGCCAGTCCCCGCCCCCGTGGCAGGGAGCACTTGGCCCAGGGGGACAGCAGTGAGCCTGCGGCCTCTGACTCCAAGGAAGCTGACAGTGCCTGAGCCCCAGGGCTGGCACAGGCACCATTACTGATCAACTGCACAAGAGTGAAACTAGCAATGGACTCTCTACTCTCTTCACCAGGAAAGGAGTTATTTACCCTGCTGCTGTGAATAACAACAACACAACAGACAAATCCCAAATCTCCAAGTGGAACCATTCCAACTGAATGTTTACAACTTAATAAAACCCAATTGAAAAACAGGCAGAGTTTGAATAGACAGTTCTTCAAAAAGCATGTTCAACTGACCAATAGGAACATTAAGAAGATGCCTAATAACTACTAGTCATTTAGGAAGCGCAAATCAAAACCACATTAAGCTATTATGTTGTATCTCTTAGTATAAAAAACAAAGTAAGTGTAGGTGAGGATGAGCAGCAGTTGGGACCCTGTGCACTGCTGGTGGGAATTTGAAATGCTGCAGTCACTGCACAAGACAGCACAGCATGTTCTGAATACAAACACAGCACTCCTGTATCAACCAGCCACTCCACTTCTGGCTATGTTCCTAAAGAAGTGAAAGCAGGTTCCAGAAGAGAGAAATTGTGCAACCATGTAAATTACAGCATTATTCACAACAGTCAACAGGTGGAAGCAAACCAACATCCATCAACAGACGAATGGATAAATGTGGTACATACATAGGATGGAATATTATTCAGCTATAAAAAGGAAATGCTGACATATGTTACAGGAGGGATGAACCTTAAAGACATTACATTAAATAAACTGGCTACAAAAGGGCAAATATTCTATGATACCTCTTATAACAGGTGTTAAAGCAGTCCAATTCATAGAGAAAGAAAGTAGAATGGGAGTTACCAAGGGCTGGGACAAAGGGAGAAGGGGGGATTGTGGTACAGGGTTTCAGTTAGGATAGATGAGAAAATTCTGGAGATGGATTGTCATACAGTTATACAACATAAATGCTGATAGTGTTTTCAAGAGGGCAGAATAGGAAGGGAGCTTACTGCTCTAGTCTAGATGAAGATGGTTAAGAAAAATAAAGGTGAGAGGCTGCAACCTCAGGGCACAGTTAGGGAGAAAAAGGCAGAAGAAACCATTAGAGGGACACTGTGGATCTACGTGGAGGGTGTGGATGCACACAACTCAGGACCCCAGCGACCAAGAGCCTCAGCACCAGCTTTGGAGTGAGGAGACACCAGACTGCTGCAGGCCAAGCCACTGGCAAGAAGGCTGTGGGAAGAGTGTGGTATGAGTCTGGATTGGAGCCTGGAGGGGAGACAGTGAACAGGGTTTCTGTTTCTCCCTGACCCGCCGGCACCAGTGTCCTGTCCTGTAACGAGCTGAGAGGGCAGGCAGCATTTTGGACACACATAACAGCTGGGCCCACTGGGGTCCATGTGCCCAGCAACCTGCCGAGAGGAAATTCCTGAGTCTGGGTGGGATAACTGACAGGGGGCTGGGTGCCCGTGACTGTGGGAGCCTCGTGTCTATGACTGTGAAAACACTGGCTGCATCGGAGAGCGCAGGGTGTGGCTGGGTCTCTGGGCAGTCACTGTGGCGGCTCCACATGCTGGAGGTCCCTGATTCCCTGGTGAGGGTCACTGCTACAGGATCCATGTCCACCCCGAGGACTGCAGGGATACTTTGAGTTGTTCTCGTGGCAGCATGGATGAGAGTTGTACCCACTGGGGCTATTGCCCAGGCGCTGGTCTCCTTAGAGAGGAAGGGAGCATGAGAATATACCAACATAGCTGAACAAACTTCCCCTCTGATAAAAAAAAAAATTTACCATACCTAACTTGGGTGTCACCTTGGACACATCCCTCACCCGGAGCACTGAACAGAGCTCCCTGATCACTCCTAGCACACACTCAGGTTATTACTGAAACAGCAGAGGCAAAGTTCAAAGATAAAAGCCATCACAGGGCCAAAACAAACAAAAAAAAACCCAACAACTATCACCACAAATACCTAATAATAAATGCAGAAATTCAAGAAACAAGGATAAGGACAACGTGACACCCCCAAAAGAACACAACATTTCAATACCAGAATGTGAAGATGAAGAGACTGACAAAACACCAGAAATGGAATTAAAAAACTAATCACAGGATTACCTAGAAGTAATCAGAAGCAAATTCATTAACTAAAGAAACCTGTACATGGCATGAAAGAGACTTTTTCCCATGAAACTGAAATTTTACAGAGAAGTGAAAAGGAATTATTAGAAATGAAGGATTCAGTAGAACCAATAAAAGTACTATGGATAGCCATAAGAACAGACTTGGTAAGGCAGAAGAGAGAATATCCAAGTTAGAAAACAAACCTTTGAAAATTTTATGGACAAAAAAAAAAAAGGGGGGGGGGAATTGGAAAACTGAAAAACACCATTGGAATTTATGGGATACTAACAAATGACCCAACATACAGGTCTTAGGAGTTCCTGAAAGGGTGGAAAGATGGAATGGATTAGCAGGCCATTTTAGTGAAATAATTACATAAAGAAAGGGATGTCCAAAAAGGAAGCACTTAGAACTCCTAATAGACACGATCAGAAAAGATCTTTGCCACAAAACGTTGTAGTCAAACTCTCCACAGTAAAGCATAAAAGATTCTAAAATGTGCATGAGAGAAATGCCTGGTTACTTTCAGAGGCTCTCCAATTAGACTCACAGCTGAATTCTCATCAGAAATGAGATACATTCCAAGTCCTAAGAGAAAAAAACTGTCAACCTGGAATACTGTACTCTGCAAAGCTCTCATTTACAAATGAAGGTGAAATAAAGACCTTCCACAACAGAGATTGAGTTTGTCAGTACTCGTCCAGCATTACAAAAGGTACTTAAGGATGCACTACACACAGAAACAGTGTCATCACTATGAAAGAAGATGAGGGCAGAAAATCTCCCAGTAAAAGTACAAAGGAAATCCAAAGTAAACAATAGGAATGTTTATGGGGAAATGGCAGGGCCAAGTCCTTACTTATCAATAGTCAACTTGAATGTAAATGGCCTCAACTCTCTAGTAAAAAGGCACAGACTGGCTGAATGGATTAAAAAACAAAACCCATCTATCTGCTGCCTACAAGAAACACATCTCACCAACAAAGACACATGCAGACTGAAAGTCAAAGGATAAAAAAAAGATATTACATGATATCAGAAACCAAAGAAAGAGCTGGTATAATCATCCTAATATCAGACAAAATAGATGTTCACACAAAAACTGTTAAAAGAGACAAAGAAGGCACTATGTAATGATTAAGGGTTCAACTCAACAGGAAGATGAGGCTATTATAAATGTTTATGCACCTAATTGCAGGTCACCCACTATTTCAAAGAAATGTTAATGAATCTAGAGAGAGACATAGACTCAAACACTGTAGTAGCGGGGACTTGAATATCCCACTTTCAGGGCAGCCCTGTGGCGCAATGGGTTAACACCCTGGTCTGAAGCGCTGGCATCCCATATGGGCACTAGCTCAAGACCTGGCTGCACCACTTCCAATCCAGCTCTCTGTTATGGCCTGGGAAAGCAGGAGAAGATTGTCCAAGTCTTTGGGCCCCTAATCCCGCGTGGGAGACCTGGAGTTAGCTCCTGGCTCCGGATCAATGCAGCTCTGGCCATTGTAGCCAATTGGGGAGTGGACTATCAGATGGAAGACCCCTCTCTCACTTTCTCTCTCTCTCTCTGCCTCTACTCTCTCTGTGTAACTCTTTTGAATAAATAAATAAATAAATCTTTTTTAAAAAATCCTACTTTCAGCAATGGACAGATCAAGCAAACAGAATATCTGCAAGCAAACAGTAGAGTTAACACTATAGACCAAATGGACCAAACAGATAACTACAGAACTTTTCATCCTACAAATGCAGAATGCACATTCTTCTCACCAGTGCATGGAACCTTCTCTAGGGTAGACCACATGCTAGGCCATAAAGCAAGTCAAAGCAAATAAAAAAATCAAAATCATATCATGCATCTTCTCTGACTACAATGGAATGAAGCTGGAAATCAGCAACTCAGGAATCTCTAGAACATATACAACACATGGAGACTGAACAATATGCTCCTGAATGAACAGTGGGTCACTGAAGAAATCAGAAAAGAAATTTAAAAATTTCTGGAAACGAATAAAGATGAAAATACAACATAGCAAAACTTATGGGATATGGCAAAAGCAGTGTTAAGAGGAATGTATATAGCAATTGGTGCCTATATCAAGAATTGGAAAGATACCAAATAAATGAGCTATGAATGTATTTCAATGAGGTAGAAAAACAATAACAAACCAAACTCAAAAACAGTACAAGAAAAGAAATAATTAAAATTAGATAACAAAAAAATTGAAACCAAAAAATTCAAAAGATCAGAGAAAAGAGAAGCTGGCTTTTTGAAAAAATAAAACTCACATTGGCCCAACTAACCAACAACAACAACAAAAAAAAGGAAACCTAAATCAATGAAATTGATATGAAAAAGGATATGGAATAGATACCACAGAAATAAAAACAATCATCAGAAACTACTACAAATAGCTGTATGCCAACAAAATGGGAAACCTACAGGAATGGATAGATTCTTGGACACATACAACTTACCTATATTGAGCCATGAAGACATAGAAAACCTAAACAAAACAATAACCAAGACAGAAATTGAGTTAATAATAAGTCTCCCAGCAAGAAAAGCCCAGAACCCAATGGCATCACTGCTGAATTCTACCAGACATTTAAAGAAGTACTAACTCCAATTCTTCTGAAGCTATTCAAAAACAATTAAAAGGGACAGAATCCTCCTAAATTCTTTCTACGAAGCCAGCATCACCTTAAATCCTAAACCTGGAAAAGATACAACAGAGAAAGAGAACTACAGACCCGTTTCTCTGATGAATATAGATGCAAAAATCCTCAAGAAATATTATCCAATCAAATCCAACATCAGAAATATCATTCACTTAGACCAAGTGGGATGGTTCAACATTCACGAATCAATGTGATACAGCACATTAACAAATTGAAGAACCAAAACCATATGATTATCTCAATAGATACAGAGAGAGCATTTGATAAAGTTTAACACCCTTTCATGATGAAAACTCTAAGCAAATTGTATATAGAAGAAATATTCCTCAAGGCAATGTATGAAAAACCCAAGACCAGCTTCATAGTGAATGGGGGAAAGTTGGAAGCATTCCCACAGAGATCCAGAACCAGACAAGGATACCCACCCTCATTATTGCTATTCAATATCACCCTGGAAGTTTCAGCCACAGTCATTAGGGAAGAAAAAGAAATCAAAGGGATACAAATTAAAAAGGGGGAAGTTAAACTATCCCTGTTTACAGATGACATGATTCTATATATAGGGGATCTGGAAGACTCCACTAAGAAACTACTGGAAATGATAGAAGAGTTTGGTAAAGTGGCAGGATATAAAATCAACACACAAAAATCAATAGCCTTTGTCTACATAGACAATGCCATGGCTAAGAAAGAACTTCTAAGATCAATCAAAAAAAAAATCAAATACCTTGGAATAAATTTAACAAAGAATGGCAAAGATCTCTACAATGAAAATTACAAAACATTAAAGAAACAGAAGCCACAAAAAAGAAAAAAAAATTGAGGAAAAATCTTGCATGTTCATGGATTGGAAGAATCAGTGTCATCAAATTGTCCACACTAGCAAAAGCAGTTTACAGATTCAATGCAATACCAACCAAAATGCCAAGGACATTCTTCTCAGATACAAAAAAAAAAAAAATGCTAAAATTCATATAGAAACACAGGAGACCTCAAATAGCTAACGGAATCCTATACAATCCTATACAGGGCCGGCTTCCAACACAACTCTACTCAGAGATGCAGACCTCTGCATTTCACATCATCTTCATGGCACACAACATATCCTTTTTTGTTTATTTTGGCTATTTAAAAATCATCCTTGTTCCCAGGCTTGTGTACAAAGAGGTAGTAGGCTGGTTCGGGCCCCCAGGCCATAGCTTGCCTAGATCCCTAAAGAGAACGGTGGGCCGTCTCCCCAGAAACATGCCCACCACCTGGACGTGCACAGCTCTGGGAGCACAGGGGTTGACAGTCCTGGCTGAAGGAGAGCCTGTGTACAGTTCAATATACGGGTAAGGCTCCGGAGGCTGGGGTTCCGGAGGATGCCAGAGGCAGAACAGAGAACAAACGCACTCGCAACTGCCCGACTACCTGGACTTCATGTGAAATTCCAAAGCCATGCGACAGGCCGTTGGAAAATAATTTGGAATTAGCTATCAAGAGCATTAAAGAAATGTACCTGCCATTACGTACAGGTATTCTAAGACTCTCCTGAAGAAAAATAAAACTGTAATGTAGACAACATGGAACCTCATGAAATCACAAGCCATTGTCAGTAACACGGAGAAATGGCTGGGAGGAGTGGCAAAATTCAGAAAGCTGTACAATTTTTACACAGTGCTAAGTATCTAAATGAAACAAATCTAGGCTTGGAAAAAAAATGTTTCTAAAATGTTAACAAAGGTTCTTTCTAACAGTGGAAAAAGTGAGAAGAAAAGGAATAAACTTTTTTTTTTTACTACCATAAAACAGAGCTTATCACGTGAAATACAGAAAACTCTAAGGTCCTCACCAAAGGTTACTTTTATAGTCAACTGTGAGAAAAACCACATTAAAGGCTAAAGTGAGAACTTACTTCTTTCATGGGATGTGTTCTTCTTAAAGTGTTCTTTGAATATACTGCACTGAAACAGGAAAAAATAAAAGTTAGGAAATATTTAAAGCAACCAGAGAAAATACCATAACCTGACTCTCTCCAAGTATTGTCTTCCCAAATTACACTGCTCAGTAGCTGTACTAATAGCGCGCATGCAATGGAACTGAAGTGATGACGAAGAAGCAGAACCCAGACCCTGTAAACATACGAGTCAAATTATATCGCCAATACATATAAAGTGACCACCTCGGTCCCTCAAGATCATGGAAAACTTCTAATCCTGCTGTCATGCTGGCCCCTGCGCCCGGATCTGTCAGGAAAGACTGACTCTCCGCAGAGCTGAGCCAAGGGGACGGATACCAACATGGATGAGACTCCTCACACCCATTCCATCTGCGCCTGGCCTGGGATCACACAGCTTAACAATCCTATGAAGTAGAGGGGGGCCATGTGACAGCTCTGCATGGGCACAGAGCAACAGGCAGCCAGGGAGGAGAGGAGCCTGCAGGAAAACCCCATCGGTTCAAATCCACAGCCTACCTTCTTCCCACCCCATAACACTCTCCAGTGACCTTGGGCACAGGGTAAAACAGATTAAGGTGCGGATCTTCTAGAAGTGAAAAGGAAGCAAATGCAACAACAGTGACTAGACTAACAACTGAAAACACCAGTGGCAAGAAAAACCTATATTAACATCAGCACTCAGTGAACAAGCACTGAGCACCCTCCACAGCTGAGGCACTGCATGGGGTATTAGAGATACTTTAGTAGAATTCAGTACTAGTTCCTGACTTTAAAATACACCTTGCAGTTTTCAAAGACTCCTTTGTGGAGGGCAGTATCAGATTAGTGTGTCTGAACCAATATTCTTCAGGTACTTTATTTGACATGATTTCAAACTGTCTCCCCTGTACCCAGGTTCATCAGTTGCCTTCACCGTCTCTTTTGCTTCCTCTGCCTGTGCAAGGTAAGCACTCCTAACTGAAGTACTTCACTATGGCTTCCCTAAGAGGGCATGCACGTGCACAGTCATAGCAGATTTCCAAAATCTAGATATTTCACATTTGCAATGTGATCATCCAACCTACAGTCCATGTCCAAATCTCATCGGCTCTCCAACACCCTTTAGGATTTTCACCCTAGCATTTTCTTAAAAGGGAAATTCAAGGGAACAGAAAATATAAGATTGCACTGGATAGGATATTTTCATAAACTTTCCGATTTGTTTCATGTGCACCTGCGTACTAACTGTGATGCAAATTTTCATTGTGTGAATCACAGTTAAAAAAAAAAAAAGAAAGAAAGCTGGAACACTGTTTAGAGCAGTGGTCTCACGCCTGGCGCCACCCCCAGTTTCTGGCTCAGTAAGTCAAGGGTAGGGTGTAGAGTTGGAGAGTTCATACTTCTAAAGTTTCCACGCTGAAATTCCATCTTTGTCCATCTTTGTCTGGTCAGCTCATTTTTTTTTTTTAATTATTTTGACTTACTACTATAAATGCAAGTCTTAATTTTTTATTTCTTTTTTTTTTTAAAAAGTGGCTTAGCGTTTTATTTTATTTCTTACAAATTTCATTTATTTATTTGAGAGGTAGAGTGACAGACAGAGGGAAAGACGGAGAGAAAGGGCTTCCATCTGCTGGTTCACTCCCCAAACAGCCAAAATGATGGGGGCTGGGCCAATCCAAAACCAGAAGCCAGGAGCTTCTTCCAGGTCTCCCACATGGGTGCAGGGCCCCCAATACTTGGGCTATCTTCCAACTGCTTTCTCAGGCCATAAGCAGAGAGCTGGATCAGAAGAGGATCAGCTAGAATACAAACTGGCACCCATATGAGATGCAGGGGCCGCAGGTGGAGGCTTAGCCTTCTATACCACAATGTCAGCTCCTCTATTTCCTCTTTAAAATTAAGTAGATGAGGGGTCAGCAGTGGGTTAAGACTCAGGCTGCAAAACCAGCATCCCATAGCAGAGAACTGGTTCAAGTCCAGGCTCCTCCACTTCTGATCCAGCTCCCTGTTAACACACCTAGAAAAGCAGTTGGAAGATGGCTCAGGTCCTTGGGCCCCTGCACCTACATGTAGTTCCAGACTCCTGACCCAGCCCCTGCCAACGCAGCCACATGGGGAGTGAACCAGAGGATGGAAGATTCTCTCTCTCTCTCTCCCTTTCAAATAAATAAAATAAATCTTTAAACAAATTATGTAGATAATATAACCATTTACAGAGAAAATACATGGATTGCATATACCTGTATACATACATACGAATACCACTTTTTGTGTCAACAAACATTCAAATTTACCATATGTATACAACTAATCCAACAATGTTTCTACCTGTTGAAAGTAAAAGTACAGTCCCTTCCTCCTATCTCAGGGCAGTGTTTCCTTATATGCTTCCGTCTTTACTCTTCTCTGGAAGAGCACGTTGTTGATTACTCCTCTTTCTCTTTACCTCATCTTCATGGATTCTTCCACTGCTTTTTGAACATACCCAAAAAATAAGAACCCTTTCCTCAATACTACACCATGAACCAGTTAGCAGACTCTCTCCCCTCTCATTTAAGGCCAAACTCCAAAGAAATATTCCAATCAACTGTAACTCACTCCTCAAATCACTCTAGTCTGGAGTTTTGCCACTATCATTGTACTGAACCAGTTCTCATGAAGATCACCCATGTGGCATAGCAGGTAAAGCTGAAGCCTGCTGTGCCAGTATCCCATGTGGGCACCAGTTCTAGTCCTGGCTGCTCCACTCGGATCCAGCTCTCTGCTATGACCTGGGAAAGCAGTAGAAGATGGCCCAAATCCTTGGACCCCTGCACCCATGTGGGAGACCTGGAAGAAGCTCCTGGATTGGCCCAGCTCTGGCCATTGTGGACGTCTGTGAAGTGAACCTGCAGATGGAAGACATCCTTCTCTCTCTGCCTCTGCCTCTTGGTAACTCTGCCTTTCAAACAAATAAGTAAATCTTTACAAACAAAAACAAACAGAAAACTTCCTGTTGCTAAATCTAAGTGATAATTTTATTCCTTATTTTACTTCAGTTCTCAGCACTGTTTAACTCCTTCTTAAAACACTTTCTTCCCCAGCTAGTAAGATATAATACTGTTTTCCATTCATTCATTCTGGCTGCATACTTTGAACCCTTTTCTTTCTTTACTTGCTATTTAATGTTGAAGCCCCTAAAATGTTCAAGATTCTATTATACTGTCACTTCCCATTTTGTAAAAGATTTATTTTTTTATTTTATTTTATTTTATTTATTTATTTTTTTGACAGGCAGAGTGGACAGTGAGAGAGAGAGACAGAGAGAAAGGTCTTCCTTTGCCGTTGGTTCACCCTCCAATGGCCGCCGCGGCCGGCGCGCTGCGGCCGGCGCACCGCACCGATCCGATGGCAGGAGCCAGGAGCCAGGTGCTTTTTCCTGGTCTCCCATGGGGTGCAGGGCCCAAGCACCTGGGCCATCCTCCACTGCACTCCTAGGCCACAGCAGAGGGCTGGCCTGGAAGAGGGGCAACCGGGACAGAATCCGGCGCCCCGACCGGGACTAGAACCCGGTGTGCCGGCGCCGCTAGGCGGAGGATTAGCCTAGTGAGCCGCGGCGCCGGCCCTATTTTTTTATTTGAAAGGCAGAACAACAGAGAGATTTGGAGAGAGAAAGTGATCTTCTATCTGCTGGTTCACTGTTCAAATGGTTAGGCCAGGGCTGGGCCAGGTTGAAGCCAGGAGTCTGAAACACCATTTGGCTCTCCCAAATGGGTGATAGGGCCTCAAGTACTTGGGCCATTTTTTACTGCTTTGCCTGGCACATTAGCAGGCAGCTGAAGCAGAAGTACAGCAGCTGGAACTTATACTGGCACTCTGATATGAGATGCCATTGTCTCAAGCACTGTGCCATAATGTGCCATTGTCTCAAGCTCAAACCACTGTGCCATAATGCCAGCTCCTATCACTTTACACTTTGTATGTAGAACCATCATCTATACCCATGCCTTCACTGTTACCTAAACATAGCTGAAATATATTGTCTCTATTTCAAGTATGATTCTGAAATAGGTGACTTAACAACTTGTTGCAAAAACTATTCAAATATGATATAGCTCAATCACGCTGGTGATTCCTCTTCTTCCATCAAAGTTTAGCACTTCTTGTGCTGGCCCGTGTCTCATCCATTAGTTGAGTAAGGAAGAAATTTAGAATTACCCTTGATATTTCCTTTTCCCATGCACCCTATTTCTAATCCATCACCTAATTAACCAATTTTACCCTTTATACATTTCTTAAATCTATGTTATCTCCATTGACATACGCCAGTCTATGACTCCATGGTCTCTCCATAGGATAACAGCTATATTATTTTATTTTATTTATTTATTTATTTTTTTGACAGGCAGAGTGGACAGTGAGAGAGAGAGAGAGAGAAAGGTCTTCCTTTGCCGTTGGTTCACCCTCCAATGGCCGCCGCGGCCGGCGCACTGCGGCCGGTGCACCGCGCTGATCCGATGGCAGGAGCCAGGAGCCAGGTGCTTTTCCTGGTCTCCCATGGGGTGCAGGGCCCAAGCACCTGGGCCATCCTCCACTGCACTCCCTGGCCACAGCAGAGGGCTGGCCTGGAAGAGGGGCAACCGGGACAGAATCCGGCGCCCCGACCGGGACTGGAACCCGGTGTGCCGGCACCGCTAGGCGGAGGATTAGCCTAGTGAGCCGCGGCGCCGGCCTACAGCTATATTATTTTTACACATCATTGTATCTGAATCTGTATCTCTTCTCATCCATCCCAAACTAATTCAAAGTGTCTTCAAAAAGTTCATGGAAAATGTGTAGTATGAAAAAACTGGGCATAGGTTTCAATTTTTGGCACCAAAATAAATTTATCTCTACTCCATTTTCTTTTCTTTTTAAAAAAAGATTTATTTTATTGAAAGACAGAGTTACAGAGAAGCGGAGGCAGAGAGAGAGTGAGGTCTTCCATCCACTGGTTCACTCCCTAGATGGCCGAAATGGCCAGAGCTGCGCCCATCTGAATCTAAGAGCTGGGAGCTTCCTCCAGGCCTCCCATGCGAGTGCAAGGGCCCAAGGACTTGGGCCATTCTCTACTGCCTTCCCAGGCCATAGCCAAGAGTTTATAGGAAGTGGAGCAGTCAGGACACAAACCGGCACCCATATGGGATGCCAGCACTGCAGGCAGCGGCTTTACCAGCTGCGCCACAGCACCGGCCCCTCTCAACTCCATTTTCTATAAACTTTTAAAGTACTTTAATACATCCACCATCCTCTAGACAGTCATCTGATCATGAAGAGCCTGCTCAAAACACTTTAGTAATTTTCCATTTCTCTGAGGACATAGATCAAAATCCCTGGGTAAAAACTCTGTTGTCTTGGTTCCCACTTTTCCCAATTCTCTTCACCCCTTGTTTAAATTTTTAGACATATTAATTAAGATACCATGCTGCTTCTTTCCCTGTGCTTTGTATAAAATTCTTCTATTTCTTTTCTCTATAGGACTAATTCCTAACTTACCTTTAGGTCCTACTTCACTTACTACCTTCCTTAGGAAGCTCTCCTGATATTTCTGCCTAGCACAGATCTTCCTATCTCATACATTCATGGTCACATTTACCTCTTCTCCACTAAGTGTATCACTTCAATGAGGTTATACTAATTTGGATAATCATTTAATTAATAATGTATTGTACATGTGAGAATGAAAATGTCTATTTTTGTACTCTTAGGACTAACATAATATCCAGTTAGCATTAAGAATTTGTTAAGTACAAGTAAAATTTTGGTAGCTTTTGAAATTCAAAATAACTTATAAAGAATTTATGCATTTGAGGGTATTTAACAAGGAAGGGGACTTTGTGTGAATTTGCCTTTTGCTGCCATTATTGGTCAAAATGTGATCCTCATGAAATTGGGAAGACTCAGGGGTGCCCTACAGGTTAACTAGGGGCAGACAAGGTGGGTGGTTAAAAGACAGGAACAATACCCACCCCAACCCCCGAATCTGTGCTACACTCTCACCAGAACAGTTTTGATTTTTCCTGTGTTATAATTAGAAGTCCATGGAATGTTTTGCTTGAATAAGTGTGCCCTCCTCCTTCTCCCCTTCAGAAAGATTCGAAAGCTACTGAATGAGCTAAATATCAGTGTATGGATTAGAAAACTGAAGCTGATTTTAGAGAAGCAGAATGACCCAAAGCTGCAGAGGACTAACGTAAATCTGTGTCAGATGGGAAAATGAAAAACCCTCAAATACAGCAACATCCCCTGCCTTCTTCTCCTGTCTCATTCTTGCTGTTTCCTTTTGCCTGCTATAACTCTCACAATATTTGCTACATTTTCAAGAAATGGACTTCCCAGGATAACTATGAATATTTCATTGTCTGACTTTGGAAAAGACTCACCTGGCAAGTATGTTTTCTAGGCAATTTTCATTCTTCATTTGCCGGATGGAAAGAAATTGAAAAGATTTTTCAATGGTGGAACTCTCCCAAAATAACTGATGGGCTGTAATTCATTTTTTTATTTCTGAAATGATTGGAAAATATTTAATATATATTTAATATTTAATATAATATTAAATTATAATATTAAATATTCATATTTAATATATAAAATAGTTCAATTTTATATAAGCAATTTATCTATGCCAAGAAATCCTATAAGCTGAAAATGAAGTGGAAGCAAAATATATTATTATCCTTACTTTGCAAACACCAGAGGGCAGTAAATACTGTAGAAAAAGTCACAAATGTTTCAAATATTATGTAAATAGATTATACTACAAGTAGTAAAGAAAAGTTAAAATAGGGCCAGCACCTGCAGTGCTGGCATCCCATATGGGGGCCAGTTCGTGTCCCACCTGCTCCTATTCAATCCAGCTCTCTGCTATAGTCTGGGAAAGCAGTAGAAGATGGCACAAGTCCTTGGGCCCCTGCAGCCATGAGGAGACCCTAAAGAAGCTCCTGGCTCCTGGCTTAAGATTGGCCCAGCTCTGGTTTGCCATTTGGGGAGTGAACCAGTGGATGGAAGACCTCTCTCCCTCCCTCTCTCTCTGCCTCTGCCTCTCTGTAACTCTGAAGTTCAAATAAATAAATAAATCTTTAAAAAAAAGAAAGAAAAGTTAAAATAATAAAGTATGTATGAACTTGAAAGAGTCTCTGTCTAAATAGAATATATAAGGTTCTTCAGGATAAGAGAATACATATTCATTGTAATCTACAGTAACATGTTGCCATGAAGGGAATGTGACGGAAATCAGCCAAAAAAAATTCTTTGCTCAGGAATCTTAAAATGATCTGATATCTGTACTATACTAAATCATATGGGTATGTACCATCACCTCACATTCCCCCACTTCCCTCCTTTCATGTCTAGTTCCTCTATCCTTATCTCTTTATTCTGCTTCCATCTTTAGTTTTAGATCTATATCTCTGGACATATATATAATATATATCATTCAAAACAGTGAGGAAAAATTCTTTTTAAAAGATTTTTTAAAAATTATTTGACAGGTAAATTACAAACAGTGAGAGGGAGAGACAGAGAGAAAGGTCTTCCTTCCATTGGTTCATTCCCCAAATGGCCACAATGGCCGGAGCTGTACCAATCCGAAGCCAGAAGCCAGGAGCCAGGAGCTTCTTCCTGGTCTCCCACGCAGGTGCAGGGGCCCCAGCACCTGGGCCATCCTCCACTGCCTTCACAGGCCACAGCAGAGAGCTGGATTGAAAGAGGAACAACTGGGACTAGAACCGGCGCCTATATGGGATGCCGGTGCCGCAGTTGGAGGATTAACCTAGTGCGCCACGGCTCTGGCCACAAGGAAAAATTCCTAATATTGCAATAGAAAAGTGAGAACACCACCAAAACATACTTTCACAGAAGTAACATAATTATCAATGACAAAAATTACACAGACACATGCATACATAATATTTAAACTTTCACGAAAAATGTGCAATGAAAAAATTATGTATAGAGATTTAAAAAATGTATGCATCAAAATAAACTTACTTATCTATTCCACTTTTCTGTGAACTTTTTGAAGTATCCTGTATATTTGGATAAAAAATGTTCAGTTTATAATAGTAATCAAACAATGCACTAAAGGACCAAAACAAAATTATAGTATTCACCATTGTCAAATATATAGCAAAACAGGCACTCTAACCTATTACAAGCAATAGTATTAAACTGTTACAAGATCCTTCAGGGGCTGGCACTGTTGTGTATCGGGAAAAGCCATCCACACGGATGCTGGTTCAAGACCTGGCTGCTCCACTTCCAATCCAGCTCTCTACTATGGCCTGGGAAGCAGAAAGACCTCTCTCTCTGCCTCTCCTTCTCTCTCTGTGTAACTCTGACTTTCAAGTAAATAAATAAATCTCTTAAAAATAAAAGATCCTTCAGAAAATAATGTGAATTTTCTATTCTGCCCAATTTATTCATTCATTTGTTTATTAGTAGTGTAGGCACAAGGTTTCTTCTTATAGGCAATGGCTTGTGATCCATTGGTAGCATTATTTATTTTGATATTTTACTTCCTGAGTTGGACATGAGGAGTCCCTTCAGGCTAGCCTGAATGTACTTTTGAATATTACTATTATTATCATTATTCTACTATAAGTATTTCTTTACTTTGTAGAACCACAAAATGTCCCTGGATCATTTAATACTTTTTCTTTTACTGGAAAACCTTGGAGAATTCCAATCCAATTCTACCAGTTCTTTTATTTCTAACCTTGCTATATTTAATGTTTCATCTTCCTTCTCCAAAAGTGAAAATCCTGGCTTCAGGCATATTCACTGTCTTTCCTCATTTACTCAATCAGGCAATCCACAGGAATTATTTTCAGAATTGCTACATACCTACTACTGAGAGATGTACTCCTACCAAGCAGAGTAAAGTTCAGTTTATAGATCTCCTTGTCTTTAGAATAAAGATGTATGTCCAAGTACAATGCTTAAAAGTTCATTGGTTTAAAAATAATTTTAAAAAGTTGCTTGGTTAGTGCTTTTATCTCCTTATGTATGGTTATGTTACTTGAAAAGGTTTTTTGTGTGTGTGCTTGTGAACATAATATTTTTTTTGAATTTAACTACTGGAAAAACTTGATTTTTAGGTCTTTATGTACTGATACTTATTAATGCATTATAATTTAATTACAAATTAGAAAAACTTCCATTTAGAATCAGTATCATTAAAATGTCTATACTACCTAAAACAATCTAGATATATTCGATGCAATCCCCATCAACAATACTAATGACATTTTTACAGAATTAGAAAAAACAACCCAAAATTCATATGGAATCACAAACAACCCAGAGTAACCAAGATGATCATGAGCAAGAAAAATCAAACTTGGAGTTATCAAAATACCTGACTTCAAAGCTTACTACCAAGCTCTAATAATTAAAATGGCATGGTACTAGCATAAAAACTGACATAGATCCATGGAACAGAACACAGAGCCCAGAAATTAATCCACATACATGCAGCCAACTGAATTTGGACAAAAGTGCTCAGACCATAAAATGGAGTAAGGGTAATCTCTTCAACAAATGGTGCTGGGAAAACCAGGTGTTTGTACACATACACACATATGTATAGAAGAATGGAAGTAGATACTACCTGTCACCGTATACAAAAATTAACTCAACATGGATCAAAGACTTAAATTTAAGACCTAAGACTATGATGCTGCTGGAAGAAACTGTAGGGGAAACACTCCACGACATTGGTGTAGGGGATGAGTTCTTGGACAAGACTCCCAATGAACAGGTGACAAATGCAAAACGGAACAAATGGAGTTTTATCAAACTCACAAGCTTCTGTACAGCAAAGGAAATGATCAATACCATGAAGAAATATGCAACAGAATAGGAAAAATATTTGCAAGCTACCTATCCAACGAAGAATTACTATCCAGAATATATCAGTAACTTAAAAAACTCAATAAAAACCAACAAATCCAGGTAAGAAATGAACAAAGGACCTCAATAGACAGTTCTCAAAAGAAGAAATACAAATGGCCAACAAATATATGAGTAAATGCTCAACATCACTAGCCGTCAGGAAAATGCAAATCAAAACCACAATGAGATATCACTTCACCATCTCAGAATGGCTAAAATCCAAAAGACAGAGAGTAACAAATACTGAAAAGAATGTGGAGAAAGGGAAATATTTATACACTGTTCATGGGAATGGAATTAGTAAGCCATTATGAAAACAGTATGGGGATTTCTTAAAAAACTAGAAATTGACTTGCCATATGATCCAGCAATCCCACTACTGGATATATACTCAAAAGACATGAAAATGTTGTATCAAAGTGAAATCTATACCACCATGTTTATAGCAGCACTGTTTAAATAGCCCAAATTTTGGCCAGCGCCGCGGCTCAATAGGCTAATCCTCTGCCTGTGGCACCAGCACCCAGGGATCTAGTCCCGGTTGGGGCGAAGGATTCTGTCCCGGTTGCCCCTCTTCCAGGCCAGCTCTCTGCTGTGGCCAGGGAGTGCAGTGGAGGATGGCCCAAGTGCTTGATCCCTGTACCTGCATGGGAGACCAGGAGGAAGCACCTGGCTCCTGGCTTCAGATCGGTGCAGCACGCCAGCCACAGCAGCCATTTTTGGGGTGAACCAACGGAAAAGGATGACCTTTCTCTCTGTCTCTCTGTCTCTGTCTAACTCTGCCTATCAAAAAAAAAATAGCCCAAATTTAGAGTAAACCAAGATGTCCACAATCAGATAAAAAAAATAAAGATATGGGGCCAACACTGTGGCTCAGGTGGTTAATGCCCTGGCCTGAAGCGCCGGCATCCCATATGGGCACTGGTTTGAGTCCCGGCTGCTCCACTTCCAATCCAGCTTTCTGCTATGGCCTGGAAAGCAGTAGAAGATTGCCCAAGTCCTTGAGCCCCTGCCCCGGCATGGGAGACCTGAAAGAAGCTCCTGGTTCCTGGCTTTAGATTGGTGCACTTCTAGCTGTTGCAGCCAATTGGGGAGTCAACCATCGGATGGAAGACCTCCTTCTCTCTCTCTCACTGCCTCTCCTCTCTCTGTGTAACTCTGTCTTTCAAATAAATACATAAGTCTTAAAAAAAAAATGAAAGAAAGAAAGAAAAAGAAAGGCCAGCTGGCACCCCGGGTTCTAGTCCCAGTTGGGGCGAAGGATTCTGTCCCAGTTGCCACTCTCCAGCCCAGCTCTCTGCTGTGGCCCGGGAGTGCAGTGGAGGATGGCCCAAGTGCTTGGGCTCTGCATCCACATGGGAGACCAGGAGGAAGCACCTGGCTCCTGGCTTCGGATCGGCGCAGCGGCCATTTGGTGGGTGAACCAACAGAAGGAAGATCTTTCTCTCTGTCTCTCTGTTTAACTCTGCCTGTCAAAAAAAAAAAAAAAAAAGAATGCCATACTATTATAGTTTAATGATATGTGATTACTTTTAAATTTACTATATAAGGGTGATATATTCATGTTTCCATTAAAATTTGTATTTATAGCTGTTGGCTAAATTCCCACTAAACTATGGTTGTTTTCCTTTTTACTTGTTAAATTTCTTATCTAGTGAAACCTTTTTGCTGTAATATAATTTTAACATGTGCTATATCAAAAACTATAAAAAGATAGAAAGAAGGAAAGGAAAGAAAGAAAAAAGGAAAGAGAGAGAGAAAAGAAAGGGAGAGAGAGGGGAAATGGAAGAGATGGTGGGAGGGAAACAAGGGGAGGGAGGGAGGAAAGGAAAATGGGAATACCATTATATTCTTAGAATTGTAGCTACGAACTCTATTGAATCTGTTAAAAACTAAAACCTCCATTTATTTAGTTTCATAATGTTTACTTTTTTTCTAGAAAGAAGAGTACCAGGTAGCCCTAAGTGGAAAATAAATATCCATGAGTTTACACGATATAAATGATTGCATAAATGAACTGAGGATAAGAGGCAAATTTTCCATGTAAAAAAAGTCCAAATAATTTATGTAGTTACTTTGTCTTTGATGAGTTGCAGCATAAACCTCCAATTCCTTAAGTGTGCACTACGTCTTGTGTCTTCCTTCCAAAAATACAGAATGAAGAGGAGGTTAAAAGAGTGTACAGTTAAGAAATCTACAAAATACTACCTTAGCTCAGTGATCAAAGTCAACAGCAATGGTAATTTCTCCTGTCGAGGGTAATGACTCTAAATAAACCGCCCTAGTCTGCTTAAATAAATCACCCTAATCTAACCATGACAGAGCCATCAATCATACCTCGATTGAATGACATTGCACAAAATACATGAAAAGTATTCCTCACAATGGCTGAAGTCATTAAAAACTAGAGAAAGTCTGAGGAACTGTCACAGTGTACAAAACAATTGCAGGTAATATGGTATCCTGGATGGGATATTAGAACACAATAAGATATTGGGTGAAAAGTAAGGAATTCCAAATAAGTATAAACTTTACTTAAGGATAACATACCAATTTTGGTTCATTCATTGTTTAATTAGTTTAAGATATGTTAATAAGAGGGGAAACTGGCTGTGGGACATCAGAGGAACTCTCCTTGCTATCCCTGACATTTTCATTAATAAAGCTGAAACTGTTATAAAGCAAAAATTTTATTTTAGAATTCAATGTAAAGTAATTCGAAGATGTAAGACATATGATGAGAAAAACTTGGATCATATGTTCCACCTCTTTTACATAAATACCTATTTTTTAAATGTTTTAGCAACTTCTTATGCTTTTCTCTCTCTATTTCTCCCTCTTTTCCCTCCCTTTTCCTTTTTTTTTAAACTTTTATTTAATGAATATAAATTTCCAAAGTACAGCTTATGGATTACAATGGCTTGCCCCCCATAACGTCCTTCCCACCCGCAACCCTCCCCTTTCCCACTCCCTCTCCCCTTCCATTCACATCAAGATTCATTTTCGTTTATCTTTATATACAGAAGATAAGTTTAGCATACATTAAGTAAAGATTTCAACAGTTTGCTCCCACACAGAAACATAAAGTGAAAAATACTGTTTGAGTACTAGTTATAGCATTAAATCTCAATGTACAGCACACTAAGGACAGAGATCCTACATGAGGAGTAAGTGCACCGTGACTCCTGTTGTTGACTTAACAAATTGACACTCTTGTTTATGGCCTCAGTAATCACCCTAGGCTCTTGCCATGAGCTGCCAAGGCTATGGAAGCCCCCTGAGTTCACTGACTATGATAATTTTTGACAAAACCATGGTCAAAGTGGAAGTTCTCTCCTCCCTTCAGAGAAAGGTACATCCTTCTTTGATGACCTGTTCTTTCCACTGGGATCTCACTCGCGGAGATCTTTCATTTAGTTTTTTTTTTCTTTTTTTTTTCCCCCAGAGTGTCTTGGCTTTCCATGCCTGAAATACTCTCATGGGCTTTTCAGCCAGATCCGTATGCCTTAAGGGCGGAAGCCAGACAGCTACTTTTTTTTTTTTTTTTTTTTGACAGGCAGAGTGGACAGTGAGAGAGAGAGAGACAGAGAGAAAGGTCTTCCTTTGCCATTGGTTCACCCTCCAATGGCCGCCGGGGCCAGCGCGCTGCCGTCGGCACACCGCGCTGATCCGATGGCAGGAGCCAGGTACTTATCCTGGTCTCCCATGGGGTGCAGGGCCCAAGGACTTGGGCCATCCTCCACTGTACTCCCTGGCCACAGCAGAGAGCTGGCCTGGAAGAGAGGCAACCAGGACAGAATCCGGTGCCCCAACCGGGACTAGAACCCGGTGTGCTGGCACCGCAAGGTGGAGGATTAGCCTAGTGAGCCGCAGCGCTGGCCAAGACAGCTACATCTTATAAACTTCTCATCAACTAAAATCCTACCAAGACTTGCAGAAGTGAAATAGGCACTGGAAATAGTAACAAATCATACCAAAGTTGGAGTACCAGTTTGAACTCTGATGATTCATCAGCTCAGTAGGATTGACCTTGGGAGAGGAGCTGTCTCTGAAAACCTTACACTTGCTCTATATCACAATCCTTTACTTTTTTTCTACTTTTGCCTATGCAATTAGTCTGTTACCCATGTCACTGTATGTACATAATATTCACCCCTCTTGACAAGAGCTCTCTGTATCTAAATTGTTATACATGGATCTTCTGCTTTTCCTTGGTCTTTTGCTTCTCTGATTGTCATTACTAAGAGATGCTGAGACAGTGGAAGAGATGGAGAGAGTAGATGCAATGTAGTTGTGTTTACTGCCCACAACCTCCTTGGACTGTGTGAGAGATGCTGGAGAAGGGAGTCATTAGAACCACCGCATGGGGGCCAGCACTGTGGTATATATGGTAAAGCCACCACCTGTGGTGCCAACATATCATATGGGTGTGTAGACCTAACTGTTCAAATTCCCATCCAGCTCTCTGCTATGGCCTGGGAAAGCAGTGGAAGATGATCCATGATCCAAGTGCTTGGGCCCCAGCACCCATGTGGGAGACTGGTAAGAAGCTCTTGGCTCCTGCATTGCAGCCATTTTGGGAGTGAACCAGAGGATGAAAGACTTTTCTTTCTTGGCGATGGCACAGTGGTGTAGCAAGCAAAGCTGCCACCTGCAGTATCAGCATCCCTTATGGGCACCGGTTTGAGTCCCAGCTATTCCACTTCCATTCCAGCTCTCTGCTATGGCCTGGGGAAGCAGTAGAAGGTGGCTCAAGTCTTTGAGCCCTTGCACTCCCGTGGGAGACCTGGAAGAAGCTGCTGGCTCCTGGCTTCTAGGTTTGGAGACTGAACATCAAGACTGGGTTGCTCCATTAGCTTAACTTCTAGTGAGGGCTTCATTGTAATGGCATCATGGTGAGAACATGGATGAGCGGGATCAAAGCCAGAGAATGAAGAGTAGGTCAAGCTCTCTTATAACTCCCTCTTAAGGGGGCTGAGATAACTACATGAATCCCTTCTGAAGGAAACACCCCAGTGATCTAATCACCTTCCACTAGGCCCCATCTTGAAAGGTTCCACCACCTCCGCATCACCACACTGAGGACCAAGCCTCTAGGAGAACAAACCATATTCAAACCACAGAATTTTCTTTTACTCAATAATAAGTCACTGAGATTCTGACTGTTATTTGTCAGAGAAGTAAATATTCCATGATTAAGGTCATGACTAATCTGTGTATGTCTTTTTCTTTTCTTCTTCTTCTTCTTTTTTTTTTTTTTGTTGTGCTTGCTTACAAATACCTAGCATAAGGGAGAAAGGGAACTAAAAAAAGATGTGATTAACAAGCTCCTCCTTAAAATATCAGATTACAAACCACATCTGGCTCAGTTATAAACAGGGGAGTCAAAGGTGGTCTGGATGCTTTATATCTTTGGTGAAAACCATCTACTCCCTGAGTGGAACTCCCAAAAGAAGATGTAATTAGAAGGATTAAACCAGAGATATAACCATGGAGGCAATAATTTCACTCTTTGTACTACAGGTTGAAATTACATAGAAATTAGGCACTTTGAAAATAGGCTATATTCTTAAACATATTTTATAAAAGGTCTGACAAATTTTTGTGGACTTACATTTTATACTTGCACTAACTTAAAGCTATGTTGTTTCAATTAGGTTGGTTTTCTATTTAACCCAAGTTTTAAGGACTTTCATGGAATTTTAGAAAAGTTTTATGGTTTAAGGAAATATGAATTGTCCAACTGCATATTTGAACCCAAGCATTGAATTATCTTGCAATTGCAGCCTATCATTACTTAGAAGCTTTTATTTCATTGTTACAGCACTGAAAGTCACCTGAATATAGCTTCATGGAGAATGTTAACTAATGTGTGAGTCCATTTGGTCTTAAAAGCTACTTCCATTGCTCAGTCAAAATTTGTGTTGATTTTTAAAAAATCTTTATTTATTTGAAAGGCAATGCTACCTAGACAGGGTTAGAGAGAGAGACAGAGAGAGAGACAGAGAGAGAGAGGGAGATATCTTGCATCTGCTGATTCACTCCCCAAATGCCTGCAATGGCCAGGGCAGGACCAGGCTAAAGCCAAGAGACAGGAGCTTCATCTGGATTTCCCACATTGGTAGAAGGGCCCCAAGGATTTGGGCCATCTTCCACTGATTTTCCAGGTGCATTAGCAGGGAGTTGGATGGGAAGTGGAACAGTCAGGACTTGAACTGGTGCTCTTATGGGATGCTAGAATTGCAGGAGTTGGCTTAGCCCACTCTGCCACAATGCCAGTCCCTGTATGGACATATTTATTCATCAGGTAGTTGCTTTTAAAGTTCAGAAATCTTTGGGTCTGCCCCATAAATTACTAGAAGTATTATAGCCTACTAAAAATAAATCCTTTCATAAAAATTACAGGAATTAATATACACTTAACAATAAAGAGCTCCATTTTCTCTAAAACTCTACCACTTTAACTATAGAAAGCTTCAACAAAAATTAAATGCAATGAAAACAGCATCCTGTGGTTTAATATTTGGACAAATAAAAACATGTCACTACATTTAATCCACCAAAAACTCGAGGTAGGAATTATATCCTCTATTATATATATATAAGGAAACTGAGACTGAGAGAAGTTCATAGACTCAGAAAATATCACACAGTTAAAATGTGAGAGAGCTATGGTATGAACTATGGTCTATCAGGGTCAGAACTGTCTTGCAGAGGGTTAAGCTGCTGTCTATAGTGCTGGCATCTCATATGGGCTGCTCTACTTCTGATCCAGCTCCCTGCAAATGTGCTTGGGAGGGCAGGGGAGGATGGCCCAAAGGTTTGGGCCCCTGCACCCAAGTAGGAGACCCAGAAGAAGTGCCTGGCTCCTGGCTTTGGATTGGCCCAGCTCTGGCTGTTGCTGCCACTTGGCAGCAGATGGAGGACCTCTCTCTCTCTCTGCCTCTGCTTTTGCCTCTCTGTAACTCTGCCTTTCAAATAAATAAATTTAAATTGCATTTAAACGATATATTTGAGAGTTACAGAGAGAGAGAGACAGACAGAGAGAGATCTTCCATCTGCTGATTCCTTCCACAAATGGCTTCAATGGCCATGGCTAAGGCAGGCCGAAGCTTGGGGCCTGGAACTCCCTCTGAGTCTTCCACATGGATGACAGGGACCCAATTTCTCAGGCCATCTTATGATGCTTTCTCAGGCACATTAACTGGGAGTTAGATTGGAAGTGGAGCAGCCAGAATTTGAATTAGTGTTCATATGGGATACCAGGGTTGCAGGTGATGCCTTAACTCACTGTGCCATGATGCTGGTCCCCAATGCACATGCTTATTTGAATTTTACAACAACTTGAGGAGATGGCTGGAACAAGTCAGATATGTAATATTCACAGAGAAGGGATCTGGGGTCAAAGAAGCCAAGTTACCTATCTATGGTTATTGTGCTGCCTACCTTATTAGGCAACAGACACAAGAATAGAATGCAGGTTTTCTGACTCCTAGTACAAAGCCCATACATTAGCATATACTGTTTCAGAATGTGGGCTACAGTGATGTTGAAAATATCTGGGATAAGTGACAAGTTTACAGGTAAAACAGATGAATGAAAATGACAAGTAGTCACAAAGAAAGAATCTTATCCTAGTGGTTAAAGTTTTGATGATATGTAGAGAAACTGAGAAAGGAAACTGATCCAGACCACAGACAGGAGGTGCCATATTTTTTAAATTCCAGGAGAGAAAGTATTAACTAGAAAGATGCCTTTTCTGGCTTCCAGAATTTAGCTCATAAACTAAAGCTCTTCACAGTGAGTTAAGTATACTGATTATATCAGGCTGCTATAATTAAAAAAAAAACACATGCAGATGTTGTTCAGTGCATATATTTCACTACCATACAGCTCAGACTTTTCCCCACATGTTATATTGTGACAGCCCTAAATGGTCTTTCCTATAACAAATTCATATCTTTACATAGAGAGTCAGCAAGCAAGTATTTGAAGCTGCAGTCCACAGTTTATTTTCTAAAATATTGCCGTTTTTATCTTTATGACTGTGTGTAATCACTGAAGTATTTTTGCATGCTATGCTTAGTATAAGACACAAAGATAAGTCTTTGTCTTTGACAAAAGGTAAGTCAAAAAAGTGCTATCAGGGGCCTGCATCATGGCACAGCGGCTTAACATCCTGGCCTGAAGTGCTGGCATCCCACATGGGCACCGGTTCTAGTCCTGGCTGCTCCACTTCTGATCCAGCTCTCTGTTGTGGCCTGGGAAAGCAGTAGAAGATGGCCCAAGTCCTAGGGCCCCTGCACCCACGTGGGAGACCCAGAAGAAGCTCCTGGCTCTGGATCGGCACAGTTCCGGCCATTGCAGCCATCTGTGGCGTGAACCAGCAGATGGAAGACCTCTCTCTCTGTCTCTACCTCTTTCTGTAACTCTGTCTTTCAAATAAATAAAACAAATCTTTAAAAAAGAAAGTCCTATCAGGTGCTTGTAATAATTCAAATGAAGGCTAAATAGTTTGGAAGGCTAAAAATAAAAAATGACTTTGGGGCCCCAAAATAGTATTTGACTCTGTTCAATTTAATGAAACGACAGGATTTCGTTATTCAGAACACAATTCTGGATATGTATGGTTGACGATTCTGTGCAAAGAGGCAGGGAGTAACAATGAAGGAAATGGACAGATCCTAAAATTATGAACGGAACGCAGCATGAACTACTTCATGATACAAACACAGAAAATATTCCTCAAGAAGCAAAAAGTGGTGGAAAAGATACAGACTTCTATCCAAAGAACACAACTGGTTTTCCACTTTGTTAAAGTGTAGAAGAAGCAGATAAAATATAAGCCCCTCAGCGTCAAAATATTCCATTGAATTTTGAACAAAATCAACACGTAATGTCTTCCTTTTAAGGTAGCTAGGTAGACATTTGCTTTTGTGTGTAAGAAGGGTTGAAAAAAATGAGAATTTTTTTAAAAAAATAATTTTTGTTTGATGGATTGAGGAACCAGCCTTGAATCCACTTATAGTAATTATATGGACTCTATTGTGCATTAACTTAAATATAGTTACACCTGTAAAAAACAATTCCAAACTACATCGAGTAAGAAACTGCTTATAGTCTCCAACCTCTTGGCCAGAATTGATATATTCCTGATATTTAAGTTAGAGATATCACGGTATAGAAACAAAAAAAGTGATTTCCAGTTCCTCAGTTAACCATGACCATACAGAAGACACTTCTCGCTAAACCTGTCTCCTCATCTATAAAAGCTGATTCAGTATACCAAGTAAATAGAATAGAAAAGAAACAAGTAGGAGCAGGGCGATGAGGAAAGGTGATGGTCTCTGGGCACCTCACTTCAGCCACTCCCTGCTCAGCACTCTCAAGGCTGTGGGCTCAGACCGCTACCTCACCTACTTCAGGAGTCGGACCGCGCACCCTGTCCAGGTTGGAGTTGTGGAGACCCAAAGCAGCACGGGCTCCTTTAGGAGCTGCGGAAAGCGTTAACACTCCCTATGCCAAGCCTTTGTAGCGTGCTCCTCACACCATCCTCCAGGAGGTGAGTGCTGCTGTCACTGCACGACCTGGAAACTGCAGCTGATGGGAACTTGCCCAACACGCTCCAACTTTAAAGCTGGCAGAGGCTGACTTGGAAATCGGGGCACAGGTGTGACCTTTCCTCACCTGTAGAAGAGAGCTTGTCCTTTGTCAAGGAAGCCGGTAGCGCCCAGGGGCCCGAGGGCGGGGAGGGGTTGTCGGAACCTCGGAGACCCCGGCGGCCACGAGCCCGCCTCAAAGGGGGAGGGGGCGCTTTAAGGGCGGGGAACTTTTTCCTCCCCCGACAAAAAGTAACTCCCGAAGCGGGAGGGGTTCTCTCCGAGGGGCACTCGCGGTGAGCTGGAGCCTAGCGATGGGAAAGGACCCAGCCAGCCGGGTTTCTGAGGAGGAGGAAGAGGAGGGTTCAGAGGGTAGGGGGGCGGAAGCCCCAGTGAACACCGAGTCCTGGCCCAGGGTCGACCTGGAGGAATGGGAGTGGCGGAGCCTGTTGAGAACTGAGGTGGCCGGTCAGGGGAGCCGGAGGCGGTGGGTCCCGCGGGGGCCGCCCCGGAGGAGCGACGGGAGGCGGGCCTCGGGGTGGCTCCGGAGGCGGCGGAGCCGGAGTCGGCGAGCTCCGACGGCCCCAGCGGAGAGGAGGCGGCGGGCGTAGAGCCCGGGTCGCCGAGGGGCGGGGAGACGGCGGTCCGCGAGGGTGGGGCGCCGGCGGCCCAGGAGGACTGGAGGCGGGCAGAGGGGCGGAGAGAGAGGGAAGGAGCGCTCGGGAAAGGCCCGCAACGGGAGGTCAGTAGTGGAAAGAGCCCGGGCCGGCGCAGCCAGGGGGAGAAGCAGGGCAAGCTCCGGGACGGGTACTGGGAGGCCTACTGGGAAAGGGGCAGGGAGCGCTACCGGCAGAAGAAATCGAAGCGCAGGCCCAAGGGCGCGGGGCAGGTGCAGGGGGGCAAGGTCGAGTGGAAGTACCAGCTGGAGACGAAGTCCAACTGGCTGCAGAGCACGGGATTCGTGGAGTCTGTGGAGGAGGACAAGTCCTCGCCCTGCAGGGAGAGTCCCGACATCTTCAAGGTCCGGGTGTCGGACGCGCAGTTCCGGCAGCCGGCAATCAGATTCAGTACCTGCGCCACGCCTTCTCGTCGCCTGTCGCAGCGGCCGGTTGGGAGCTGCCTCTCCGGCCTCAGCGTCATGAACGAGCTAGCGAAGATGGGTGACCCGAACCTCCTGGGGATGGTGCAGGAGGAAGGTAAGGAGCCCGCCGGCGGGAGGGCGGGGCTGCGCGCGTGGACTCCGCCGTCCCCAGCGCTGAGCCCCGGGGGACGTTGGTGGACCTGCGGCCAGCGCCGGGGACGTTCGCGGCGTGGCGTCCCCGCGCGAGACGGGGAACCGCAGCGTAGACCGCCTCTGACTTGAATGTGCCTGGGATGGGTTTAGCTCCCACGATTTGCTTTGCCGCTCCCACGCGCCTAGTACCTGCGTTCTGTGACTCCCTCGAGTCGGGGACACCCTCCTTGCTCCCTTGTGTGCTGCAGGACAGCTGAGTACTTAGGAGAGGCCAGGCTAGCGCGCTGGGCACGTGTGCTGTGGTGCTCGGCCCCTGAACACCACCCCAAAGCAGAAAGGGTCTCCCAAAGGGAGCCGCGCGGTAAAGATCAGGACCGCGATCCCACGTGCCACGGAACTGGCCCTCACTCCTTTAGCCTCTCTGCGGATTACTGATAGTGCTTTCAGATGCTTGTTAATCATGCGAGGGCTGACTTTAAGATCTATCAGTTTAAGATGCTCATGCACTTGGAAACGGTGCTGCTTTTACAGGTCAGCTTTAACTGGACCTGTAGTGGCGTTGAAAGACATTTGTCTGTTGCTTGCTGAAGACTTTGCTCAGATCTGTGTTCTGTGGTATCTCGTTTCGTAGACACATTTTCCTAAAAATGCACATTTTTCAGTGGCCTTCTGTTGGAACTCAGTTGTTTCAATGACTGTTTTCATGTCTTTAGTTTTAGTTTGAAGTCCAGAAACGATTTGTTAAAGGGATAAACAGTCTGAGCATGCTCTTACTATTCAGTCTTCAGTGGCACCAAGAAATAGTTGTGTTATTGCATACTTTTCCTCTTTTTAAGCAGCTTCACTGAGACAAAATCTTCACATCATAAAATCCACATTTAAATTGTAGCTTCCTGTTTCAGTATATTTGCAGTTTTGCAACCATCACCATAAAGTAATTTTAGAAAATTTTGTCACCCCAAATAGAAGACTCTTAAGGCAGCCACTCCCCATCCTTCCCACCCTTAGCTCCAGGCACTCCCTAATCTATTACTGTTTCTGTAGATTTGCCTATTCTAGACACTTCAAGTAAATTGAATCATGCAACATGTGGTTTGTAGTAACTGCTTTTTTCTCTTAGCCTGTAGATTTTTGAAGTTCATTCATTGGAGTTTGTAATAGTGTCTTTCAATTGCCAAGTAACTTTCCCACTGTAGAGATATACCACAGCTTATCCATTCATCAGTTGCTGGACATTTAGGTTATTTCCACATTTTAGATAACTATGAGTAATGCTGCTGTGAACATTCATATCAAATTCTTGTGTCAACATATGTTTTCTTTTTTAAGATCGATTTATTTATTTGAAAGTCAGAGTTACATACATAGAGAGAGACAGAGAGGCAGAGAGAGGGAGGCCTTCCATCTGCTGGTTAGTTGACCTCAATGTCCAGAGCTGCACTGATCCAAAGTCAGGAGCCAGGAGTTTCCTCCAGGTCTCCCACGTGGGTGCAGGGGCCCAAGGACTTGGACCATCTGCTTTCCCAGGCCAACACAGAGAGCTGGATCAGAAATGGAGCAGGCAGGTCCTAGAACCAGTGCCCATATGGGATGCTGGCACTGCAGGCTGTGGCTTTATCTGCTGCACCACAGCGCCATCCCCATCAACATATGTTTTCATTTTTCTTAGGTTATACTTAAGAACGAAATTGGTAGATTGTGTGGTAGCCCTGTATTGCACATTTTGTGAAAGTGCCAACCTACTTTCCAAGTGTCGGTATTTACATTTCCACCAATAATGGAAAAGAGTTCCCATCTCTCTACATCCTCACTAACAGTTGTTTTGTCTGCCTTTTTTTTAGTATAGCCATCCTAGTAGTTGTGAAAGCGTGTCTCTAAGTGACTTGATTTGCATTTCCTTGGTGACTAATATGTCAAGTATTTTCGTGTATTATTGGGTGTTTATATATCCACTTTGGAGAAATATCTATTCAAGTGCTCTGTTTTAATTTTTCTACAATTGATTTATAATAACTCTCTCTGTTCCATATTCTGATCCACTATAGACATATAGTTTGCAGATATTTTCACCTCTTCTGTGGGTTTTCTTCCCTTGTTCTTCATGGCATGACTCTATGCACATTCCCCCTTTTGAAATAAAAAAAATTTGAAGATAGAAGGAAATAACTTAGACTAATGCCTGCTGAATGATGTAGTAAATGTGCATTAATGCCTTTGTATTCACCAGATATGCATTCCAAGCTGTCTAGTGGATTCCTGAAGCCATGGATAATACCGAACCTCATATACACTATGTTTTTTCCTATACATTCATACCCATGCTACAGATTAATTTATAAATTAGACAATCAGGGGACAGCATTGTGGCATAGCAGCTAAGCTGCCACCTGCAATGTTGGCATCTCAAATTGGAGTGCTCCTCCCCCTCCTCCTCCCCCTCCTCCTCCCCCTCCTCCTCCCCTTCCTCCTTCCCCTCCTCCTCCTCCTCCCTCTTCTTCTTTTCCTGATGACTTTTTTTTTGTAATTTCAATAACCTGAAAATCTAAATTTGTATATTTAAAGCACTCAGTAATTCCTTATAATCACTTCTGAGGTAAAACTATGAAAGATAGAGATACATATTTTTCATTGAAGGAAGAGTAGAAATGAAGATGTATACTAAATAATGTTCTCTGCATGGATTTCAAGTGTTTTTCTGCACCAAAATAAACATATTTTAATTCATGCTTTCATGAACTTTGGAGTACCCTCTTGTGTTACCAAAGTCACATTTGAAGATTAAATGACAGAGTTAAACAGTTGATTCACTTGTAATAAGATTTCTTTTCATAGATATCTTAACTTGTAGACAAATTAATGAACGGTTTCTAGGTTTTATTACATTGTTTTTAAGTCTGTTTTCTTCACAATGGAACACATAAGCAATACATGACCTCAATTGTTTATTTTCTTTCTTTTTTTTTTTTTGACAGGCAGAGTGGACAGTGAGAGAGACAATTGTTTATTATTCTCTATCTACTAATTTTAAAATTGAAATTTTAAGGGTTAAATGTAATAGAACACTTAAAAGGCTACAAAAACAAACATTACTAGTAAAATAGTTTTGCTGAAATTGAACTATTGACTGGTTAACATTTAAGGAAATTCAGATTTGAAATATTCATTCTTTAGCTGATTTATGATACAGTCACCATTGGAAAAGAAAGTCTAGGAGTTTAGCTTTGGAAAAGGCAGTTTAAATATTGAATGTTTAAGTTGCCTACATCTTAACAATTACATTAAGCACTGTGTTTGACGAAAAATCACCTGCTTTTTAGAAATGTGGATCTTTATTTTCGTATAAAATCACAGGCCATGTAATGACAGAGACCTGAGAAACACATTGCTAGGTGTTTTTGTCGTGCTAACATAAGAGTGTCCTTAAAAAAACAAGTGGTATAGCCTTCTACACACCTAGACTACATTATGATCTTAGGGGACCACCATTATATATGTGGTCTCTCCTTGACTGAAATATCAATATATGTCATGTGACTGTACTTAAATTTAATTTTATGCTGCTGGTAGAAGTTGTAAGCTGAGAAGACCATCTGGTAAATACAAAGGCTATTTTTGGGTTCTGGGTTTGCTTGAGTGTGTATTCTTAGTAATGTGCTCTCTGAGTTGTTCGGTTGGCTTTCATTTTAGCAAATATTTGATGATTCTCACAGTGGATTGGTATGAAACCCTTCATATCTCTGGTTTCCAGCTTACAGGAAGAATGTAGTTATTTCCATTCATGTTAAAGGAAGCTGGAGGAATCATAAGACGTTGATTTAGAGTTGTTGGCTTCAAATCCTGCCTCTTCAGAGGTTTTGACAGAGGTTTGGTAATTATATACAATTATTGCATTTTTATACTCTGAATGAGTGTGAAAGTGTACCTCAGTCTATGGAATGTGACACCAATTGCTTATGTGTGTGGCTGTGTCTGTAAGAGTGAGCTAATGAACCATATGCATGTGTGAGAGTGAGCATAGTGTGTAAGGAAATAAATCTGTTCTCCTGAATCTTTCTGCTTTTCAGAAAAGGATACAATTTACAAAGTTTGCTATTGGTGGCTCTCCAGGTTTGTGGTAGACAGAGGTGTAACTGGGCCAGGTGCCCAGAGAGGGCTATAGTCAAAGTGGTTTGGGAGCTGGTACCAGGGTAAACCAGAAGGATGAGGTTTCAGGCAAGGTCTGAAAGGAGGATATCTAAACTGATATATAAAAAATAAGCAAGGGTTAGTATGGGAAGAAAGCACTTGTTCGTGTTAGGGAAAGGATTCAGTAAAGTTAAAGTGTGAGAGGAGAAACAGTGATGAAAATAATTGGAAGGATATATGTTGTCTGCTTTCCACATTCTTTTTTTTTTTTTATTTATTTGACAGGTAGAGTTATAGACAGTGAGAGAGAGAAACAGAGAGAAAGGCCTTCCTTCCATTGGTTCACTCCCCAATGGCTGCTACGGCCAGTGCTGCGCCAGTCCGAAGCCAGGAGCCAGGTGCTTCTTCCTGGTCTCCCATGTGGGTGCAGGAGCCCAAGCACTTGGGCCATCCTACACTGCCCTCCCGGACCACAGCAGAGAGCTGGACTGGAAGAGGAGCAGCTGGGACTAGAACCCAGTGCTCATATGGGATGCCAGCACCACAGGCAGAGGATTAACCAAGTGAGCCATAGTGCTGGCCCCTCCACATTTTTAAGTAATCACATTGCATCAGATTCTGATAGCAATTTGAAAATATTTTTTCACTTAGTTTTATGTTAAGTGGAGCAAAGTTAGAGTCAATGCTTGCATTTTTTCTTCTTTCTCTTTGCAAAAATAAAATTGTAAAACACTCTATTGACCTAGTAGTAGTTGTTTGATGGTTGTGTGCTTGAACTATATTTTGTTTAGTGTATTGTTCTTCCACAGAAGAGTGATCTTTTTTGTCCTCAAAACAATAAAAGATCCATAAGTTACTGCTCAAGTGTTAACACCTTTAGTGACAAAGCATTCATTCTTTAGAATACTATTCTTTTACTGTTCTTTATAAGAGTGTGTTAAATTGGTTTCCTTTTCATTCATCAATCCAATGAGAGAGAACCAGGACACTGTGGAGTTTTGAGTGGCACATCCAGGAAGTATTAATGGAGAAAATGCTTTCAGGAAAGCTATATGTGATGTCTTATGCTTTTTTATTTTTTGTTTGTTTGAAAGGCATAGTTAGAGAGAGAGACAGAGAGATCCATCATGCATCACTGTTTCACTCCCCAAATGGCTGCAACAGCCAGAGCTGGCCTGGACCTAGCTGAAGTGAGGAGCCAGGAGCTTCTTCCTGGTTTCCGATGTAGGTACAGGAGCCAAAGGACTTGGGCCATCCTCCGCTGCCCTCCCAGGTGCATTAGTAGGGAACTGGATCAGAAGTGGAGCGGCTGGGACTCAAACCGGCGCCCATATGAGATTCCATAGCACCAGCCTCAAAGGAACGCGTTATCTTATTTGATACTCATGCAAACCTTTGTGAGATGGACATTATACCATTTATATGATAATCAAGCTTTGAATTGTCCTCATATTCTTGGCCACAGTAAGCTAGGGAATGTTTCATTTTGTTTTGTTTGGGCATAATCCTGAACCATGTATTATAAGGGTCTTGTTAATACAGGAGATAGGATATTTGTGGGCAGCTGGAAGCCTCTGCTGTCTTAATCACCCACCATTAAGGACCCTCACCATTTTATCAAATGCCATCTTCTTAAATGAATCAAGCCTTTGAGTATTCAGTCTTTTTTGTTCCTCAGCTTCTACAGCTGAAATTTGATGAGAATTTGTTGGAAACTTTTATCCAAATATTCTCAGTGCTTGTATGTATCCGTCACTGCACTGCCTCAGCTCCTGTCTAGTTCACTGTCATCTCTCTTGTAGTTCACTTCAGTAGTTTCCTAGTTTGTCTTCTTCCTCCATTCTTATTTCCTCTTAACCCATTCACTATTCAGCAGCTAATACTTTTGGTGAAGGGTAAATGTAATAGAGTTGAAAACCTGTTTTTCGGTTTGTTATTTCACTCAGCAAAAAATTTAGACTCATTTACAAGGCACTCAAGGCTGTCTACAAAGTATCTACTCACAACTTCTCTGGCATCTTCTCACTACCCCCAGACTATCTTCATTTCTTTGAACATCTCAAATTGTTGTGATTTGAGCCTTTATTTGTATTCACTTGATTTGCTTCTTTCAACATTTAGGTCTTAGTGTAAATTTTCTTCTTGGGGCTGGCACTGTGGCGTAGCAGGAAAAACCACTGTCTGCAGTACTGGCATCCCATGTGGGTGCAGGTTTGAGTCCCGTCTGCTCTGCTTCTGATCCAGCTCTCTGTTATGGCCTGGGAAAGCAGTAGAGGATGGCCCAAGGGCCCTTGCACCCATGTGGGAGACCCAGAAGAAGCTCCAGGCTCCTGGTTTCGGATTGGCGCAGTTGAGGCCATTGCTGCCAATTGGGGAATGAAGCAGTGGATGGAAGACCTCTCTCTCTTTCTCTCTCTGTCTCTCTCTCTCTCTCTGCCTCTGTTCTCTCTCTGTGTAACTCTGACTTTCATATAAATAAATAAATCTTAAAAAAGTTCTTTTTCAGAGAGATTCTCATCCGTAAACACATTCCTTTTTTTTTGTCTTTCTCTTTCTTCATCTCTTGAACTTTTTTTTAAAAAAAGATTTATTTATTTGAATGTCAGAGTTACAGAGAAGGAGAGGCAGAGGTAGAGAGGGAGAGACAGATTTTCCATCTGCAGATTCACTCCCCAAATGGCTGCAATGGCCAGGGGTGGGTCAGGCTGAAGCCTCCAGGAGCTTCCTCCAGGTCTCCCACATAGGAACAGGGGCCCAAGCACTTGGGCCATCTTCCTCTGCTTTCCCAGGCACATTAGCAGGGAGCTGGATCAGAAGTGGAGCATCCAGGATTTGAACCAGTGCCCATATGGGATGCCTGCACTTTAGGTGGTGGCTTTACCCATTATCCTAAAATGCTGGCTCCCATCACTTGCACCTTGAAGCTTTCTGAACAGTTTGTCTCTTTATAACATCATAATTTTTGGGGTGTCTCCTATATAGATTTGTCAATTTCTTGATATTAAAGAATCAACAAATGTAAGTCGTTATCATCACCATCAAATATATTGTTTTATTGATGACTGAATGTCCGACCTGTGAAAGGTCTGAAAATTTACTGTACTTGAAAGTTAACAAAGTTACTCATCGGTACTGGTAGAGACATGAGAAACCTGCATAAGAAACAAAGCACAGTTTACTACAGCATTAACTGTAGCCAGATTAGCAGCATTCTTGTACCTATGTGGCTATAGATGATCAATATTCAATGAGTGGCTGGCGCCGCGGCTCAATAGGCTAATCCTCTGCCTGCGGCGCCGGCACACCAGGTTCTAGTCCCAGTCGGGGTGGATTCTGTCCCAGTTGCCTCTCTTCTAGGCCAGCTCTCTGCTGTGGCCCGGGAGTGCAGTGGAGGATGGCCTAAGTGCTTGGGCCCTGCACCCCATGGGAGACCAGGAGGAGCACCTGGCTCCTGACTTCAGATCAGCGAGGTGCGCCAGCCAGTGGCCATTGGAGGGTGAACCAACAGCAAAAAGGAAGACCTTTCTCTCTGTCTCTCTCTCTCTCTCTCTCATTGTCCACTCTGCCTATCAAAAAAAAAAAAGTCTATAAAAATTTTAAAAAAATATTCAATGAGTAATGTAATGCCTGCACAGGCAACAGCTTGCAACAAAGAGAGAAACTCTGAGCTTTTAGTGAATTTGGTCAGTAATTTGCTTTAGAGGGAGCTACTACCCCCGTGTTTCTAGACTGTAAGCACATGAGCCCTTTGCTCAAGAACAGTCTACCTTCTCTGTCTTCAAAGGCTGCGCACTCTCCAAAATCCTTGAAAATTATAGTCTAGATATTCCAGTACAAGGATGTGCACAACTGTGAGAAACCCAAGAATTGTCTCCTAACAACATCTACCCGTAAATAATTAGCTGTAATTTACTTTGGTTTTGGACAGTTAATTTTAATATTGTATTCCTTGGAGATTTAACCTTGTTTTTTCATATAATTATTACTTATTCAGTCTTTTCGTGAAACATGTGACATGATTACACCACAATGTATTTATCCATTCTTCTACTGCTGCATTTTTGAGAGAATTTTGGTATTACAAATATTCCTAACAATGCTATTATGAATATTTTTATGCTTTTCTATAGTGTTCTGATACACATTATTTCTGTTGAGTTTTCACTAAGACAGCACTTTTGAACTTTGTGGTCTCAAAGAAGTTCAAAAGCTTTTATTTATTTTTATTGAAAATTAAAATAGGCACATTTAAAATTTATTAAAAATAATAATTCCATGTTAGCATAAATAATTTCTAAGATAACAGTTATATTCTCAAAAATGAAACAAATATAATATTGACATTGTTCACTTCTTTGAAAATCTATAATCCCTGGCCTAATGGAAGGGTAGATTCTTATATCTTCCTTTATATTGTCTGTTGTGATATGTTGTTTTGGTCCAACTAGTTAAAGAAAATTGCCTACTTACAGATATATAATTGAAAAAGGAAGAATAATTTTAAAAGCTTTCAAATAATTACAGATATTCTTCTTTGATACAATTGCACCAAAACTCAAACTAATAATAGGTTCTTAAAAGACAGATGTAATGAGAAATTTGAAGCCATCTAAATAAACTTTTCATTTTCTGCTACATTAAAATCCACTGGTCTCTTACTTTAAGGACATTTTTCACCAGTGTATGATTTTGTAACATCATATGCTAATTACTTAGAAAATGTTAGTTCACTAAGTTAAATAGATCTGCCAAATGTTGACATATTTCATTATAAAATATCAAAAAGCCACATGACATCATTGCTGTCATCTGGAAAGTCTTGGGAAAATTTCATGGTGACAGATAAAGTTTTTTAAATTTAGAGCTTTCATTTAAAATTCAAATTTTATCACTGACAATAAACACTCTTTGCTATTTTCTATGAAGAATCATGCTGTTAATTTTTGAGAAAATAGCTCCCAAATAATGAAGATTGCATAATAAAATATGTCTACTGGTCATATTTTCTTTTTCTCTTTTTATAAATTTTGAATTTGTTTATTCATACTTTGAGTTAAAATTGTGTGACATGAACTCTGATATTTTACTTTACAACACAAAGCACTTTTTCTTTCCTTCCCTTCCTTCCTTCCTTGGCTTTGTGTCGCTCCCCGTCTTCGTGGAGGAACGACACAGGATCCTGCGCTGTTCTTTCGTCTGCTCGGCCCTCCCCGGGTTTGCTGCTGGTTCTTCCCGGGTTGGCTACTGTCCCTTCCACCTCCGTGGAAGGGCGGTTCCCCCTGGCCACATTCCCCACTTCCGCAGGGGAGCAGCACACCGCCGGCCGGCTCTCTCGGGGGCTGCACAGGCGTTCCCCTTAGATGTTCCCCTTAGATGTTCCCGGTGCATGCCGTCTCCCTCCCCCTTTATAGTCCTCCTCCGCCAATCCTAACTCGGCTGCCCACACGCCGAGTACGCTGCTCTCCTCCAATCAGGAGCAAGTCCTACAGTTTATTGGCTGAACTGGAGGCAGCTGTGCAGAAGCTGTTTTCTTCTCTCCCAGCGCCATATTGTGGGAGAGCAGATGCATAGAATAAGTCCTAATTCCAGTAACTTAGTCCCGTCCGGATTGCTCCCCACAGATCCCCCTTTCTTTTTATTTTTGGCGTTGATACGCGCCTGTCTTCGGTGTCCCGCGGCACACACTCTGCTCTACTTGCTAGAGTTGCCACAGGTTCTTACAAGTCCTATCAATCAGGCAAACTGAATCCGGGTCCTCTCTTCGCCATGTTGTGAGGAGGTTTTTAGGCGCTGATGCGTGCCTGTGTTCGGTGACCTGCGGCTCACACTCTGGTCGAGCCGCCTGCTGGTGCTTACCGCCTTAATCAGGCAGACCGAATCCAAGCCTCCTAATTGCTGTATTGTGGGGAGGCCTTACTGATGTTAATTCGTGCCTGTCTTCGGTGACCTGCGGCGCATAAGCTGCTAGCCGCCCGCAGGTGCTCATCACCTCACTTAATCAGGCAGACCGAATCCAAGCTCTCTCATTGCTGTGTTGTGGGGAGGCCTTATTGATGTTAATTCGTGCCGGTCTTCGGTGACCTGCGGCGCATAAGCTGCTAGCCGCCCGCAGGTGCTCATCGCCTCACTAATCGGGCAGACCGAATCCAAGCCTTCTAATTGCGGTATTGTGGGGAGGCCTTACTGATGTTAATTCGTGCCTGACTTCGGTGACCTGCGGCGCATAAGCTGCTAGCCGCCCGCAGGTGCTCACCGCCTCCCTAATCAGGCAGACCGAATCCAAGCTTTCTCATTGCCATGTTGAGGGGAGGCCTTTCTATTTCTCTATTTCTCTATCTCCGGGCATTCCTATTTCTCCCATTTTACTTCTATCTTCCAGCATTCCTATTTCTCTCATTTTACTTCTAAACTTCTGTTTCTCTTATCCCTGCGGCTTTCCGGTGCCCGCCCCGAGGCTGCTTCTCCGCGGCTTTCTGGCTCTGAGCCGCTTCAGCCCGCGCCTCTCTCATCTGCGCGGCTTCGCGGCTCTGCGCGGCTCGGCTTCGCGCGCACACTCTGCGGTGTCTCACTAGCCCCGCGTTCCCTATCTACTTGAGCCCCGCACGCTCTGTCTGCGCGCGGCAGCCTCCGCGAGTCACACAGCATAGCTTGCGTCTCCGCCACTAGTATTCAATCCAAGTTCCCCGGGCTAGCCTGGCGAATTCAACCCAGCTCACGTCTCCGCCCCATGATTTGGCTTCCCGTCCTTTGCTCCCCGGGCTAATCAGACAGATCCCAATCTGGCTTACGTTTCTGCTTCTGGTTTCAACTTTTCACCCCCTATTCCCGGGCTAACTTGAGAATCCCAAAGTGGCTTTCGTCTCCGCCTCGGCCTGCCCCCCGCGGCTTCAATTTCCCTAACATTTTTCTCTACCCGGTATGTTTCCCCAAGCTTTCTTCCAACAATATTCCTCCCTCATTTCTCCTGGCCTCTCCCCACAGTCCGCATCCGAGTCTGTTTGTTCTAGCTTTCACTTTCGCTTTTGACCTTAGAGATTTCTCCCAGCTTCCCCCTGTAGTCCGTATCTGAGTCTATGCCTAGGCTTTCAATAGCTTCTTCCGGCACCTTTTTCGTCCGGCTTTTCCCTAGGCTGTTTGCTAGTCTCTCTCTCCGGTATTTTCCCAGTTCTTCCCATTTCTTCCCTCCTAAGTTTCCTATCCATCCTAGGTTTCCTATCCGAGTCACGGCACCATTATGTCGCTCCCCGTCTTCGTGGAGGAACGACACAGGATCCTGCGCTGTTCTTTCATCTGCTCGGCCCTCCCCGGGTTTGCTGCTGGTTCTTCCCGGGTTGGCTACTGTCCCTTCCACCTCCGTGGAAGGGCGGTTCCCCCTGGCCACATTCCCCACTTCCGCAGGGGAGCAGCACACCGCTGGCCGGCTCTCTCGGGGGCTGCACAGGCGTTCCCCTTAGATGTTCCCCTTAGATGTTCCCGGTACATGCCGTCTCCCTCCCCCTTTATAGTCCTCCTCCGCCAATCCTAACTCGGCTGCCCACACGCCGAGTACGCTGCTCTCCTCCAATCAGGAGCAAGTCCTACAGTTTATTGGCTGAACTGGAGGCAGCTGTGCAGAAGCTGTTTTCTTCTCTCCCAGCGCCATATTGTGGGAGAGCAGATGCATAGAATAAGTCCTAATTCCAGTAACTTAGTCCAGTCCGGATTGCTCCCCACAGCTTTGTTTTTCTTCCTCCTCACCTCTTTCTAGATATTGGAGTACCCATGGTACAATCCTTAAGGCTTTTCTCTGTCTTCATTTTCTCTGTCTTCCTTCAAGCTTCAGAGTTTCATGGCTTTTATAAAAAAAAAAAAAGGTTTATTTGAAAGGCAGAGTTACAGAGAGGAAGAAACAGAGAGAAATATTCCATTCACTCACTGCCAGGTGCCCCAGTAATCATATTAGATGCTTGTGTCACAGCTGATGACTTAACCCACTATGCCATAAGGCCAACCCCCACAAAGTACTTTTTTTTTTTTCAGGTAACAGTAGTTTGGAATGCAACAGGAGTACTTCGAGCATACTTCCTATTTCTTTATAGATTGTTAAGAAGATGTATATTCAAGGTGAAGGTTTAGGAAATTAAGCAGTTTTTAAATAAATCATCTGCTTTTTCTTTTAAGATTTTTATTTATTTGAGTTATAGACAGTGAGAGGGAGAGACAGAGAGAAAGGTCTTCCACTAACTGGTTCTCTTCTCAAATGATTGCTGCAACGTCTAGAGCTGGGCTGATTCAAAGCCAGGAATCAGGAGCTTCCTCTAAGTCTCCCATGTGCATGCAGGAGCCTAAGCACTTGGACCATCTTCCACTGCTTCCCAGACGATAGCAGAGAGCAGGATCAGAAGAGGAACATCCAGGACTAGAATCCGTGGCCATATGGGATGCCGGTGCTGCAGGCAGAGGATTAACCTACTGCTCTAGCCCCTGAAAATTAAGCATTTTTACTGTTTCCTCAAGGATGGTTTTAAGATATACTAGACATTTAGCTCTTCTTTCTACTGAGGATGCATGATGATGAATATAGTGACTTGTTTCAGTTGGCACCACTGCCATCACATAATGTATCTCTTTTGGGGTCTCTGTTCCTCTAATATTATTATTTATTATGAATACAAAGGCTATTCTCAACTGCTTGTATTTCCTTAACATTTTAGAATTGTTTTCTCACACTCTTTCTTGAAAACTTGTTGCCATTTGACTTGGATTAAGTTAAGCCAATAGATAATTTAGCATACATTTATTCCCTGACCGTATTATATTTTGTAATCATGAACCGATTATTTCTTCTATACCCTTTTTTGTTAAGATTTATTTTATTTACTTGAAAGGCAGAGGTACAGAGAGGGGAGAGACAAAGAGAGATCTTCCATCCACTGGTTCCCTCCCCAAATGGCCATAATGGCCAGGGCTGGACCAGACCAAAGCCAGTAGGCAGAAGCTTCTTCTAGGTCTCCCATGTGAGTGCAGGGGCCCAAGGATTTGGGCTATCTTTTTCTGCTTTCTCAGGCACATTAGCAGGGAGTTGGATGTGAAGTGGAGCAGTCAGGACTCAAACTGGCACCTACATGGGATGCCACAATGCCACTCCCTCTTCCATACCATTTTCCAGAGTTGAATTTCATTCACTGTGATGATATTTGGCTAAAAGTATACATTGTGATTTAAGAAAAGTTGATTATTTTTGTCACATTTCTCATTTATAATATATATAATGTGTATATACAATTCAATGCGTAGAATGTGAAAGAAAAAATTGAGAGAATATGGGATTGGATACGCCAGAGATTATTTTGATAAGAGCACACCTATTTTTTATTTATTTATTTATTTATTTGAAAGGCAGAGTTACAGAGACAGAGGCAGCGAGAGAGGGAGGTCTTCCATCCACTGCTTCACCCCTCAAATGGATGCAACAGCCAGAGCTGGGCCGACCCGAAGCCAGGAACCAGAGCTTCTTCTGGGTCTCCTTGAACCAGTGCCCATATAGGATGCTGGCACTGCAGGTGGCAGCTTTACCTGCTATGCCACAGCGCTGGCCCCTGGCACACCTATTTCTAATCCAAGAAGAAATGTGTTTGAAATTTTTAAAATGGCAGTGTCTTCAACAATGACTTCAGTTACCCATGTGACATCATATTCATTCTTCATTCCCTAAGCACATAATGCATCTCCACAGATAACTCTATCACCTTTCTAACAGCAATACTATATATTTATTGTAATCCTTTGTTTTCTTTATTTACATCATAATTTTACAAATTTTTATGATCACCAAATCTAATGGTTTGAGTTGAACTTTGTTTATAACTCTTAGAGATGATATAGTTAAATACATTTTGGACTTTTGAAAGTCACATTTGAAGAGAAAAGACAATGAGGCATTGCCTTCAAATTTATGAATGAAAATGGAGATGTCCATCTCTATCCCATTTCAATGACTAGAAAATCAGCTTTTTTATCATAATGAAAATTAATGAAATGTCAAATAAGCTACTTGCAAAGAAAAAGAAGAACTTAGCTCCCAGTTTTGAAGGTTCAAGGGCATTGTTTGGTGCCTCTTTTGGTGTAATTCTGGTGTATATTACTTCTGGTGGTACATGACCGTGATGGAAACTTGCATGGGGGAACCAGAAATTTAGAGAGGGGAGGGTCATCTTGGTCCTTTCTATCTTAAATTTTAACAACCTTCTCAATTAGAACTGAAGGGTTTTACCAAGGGGCCACCAAAAAATTGCCTCACATCCTCAGTGACCTAAGGACCTCCCACTAGACCTCACCTCTCATAGCTTTCCTCAGCTTCCAACACCACCATCCTAGGGATCAAACCTCCAATTGCAGTAGAATCCTAGGTGACAGCTACACCAAAACCATAGGAAGTCCCAACTTAATGTGATACTGGGAGAAAAAAGAGAAAGTTTTTAAAAAGCATCGCTTAATATGGAAGTTTCACAAAACAGTACCTGCATCTTAGCTTTATGTTGATGTGGTGGTGTTCTTGGCATCCAGAGTAATGGAATGACGATGTTAGTTAATGGTATTCTATCAAAGACAAACATAAAAAGAGCTATCAGTCAGTGTATTTTTCTCTAGTAAATATAATGTTGCAGTGCTTGCTAATTAAAGACAATCAACCCGGAAGGTGTTATACTAACTGGAAAATATTCATCTTGCTGCTTGTTGCCTTATTTCATGCAGTTCTGTGTATCATCATTATGACTTCCTCTCCCTTTCTCTAGGGAAATTTACAGCCATCACTTAGAGCTTTAATGAGCTTATATAGCTTTGCCATGGAATCAGTGACAGGGAGTATCAAAAAATCTGCATGTATTATTTTGGTAACTTGTAGCAAGAAGAAAAAAATGTCTTTTTTGGGGACCCAGTTAGGCTAATTCAACTTACCTCAACCAAGAACTGGTTTTTTTTTTCATTAAGGAGGGCATGAGCAGTTTTGTCCTATGTAAAATAGAGGGTACACCTTTTTTTATTTATTTATTTTTATTTTTTTGACAGGCAGAATGGACAATGAGAGAGAGACAGAGAGAAAGGTCTTCCTTTACCATTGGTTCACCCTCTAATGGCCGCCGCAGCCGGTGTGCTGCGGCCAGCGCACTGCCGCTGATCTGAAGCCAGGAGCCAGGTGCTCCTCCTGGTCTCCCATGTGGGTGCAGGGCCCAAGGACTTGGGCCATCCTCCACTGCACTCCCGGGCCACAGCAGAAAGCTTGACTGGAAGAGGGGCAGCCGGGATAGAATCCGGCGCCCCGACTGGGACTAGAACCTGGTGTGCCGGCGCCGCAGGTGTAGGATTAGCCTATTGAGCCACCGCGCCAGCCAGGGTGCACCTTCAAGTAGCTTTTGTAAGAACTGAAATGCGCTTGACACAAATCATTGGTATTATATCGGGGGACTCAAAAGAAGTCACAAGAGAAGCTGCCTTTGGCTTGAGCCTTTTAGAGAAATTGTGCTATCAAAATTCCCACATGAAATGCAGAATAGCAAACTCTTTTAAGGAATAAATCTCATAGAGTCAGAGCTGGTTGAAACTTTATGTATTAGTCAAGGTTCTCAAGAAAACACAGAATTGATAAGATATGAATAGAGATATATGAAGGGAGATTTATTTATGGCAAAAGAGAAGTCCCAGGGCAGCTTAACTGCAGGCTGGAGACCCTGGAATGTCAGTAGCATGGCTCAGTTCCAGTCCCAAAGCAGTGGGTGTAGTTCTCTCAGTTTGAGGCCCAAGCCCAAGTGCCAGCAAGGGGACTGCTGGCATAAGGTCCTGGACTACAAGGATCAGAATCTGATGTCCAAGGCAGGAGTCAGGCAAGTCATAGCTCTCAGAGAAGGTAACAGTGCATCTTCTGCACCTGGTTCCTCCAGATCCCTAGCCAGTTGTTGGTGCTTGCTTTCCCCAAAGCCAAATCTGCCCACCTAGTCCGCTCAGATTCACACGCTCATCCCATTTGTATACATCCTCATAGACACATTCAAAATAAGGGTCTCCCTTTTTCTGAACTGAGTATTCCTTAATCCATTCAAGTTGATGCTATAAAATCAACTATCACACTTTATGAGACTTTGTATTCAGATTTCATTGGAGTTTCCTGACATCTGAGTCTGATAGAAATGAATTTATTTTGGGATTCATAAATATTTTCAAAAACATTCTCGTATTTAAAGATTGGATTACATTAAATTACATTACATATTTAAAGATTGGATTACATTAAAAACCAAACAGAAAGTTATCTTGAAAAATCTTGAGCTCTGTAGAGTCTGGGGCCCTGTTGCATGGTGGTTATCATCTAGAGCTGTCATGTCTTCACTGTGTTCTTAACGTTCGCTAAATGTATGCAGTTCACTTGAGTAGTCTTCTAGCCCGCTGTGGACATTCAAATTTGAGACATCTGTTCTAGTTTAATTTCATCACTGTACATATTGAAATACTGACTCCTGAAAAAGATTGTCATTTGCCAATGTAACTTTCATTACATGTACATAACAGATTCTGTAAGAAACTGACTACAGTGCCTGGCACATGTGTAGTTCTCAACATGTTTTGTCTCATCGTTGGCAACAAAGGCAATAGAAGAAACACTTCTCTTACTGGCCTGCTTGTTCCTTTTTTTTTTTTTTCTATGAACATTTATCAGGCAACATTCATTTGCCAATCACTGTGCTATAGAGAACAAAATCAGATATTATGCCCACCTTTCAGGAACTTTCACTCTTTGGGGCAGTAAAAAATATAAATAAAAAAGCACACAAAATCATTTAAAATTGAAACTGTGAGAAATGCCATCGAGTAGACATATATTAGGTGATTTGAAAAAGATAGGTGAGAGAAGGCTTTTCTGATGAGAATGTGACTTTCAAACTTATAGCTGAAGGATGTGGTGAAGAATTACCCTGGGGTAGGTTGGGGGAGTGGAGTGGCAGGGAATAAGTTATACATTCCTTGCAGAGGAATAATTAGGAGCTAAGGCACTTCAGAGAGGAATCTGAAGGAAAGCATACGGGATTAAAAGAAGACTGGTGGGCTGGATTTAAGAGGGCAAGAGAGTGAAGCTGGAGAGGTAGGCTGGTTTTAATTAATTTGAAAGAATTAACATAGTCTGTCAAAGACAAAGATTTTACATCATGAATGATCCCTGTCTTTTGTTATCAAAGATATGAACCATGCATCTACTTTTTTTTTATTTGACAGGTAGAGTTGCAGACAGTGAGAGAGAGAGACAGAGAGAAAAGTCTTCCTTCCATTGGTTAACTCCCCAAATAGCCACTACGGCCAGCACTGCGCCAATCCGAAACCAGGAGCCAGGTGCTTGCTTCTTCCTGGTCTTCCTTGTGGGTGCAGGGGCCTAAGCACTTGGGCCATCCTACACTGCCTTCCTGGGCCACAGAGGAGAGCTGGAGTGGAAGAGGAGCACCGGGGCTAGAACTGGTGCCCATATGGGATGCCGGCGCCACAGGCGGAGGATTAACCAAGTGAGCCACGGTGCTGGCCCCTGCCTCTACTTTTAAAAGTAAAATACAGTTTACGTGAAGTAACTGTTTCTTACAAAGCAATGATTATTTTCACATAGCCTTATTTTAACAAATGAGTAGTTAATAACTATGCTGCTTGGTAGGAAGCTTTGGAGTTTATCCACATATAATAGTTTCATTTATGTGATGGACTTAATGATTAGGAAGAATAGCTGAGTGATTAGCATCATCTGTGAAAAAGAATTGTACTATTGTGAACTAGGTACAATTAATTTCATTTAACATATATTAAATATTGTTTTGTGGAATGAATTGTGTTTCTTGGATTATGAAAAAGATGTACAAATGACTGATTTATAAGTTTCTGTGTTTTCAGAATATATCCCAACTCTTACAGAATTACTGTTACTTTGGAATGATTTTTAAGTGGTAGTAATATTTTATTTGATTTCCCTTGTGATATTTTCTTCAAAAGCATTTTATGGAAATATTGACAAATATTTCTCAGTATTTTTCCAAGTTGGAATTACTTGGGAATAAGTATTTAAATTCTCTGTTACCTTTTTTACAGTCAGAAACTTATTTGAGTCCTAATGGTTCACCTAACCATGGTGACTCTATCTGGGGGGTGAGTAGTAATTTGGCCTATTTCGAAAATGGTCGTGTTCTGGTACTGTTTTACTTGCAACCAGTCTGGTTCAATTCCGGGAAAACAAGTCAAAGAGAATATGAAAACTCATATAGTGATAACTAAGAGATATCATTGAACAGCACTGTTGGATGTCTTTGTCTTGGCAGTTTGGTAGGTATGGATTGAGAACTGTACTGATGAGAGTTGAGTTTATTTCTTACTGGGTGATATTTTTCCTACATATCCTTATCTTACTATTCTTCTAAACAGTTTTTAATGAGACTTCTGTTGGAGGCTGTTTGGAACAGTTTAGTTCCAGAAAAATCTACATTTTCTTCCAGTATTTTCCTTTGAGCTTTCTTTTTTATCATTGCTCAATTTTTGTTTTCACCTTTGGCAAACTTTTTTTTGTTAAGATTTATTTATTTATTTGAAAGTCAGAGTTACAGAGATGCAGAGTCAGAGGGAGAGAAAGAGAGAAAGTCTTTCATCAACTGGTTCAATCTCCAAATGGCCCACAACAGTCAGAACTGTGCCAATCCGAAGCCAGGAGCCAGGAGCTTCTTCCATGTCTCCCATGTGGGCAAGGGGCCTAAAGGCTTGTGCCATCTTTTACTGCTTTCCCAGAACATAGCTGAGAGCTTGATCAGAAGTGGAGCAGCCGAAACTCAAACTGGTGCCCATATGAGATGCTAGCACTGCAGGTGGTGACTTTACCCACTATGCCACAGCACCAGTCCCTCTGCATACTTTTGAACATATTCAGATCAGTTGACCAGTGTAACATGTTTTTCTCTTTCTTATTTCTTCTAGGGAGAGTAGTTACTAGAGAAATAGATCCCAGTCTACAAACAACAGAGGTAAGTTAAATATATGTGTATTAATTTCTCTATAAATGAGAATAAACAAGATATGGTTAGAAGTATAATCATATGAATAATTAAATCTTTATACTTCAAATATTTATTCACATTACTTATATTTTTTATCTGTAACATTTTTAGTAAGGAAAACAATTTTCTATTTAATGCATATTTAATGTAGTATCTTTCTAGATGTTGTAAAGGCAAAAAACATAAGTTTGAATTTGTTTTGAGACTTCCTGTGAAATAAACCCAGATGCACGGCTTTGATATACAAGCTAATAGTATTGGGCTTAAAGAATTTGCTATAGTTTAAATAGTTTTTTATATTACAGCATTACTCAGTGATAGTGCTTATTGATGACTCTGCTGGGGGTCAAGTAATTCAAATTGAATGTAGTTACATTAAATAAAACAATAAATCATTACATTAAGTACAGGCAGTGCTTTGTCTGTGCAGGTTGTGTATCTGTAGATTGAATAAAATGAGGGTCAAAAATAGTTTTTAAAAATTACAGAGGTGAGGCCAGTGCTGCGGCTCAGTAGGCTAATCCTCTGCCTTGTGGAGCCGGCACACCGGGTTCTAGTCCCGGTCGGGGCGCCGGATTCTGTCCCGGTTGCCCCTCTTCCAGTCCAGCTCTCTGCTGTGGCCAGGGAGTGCAGTGGAGGATGACCCAAGTGCTTGGGCCCTGCCCCCGTATGGGAGACCAGGATAAGCACCAGGCTCCTGCCTACGGATCAGCGCAGTGCGCTGGCCGCGGCGGCCATTGAAGAGTGAACCAACCAACGGCAAAAGGAAGAACTTTTCTCTGTCTCTCTCTCTCACTGTCCACTCAGCCTGTCCAAAAAAAAAAAAAAAAAAATTACAGAGGTGAAGCCGGTGCTGTAGCACAGTAGGTTAAGCTGCCACCTCTAGTTCCAGTATCCCATATGTGCACCAGTTCAAGGACTGGCTGCCCTACTTCCTATCCAACTCCCTGTTAATGTACCTGGGAAAGCAGCTGAAGATGACCCTAGTCCTTGGGCCCCTGCCACCCAAGTAGGAGACCCAGAAGAAACTCCTGCACTCCTGGCTTCAGCATGGCCCACCCCTGGTAGTTGGAGCCATTTGGGGAGTGAACCAATGGATAGATTTCTCTTTCTCTGTCTGTCCTTTTCTCTCTCTCTCATTTTCAAATGAATAAATAAATCTTTTTTTTTAATTTTTTTTTATTTTTTTATTTTTTTGACAGGCAGAGTGGACAGTGAGAGAGAGAGACAGAGAGAAAGGTCTTCCTTTGCCGTTGGTTCACCCTCCAATGGCCACCACGGCCGGCGCGCTGCAGCCGGCGCACCACGCTGATCCGATGGCAGGAGCCAGGAGCCAGGTGCTTTTCCTGGTCTCCCATGGGGTGCAGGGCCCAAGCACCTGGGCCATCCTCCACTGCACTCCCTGGCCACAGCAGAGGGCTGGCCTGGAAGAGGGGCAACCGGGACAGAATCCGGCGCCCCGACCGGGACTAGAACCCGGTGTGCCGGCGCCGCTAGGCAGAGGATTAGCCTAGTGAGCCGCGGCACCGGCTAAATGAATAAATAAATCTTTAAAAAAACTACAGCTATACTAAACATGTAGATGTTTTTCTTGATATTATTCCCTAAATAATGCAGTATAATGACTATTTATATTGTATTAGATATTATAAGTAATCTAGAGATGATCTAAAGTACATGAGAAGATATAAGTTATATGCAAAAATAACAATTTTATATAAGGATATCCATATGTTTGGGTATCCTTGCCTGGTTATGGAACCAATCCCCAGAGATAACAAGTGGTAACATTATAACTTGTAAAAATATAGAATATTTTTAACCAAAGGCTTTGTTTAATTTATATGAACTTTTAAAATATACTACAAGTTATATTGCTTTTATACAGAGCATAACTTTTCTAATGATATTTCTTTTTTTTAAAAGGTTTATTTTTATTTATTTGAAAGACAGAGTTACAAATAGAGATAGAGCCATACAGAGAGAGAGAGAGAGAGAGGTCTTCCGTCTGATGGTTCACTCCCCAAATGGCCCCAATAGCCAGAGCTGAGCTAATCCAAAGCCAGTAGCCAGGAGCTTCTTCTGGGTCTCCCACACAGGTACAGGGACCCAAGGACGTGGGCCATCTTCTGCTTTTCCAGGCCATAGCACAGAGCTGGATCAGAAGTGGAGCAGCCAAGACTCGAATGGGCACCCATGTGGGATGCCTGCCCTGCATGCCAGGGCTTTAACCCACTGCAACGCAGTGCCAACCCCTCTAATGATATTTCAATAAAATTATTTTTCTAGAAGGCTCTAGTGTGGGGTTTCATAAATGAGTGAGACAGATCATGGACATCTTCACCTGAAGAGTGTGCCCTGGATTGCTTTGGCCAGCACTTTCTATTAGAGGGTATCAGCAAGTCTACAAGCTAGCTGGCACATAGGCACAGTTGATGTACAACTTTAGGTGGGAAAGGAATCCAGTCTGGTGATCCATGACTGGGAACAGAACTGTGGTGTAAATCTTCAAAGACAGGTCCATTCAAATGCTCCTGCAATTAACATCCATTCAGCCCCCTGCTGTCTAGGCTGCCACATTCCTTTAGGGGCAGCTTATGCCCCCCCATTGCCTATTTTGATGAAGATCAGAAACTGTAGCCTTTCCTCTAATTTCATGGCAGTTTCCTGCCTTGAGACACACTCAAGCAGCAGCATCTACTATAGGTCCAAAATTATGCAAGTGGCTGTTACAGATGTAAAATCCTTATGTTGAGTTGAGAGTGTCCAATTAGATATAAACAGTGCCCCAGGTTGGCAGTGTGCTAGTTGGCTGGATAAGCTGGCTCCATAAACTGGTTTACATAAGATTCCTACAAGTTCTAGGATACCTTTAAATGTATAGTGACCAGAATATTGAGAAAAATAGAATATAAGAATCAGAAGATGAAGATCATATGGTGTACTAACTTTTTTAAAAAGATATACTCATTTTATTTGTATGTTAGAATTGTAGAGAGAGAGATCTTCTATCTGCTGGTTCACTCTCCATATGGCTGCAACAGCCAGGGCTGGCCAGGCCAAACCAGGAGCCTGGGGCTTCATCTGGGCCCCCCACATTGGTGCAGGGGCCTAAGCATTTGAGCATCTTCTGCTGCTTTCCCAGGCACACCAGCAGGGAGACGGATTGAAAGTGGAGCAGCCATGACTTGAACCAGCACCCATATGGGATGCCAGAGCCTCAGGTGGCAGCCTTACCCTCTGTGCCATAGCGTTGGCTCATGGTATAGTGGTTTTTACAGTGTAGTATAGAGAATAATAATTATATGAAGACTTTCTTAAAAATGCGGACCCTTGGGCCTTAGCTCAAATACTAATCGATATCTTTGGGGATAAAGGTGAGGAAGTAATGAAGGATGCAAGAGCTTCATGACTAAATTTTATGTAAGGCTTTGTGTGCCTTTGTAGTACTAGTTAAATACAAACTTGAGCAAGTTAACTTCTCTGTACCACAGCTTCCATGAAATAAGATTAAACAATACATAAGAAATTCTCAAATTCTCAACTGTGTTGGCTTTATAAAATTAGTTTTGAGGGCTGAGACTGTGTTATAGTAGGTTGAGCCTCCACCTGCGGTGCTAGCATACCATATGGGTGATCCTTCGAGTCCCGACTGGTCCACTTCCAAGCCAGCTCCCTGCTAAGGTACCTGGGAAATCAGTGGAAGATGGCCCAAGTGCTTGACTCCTGCACCCACAAGGGAGAACTGGGGGAAGTTCCTGGCTTCTGGCTTCAGCCTGGCCCAGCCCTTGCCATTGTGGCCATTTGGGGAGTGAGCCAGCAGATGGAAGACATCTCTGTTTCTCCCTTTCTGTTTTCACTCTGGCTCTCAAATAAATAAATAATTTTTTTAAAAATTAATTCTTGCTTATTTTCTAGTGATCGTTACCATAAATTTACTAAATTTATTGTGTCATATATGTATATTAAAGATTTATTTATTTATTTGAAGGTCAAAGTTACACAGAGAGGGAAGGGGAGGCAGAGAGAGAGAGAGTTCTTCCATCCACCTGTTTATTCCCTAGTTGGCTGCTACAGCTGGAGCTGTGCGGATGTGAAACTAGGAGCCAGGAGCTTCTTCCAGGTCTCCCACGCAGGTGCAGAGACCCAAGGACTTGGGCCATCTTCCACTGTCTTAGCAGAGAGCTGGATTGGAAGTGGAGCATCCAGAACTTGACCCAGGGCACAAATGGGATGCTGGCACTGTAGGCGGTGGCCTTACCCGCTATGCCACAGCAGCCCCCCACCACTGTGTCATATAGTTTTAATTCACATGTATTTTCTAGATTTCCACAAAAGACTGTACAATGTTCAATGATGACTTACATTAATTGTAAATAAGAGGCTACTACTCTGGAATTTAGCCCTTTTTAGCATTCATGAAACCACAGAAGATCCTTTGAAAAAATAATATATATATATTTCAATTAGTTTTATATAGTTGAATAAAAAGGTTATGTGAAGTTTATAAAGTAGAACTATATAAACTGGCTTATTATTCTGCCGATTAGACTTTGGCATTGGGATTCTGAATACAGATAGTCTAATTATAAAGCTTACTCTTTAGTCACTCTACAATATTACTTTTTTAAGTATACTATTTTAGGGTCTGATATTGTGGCATAGTGTAAAGCCTGTTCCACTTTTGATCCAGCTCTCTGCTAATGGCCTTGGAAAAGCAGTGGAAGAAGGCTCAGGTGCTACCTGTGTGGGAGAGTGGGATGAAACTGGCCCAGCCCTGGTCATTGCAGCCATTCAGAGAGTGAATCAATGGATAGAAGATCTCTCTCTTTGTGTCTCCCTCTCTTTCTCTCTGACCTTAAAAAAAAAAAAAAGTACTATTTTAAGAACCTTATGCGCCGGTGCCGTAGCTCACTAGGCTAATCCTCTGCCTTGCGGCGCTGGCACACCGGGTTCTAGTCCCGGTCGGGGCGCCAGATTCTTTCCCGGTTGCCCCTCTTCCAGGCCAGCTCTGTGCTGTGGCCAGGGAGTGCAGTGGAGGATGACCCAAGTGCTTGTGCCCTGCACCCCATGGGAGACCAGGATGAGCACCTGGCTCCTGCCATTGGATCAGCGCGGTGTGCCGGCCGCAGCGCGCTGGCCGTGGCGGCCATTGGAGGGTGAACCAACGGCAAAGGAAGACCTTTCCCTCTGTTTCTCTCTCTCTCTGTCCACTCTGCCTGTCCAAAAAAAAAAAAAAAAAAAAAAAAAAACAACTTATGCAAGATTCAGTTGTGAAGCCATCTAGTTCTGGACATTTCTTTTTTGGAAGTTTTAAATTATTTCTTCTTCAATCTCTTTGTTAATGATCTGTTAGAGCTTTCTATTTCATGATTCAATTTTATTAGATTATATAGGAACTTATCCTTTTCCTCTACCAAGCATAGGAAACCTTTTCCCTGCCAAGGGCCATTTGGATATATATGATGTCATTCACAGACCATACAAAATTTTCAACTTAAAAATTAGGCACCTGTAGATTTTTTGAATTTTGAGTTCCACCTGAGGCTGCCTTGGCAGGGCCAGACCAAATGATTTTACGTCTCTCATTAGGCCCATGGGCAGGATGTTTACCACTCCTGCTAGGCTATCCAATGTGTTGGCTTAAACTTGTTCATAATAGCCCCTTATGATTTTTATTTCTAAGGCATCTGTTGTAAAGTTTTTACTTTCAATTCTGATTTGATTGGATTCTTCTCTCTTTTTCTTAATCTATTAAGGGCTATGTTGGGTTACTTTTTCAGAGCAGTAACTCTTGATTTTATTTACTTCATGTGTTTTTTCTGTTCTCAATTTCATTTATTTTTTTTTCTGATCTATATTTTTCCATCCTTTTGCTAATCTTTGGTTAATTTTGGATGTGTTTGCTTCTTGAAGCATGTGTTAGACTATTAATTGAGGATCTTTTTTCCTTTTTAATGTAGGTATATATTGTTATGAATTTTCCTCATGGACCTACATTGGCTGTATCCCGTGAGTTTTGATATGTTGTCTTTACATTGTCATTTATTCAAGACATTTTATTTTTTAAATTACCATTTTATTTTTTGACCCATTGATTACTCAGGAGCATCTTGTTTAATTTCTAGTTATTAGTGAATTTCTCAAAATTCCTTTTGCTATTGACTTCTAGTTTCATACTGTTGTGGTAAAAATACAACATGAGATATGATTTTGATCTTTTTGAATTTGTTAAATTTTGTGTGTGTGTGTGGAGGCCTGTGTGATGGCACAGAGGGTAAAGTCACTGCCTGTGATGTCAGCATATTATACATAACACAGTCCTGGTTTAAGCTCAGTCTGTTCCACTTTCTGTTCAGCTGCCTGCTAATGTGCCTGTTAGGGCAGCTGGGAATGAATCAAGTGCTTGGGCCCCTGCAATCCATGTGGAAGAACCAAATGGAATTCCAGGCTTCTGGCTTTGTCTTGGCCCAGTCCCAGCTGTTGCAGACATTTGGGAAATGAACCAGAAGATGGAATATTTTTTTTTCTCTCTGTCTCTCCCTCTTTCTGATTACTTTTGATATATTTAATGTCTGGCTTCCTTGTACCCATCAATAAACAAACCAACTGAACTTTTCTAGGCTAATTGAAGACAATGTTTAGTAAAACTGTACTGAATTCATTTGTTTTCTTATTGGTGAGTGTAGCAGTATGGTAAATTTTTAGAGGTCTCTACTTCAGAACTGAGTGAGCAAGATATTTATTAACTTCATTTGCTTGCTGATATATTTAGGTGAGCTAGTGGAGTTCATTCAGGGGGCCACAGTAGATAGCATCACATACATATGAAATGGGATTTGGAGCATGTATTTAGAGACTGCAGTTTCCCACGATTCTAACCAACAGTTTTGGTATCAATTTAATACCATAGAAGATATTCATCTTTTTGTATTTCTGCATAGAGAACCTAAAGTTTTTATTTTTGAAATTTCAATGCTCCCCATAGTAGAGCTTCACCTGCCCTATTTAATACAGTAGTACAAAAATTGGCATGTGTTCAAAATTATGTCTTCATCCTCCTTAAGAACACAAAGAAATAGTTTCTTTAACCAGTCTACTGTTGATGGTCATTTGGGTTGATTCCAGGTCTTAGCTATTGTGAATTGAGCTGCAATAAACATTTAGGTGCATACAGCTTTTTTGTTTGCCGATTTGATTTCCTTTGGGTAAATTCCAAGGAGTGGGATGGCTGGGTTGTATGGTAGGGTTATATTCAGGTTTCTGAAGAATCTCCAGACTGACTTCACTAGTGGCTTTACCAGTTTGCATTCCCACCAACAGAGGGTTAGTGTCCCTTTTTCCCCACATCTTGCCAGCATCATTTGTTGGTAGATTTCTGTATGTGAGCCATTCTAACCCAGGTGAGGTGAAACCTCATTGTGGTTTTGATTTGCATTTCCCTGATGACTAGTGATCTTGAACATTTTTTCATGTGTCTGTTGGCCATTTGGATTTTCTCTTTTGAAAAATGTCTACTGAGGTCCTTGACCCATCCCTTAAGTGGGTTGTTCATTTTGTTTTTGTGGAGCTTCTTGATCTCTTTGTAGATTGGTTATTAAGGCTTTATCTGTTGCATAGTTTGCAAATATTTTTTCCCATTCTGTCGGTTGCCTCTTCACTTTCCTGACTGAAATTATGGGACATGTACTCTATAGAATACTATATAGCAGTAAAAAAAAAAAAAAAAAACAAAAAAAAAAACAAAGAAATCCTGTCATTTACAACAAAATGGAGGAATCTGGAAAACATCATGCTGAGTGAAATAAGCCAGCCACAAAGGGAAAAATACCATATGTTCTCCCTGATTAATAACAACCTACCAAGCACCAAAAAGGAAACCTGTTGAACTGAAATGGACACTATGAGAAACAGTGACTTGAACAGCCCTTGTCCTGAATGTTGATGAACAACTTAATACTTTATCCCTTTTAGTATTTTTTGTTCTACTTAATACCATTGGTTGAACTCTTTAATTAACACACAGTTATTCTTAGGTCTTTAAATTTAACTGAAAAGTGATCCTTGTTAAATATAAGTTTGGGAATAAGAGAGGGAGAAGATGTACAATTTGGGACATGCTCAAGCTGACTTGCCCCAAACAGTAGAGTTAGAAATGTGCCAGGGGACTCCAATTCAATCCCATCAAGGTGGCATGTACCAATGCCATCTCACTAGTCAGATCTGGCTGATCTGAGATGGCATTGGTACATGCCACCTTGATGGGATTGAATTGGAATCCCCTGGTACCTTTCTAACTCTACTGTTTGGGGCAAGTTAGATTGAGCATGTCCCAAATTATACATCTTCTCCCTCTCTTATTCCCACTCTTATATTTAACAGGGATCACTTTTCAGTTTAGTCTCAACACTTAAGAATAACTGTGTATTGATTACAGAATTCAACCAAAAGTATTAAGTAGAACAAACAAACAAGCAAATACTAAGAGGGATAATGTATTAAGTTGTTCATCAACAGTCAGGGCAAGGGCTGATCAAGTCACCGTTTCTCATAGTGTTCATTTCACTTTAACAGGTTTCCTTTTTGGTGCTTGGTTAGTTGTCACCGATCAGGGAGAACATATGATATTTGTCCCTTTGGGACTGGCTTATTTCACTCAGCATAATGTTTTCCAGATTCCTAACAGGTTTTTCATATGAGTTGAAGGCACCCGGGTACTTGAGCCATAACCATCTACCTCCTAGAGTGCACATTAGAAGGAAGCTAGAATGAAAGCAGGGCCAGGACCTGAATCCAGACTCTTCAAAATGAGATGCTGGTGTCCAAACAACATCTTAACTTCCACAACAAACGCATGCCTCCCAAATATCATTGATTATCCAAGATATTTTTTGGTAATTGCCTTGGTATTTTAAATAATGATTATGGTAATCGAAGATTGGAGACAATTCATGATTTAAAAAATTAAATGATATTTTCTCTTCTAGTATATTAGGAAGTCATGAGATATTTTTAAAATAAACTCTGTGTAAGCTTTCTATACATATATACATAAACTTTTGCATATGTAATATCTGCATCATCTCAGTATAATTATAGTAATTCTGTTTTCTTTGCCTGATCAATCAACTATCAAGGTATACATAACAGCCTATCCATTTTACTCTGTATTTTTATTATTCCAATGTTTTTCTTCATTATCATTTTTTCTCTTTCCTTCTTAATTAAGTTCCACAAATATTTATTATTTAAAGCTATCCTTTAAAGGATTTAGGGAGGAGAGGGCATATGACACAGCAGTTAGGATGCTGCTTGGGTTGCTCACATCTTATGATGGAGTGCTTGGTTCAAGTCACAGCTCCTCTAGCTTCCTGGTAATGTGCAACCTAGGAGGCAGCAGATGATGACTCAAGTACTTGGGTCCCTGCTACTCATGTGGGAGACCTTGATTGAGTTCCAGGCTTATAGCTTTTGTCTGGCCCATCCCTGGCTGTTGCAAGCATATGGGGAGTGAACTAGCAGATGGAAGATTCATATTCTCCCTCTCCTTCTCCCTCCTCCTCCCCCCCCTCCCCATCTCTCTCCCTCCCTTTTAAATAAAGTTAAAATAAATAAAATGTTCAAAAAGGAGTTCTGGGAATTTGAAGTCTCTTGCCCATTGGCTATTGGTTTCTTTCAATTTTTTCCCCCTCTTTCCTCCTTGCTACCTCTCTCCCCTCCAGGATTGAATATCACACACACAGATAAACAATTATAGAGTGATCATACTAAAGTTTGTGTATATGTTTCTTGGAATCTTTAATTCTGGGTAGGAAATCCTAACTCTCTATCGGTTGCTTCACAGCCTGCAAAATGGTACAATTTGTTCCTGTGGCACCATCTTATGGTAAAAACCAGCGCTGAATGATGCTGCTTTTGCTCTGGATGGCTGCAGCAATAGCATGGGTCATTTTTCTTCCAAGGAGTACTGTTGATTTGTTGGGACTTTCTCACTGATACCTAGTTCCCAGGGAATTGAAGTTTCAGAATAATGATTCTTAATCTTTTTTAGATCTGATGGAATCTATACCGTCTTTCTAAAAATGTACATACACACACACACACACACACGCACACATGCACAATCTATATAGCTTCAGAGGTTTATCAAGCCACCAGGAATATAGATTTATGTATCTAAGAATAACTACATCATTCAGAGAAGCCACTCAGATGTTTGTTCCTTTATAAATAGGCATTTCTAAGCACAAGTTAAATATGAGCACAAATACTCATACTATAAAATATGATCTAAAGATATAAATGGCATGTTTGGAGCCCAAAAAAAGCACAATGTGTTTTAATAACATTCAGTTATATATAACAGAAGTAAGATCTTTCTGCCCCAGTTAACTGGTTTTTAACTGTCTTAAGACATGTACCTCATGGTGATTTACAAGGTTACTGATGTTTCTTTTTCTTTATATTAAGAAAAAAATTCACAGCTTAAACTTAAAATACCACATAATGATAGAAGTTTGGGTCATCCTAAGTCATCCTGGTTCTAAGGAACAAAATAAATATACTCATTATTATTGTACACTCAGGAAAAGAATTAGAATCCCTATTCTCTTAGGTATTTTGTTGAGTCTTTGTCAAAAATGGAGTGTAAATTTTGTCCCCTTTGCACATCTTCAATCAATAGTACCACCCTTCTGGATCACAGTTGAGCTTGTTTGTATAATATGATCACTTATAAATATGGTAGATGTCAAAATTCTTACATACATGCACACAAATATGGCTGCTACAGACATAGGGCAAGAGAACTATTGCTTTTTCCTTCTGATTTTGTATTTTGAGTAAATATAGTCAAATTAGAACCATTTGTTCTAATTGGCTTCCACAAATTGATGAATTTCATAAGATAAGCTAATACTATGATGACTTACAAGAATGAATGGTTTTGTTGGTTTTGCTTTGTTTCCTTTTCTTTTCCAAAGTGATTTTCAATCAAACTTATATGTAATAATAGCTGTTACATAGATATAAAATACCACAAATTGAACATGACCACAAATTGAACATGAGCTTCCTAACTTATTCATACCTGACTGACTTACATCCGCTGTCTTTATGGGAGATCCATCTGGCCTGACTTAGGTGAAAAATGGTATAGAATACTATAAAACAATACTTACAGACATAAACTATTAGAAATACCAGTTGTGCCTGGTTGCTCCTCTTCCAGTCCAGCTCTCTGCTGTGGCCCAGGAGTGCATTAGAGCATGGCCTAAGTCCTTGGGCCCTGCACCCACATAGGAGACCAGGAGGAGCACCTGGCTCCTGGCTTTGGATCAGTGCGGTGTGCCCGCTGCAGCATGCCAGCCGCAGTGGCCGTTGGGGAGTGAACCAACGGAAAAGGAAGACCTTTCTCTCTGTCTCTCTCACTGTCCACTCTGCCTGTCAAAAAAAAAAAAAAAAGAAGAAGAAGAAGAAGAAGAAGAAAAGAAATACCAGTTGTGAAGATTAAAATCATCGAACTTCCTATTCATGGGTTAGCTAAAGCAATTGGAAAGGTGCCTCATTGACATCCAATAAATCATCTATTTCTGTAATTCTATGTGCCACACTTAGGCTATTATATATAATATATATAATATATTATAATATAATATATATTATACAATATATAATATAATAAAATATTATTATATAATATTTTATTATATCATATAATTTTTATAAATATATTTTATTATATAATATAATTATATAATAATTATATATCTTATTATAATATATTATTAATTATATATAATTAATATTAATCAATTAATTAATATAATTAATATATAATTAATATTATATAATTATATAACATATAATTATATTATAATATATTATATATAATTATATTATATAATATATTATATATAATATAATAATATTAAGTATTACATATTTTATATTAACTGTGAAAAGCCAAATCAGCCACACATAAAATTCTTTTAGGAGTTCTCTAGTGTTTTTGCTATTTTGAAAGAGAAATAATTAACAGGCAACACAGCATATGAAATTTAAAGTTTTAAGTTTAGTTATTAAAGCAAGCGAATTTGTATAGATTTAAACACAGGATTGATTTTGTTTCACGTGAGAAATCAGTGTTAAAGATTAATTTGCATGAGTATTTACTTGCTATAAGACCAACTAGCAGGCTCCCAGCTTTCTAATCTTTAACTGCATGTTTATTTTGTTTTATTGGTGACCAAATTTTAGATAATCGAGCCTGCATTGTGGAACAGCAGTTTAAGCCACTGTTCACAATGCTGTAATTCCCTATTGGAGCAATGAATCCTGGCTGTTTCACTTCTGATCCAGCTTCTTGCTAAAGATCCTGGAAAGGCAGCAAGAAGGTGGTCCAAATACTTGGATCTCTACCACCCACGTGGAAAATCTAAATGGAGTTCCAGGCTCTTGGATTTGACCTGACCCAGCCTGGGCTGTTGCAACCATTTAGGGAGTAAAGCAGTAGAGAGAAGATCTTTTTCTCTCTGTGTCTCTCTCCCTCTTGCTCACTCTCTCTGTCAGTCTGCTTTTTAAAGAAATGAAATAAATCTTTAAGAAAACAAATATTAGGTAATCATTTCCATGTTTTTTGCCACTTGAGAATAAAAATAGAATTTAAAATTGTGCCATTTATGTCTCCTACAGTTTCAAAAAAAATGAGCAAAGCAAAGATTCTATCTTCTTCCGAGATGGGATTAGGCAAATTGATTTTGTACTTTCCTATGTTGATGACTTAAGGGAAGATGCAGAAATAAAAGCGGTAAGTGCCTATGTGAGAAACACAAGAATAACAAAAAGAAGTATATTCTATATTTTGATGTGGATATTCACATTGAATTACGTTGTAAAAAGTCAGAGACTTCCGAAGTGTTATTGAAAGCTGAAACTGAGTGAAAAGACTACAAAATAGGCAGCCGAGTAATGAATGTGTGATGCCAATTAAATTTACTGGATGTTTTAGAGACAAAGTCCTTTTACTTCTCCTCCAAGAAGCTGAGGTATTTTAGACAGCTCACATTAGATATTAAGTGTGGCCACCAAATTGCGGGAGTTTTTGAAAATAATAAAAATCTTTTCAGTGAAAATACTATTTTGAAATTGTAGGATGAATTTATCCAATCTGCAGTGGACTTTGTATTATATTGTAATTATGATCCTATTTTATTTTCATTATGGCAATTGACACTTTCAAAGCTGATATTCTTTGTTCACTTTTATTTATTTTTTAGAAAGCTTTTACTTAATAAATATTAATTTCATAGGTACAGCTTTAGGAATTCTTCCCCATACCCACCCTCACACTTCCACTCCCATCCCACCTTCTGCTCCATCTCCCATTCCATTCTTCATTAAGATTCATGTTTAATTATCTTTTTATACAGAAGACCAACTCTTTACTAAGTAAAGATTTCAACAGACACAGACACACAAAGTATAAATACTGTTTGAAGACAAGTTTTACTGTTAATTATCATAGAACAGCTCATTAAGGACAGAGGTCCTACATGGGGAGCAAGTGCATGGTGACTCTTGTTGATTTAACAATTGAAACTCTTATTCATGATGTCAGTGATCACCTGATGCTCTTATGAGCCGCCAAGGCTATGGAAGCCTCTTGAGTCCACAAACTCCATCAGTATTTAGACAGGGCCATAATCAAATGGAAGTTCTATCCTCCCTTTGGAGAAAGGTACCTCTTCTTTGACGGACCCTTCTTTCCACTGGGATCTCACTCATAGAGATCCTTCATGTAGATCATTCTTTGCCAGAGTGTATTGGCTTTCCATGCCTGAAATGCTTTCATGGGCTTTTTAGCCAGATCTGAATGCCTTAAGGGCTGATTCTGAGGCCAGAGTGATGTTTAGGGTGTTTGTCATTCTCTGAGTCTGCTGTGTGGCCTGCTTCCCATGTTGCATCGTTCTCTCCTTTTTAATTCCACCTGTTGTTATTAGCAGACACTTGGTCTTATTTATGTGATTTTTTTGACACTTATTCCTATATATATGTTACACGCTTAAAATGATCGCTTTAACTAGTAAGATGGCATTAGCACCCACTTTAATGGAATTAGGAGTCCCATGGCAAAATTTTTAGCTTTACCCTTAGGGGTAAGTCCGAGGGAACGTCTGCCGAACTGTACATCTCCTCCCTCTCTTATTTGGGCTCTTATTTTTTACTGTGATCAATTTTCAATTGGATTTAAAGACTTATGAGTAATTCTGTGTTAAGTAAAGTGTTCAACCAATGATATTAAGTAGAAAAAGAAAAGAGTAAAAAAACTAAAATAATAAACTGATCCTCTAAACTCAAGACAAGGGCTATTCAAATATTTGTTCCTCATAGTGTAAATTTCACTCCTAGATGTTTCCTTTTAGGTGCTCTACTAGTTGTCACAGATCAGGGGGAACATATGATATTTGTCTGTTTGGGACTGGTTTATTTCACTAAGTATGATTTTTTCAGATTCATCAATTTTGTTGCCAATGTCCGGATTTCATTTTTTTTTTACCACTATGTAGTATTCCATTAGTACATATCCCATAATTTCTTTATCCAGTCTTCTGTTGACTGGCATTTAGGTTGATTCCATGTTTTAGCTATCGTGAATTGAGCTGCAATAAACATGGAGCTGCAGATAGCTCTTTTATTTGCCGATTTTATTTCCTTTGGGAAAATTACAAAGGGTGGGATGGCTGGGTCCTATGGTAGGACTATATTCAGATTTCTGACATACCTCCAAATTGTCTTCCATGCTAGCTTTACCAGTTTTCATTCCCACCAACAGTGGATTAGGGTACCTTTTTCCCTACATCCTCACCAGCATTTGTTGTTTGTTGATTTCTGTGTGAAAGCCATTCTAGCTGGGGTGAGGTGAAAACTCATTGTGGTTTTGATTTGCATTTCCCTGATGGTTAGTGATCCTGAACATTTTTGCATGTGTCTGTTGGCCATTTGGATTTCCTCTTTGAAAAATGTCTGTTTAATGGGGCCGGCACTGTGGCAGAGCAGGTAAACACCCCGGCCTGAAGTGCTGGCATCCCATATGGGTGCGTGTTCTAGTCCCGGCTGCTCCTCTTCCAATGCAGCTCTCTGCTGTGGCCTAGGATAGCAGTAGAAGATGGCCCAAGTCCTTGGGCCCCTGCACCCATGTGGGAGACCCGAAAGAAGCTGCTGGCTCCTGGCTTCAGATCAGTGCCGCTCTGGGCATTGCGGCCATCTGGAGAGTAAACCATTGGATGGAAGATCACTCTCTATCTGCCTCTCTGCCTCTCTTCTCTCTGTATATCCCTGACTTTTGAATAAATAAATAATTCTTAAAAAAAAAGAAAAATGTCTGTCTAAGTCCTTGGCCCTTCTCTTAAGTGGGTTGTTTGTTTTGTTGTTGTGGAGTTTTTGATCTCTTTTTAGATTCTGAATATTAATCCTTTATCAGTTGCATAGTTTGTGAATAATTTCTCCCATTCTGTCATTTGCCTCTTCACTTTCCTGACTGTTCCTTTTGCCTTTCAGAAACTTCTCAATTTGATGTAATCCTAATTGTTAATTTTGGCTTTGGCTGCCTGTGCCTCTCGGGTCTTTTCCAAGAAGTCTTTGTGCCAATATCTTGCAGGAATTCTCCAATGTTCTCTAATAATTTGATGGTGTTAGGACGTAGGCTTAGATCTTTAATCCATGTTGAGTGAATATTTGTGTAAGGTGTAAGGTAGGGGTCTTGCTTCATTCTTCTGCATGTGGGAATCTAGTTTTCCCAGCACCATTTGTAGAATAGACTGTCCTTACTCCAGGAATTGGTTTTAGCTCCTTGATCAAATATTATAAGTTGGCTGTAGATGTTTGGATTGATTTCTGCTCTGTTCCATTGGTTTATCCATCTGTTTTTGTACAAGTCCCAGGCTGTTTTGATTATAACTGCCCTGTAGTATGTCTTAAAATCTGGTATTGTGATGCTTCCGGCTTTGATTTGTTGTGTAAAATTGCTTTAGCTATTCGAGGTCTCCTGTGTCTCCATATGAATTTCAGCACCATTTTTTCTAAATCTGAGAAGAATGTCTTTGGTGTTTTGATTGATATCACATTGAATCTGTACCTTGCTTTTGGGAGATTGGACATTTTGATGATATTCATTCCTCCAATCCATGAACATGGAAGAATTTTCCATTTTTCTTTTTGTGTCTTCTTCTATTTCTTTAAGGTTTTGTAATTCTCATTGTAGAGATCTTTAACTTCATTGGGTAAGTTTATTCCAAAGTATTTGATGGTTTTTGTAACTATTGTGAATGTGATTAATCTTGAAGTTCATTCTCAGCTGTGGCATTGTCTGTGTATACAAAGGCTGTTCATTTTTGTATACTGATTTTATATCTTGCTACTTTACTAAACTCTTCTATGAGTTCCAATAGCCTCTTAGTGGAGTTTTTGTATCCTCTATATAAAGAATCATGTCTTATGCAAAGAGGGATAGTTTGACTTCCTTCTTCCCAATTTGCATCCCTTTGATTTCATTTTCTTGCCTAATGGATCTGGCAAAAAACTTCTAGTACTATATTGAATAGCAGTAGTGAGAGTTGCCATCCCTGTCTGGTACCAGATCTCACTGGGAATGCTTCCAACGTTTCCCCATTTAATAGAATGTTGGCTGTGGGTTTTGTCGCTCCCCCTCTTCGTGGAGGAACGACACAGGACCCTGCGCTGTTCTTTCGTCTGCTCGGCCCTCCCCGGGTTTGCTGCTGGTTCTTCCCGGGTTGGCTACTATCCCTTCCACCTCCGTGGAAGGGCAGTTCCCCCTGGCCACATTCCCCACTTCCGCAGGGGAGCGGCACACCGCCGGCCGGCTTTCTCGGGGGGCTGCACAGGTGTTCCCTCAGATGTTCCCCTTAGATGTTCCCCTTAGATGTTCCTGGTGCATGCCGTCTCTCTCCTCCTTTATAGTCCTCCTCCGCCAATCCTAACTCGGCTGCCCACACGCCGAGTACGCTGCTCTCCAATCAGGAGCAAGTCCTACAGTTTATTGATTGAACTGGAGGCAGCTGTGCAGAAGCTGTTTACTTCTCTCCCAGCGCCATATTGTGGGAGAGCAGATGCATAGAATAAGTCTTAATTCCAGTAACTTAGTCCAGTCCGGATTGCTCCCCACAGGTTTTTCATAAATTGCTTTGATTGTATTGAGGAATGTTATTTCTATACCCAATTTGCTTAGAGTTTTCATCATGAAAGGAAATTGTATTTTGTCAAATGCTTACTCTGCATCTGTTGAGATAATCATGTGGGGTTTTTCTTTTTCAGCAGTTTGTTAATGTGGTGTATCACATTGATTGATTTGCGAATGTTGAATCATCCCCGCATACCAGGGATAAATCCCATTTGGTCTGGGTGGGTGATCTTTTCATGTGTTGTTGGATTTGATTGGCTAGAATTTTGTTGAGGATTTTTGTGTCTACGTTTATCAGGGAAATTGGTTTGTAATTCTCTTTCTCGGTTGCGTCTTTTTCAGGTTTATGAATGAAGGTGATGTTGGCTTTGTAGAAAGAATTTGGGAGGATTCCCTCTCTTTCAGTTGTTCTGAATAACTTGAGAGGAATTGGAATTTGTTCTTCTTAAATGTCTGGTAGAATTCAGCATTGAAGCCATCCAGTCCTGGGCTTTTCTTTGTTTGCCTGTGTTATGGGTCTATTTAGGTTTTCTATGTCTTTATGGCTCAATTTAGGTAGATTGTATGTGTCCATGAATCTATTTCTTCTTGGCATATAGCTCTTTGTAATAATTTTTGATGATTCTTTTTATTTCTTTGGTGTCTATTGTTACATTTCCTTTTTAATCTCTAATTTTACTGATTTTGTTCTTCTCTGTCGTCTTTTTGGTTAATTAGGCCACTGGTGTGTCACTTTTGTTTATTTTTCAAAAAACCAGCTCTTCCTTTTGCTGATCTTTTGTTATGTTTTTTTTTTGGATTCAATTTTGTTGATTTCTTCTCTAATTTTAATTATTTCTTTTCTCCTAGTAGTTTTGGCCTTGGTTTATTCTTGTTTTTCTAGATCCTTGAGATGCATCAATAGCTCATTTATTTGGTGCTTTTGCAATTTTTTTAAAGATTTATATTATTTAATTGAAAAGTTTCAGAGAGGTAGAGACAGGAGAGAGGTCTTCTATCCGCTGGTTCAATCCTCAGATGGCAGCAACTGCCAGAGCTGCACTGATCCAAAACCAGGAGCCAGGAGCTTCTTCCAGGTCTCCCATGTGGGTACAGGGGCCCAAGTATTTGGGCCATCCTCCACTGCTTTTCCAGGCCATAGCAGAGAGTTGTATCAGAAGATGAGCAGTTGGGTCTTGAACTGGCATCCATATGGGATGTTGGCGCTTCAGGCCAGGACTTTAACTGACTGAGCAACAGCACTGACCTCCAATTTCTTGCTGTTGACACCTATTGCTATAAACATTCTTCTTTTCACTGCTTTTGCTGTATCATGGAAGTTTTGATATGTTTTGTTGTCATCTGCATTCATTTCCAGAAATTTTTTTATTTTTTTTTATGTCTTCTATGACCCACTTCTCATTCAGGAGCATGTTTTTCAGTCTCCATGCATTTGCATATGCTCTAGAAATTCCTGACTTCCTGATTTCCAACCTCATTCCATTGTGGTCCAATAAGATTCATGGTATGATTCAGTTTTTGAATTTGCTGAAACTTGCTTATGGCCTAGTATATGGTCAATCCTAGAGAAAGATCCATGCACTGCTGAGAAGAATGTGTATTCTGGAATTGTAGGGTGAAAAGTTCTGTAGTTATCTGTTAGTTCCATTTGGTCTATAGTTAGATTAATTCTGCTGTGTTCTTGTTGATTTTCCATCTGGTTGATCTGTCCATTGCTGAAAGTGGAGCTTTGCAGTCCTCCAATACTATTGTATTTGAGTATAAGTCTCCCTTTAAATCTCTTAATATTTCTTTTAATTGGCCAGGTTCCCTGTAATTAGGTGCATACACGTTTATAATAGTTACATCTCCCTGTTGATTTGATCCCTTAAACATTATATAGTACCCTTCTTTGACTCTTTTAGCAGTTTTTCTGTTAAAGTTAATATTTTTCTGATATTAAGATGGCTATACCAGCTCTTTTTTGGTTTCTTTTGGCAAGGAATATCTTCTTTCATCCTTTCACTTTCAGTCTGCATATATCTTTGTTGGTGAGATATGTTTCTTATAGGCAGAAAATACATGGGTTTTATTTTTTAATCCAGTCAGCCAGTCTGGTCTTTTTTTAAATTTTATTATTATTATTATTATTTGAAAGACAGAGTTAGACAGTGAGAGAGAGAGACAGAGAGAAAGGTCTTCCTTTTCCTTTGGTTCACCCCCAAATGGCCGCTATGGCTGCACGTTGTGCCGATTTGAAGCCAGGAGCCAGGTGCTCCTCCTGGTCTTCCATGTGGGTGCAGGGACCCAAGCCCTTGGGCCATCCTCCACTGTACTCCCGGGCCACAGCAGAGAGCTGAACTGGAAGAGGAGCAACAGGGACAGATCCAGCACCCCGACTGGGACTAGAACCCGGTGTGCTGGCGCCGCAGGCGGAGGATTAGCCTAGTGAATTGCGGTGCTGACAAGTCTAGTATTTTGACTATGGAGTTGAGGCCGTTTACAATCAAGGGGAGTATTGATAAGTAATGACTTTGCCCTGCTATTTTTCCAAAAATATTCCTAATTTTTACTTTGAACTTCCTTTGATCTTTTACTGAGAGATTTTATTCCTTTACCTTCTTTTGTAGTGATGACCATGTTTCTGTGTGCAGCACATCAGTAAGCATCTTTTGTAGGGCTAGATGGGTGATGACAAATTCTTTCCATTTCATTTTTTGTTTTAAAAGATTTATTGATTTATTTGAAAACCAGAGTAACACAGAGATAGGAGAGACAGAGAGAGGTCTACCATCAGCTTGTTCATTTCCAATTGGCCACAACAGGCGGAACTGTGATGATCCGAGGCCAGGAGCCAGGAGCTTCTTCCAGGTCTCCCATGTGGGTGCAGGGGCCCAAGCACTTGGGCCATCTTCTGCTGCTTTCCCAGGCATAGCAGAGAGCTGGATCAGAAGTGGAGCAACTGGGTCTGGAAACAATGTCCGGGATGCCAGCACTGCAGGCGGCTGCTACACCACAGAGCTGTCCCCTCAATTTCTATTTGTTATGGAAATTCTTTATTTCACATTCATTCATAAATGAGAGCTTTGCAGGGTATAATATTCTGGGATGACAGTTTTTTTTTTTCTGTTAATCTTGGACTATATCTTACCACTCTCTCCTAGCCTGTAGTGTTTCTGATGAGAAGTCTGCTGTGAGTCTAATTGGAGATCCCCTGAAAGTAATCTGGCATTTCTCTCATGCACATTTTAGAATCTTCTCTTTATGTCATTTGGACTTGGGTAGCTTCTATTTCTTTCCCAGGCCATAGCAGAGAGCTGGATCAGAAGAGGAGCAGCTGGGACAAGAACCGGCACCCGTATGGGATGCCATTGCTGCAGGCCAGGGCTTTAACCTGCTGTGTCACAGCGCAGGCCCTGATACAGGCCTATATTGTACAGTGTTCAATATCTACCCTCATTTTGGTGAAAACATTCAAAATCCTCTCTCCTAGCTTTTTAAAAAACATATTATACATACTCAAGACATGCCTATTTGAAGATTAGTGTTTGAAGATACTGTAATTAAGTATTTTAAAATTTTAGTGTGTATTTTGTTATACTTTACTCACAGTTCAAGCAAAAATATTGATGATCAGTGAATTGTTTTTAAGTCTACATAATTTGATTATGTGAACTAATGACCTATAGTTTAATTTGATTTTTCTCTGTGTGAAGCCATTCTATCCTTCAAGATTAAAAAGTCATATTGACATTTTGGCTTAAAGTTGAATTAAATATATAATTTATTTGCAGAGTATTGAACTTTGTAATACTGAGTCATCCCAAATAACAGCATGATATATTTGTCTTATTGTAAAGCTTTTATTTAAAAAGCAGTATTTTATTCAGTAAAGTTTTTATATGTCTTCCATTAAAAGTTCTGCTGCATATTTCCCAGAGATTATAGGATATATTGGATTTTTATGATTATTGGGAATTATTGTACAGATGGAAAACAGTACATGACATTAAGTTTGACGTAATACACGGAGGCCTTTTTAAAATAACTGGGGTGGGACACAGAACACTTAGAAGTTTGGCCATCGTGTACCAAGTCTCTCATTGAACAAATAAGAATAAAAGTATTCTGCATAATTCTGTTTGTTTTGCTAAAGGAAAGAAGAAAAGAATTTGAGCAAAATCTCCGAAAATCAGGTCTTGAATTGGAAATTGAAGACAAGAGGGTAAGTTTCAATATATATTTATACCTGAATCTTATTTTGTAAAATTTTTATTTATTTAAATATTGTTTGAGATAGAGCACTCTTATCCGCAATGAGGCCAGATAATCCAGACCACAATCCAGGCCAGACTCACACCATGGTCTTCCTCTGGCTATATCAACACAGTCCAAGTCTTCCACATAAGTGGCAAGTGGGATCTCACTCACAGAGATCTTTCATTTAGGGTGGTTTTTTTTTTTTTTTTTTTTTTTTTGCCAGAGTGTCTTGCCTTTCCATGCCTGAGAAACTCTGATGGGTTTCTTAGCCAGATCCAAATGCCTTAAGGGCTGATTCTGAGGCCAGAATGCTGTTTAGGACACCTTTCATTCTATGATTCTGCTGTGTAGCCTGCTTCCCACGTTAAATCGTTTTCTCCTTTTTAATTCTATCAGTATTAGCAGACACTGGTCTTGTTTATGTGATCCTTTGACACTTAATCCTATCATTATGATCAATTATGAACTTAAACTGATTACTTTGACTAGTGAGATGGCATTGGTACATGCCAGCTTGATGGGATTGAGTTGGAATCCCCTGGCATGTTTCTAGCTCTACCATTAGGAGTAAGTCTGAGAGAGCATGTGCCGAACTGTACTGGTCGTCCCTCTCTCAGTCCCACTCTTATATTTAACAGGGGCCACTTTTCAGTTAAATTTAAACACCTAAGAATAATTATGTGTTAATCAAAGAGTTCAACCAATAATATTAATTAGAAAAACATACTAAAAGGGATAGAGTATTAAGTTGTTCCTCGACAGTTAGGACAAGGGCTGATCAAGTCATTGTTTCTCATAGTGTCCATTTCCCTTCTACAGGTTTCCTTTTAGGTGCTCAGTTAGTTGTCACAGATCAGGGAGAACCTATGATATATGTCCCTTTGGGACTGGCTTAATTCACTCAGCATGATGTTTTCCAAATTCCACCATCTTGTTGCAAATGACTGGATTTCATTTTTTTAGTGCTCTTTAGTATTCTATAGAGCACATATCCCATAATTTCTTTATCTAGTCTTCTGTTGATGGGCATTTAGGTTGATTCCAGGTCTTAGCTATTGTGAATTGAGTTACAATAAACATTGAGGTGAAGACAGCTCTTTTATTTGCCAATTTAATTTCCTTTGGGTAAATTCCAAGGAGTGGGATGGCTGGATCATGTGGAAGGGCTATATTCAGGTTTCTGAGAAATCTCCAAACTGACTCACATAGTGGCTTTACCAGTTTGCATTCCCACCAACAGTGGGTTAGTGTCCCTTTTTCCCCACATCCTCGCCAGCACCTGTTGTTTCTTGATTTCTATATTTAAGCCATTCTAACTGGGGTGAGGTGAACTTGTGGTTTTGATTTGCATTTCCCTGATTGCTAGTGATCCTGAATATTTTTTATGTGTCTGTTGGACATTTGGATTTCCTCTTTTGAAAAATGTCTAGCGCAGTTCTGGCTGTTGCCTCTTCCAGCCAATTTGGGAGTAAACAATCGGAAGGAATTCCTCTCTCTCTCTCTGCCTCTCCTCTCTCTGTGTAACTCTCACTCTCAAATAAAAAATAAATAAATTTATATAAAAAAAGAAATGTCTATTTAGGTCCTGGTCCAATCTCTTAAGTGGATTGTTAGTTTTTTTTTGTTGTGGAGTTTCTTGATCTCTTTTTAGATTCTGTTATTAATCCTTTATCAGTTGCATAGTTTGCACATATTTTTTCCCACTCTGTCCATTGCCTTTTCACATTGCTGACTATTTCTTTTGCGGTACAGAAACTTCTCAATTTGATGTAATCCCAGTTGTTAATTCTGGCTTTGACAGCCTGTGCCTCTGGGGTCTTTTCCAAGAAGTCTTTTCCTGTGCCTTTATCTTGTAGGGTTTCTCAATGTTCTCTAATAATTTGATGGTATCGGATCGTAGAATTAGCTCTTTAATCCATGTTGAGTGTATTTTTGTGTAAGGTGTAAGGTAGGGGTCTTGCTTCAGCGTACTTTGGATCCCCTAAAGGATCATATCATCGGTAAAGAAGCATAGTTTGAATTCTTCCTTTCCAACTTGTATCCCTTTAATTTCTTTTTCTTGCCTAATGGCGCTGGCTAAAACTTCCAGAACTATATTGAATAGCAGTGGTGAGAGTGGGCATCCCTGTCTGGTACCAGATCTCAGTGGAAAGCTTCCAACTTTTCCCCATTCAGTAGTATGCTGGCCATGATTTTTTCATAAATTGCATTGATTGCATTGAGGATTGTTCCTTCTATACCCAGTTTGCTTAGAGTTTTCATCATGAAAGGGTGTTGAATTTTCTCAGATGCTTTCTCTGCATCTATTGAAATAATCATATTGTTTTTCTTCTGCAGTCTGTTAATGTGGTGTATCACATTGATTGATTTGCAAACATTGAACCATCCCTGCATACCAGGGATAAATCCCACTTGGTCTGGGTGGATGATCTTTCTGATGTGTTGTTGCATTGTATTGGTCAGAATTTTATTGAGGATTTTGCGTCTATGTTCATCAGGGAAATTGGTCTGTAATTATCCTTCTCTGCTGCATCCTTTTCAAGTTTAGGTTAAGGTGATGCTCATAAAAAGCATTTTGGAGGATTCCCTCTCTTTCAGTTGTTCTGAATAGTTAGAGAAGAATTGGAATTAGTTCTCCTTTAAATGTCTGGCAGAATTCAGCATTGAAGCCTCTGGTCCTGGGCTTTTCTTTGTTGAGAGGTACCTTTAAAATTATTTTTTTTTTAGCAGGCAGAGTTAGACAGTGAGAGAGAGAGAGACAGAAAGAAAGGTCTTCTTTCCATTGGTTCACCCCTGAAATGGCAGCTACGGCTGGTCACTGCGGCTGGCTCACTGCTTGATCGAAGACAGGAGCCTGGTGCTTCCTCTTCATCTCCCATATGGGTACATGGCCCATGCACTTGGGCTGTGCTCCACTGCCTTCCAGGGCTAGAGGAGAGCTGGACTGGAAGAGAAGCAACTGGGACAGAATCCAGTGCCCCAACCTGGACTAGAACCTGGGGTGCAGGCGCTGCAGGCAGAGGACTAGCCAAATGAGCTGCGGCGCAGGCCAGGATGGCCTTTATTACTGATTCAATTTCTGTCTCAATTGTGGGTCTGTTTAGGTTGTCTTCATAGTTCAATTTAGGTATGTTGTATTTGTCCAGTAATCTAACATATCTGATAGATTTCCCTGTTTGCTGGCATACAACTCTTTGTAGTAATTTCTGGTGTTTGTTGTTACAGTCCCTTTTTCATGTCTGATTTTATTTATTTGGTACTTCTCTCTCCTTTTTTTTAATTAGTTGTGTCCATGGAGTGTCAACTGTTTATTTTTTCAAAAAACTCACTCTTCATTTGGCTGATCTTTTGTAATGTTTTTTTTTCATACTCAATTCTGTTGATTTCTTCTGTAATTGTAATTATTTCTCTTCTCCCACTAGTTTTGCGTCTGGTTTGCTGCAGCTTTTCTAGATCCTTGAGATGCATTGATAGCTCATTTATTTGGTGCCTTTCCAGTTTTTTGATATAGGCACCTATTGCTATAAACTTTCCTCTTAACACTGCTTTTGCTGTATCCCGTAAGTTTTGATATGTTGTGTTGTTATCTTCATTTGCTTCCAGAAAGTTTTTGATTTCTCTTTTGATTTCTTCTGTGACCTGTTCTTCATTCAGGAGCATATTGTTCGGTCTCCATGTGTTTGCATATGCTCTAAGGATTCCTGAGTTGCTAAGTTCCAGCTTCATTCCATTGTCCTCTAAGAAAACTGCATGGTATGATTTCGATTCTTTGGAATTAGCTGAGACTTGCTTTATGGCCTAGTCAATCCTAGAGTAGGTTCCATGTACTGCTGAGAAGAATGTGTATTCTTCAAGTGTAGATATCTGTTAGATCCATTTAGGCTATAGTGTCAATTAAATCTGCTGTTTCCTTGCTGATTTTCTGTTTAGTTGATCTGTCCTTAGCTGAAAGTGGAGTATTGAAGTCCCCCAATGATATTGTATTGGAGTCTAAGTCTCCCTTTAAGGTCCTTAGCATATCTTTTAAATAACCAGTGCCCTATTATTATGTCCATACAGGTTTATAATAGTTACATCTTCCTGTTGAATTGATCCTTTAATCATTATATAGTGCCCTTCTTTGTCTCTCTTAACAGTGTTAGTGTTACAATTTATTTTTTCTGATATTAATATGGCCATACCAGCTCTTTTTTGGTTTCTGTTGGCGTGGAATATCTTTTTCCACCCTTTGACTTTCAGTCTGCATGCACTTTTCTAGGAAAGATGTATTTCTTGTAGGCAAAAAATAGATGGGTTTTGTTCCTTAATCCATTCATCCAGTCTGTGTCTTTTAACTGGAGAGTTGAGGCCATTTATATCCAATGCGACTATTGATAAGTAGTGACTTTTCCCTGCCACTTTTCCAAATGTATTTCTAATATATGCTTTGAACTTGTGATCTTTTACTGAGAGATTTTCTTCCTTTACCTTCTTTCATGTGATGACCATGTTTCTGTGTGTAACACATCTTTAAGCATCTTTTGCAGGGCTGGATGAGTGGTGACAAATTCTTTCAATTTCTGTTTGCTATGAAAGGTCTTTATTTCACCTTCATTCACAAATGAGAGCTTTGCAGGATATAATATTCTGGCAGTTTTTTTCTCTTAGTACTTGGGCTATGTCTCACCATTCCCTCCTGTCCTGTAGGGTTTGATGAGAAGTCTGCTGTGAGTCTCATTGGAGATCCTCTGAGAGTAATTTCTCTCTTGTACATTTTAGAATCTTTTCTTTATGTTTCATTGTGGTGAGTTTGATTACAATGTGTCATGGCGAGGATCTCTTCTGGTCATGTTTAATGGGAGTTCTGTGTGCTCCCTGTACTTGGATGTCTTTTTATTTCTCCAAAGACGGGAATTTTTCTGCTTGTATCTCTCTAAAAAGGCCTTCTACTCCTTTCTCTCTCTCCATGCCTTCAGAACGTCTAAAACCTGAATGTTGGGTTTTTTAATAGTATCCTGTAGATTCCCAACCATATTTTTTAGATTTCTAATTTCCTCTTCTTTTCTTTGGTTTGACTGTATGCTTTCCTGTGCTCTGTCTTCTAAGTCCGATATTCTCTCTTCTGCCACACTGATTCTGTTTTTAAGGTTCTCAACTGTGTTTTTTATTTGTTCTATTGAATTCCTCATTCCATTTTGATTCCTCCTTAAGATTTCATTTTCATAAGAGAGATTTTCTTTCATGTCCCGCATGGATTTCAGTATTTCATGCATTTGTGTTTTTTTAATGATTCTTTTTATTTATTTATTTATTTGACAGATAGAATGAGACAGTGAGAGATACAGAGAGAAAGGTCTTCCTTCCATTGGTTCACCCCCCAAATGTCTGCCGTGAACAGAGCTACACAGATCTGAAGTCAGGAGCCAGGTACTTCTTCCTGGTCTCCGACACAGGTGCAGGCACCCAAGCACTTGGGCCATCCTCCACTGCTTTCCAGGGCCACAGCAGAGAGTTGGCATGGAAGAGGAGCAACAGAGACTAGAAGCCAGCACCCTTATGTGATGCTGGCACCACAGGCAGAGGATTAACCAAGTGAGCCACGGTGCAGGCCCTCATGCATTTGTTTTTGATTACTTCTATATATTCTTATCATAAATTATTTTGAGTTCTATTTCTTTCATTTCTTCTATCTCATTGTCTTCATAATCTTGTATTAATTATCATGTTCTTTTGGGAGCGTCATGTTGTCTTCCTTGTTCTTGTCCCCTCAGTTGTTGCATTTGTTGTTTGCCATTTGTGGAGATACTTGTTATTTTCTTTTTTTTTTTCCACTGTGGCTACTTTTTTCATTTTATTATGACTCTTAAGATAAAAAGGGGACTGTCTGCTTTCAGTGACTCTCTAGAGTCTTGTGGTGGGTTTGGCCAGAGAGCTCTTCTCTTCAGTTCTTCAGGGTTAAGGGTGTGCTTAAGGTGACAAACCCAGGTTGGGTGTGATAAATCTCTCTCTCTCTCTCTCTCTCTCTCTCTGTTTTTAATCAGAAGGGAAGTAATTCCACTCAGCTGAGCTCTTCTTCTCGATGGCGATCAGTGCCTGAGCACTAGCCCCAATGGGAATAATATTCGTCTGCTCTGTACCAAGGATCACACAAAGGATCTCTGCAGTCCTCAGTGTAAGCTCAGATCCTCCTGCAGTGTCTCTCACTGAGTAGCCAAGGCCGCTCGAGTTTGTGGTGTCTCCCACTGAGAGTACTCACATCTCAGCCACACTGTGAGTTCTCTCACACACTCTCATTTTTTTTTTTCCTTTTTTCACAGTCCCAGTTCATGAGCTCCACTCATTCACTAGGTCTTAGTCTCCAGATTTCTGAGGTATCTCCATGCTGTCTTTCACAGTGGTTACAACCAGTTTACATTCCCACCAATGGTGGACCAAGATATCTTTTTCCCCACATCCTCACCAGCTTTTTTCATTTGTTAATTTCTGTTTCATGGCCATTCTAACTGGAGTGAGGCTAAACCTTATTGTGGTTTTGATTTGCATTTCCTCGATGGCTAGTGATCCTGAGCATTTTCTCAAGTGTTTATTGGCCATGTGAATTTCCTCTGTTGAAAAATGCCTATCAAAGTCTTTGGCCCATTTCTTAAATGGATTGTTTGTTTTATTTTAAATTTCTTGAGCTCTTTATAGATTCTGGATATTAACCCTTTATTAGTTGTGTAGTTTGCAAATATCTTCTCACATTCTGTTGGTTGCCTCTTCACTTTGCCGAGTGTTTCTTTTGCATTGTATAAGCTTCTTGATGGAATCCCATTTGTCAATTTTGGCTTTGATTGGCTGTGCTGTGAGGTCTTTTCCAAGAAGTCTTGCATATCCCAATGTCTTGCAGAGTTTCTCTAATGTTCATTAATGAGTTGATTGTATTGAGTTGTAGATTTAGTTCTTTGATCAATTTTAAGTGGTATCCTGTCACAGCCAGTTGATATACATACACACAAAGGCTTCCATGGCTTCGGCTGGAGCCCAAAATGTCACTTCCCTTTTCCAGCTGGGTGCTGACCACTTTTGTAGAGAAGATGGGATAAGATAAATGTGCCCCTTTTACTTCTGCTGGGTCTGCAAGTACCTTAGGTCTCCAGGCCAGACTCACACCATACTCGTCTTCTGGCTATATCAATACAGGTTATCGCAGTTTGGTCTCACCTCCATCTCTAAGCTGCTACCCCACTCTGACTCTTGGCTGCTTAGTGTGTTGTGTCCATTTTCATGCTGTGTGCCTGCAGCTTCCACATAGGCCCATGGCATTCCTCTTCCCTCTGTAGAAACTCCATTTTTGTGTTCTCTGATTCTCCCATTACAGCACACTTCCTACGCCATTTTTTGTTTGTTTGTTTTGCTATTGATCCCTATCCTAGCACAGCACATTGTTCCCTTCTGCCACCTTGGAGTCTCATGAATTTCTCTTTCTCTCTCTTTCTGTTTCTCCTTCATACATACACACACACATGCACACATATACATATATATTATATGTACCTATGCCCTTGTTTATGTAAGCATACGTTTTGAGAATTTGGTTTCCTAAAAGTTTTGCTGAAAAAATTTCAATTAACTGAAAATACTTGTACATGTTTGAGATTTTGTAAAATTTTATTTCTTTTCCTCAATCATCTCAATAACAAATATTTCAGGAAGCTTTGTGTTCTTTTTCCTCTTTTTACAATGCAGGACTCTGAAGATGGAAGGACTTACTTTGTCAAGATCCATGCTCCTTGGGAGGTATTAGTTACTTATGCTGAAGTATTGGGAATCAAAATGCCTATTAAGGAAAGTGATGTTCCCCAAAATGAGGACACTCCATTGACCTATATGCTTTCGGCTGTGAAACTTCCAGCGAGTGTGAAGTATCCTCATCCTGAATATTTCGCTGCCCAGTTCAGCAGACATCGTCAAGAGCTCTTCCTCATTGATGATCCATCAACTTTCTTTCCATCCTCGGCAAGAAACAGAATTGTAGGTAGAGAAACCTTCGGGCACATTCCTTCAAATATTGTGTGTGTGCCTTTGTGTCCTTGTGTACAGGTGTGTGTATAATACAATGTCTGCAAGGTGTTCCTTTGTAGAATATGAGCACTTCATGGTGTTGGGTGAGTTTGAAAGTTTGTTTGGACCCTAAAACCCATTATCATCCCTACCTCTCAAATTGTTTTTTTTAAAAAATGAGTGGTTGACAGTGTGGATATAGTAAAGATACAGGGTTCATGCAATACTCAGAAAAGCACCTAATTTTGAGAAGCAGAAGACATTTATTTTGTACATTTTTAATGAAATAGTTCTATAATCATAGAGGTTACTTGTAAAATTCAGTATACAGTAAGGACGGTTTCAATCATTCCCAATAAAATGGGAATAACTAAATTTTTATATGTGGATAGAATTTGTGAAACCTGAGAAATCTTTTCCCCTCTTTTAAAACCATTTTCAGTCTTTGAATCATTATTTCCTCTACATTTGTAGTCCTAGAATGTTTAACTTTCCCATTAGAACCTTGCCTCCTAAAGAATCATGGTTTCTGTGTGGCCATTTCTTTGTGTTTTGTGTTTAGACAGGAATAATATCTATTTCATTGATTACCCTGAAAATTAAATAATTCAAAAAATTGAAGGAGTTAAATTGTGCCAGGCATATAATAAGTGTTCAGTAAGTGTGAGATACTATCATTCTAATTGCTCTGACTTTAGATGAAAACTTTAGATTCTGTATTGCTTTTACACTTTCTATCTACTGCTTATTAATATAGTCACTATGGGTCAGCGGTCATAGACCCCTTTCTCTTCCTGAGCAAGTTAAGAGGCAAAATTATATTTTTCCCACATCTAAAATAAATATTTTTAAAATTCACTGGCAGGAGTACTAAAAATATAATTCCTAGAACATAGGCTTTTATTATAATATAAATGCACAAATGAAAAATACTGTCCCATTGCTTTCTAGGATTAAAAAGCAAAAGAAAAAAAAATCTACAAGGCAACCTTTAGGAAATAAAGAGCATATGACAGGGAACCAGAGAAGTTGTTTTGAGTCACAATCCTGCTACTTTCTAAATAAGATAATTTCTCTTGAAATAAACAAAATAATGTGGGTATTACTATGAAATCCAAATGAAAGCATGTATGTGAAGCACTCTGCAAATTTTAAGGTATTTTGGAGATACTTGGTACATTAAAAAGTTGCTAATACAAAGCAAGAAATTAGGAATTTGCTCAGTATTAGAAATGTCAGTATTTGTTTACTTTTACTTACTCTTTGTAAACAGTCAAATACCTTAGGGTAATTAGCAGCAAAGCACAATAATTTCTCCTCCTTCATGGTGCAGTGATAAAAATCTTGCTCTGTTGAGGAAGTTATTTTACAGATTTGCATATTAAAACCCCCCTTCTTTCCTACCCTCCTCCCAAACACTGTAGTATATGTATGTACAAATCAAATAGTATTACAAGAACATCTCACATCAGGATAGAATTTCATACTTTTCAGAGCATCTTCAGAGCCATCATGACACTGGAAGCTCACAGTATATACTATATATTTTACTTTTACATATGTGAGCATGTATGTCTGCATATCAAACATATAGATGCATATATGAAAGATATTTTGTGTCACATCTTTTGTTGTGGACAAAGTCCAGACTTTCAAATATGAACCAAGCTCTAGATTTATCCAGCTGTAAAGAGGGAAAAAGCTCATGCTTTCAGTAGGAGACTAAAATTTAACATATGGCCAAGAAATTTGTATATAAAAGAGGAACAGTAAAACACATCTGATCACTTGAATAACAAGACTCTGGACAGAGAACTGGTTCTTAGTTCACACTGAAGCTGAAGTTTCAGTCCACCTATAATGAAATATTTTCCATTGCACTAATAATGCCTTACATGTATTCATGTCATTATCTTTTCAGTCTAAATAGTATTTCACAATTTGACATTTTATGAGTGCACTCCTTCCAATATACATGCTTTTTGATAGTTTTTTAAATTATTTTCAATTTGGGGCTTTTAACATATTCTAATTCATACATCCAAATATCTACAAATCATCTTATATGTTCTTATGACAAGCACTGTATTTGCACTGCCTAAAGCCAAACTTTTTAGCTCTTCTCTCTTGACTGTCACCATCAAAAAATAGACAAAAACCATCTCTCTCTTTTTCCCTCTCTCCCATCCTCTTTCAATCTGTGTCCATGCCTGTGTCTGTATCTGTATCTGTGTCTCTGTCTTTATCTCTGTCTCTGTCTCTCTTCATTCAGCACTTCCATTAAAGCATCAGAAAGAAACCTAAGATTTCTTTACACTACCAATTTGTCTCAGCCATGTTCAATCCATCAGTAGCTTCTATTAATGTAAATATCTAAATCATAAATATCTCTTGAATCCATATTCTTTCAGTTCCATCCCCACTATTAGCAAATTTTCCAAAAACTTATAGCCATCATTAAAGAGATCTACCACAATGTTTTTTTAATGAGTCTCCATACCGATTTTTTGCTACCTCTAATATATGTGAATGACATATGCAAAACCTTCAAACCTCTTCTTTTTTTTCCTTTCTTCTTTTCTTCTTCCTTCCTTTTTCTCTTTCCCTCCCCTCCTTCCTCCTTTCCTTCCATCTCTCTTTCTCTCTCTCCTTCTTTATTTCTTTTGTAAGATTTATCTATTTGAAAGGTATATTTTCAAAGACAGTGAAGAGAGAAGAGAAGAGAGATCTGTCCACTGGTTTACTCCCCAGATGCCACAATACCTGGGATTGGGCCATGTTAAAGTCAGGAGAAAAGGAACTCCATCCATGTTTCCTACATGGGTGCAGGGACCCAAGAATTTGGACCGTATTCCACTGCTTTCCCAGACACATTAGCAAGGAGCTGGACTGGAAGTGGAGTAAGCCAGGAGTCAAACCCATGCTCTTAGGAGAAGCTGACATTGTTAACCAGTGGCCTAACATGCTGTGCTGCAACACTGGCCCCAGCATCAATACTTCTTTTACAGTATAGATCAGTGTTTTTAATGTGGCTGAGAACTACATGATTTCCTTCAGAGGAATTACAATATACATAGGTATATAATTTGTATGCATATGCTGATTTTATTTCCTTATGGTAAATTCCCAGGAATGGGATGGCGGTGTCATGGTAAGGCTATATTCAATTTTTTTAAAAGATTATTTATTTGAGAGGTAGAGTTATAGACAGTGAGAGGGAGAGACAGAGAGAAAGGTCTTCCATCTGCTGGTTCACTCCACAGATGGCCGCAACTCCTGGACGTAGGCCCATCAGGAGCCAGGAGCTTCCACATCTCCCATGTGGGTGCAGGGACCCAAGCCCTTGGGCCATCTTCTGCTGCTTTCCCAGGCCATAGCAGAGAGCTGGATGGGAAGAGGAGCAGCTGGGACTAGAATCAATGCCCACGTGGGATGCTGGCACTGCAGACAGAGGATTAACCTACCTTGCCACAGTGCCAGCCCCAATATATTCAGATTTCTGAGGTATCTCCATACTGTCTTCCACAGTGGATGTACCAGCTTACATTCCCACTGACAGTGGATTAGGATATCTTTTCCCCTACATCCTCACCATTATTTATTCTTTGTTGATTTCTGTATGAAATCCATTCTAACTGGGGTGAGGTGAAACCTCATTGTGCTTTTGATTGCATTTCCCTGATGGTTAGTGATCCTGAGAATTTTTTCAAGTGATAGTTGGCCATTTGAATTGCCTCTTCTGAAAAATGCCTGATAAAATCATTTGCCCATTTTTAAATTGGATGGTTTGTTTTATTGCTCTTGAGTTTCTTGGGCTCTTTTTAGATTCTGTGTATTAATCATATATCAGTTGCCTAGTTTGTAAATATTTTCTTCCATTCTGTTGGTTGCCTCTTTGCTTTGCTGCGTGTGTGTTTTACAGTCCAGAAAATTTTCAATTTGATATAATCCCATTTGTCAATTTTGGCATTGATGCCTGTGCTTCTGGGGCCTTTTCCAAGAAGTCTTTGCCTATGCCAGTGTCTTGCACAGTTTACCCAATTGTCTCTAATAATTTGATGGTATTGGGTCATAAATTTAGCCTTTGAGCCATTTTGAGTGGATTTTTGTATAAGGTGTAACGTAGGGGTCTTGTTTCATACTTCTGGATTTGGAGATCCACTTTTCCCAGCACCATTTGTTAGAGAGACTGTTCTTGTTCCAGGGATTGATTTTAGCTCTTTTGTCAAAGGTAAGTTGGTAGTAGATGCATGGATTGATTGCTGGAGTTTCTATTCTGTTCCACTGGTCTACATGTCTATTTTTTTGCCAGTAACAGACTATTTTGATTATAACTGCCCTGTAGTATGTCTTGAAATCTGGTATTCAGATGCCTCAGCTTTGTTTTTGTTGTATAAGATTGCTTTAGTTATTCAAGGTCTCCTCTGTTTCCATATGAATTTCAGGATTGTTTTTTCTAGATCTGAAAAGAATGTCCTTGGTATTTTGATCGAGATCACATTGAATCTGTAAATTGCTTTCAGTAGTATGGAATTCTTTTAAAAAATATTTTTTCATTTTATTTGAAATGCAGAGTTACAGAGAGACAGAGGCAGAGGGGGGAGGGAGAGGGGGGTCCTCCATCCACCAGTTCTCTCCTCAGACAACCCCAGTAGTATGTATATTTTAATGATATTGATTCTTCCAGCCCATGAACATGGAAGATTTTTCCACTTTTTGGTGTCTTCTATTTCTTTCTTTAATGCATTATAATTTTCATCATAGAAAGCTTTGATGCCCTTGGTTAAATTTATTCTAAGGTTTTCAATTTTTTTTTTTGTAGCTATTGTGACTGGGATTATTTTAGAGGTTCTTTCTCAGCTATGGCATTGTCTGTATAGAAAAACTATTGATTTTTGTGTGTTAATTTTATATCCTGCCACTTTACCAAATTCTTATGAGTTCCAATAGTCTCTTAGTTGTTTCTTTTGGATCCCATATATATGGAATCATGTCATCTGTAAATAGCGATCATTTGACTTCCTCCTTCCCAATTTATTTCCCTTTGCTTTCTTTTTCTTGTCTAATGGCTCTGGCTAAAACTTCCAGGACTATATCGAATAGCAGTGGTGAGAGTGGGCATCCTTATCTGGTTCCAGATCTTAGTTGATATGCTTCCAACATTTTCCCACTCAGTTAGATGCTGGCCATAGGTTTGACATAAATTTCCATGATTGTGTTGAGGAATGATCATTCTATCCCCAATTTGCTTATGGTTTTCATCATGAAAGGATGTTGTATTTTATCAGATGTTTCTCTGCATCTGTTGAGATAATCATATGGTTTTTGTTCTTCAGTTTGTTAAGGTGATGTATCACATTGATTGATTTGTGAAGACTGAATCATCCCTGTGTACCAGAGATAAATATCATTTGATCCAGTGAGTGATATTTTTGATGTGCTATTGGATTCGATTGGCTAAGATTTTGTTGAGGATTTTTGCATCTATGTTCATTAGGGAAATTCATCTATAGTTTTCTTTTTCTGTTGTATCTTTTTCAGGTTTAGAAATTAAGGTGATGCTGGCTTCATAGAAGGAGTTTGGGAGGTTCCCCCCTTCAATTGTTTTGAATGACTTAAGAACTGAAATTAGTTCTTTTTTTAAATATCTGGTAGAATTCAGCAGTGAATCCATCCAGTTCTTAACCTCTCTTTGTTGGGAGTGTCTTTATCACTGATTCATTTTCCATCTTGGTTATTGGGCTTTTTATGTCTTATGTGTCTTCATGACTCAATTTTGGTAGCATCTATGTGTCCATTGTTTTTCTCCTAATTTTCCTAATTTGTTAGCATGAAGCTCTTTGTAGTAATTCCTGATGATTCTTTTTATTTCTGTGGTACCTGTTGTTACATTTTTTTTATCTCTGCTTTTATTGAATTGGATCTTCTCCCTCTTTTTTTTGTTATTTCGGCAAATGGTTTATCCATCTTGTTTATATTTTCAAAAAACAGGTCTTTGTTTTGCTGATCTTTTGTATTTTTTAAATTTTTTCTCTAATTTTAATCATTTCTTAAGTCCTACTAGTGTTGGGTTTGATTTTCTGTTGTTTTTCTACTTACTTGAGATGCATTGATAGCTCATTTATTTGATGCCTTTCCAATTTCTTGATGTAGGTACCAACTGGTATAAACTTTCCTCTTAAGACTACTTTTGCTGTATCCCATAAGTTTTGATATGTTTCCAAAATTTTTTAATTCTCTTTTTATTTCTTCTATGACCCACTGTTCATTCAGGAGTATCTTGTTCAGTTTCCATGTGTTTGCATATGTTCCACAGATTCTTGAGTTGCTGATCTCCATCTTCATTCCATTGTGGTCAGAGAAGATACATGATATGATTTTGAATTTTTTGAATTTGCTGAGACTTGCTTTATGGCCTAGAATGTGATAAATGGTAGAGAAAGTGTTTCATGCACTGGTGAAAAGAATGTGCATTCTGCAGCTATAGGATGCAAAGTTCTGTAGGTATCTATGAGGTCCATTTGGACTATAGTATCAATAACTCTGTTGTTTCCTTGCTGAAAATTTGTCTGATTTGTCACTGCTGAAAGTAGGATATTCAAATCCCCCAATACTGTTATATTGAAGGCTATGTCTCCCTTTAAATACCTTAACATTTTTTTATAGCCAGGTGCACTGTAATTAGGTGCATATAAATTTATTATAGTCACATCTTCCTATTAAATTGGCAATTAATCATTACCTAGTACCCTTCTTAGTCTCTTTGAACAGTTTTTGTGTTAAAGTCTATTTTGTATTATGTTAGGATGGCTAAACCAGGTCTTCTTTAGTTTCAGTTAGCATGGAATATCTTTTTCCATCCTTCAACTTTCAGTCTGTGTGTATCTTTGTTGGTGAGATGTGTTTCTTGTAGGCAACAAATAGATAGATCTTGTTTATTCATTCTTTCAGCCAGTCTGTATCATTTACTGGAAAGTTGAGGCCATTTACATGAAAGATGACTATTTTTTTAAAGATTTATTTATTTATTTGAAAGGCAGAGTTACACAGAAAGAGAAGGAGAGGTAGAGAGAGTCTTCCATCCACTGTTTCACTCCCCAGTTGGCTGCCTTGGCCAGAGCTGCAGTGATCTAAAGCCAGGAGCTAGGAGCTTCTTCCAGGTCTCCCATGCAGGTACAGGGGCCCAAGGACTTTGTATCTTCTACTGCTTTCCCAGGCCACAGCAGAGCACTGGATTGAAAGTTGAGCTGCTGAGACTTAAACTGGCACTCATATGGGATGCCGGCACTGCAGGAGGCAGCTTTACCTGCTACGCCACAGCTCCAGCCCCGATCAAGGTGACTATTGATAATTAACAATTTTTCCCTGCCATTTGTGCATTAATATTCCTATTGTTTACTTTGGATTTCCTTTGTACCTTTACTTGGAGATTTTCTGCCTTCACATTCTTTAATATTGATGATCATATTTCTGTGTTTGCGTATAGCACATCCTTAAACATCTTTTGTAAGGCTGGAAGAATGGTGACAAATTCTTTTTTTTAAGATTTACTTATTTGAAAGTCAGAGGAACACTGAGAGAAAAGGAGAGACAGAGACAGAGGTCTTCCAAACCGCTGGTTCTCTTCCCAATTGGCCACAACAACCGGAGCTGCGCTAATCTGAAGCCAGGAGCCAGGATTTTCTTCCGGGTCTCCCACGTGGGTGCAGGGGCCCAAGGACTTGAGCCAGTTTGTACTGCTTTCCTGGGCCATAACAGAGAGCTGGATAGGAAGTGGAGCATCCTGTACTCAAACTGGCACCCATGTTGAATGCTGACACTGTGGGTGGCGGTTTTGTCTACTATGCCGCAGTGCCAACCCCAACAAATTCTTTCAATTTCTGTTTGTGGTAAAGAGTCTTTATTTACCCTTTATTCAAAAATCAGAACTTTGCTGGCTATAGTATTCTGGGTTGGCAGGTTTTTTTTTTTCCCTGTTAAACTTGCAAACTTGCACTATATCTCACCATTATCTCCTAGCCTATAGGGTTTCTGATAAGAAGTCCGGAGCCAGGAGCTTCTTTCCAGGTCTCCCACATGGGGAACAAGTTCCCCGGGAGTTTGGGCCATCTTCCACTACTTTACCTGGTGCATTAGCAGGGGAGTGGAATGGAAGTGAAGCAGCCAGGACTTGAACCAGAGCTCACTTGGGATGCTGGCACCACCAGCTGCGGCTTAACCTGCTATGCTACAGCACTGGCCCTGATCATTTCCTTTGGTACAGATGTTTCTAATTTTAATGTAATTCATGTAAATAAGTCTTTGTTTTATGAGTAATATTCTTGATCTTTACCTGCCACCAAGGTCCTGCAGTTTATTTCCTGTGTTATCTTCCAGACGTTGCACTATTTTATTTTTCACATAGATTATTATCTTCCTGGATTTAATTTTGGTGCAAGGTACAATATAGAAGTCAGTTGTTTTCCCATATATATAGTCAGTGACCTTCACCAATTATTGAAAACATTCAATTATTAAATAAACTTTTTTTTAAAAAAAGGAAAATATTATTTGAAAAGCAGAGTTATAGAGAGGCAGAGAGAGAGAGATCTTCCATCTGCTGGTTCTCTCCCCAAATGGCTGCAATTGCCAGAGCTGAGCTGATCTGAAGCCAGGAGCCAGGAGCTTCCTCCAGGTCTCCCACATGGGTGCAGGGGCCCACAGACTTGGGCCATCTTCCACTGCTTTCCCAGGTGCATTAGCAGGAAGGTGGATCAGAAATGGAGTAGTCAAGACTTGAAACAATGCCCATATGAGATGCTGGCACTGCAAGCTGGGTCTTTAACTCGCTGCCCCACAGTGCTGTCCCCTGTTAATATTTTCTTTCAGTGGCACCCTTGTCACAACTTAATTATGTATATATATATATGTATATATATATATGTATTTTTACTTCTAGACTCAACCCTGATGCTTTGATTTCTTTGTCTAATTTTGTGTCACTTCTGACAATATTGAACTTTACCTGAGCTCTGTAGCCCAGAAACACAGGGACAGAGGAATCCTGCATGCTTCTCTTTCTCAGAAATAGTTTATTGCAAAGAACAATTCTTCCCCAGATGACTTAGATAATACTCACCTTGCCAGTTTGACTTGAGAGCACTAATTGCCACATATTCATCCTAAATGCACCTGCTAATTGAAGTGTCTATCTGTTATTTAAATACCTTTATAAAAAATTAGACTTCTTATACTTCTGTGCTAAGAGCCAGGTACCCAGGCAAAACTTCTGCAGAGCCTGGGAGATTGGGCTGCTTTCTTCATTGCTTAACTTCCAATGAAATGGCTCCAAAAGAACTTAAGGAAAAACTTTGATTTTTAAAGCAGGTGAGAATCCTATTTACTTTTTAAATAGTATTTTATATAGGTACATATATTACACGTACACACATTTGTATGAATCTGAAAAGGATAGAAAAGAGTTTGTCACTACAATTTCTCTAATGGAAATGCTTCAAGGAAAGTGAGGTAGGGGAAATATCTTTCCCACACTTACCCTTACAATCTCACCTTTTTGTTATTTCAGACACACTCCCTCCAAATTTCCATTTGTGTTACAGAGGTGTTTAGCTGAAATATTTATCTGAATCGAACCATCAAAAGCAAGTATTTATTAACTGACTTGATCAATTTAATTAAGCTCGTCTCCTCCCACAAGAACCTGAACTTTGAACCTTCAGCCACCCAAAGTGGCATGCAGAATAGCTGCTCCTTAGCTTTCCTTACTTTGCCCTATAAAATAAATAATACTCCAAAGAAAGATAGTCCCTGAAGCTTATTTTCTTTTTCCTATAAAAGAAGAGCTATTGATCTGGCACTGTGGTATAGTGAGTTAAGCAACCACTTCGAATACCTGGCATCTCATATCTGGGTACTAGTTGGAGTCCCAGCTGCTCCTCTCCTGAACCTGGTTCCTGTTAATGTGCCTGGGAAGGTAGCAGATGGTGGTACAAGTACTTAGGCCCCTGCCACCCCTGCGAGGAGACCAGGATGGAGTTGCTGGCTCTTCTCTTTGGCCTGGTCCAATCCAGTGGCTGCTACAGCCATTTAGGAAGTGAACCTGAAGAAAGAAGATCTTTGTCCTTTTCTCTGTTGCTGTGCCTTTCTAATAAATAAATCTTTGAAAAAGGAAAGAAGGGAGGAAGGAAGGAAGCCTGTTTCCACCTGACCCCTCAAATGTTTGCATCTGATCAGAACATTCTTATTCCAATAGTCTGCTGCCCCTTGTTGCAGTTTCCTTTTGAATAATTTCTATCTTTGGTAAGTCCAGTTTTGTTTTCATTTAACAATACCCATGCCTTACTTGCTATCATGGCTTTAAAATACATGTTAATATCTGGTTCAGTAAATTTTTCCAGTTTGTCAATGCAGAGTTTTTATTTTGGTGAACGTTTCCCAAGGAAATTATTCAAAGTAAATCAAATAGTTCATATTTATCACATTATCTATCAAAACTGAAATGCATAAATTGTGATTGATTTAAAAAGTAGACTAAGTTTCCCTTAAAACAAATGACCAGATAATGATTCAAGGACAACCACCATACCACTCAACAGGCCTTAAATGATAAAATTTAAGAGAGAGAAATAAATGCTAAAAAGACTAGATTCAAGCCGGTGCTGCGGCCGGCGCACCACACTGATCCGATGGCAGGAGCCAGGTACTTCTCCTGGTCTCCCATGCAGGTGCAGGGCCCAAGTACTTGGACCATCCTCCACTGCATTCCTGGGCCATAGCAGAGAGCTGGCCTGGAAGAGGGGCAACCGGGACAGAATCCGGCACCCTGACTGGGACTAGAACCCGGTGTGCCGGCTCCGCTAGGTGGAGGATTAGCCTGTTGAGCTGAGGCGCCAGCTTCCCACTACCTTTTGAAGATATGTGTGTATGTGTGCATATATGTAGACAGACAGACATAGCATGGGGCAAGACAAACTGACCATCTTCCCCCACCCCTCCCCCAATCCCTTGAGATAATCTCCCTCCTCCAATACGTGTTTATTCTGGTCTGCGCTGGCCACACATGGAAAGGGAACCTCGTCTGACTTGCGTCCTCACTGAGGAGGCCAACATTCCTCCACGTCCCCATCTCACGCCCACTCCAGGGTCTGCCTCGGGAAGTGCTGCAAGGCTGGGGTGCAGTCAGGCACCAAGGCCCTGCCTGTGGTCCTCAAACACGGGGTGTGACTAAGAAGGAGCTGGAAGCCCAGGTAGCAAGACTCTGCCGGCCAGAGGAGAGTGGTAGGTGAGGGGAGGGACAGAGCCCAATACAGCACTTGCCTTCCCCCGCCCCCTCCAGTTCTGCTGCTTCCAGCAGGCATGCAAAGCCCAGGCGGAAAACCAGGAACCCGAGGAGGGGAAAGAGGAGAGATGGAGGCAGAAGAGAACAAGGCTGGGGGCTCAGGTCAGGCAGGTCAGGCCAGCGCTGGGGCCCCAGGAGTGGGACGGGAACTGTGACTCACACCTCTCTGCTCCCTGACAGATGAGGGTGAGAAGGGCAGCGGCAGTGAAGACGCATGCTCGGGCAGCGAGAGTGAACAGGAGAGGGGTGACAGGGATGAGGCGAGTGACAAGAATGGCAGTGGCGAGCAGGAGAGCCCAGGCCTCCTGGGACAAGCAGATGATCTGGCTGCGATGCCGATCTAGAGGACGATGCCGACTCTGACGAGCACGATGAGCCTGTGGTGCAGTGACAGTGACTCGGACAGCAGCGGAGACGCAGGTGCTTAGCAGAATCACAGGCAGAGCGCCAGTCCCCGCCCCTGTAGCAGGGAGCACTTGGCCCAGGGGGACAGCAGTGAGCCTGCAGCCTCTGACTCCCAGGAAGCCGACAGTGCCTGAGCCCCAGGGCTGGCACAGGCACCGTTACTGATCAGCTGCACAAGATTAAAACTAGCGATGGACTCTCTACTGCTCTTCACCCGGAAAGGAGTTATTTACCCTGCTGCTGTGAATAACAACAACACAACAGACAAATCCCAAATCTCCAAGTGGAACCATTCAACTGAATGTTTACAACTTAATAAAACCCAATTGAAAAACAGGCAGAGTTTGAATAGACAGTTCTTCAAAAAGCATGTTCAACTGACCAATAGGAACATTAAGAAGATGCTTAATAACTACTAGTCATGTAGGAACTGCAAATCAAAACCACATTAAGCTATTATGTTGTATCTCTTAGTATAAAAAAACCAAAATAAGTGTAGGTGAGGATGAGCAGCAGTTGGGACCCTGTGCACTGCTGGTGGGAATTTGAAATGCTGCAGTCATTGCACAAGACAGCACAGCATGTTCTGAATACAAACACAGCACTCCTGTATGAACCAGCCACTCCACTTCTGGCTATGTTCCTAAAGAAGTGAAAGCAGGTTCCAGAAGCGAGAAATTGTGCAACCATGTAAATTACAGCATTATTCACAACAGTCAACAGGTGGAAGCAAACCAACATCCATCAACAGACAAATGGATAAATGTGGTAAATACATAGGATGATGGAATATTATTCAGCTATAAAAAGGAAATGCTGACATATGTTACAGGAGGGATGAACCCTAAAGACATTACATTAAATAAACTGGCTACAAAAGGGCAAATATTCTATGATACCTCTTGTAAGAGGTGTTAAAGTAGTCCAATTCATAGAGAAAGAAAGTAGAATGGGAGTTACCAAGGGCTGGGACAAAGGGAGAAGGGGGAATGGTTCAGTTGGTACAGGGTTTCAGTTAGGATAGATGAGAAAATTCTGGAGATGGATTGTCATGCAGTTATACAACATAAATGCTGATAGTGTTTCAAGATGGCAGAATAGGAAGGGAGCTTACTACTCTAGTCTAGATGAAGATGGTTAAGAAAAATAAAGGTGAGAGGCTGCAACCTCAGGGAACAGTTAGGGAGAAAAAGGCAGAAGAAACCATTAGAGGGACACTGTGCATCTACGTGGAGGGTGTGGATGCACACAACTCAGGACCCCAGCGACCAAAAGCCTCAGCACCAGCTTTGGAGTGAGGAGACACCAGACTGCTGCAGGCCAAGCCACTGGCAAGAAGGCTGTGGGAAGAGTCTGGTATGAGTCTGGCTTGGAGCCTTGAGGGGGGACAGTGAACCTGCCAACCTAGAGGGAAAAAAGAGGGTTTCTGTTTCTCCCTGACCCGCCGGCACCAGTGGCCTGTCCTGTGACGAGCTGAGAGGGCAGGCAGCATTTTGGACACACATAACAGCCGCGCTTGCTGGTGTCTATGTGCCCAGCAACCAGCCGAGAGGAAACGCCCAAGTCTGGGTGGGATAACTGACAGGGGGCTGGGTGCCCGTAACTGTGGGAGCCTCGTGTGCTATGACTGTGAAAACACGGGCTGCATCGGAGGGCGCAGGGTGTGGCTGGGTCTCGGGGCAGTCACTGTGGTGGCTCATCATGCTGGAGGTCCCTGATTCCCTGGTGAGGGTCACTGCTATAGGATCCATGTCCACCCGAGGACTGCAGGGATACTTTGACACGATCAGAAAAGATCTTCACCACAAAACGTTGTAGTCAAACTCTCCACAGTAAAGCATAAAAGATTCTAAAATGTGCATGAGAGAAATGCCAGGTTACTTTCAGAGGCTCTCCAATTAGACTCACAGCTGAATTCTCATCAGAAATGAGATATATTCCAAGTCTTAAGAGAAAAAAACTGTCAACCTGGAATACTGTACTCTGCAAAGCTCTCATTTACAAATGAAGGTGAAATAAAGACCTTCCACAACAGAGATTGAGTTTGTCAGTACTCGTCCAGCCTTACAAAAGATACTTAAGGATGCACTACACACAGAAACATGGTCATCACTATGAGAGAAGATGAGGGCAGGATATCTCCCAGTAAAAGTACAAAGGAAATCCAAAGTAAACAATAGGAATGTTTATGGGGAAATGGCAGGGCCAAGTCCTTACTTATCAATAGTCAACTTGAATGTAAATGGCCTCAACTCTCTAGTAAAAAGGCAGAGACTGGCTGAGTGGATTAAAAAACAAAACCCATCTATCTGCTGCCTACAAGAAACACATCTCACCAACAAAGACACATGCAGACTGAAAGTCAAAGGATGAAAAAAGATATTCCATGATATCAGAAAGCTCTCTGCTATGGCCTGGGAAAGCAGGAGAGGATGGTCCAAGTCTTTGGGCCCCTACTCCCACGTGGGAGACCTGGAGTTAGCTCCTGGCCCGGATCAATGCAGCTCCAGCCATTGCGGCCAATTGGGGAGTGGACTATCAGATGAAAGACCCCCCTCTCTCTCTTTCTCTCTCTCTCTCTGCCTCTCCTCTATCTGTGTAACTCTTTTGAATAAATAAATAATAAATAAATCTTTTAAAAAAAAACCTACTTTCAGCAATGGACAGATCAAGCAAACAGAATATCTGCAAGCAAACAGTAGAGTTAACACTATAGACCAAATGGACCAAACAGATAACTACAGAACTTTTCATCCTACAAATGCAGAATGCACATTCTTCTCACCAGTGCATGGAACCTTCTCTAGGGTAGACCACATGCTAGGCCATAAAGCAAGTCAAAGCAAATAAAAAAATAAAAATCATATCATGCATCTTTTCTGACTACAATGGAATGAAGCTGGAAATCAGCAACTCAGTAATCTCTAGAACATATGCAACACATGGAGACTGAACAATATGCTCCTGAATGAACAGTGGGTCACTGAAGAAATCAGAAAAGAAATTTAAAAATTTCTGGAAACAAATAAAGATGAAAATACAACATAGCAAAACTTATGGGATATGGCAAAAGCAGTGTTAAGAGGAAAGTATATAGCAATTGGTGCCTATATCAAGAATTAGAAAGTTACCAAATAAATGAGCTATCAATGCATCTCAATGATGTAGAAAAACAATAACCAAACTCAAAAAAAGTACAAGAAAAGAAATAATGAAAATTAGAGAACAAAAAAATTGAAACCCAAAAATTCAAAAGATCAGAGAAAAGTGAAGCTGGCTTTTTGAAAAAATAAAACTGACATTGGCCCAACTAACCAAAAAAAAAAAAAAAAAAAAAAAAAAAAAGAGGAGACCTAAATCAATGAAATTGATATGAAAAAGGATATGGAATAGATACCACAGAAATAAAAACAATCATCAGAAACTACTATAAATAGCTGTATGCCAACAAAATGGGAAACCTACAGGAAAGAATAGACTCTTGGACACATACAACTTAACTATATTGCGCCATGAAGACATAGAAAACCTAAACAAAACAATAAGCAAAACAGAAATTGAATTAAGAATAACTACTCTCCCAGCAAAGAAAAGCCCAGAACCCAGTGGCATCACTGCTGAATTCTACCAGACATTTAAAGAAGTACTAACTCCAATTCTTCTAAAGCTATTCAAAAACAATTAAAAGGGATGGAATCCTCCTAAATTCTTTCTATGAAGCCAGCATCACCTTAAATCCTAAACCTGGAAAAGATACAACAGAGAAAGAGAACTACAGACCCGTTTCTCTGATGAATATAGATGCAAATTCCAATCAAATCCAACATCAGAAAGATCATTCACTTAGACCAAGAGGGATGGTTCAACATTCACAAATCAATGTGATACAGCACATTAACAAATTGAAGAACCAAAACCATATGATTATCTCAATAGATACAGAGAAAGCATTTGATAAAGTTTAACACCCTTTCATGATGAAAACTCTAAGCAAATTGTATATAGAAGAAATATTCCTCAAGGCAATGTATGAAAAACCCAAGACCAGCTTCATAGTGAATGGGGGAAAGTTGGAAGCATTCCCACAGAGATCCAGAACCAGACAAGGATACCCACCCTCATTATTGCTATTCAATGTCACCCTGGAAGTTTCAGCCACAGTCATTAGGGAAGAAAAAGAAATCAAAGGGATACAAATTGAAAAGGGGGACGTCAAACTATCCCTGTTTAGAGATGACATGATTCTATATATAGGGGATCCAGAAGACTCCACTAAGAAACTACTGGAAATCATAGAAGAGTTTGGTAAAGTGGCAGGATATAAAATCAACACACAAAAATCAACAGCCTTTGTCTACATAGACAATGCCATGGCTAAGAAAGAACTTCTAAGATCAATCAAAAAAAATCAAATGCCTTGGAATAAATTTAACAAAGGATGGCAAAGATCTCTACAATGAAAATTACAAAACATTAAAGAAACAGAAGCCACAAAAAAGAAAAAAAAAAAAAGGAAAAATCTTCCATGTTCATGGGTTGGAAGAATCAGTGTCATCACATTGTCCACACTAGCAAAAGCAGTTTACAGATTCAATGCAACCAACCAACATGCCAAGGACATTCTTCTCAGATACAAAAAAAAAATGCTAAAATTCATATAGAAACACAGGAAACCTCGAATAGCTAACGGAATCCTATACAACTAAAACAAAGCTGGAGGCATCACAATACCAGATTTCAAGACATACTACAGGGCAGTTAGAATCAAAACAAACTGGTACTGGCCAAAAACAGATGGATAGACTAATGGAATTGAATAGAAATGCCAGAAATCAACCCACGCATCCATAACCAACTTATCTTTGACAAAGGAGCTAAAATCAATCCCTGGAGCAAGGACAGTCTCTTCAACAAGTGGTGCTGGGACAACTGGATCTCCACAGGCAGAAGTATGAAGAAGGACTCTTACCTTCACCTTATACAAAGATCTGCTCAAAATGGATTAAAGATCTAAATCTACGATGCAATACCATCAAATTATTAGAGAACATTGGGGAAACCTTGAAAGACACTGGCATAGGCAAAGAGTTCTTAGAAAAAAACCCCAGAGGCACAGGTAAGCAAAGTCAAATTGACAGTGAAATCACATGAAATTAAGAAGCTTCTGTATTGCAAAAGACACACTCAAAGTGAAGATGAACCAACAGAATGGGAGAAATTACTTGCAAACTATGCAATTGATAAAGGATTAATAACAGAATATATAAACAGATCAAGAAACTCAACAACAATACAAACAACCCAGTTAAGAAACAGGCAAAGGACTCAAACGGGACTTTTTCAAAAAGAGGAAATCCAAACGGCCCACAGACACATGAAAAAATGCTCAGGATCACTAGCCATAAGGGAAATGCAAATCTAAACCACCCCTGTTAGAAGAGCTTTCATACAGAAATCAACAAATGCTGGCAAGAATGTGGGGAAAAAGGTACCCTAATCCACTATTGGTGGGAACGTAAACTTGTACAGTCACTGTGGAAGACAGTATGGAGATACCTCAGAAATCTGAATACAGACCTACCATATGACCCAGCCATCACACTCCTTAGAATTTACCCAAAACCAAATTAGCATATGAGAGAGTTATCTGTACCCTCATGTTTATTGCAGGTCCATTCACAATAGCTAAGATGTGGAATCAACTGAAGACTGGATCAAGAAATTATGGGATATGTACACTATGGAATACTACACAGCAGTAAAAAAAAAAAAAATGAAATCCAGTCATTTGCCACAAAATGGATGAAACTGGAAAACGCATCACTTAGTGAAATACTCCGGTCCCAAATGCACATACCATGTTGTCTCTGATCTGTGATAATTAACAGAGCATCTAAAAGGTAATCTGAAATAGTGAAATTAATACTTTGAGATGAAATAACTTTGAACAGCCCATGTTGACATTTGAGGAAAATTTTTCTTCTTCATACAATTTGTTGAACTCTTTACATAGTATAGAGTTCACCGTATGTGTTATAAAGTTAACTGCAAATAGATCTTAGTAAAAAAATAAGAATGGGACTAGGAGAGGGAGGAGGAAAAGAGCTGGAAGTATGGGTGGGAGGGCAGGTACAATGGGAAGAATCACTACATTCCTAAAATTGTATTTATGAAATGCGTAAGTTTGTATTCCTTAAGTGAAAGTTTTATGGGGAAAAAAACTCTAAATAAGAAACAGCAACTAAAAAAACACAACGTGAATGTTACAAAATTACACTTAAAATAGTTAAAATTATAAATTTTATGCTGCATTTTTCCATATATACACATAAAACCACCACATAATTACTAGAATAACTAGAAAAAAATTATATAACAACAACTTTGGAAGAAGATGTGAAGAAATTAGGACCCTCAGAGCTTGCTGTGGAAAAATAAAGTGGTACAGATGCTTTATAAAACAGTGCTTAAGGCCGGTGCTGCAGCTCACTAGGCTAATCCTCCGCCTGCGGTGCTGGCACCCCGGGTTCTAGTCCCGGTTGGGGTACCGGATTCTGTCCCGGCTGCTCCTCTTCCAGTGCAGCTCTCTGCTGTGGCCCGGGAGTGCAGTGGAGGATGGCCCAAGTCCTTGGGCCCTGCACCCGCATGGGAGACCAGGAGGAAACCCTGGCTCCTTGCTTCAGATCGGCGTAGCACACCAGCCATAGCGGCCATTTGAGGGTTAAACCAAAGGAAAGGAAGACCTTTCTCTCTGTCTCAAATACCAAAGTACTCAGCAATTCCACTCTGAGGTACATGCCCAAGAGAACTGAAAACAGATGTCAACACAAAAACTTGCTCATGAATGTTCATACAACAATCACGCATTATGGTCCCTAAGTGAAGACCATGTAAATTTATGCCAACTTATGAATGGATTACAACATGTGGTACACCCACACAATGGAATACCGAGGAATAAAAATGTTTAGGAACAGCCAGATGCATGCTACCATACGGATGAACCTTGGAAACACCATGCTAAGTGAAAATCAATCACAGGGGCCAGGTGCTATGGTGTAGCGGGTAAAGCCACTGCCTGCAGCACTGGCATCCCATATGGGCGCCGGTTCTAGTCCTGGCTGCTCCACTTCTGATCGAGCTCTCTGCTGTGGCCTGGGGAAGCAGAAGACAGCCAAACTCCTCTGGTCCCTGCACCTGTGTGGGAGACCCAGAAGAAGCTCCTGGCTTCAGATTGGCACAGCTCTAACCATTGCAGACAAATAGGGAGTGAACCAGCGGGCGGAAGACCTCCCTCTCTCTCTCTCTGCCTCTCCTCCTTTCTGTGTAACTCTTTCAAGTAAATAACTAAAAAAAAAGAAAAAAAAGATTTAAATACTAACCAAAAGTCTCGTAAGGCTCATCGTCTTTCTTACTTTCACTGCCACTGCTTGAGATTTCGGAATTATCAGGAAACTCAAACACATCAGCAGGCTTGTGCTTCTGACCAGCTTTCTGGAAGTGAAGAAAACCAAAGTCACTGAACTGGTGCTAACGCACACCAGCAGCAAGCTGCTGGACTTAACAAGGACACTCTTGCTCCTGCTGCCGCCTAGAGAAGCTAGCCACTCTGCTGTTCTCCAGGAGACAGAGGCCTCTGGAATTCTAAGGCCGGCCTGGCAAACCTTTTCTACAAAGCACCAGAGAGCATTTCAGGCTTTGCAGGTCACAAGGTTTCCACTGCAGAGGGAAAGCCCGCAGGGACAGCGCAGCCAGGAATGCGCAGGGCCGGCTTCCCACACAATCTACTCAGAGATGCAGACCTCTGCATTTCACATCATCTTCATGGCACACAACATATCCTTTTTAGTTTATTTTGGCTATTTAAAAATCATCCTTCGTTCCCAGGCTTGTGTATAAAGAGGTAGTAGGCTGGTTTTGCCCCCCAGGCCATAGCTTGCCTAGATCCCTAAAGAGAACGGTGGGCTGTCTCCCCAGAAACATGCCTGCCACCTGGACGTGCACAGCTCTGGGAGCACAGGGGCTGACAGTCCTGGCTGAAGGAGAGCCTGTGTACAGTTCAATATACGGGTAAGGCTCCGGAGGCTGGGGTTCCGGAGGATGCCAGAGGCAGAACAGAGAACAAACGCACTCGCAACTGCCCGACCTCCTGGACTTCATGTGAAATTCCAATGCCATGCGACAGGCCGTTGGAAAATAATTTGGAATTAGCTATCAAGAGCATTAAAGAAATGTACCTGCCATTACATACAGGTATTCTAAAACTCTCCTGAAGAAAAATAAAACTGTAACGTAGACAACATGGAACCTCATGAAATCACAAGCCATTGTCAGTAACACGGAGAAATGGCTGGGAGGAGTGGCAAAATTCAGAAAGCTGTACAATTTTTACACAGTGCTAATTATCTAGATGAAACAAATCTAGGCTTGGAAAAAAAATGTTTCTAAAATGTTAACAAAGGTTCTTTTCTAACAGTGGAAAAAGTAAGAAAAGGAATAAACTTTTTTTTTTTACTACCCTAAAACAGAGCTTATCACGTGAAATACAGAAAACTCTAAGGTCCTCACCAAAGCTTACTTTTATAGTCAACTGTGAGAAAAATCACATTAAAAGCTAAAAAGAGAACTTACTTCTTTCATAGGATGTGTTCTTCTTAAAGTGTTCTTTGAATATACTGCACTGAAACAGGAAAAAATAAAAGTTAGGAAATATTTAAAGCAACCAGAGAAAATACCATAACCTGACTCTCTCCAAGTATTGTCTTCCCAAATTACACTGCTCAGTAGCTGTACTAATAGTGTGCATGCAATGAAACTGAAGTTATGACGAAGAAGCAGAACCCAGACCCTGCAAACATACAAGTCAAATTATATCACCAATACATATAAAGTGACCACCTCGGTCCCTCAAGATCATGGAAAACTTCTAATCCTGCTGTCACGCTGGCCCCTGCACCCGGATCTGTCAGGGAAGACTGACTCTCCGCAGAGCTGAGCCAAGGGGATGGATACTAACATGGATGAGACTCCTCACACCCATTCCATCTGCGCCTGGCCCGGGATCACACAGCTTAACAATCCTATGAAGTAGAGGGGGGCCGTGTGACAGCTCTGCACGGGCACAGAGCAACAGGCAGCCAGGCAGGAGAGGAGCCTGCAGGAAAACCCCATCGGTTCAAATCCACAGCCTACCTTCTTCCCACCCCATAACACTCTCCAGTGACCTTGGGCACACCATAAAACAGATTAAGGTGCGGATCTTCTAGAAGTGAAAAGGAAGCAAATGCAACAACAGTGACTAGACTAACAACTGAAAACACCAGTGGCAAGAAAAACCTATATTAACATCAGCACTCAGTGAACAAGCACTGAGCACCCTCCACAGCTGAGGCACTGCATGGGGTATTAGAGATACTTTAGTAGAATCCAGTACTAGTTCCTGACTTTAAAATACACCTTGCAGTTTTCAAAGACTCCTTTGTGGAGGGCAGTATCAGATTAGTGTGTCTGAACCAATATTCTTCAGGTACTTTATTTGACATGATTTCAAACTGTCTCCCCTGTACCCAGGTTCATCAGTTGCCTTCACCGTCTCTTTTGCTTCCTCTGCCTGTGCAAGGTAAGCACTCCTAACTGAAGTACTTCATATGGCTTCCCTGAGAGGGCATTCACGTGCACAGTCATAGCAGATTTCCAAAATCTAGATATTTCACATTTGCAATGTGATCATCCAACCTACAGTCCATGTCCAAATCTCATCAGCTCTCCAACACCCTTTAGGATTTTCACCCTAGCATTTTCTTAAAAGGGAAAATCAAGGGAACATAAAATGTAAGATTGCACTGGATAGGATATTTTCATAAACTTTCTGATTTGTTTCATGCGCACCTGCGTACTAACTGCGATGCAAAACATCATTGTGTGAATCACAGTTAAAAAAAAAAAAAAGAAAGCTGGAACACTGTTTAGAGCAGTGGTCTCACACCTGGCGCCACCCCCAGTTTCTGGCTCAGTAAGTCAAGGGTTGGGTGGAGAGTTCACAGTTCTCAAGTTCCCACGCTTTTTCTGAGTCTCCAAACCTAAAATGGTACAACAAGTATTTGCTCAATGGCAATTTTATGATTCTGGTTATAATTCAGAGGTTCAGGAAAGCTAAATGACTTAGCAATGATGGTAACAGGGAAGTTTTAGTTCAATTAAATTTAGACGAGTTTATTTGGGCAAAGCAAAACCAGAAACAATTAGGGAATGGAGCAGCCCCAGAACTATAAGCAAGTTCTGAGAACCACCAGCAACCTGAGCGATCACACATCATTAACTTAATTGGCTGCAGCCTACCCAATCAACCAATTGGTAACACCTTATCCAGTTCATTGCTTACAGCCCAGTTAGTTAACTGCTACAGAGCTTTCCCCCAGCCACCTAAGCCCAGTGACCGGCTTGACGTTCAGTTCAAATCCATGGCCTCCCACAAAAATCCAGCAATGGCCACACAGTCAAGTAACGTTAGCAGGAAGCAGAAACCACATCAGTACGCGTCTTAAGCTAAATTACTTCCAGCTGTCTCTTGCGTGTGCTCAAATCAAAAAATACGCCTTAAGCTGGAGTCCAGGTGAGGCTTCGTTCAAGATGGACGCTTGAGACAACCGTGTTTTCCTGTGCATTTTTGAGGGAAGGGCTCAACACATGCCCTAAGTCTCCATCTCTAACAGGTTTTTAAAAACCTTTCGGCGCCTGGATGCCCTGTAGACAACGCTAGAGAGCCCGGGCGTCCACTCACGAATCTGTGAACGACGAATACGACGTACTTTCCAATGCATGCCCCTTTTGAGAAAAGTTGCTCCCCGCCCTGGAACACTCCCGAAGCGGCAGCTCGGTCCCCGGGCAGGGGTGAGGGCCAGCGTTACAGTCTGCGCTTTGGGGTACGAAGGCAGACACGACCCGCAGGGCTGCAGCCCGTCACGTCTGGGGAACAGCAGGCACCAAGCGCCCGCGACCCTCAGCCACAGGAACCCCAAAGTCTCTCCCACCCGCCAGGCCAGGCGTCACGCCCTGACTCCTCCTAGGAAATCCGCACTGAGAGATGCAAACCGAGGCCCTGGGCGATCTGTCACTTCGACAAGGAAGCTCCACCAGCGCAGCCCCAAAGGCTCAAACCGCGTCAGTCGGAGCGGGACCCGCAGCTCTCACCCTGCAGGCCTCCGGGACCGCACCCGGCCCGGCGGAGCCATCTGGCTGCTCTCTGCTCCCGCGGCGCCCACGAAACTCCCGCCAAGCCCCGCGCCGTTTAGAATGGCCAATCCGGGCCGAGCACGCGCCCCGCCTCCCCTCGGCCTGGGTCCCCCGCCCAGGGCCCGCGGCTCCCGTCCGGCCTTGGGCGTAAGTGAAAACGTGGTCCGGATCAACAACTGCAACGGAGCTGGAGGCCAGGCCTTCAAGCTGCCGCTGACGGGCCACCAGAAGGAATCCCACTTTTCCGGGTTTTCCCTCCCACCCTAGCCCGGGGCCTGTTTCTCAAGGCTCCGACGGGGGCGGGGCTAGTGCTGAGACGTGGGCGGGCGCGCAGCAGGAAGGGGCGGATCCCAACCCGAGGCCCCAACTGTAGCTTCAGTTGAGCTGTGAAAGCGGATTGAGCCACGAGGCCCCGGGGGCGTTAGAAGCAGCTGCCTGAGCCCTGTGTGCTCCTGCTTCCCTCCCCAGATCTCTGTAATGGGGCGGGTTCCTACCGGAGCCAATAGTCTGCGATTCTTTTCTTTCTGTTTAAAAAGGCGTTATAATACAAAAAGATGAATTCGCATATAAATAAGATGAATGTAAAAATATAAATCTATGAGAATGTAAATATAAAATGAACTCAAAATGGATCAAAGATCTAAGTGGAAGAGCTCAAAGCACAAAACTCTCAGAAAGGAGGACCCTGCTGTGGCGTAGCAGGTAAGGTCATCGTGTGCAGTGCTGGCATCCCATATGGACACTGGTTCCTATCCCGGCTGCTCCACCTCCGATCCAGCCCTCTGCTCTGGCCTGGGAAAGCAGTAGGAGATGGTCTAAGTCCTTGTGCCCCTGCACCCGTGTGGGAGACCCGGAAGAAGTGCCTGACTTGAGATCAGCGCACCTCGGGCCCTTGCAGCCAATTGGGGAATAAACCAGCAGGTGGAGGATCTCACTTTCTCTCTCTCTCTCTCTCTCTCTCTCTCTCTCTCTCTGCCTCTCCTCTCTGTAACTCTTTCAAATAAATAAATAAATCTTAAAAAAAAAAAAAAACTCCTTAGAAGAAAAATAATGCAAAAGCTTCACAAAATTGGTAATGAAAAGATCCTGGAGATGAAAACTGGATGGCTGAGCAGCCACATGACTCTGCTTAGTGCCATAGAACTGTTCAATTAAAAAACATTTAGCCATGAGCTTTTGGCAAAGAGGTTTAAGATGCCCGCTTAGGAGGCCTGGATCTCATTTTGGTGTGCTTGGTTTCTGTTCCCACCTGGCTGATTCCAGCTTCCTGGTAATGCAGCTCCTAACACGAGCTTCCTTGTTCAAAGAAAACTCATTTATTTGAGAGAGTGAGAGGGACACACACACACACACACACACAGGTCTTCCATCTGCTGACTCACTCTCCAAATGGCTGCAAAGGCCGGGGCTGTCCCAGGAGAAGCTGGGAGCCCAGAACTCCTTCTGGGTCTCCCATGGGGACTCAAAACAGCACCCATATGGGATACCAGTGTTGCGAGCAGCGGGTAACTGACAGCACAGTGCCTGCCGTTCCCCAGCTGCCTTGTACTGTGCACTCTGGGAGGCAGTGGTGATGGTTTCAGTACTTTGGTCTCTGCCACCCACAGGGAGACCCAGATTGAATTCCCTGCTCTAGCTTCTTTGCCTGGCTCAGCCCTGGCTGTTGTGGGCATTTGGGGGTGAGCAAGTGAATGAGAGAGCTATCTCTGTCTTTCTCTCCCTCCCTTTCAAATGAACGAAATAAGTAATTTTAAATGGTTAAAATGCTACATTTTGTATGAATATTTGCACTACAAAATGCAACATGTGACATGCATACACAAGTATAAAACATATATAATGTAAAGAGTAGGGTGAGCGTGCCTACAACCACCACCGAGTTAGCGTACATAACTGGGATGCTGGTCTATTAGTCCTCTGAAGAACAGACACTCTTAGGAGTTTATGTTGATCACTCCTATGCTGTTCTACCCTGATACAACCCTGGATAATGTACCAATTATCGTATGTTTCTAAATGACTTTTGTAGGTATTGGGAGTTCTATTTCTTACGTGGAGCTATGCTTTTTATATTTTTTATTTCATTTTATTGACAGGCAATTAGACAGTGAGAGAGAGAGAGACAAAGGTTTTCCTTCCGTTGGTTCACCCCCAAAATGGCCGCTATGGCCGGCGCACTGAGCCGATCCAAAGCCAGGAGCCAGGTGCTTCCTCCTGGTCTCCCACACTGGTGCAGGGGCCCAAGCACTTGGGCCATCCTCCACTGCACTCCCGGGCCACAGCAGAGTGCTGGACTGGAAGAGGAGCAACCAGCACTAGAACCTGGTGCCCATATGGGATGCTGGTACCGCAAGGCAGAGGATTAACCAAGTGAGCCATGGTGCCAGCCCCCAGAGCTATGATTTTTAGATTTACTCACATTGTATCCACATCCATATGTAGCTGAAGTTCATTAATTTTCATTGCCTTCTAAAATGCATTTAGTAACTATACCACAGTTAATCTTTACTTCTTGTGTACACATACATCAGTTGTTTTCAGTCTTGGTATCATCAACAAGGTAGTCCTGAACATTCTTGTGCATGTGTGCATGCATGTCTCTTTGAAGAAGCCTGGATCTTCTTCTGGGTCTCCCCAGTGGGTGCACTTGAGCCGTCGTCCACTGCATTCTCAGGAACATTAGCAGAGAGCTGGGTAGGAAGTGGAGCAGCCGGGTCTGGAACTGGCACCCAAATGAGATGTTAACATCACAGGTGGGGGCTTTACCAGCTACACCATACTGCTGCCCCTCCCCCCCATTGCATTTTGATTTTCCTGTCCCTTAAGGTGTCATCTCTTCATCGTTTACAGCTCATTCCAATTTCCTCTTCCATGATGCGCTTGTGCAGGCTCCTGGGCAGCAGCCATGAAAGGGTAATGACCCTTAGGGACTGCAGGTAATTTCCCCACCAACAGGAAGAAACAGGGTTCTTGGAGGGGACTGGGTTGGAAGCTCCAAATTCCAGGCAAGGGGGGATAATGAAACTTCTGTGCTTGCAGGCCTGAAAAATGAAACTTCCCAGCTATGAAGACAGGAAGAGTTTCAGCATGCTGGATGGAAATAAGACAAGCTCCCCCCAAGCAGGTTTCAGAATGAAAAGGAGTTCATAGGCTTGTCACCGGAAAGCCCTGGGCAGGCTAGGGCATCAAGCTCAGCTTCCCCCCAGGGTCCGGGAGGCATCAGCACTTTGGATCCGTTTTCTTCTTCTCCTGGTTCGTCAACTATTCATCAGACCCCAACCCCCGTGTGCCTGTGCCACTATGGAAGCTGTGACTCTCCCTCCCTCCTCCCCTGGCCCAGGCTCAGGGATCCTTCACTCTATGCTCTACTTCTATGATGTCAGCCCTTCTGTGATCCCCACACAGGGGAGATGGCCCAGCGTTTGTCTTTCTGTGAGAGCCACCCACCCGTCACCTCCATCACCTGCCCAGGGTGCACACAGGGACCAAACATCACACGGGACCAAAGCCATGCACACATGGTGAATTTTATTCATGAGAAGCATGTGCAAATGCTCAAGAAAAGTTCAGTCAGCTCAGCGGATAGCTCCTGGAGACGGGGGCGGGGCGAGGCTACTTGGGGACCACTCTGCAGCAGCTGCCAGGGCTGCTCACTTGGGATGGCAGGATGCAGCACGCCCTCAGCAGGAACCGGAGGATCCTCCTGCCGACCCCGCGACGGCCCTGCCTCTTGCCCTGGGCGCTGGCCTTGGTGTCTGTGGTGTCAGCATCCTTGGGCTCACGGGCTGTGGCGGCGGCGTCTTCTGGCTCTGCAAGGTCCACGTGGCTCCCGGCACTGGGGCTGGAGGGCGATGCTTCGGAGGCTGGCTCAGGGGCGGCGCTGGAAACAGGGCTCCACTCTTGCTGTGGCTGGCCTGGTAGGAGAGAGTCAAGAGTGGGGTCACCTTGGGGGCCTTGGGCTCAGCTCCTGGAGGCCCCGAGGCAGGGGGGAGGGTAAGACTCACTGGAGGCCTGGGAGGAGTTGGGGGCGGCGCTGGGAGCAGGGCTCCTCTCCTGCTGTGGCTGGCCTGGTGGAGAGAGTCAAGAGTGGGGTCACCTCGGGGGCCTTGGGCTCAGCTCCTGGAGGCCCCGAGGCAGGGGGGAGGGCCAGACTCACTGGAGGCCTGGGAGGAGTTGGGGGTGGTGCTGGGAGCAGGGCTCCTCTCCTGCTGTGGCTGGCCTGGTAGGAGAGAGTCAAGAGTGGGGTCACCTCAGGGGCCTTGGGCTCAGCTCCTGGAGGCCCCGAGGCAGGGGAGAGGGCAAGACTCTCTGGAGGCCTCGGAGGAGTCGCTTTGTGCGGAGGAAATATTGACAGACATGCTTTCAGAGGACACTGATACCACACACAAGCGGTCCTTCTCTGTGGGGTGGCGCTCCCCGCCCTGTGAGGACTCGGGCAGGGATGCAGGGCCCTGGGGCTAAGGGCCTGGCGTCCCCTCAGTCCCCGTGCCTGGCAGCAGGCCGAGGCCCGCCAGGTACTCCTTGGCCTCTGAGTCGCGGGGAACGCCCAGGGGCTGCAGCAGGGTGACAGCGGCCTCCTTCTCCTCCTGGGTGGCTTCTCGGCCGGAATCGAACCACCAGTGTGCCCTGGCATCCTCTGCACTGGGCCTCCCCGAGGCGTGGACAGTGAGCAGCCAAGCCAGTAGCTCCCGAAGGGCCGGGCTGACGGCACGTGGCAGCACATAGCAGGCACACAGCACCGTGTCCTGCAGCTCCTCCGTGTCCTTGCCGCGGAAGGGCAGCGTGGCCGCCAGCATGGCAAACAGCACCACTCCCAGGCTCCACACATCAGCCTTAAAAGCGTCATAGGCCTCCCCGAGGAAAACCTCTGGTGCGCAGTACTCGGGGGTCCCCCAGAAGCCCCTTACCAGTGTGCCCTGCTCCAGCCGCAGGCTCAGGCCGAAGTCCGCCAGCTTGATGGTCATGTGCTCGTCCAGCAGCAGGTTGCCCAGCTTGAGGTCCCGGTGCACCACGCGCTGGGCATGGCAGTAGCTCACGGCGGCCAGCGCCTGGCCGAACAGGGTCCTGGCCTCGGCCTCGGCCAGGCCGCCCTGCTCAAACACGTAGCTCTGGAGCGAGCCCTTGGTCGCCAGCTCCATGACCAGGAACCGGTGCGTCCTCGTGTGCCGCTCCTCCAGCAGCCGCACGATGTTGTCGTGCCGCAGGCTCCTCAGGATGGCTGCCTCCCCCTGCGCGGACAGCGGGCTGCTGGGAGAGCAGTCTCGCAGGAGGATCTTCACTGCCACGTACTTGCCCGACGCCAGGTGCCGGGCCAGCTTCACCAGGCCAAAGCCGCCCCGGCCGATCACGTCCACAAAACGGATCCCATCCAGAGGAGGATGGAAGTCCAAGGGGTCTTCCATGATGCCGGTCACCTAACTACGCTCTCTCGACTCCCTAAATCACTCGACGCACACTAGCTAATCACCGATCCTCACTGCACTGCCTACAAAGGGACCACGGGGGACTGACTACCCAGCTGACTAAGACACAGCACCAGCTACTCTCACTACTCTAGCGGCGATGCCGCAAGCCTATCTCAATAATGCAGAAAAAACAAAGAGGAAAAGCCACTAAATCCTCGAACGCTGATACTTCTGAGTGTGCTAGCTGACTAGAGTGGGGGAAGCAAAAATAAAGAAAACTGCAAAAAAAGACCAAATGGGCAAAACAACAACGAGGAGGAAAACAACAAACTAAACAAAATGGAAAAAAGCAAAAACCAAATAGACCCAGAAACAAACAACCAAGAAAAAGCACAAGCAACACCAATGAGCGCAAAGGCTGGTTAGATGGGTCCTAGTTACACAGATCACAAAAGAGTGCTCTCTGGGTAAGGCGGACAAAAATCTAGGCCCCCGTAGCAGCTATATATACTTTTTGGGGGTTCACCTCACATAATGGCGCCTTGTGAGAGCAGAGCAAGAAATGGACCAGTCACAGCCCAGCCAGGGACTGTGTAATATGACTTTCATAACAGTGGTGACTTATGAAGTCAGAGCAAGAAATTGACCAATGGGAGCTGTAGTTCATCCACAGTGGTTTTTCTCGATAATCTTCCAATAAAATTAAAACGATACCCAAAGAGTTTTTGGCCTAGGTTGGTGATAGGGCTTGATACTTAATTTTTGAGAAACTCCAACCTATAGATTGCTTGGGTGGCCTTCTCATTACTAGTTTAAATATGATGATACGTTGCATCTTTTGAAGACCTCCTAGTGTCTCCACTTAGTATAGCCCCTCCTTTGTCTTTACTCTCTGAGTGATGGGTCTCAGAATGATGGAACAACATCTCTGGCCTCGGTAAACTCAACAAGTGTTCTGCTGCCCAAGACACCGCCAGGTACACTGTTCGCACCTCCAGAGCTGAGAGGAAGGTGGCTCTGTCACCCTTTCCCCCTAAGTCATCGTCAGATTTCTTGGCAGAAACCCTGGAAGCCCAGAAGGTAGTGGGGTCTGTGCAGTCCAAACATGGAAGGCCCAATCAGAGGCAGCCGAGAAAGCTACATCCTCTGAGACTGTCCTCCACCCGGTAGGGAGGAATTGAGACACTGCCAGGCACTTGGGGTTTTTGGGCTCCTGTAACAACAACCACCAAAACTCCTGGCTCCTGGCTTGAGCCTGGCCAAGGCCTGGAGGTCATTTATGGGCTGTATCAGAGGATGGAGGAGCTCCCTAGCTCCCTCTCCCTAGCTCCCTCCCTCCCTCTCTCTCTCTCTCTCTCTCTCACTAGCACTCTCTCTTTCCCCTCTTCACTCTCACACACATAGAATGCAACTTAGGAAAAAAGGAGAAACTCCCTGCTTCAACTCCTCAGGTCCTGCACTGCCCAGAACTAGGACGGGACGATGGCCGCATCACAGCCTCACATCTGTCTCCTTGGGACAGCTTCGTGCTGAGCCCTCAGGAGCAGTGTTTCTCCCAAGGAAGCGACAAACTCATCTGTCGCTCCCCGTCTTCATGGGGGAACGACACTAAACCCTGCCTAGGCTTCATATCCGAGTCACGGCACCATTATGTCGCTCCCCGTCTTCGTGGAGGAACGACACAGGACCCTGCGCTGTTCTTTCGTCTGCTCGGCCCTCCCCGGGTTTGCTGCTGGTTCTTCCCGGGGTGGCTACCGTCCCTTCCACCTCCGTGGAAGGGCGGTTCCCCCTGCCACATTCCCCACTTCCGCGGGGGAGCGGCACACCGCCGGCCGGCTCTCTCGGGGGCTGCACAGGTGTTCCCCTTAGATGTTCCCCTTAGATGTTCCTGGTGCATGTTGTCTCTCTCCTCCTTTATAGTCCTCTTCCACCAATCCCAACTCTGCTACCCACACGCCGAGTACGCTGCTCTCCTCCAATCAGGAGCAAGTCCTACAGTTTATTGGCTGAACTGGAGGCAGCTGTGTAGAAGCTGTTTTCTTCTCTCCCAGCGCCATATTGTGGGAGAGCAGATGCATAGAATAAGTCTTAATTCCAGTAACTTAGTCTAGTCCGAGTTGCTCCCCACACTCATCTCAGGTAGGAAGTGAGCCCGGTAACCCTTGCCCCCACATAGCAAGTGGATCTGTGTCTCCTGCAGTTCTTGAGGAGCCCCCAGGGCCCAGCACAGCCATGGGCCCCAGGAACACATGATGGTCCCTCTGCACTGACTGCCCACACCCTCTTGGGAGAGGAACCCCTCCCTGGGGAGATGACCCCCTCCTCCAGGATGTCCAGGGACACTGCACAATGCGATTTCTCCATGATTTCCTGCAGTGCTGGTCACCTCCTCAGGGCTGAGAGGAAAGAACCAGCACCCCAGGAATTCTCACTACAGTTTTGCTACAAAAGTCAAAAAAATTAAATTATGAAGACGTTGGGGACTGTTTTCCATTAAGCACAGGTAAAAACTCATCTTTGTAATAAGGTTGGAGTTTTTGAAGGCAGATCAAATAAAGATGAAACTCAGGATACTACCAAAACATCACCAGATATAGAATTCAAAATTTATTTAGGTGCAAAAACTTTTGAAAACCTGTGCATAGTTTGTCCTTAACATACTTTGCCCGTGAATGTTTTGTATCCCCTCTCCTATGCGTGAATTTCAAAAACTGCAACAAATAAGCTCATCCTTTATTTCCATTTTCCATGAGGTTTTCCAAGTCCCTTCAAGTAACCCAGTTCGAGGAAAAACAGAGTTCCCATCCGGACTGCAAAACAGCGTCGGCAAGGACGAGAGACACACCACAGCTCTCCTTCTCATCACTCCTCCCCAGTGCTGGTGGGAGCCTTGCAGACCCATGTGGTTTTAGAAAATTCATCTCCCCCAAGGTAAGTGATGGCCCTGAGGACTCTGTGTCCCCCAGCTCTGCTCAGCAGTAGCCTGAACATGCTGCGGAAAGTCCTATCTTGTCCACGCTGGACTAAAATGAGGAGGCGGAATCTCTGTGGGCACTGCCCCAAGAATTCAATTCAGTGTAAATCCCAAAGGAAACTGCTAAGAAAATGTCTTATTAGACTGTTTTTATTTTTAAAACTATTTATTTGAAAGGTGGAGTTACAGATACAGGGAGACAATAAACACACACGGGTGGAGACAGAGAGAGAGAGGAAAGAGGGGGAGAGAGAGAACTTTCATTCACTGGTTCACCTGCCCTGCCCCCCCCCCCACAAATGGCTACCATGGCTTAGACTAGGCCAGTCTGAAGACAGGCACCCAAACTCCATCCAGGTCTCCCCTCAGTTGGCAATGCCCCAAGTAGTTGGCCATCTTCCTCTGCCTTCCCAGGCACATTAGCGGGGAGCTGGATCAGAATCAGAGCAGCCGGGACTCAAACCAGCCTCCTGATATGGGTTGCCAGTGTCACAGGTGGCAGCTTTACCTGCTATGCCACAGCACTGGCGCCTAAATTCTGAAGAGCCAAGGCGCCTCCATTTTAAAAAGTAGCCTCCATTTTCTGGAGCAGGCCCAAGTTCCCGTAAATGCAAACATTCAACAGTTACCAAAACCAAATAAGGAAATGCCCTGGGCCTGAGCCAATCAGGATCAGACTCGTCCAACCAAGAGCTACCAGGAATGGCACCGTTCAATCTACTGTAGCCCTGTACCCCAAACCCTTGCTGATGTAACACTGCAGCTTTGTCCTTTAAAAACGCTCCCGAACAAAGCTCAGGGCCTTCCTCTGACCTCCACTGCGTCGGTTGGTTAGATGAGGTCCCTGCCGCAGCTTATACTTCCAGAGTAAACCTTGCTTTTGCATTTCGGTGAGATCAAGTCTCTGGTGATTTTTGGGGATTCAGCGATCTGGGCATAACAGTTTCTTCTAAGATTTATTTATTTGAGAGATCCGTGGACAGAGAGGGATTGATCTTCCATCCTCTGGTTCACTTCGTACATGGCCGCAACAGCTAGGGAGGGTCAGTTTAAAGCCAGGAGCCTACGGGGCTAGCACTGTGGTGTAATGGGTTCAGCCAGCGGTGCAGTACTGGCATCCCATATGGCTGCTGGCTTGAGTCTCGGCTGCTCCACTTCCAATCCAGCTCCCTGCTAATGTGCCTGGGAAAGCTGCGAAAGATGACCCAGATGCTTAGGCTGCTTCTCCCACAGTGTAGACCCAGAAAGCTCCTGGTTCCTGCTTCCACCTGGCACTTCCCTTGCCATTGTGGCTATTTGAGAAGTGAACCAGCAGATGTAAGACCTCTCTCTTTGTATGTCTGTCTCTCTCTCTCTCCCTCTCCCCTTCTACTCTGTGTGTCTGTGTGTGTGTGTGCATGTCTTGTCTGTTTGTCTGTCTGTATTCCTCCCTCTCTCTCTGTAACTCTACCTTTCAAAAAAATAAATCTTTTTTGCCAGCGCCGCGGCTCACTAGGCTAATCCTCTGCCTTCGGCGCTGGCACACCAGGTTCTAGTCCCGGTAGGGGCGCCGGATTCTGTCCCAGTTGCCCCACTTCCAGGCCAGCTCTCTGCTGTGGCCAGGGAGTGCAGTGGAGGATGGCCCAAATCCTTGGGCCCTGCACCCTGGGAGACCAGGATAAGTACCTAGCTCCTGCCATCTGATCAACGCAGGGTGCCAGCCGCAGCACGCCGGCCACGGCGGCCATTGGAGGGTGAACCAATGGCAAAGGAAGACCTTTCTCTCTGTCTCTCTCACTGTCCACTCTGCCTGTCAAAAAATAAAATAAAATAATCAAAAAATAAACCTTTTTAAAAAGCCTAGAACTCCACCCAGGTCTACCACAGGGGTTGCAGGTGCCCAGGTACTTGGATCATATGCCGCTGGTTTCTCAGGTGTGTTAGTAGGGAGCTGGCTTGGAGCCAGGGCTTGAACACGCACTTCAACTATGGGATGCTGGCATCATAAGCAGTGTCTTAGCCCGCTGTGCCAAACACCAGTCCCCAGAACCAAGCTTTCTTTCTCCCTCCAAATCTGATATCAGTGAAGTAAAGGAGTTTTGCTTGTCCTCAGAGAGGTCTCACAGACTTTTGTCAAACTTGGTTCACTGGGTGTGGTGATAAATAATCTGCACGTGTGTTGATGTGTTTTATCAAGCTGATGAGAGCCCTTGTACTCAGCTAAAGGCTGCTGGGGACCATGTGCTAATGGGGTGGACATGCAGAACCAGTGACAGCCAGGTTACTCATCAACAGAGAAAGTGTCTACACAATGCCTCTTTAGTGGGGCAACGAGACCCAAAACATCACCCTCACCCGTGGCCAGGAAGGGCAGGGGACACAGGCACAGCCCCCTGGGTGGCCACCCCTGGTCACAGTGCCTGAGCTGGATGAGCTCATAATGCAGGTAGCGTCCATGCCAGGGCTCTGCCGGGCCGGAGACAGAGGTACCAGGAAGAGTTCTCCATCCGGAGGGCTTCCAGTGGGGGCTGTGAATGCCAGGATGGTGGGAGCCCTCTCTCCTGGGAAGGGAGCCTGTGTCTGAGTTGGAGTCCAAGGGACAGAGATGTGAGAGAAGGGGCTGGGGGCGGGCAGAGAGAGAGAAGGAATGAATGAATGGGGCTGGTCCTGTCCTGGAGATCTGGACCCCAGTTCTAATGCAGGTTGACCATGGCACCCTCAGATCCCGTGAGATCCTCAGTGTCTGGATCTTTTGCAGCCCACAAGTAATTAAGTTGTCTTTCTTTTGTTCTCATTCTCTCTGTTGTCTTACTGTTCCTTACACTGGCTGATTGAGAGCATTCTGGGTAATGTAAGTTAGCTGTTGTGTGTGCACTCTGTGAGCTGACATAAAATGTGCCTCTGGAACTGACCTAAAGCTGCCTCTGCAGACTGCTCCCTGGACCCCCTGGCCTGTGGGCAGGCTGCCCCACCCCTCAGACACCTGGGGCTGCCTCTAACCTTGGGCTGTGTGGGTTCTGTTCCCAGCCCTTGGGACGCAGCCCCGCATGCTCATGTGCCATCATGTGTCCCCGCAGCACGCACCTGCACGCCTGGAACTATTTACCTGCTTCTCCGCTAGGACTGTGTGAGTGCATGGGGACACGGGGGTTCCCCAAAAGTCTGTGCATGGTGGAGTTAAGCTTGGGTGGATCACTCTCCAAGTATCTGCAATAGCCAGGGCAGGCCCAGGCTCAGGAGCTCAGAACTCCATCCAAATCTCCCATGTGGGTTCTGGGACACGGTCACTTGAGCCATTACCTGCTGCCTCCCAAGCTGCGCATTCCAGGAAGCTAGAATCAGGAGCAGAGCTACAATGTGAATCCCAACACCCAGATGTGGGTTCAGGGTATCCTAAGTGGCTTCTTAACCACCACACCAGATGCTTACCCCCTCAAGTGATTTTTAATCAGTAAAGAAAATGGAATCACGGAGGCCAGCACTGTGGTGTAGCAGGTAAATTTGCCGTCTGCAGCCCCGGCATCCTATATGGATTCTGGTTCAAGTCCCAGCTGTTCTACTTCCAATCCAATTCCCTGCTAATGAGCCTGAAGAGAGACCAAGTGCTTGGGCCCCTGCACCCTCATGGGACACCCAGCAAAAGCTCCTGATTCTTGGCTTCAGGACAGCCCAGCTCTGCCCATTGCAGCCATCTGGGGAGTAAACCCACAGATGGAAGGTCTCTCTCTCTCTCTCTCTATGTCTGTCTCTCTCTCTTTCTCCCCCCCCAACTCTGCCTTTCAAATAAATAAATAAACATTTTAAAAATAAGTAAATTCTAAAAGAGAGACACTCAGGCACAGAGTGCAGGTTTCTGTGAAAACATGAATGGGAGTAAAATTATAAAATCTTAATCAGAAAAACATTGGGAGAAGCAGAAAGAGCATGTATGTTCTGCTTTAAAGCCTGTTACAGTCCTAAAGTCATGCATTGTTTTGCAGATGCAAATATCGCGGTTTTCCAGTCCTGAAACATTGATAAGGTCTGATAGAGTCAGAGGCACGGCGCTTGGCGGGTAGCGAGGAAGACTTTGGTGACGTAAGCAGAACGTGGTCCACGCCTCCGTCTCCGAGGGGAAAGGCAGGCGCAGCATCAGACACGGGTGGCAGTGAGTCCCAGCGGGACAGACAGTCTTGGGTGGAAATAAAGAGTTACTAGATACTGTAACACGCTGTGTTGAACTTCTCTCTCTTGCTATTGTACTATCTCTGTACCTAGGCATTGGACTTTATACTTTTTTCCGAAAAACGCAGCCAGCTCTAGCTGAGAGCCGTGTCCCTGTATCTGTGCCCCAGTTTGCTAGTCAGCACCCATCGAAACACCAGACTCAGGCACACAAACTGTGTCCCTGCACTTTATTATTTTGAAACAACTCTAGAGCAGACAACAGTGTCCAGCTAATACAGGTGAGAGGAAAGTCAGCTGCCTTAGGCTCCCTTATGCATGGCTGTGTTAAAAACAGCATCGGCATTTAATGGAAGGGAATGGCTGTGGCCTAAGGTGTAGGCCAGAGACTTAATTACGGGAGACATAGGCTCTCCATGACTGACTTCCTGTCTCTCCTTGGAGCTCCTGTCTCACTGAAAGCTCTGCGCTTTGCTTATCCCGTTCCCTAAACGCATGAGGCTCATTTCTACCTCTCAGAAGTTAAACACAGCACTTCCTTTCCTTTTCTGGGTCATGTCTAGGTAGCCTGCAAAACTCAGCCAGCACTCACAACCTGTGGGAGGCCTCCCATGAACCAGCATTTTCCCTCCACTGCAAGGTCACACACAGTGCTGCCCAAGTCACGCAGAGTGCTGCCAGGTCAACGCAGTGCTGCCCAGGTCATGAGAGTGCCCTGGGAGGAGGGGATCTGCAAAGCTCATCCTAGGACAACAGAAAAGTGGGGGCAGGAGGCTGGCCACGGAGAAGAGCAGACAGGGGAAGCCACAGCCAGGGCAGGATCCAGCTCATGGGGAACTCCCCAGGGGGAATGCCAAGTCATAGTCTACGGAAGCCATGGCCAATCTTTCCATCCCAAGGCGGTGCCTGTGATGCACCAGTAGATAGGAGCTCTCTCTGCCTCTCAAATAATTAAGAAAAAAAATGAAAGAACCTTAGGAAACCTCCCCAGCCACACTTCAGCCACATTGCACTCCTGCAGCCACTTTCCAGGATAAATGAATAGGGCTCCCGAGGCTGGTGAATGGGAGGGAGACCCTGGGCCTGACACAGCCCTCACCGGTGAAGATGCCGCTAGAACCTTCCACCCTCCATCCACCTGCTCTGCCCCAGCAACTGCGGAGAGCATAGCAGGTTTCTCTTCAGATTATGGTGCCATGAAAGGAAACAGCAGCTGGGGTTATGGATGGAAACAGAGAAAGAACATTTCAGGGCCTGTGGCGTTCACTGCCGTCTGTGGCAGCACCAACAAGTGCAAACAGTGAAGCCCACGGCGGAGAGGTTCATCGCACTCGGGTTGCACAGATTATTATTCACGGGCACCACACTGCGGAGGGGAAGGAACAGCAGAGAAGGTGACCCAGGTGAGGAAAGGCCTGGAATCAGAAGATCCAGCTCAGCCCCTTCCAGTGCACGTGACCTCAGGCAAGTTAACGGATCTCTGAGCCTTCACGTTTCTCATCTAATACGGAACAGAAAAACTAGAACTATTCAGACAGAACTGCCCTGATCTTTCCACCCTGGCTACCTCAGATCCACCCACATCTAATCTGCATTTTCCATCTCTCCCTTGTGCAACAAGGAGCATCTTACGGACTACCAGTTTCTGCTTAGCCACGGGGGGAGCCTGACACCCTCTCCAGAGTGCAGCCTTCGTTTTTTTCCTAAAACCGTCACTTTCTCTCTCTGCTGGGTCATTGTCAGTAACACTATGCTCCAGTATCGCCCCACTTAAAAGCCTCCACCATGTGCAAGACAAACCTCGGAGTCTGACGCCTTTCTCCAGTTACCATCCACTGGTCTGGTTCTGGCACGGCAGAGAAGAGCTCTCTCCTTCTTCCCGAGGACTCTGGCCTCCGTCCTCCCTCCTGCGCGTGCCCAGTGATGTGAGTGGCCACTGCTTCCCTCTGTCCCCAGCCTTCCCCACCTCTCAGTGCTTGCCTCTCTCAGCTCCAGGTGCGCCACCCCCATCGACTTGCAAACAGCTTTCAAATCCTCTCCACCTGTATCTCCAGCCACCAGCCCAGTTCAAGCTGTCATCATGCACTAGGCTGTCCTTACCTGGTCTCCACGCTTTGACTCTTTGCAGAGCAGCCAGGAGGTGTCTTCAAAAAGGGAAACTCAGGGAAAGCTGTTCCTTGACTCAAAATCCTTCAATGGGAGCCGAGGTTGTAGCATGGTGGGTTAAGCCACTGCCTGCAATGCTAGCATCCTATAGCTGCTCCACTTCTGATGCAGCTCCCTGTTAGTGGCTTGGCAAAGCAGCGGACAATGGCCCAAGTGCTTGGGTCCCTGAAACCTATGTGGAAGACCCAGATGAAGCTCCCAGCTGCTGGTTTTGGCTTGGCTCAAGCCTGACCATTGCGGCCATCTGGAGAGGGATCTAGAGGGTGGATGATCTCTCTAGGGTTCTTTCAAATAAGTAATTTTTTTTTAAAGAGATAGGGATCAAAGCCTTTTGAACTACAACTTAGAACTGCCAGCCCCAAGCAATGCATTTGTCGGGAATTCACTGCCCTGGGGAGAGCGGAAGGAGCCACGCTCCACAGCACCAGGCTGAGTCCAGTCTCTGGGGGCAGACTGCTAAGCTCAAATTCATCTGGGCCCAGATGAGGATCGAAGTAATTGTGTGCTTTGATTTCCTCATCTAGAAACTGGGGGTAAGGGCAGCACATGGCCCCAAAGTGTGTAAATATAAACTATTAACCCATATAAATGTGTCTGGCAAGGGGTGGGCATTTGGTGAAAAAGTAGTTTAGGGTGCTGCTCAGAACACCCACATCCCACTTGGGTTCAGGTCCCAGCTCTGCTTCCTGCTATTTTGCACCCTGGGAGGCTGCAGGAGGTGGTTCAAGTATTTGGGAACTGCCAGCTGCATGGGAGACCCAGGTAAAGTTCCAGGCTCCCGGCTGCAGTCTGGCTGTGCAGGCATTGGGGGGTGAATTTGTGGACAGATGATCTCATCTGTCTCATTCAAATACAAATTAAAATAAATTTAAAAATCTTAAAAACATGTCTGGCATGTGACAACTTTATACATGTTAGTTATTATCCCAAGTAATCTAAAATAGAGAATGGGAGAAATATTTTGTTGAAAATAAATTTTTTTAAATAATTATTTATTTGAAAGACAAAGTTACAGAGAGAGGTAGGTCCACAGAGAGAGTTCTTCCATGGGCTGGCTCACTCCGCAAATGACCTCAACAGCCAGAGCTGAGCTGATCTGAAGCCAGGAGCCAGGAGCCAGGAGCTTCTTCCGGGTCTTCCGTGTGGGTGCAGGGGCCCAAGGACTTGGGCCATCTTCCACTGCTTTCCCAGGCCATAGCAGAGAGCTGGATCGGAAGAGGAGCAGCCAGGACTTGAACTGGTGAACGCATGGCATGCCGGCACTGTAGGCCGGGGCCTTAACTCACTGCGCCACAGCGCTGGCCCCTAAATTGCTTTTCTGAGATGAGGTAAACGAGGGTGTGTCCCAGCTGGGCCTGGGGTGGGCACAAGCTGAGCTCTGGGGGCAGTAGGGGGGTCACTGCTGGACCTGCCTTCCCTACCTGGGACTCCCAGCCCAGACTCCACCAGGAAACCAGCTCTCCTGGGTGTTGGGGATAGAAGCTTAATTCCCTGGGAACTGGGTAGAAGAGGGTGCTGCTTCACAGTCAGGCATACAGACATCTTGTAGTCAGTTCTATCTATTTTCTGCTCTGGTTGGAGAACAGGTTTGAGACAGTCACTGACTGGCATTTGAGGTGTGGGTGGACAGTGCTGGTGAGAGCAGCACTGACCCCAGACAGTGTACCAGTAGAGTTCAGAATCATGAGCTTTGCTTTGTGTAGCAGGGTAAGCGGCCACTTGCCATGCCAGCATCTCATCTGAGAATGGATTTGAGTCCCAGCTGCTCAGTTTCTGATCCAGTTCCCTGCTCTAACACACCTGGGAAGGCAGCAGCAGATGGCTTGAGTGCTTGGGCCACTGCCACCTATATGGGAAACCTGGATGCAGTTCCTGGTTCCTGGCCCAGTCCAGGCTGGTGCAGCCATTTGGTAAGTGAACCAGCAGATAGAAGGTCTCTCTGTATTTATATATATCACTCTGCCTTTCAAATAAATAAATACATTTTAAAAAATTAAAAGCAGTTTTTAGGGATTCAAATCCAAGACTATGAAAGAACTTCCATAGCTCAAGAACACAAAAACCCAAAGAACCCAATTTTTACAATGGGCAAAAGATTTGGATAGGCATTTCTCCAAAGAAATACAAGTGGCCAACAAGCACATGAGAAAATGCTCAACATCACTAATTATGAGAAAGTGGAAAGAAAGCAAAACCACAATGAGATAGTGCCTCACATTGGGTGGCTATTACCAATACACCACCACCTAAAAACACCCCAGAGAGCAAGAAGTGCTAGTGTGGACGTGGAGAGGTGGGAAGCCTCGCACACTGCTGGTGGAAATGTAAAATGGCATAGTCACTATGGAAAACTGTATGGCAGTTCCTCAACAAAATTACACCTAGGATTCCCACGTGAGACAGCAACTCCGCTTCTAGGTCTATGCAGAAAAGAAAGCAAGGACTCAGAGACGTGCACAGTGTGCACACGCAACATTATTCACAGTAGCTGGAAGGCAGGAACAACTCGGGAGGGAGTTGTTCTCGGGAGGGAATGGCTAAACAACGTGTGGCTATAAACACAGTGCAATATCACTTGGTGTTAAGAAGGAAGGAAATCCTGGCACATGCTACGACACGGATGAACCTTGAGGAGACTGTGCTAACTGAAATAAGCCAGTCACAAAACGACAGATAAGGTCCCACTTATGCGAGGTACCTAGAGCAGTCAAATTCAGGGCTCCAGAAAGCAGGTGGTGGTCGCCAGGGGCCGAGGCAAGGGGAGAATGCGGAGTTGCTGGTTAGGAGCACAGACTTTCTGTTTTGCAAGACGAAGAGAGTTTTGTGAATGCAGGGCACTGATGATAGTACAGAAAGTAAATGCACTTAATTCTACCAGACTGTCCTCTTAAAAACGTGGCTAGGATGGTAACTGCACGCGTGTCCTTTCACCATAAACTCCCCGAACCCCAGCTCATTATCAGCCTCCTTGCAAGAGGAGTTTTGTTTAACATTTCAAGTATTTGTTCAAAAAGTTTACTTAATGGAGATCTTCTACTTTCTAATGGTGCTAAGGGAGGCAAGAGAAAGTTACGCCTGCTCTCAACACCTCACACTTCCATCAGAGCAAGAGAGGAAGGGGAGGGTGAAAAAGGGCTTCCTAACAAGAGAGGCAGAGGGACTGAGAGCCTTACTGTGGCTTCAGCACTAGTCCCCACGGAATCTGGAGGAGGGACTTTGGGAGGTGACCTGTCATGGGGGCTCTGCCTTCTCAGCCTGGTTAACCCACTCATGGGCTAATGGATCAATGGGTTGTCCAGGGAGGGAGGTGGTACAAAAGCCAGGCTGGCCATCTGTCTCCATGTGAATTGCTGCAGCAAATGTCTGCTTTTGCCCTTTTTGGGTAGGACTACAGAGGCAGATCTTCCACAACTAGTACTCTCCCAGCCTTTCACTGCATGATGTTTTCTGACATCCGTGAACATTATTTTGTGCTTCGGTTTAGTACTGCTTTATTTTGACCTCAATGAAGGTAGAAAACAGCTAATCACAAGTCTTGTTGGTATTGTGTAAACAATACAATCATTAAATGTGCTATATGGAATTGTACTTGTATTCTCTATAAACATTTTCTACAATAAAGCCTGTTCTTTAGAGGCTTTTCATTTTGTGTTTTCTGCCCCACTCAATAGTATCAAACTTTGAGAAGTCTGACAGAAGCATGGTATTCGCTGGATGCTCTTCCTTAACATTATTTGCAGGATTTTTCTGTTATGTTCTGTTTTCTTTCTTTTTTTATCCAGAGAGAGACATACACAGAGAGAGAGAGAGCTCCCATCTGCTGGTTTATTCTGAAATATCTACAATGGCCCCAGCAAGGGCCAAAGCAAGAGCTGAAAATGCCATTCAGATCTCTGATGTGGGTAGAAGCAACCAGTTCCTTGGCCAAGAAGCTGAAATGAGTAGGCGGAGCTTGAAATCAAACCCAAGCATTCTGATGTGGGATAAGGGCATCTGAACTGCTCAACTGGACATCCACCCCAGAGTTCCCGTTAGTATCTAGTTATGCTATTTAATAAAATCATTGTGCCATTTTAGAAGATCAGTCTTTTCTTAGATATAAACTTAATTTCCTCTCAAAAGTACCCAATTTTAAGCATCATAAGAGCAAACAATCTCAGAACAATTTATAACATGGAGAGTATGTCACCATAGCTCATTCCTTTCACTCATTGCCACAACTGAGCAGCAAGGAGAATAGAAGCAGTGAGTGGGTCCAATCTGTAGGAGAGTGGAGGTCAAAGACTAAGTGTTTTGCTTCTCACTTTAGATGTTTCTATTACATAAATTGCCTCTTAAACAGCTGTGTTATTCACAGGTCAATTACTGCTATGCATAGCCATAAGAAAAAGCTATAGTTCCCAGAGAAAGAGGGAAAAAAATAACTGAACAATACAAAAAGTAGATACTATGCTTTTACTCTTAATAGAGAGTGGTAAAACCACCTTAAAACAATGCATTTCCAAAAGTAGTGAAAATCATTAATTTAAGAAATCAGGATCTCTCTCTAAACAAAAATCTTTTTGTAGAAGGTTGGATGGTGGGCAGATGCTGCTTGATGTTGTCTCAATGACCTCAACAAGAAGTGACAGATAATATAAGGAATCATCAGAAATAACAAATCCAGATTTTCAGAGGCATTCAAGTTTTCAGAGGTCTTCTTACAGAATTCAGAAACCATTAGAGGCATCATTATGACAGGTCTCATTAAGACTTACAAACAGCCCTACACCTGCACAGATTGAAGGCTTGCTGGGTGTGCATTCTGCTGGAATCCTTCACATTTACCCCATTCCAAGGCCATGGCTTGAGCTGAAGATAAATGGATCTCACCAATTACCAAAGGAAGGTAGGAAAATGTGGCAGTTAGTTTATTTTGTTTTAAAGATTTATTTATTTATTTTAAAGTCAGAGTTAAACAGAGAGAGAAGGAGAAGTAGAGAGAAATCTTCCATGCACTGGTTTACTCTCCAATTGGCTGGAGCTGCACCGATCCAAAACCAGGAGCCAGGGGCCTCTTCCAGGTCTCCCAAATGGGTGCAAGGGCCCAAGGACTTGGGCCTTCTTTTACTGATTTCCCAGAACACAGCAGAGAGCTGGATAAGAAGTGAAGCAGCCAGGGCTCGAACCAGTGCCCATATGGGATGCCGGCACTGCAGACGGCGGCCCTACCTGCTATGCCACAACCCCAGCCCCAGCATTTAGTTTTTAAACATTACAAATGAGTTTTCCTTACTGCTGTTAAAGCTCAGATACCTAATGCTGTATGTGTCATCTTATTTGTTTAATTGACAATTTATATACTTAATTTCCTGATCATAGGAGAGAAAGGGATTGTTAGTGAATGGATAGACTTCTCAGATATTCACACCATTCCTCCAATTTGTCCTTCAAAATCAAGCACTAGTATATTCTTAACATTTGGCAAAATTCTGCACATGAAAAATTGTGATATTTCTTCTTTTTTCAAGGAAAATAAAAGCAGAAGCATTTTCCTTTTATTTTTAAAAAGAATTTGTTTTCCTTTTTATACTTCTCAGTTTCCTGATGTACTCAGACTTTTTTTTTTTCCTAGATGAACATTTAAATTCTGGTGGAATTTGGTTTTACAAAAAGAATGAACAAGAACAATGAAAGATAGACATTTGGCCTACTGGTTAAGATTTCAGTCAGGATGCCTAAATACAACTCATTGCTCCACTCTCTTCTGTCTTTGTTCTAATGTACACCTAAGTAGCAGGTAATGACTTGAGTACTTCTGTCCATGCCACCCAGTGGGAGATCAGGATTAAATTCCTGGATCCTGGTTTCAGGGTGGCTCAACTGTGAACACTGTGGGCATTTAGGGACTGAAACAACAGATGGACAATCTCTGCCTGCCTGTCCCTCTTTATCACTCAAAAATTTTTTAAAAATTAAAATGTTTATGTAGACATCAATATAATAAAATGAATAACTGGAAACTACTTTTCAACAATTATTTTTACATTGCCTTTACTATTTTTAATTGCCATTACTAGTCTGAATGAAAATATCTTCTGTTAAGTCAAATGATTAAGTGGTTTATTATTATTTTCCTTATAAAATAGATCTGAGAAGAAATCATAAAATAAATATTAGTTCAAATTATTTACACAGAAAATTATTACCATAGCAAATAAAACTTAGGGGTGAGGGGACAGAAACCTAAAAATGCACTCTGAGTTGGACTTGGATTTTTTATATAAATGACTGAAAAATCCCTGCCTTTTGCCTGTTTGGGGAATTTAGGAAGGCTTCTCAGAGTTGCAAGTTCCTTGGTACAATCTAAGTACAATATCCCCTCAATTTGTGAAATGATAAGCTCCAAAGTCATTAGTCAATGGTATGATGAGAATGGAAACTTAATCTGATGATAGTGTGTAGCTGTGGGCCTTTGGGAAGCAAGTGGGTTAGATTAGATTACTAAGAGTACAGCCCCATGTATCCTCTGTGTCTTCCACCATGAAGGGATGCAGCCAAAACGCGCCCTCACCACAATCTGCCTCATGCTACTTAGACTTCCTGCCTGCAGAGTCGTGAGTTAAATAAAACACTTTCCTTATAAAGCAGCGCCTCAGGTACTTTGACATAAACATGAAAAACTGACCAATACCAATGTGAGATTTATAAAAAATACCTACTCCTCATTCTTTGTAAGATGAGTCAGTGCATATACAGGCCTTAATAAGGTCCCTGATGCACTCAAAGTTTTCAGTAACTTGTAGGTTATAGTCACTGTTATATCCAGTGGCTATAATCTATCAATATATATCTGCTTTTATATTTTATTTTTCTAGTAATGCTATTGGATTTATGTTAATAGATTCTGCAGTACACCAGAGCTACCATCTATTTAGGAAAATACACTGGCCACAAAATTCTGTATACCAGCCCCTCCCCCACACTTCTTTAAGAGTTTGCCCAGAACATTTATTCAGTATGTGTCACTGTTGTTCAAACTTCAAAGACAGAGGAACTATTATTTGGACTTATTTCTATAACCTAAACAGATCATTCTAATGGTTAATCATTGCACCTGAAATTTTCCCCTAAAACATTGGGTCACTGGCATGGTATCTTGCTTTCTCTGCATGGGCAACATAAACAGGAACACTGTTTTGATGATGCATCTAGTATTAAAAAGAGATGAACGCAAGGCTGCAAAGTTGTAAATCCTGGTAAGACAACAAAAGCAGAGCAAATACCTACAATCCAGTGCACCGTTCATTCATCAAAAATAATAAGACAAAAAAGTCATTCAGCATGAGTCTGGCAAGTTTCACGATGTGGCCACACTGTTTTAAAATGCAAAAGAACACCAGAAACTCCACTAATCTCCCTTTACATAGGACTCTGGAAGGAGATATTACTGCTCCTACTGTCAAGAGGTGGATTCTGTTTTCTAGCCCTTGAAGCTGGGATAGCACTGACAACTAGAATGTGGCGCAAGTGATAACTGTGCTATTTGCAGCAGAGCTCTCTAGAGGCCAACAGCTTTTGCTTCTGCCCTGGGAACTGAGATGGCCATCCTGAGAGAAAGGCTGATCTAGCTTGTTTGAAGATGAAACATCACTTGAGAAGTAGACCAGCATTCGCAGCAATGCCCACACCCATCCAACTGTCCTGGTGTGTGCTCCCCAATGAGTGAGACTGGTAAAAATAGCAGAAGAACCATGTAGCTAATCTGCAGAAATGTGAGACGTGCTAAATCTTGTTGTTTGAAACTACTGAATTATGTTTGTTTATTGATGCAGTAAGATCACAAAAATGATCAATGTTATTATATTATTTGCAATAAACAAATTATTCTAAATATTTTGAGATCTGGGAATAATACATTCTACTTCTTTTCTGTATGCTCATCATGGATAACAAAATGACCAATATTACTTGCAAGTACAACCCTTCAAAAGAATAGTTTCAGTGTTGTAAGCACATTTAATTGAGAAGTTCAAGGAGAGAGCTACCATTTAAAACTGGAAGTCCTGGCCCTTTAATTACAGAATTTCATTGTCTTATTCCTAGGAGTGCTTTAGTTTGGGCTGACATGTCAAGACAATATTAAAATGTTTAAACATGTTTGAAAGCATCAGCAACTTTCCCCTACACCTTAGGCAAAACTCAGTTAAAAAGCACTTGAATGTATCTCAAGAAGCATTTACTGCCCTAAGGCTTAGACCACTGTCATTCTGAATGCAGCATTATCACATACAGTGGAAACTGTGCATGCCACATCTCAAACAGTCTTGCTGATTCAACTCAAACATGAATCTGCTGGTTGGCACATGAAAACTGCACTGCAGCAGAAAAATGGATGGTGACTGCTTGAGAGTGATCAATTTATGCACATCTGAGATGTGGTTTCTCTTTGATTCCCCTCTTCACCCTTGCACAATTAGAGGCAGCAGAGCCTCTCCTCTGATGGAGCAGAGTGGAAGGAAAGGAAGTGCTGGAAATGAGAGGAGGCTCTGATAACAATCAAGGGCATTTACAAAACTCAGAGAGGGGCTGATGACGTTTGCTTCACATGTTAGTCATGATTACGTCACTAAGAACAGACACCATTCTTGACCATTCGTATTTATTTGTCCATTGTAAATAATGATAGATTTCATGATTTTCCTTCTAGTCTTTTGGGATTTCTAATATTAGAAATTATTTTCTTCAGGATTCAGAGGCTTTAATAATCTTTTGAAAACTAGAAGTATTTCCTCCCCACCATTATATGTATCCGCAAAATTTTATGCAGATATGTATCCACAAATTCAGCATAAATTTCAGTTGGGGGTGGGGGTATTTAGCCTATTGGTCAAGCCTCTGCTGAAGACGTCCCCATTCCACAATGCAGTACTTGGATTTGATACCTGGTTCAGGCTTCTGTCTCCAGCTTCCTTGGAAGGCAGCAGCGATGGTGCAAGTATTTGGGTTTCTGGCATCTATGTATTTGTATTCCTGACTCTTGGGTTAACTTAAGTTCAGCCTCAGTCATTGTGGGCACCTAGCAGTGAACCAGTAAATCAATCTCTCTCTCTCTCCCCCTTATTCTAAAACTTATAAAAAGTCTTCAGTAGGGTTTAAGATCCCTGAATTAGACGCTGAGTGTGTTTCCAGCATTCTTGTTTATGGGAGAAGGAAGGTACATTTTTACACTTAGACATTTTTTTCCTTTGCATAAGAATCAAAGGTTAAGAAATATTTAATAGCTCAACAGCAATCCTCAAAAAGCAAAAATTACACAAGTATGTTGTAAATAAATTATTCACTGACAGATTTGAACAAATAATGAAACATATATTTAGAAGTAGAAAAAATAATTTAGGTTCAACTGCATTAACATTTGAGGTTAAATTATTTAAGTGTCTGAAGTTAAACACCCCAAGAATTTATAAATTTTGTTGACTGTGACCTTTGAGGACAGCTGCAAGCAGACATTGAGCTCTGAAGTGCTGCTTGAGAGGTGGAATGCTGACTCTTTACTCTGGTCAATGAGTTATCAGTGGAAACTACACTGGCAATCATGATTAAAACCAAAAGAGTGTTGAAGAACTCAGGAATGCAAAGCAGTTAAATAAAGGGAAAAGAAAAGAAATGATCAATGGTGACCAGCAAACAAAACTGAATGAGCAGCTAAAAGGGAAGGAATCAATGTAGCATCACTGGATCAGTTTGCTTCATTGATTTTTGCTGCTCATTGAAATGTTTTCCTTTATTTACTTCCTGTTGCTTTGGAGAGTGGCAAAATCTCACTGCTGAATCTCACTGGAGCCTATGATGGATGGAGAAACAAGCTGTGGATCTCCTCGAGTTTGCATGACACCTTCCCAACTGTATTCAGAAGTAATTCCAGTGCTGGCTGGTATGTTACAGAAGCCACTTGGTCTGTGCCTTTGTTCTCATAGCCTCTCTGTGGTAGAGATCAAACAGGCCCTTTCCAAATACACATCCTAATATCTGGAAACTGAGAACATGTTAGGTAACATGGCAATGGGGAATTAGGGTTCCAGATGGCATTAATGCTGCTAATTCATTGAACTTAAAACAGGGAGATTATTCTGCATTGCCAAAATTTGCCAATTTGTAATCACCAGAGCTTTGAAAGCAGGAGGCAGAAGAAAAGGAAGTATCAGAGTGAAGTTATGTGAAAAAAATTCAGCTTGACACAGTTAGCTTTGAAGATGAAGGGGCTGCAGACCAAGGAATGTGGGCAGGCTTTATGAACTAGAAAGTGCAAGGAAATAATCCCCTCCTGCATCTCCAGAAAAGAGTGCTGCCACGCTGAGAATTTATTTTAGTCATATGAGATTCATGTCAGCCTTTTGACATATAGGATGTAAAGAGAATAAATTTTTATTGTTTATGTTCCTAAGTTTGTAGTAACATTTTACAGCTGAAATAGGAAAACAGTACATATCCACATGCTTTCTCTGTTCAGAGCTGGAACAGCATGGAATTGATGCATTTTATCCTTTCTACTTGTATTTCATACATTAAAGGAAATTGAGATGAAAAACCTTGATTTTCATGTCCTGGACATCTATGTTTAAAGTATCTACTCAAGAACTTTTATTTTGCACTTCTGAAATTTCCACTTCACTCTAGTACCTAATTGTCCGTGTTATTTGTATATGATCAACAAAAACAGTCCTGTTTGCTTTTGTCCAGTAAAATGTAAACAACTCAATTTTCTGGATGATAACACCTTTCCTCCACCCCTCAGTGATAGCTGCTCCTGGTGTTATTACCAGAGGAATAGCTTTACACCATTCTAAGTGTGGGCACCATGTCTTCCCAACAAGACAAAGAGAATTTGACATAAGATTAAAGAAACATATCCAGGTACCAGAGTGCTTTGTAAGATTTACAGTACTTCTGTGACTTCCTGATGTTTATTGCTTGCTTGTCACTTGTTTTTTACTTGTTTCTCTCACAGGGATTAGCAAGAAAGTATTTGTAATGAAAAGCAACTTTAGGATTATTTTAAGTTCAGTCAGTAGATTGACAAGTTTTTTCCTGGCTTAAAATCCTTTTCCATAAACTCCTTATATCAGTGCACAATGTCCTGCTGGATCTGGATGGATCCTGCCTACTTCTTAATCCTCATCTCTATCCTATTTGTCCATGCTGCTATTTGACATTTTGACAAATGGAATGTAGTTGTCATTTCTAGAATGCCTCATGTTGTTCAACATCTTCATATTTTTTTTGACAGGTAGTTATAGACAGTGAGAGAGACAGAGGGAAAGATCTTCCTTCCATTGGTTCACCCCTCAAATGGCCACTACAGCCGGAGCTACACCAATCAGAAGCCAGGAGACAGGTGTTTCTTCCTGGTCTCCCGTGTGGGTGCAGGGGTCCAAGCACCTGGGCCATCCTCCACTGCCTTCCTGAGCCACAGCAGAGAGCTGGACTGGAAGAGGAGCAACTGGGACTAGAATCCTGCGCCCATATGGTATGCCGGCACTGCAGGCAGAGGATTAACCAAGTAGCCACGGTGCCAGCCCCCTCAACATCTTCATATTAAAATGATTTTTCTCCTATTCTTTGCCTTTTTATTCACTTAGCTCTCATGAATCTTTCAAAATCCACCTCCCGTGTGTCTCCTTTGAGATTTCTTCTGATCAGCTTGTCTAAAATTGGTTTCTCTTGGCCTCTCCAGTTTCCATCCTAGATCTTTCTGTACCATAGCACTTAGTATAATGCACTGGGGTCTGCCATCTATTCATGGGCCTTTTTCTGTAAAGTATGACTCCTTTTGGGCAAGATAGGACTAAAATTTTTAACCATCTACCCTAGATTCTAATACCATGCCAGTCACATATACAGTAAGTGCTTGCTGAACGGGTGAATGGATGACATGGTAGGGAAACAGACTATATGGCACTGCTGACAATTGTGTCTACTTTGCTGATGGCTAAAGGTAAACTATTATCAAGACATATGTCAATCATAAGTGCAATGTCATCATCCAAGCTGCAGAAGTGAAGAGGCATTTGCTTTTTCATTTGGTACGTGCTTACCTGAATGAAGTTTTCCACCACATTATGTTCACCACATCCTTAGTCCTATAATCACTATAGCTGAGACTTGCTTTCTAATAGAATGAGATAAGTGATTGGAAGGAGTAAGACAGGGATGTATTTTACAGTACAAAATACAATTGCCATATGTAGTCTAGGCGGTAGGGTTATCAGTGGAAGCAGTAGGGGCATTCTAAGCAAAAGTTCATTGGGGAGGGTTAGGCATTTTTTGGCCTACAGTTAAGATGCGAATTAAGACACCAGCATCCCACATCAAGGCTCCTGAGTTCAATGCCCAGCCTCAGATCCTGACTTCAGTTTCTTTCTAATGCACACCATGGAATGGGAATTTCCCATCTGCAATTTACTCCCCAAAATCCCACTACAACTGAGGCTGGACCAGTCTGAAGCCAGGAGCTAGAAACTCACTCTCTTCTACCCTGTGGGTGGCAGCGACTTGGCTTCTTAGGCCATTACCTGCCACATCCCAAGATGCACCATTAGCAGAAAGCTGAATAGGGAGCAGAGCCAAGACTCAAACTTCTCCTAGACTGACATATTTTAAATGAAAGAGATCATGTGCAATTTAGGGCAGTGATTTTCAAACTGAGCATCATGATCTGTGAGTTAATGGTTGCATTCATTTAAGGAGTTTTATGTGAAGTTCCCATTGTTTTGTGAAGATTTTATACCTTTTTACGGATGTCTACCTCTTATATGTATGTAGTTGATTCCTATCTACAAAGAATTTCTTACCGTATGTTACACTGAAAAGACTTGAACACTTCTGTAGTTTAAAACATCATGTGAAAAATCTGTATATCCTAGGCAATTTATGAGTAACCTATTTATTGTTATATGATATTTGGTACAGTTTAATGTAATTTTAATATGCATACAAAGTCATATGAATTGTAAATTGCATTTTTGTTGTCATTTAAAATTTTACTTCAGAGCCTGAAGTTTCATCATAATTGAAAAAGAAATCAGATAACTCAAGGAATAAGAGTTACTCACATTCTCAATAACCACTTCAGGAAGTCTACTGTAAATACAGTTTCTCATCTTGAGATATTCTGAATTTACAATTAATTCTCTAGATTTCAATTTTCTAGAATTAGGTGCAATTGTGATGAGCATTCTCGTGCTTCACTTAAATCCTCTGATAGACTTTGATTTATTTCAATCAGAGAAATGGCAACAGACCTTTTCTTGGAGAACTTAATGTGACTTCTTAAAGTCATATAGACATTAAGATGTAGGACACATTTAAGCTGTCTAATTGTAATGCTGGTCTAATGCCTAAGTATTAATCTGCCACAATGTCAAATTACATACATTTGGGCTTTTTCTTTAGTAAAATATGTCTTGCTTAACAAACTCATAGTGTAAAAAATTCAGGAGTGCAATTAGACTGTCATCTCTCCCACAGATGATTTAAGAAAAGCATGAATCAGAGCTTAACAGTCAACATAATTTCACAGATAATCATGGAGAAATTATGGTACTGCAACAATTCGAAGTCAGTACAGTCAGACTAGCAGACAGTGACGATCAACTATTCATCTCCACCATCTGCCATACATGCTCTTTATTTAAGTCTTTGTGTGTGTGTTTTTGTTTTTGCCAATGTTTTCAGTTTTGACTGTGCCAGCATTGGGCATCACATAGGAAAACAGGTTTCATGGTGTAAACAGATTTTCCCTTGTGTGCAATGAATTAGCTTCATTGGCTATTCTGCAGCTCTTAGGCAAAGAAGACTGGTTGGAAAGGATTTTTACAAGTCTTTGTGTATTGGTCAGTTTTTTATAATTCAAATGAATAAATTTTATCACAAGCAAAAAAAGAGATAAAACTGCAAATATTGTAACAATGGGAATCATCTCCAAACATATATTCTGGGAGTTTTCCTATAAATGACACACTTAAAATGTATGTGAACTGCAATAACCATCATATTGTACTGAATACCTCAGCAACTCTTCAAGTGGAAAAAGCTGGCAATTTCTGCTTTATACTTTGTCAGCCTTCTCTATTTTGCAAATAAGTAAAAAACTAGTGGCATTGGGATTTGTTGTGGCAGGACATAGGAAACTCAGTAAAATTTAAATGCGGAGAGAAAAATGAGAGATTTGCTGCATAAAACAGGCATGAAGTTTCCAAAATCTCTAAAATCATGTTCCTTCATTCAATAGATTTTGAATTCAAGATGCATTCAGGAATATTTCAGGTACTAGAGTAAGATATTTATATATAAATTCTATAAAAGTATGTTCCTTTGTACTTTCAAGAACTGCTGAATTCAAGAATATCTCAGGTACTAGTCTTAGGTCTTTATATATACCTCCATTTTATATTGTCCCCCTTTTCCATATGAGGAAACTAACACACAAAGAAGTTAACTGAGTTCCCCAAGAGTCTACGTCTACTGTGCTCTTGATGACTATAATGTACATCTTCTCAAACAGTAGCACATCCATGTATTATGAACTCATGTTGTAATTTTGAAGAAAATCATCTTTAAGCTGAATTGAAGCAGCAAAACATGCGTGTATACATTGAAGACAGTTGGAAAGATGTCAGATATAGTGGGAACTGCTGAAGTCTTAGCCTGACATAAGGGAAATGATTTTAGCTTGGACAGATTAAAAAGGTGAAAACTTAAAAAGCATGTTGAGGGCACCAGGGGAGAGGTCCTAGAGCCAGAACAACACTGAGATGTGACTTGGTACTCAGACTGCTTTTCCTTGGTGTTTTCTCTTACAGCTGTACCTCAGTTGGTCCTTGATTTTTTTGTGGCCAAGTCAAAATTACTGTGTTCTTAAAAAGCCTCAAACTTCTACCATTACTGAAGCCAAATACAGCTACAGAAAAGTTTTGTCTTCATGGTGATAGGTTTATTTTAAATTCCACATGGTAGGAAGAGTGCTCAATTATCAGGCTTTGGGTCACTGTCATTCCACGGAAAGAAAAGCCATCTTTGGAAACCACACGGGGCTGGGTTGAAGCGAGAACAGGAGATGCTAAAACACTCCTTAGTGAATTGGATACGAGAAGTGGAAATAAACATTCTAAGAACAACAAAATGGAGTAGGATTTGGATATTTTTTTCTGGTAAACGGCGCATCAAAAAGATTACATAAGCCATATTAATCACAATTTGGAAGGAAAGCAGACTACATATTTCTTAAAAGAAAATCAACACAAATGAAATTTAGACTATACTTCCAATTTAACTCCCTAAGTTAAACAAGTAATTGAATAATATGTAGATTTTTAGTTTATTTGAGGATATATGGTTGCAACCAATGAAACTGAGGTATAACCAGTGGGAATGGGGAAAAGCTATGTATATTAAATGATAGTAAAGTAAAGGTAGTGGTGCCTTTCAGTACGTTTATATTCTTTTCATACTTGTATCTTGGAACACAAAAATCAAGTAACCATGTACTGTACACATCTTTACATTCACCTTGTGGTTGTTTAAAGGAATTGATGAATCAAGAGTGGTAAACACACTGGGATCTGAGCAACAGAAGTCTGATGTAAGTTTATGCTATGTTATTTGCCAACTGGCTGTATAACAGTGGATTGTTCTGAGGATTAATTAAGAAAATGCAAGTAAGTGCTTTAGCATAACATTATCTACACAGAAATCTTTTATATTTGAGCAGACTTTTAAAAGTTCAGTGATAATGGAAATAAAATGTTTGTGTTGGAGTAAAATATATTTGAATCTATGCTTACAGAGTGCTTACAAAAAATTCATGAATATGAAAAAGCAATGGGCAGATTAGGCAGAGGTACAGAGAGACAGAGACAGAGACAGAGAGAGAGAGAGAGAGAGAGAGAGAGAGAGAGAGAATCTTCTATTCACTGGTTCACTCCCAAAATGCCCTCAATGGCTGGAGCTGTACCAGGCCAAAACTGGGAGCCAGGAGATTTTTCCTGGTCTCTCATGTGGGTACAGTGGCCTGAAGATTTGGGCCATTTTCAGCTGCTTTTCCAGGTACATTAGCAGGGAGCTGGATTTGAAGATGGAAACTGGTGCCCATATGGGATGCCAGCATTGCAGGCAGTGGCTTAACCCAGTGTGCCACAACACTGGCCCCACACTTATCTTTTAATTCCATTTTTCCATGGACTTTTGGAATACCCTCACATTTTTCTGCTGTTATCACTATTATTGCTCTACTATCCTGTGTATTCTTTCCCTACATATATTTGAATGATAGAATACTGATTCTAAACCATCAAAAATCACACATTTTTTTGCTCAATGTCTGCTTTTTCTTGGCATTGAATAAAAGTGTAAAAATCTTTAATTTTTAGCATGTTTACCAATAAGTTACAGCTAAATAGCACTGGCACTGTAAAAAAGATTATAGTTATATATTTGTATTATAAACTCCAAGTCATTTGTTTTAAATAAACACTTAGAAAAGAAGATGAAAAAGGAAACTTTTAATGGTTAGTATTTTATTTAATACTTTTAAAATGCATATAGCAAGAAGCATAGAAGAATTGTAATACTGTAATTCAATTTCAAAGATTAGGTGTATATAAGTTAATGGTTTTTCTGACAGTTGGCATTATATTTTATAATTACTAGCTGTTCAAAGTTAAATGAAACAATCTTTTGTCACTTGCAGGTATATAACAATAAAGGCTATAAATAATAATTAGTACTCTGTATCTACTTAACTAGGTATAATTTCTCCCCAAAAAACTGTTGTTACATAATTACTATATTGTACATATTTAAATCACCTTTTTTTTACTAGTTAATTTCCAATTCACTTTGCTTAATCTAGGGAAATAAAAAGAAGGGAAAATTGAGAGAATGAAAAAGGATGTATATCCTCATCACTATGTAATCTCTTCCATATTAGTATGATGGACTTTACAAGAATATCAGCTTTAAAAACATTTAAAGAATTTTTAAACAGATCAGAAAGAGTAAAAAGTGCAGAATCCCAGTTAATATATATCAAATTACCTTCGAAAAAGAGGGGCAAAAGTTAAGAAACAGCTTCCTGCTCTACATGTTAACTAAGCTGAATAATGCAGAGCTTAAGTGCAAAAGCAAGAAAAGTTAAGAGGGAAGCAAATATCTAGAGATGATTTGCCTGGTAAAGTGACTGTGGAGGGGAACTCGTTTCTCTGAGCAGAACTATCAACACTTAAAGCATTTATTTATTCTTTAAGAAGTGTCATTTAGCTGTTAAAAAGGTTGTTTGGTCAAAATGAGGACTAATTATTTGCACGTATCTACACAGCTTCCAGGAGCACATGGGCATTCCTCTCTGCAATAAAATGCTAAAAAAGGAAAAGAGAAAATACTTTTCAAATGGTAGTCAGGTTCCAAATTCAGAATGGGAATGATGTAGGAAGTGCAACTAATACTACATTATTCATGGATTTGGGAATAGAGTAAAATAAAATATCTTGCCTGTGGTGTGTCCAGGTAGTCACAGCTAAATTCTCTAATCAGCATCTAATTGCTTTTCTTCTTTGAGATATAAAACTTCTGGCTAAATAATGATTCAGATTTGATAATGATTCTATTGAGTATTTAACCCCAGAGCTATAAGCCAAGAAGAAGTACCATGAACTTTTCCCTGCTGGGCAATGGTATAATTAAATGTGCTATCTTGTAGATAACTAAAGAGATCCACAGATTCTTTTTTTCTGCTCCAAAATGGTAGTCCATACAGATGAATCACCAAGCTACTATGTTAAGTTAGGATATGTTAAACAAATTTGGAGTAACTCAAAATCAATGAATTTTTATGAGAAATATGTCTTTTCATACCTGACAGTTATTTTTTTTCTTAATGTCCAATGTTGTTCTCATTTGGAATTTGGGAGTATTTATTTATATACATGTATAGCTAACAATAACTAGAAATTTTGAATTGATTATCACATTTTCTTGACTGTGCTTAAAACAGATGCAGGGGCACAAAAGATCCATAAGAATAAAATATCAAGGGATGGCACTGTGGTATAGCAGATTGAGCCGCTATCTGCAGTGCTGGCATCCCATCAGTTTGAGTCCTGGATGCTCCATTTCCAATCTAGCTCCTTGCTAATGAATCTGGGAAAGCAGCAGGGAATGGCCCAAGTGCTTGGGCCCCTGAACCCATGTGGGAGAACCAGAAGCAGCTCCTTGCTCTTGGCTTCAGAGGCCCAGTGCAGGCCACTGTGGCCATTTGGGGAGTGAATTAGCAAATGAAAGATCTCTCTCTCTCTCTCTCTCTTTTTCTCTCAGTCTCTCCTGTCTCTGTAACTTTGCCTTTTGAATATATAAATAAATTTTAAAAAAATAACATGAAAAAACAAAATATCAAACGGCCAATCATCCAAAAATTATCACACTGCTATGTGAAGCAAAGTATATGATACTAATCTTTAAGAAATAAATTATTCTTAAATGGCCTTGAATTTTTAACAAATCATGTACAGATGATAACCCTTCTAATTTGGTCATTTAAAAAGAAAGCAAGGCATAGGCATATATTTGTTTCACTTTTCCTTCCTTCCTAAAGCTATTCTGTTATTCAAAAAATAACATATTAGCTGGTTAGTTTATATATTCTGCATTATCACCTCAAAATATGTCTTACTTGAAGATTTTATTCAATTTCACTTGAATTGGTTGAAAATGCGTAGCACCTGGTCATGAAAATGAAGGCCATTTGCAAAGACATTCCAGCTTCAAAACATCTTTGTCTTAACAGGAACCTGTGACTAGTGGCCATGTGCTGATTATGCTCAGCACTCCACCTTTACTTAAGATAAACAGCTAAGCTCTCATTATGAATGGTATACATTTATCCATGTAAAATGGTGAAGATAGCTTTGGGCCCACAGATGGCAACAGAAGTGTATGCTACCATCATTATCATAATCATCATCATGGAAACTGACTATTCAGTGCCTGGCACAAGTTAGTGCATTTTTTTTATTGAGTGAAGAAGAAAAAGTGCCAAGTGTCGTTTGTGTATGTTTTCCACAGGGTCAAAAAGAAGAAACAGGTGGCAAGTGATTGGCTGACAAATAAAATCTAGGCAGCAAAAGAGTTATAAAGTGTCGACGTCACTAGGGGCCCTGGAATAGACATACCTGGTTTCTAATCCTACCACTCTGTGAGTTTATGAAAGTTAATTAACCTTGCTTAGTCACCATGTCCCTACTCACTTACAAAAATATTGTGAAGAATGAGATTGTGTGATTGTGCACCTTAAAGTCTTAGATATATGCACATAAAAACTTCTCAATATTTATATGTTTTTGAAGATTATTTATTTGAAATGCAGAGTTACAGAGAGGCAGAAAGAGAGAGAGAGTAAGAGAGAGAGAGAGAGGTCTTCCATCTGCTAGTTCATTCCCCAGATAGTTGCAATGGCCGGAGCCTCCCGCAGATACCCCACATGGATACAGGTGCCCAATGACCTGGGCCATCCTCCACTGCCCTCTCAGGCCACAGTAGAGAGCTGGTTTGGAAGTGGAGCAGCCAGGACTCAAACTGGCGCCCACACAGGATGCCAGCAGTGCAGGCGGCAGCTATATTTTCTATTACACCTACCTAATTTTCAGTGAACAAGTGACAACAAATAGACTGAAAAATAAATATAATGAAAGACCAAATAGGATGAAAAAGATGGAAAAAAAAGAAAATGGCAGGGATGTTATTGAAGGAAATTAGGAAAAGAAAATAATTGAAAGCAAGATAAGAAAGGAATTTAAAAAAGAATGAAAACATAAGGAAGGAATGCAGGAGAGAAAGAAAAACAGGACGAAGGAAGAGGGAAATGGAAAAAAAAAAGATAAGAAAAAAAAAAAAGAATGAATCTCAACTTGTGTGGCCTGTAGAAGATTTTAGATTTGCTGTTGACTTTATACAGATCTTTAGCTCTGCTTTAAGGTATGTGTGTGGACTGTTTATGAGCCTGGACTCAATGGTTATACACTTATGACAGATTAATATAGGTTAATCCATCAGAAGTTGTGTTAGAGCTAGTAGTCTCCCCCTTTTCCACATATATGGGTTGGCTGTAGCATAAGGCAAACATAATTTTATAGATAACTCTATAGGATATTACCGCATTGACATAAAAATAACAAAATGAGTAAGCTGATCAAACACTTCCTAATGGAAAAAAGGACCAACATATAAAATCTTAGAAAATTAATCTGAAACTGGAACATGGCATACAGCCTAAATGTGCTCTATAGGTTCAGCAGGATGTGAAAACCACATTAAGGAAAGAAAATGTAGATCAGTGAAACACAACACTTGAGCAATTTCTGTTATCTACCCTTAATCGCAAATGGTTTTCAAAAGCACTGTAGCAAAAGTAAGACAACAGGTCTATTAAATATATATCAAGATTTCTAGGGAGCCGGCGCCGTGGCTCAATAGGCTAATCCTCCACCTTGCGGCGCCGGCACACCGGGTTCGAGTCCCGGTTGGGGCGCCGGATTCTGTCCCGGTTGCCCCTCTTCCAGGCCAGCTCTCTGCTATGGCCAGGGAGTGCAGTGGAGGATGGCCCAGGTGCTTGGGCCCTGCACCCCATGGGAGACCAGGAAAAGCACCTGGCTCCTGGCTCCTGCCAGGATCAGCGCGGTGCGCCGGCTGCAGCGGCGGCCATTGGAGGGTGAACCAATGGCAAAAAGGAAGACCTTTCTCTCTCTGTCTCTCTCTCTCACTGTCCACTCTGCCTGTCAAAAAAAAAAAAAAAAAAAAAAAAAAAAAAAAAAAAAAAAAAAAAGATTTCTAGCTTTTATTTTTGCTTTTATCTTTTTTAAAATTTTGCTTCTAAATCTAGCCATAAAATTTTCTAAATGTTTTAATTGGTTACTACTATGTTAAAAACATACACTTTAAGCTCTTTCTAATTTTAGTATTTTAAGCATTATCCCTATTGGTTAAAAAGGTCCTGATTTGGGCCCTGTGACTTTATCTTTAGTTCTTGTTGTCATTTGTTCCATCAGTACCCAAGTTGTGGCTTTAAATTGAGGACAGCACATCCAAAACCAGATTTTAAATTAGATAGTACTCGGGTTGACATCTGTCCTTTTTTATGCTTTTTTTTCTCTTAATGGTTACCAGCAACCAAACATGTTTCCAACTGAAACTCTTTTTAAATTAGAAAGATGATGGATTAGCTTCCCAGGAAGAAAAAGACTTCCAAATGACTTCGCTAGGCAGAGGTATATATTTTAGAACATTAATAAAATGTTATTTGAGATGGTTAATGCTCCAAAAGAAGAACATCTAATGATCAAAAATTAGTAGATGTTGAGTGTTCCCAGGGATTGATTTTGGTTCTCTCTTAAAGTAAAACTGAGAGCAGAGCTGAACATTTTACACATGTTCAGCTACTTTCTTGCAATGTTGGACATAGGTTTACAAAAGAATGATTAGAACTTATTTTTTTTAATTATTTATTTGAAAGGCAGAGTGACAGAAAAGGAGAGAGAGAGAGAGAGAGAGAGAGAGAGAGAGAGAAAGTGCTGGTTCATTCCCAAAATAAGCACAATAGCTAGGTCTGGGCCAGCCCTAAGCCAGTAGCTAGGAACTGCATTCTGGTCTCTCATAGGCATGGCCTGGGCCTAAGCACTTGAGCCATCTCTTGCTGCCTTCCCCAGTGCAGTAGCAGGAAGTTGGATCCAAAGTGAAGTAACTGGGACTCAAACCCTCACCCCAATGTAGACTGCAAGTGCAAGTGATGGCTTAACTCACTGTGCCACAATAAACAGAATATTTACTCAAGAATTTCACACCTAGTGATTTATTCAACAAATAGGAGCAACTTCAATAAGTTCATGGAAAATTGAATTAAAAGGAAAAATTGATTATGAATTAGAAGTTCATTTTGGTGCAAAGAAGTTTTGAAATCTACACTTAAGATATTCAAAAAGAACATATACATTTCAAAAAAAGTGCATGGATTTCATAATCCATCTCCCCACCTTGTCTACTAGCACTGATCTCTACCACAATCAAGCCAAATATCATTACTCAGTATTTCATGAAAGACAAAACTGTTTTCTGGGAGAGGACGTTTGCCCTATCTGTTGTATGGACAAGCAGTTAAGATATCTGTTTGGATGTCAGCATCTTACATGAGTGCCTGGGTTCAAAGCCCAGCTCTGGCTCTGTATTCCAGCTTTCTGCCAGTGTAGAACCTGGGGAACAGTGGTAATGGCACAAATAATTGAGTCGTTGCCATCCACGTCGGATCCCTGGATTGTATTTTCAGCTCTGGCCCTGGCCCCCGTCCAACCCTGGCTTTTGTGGGCATTTGGGGAGTGAACCAATAGATGGGAGCTGTCTGTTTCTTTCTCTGTCTACCTTTCAAATAAATAAAATTAAAATTGTTTTTCACCCTTGAACATTGTGAAGGGATTTTTTTTCTTTCTAAATTTAAAGAATTACTTTTGTCAGTCTATTCTATTGAGAAACAAATATAGCTCAATTCAAACTGGGAAGTTCATGTTTTTAGCAATATTCCAACAATTTGCAATATACTTAAAGACAAAAAAAAAAAAACATATTAGCTTGGTAAACATCCTGCCAAGAAAATTGCTAGGCACATTTTAGGTACATAAGGAATAATTATGAAATAAATGAAGTAATGAATATTAACTGTGTCTCAACATTGTAATACTTCTTATTATCCTGCCAAATCTTTAAATATATATGAAGCTACATGATACTCTGTGAAAGGCTCAGTGACTTAGTGGAAATAGAGGAAATAAACTACTCTAATGTATGCGCCAGTTGTTGAATTGAATTCAAACTTTTAGCAGCATGTGAGAATTCAAACCCCAAATTAGGTCATTAACATTTTATTCAAGAAAGGTTGCACAACATTTTTAACTTTTCCCTAGTTTTTTTTTTTTTTTTTTTACAATTTTAAAGCACAGTCTGGCAAATAATGTATAGAAGTCACAGATTTTTCCGTCAAGATGCTATATATATGTATAATATACTATGTGAAAATATATAATACGTAATATAGTGCTTCATGTATACACTTACTACTGCATTCATATTCACTTTGGCTCACGTGTTTTGCAATTGAAATTGCAAAAGAATCAAGGGTAAGACTTTTCCAGGGATAATAATCAAGTCATCATGACCTGAGTGGAGTGCCTCAAGCAGCCCGATCAACTACTGTGGAAATGTCACTGAAAAAAATCACACAAGTGATCGACACAAACTTTGCTTCCTCAGTTCTCTCACAGGTAAAGGGATGACATCAAGGTAGCACACTTAAAGCTTTCGATGTGGAGATAGGCTTTCATTTTATGTTACAAGTTTCTATGAACACAGTGCTCATAAAACCAGCATTTTAGTTACTGCCAGTAACAACAGAAAAGTTTTTGAACAGTGTTTACAGACTTTTTTATGACTAAATATATAAGATGCCTCATCCTTTTCCAGTGTTTTCACTGTAAGGAAGTCAGATACCATGATGCCTGCAGGGACTCAACAAAGATCGAGAGATGCTTCGAGATATTTTGAGCACAACACAGACTTTTCTGGTGTCAGAGGCACTTCTTTAGAGGACTTCTATCTCTGGTTCTTTTCTCCCCCTTCCATTGATCAGTCTTGGTTCTTGTTGAAATCTCATTAAACTGCAGCTAGAGGAGATTTTATGCATTCTGTAGCTTCCAGGAAAACAGAATGAATTATCACATTTTTTTTCTGGATTCTTGATAAGTGATAATATTCAGAAGAGGATGGGAGAGCATTAAGCCACACCCAAGGCATTTGGATACAATGGAGGTTTTCCTTATCTATTTTGTCAGAAAAAGAATACATGTGAATTCAATAGTGATTATGGAAGTGAATTCTCTAAGCTGGAAAAGTGTATATTTTAAACTGGTTTTCTGCTGTTTGAGAACTAATTACTTTTCTTAAATTCCTTTAAAATTCAACATCACTTTTCCATCCATGATTATTATTAGGAAAGTGTAGATTTTCAAGAATTCTTTTCCAAGTTATATAAGTCATAGTAAAGAATTAACTATATTAATACTATTACATATTGTAAAATTTAAGAAAAAAAAAGGAGTCCAGCAATTTCCCATGCTACTGAAGAATATAGCTTACCTAATACACATGAAAGTATATGAGAAACTTTACAAATAAAACAAGTAAGATGATTAAGGAAGCTATGGAAAATTAAGGAGCGAGCTGAAAATAGAGTTCACACTAACTAACTGCACAGATTTTACAATAAAATTCTGAAATTATCACATCAATCACGTAACCAAGCTACTTTTTCTTCCTTAGTTGAATATCTTACAGGGAATAAAACTTATCCATTATAATAATATAATATACATTCAGAGGACTGATATAACAGTACATTTTTAAAAAGCATTGCATACAGAATATCAACAAAATATAGTACTTGTTTATAAGGCTCTTTCTGTTTTTCATTCAATACATGCAATTCTATTAAATTCAAACTAAACATGACAATTTAATTTGTGATGTGCTGCTTATTTTGTACTGCATTGTACGGTGTATGTTGTTCCTCCAATCTGTAGATTTTCAGTAAGTGTAAGCGAAGAGAAATGGAAAAGGGTCAGAAGTGACAACAAAACTGAATCAGTGCGTCCCATGCCAATGAAGTAATGAAAAACCGCACTGTTCTTACTGCGCAATAATGAATATAAATAGACGAAGAAGGTTGAACAGCTTTCAAGAAAGAACCCTTTTCTGCCATCACAGATAGCTTTGTGGACTGGCTAAATTAGGATGCCATATAACAATTTCATGCTCTAAGAGAAGTCTTTGAAAGAGCTCTGAAATATTTGTATTTAGGGGGTCTGACTTAATAATAGGTATTTTGCTTATTGTATAAGTTGTACAAACTCACCTCTTTCTTTTTCTCTCTCTCTCTCTTTCTCTCTCAATAACTTTCCCTCTCACTTTCTAGTGTGTGTGTGTATTGGAGGTGGTAGATTTTGAGGCATTATGAAAATAGGTCCAATGAACTTTATGCTTTAATGATATAAATTTCATCAAATACTTAAAAAAACAAGCTCAATTTTGTGCTACCAGTATTTTGAATACATATTTGTGGTGATTTCTAGGTTAATATGTGGATTATGATCAATTAGCACAAGAAACAGCATTTATAACTGGTAACCATATATCAGTTTATTCTAAAATATATACTGGATTCATACTTTGCCAAAATAGTTGCAGAATAATGGATTCAGGATATCTTAAATGATACACATATAACTATTTATTATTTATCTCCAAATGCCACGCAGATTTGTAATAACTCATCAATTAAGTGTCAGAAGTATTATACTCATATATAATTATGCTAGGTATTTTTTATTATTTAGAAAAATCATTACAAATAATATAAAAGTGATTTTATGAATGTTTTAAGACAAAAAGACTAACATAAACCACATAGGAAGCTTAGTTTTTGGTTTTCTCACAAGAAGTAAAAAATGGTAATATATTTATATAGAAGAATATGAGACAATACCCATCATGTTCTAAATGAAGACCTATAGTATTCTACTTAAGTAAAACTTTTAAGATGTAATATGTAGCTATAACCATAGTTAAAATACAACCACATATGTTTGATTTTAATCATTCAATTATTCTATGGTTTTCTGTTAAAAACAAAGTCAAATAGAGGAATCTTTCAACTTGCCATTTGACTTTGCTCTTTAGTATGTTATTCACTCTGAAGAGAGAATTAGTAAAGGTATTAGTGGGTACCAAAGAGTCTACATGAAAAAAGTAAAATTTATGGAGCTCATTTATTTTATAAATAGTATAAACAACAGATATACTAAAGAAACATTACCCACAAAGGGCAGTCATAATTCCAGCAAAATTTTGATCAATAGCAACTCAAGTTTTCCAGCAAACACTTTTAAATGCAGATGAAATGTTAATTTCATATTAAATAGCATTTTTGCTTCCAATGCTAGACTGGCTTGCTTAAGGAAATAACAATAAAAATAAAAGAGAGTGTAAAGAAAGACCTGAAAAAAATGAATCAGCTTTCATCTAAACAGGATCTGAGCAATTATACTGAAATGCATGTAGTGTTTAGAGAATAGCAGTCCTAGACAGTAAATCTGACTATTATCCCAAATAACATAATTGCCTCCTCTCTACTAAATACTCTATGCTCTTTTCAAAATGATGGGCAGAAGGACTAATTCTCTGTAGTTATGCAAATCCCGCCTAGAAAGAACACTATTGGTAATAACCACAGGTCAGTTTATTTCAAGATAATATACCAGGTGCCCACATTGTCAAAATACCTGCATTATAATTCTATTCCAGTTGCTGTTTTTAATTATGAGGTTCTTCTCAACAGGAAACAATCCCATGGAGAACTGAAACAATTTATTTTAAATTCTGTAAACAACAGAGACTCTGCTTTATGTAGTTGAGAGTCCTGTTTGTCCTGAGAGCTCACAGCATGTTATGTCAATTGAACACAGAGTATTGATAAAGATAGATTCTCATTTCAAAATGTTTTGCCTCATGAAAGACTCTGAGTAGTCATTAAAATGACTGATTCTTAGGGCTAAGTGCTAGATACTACATTTTGGCCGTCCTAATAATAGCATTTATGGAAATAAAAATAATTTGTATGAATCAAATATCCCAGTCCCATCTCTACTGAACATGAAATCCAAGGAAAGAATTTAGATAAGACAGCTCTGAACATATGCCTTCAAATCTATGAATAAGTAATTTTTAGAATAAGGGCATATTTACAAGATCTGTATTAACACCTGAAGTTTACCTACTTAAGAAAAGACACAGAAAATCACCAAACCTAATCAGTTTAGTCAAGTAAGGGAAGGTGTGTATTGCTGCTGGCAGATAAGTATACAGAAAAGCACCCAAACACAGATGACAGAAAGTTGAAGAACAATAACCATCTCAGTTAACTAGCATCTGTCTCCATTTTGCACTTCCAGAATATACAATAACAGCCTTTCTAGAAGGCTTATGTGCCAGTCCTGATTTCAATGCCTAATTATTAACTCAATTAACTTTGGATTCTCATTAAAAATGGGTCACAAACATTAAGCAATTAATCCAAATAACAGTGCTAGCAAGTGCTGTAAACTGGACTTAAGTTTGGTGTATTCTATATTTGGAATCTATGACACACTAGTGGAATGGTAAAAATGACGCCAGTAGCTAGAGCATTACAGAAAGCCACAAAGAAACTATAATTCTATTTAGCAATGATTTGGGATAAGAGAGATCGTGAGTAAATTATAACAAGGCGTGTCTTCTTCCACGTCTTGCTCTTAGTATGTCAATAATAGGAACTCACTTATTATGCTAAGATACATCCTGTCTCACACTTCAGTACCTCTGAGTATTACTGTTGTTATTCTTGTTTGCTTTATCATGGTGGAGACTGCAAGTGAACTTCAAAAAAGTTTGTGAAAAAGATGAAATTAAAAGGCAAGTTTATTTTAGTTCAACAAATTGTGGAAATAAGTACAGTTTTGTTTCATAATGTATATTTCTCCATGAAGGTTTTGAAGGCCCCTCATATGTCCACATACAAAAATTAAGAATATCCATATTGTTTATGATAATAGATAAAAATATTGAGCTTCTGCTTAAATCTATTTTAAATTTCCAACTATAAAATATGCATTAGGTCATCAAGAATACTTGTAACTTAGAAGTTAATTTTCTAGAAAAAGATGAACAATATATTTAGGACTGAAACTTTATGAAATCACAAGTATGATAAAATCTAACCTCAAACACAGAATACCCCATGGAGTTTCTAGATATTTAAAATTTGAGTCCCTCAACAAAATAATAAAATTATTTTGAGAAATAGACTTAAATTTTTCTTGCTATACTTAGCTCTGTGTTCTTTTCTTTTCTTTTCGTTTTGAATTGTGTATTTCAAAATAACCTTAAGTAGGATTTTGAACATTCCCAACACAAAGTAACAATAAATACTTAAGGCACTGGATATATCAATTACCCTTATCTGATCATTACATGTTGTATACAGTTACTGAAATGTCACACTGTATACAGGTACTGAAATGTTACTATGTGTCAATTAAGATAAAAATAAGTGTATTTTATATGGGTTAATTATTTTATTTATTTATTTTAAATTTTTTTTAAGTTGTACAAGTTTCATGTATTTTATATGTACAGATTTAGGAACATAGTGATACTTCCCACACTACTTTCCTCCTACCCATGCTCCAATCCTTCTTTTACTTCCCTCTCCTACTCACATTTTTAATTTTTACATAGATCTATTATCACTTTACTTAATGATCGAAAGCATAACTACACTAAGTAAAGAGTTTAGCAAATAGTATGAAGGAAAAAACACTGTTCCTGAACAGAAGAGATAAGGGATGTAAACAATTCAGCAAATCTCAAAATGTCTGAGAAATAAGATTTAAATTCAAAAATGAATTTCAATGTATAATAGCAACATTTTCTATATTAATGTAAATTTGATTTTTAGATGATGTAAATAATCTTTTGGTTGTTCTATATTTTAAGTTTTATTTTCTGATATCCAAAGTCATGTACTATTCAATCAGAATGACTGATTTCCTTCTTCAAAATCCTTTGTGGTATATGTGAGATGACAAACTATCCTAAATCTCTCAGCTTAATTACCAGAACTCATTTGATATCTAATAGGACATCTCTTAGTTCCCGTTGTTGAGCAAATAAAACCTTTTCATATGTTTTTCAGGAAAAGATGACTAAATATTCAGGTTGCCAGCAAGTCATGAACAAATTCCAAAGCTAGTAAGAAGGTATTGGATATGTGATTAACTGTTTCTTCTCTTTCCACTAAGAAGCTTTGTTGAATAAACATATGCTAAATTCCACATTTCTTGTTAATTTCCAAGGCATGGTAAACTTCAGTGACAGTACATACCTGCTAATTGAACTTAATCTTGGCCAGTTGTGAATATGTGGCATTAGTTTTGCTCACAGTGAAACACTAAATAATCAATAATATAAATCAGGTTTATATAAATGGGTGCTTTCATGGGAAAGTAGTATATGTTAGATGTTAAGGGTCTTTATCTCTGTGGAATCATACTGTTTTTATTTAGTCATATATTCTCCATAAGATATGTGGCCTTGGAGATTTTTTATACTTTTTATCTCAATTTCTTCATCTGCAACCTGGGCTAAAAATAATACCCAGCTCCATGGTTGTTGTGAGTATTAATTGAAATAAGTACTATGTAGAATGTACTTGGAATTGGCCTATGTACTCACACATGCTGTGAGTTTTGAAAAAATGTTATTCTTAAATGTTGAAATTTAAGAATATAAATATAAGAGTGGGAATAAGAGAGGCAAGAGATGTGCAATTTGGGAAATGCTCAAGCTGACTTGCCCCAAACGGTAGAGTTAGAAACACACCAGGGGATTCCAATTCAATCCCATCAAGGTGGCATGTACCAATGCCATCTCACTATTCCAAGTGATCAATTTCAGTTCACAGTTGATCATAATGATAGGACTAAGAGCCAAAGGGATCACATAAACAAGACTAGTGTCTGCAAATACTAACTGATAGAATAAAAAAGGGAGAGAACAATCCAACATGGGAAGCGAGATACACAGCAGACTCATAGAATGGCAGATGTCCTACAGATGTCCTAAACAGCACTCTGGCCTCAGAATCAGCCCTTAAGGCATGTGGATCCAGCTGAAAAGCCCATGAGAGTATTTCAGGCATGGAAAGCCAAGACATTCTGGCAAAAAAAAAAAAAAATGACCTAAATGAAAGATCTCCTCGAGTGAGATCCCAATGGAAAGAACAGGTCATCAAAGAAGGAGGTACCTTTCTCTGAAGGGAGGAGAGAACTTCCACTCTGACTATGACCTTGTCTAAATAGGATCAGAGTCGGTGACCTCAAAAGGCTTCCATAGCCTTGGCAACTCATGACAAGAGCCTATGGTAATTACTGATGCCATAAACAAGAGTGTCAATTTGTTAAGTCAACAACAGGAGTCACTGTGCACTTACTCCTCATGTAGGATCTCTGTCCTTAATGTGCTGTACATTGTAATTTAACGGTATAACTAGTACTCAAACAGTATTTTACACTTTGTGTTTCTATGTGGGTGCAAACTGTTGAAACCTTTACTTAATAAATGCTAAACTGATCTTCTGTATATAAAGAGAATTGAAAATGAATCTTGATGTGAGTGGAAGGGGAGAGGGAGAGGGAAAGGGGAGGGTTGCGGGTGGGAGGGAAGTTATAGGGGGGAAGCCATTGTAATCCATAAGCTGTACTTTGGAAATTTATATTCATTAAATAAAAGTTAAAAAAAAAAGAAAAAATGTTATTCTGTTAATGTCCTATGATACAAGTACTTTGAATTTCTGATGAAATCATCCTTCAGATGAACCACACAGCTTCTTTGGCACCAGCTAGTTGGTATTGAGCTAAAAATTTTAGGATGGACCTTCACTGAGTCCAAGGTGAGACTATAATGGAATCTCTCTGGTTATAGAGATATAGAATACAATTTATGAATCCATCATACCAGCTGAAGCACTGAACATATCAATAAGAACATTCATAGGATATGGCAGAGTTTAATATTTGGTATTAAGAACAAGTATTTGGGAAAGCAAACCATGTCTTTCACTATTTCAACTAGAGAACAATTGATTTGGTTGGACTGCCAGAAACAGGCCCTTGAAATTTTTATGATTGTGGAAAACACATGACAATAAAAACAGTACTGTCTTCCAATGTATTTAAAAGTAGTTTTAAATCAAGAAGTAGGACTCATGAACACATAGCTAAACTCATATTTGTAACAGTAATTTTACCATTGAATAAATAAATTTCATTATGTAATATTCAATCAAAAATTAACCCTATCTTATTATATGTCTGGATAATTGATGATTTCATGACTTCATTCTTTTGTACTATTTTGGTCTGTGTAAGAAAGGTTGAGGCTGACAATCTAAACACACCTGAACAAATGTAGTTAAAGATATTTTGAAAACTAGATAAGAATTATTCTTTCAGCATGATCATCATGGTAGAATTGCTAAAATGCCTGTAATTCTCCATCCTTTCCTGTATCAGTGCATATTTTGCAATGTGATTTGCAGCTTCTCTCATTGAATGCTGGCATCTATTTCCCCACATTTTAAACCAAAACCTTTGAAATTTGCTTTGACCAATGGAACAGGATGCAAACAATACAGCAACTCTCCTAACTTGTTTCCTTTTTGTCATGCAATGAGAACAAGCCTGAGTAAACCTGTTGGAACAAAGTCACCCTGTTGTCCCAGAAGAAGATTCCAAATTCAGCAAAGCAACACCCAGACAATTGCCAACACACCACACAAGCAGGGTGTGTACCACCAAGAACAGCTCAACATAGCCCAGGTGGGAAGAATCACCCGCCTGCTAATTTGCTAGTTTGAATAAATGCTTATTGTTTAAGCCACGGAGTCTTTTGGGTGGCTTGTTGCACAGCAAGGGCTGACAGATGTCTCTCTCGGTACAAGGCATCTTTTCTCTTTATATGACTAAGGATCTTCAACATGGGATTGAGAGAAAAACATACGACTCAACAGGTATTTACTAGTAGATTAAACCTACAACCTATTGCTTTGTGCCAGGCATATTCTATACATTTTACATAAATTATCTCAGGTAATAGTTTCCTCAAAAATAGCAGCTGTGAATCTTAACATTTTCCAGCTGTGAGACAGGTGCCCACGGAAACAGAAAACAGGATTTGTCTCTTATGGAATTTTCAGAGGGTGGTAGAAATCCACAAGGCACCGAATTAGCAGGTAACTTAGTTAGGAAGATTATTCAGTAACTTGACACTCTGCAATATAATTAAAAAGTGTATTTTTTGCTATATGTTTTATGTTACAGTCTACGATAGTTGTAGCTCTATTTTTAGTCTGTCAGTACATTCAGCTGAATTCTACATTTTTCTCATTAGTGACTTTCAGAAATTTTTACTACTCTAAATTTAAAAAGAAAAAAAAAACACCTAAATTTTAAGTCATGTAAGACGTGGGGATTAGTGATCTCATACCACAGCCATTACCATGATTTATTTTAGGCTTGAAGATCAAAATAATTTTAAAATAAGCTTTTATTTTGGATGAAATCAATGGCATACATATTTCTTTTCTGTGGTTTCCACTGGAAATATAGAGAAACATAAAATGGTACTATGTAAGCTAAGAGTTTAACACGTGTTAGCCTTTTTTTGTTAGCATCAAAAGTATTGATATTTTTGACTATTCCTTAAGTAAACTTAATAACACTAGCAAAAATCCTTTGTTAGCTCAACCCCTCTTTGTCAAGATATTTTTACATATATTTAATTACAAATATCTACAAAATTCCTATGAGAAAGGTAATTCCATACCCATTTTAAGGACTATAAATTATTCATAGTACTACAGGAATAAAAATGAAAGTCTTTAGTTTAACTGACTTCAAAGACTGAATTCTTCCCAGTAGATTATAAACTACTCTTATTTCTCCCAACTAAGAACTGTTAACTTTTTCTAGAAATATATTGATATGGAATCTATTATCCCAAAGACCAATGTAACACTGATGTAAAGAAAAAGATTAGGAACCCTCATCCCTGAAGCCTCACTCAGTGGTACCTGACTCAGAGGATTGTTATGCTGGCATCTCTTATCATTTTGACTGATGTCCTGTTTCTGTCTCAGAAGGAAAGAACATTTTCCTTCTCCTGTCATCTGTGCAAGCTAAAGCAGGCAAGAGATTGCTTTTGACTCATTCTAATCATCAAAACTGCTTTCTCACTCGCATTACACATCTTTGGTCTCTCTGCTGAACCACACTGCTTCAACGATTTTGTATGCCAGATAATGGGCCTTCTATCATATATATTTGTATCATCCTTTCTTGCTTCATTGTGAAAAAGAAAAAGATGCAAATGTAAAATGCATTTCTGTCACCATTTAGCCTTCAATTCACATTCTATTCCCCACGTATTCATGTCATTACTTGTGTATTTTAGTGCTTGGTTATTTTTTTAAAAAAAGCTCCTGAGTAATTTTATCAGATATGCACTGCTTTGAGTGAAGATGAAGACTGTAGATAGGTTACACTTTCAAACAGGAAATTATAGAAAAACACTTGAACATGGAAATAAAAGGAAATATCAAAAATAGCTAAAGCATATTAGCTTCCTATACAATGAATAGTTATCTTCAGCACATAAGATCAAGTGGTAGTCAGCGTTGCAAATAAAACTACAATGGAAGAGTTAAAACAGTAATAGTTAGAAAATCATAATGTATTACTGGGAAAGGCTGAGATGATCATCCCTAATTAAACATCTTAATGTATTGACTAATATCAAGGATGAAATCCATGTTATTTCATCAATCACACTGGGTGCCATTTCCAGAATTAGAATACTACAATAAGTGGACTGAATTTCTGAACCAGTAAGACACATCTAAATGAGATCACTTTAACATAAATATAGCCATTTTATCCACTTGTTTCATTTTGTTCCAAATAACACTGAGATAATGAATATGAAATAGTTAAAATCTGTCCTCATGGATTCAGGAAGTATGGCTAATAATGTTAAATAGGAAGTATCCTGACATTTATATTTCTGCCCAAAGACAGTTCTACTTTTAGCCCTGAACCTCATCAGGATGTGGCTCTTCCGGATAAAGGAAAAACTGCCTTTTCATCACAAGAAGACAGAGGGAAATCTCATTTCATCATACTCAGAAAGAGTCATGCATACCGAAGAGTAGCTGTATTCTATAGGTGAGTTGTAGCTGAAAGCAGATGCTCCATGGTAGCACATATCAAGATTCTGTATTTTTTGTGGAATTTTTGCATAGTTGCTGATATAAAATTTGTACAGCTTGTGAAAAATTTTTTAAGTGTTTAACTCTAGAAATCCACTTCTAACCAGGAAGATCAACAGGAAGATTAGACAAAAAGGGCAATGGCAAGAAGGACTTGGCATGGATTTTGGCTCAGGGGTCAAGATATTTGCATCCTGTATTAGAGTCTCTAAGTTCAAGTCCCTGCTTTGCTTCCAACACAACTTCTTGCTCATGCACACACTTGGAGGCAAAAGGTAATGGCTCAAGTACTTAGGTCCCTACCACACACATGACAGACACATTGAGTTCTGGGCTGCTGGTTCCAGTATGGACCAGTTCTGACTGTTTCAGGCATTTGGGAGTGAACCAGTCGATGGAAGGTCTAAAAGAAAACCTCTCTCTCTCTCAGAGTCACTCTGCCTTTCAAATAAAATAATGCACTGAGACATAGACAACTGTCATACACACACTTCAAGTTTTTTTTTTGTTTTGGTACTCTGTTTTAAAGAATATAAAATTAATAAACTTGTAATATAGCAACTTTAAAAATACACGTTCTATACTTGTATGTAAATCCAGAGTGAGTTCTGAAACAGCCAATATGCACAACTCTAAGTTTCACACACACACAGTCGCATCCATGCTAGTGTTAACAAAAAGAATTCTGGATTGGTGAGCCTCAATGCTTTACTTGTTGCTGCAGGGATGTTTCTGCTCCCCAGGGCCAGCACAGCGAGCCTCCAGAGCAAGCATGTGGACAGAATGCAGTCTTCACCGGGCTACGCCAAGCAGGGAGCTCTCACTTCTCTCCCCAACTGCTTTGAAACATACTGCCTTCTAGATGGTTCTCCGGGTATTTCCCCGCCTTTTATACAGGCAGAATTTAACACAAACCACCTTGATTTTGTGACTCATCTGCATGCATTATTTGAAATGTAATATTGTCGTTACAATCATTCATATGAGTTAGATTTAAGAAACAGTCATGGCAATAGGTCTGATCTGATTTCATCATCATTTAAAAAAATCATCTATTATTTTTCACTTTATGTTTCTGTGTGGGAGCAAACTGTTGAAATCCTTACTTAAGGTATACTAAGCTGATCTTCTGTATATTAAGATAATCGAAAATGAATCTTGATGTGAATGGAAGGGGAGAGGGAGTGGGAAAGGGGAGGGTTGTGGGTGGGAGGGACGGTATGGGGGGGGAAGCCATTGTAACCCATGAGTCGTACTTTGGAAATTTATATTCATTAAATAAAAGATAAAAAAAAAGAAACAGTCATGAGTCTCTCAAGTGGGTACATGTTCTGAGAAATGAATCCTTAGGCAATATGTGGCTGTGAAAACAACACAGAATGTACTAACAAACTAAATTAGCTACGACATCACAAAGCAGTATAAATCTTATTTTGATCCCTGGTTCTATGAGTGGCCTATCATTGAGTAAAACCTCATTATTGACATGTGACTGTATAAACTTAGTGTTACAATGATCATAAAGTTACTTTACATAACTGGATAACAACTATATATTTAAAAGGTCCTTATACACAAACAAGTAAATGAAGCATGACAATTGTTAAGTGAGAGCAAATTCTTCAGTTCAAAGCTAGACTTTGCATTGGATATTTTCAACAAGTAATTTCATTCCCCATCCTATTTCATATATAAGGTAGGCACCATTCTTTAAGCCAAAATGAAACCCTTTTTTGTTTTATTAAGTTCAAATACTAATTGCTATGTGTTTCTTAAGGTATAACTGGTGCCTTCATGTTAGCCACCCTTTCAACATGTATCTCAGCCAGTTTCCCTATCCAGCTTCACATATAAGTCTGACTTTCTTTTAGGGTTGGCATATTCCTTGTTTGAACTGGCACTAATCAATCAATACGCTCATACTTCAGCTGTTCAAGCAGTATCTAACCAGGCAGCCATAACAAACACAATCCTGGCAGCTCCTAATGTGTGTCCCTGCCTGTAATTCAGATGCTGTGTGCAATGCGTTTACATGTAGACCACGTCACTCTTAGAAAGCTCAGCGTCAGGGTTTTAAACAGAAAGCTTATTGGGCACGCAGTCCTGCAAGTTAAATCATTGTAAGTCATTGCTAAAAAAAAGTTTGGGAAGACAGAGGGCATCATAATAGATTTTTTTTTTTTTGACAGGCAGAGTGGACAGTGAGAGAAAGAGACAGAGAGAAAGGTCTTCCTTTGCCATTAGTTCATCCTCCAATGGCCACCGCGGCATGCATGCTGTGGCCGGCGCACCACGCTGATCTGATGGCAGGAGCCAGGTGCTTATCCTGGTCTCCCATGGGATGTAGGGTCCAAGCACTTGGGCCATCCTCCACTGCACTCCCTGGCCACAGCAGAGAGCTGGCCTGGAAGAGGGGCAACCAGGACAGAATCCGGCGCCCCGACCGGGACTAGAACCCGGTGTGCCGGCACTGCAAGGCGGAGGATTAGCCTAGTGAGCCGCGGCGCCGGCCCCTAATAGATTTTTTATACAAAAAAACTAATAATATTAGACAAAAATGCTGCTACAGAAAATGATAGCATTATGTCAAAAAGTAGTAAGCCTTAGTGCTAGATCATTTACCTATAAGAATAAACTAATTTCTTCCCAACATAAATCCAGAGGTTGGGGAAAGAAGGGATGTGTATGATATAACCAGATACTTTTTTTTTTCACTTGCTTTAAAGTATATTTGACAGAAAATATAATTTAGTGTGATTAGGGTTGAACACACAGTTCATTTCATTGTTCACTCTGAGTAGATTTGACATTGTACTCACCATTCTAGGTGCTTTGGTAGAATAAAAATAAGCAGAACTTTGTGCTTGTACTGCAGGAGCTCACGGTATACAAGAAAACACAAATGTTTGGAAACTTAATGCACAAAGAGCTGTGTTATAGAATCCTATGTGTGAGGAGCTGACATACAGTCAAGATTTGGAAAGGAGTGGAAGTTGTCTACCAGAGAAATGGAGAATGAGAGGCTACAGTATACCAGTGAAAGAAGTAGTACAAATAAGTACATGGAAGCATGAAACAATATCATATATTTAGAATCCTTAAACTGGTCCAGAATGCATACTCCAAATTATACAGGGGGAATGAGGTTACAGAAGAAAAGAAAATAGTTAATGGCCTTGGGTGCTATGATTAGAAATTTCAAATCCTTTGAGTGAAACGCTAAAACATCAATGCATGTAAACAGGCATGTGGTATGATGAAATTTATTTTGGGAGGACCACTCTTAATGCATAGAGAAGAATGGACTGGAGCAGACAAGAGGCAACTCCAGGAACTGAGGTGAGAGAACTGGCAGCTCGGCTAGAGAGAAGCAGGGGAATCAGAGAGACATTTTTAAAGACAGAAATTGGGAATACAGAGTATGAAATAGAATGAAGAGCCAAAGAAGATTCTAAACAGTTTTTAATTGAGATATGAAACTTCATTTGTAATTGATATTTACTTCATATAGAATCAAAAAGAACTATATAACGTTTTCCAAATGCTGTGTGCATTGCAAATACATATCCTACATTATCTAAACTTTCTAACTATAGAAAGATTGTAAGGAAATATAAGAAAATATTATAAAGTTATTTAATATCTTTCAAGCAATATAATCATCAAAATATAGAGGACACTGATATAGCAGTTAGATAGTTTTGTAAGGAAACTTACATTATACTTATTGTTGAATATTTGACTAGAATATAGTATTATGGCAATTTTGCTTCTCCTCCTCCTGCCACAGGAGGATACTGATGTAAATATCAAATTGAACATTGAGCCCAGCACATGGTGGCTCATATTCTTGAGGCCAGCATTGTGGTGCAGCAGGTTAAAGTCCCGGTCTGCAGCACTGGCATCCCATATGGATCCAGTTTGAGTCCCAGCTGCTCCACTTCCAATTCAGCTCCCTGTTAATGGCCGGGAAGGCAGTAGAGGATGGCCCAAGTCCTTGGATCCATGTGCACACGTGAGAGACCTGGAGAAAGTTCCTGGCTCCTGGCTTTGAATCAGCTCAGCTTTGGCTAGTGCAACCATTTGGGGAGTGAACCAGCAGATGGAAGACCTCTTTCTCTCTCTGTCTCTACCTCTCTCTGCAACTGTGTTTCAAATAAATGAAATAATTCTTTAAAAAACTGAAATAAAGCTTGTCACCAAATATTAACAGTCACATTAACAATTATGCATGATTATGCATTATGCAAACTAAGTTTTATTTTTACCAGATAGTTCAATGTAACATATAATGGACAAAAGTTATGTACTACTGAATGTGAATAATTTATATGTCACAACGAAACTATTTTATATCTCTAAAAGGTAGATAATTGTTGTTACTTCTAATATATAAATTTCAAAGGTGGCCCAGAAATTGAAAATTACATGTTCTGTTTATATATGCAGATTCACATCCATGCATCTTGTCCTGTGGTACTAGACTATCACCCCAATTGGCTTTGGTTTTGATTACAAGTGCTTTTCCTTATTGTTTCACTTTCACAGTGAATCTGTAGCATTATAAATGCTTATGTTCCTAAGAATTCTACCTCTTAGTGTTAATCTCAATAGCATCACAAAGTTTACACAAAATAAATCATTTCATTTCTCAATTTTATACTAGACTTGGTTTATCCTGAGCTAATATTACTTTGGGTTTAGGATACTGTTTGGGGTAGAAAAAGGAAAATATTATTTCAACAGTGTCTACATATTTGGGCTACCAGACATACCAGTTTTCATTTAAAATGATAATTCTAAGAATGGTGCCTATTGCTGGAATTCTCAGTATCTTATTCCATTTTAAATAATTCTCTGTTACTAACAGATATGAAAACATTAAAAAGGTTTGAGAAATGCTACACATGGGTAATATTTAAGTCATTAGGGCTGGAGCCATGTGAAGTTTTTCATGCATAGAGATGAGTTTGTTAAGGCAAAATATTCCTAACATGTCCTGTGATTTGTAATATAGAATTATGCTTAGTTCATCCATATTTGACCATGAGAGTGTACAAATGCAACATACACACATGGGGACCATCTCCTATATCTTTGAATTGCTCAATATGCTTCGCAGTGCTTTGCATTTAAAAAAAAATATGCTCAATGCATTTCTGTAATATGCTCGGTTTTGAAAGATTTCAGTTGAAAGGGAGATTTAAAGGTCAATTCTTATTCTGCTAAGATGTGACTTTTCATACTTAGAAATAACAGTCCAGTATGCAGGAAGTCAACATTCACATATTGTTAAAAATATAATTGATGATGAGTAGCTTTTCCAGAACACTGGACTATCTAATGTTTAAGACATTTGCACTTAGGTAGACCTGACATTGTTACTTGTTTTCTTTACCAAAGTTTGCTTATATCAAAGAGTAAAGAAAAATTCATTGTCTTTTCTGTTTTTCCCTTTCTCTGTTTCTCTCTCTCTCTCTCTCTCTCACACACATCTCCTCCACATCTCAATAAAATATGTGATTATCTGAATTATACTTGCAGGTGTAATTGAAAGTGATATATAGAAAAAAAATCACTAAAAATCTTTTTTATAAAAATATCATTTTAGATACAGCAGTTCAAAACCCAGTACATAATTAAATACATATGATGGATTTTACTGAATGCTTAATGCATGTAAAATTTCCTTTGACAATTCAAATTTAAACTCACTTTAGTTCTTATAAATCTTGCAAGAGTATAATTGACTTAACATTTTTTTCTAAACAGCTAATACATTACTTTCATTTCTATCTGGATTTCATACAAATGACATAAAGCAATGAAACAAAAATGCTACCTGGTAAAAATCAATGGAGAAGCAGCTTAGGAGAACCAAACACATTTTTTTCTGTCCTGCACAGTCTTTTGTATAACTTTTTTGGTGATTTGAATATGATTCATTACAACCAGCACAGCAAATAAGGTAAAATTAATTTTAGAGTTGCAAATATTCTGATAGGAATCAGCAGAGAATGCTTTAGGCAGAAATTAACAATTTTTCTCTGGAGATTATGAAACCAATTTTCTACATGCCAAAGATGTAAGTAAGTGCATATGCAGAATGATTTAGATAAAATAGCATTTTTCTATAACTTCAAGTACAAATCATTCCTATCACACCATAGTTTTATTTCCCTGACTCATCTATTTATGATTTGTCCAGAAAATTGGAATTGAGTAGAATGATATCAAAAAGGGAGTCAGGAGATCTGGAATCCAATTTTGTCCTCACTCCATAATCTTGGATTAGTTCCTATTAATTTCTCTGCAACTTGGTTTTCTCCAAAATAAGAGGACAAAACTACTTCATCCTTTTTTTTAAGGATTTATTTATTTATTTGAATGTCAGAGTTATACAAAGGACAAGAGAGAGAGAGAGGGAGGGAGGAAGGGAGAGAAAGAGAGGGGGAAAAGGAGGAAGGGAGGGAGGGAGGGAAAGGAAAAGAGAGAGAGAGAGAGAATGAATCTTCTATGTATTCACCCCACAAATGACTACAATTCCCAGGGCTGGGCACACTGAAGCCAAGAGTCAGAAACTTCTTCCAGATGTCCCATGTGGGTGTACGGGTCCAAGCACTTGGGCATTTTTCTGATGCTTTTCCAGGCACATTAGCAGGGAGCTGAATTGGAAGCCGAGCAGCTGGGTCCTGAACCATCACTCATACAGAATGCTGGCATTGCAGCCAGCAGCTTCACTCGCTATGCCAGTGTCGGCCATCAAGCTACTTTATCCTTAAGACACTGGGAGCCCTAAAATTTTGCTTCTGGCTTCAAATGCTAACTATGTGAGAAAGGATGAACGTCTCACTTAAAAGCTACCCCCATTCTATCTGGATTTCTCCCTTAATTAAACTTCGGAAACCACAAGAAACTTATAAACCCAAGTAATGTAAGTTTGTATAGAAGCACATTTCCATGAGAAGTGATTGTCTCATCTAGGTCTTACTGAAAAGCTTTGCCTACAGAAATACTTAGCCTTGCATTTACACTTTGATTTCACAGTGACTTGATCACCTTCCACTATTTTCCTCTGAACCTCTTTGAACCATGCTTCTGTCTTTACTGCACCCCTGTAACCCAGATAAATGGCTCTTGTTTAACACATGAATCTACTGAACCCCATTTTTTCAACCTTCAACTTTGTATCTTTTCCTTAGGGCCTTTCCTGAGCTAAAGAAATTAGAACTATTACTTAGGCTCAAGTTATATCCTGTGCACAATTGCATGCATTAGTGTGTGGTGCCCCTGGCAGTTTACAGGACACATCCACGGCAGAGAACTCAGAGTGAAAGCCAAAGCGCCCCCTCCCTCTCTTCCTCCTCTACCCAACCCAGCTTCCTGCTAATGTGCAATTTGGGAGGCAATAAGTGATGGCTCACGTAGTTGAGTCAATTGAGTTCTCACCTCCAGGTTTCATCCTGGCCTGGCCTCAGCTGTGGCAGGGATTTGGAGACTGACCCTACAGAGAGGAGATTTCTGTCTCTCTGCTTTTCAAATAAATAAAATCAGTCTCATTCTGTCTTCCTGCCTTTCAAATAAAATAAATAAATGACAAAAGTGAATCATCATATTACCTTCCTATGATAAATGATAAGTACGTGTAAATACGTGCTATAATCCCAATGCATGCCTACAAACGCTAATGGCAAACTGTATGAAGTCACTGTCTTCACATTTCATGTTATCACTTGGTATAGAGAAGAAGAGTAGGGCTTAGGAATGGAAGGATTTACCTGCTCCATTTTCAAGCTGTTTAGCTGTGAAGAAGGTTCGTGGCTTCTCAGGGACTCAACTTCCCCACATGACAAATGGAGAAAATAGTGGTTTTTTCCCTCAACTATTAGTAAGAATTAAACAGATATTGTATCAGAGTGCCCATCACAGTAAGCAATAAGTAAGTTGCATATGATACGTTTTATAGATGTCTGTAAGCGTGTAAAGACAGCTTTCCATTTTTCAGTCTCTTATTACTTTCCTGCCATGCATTTTACATGAAGTATATTTAATAAATATTTTCAAATTTACTACTATGATAAATACATGTCTGCCTAGGTTTCCCTGACATTTTTCTGAGTGTATGATCTAACTAGCCAGAGCACACACATGTAGGTGGCTCTGTCTGTAGACACATGTTGCTTACGAAAAGGGAATCTACTTTACTCCACCAGCAGATTAAACCAAATTCAAACCCACAAAAGTAAACTAACAGTGCCTTAACCTTTGCCCCCTTTCAGGCTATTTAATCAAGGCAACATTTATGCCCTTTAGTTGAGTGCTTTGGTGTTTTCCAGATTATATCGACAGTGAATGAAATCATCTCTGCCTCTGTGTTATGGAATGAAATGTGTCACCTTAAAATTCATAGTTTGTAGCCTTAGCCTCCCTCCCCTTCTGATTATATTTGGAATCAGAGCCTCTAAAGAGGTATTTGAAGTGATATTAGTTCATAATGATTTGCACCCTAATCCAGTAAGATTGGCGTCTTTAAGAGAAGAGGAAGACTCCCCAGGAGAACACAAGCCTAGGTAAAAGGTCATGTGAGAACAAAGCAAGAAAGTCACCATGTTCAAGCCAGAGAAAAGAGCCTCAGGAGAAATCAAACCTGCTGAAATCTTTTTAAGAATATTTTTTTATTTTTCATCCACCATCTCTCTATCATGTATCTATATCTTTCTATGATAGAAATAGGTCACTATGTCATGGTCTAAAAGAGAGGCAGACAGGCTCATATTTTGTACTTGCTATGGTTTAGTGGATGCTAGCATTAGACAAATTGGGGAAATTTACTTTATCTAAAATAAAAGTTGTATAATAGTGATATAAAACTCCTCTCCCTCTTTCGCACGCACACACATGCAGATCTGAACATGACTGAAAAGAATGTACACACATACACACATTTAAAGATAAACTGTTGACAGACAAAGAAATTTGTCAATAGTCTCACAAAGATTAATTATGGATTTTACAGAAATTATACCTAAAATTGGCTTAGTTTTTACTTACTTTTCTTTCTAAGGGCACAATAAACAATATCAAATTTTAACAGAAAGACTCATAGAATCAACACACTTGGATTGCTCTTTTCTCACACTGACAAATGAGTAAGGTTTGAAGCAAGCAATGTGTTCCCAGTTACATGTCTCTCTGGGAAATGGCTTCCTCTGTCTATATTTCAATCTATGCCTGAAAGCATGAAATTTGATTACTCCTACCCCATCTTCTAAAATTTTGCAGCCATAAATTATTTATTTGTTTCTAAACTCCAGACATAGATTTAACATAACCTTCTGAGACCATAAATCCCACAGGTTGATTATACGCTACGAAAAGAAATTCTAAATTTGCCACCCTTTAATTTATTTTTATTTATTTATTTATTTTTTTAAGGAGCTCACGTGTAGTTTAATCAGGGTGGCTGGTGGGGGGGCGCCAAGAGCAGCATCGAACAAGGGAGTAAAAACGGGGCGAGCACACGCGGCTCTGCACTGACGGCTATGTCGAGATCCGAGCCTTTAATTTAAATAAGAGTGTCTACTTTTACCTTGTATTTTGGGACAAGGTGAAAAGAAAGTTCTTTTTTAGTTTCTTTTTAAATCTCTCAATTGCTTGCTAATTTTTCTCCCTTCAGAGCCAGTGACCCAACTTTCTATTTTCATATAAACTTGATCGCAACCTTTGCTGTACTTAGAAAGGTGATTAAAAACCTGGAAAAAAGGTAAATATATGTATTCAACAGAATGTCTAAGCTGAATTCATTCTAAAAAAAAAAATCAATCTGACTTCCCCAACCTTGTCATGACAGGAGAACAATTTTGTGTAATGAAAATAATTGAGAATACTTTGGGGCCTACAGGATACCTTTAAGACATGTGATTTGCTTGTGTTGCATGGTAGGGTCTACATTGTTAGTGAAATTATGTTACACAATATTTTAGCACTTTCTAGTGGATTTTTATGTTGGGCAGATTCTGTCCATATAGAAGTTTTCTTATTTTTTATTTAATATTTTTTTTGCATGGGAGTGAATGAGAGTGCATGAGACAGTGGGGGAAAGAAAGAAAGACACACACACACACACACACATACAAACACAGAAAACATAAAGATGTTCCATTTCTGGTTGAATGCTCACATAAGCCATGGCTGTGCTAGGCCAAAGTCAGAAGCCAGGAACTCAATCCACTCACGTCCCCCATATGAGTGGCAGGGACCTAACTACTGGAGTCATCACTTACTTGTTCCCTTCTAGTGTATGCATTAGCAGGACGCTAAAACTGGGATTAGAACTGGGATTGAACACAAGCATTCTGATACGCCCCCAAATTTAGATTAACTGCTATGCTAAATGCCTTCCAAGAGCTTTTTACTTACCTAGATAAATAAAATATAATAAAAAGCATTTGGGGATGGTGAGAAAATGGTAAGAGTACTTCATGCTTGTATAGGCAGGGATTTATATTATCTTTCTCAAACTTTCTGTAATTACTTATTGGTATAACAGAGCAACTATATATTGATAACAGACAAGTATGAATCAACCATTCTGTAATTACTACCAGCAGAAGAAACACTAAAACTAAGCAAAGTTACATATTACCAAAACATTTAGTAAACTTCATAGTAATCTGCAGGAATTCATTTGTTTTTCAATGTTTTTTCCACTTGGTTCTTCCATTCACAAGCCTAATCTTTTTTTTTTTTTTTTTGACAGGCAGAGTTAGTGAGAGAGAGAGAGAGACAGAGAGAAGGGTCTTCCTTTTTCTGTTGGTTCACCCCCCAAATGGCCACTACGGCCAGCGCGCTGCACCTATCCAAAGCCAGGAGCCAGGTGCTTCCTCCTGGTCTCTCATGTGGGTGCAGGGCCCATGCACTTGGGCCATCTTCCACTGCCTTCCCGGGCCATAGCAGAGAGCTGGACTGGAAGAGGAGCAACCGGGACAGAATCCAGCGCCCCAACTGGGACTAGAACCTGAGGTGCTGGTGCCGCAAGTGAAGGATTAGCTTAGTGAGCCGCGGCGCCAACCCACAAGCCTAACCTTAAGAGTATTTGTTCCTCTACTAGGATTTGGCTTTTGTTCACACTCAGAGGCATCTGTTTTTGATGTTTTAATAAATACTACTAGGATTTGAATGTGTCTCCCAACGTTGATGTGTTGCAAATGTAATCCCTTGTGCAGTAGTGTGAACAAGTGGGACCTTTAAGAGACTGATTTTCTTTGAGGGCTCCATCCTGAATGAATCAATGACATTATCACAGGACTGGTTTCGTGTAAAAAGATGAGTTCAGCTCTCTCTCTCTCTCTCTCTCTGTCTGTCTCCTCTCTCTCTCCCTCCTTTCACCACGAGAAGACACCCCATGAGGACTTTTGACAGATGCCCTACCCTTAATCTCGGATCTCTCATCCTACAGAACCATGAAACAATAATTGTTTGTCCAGTGTCACTTACTCAGTCTCAGGTACTTTGTTATAACAACTACCGAAGCTAAAAATCATTTTAAAAAATCAAAATGAGTGACTTCTTAAAATGCTCCACCACAAGAAAAGAGACTTAGTCAGTAGACTGTAATAGAAGGTATTCTGGAAGGGAGAACAAGTGAGATATCCAATAAGAAACTGAAGGGCCTGTAGAGAATGTTCTGGGGGTGGTGAGCTGATTCTCAGAAAAAATAGAGAAGTGATAAAAAAAAAAAAAACCTGCAGGTGCCTCTCTTGAGTGAGCTACCCCTACTACCCTAGGTTCCTGCCTTAATCATATTCTTGATTCAATACTCCATGGTAAAAGTGAGGGTAGCAGAGAGAGGAATCACTAAACTAAAATACATAATTTAAGCTAAGTATAGGACCTACCATGGGACCAATCTCTATAACCACAATTAATAGCCTAAAATAAAGGGAAAGAAAATGGCACCAGAGATATTTAAAGCTACAGCCTCAGCCATAAAAAACACCCTGTCTAATAGATCTATAATTCAATTCTCTATTATATATTCAACTTTCATAGAGGTTAAGGTCTTTTTGCTTCTGAAAATATAAACTCAACTACTGCATTTGAGTTTGTACCTTACGGCTACACCTTTACTAAAAAGATTACTAGTTTGATTATCAATTTAAACCCAAGTATCTTTTTTCAAAAAACAGAGCTGTATAGCAAATTGACATTTGATACTAACTCCAAATTTCTAAATGATATATCCCTAAAGCATAATGTTTTTGGTAATGTAGAGCATAAAACTTATCCCGAATGTTCTTAAGGATTTAAAAGAAATGTGGACTAGCTGCAGGCAACGCTTTGGAGGAGCAGCCTTCAGCTGAACTATCTTTTTGTTTATGTGTTCCCTATCAGTGGTATCTGGACGAAGGGCAGGATTTTTGCTAAAGCTCTCCCCAGTTCCATTTGCTTCTAACAGATGCTGTGAAACTGCTCCCAGTCCCACAGCTGGATGTGCCTTGCTGATTTGATTCTGTTTATCAGAAATGCTTTCTGTTATCTCACTATGACTTGTCTGTGATTCTGCAGTATAAACTAAAACATTTCTTACCAAGAAAAATACACAATTCTCACAATCCACTGTGAAAACTCTCCAGTGTTCAGGTCATGCGTTGTCCATTGTGTAGCCTTCCAATGATACGTTTTAACATGTCCTAATTGCCTGTGAAGTGATGGTCATACAGCTATCTGTCTTTTTAACACAGTTTAAATAGATTGGTTCAGCCTTATATCATCAGGATGCCTGGAATGATTTTTTTTCTAGAAATTGCTGTGGATATCTGCACAAATTCTAATATCAGCTTCTGCAGATTGAATTGTTTTTGATGACTTTTTATTGAGAGGTTTTTGAGAGAGTGGAGCTATCACCTCACTTTCATCTTAGTAATGGTAATTTACAAATATTTTTCACATACATTATTTTACTCTCCCCTTAGGACATGGAAGAGATGGGTACTATGATAACCCTTTTGAGAATGTGGAAATTGAACAGATGAGAAAGTTACAGGACAAATGAAAGCCTTGAATTAATATCTTTCAACAACATAAGTACCATAAACTGGAACAGAGAATACAGATGAGAACATTCAAGCTTTCTGGTTATGGGGTGATGACAGACTCAAATGACATTAATAAAGATTTATAAACTGCATTATTTGATCTTGGTCTATTTTCATTTGTTTACAAAAGGCTTTCTCATGTATTATTCCATTTTATCCTCACAATACCCATAGAAAGAAATGACTCTCTGTTGTTGCCTTTCAAAGTCTCAAAAGTGTAACTTCCCTAAGAGCACAGAGTCTTAAATTGGTTACAGAGGAACCAAAGATGACATAAAACACACAATATATTTGCAGTAATGATTTCAACAAAAGCTTATGTCTGTGTTTTAAGTTGGAAGATTTCTCTTCCAACTAATTTATATATAAAATGGGAGAGAGAGATGGAGAGAGAGAGAGGGAACTTTTATCATACCTTGAAATTTCATTTCTACATCTTCCCAAGAAACCTAGAGAAGGTAAATATGTCCCTTGTGTTGCTTCAGGAAAATTGTAGCTCTATACAGTAGTCCACCACTTGAGAAATGCACTCAGTGATGTCTAGTTTTAAGAAGTGCAAAGAAGCGGAAAGATGCCTCTAAGTTTTTTCCCTATCAAATTTCACTGTACATCTTTTTTAAACTATGTGATATAAAAAATAGAATCTAACTATTACTCAGGGCAAGAGGGAAGCAAGCAGCACTGTCTGTAATACTCCCCTTAAATTAGAATGCAATGAATGTAGTAAAAATGAAAGCTGCTGCCCTCTGTTTGTCAGAAAGCTTTAATTATTGGAATTCAACATAATTTCTGTACTTTACCACAAAGACTATCTTATCCTGTTTGAAAACAGGGTGAGATCTGTAGGAAATAAGAATATAGGTTCCAAGTGCCTGTCACTGGGACAACAGATGTGCTATGGGACAGACTGATTCAGAAGCAGCTTTATCACAGTCAGTGTCTCTCTCTCTCTCTCTCTCTCTCTCTCTCTCTCTCACACACACACACACACACACACACACACAAACTCAGAAAGAGAGAGATTCCCCCATATGACAACATTGGTTAATGGAACTGGACTAGTCTCTGGTAGAGAGTGCAAGTTTCTCCTATGTTTTCTCCTTCACTCCCAGAAAAAAAAAAATCAAGTGATCAAGTGGAGACCTACTTGATGTATTATCAGTACAAATCACCAGATAACTGGGAAACGTAGAAAAGGTCAATGGAATTGGAATTGAGTAGTCTTGTTCCTTTCTGGGTCACCAGTCTATCCAATCCATTTATAAAATGAACATTCAGTTATTACAGGCTCTTGAATGCATGTAGTGCATTGCCTGAATTAAAATTTAATTCTAGGAAATATATGCAGAATTGTGTGCAAAATTGTGATTCTGGGAAAATGGATAATTTTCCAATGAGAGTGTCTTTAACATGTATTATATTAATCAAATATCTCACAGCCTTAAATCAGTTAAGAACCACTAGACTAGATGGTTGCTAAAGGCCCTTTCAGTGGTAATGTTCTATAGCTTTACTACAACAAATACTTTCAGGAAAATATGACTGATTTTTTCTGGAGAATAGAATGGGAATAGGACAGGGAAAAGGAAGAAGGGGGGAGTGTGAGTGGGAGGGTAAGTAGAGTAGGAAGAATCACTGTTCCTAAATTTGTATTTATGAAGTGATTGAAGTTTGTATACATTAAATAAAAGGTTAAAAGGTAAAAAAAAAAAAAAAGAAATGCTATCATTGTTGATAGATGGTAACCTGATCTAATTATTCATTTTCCTTTCCCAATGTTTATCTCTACCTGAGTGTTCATATTTATTATTTCATTTTATAAGCTAACAATAAAAAATTTCATATTTATCCATCATAATTTATACAGAAAAGGCTAATCTCACTTCTTAGATACACAGAAATGTATTTAAGGATATGTATATATAGATTAATTTCTCTATTCGCAAGGAAACCTTATTGCACATCAACATTGTACCAGGCACTTCTCAGAACATGGAATTAGGCAATTTCTTATAATGTAAAGTATGCAGAAAATGTGAACATGTGCATGGGAAAGAATAGTAACTCTATCAGGCAAGAGATCACTAAACAACCACAGGGATGGAAATCACAGCATTTCAGATTGGGCCTGATTATAATTTCACAATACACCTATTATAAATACTTCTAACTTTTCATTTCCTTTAATCATGCATGCATTTATCTCCACTCTTTAATTATATACACCTAGAATCTTGTTCAAATGTGTTTCTGAGTTCTGAAATTCTTAAGTGGAAACTTTATTCACAAATTTGTAAGTGGGATAAGAATTATATATTATAGTGCAGTTGAGTAAATCTTCCTCACAGTAACTAAAAGATTAAATGGGAGTTAAACTGGGATATAGATTATCTTTTCATCCAACTCATTTTTACTCGATCTTTTGCATTGCAGTATTATATAATTGTGTGCTTCAGTCAAAATTCAGACCATAAACCAAATACTGACTAATAAGCATTTGAAAAATCACTGTGAAGCCAAATGCTAAGTAGGATAATATAAATAATTAACTTTTCCTCCCTCCTCTGTTTTCATTTTCTAAATATCATAAGGAGTTCAAGCTTCTTTTTGAATTAAAAATGTTGACTTAATTTTTTATATTTTAATGTTTGTGTGTAAATATTCACAAATAACTGAAATCCAGAGGCATTTAAAAAAGCTCTGTAGAAATTAAAAATTTTTTTTTCAGGTAAGAAATATATGAGTCCTAAAAAATGTGCACTTTAAATCTAGTTCAAGTTAGGCATTTGATAGTCTCCATTGATATTCCTAATATGTTTGGATGCCTCCAGCAGCCAGTGAAGACATTTTATTATTTCCCACAGTGGGTCACACCCCAACTGCAGGCTCAAGAAGTTTCCCTCAGGCTTTGAAAACAGGATTTGATATGGAATGTCCAGAATATTTTTCCAGAGAATGGAAATCTAAAAAGTGAACATAGCTAGAAATGAACTTTAAAAAATGCTAATAATTATCCCATTCCAAATATTCATTATATTAAAATATAAACTGCAATAATGGAATGTATCAAGAGCATTCTATAGAAATATTTAACTACAAAATTTTGTTATCTTTAAACATTTGAAATATCATGAGTTTTGGGGAAGCATAAAAATAGACCTAGCTAATGCTTGTAATAAATATTCTAGAAGACAAAGAGTTAAAATAAGCAACAGTTCTTGAGGAAAGAACAGGAGAAAATGCTTAAAAATGAATACCATAACAGTATGCTTCTCATCAATTTCAAGCTTGGAAGAATGAAAACAATAATCATTTTCCAAAGCTGGTGTTGAGTTCTACAGGAAGAAAAATGTTTTCAACACCCTTAGATTATATGTCCGCTGTACATACTCATACTGCTTGAATTACCTTTTTAAAGTATTTGGTACCATTTATAAAAGTGCTTCAAAAGGTTCATGGAAAGTGGAATTAAATAACATGTTTATTTTAGTACAAAAGAAATTGCAATCCATGGATAGTTTTTCTATAACATGTTATCTTCTATGAACTTTTTGAAGACACTCATATATTAAAGACAGCTCTAAGGATGTTGGTAGGAAAATAACTTATTTTTTTTCCAAAGTCTTGTAAGAGCAGTGTATACATTTCATGCTGGCACACATCAAGGACTCCTTCTTGTTAGGCCTATTTGGCGCAAGTGCGATGACCTGAATAAACGGTAAACTGGCAAGTGACTCCTGAAGGCTGATTCTCACAGCCTGCTGACTTGGCACTCAGCCACTGAAGTCAAAGGAGAGGAAGGGGTGACGGCTTTGCTTTGCATATGTACACGACATGAGTCAGGTGTTTCTTAATCACATCCTTAGGGGTAATTATTAGGTCACATTACATTTGACAAGCAACTCTAAAATCTTACTAAGTTCTCTGGGGCCTGCAAAAGAAAATTAGTTCACTTTACTCGACAGAAATGGATGAAAGCTAAAATGCTGAGCTCATTAACATAACCGTGTCAGGATCTTTCCTTATTGTAAGACTAAGACATGATGGTTCTCTGAATATAATGTTACTTCTCCATTAGCTAAAATTACTATTCAAAGAGGATCATTAAGTAGAATTATGGAGGAAAATGAAAATTGTTATAGGGAGTTCTTATAAATGACTTTAGAAATTCTAAGCAAGAAAACATATCTAAATGTCACTATTCTAAATTTAGCTTTAATATTTCCATACCAAGAAGTCAATAATGTAAAAACAAAATTATAATTGAAGTCATTTTTGATACTTTATACACAGTATTCAATATAGTACCTATAGTACAGAGATTACTTTATGATCATACTTTATATGCAAGGATGCCAAGAATATTAAAGAGAAAAAATATTCTTGGCATTGTATGTGTTGCTAAAGTATAAAAAAAATCCTTATACTGTTAAAAAATACGAGTGGTGGTCTTTAAAAGACATATATGTTTTCTCTGTATTTATTACAAATTATTTTTATGCTCCTAAAATACATTATATTATGTTCCCTATAAACCATGGTATTTTTATGGCTTATAATATAAAAATATGCTTTGAACGTATAGTCCAAGTATAACTACTGGTATAACTTTGCCAACAACACAATGTTCCCGAGCTGTGGTCACTTTCAGCATGAGAGGTGACGAATGAGTAGGATATCCTTTATCTAAAGCAAACAAGTTGCTCATAGCTGTTTTCTGACTGAGTCATAATTACAAGATAACATGTTCAAAATAGTTCAAAAATGTAGTGTAAACAAACTGTATAAGGAAGTAATATAGAATACTTAAAGTGTAAGATATTTTGGTATGTGACACATTATAAACTGTATCTCATAACTAAAATAAATAGTGGGGCATAAACCCATATTTTAATATCATCATTGAAAACATTTAAGCTTATGAAACTCATTATCCTCTACTAGGTAAGTGAAAAAAATTATAATTATTTATTTTAAAAGTCTGACTTGCAATAAGTTGAGTATATAAAAAAGATGGCAGGTATGTGTACAGAAAATCTAAGAAGTAAATACACCATTTTATATTTTTATTTCAAATATGTATTTTAAAGTTTCCAGAAACAATGTTTTAAGTCAAATCATTTGTGAGATGTTCCTTTCATTGCTAATCTTGGTAGTTATTACCAATACCTGTGACTTTTTTTTTCATTAGTAGTGGTTGAAATTAAAAATACCCTTAGATAATGACTGTTGCCTTCATGAAACCCATGAAGAGAGAGGCATATACAAATATAACACACAAAGAAAAATTTATGGTATGTATGATATATAATAAACGGCTCAGAGAAAATTAAGTAACTAAGCTCTAATTAAGTGATTGTTTTATAAATCTGATTTCATCCAAGTAACTATGCTACTATTAATATTGCTTGTAATCTGTTGAGAGAAGTATCAACAAGAACTCTTAAAGTCCTTCACATCTCTCAAAATTCCCAGAAGCAAATGGCTTCCTGGGTCCCTCCAAATGAACAATAACAGGGAACTATCATCCCCAGTGGATGCTCTGTCCCATCATGAGAGACAAATAGTGCCCACTAGGGCTCTGAAAACGTATGTTACAAGTTCACCGTGACCTTTTTCGTATATAACAGAGTAGTAGCTAGAAGCACAGAATCTGGAGAAAGAGAATTGTTTTCCAACCAATTTAAAGAGTGACCTCTGGCATTTCCCTAAAATTTCTACCTTAGTTTTCTCACAAAAGCAATTATAGACTTTAATAGCATCTACTCCTCATGATCTTTATAAGAATTAAATGAGGGGTCGGCACTGTGGCACAGTAGGTTAATCATCTGCCTGCGGCACCAGCATCCCATGTGGGCACCAGTTCTAGTCCCATCTGCTCATCTTCTGATCCCATTCTGCTATGGCCTGGGAAAGCAGTAGAAGATGGCCCAACATTTGGGTCCCTACACAAGGTGGAAGACCCGGAAGAAACTACTGGTTCCTGGCTTCAGATCGGGTCAGCTCCAGCTGTTGTGGCTATTTGGGGAGTGAACCAGTGGATGGAAGACCTTTCTGTCTGTCTCTCCCTCTCACTGTCTGTAACTCTACCTCTCAAATAATTAAATAAAATCTTTAAAAAAAATTAAATGAGTTAATACAAGTCAAGTACGTAAGAGCATTTTTATCGTATGATCCTCTCGGATCTTCCATTAATAAATTATTCAGCAATTCCTATGTGTTAACAAATACTGACTGTGTGATGCTCTAGGAAAGTAACAGGAAGTACAGAAATTTCCAAGGTAAAAGTTTAAAAAATTATTTTTATTTAAGAAAGAAAAATGTGACAATTAAGATGAGATCCTGAAATAAACAATGTTTTAGTCCCTTTCATATTGGTTTCTAACTTTCCACAATATGTGCCATAAGGGAATCAGGGTGCTATCCCTAACATCTGTATATCCACTGATATTTCTCTTGTTGTGTGTGTCACTATTCCTACCTGCCGTTCTCTGACATTCCCCATTAGCACAGGTCATTTCCATGTCAAGAACTGTCTATCCCTAGATATCAACTGCCACTCCCAAGAAGATGCAGGTTCATTGTACTAAGAGCATATACTGAAAATATTGCTTTTCTAAGAATTCCAGGACCAATTGCAAACATGAAGAATTGCACTTGAGTTTTACCTTAGGGACAAGTGTTATGTATCAGCCTCTTTATATAAACCTTCCCACAGAGGATCACACAGCTACCATTCTATTATCTTTATAAAACATAATGAGCGACGTGGAGCACAATGTATTCTGAGGGAGACTAAGGTGTGGATACCATCCAGGGTAAAAAGATTTTGAACTACTCATGGCTACTCATGACATACTGATTTTGACATTATTCGAACATGGTTACTACCTGCTGTACGTTTATTTACTATCACCATCACGAACCATGCCACATATTTAATCACACTCTGCACTAGCAGTAAGGAAGTCTGATCCCCACAATGCAGTGAACAGTTATTTGCTTCTTTCTCACTTGGCATTTCTGCAACCCTGTTGTGATTTTGTTTCCAGAACGACTTCTGTCCCTGCTGTTTGGGGAAATGTATCTATAATGTCTTGATCCAAGAATTTCATATTCAACAGATGGCATTCTTGGCTATGTACTCACTATGCTTTCTCTGAGCAGAGCTTAGTGCTTAATATTGCTTGTTCTCTGCCAATCATTTCTTAGCCTACAAGTAAATTTTGATCAAATATGTATTATTCCATGTGCTTTCACTCTGACCCTTTTGAAATTCTGATCTTTATCTAGCACAAGCTGCGAAGGCACCAGTATGCTATTGTTTGGTTCTGTCTTTAAGAGAGATGTCCAAGGTTACATATTTGTATGCACAGAAAAATATAAAATACATCTATACCTACAGAGTAAAAAATATACACATATATATTTAAGTGGAAATTAAGTAACAGTATATATGAAATACCATAATCCTTTATTAAATATAATGTGTTCTGGGCCAATAATTTTCTTATTTAGCTTATTTGTTATAGTTAATATATTTGAAGAATATATATATACATATACATGTATATATACTCACAGAAACATTGTTTCTGAAGGCGGAAGTTTCTCTGTGTACACCATTTAATATACATCTGTCCCTCAATCCTATATCACCAAAATGAAATATGTATGATGCATCATAACGTATTTACAGTTAAAAACCTTTCCATACTTCTGTGTCTATAGATAACCTGTCAGCATGTAATAGGATACGGTGATGCTGTGCATGTGTGCAGAGAGACACACACACACACTGCATGCAAAACCAACTCTTAAAAATACCTGTGGGATCTTTGCTTAATATATACTAAATGGATATGTATATAAAGATAATTGAAAATGAATATTGATGTGAATGGGAGAGGGAGCGGGAGATGGGAGGGTTGCAGGTGGGAGGGAAGTTATGGGGGGGGGGAAGCCATTGCAATCCAAAAGCTGTACTTTGGAAATTTATATTTATTAAATAAAAGTTTAAAAAATGCCAAAAAAAATACCTGTGAGAGATCATCTGAAAAGGCCTTCAAAACACTACAGGTCAAAAATTAGGCTTTTTGCAAAAACTTTAATACTCAAAAGCAATAAAAGCAACTTTTCCCCAGCTTGCTAGCCACACAAGTCTGGACATCAAAAAGACAAATGGTGGAGAAAAATGGTAGGGACAGTGTAGGCTTCTCATAAAGCAGGAACTCAAATCTCATTCATTTTTCTGCCTCACCTAACAAGCTTCTACAAAGCCACAACGGAAAGATTCGATTTTTCGCAAACAAAGCCAAGCCAAGAGTGAACTGGATTAACTGATTCAATGCTTTCAGTTTCCTAATGCTTTGCTAGCTGGCAAAATATACCCTATTTTTCTTTTTCAACTTACTTCATTACTTCCTGGCTTTCTTTAAAGAGTGTCTTCCTGTTAGCCACTAAATCTGCCATCAACAGATTTGACATGGTCATTTGTAGAGAAAGCTCAAGATTTCTTTTGGTTAAAAGGAAAAGGAGAAAAAAAAAAGCATTTGATGCATAGTTGTCACAATATAGCTTTGACTTTATGATGAATTTCAGCAGTTGTGAAGTCAAAGGAAAGTTTAACACTTGTTAATCAATAGTTGAATTAGATAGCTGATGAAAATCCCCTACATTAGTATTTCAACTACAATTTTAACTTCTCTATAATAAAACACAAAAGTCATAATATTAAGTAATTTCAAGCCGGCGCCGTGGCTCAATAGGCTAATCCTCCACCTAGCGGCGCCGGCACACCGGGTTCTATTCCCGGTTGGGGCGCCGGATTCTGTCCCGGTTGCCCCTCTTCCAGGCCAGCTCTCTGCTATGGCCAGGGAGTGCAGTGGAGGATGGCCCAGGTGCTTGGGCCCTGCACCCCATGGGAGACCAGGAAAAGCACCTGGCTCCTGGCTCCTGCCAGGATCAGCGCGGTGCGCCGGCTGCAGCGGCGGCCATTGGAGGGTGAACCAACGGCAAAGGAAGACCTTTCTCTCTCTGTCTCTCTCTCTCACTGTCCACTCTGCCTGTCAAAAAAAAAAAAAAAAAAAAAAAAAAAAATATTAAGTAATTTCACATCTCGGCCCATCAATGCAGGGAAATTAAATTCCTGTCCCTGTAAAGGAACCTATCATATATTTTTCCAACCTTAAATATTTCCCTTCAATCTGTCTATATATTCATTTTTGGAATTCCAATTAGCATTTCATATCCTATAATTTGGTCAGCTCAGCCTCATCCTAATATAGTCAAGTCAGAAAGTATAATAGGATTTCTTACTAACCTACATTAAAAGTATACATATAATCTCTATGTGTAATTCCTAGATAATATATATTCTTTGAATATATTAAGTATAACAAATAGGCTAAATAGCAAAAGTATTAGAATACATGATAAGTGATCATGGTTTTTTTACATGTACTGTTACTTAATTTCTACTTACAATTTGTAAAGAAAAATATTTATGACTTTATACATTTCATATTTCCATTTCAGCATCACTGAGAGTTCTGGGGAAGAATGTGGTACAAGCAAAAAAGAAAAATGCAGCAATTGTTCCCTGTTACTTAATAAATTAAATGTAAGCACACTTTGGCATATCTGATTTCTTTGGTGAGGTCAAGGGCTTGGAGACTATAGCCCGCCCTGCCCCACCACTGAGAAATGAGCATATTGAAGACAGGTTGGGGAGCTCTTAGAGACACTGCAGTCTCCCTCCTTAATCCTGCTGGAACATTTACAACATAGCAGGATGTTTCCTTTGAATGTCAAGATTAAGAACATAATCCTTTAAAGTTTGGCTCAGACACAAATAAAAGTAAAGTTAGATTATTCACTTTTTAAAAGTATAGCAAAAGACATGCTCTGAATTACTCGTAAGTTCCAAGGAAGAGATAATTTTCAAACTCATTTGGGTGGTATGTAATAATGTAAAGAGAGAGTGATATAAAAAGTCTCTTCATCAAATTGGTAATACTCAAACTACATAGTTTTCATTTTCATAATATGAAAAACAGATTAAAATAATTTGTCAATATCAAAATAACTTGTTATTTGTTTTATTGAAAACTAAAATAACATAAAATCAAATTCTGATGTCATGATTCACTGACTTTCTTGTTTTAAAATTTTTAATTGAAACATAATAATTAACTATATTTACAGAGTACATTGCCATAATTTGATAGATACAAATATATAATGGTTAAATCGGGGTAAATAATATTTCTGGATCATCAAACTTTTATCACTTCTATGCTTTAGGAAACTCAAGGCTTTTCTAGTTAATTTGAAAGTGTATGAATAAATATTTAATACTATAATATTCCTTTTAGGTTTTTCTACTTTATTCCAAAATACTGCCTGTTAAATATGCCTTGTAATATTCAGCTTTGTACTACTACTTGAGACTAGTGGTAAGTTTATTCTTTCTCTTACAATCATCTGTAGTTGAGCTTCTGCAAACAAACTTTGCTACAGGTGTGTATTAAAAGGATCAATGTAATGGAAAAGAATTTTCCTTTTCTCTAAGGAACAACCTTGTTCTGTTTTCTATAGCTAGTCATTCATTTACCTTTTCATTGCTTTCTAATAAATAGAAGGATTAAATATTATAGGTTTTAACAGTACCTTGTCAACTCACTAATAACTTCTTACCTTGATTTATTTCTACTTAATCATTTAATTAATTTATAATACTGGGAGACAGAGAAAGAACTCCATTCTTCCAGTTCATTCCTCAAATGTGCAGTACTTCTGAGGTTGTGCCAAGGCTGAAGCTTGGAGCCAAGAACTCAATCCAGGTCTCCTTTATGGGGATGGAAACCAAATACTTGACCCATCACCACTACATGTTAAGGTCTACATTAGCAGGAAGCTAGATTCAGGAACCAAAGCCTGGTAGAGGACCCAGGAATTCTCATATGGGATTCAGGTATCTTAATCCATATCTTAAATGTAGGCCACTCCTGATTTTGTTTTTATATTGCAGACAAAAATATAATTAGTTCAGTCTGTTTTCAGGTAATCAAGAAACTATCATTTTCTATCCTATTAGTTGGATATAGTATTGTTTAAAAACAATTAACCATGACTGATTAATAATAACTGAACCAAAGAATTAATACCCTAATTGAACCCAATTTTCTTAAAAAAATAAAAGAATATGTACAGACTTGTGGAACAGAAAAGTAAAATCAGGTGACATCTTATAACTCCAGCATTTCTTAAAATAGTAAAGAAGTCTTGACCTAGACTTATTTAAATATTTCAGACTAACTTTGGGATTATGTAAGATATTCTGAAAGACCTAGGAGCTAAATTAAATACATTTAAGAGCTATGCTTTTATGATGTTACAAAGAAGACTTAGGTGGGAATGGGCAGTCAGAGAATTGATTATGTAATGCACAAGTGAGAACATAGTACTTTTTATTGTGTTTACTCTTATTGCTAATATTTTCAATATTGTTCTATATTGTTTTCCTTGATTATTCTGCATTCCTTTTAAAATAATTCCACTTTCTTCCATTCTGCATCATACTGTCTTCTATTTCCAGGTTCATTCATTTTGTTTAACTTAGTAGAATAATATATTTATGAATCCAACCAAATGTGTTGATCTAGACGTCTGACAGCTGTTTCTAAAGCCACAATTAACATTCTTACGCATGTCTTATTGTGTTCATGTATTAGTTTTTCTAGGACCTATTAAGGAGAATAGTTGTGTTGTAGAGTATAACATCTTGAACTTTACCAGTTGTTGAGAAGTTTCTCCAAATATTTTCTGATTCTACAAACTTGTACTCCCAACCAATAGTATATAAGATTTTCTATGTCTCCACATCCTTACCCACATTGATATTACTAGATGTTAGCATTCCTTGGGATCCAGCAGTTGTCAAATAGTATTTAAATGTAGCTCCAGTCAACACATTTTTTTCATGTGTTTGCTGGCCATTCAGCTATCTTCTCACATCAACTGCTATTTTTTCTAGTTTAAAAGCTGGTCTATAGATCCCAGTATTGTACATATCTTTTCATACTCTACAGCATTTCCCCCCTCTTTGTTTATGCAGTCATCTGTTGTGTTGGGATTTGTAATGTTAACAAAATCAAAATTTACTCAATATTTTCTTTTTAGTGCATTCTTCTGTTATCTTTTTCAAGAGAAAAAATTGTCTTCACTCTTAGTTAATAATATTTTCCTATTCGATTTTCAATAAGTTTTATATTTCTATCCTGAAATCACTGTTTTTAATTCACCAGGAATTTATTTTATGCATTATGTGAGGTGAATGAGGCTCTACATCCCCTATTCCCAGTTATTCTAGGATAATTTATTAACTGGAGTCAATAGACCATTGTTTTCCTTTGATTTCTAACATAGCTTTTGTAAATGTATTATCCATGGACTTCAAAAAGGTCATAGATATTGAACATAAAACATGTTTCTTCTGTTGCAAAATAAAATTTAAAATCAATACACACGAGGGGCTCACAAAAAAAATTAATGAAAAATGTGTGTCTTGAAAAGCTATGCATGGATTTCAAAATAGTTTTGTACCAAATAAATTTATCTTTAACTCCAATTTCATCTTAAGTTTTTGAAGGATCCTCATACATGGATGAATTATGTGACCTCTTTCTTATACTTATTTATTTGATCTTACTTGCAGGGCAGAAAGACAGGGCAAGAGAGAGGGAGAAAGAGTGTGCCAGATAGAGTTCTCTGATCTGCAGGTCCACACCCCAAATGCCCATAACATGTGAAGCTGCAGCCAGCCCAAACTGGGAACCTGGAACTCAACCCAGGTATCCCATGTAGGTCGAAGGGAACCAAGGCTTGGGTCATTATCCACTGTCTCTCAGGGAATCTGCAGTGGAGCAGCCAGAACTCAAAGAGCACTCTTACATGGAACAGAAACAACCCATGACATCTTAATCACTGTGCCAAATGCCCATCCCTGCTATGTCTTTAAAATAAGTTTTGACATCAGGTGTGGAAATTTCCTATCACGAAATCTGTTCTTAAAATTTATCTTGCCAATTTTTTAAATTAAAAAAAAAACGATTATTTGTTCAATTACTTGAAAGAAAATTTAAGGTGTCTGAGTGCTTTAACTTAAAACAAATTTTATGTTTGGCTTTAATAAGCTTGAGCCTGGCAGATGTTTAAAGTCACTGTAATGTGCTTTCACAAGTTCCACAGAAGCCCCTTCTGGTTCCCCTCTTACTAAAATTATCAGAAACTTCTATTTCTGTACTAGGCTTTAGTCTCTAAGTATTCAGAGTGGCATAGCCTTACTTAAACATCACCACTTGATCATTTTAGACAGGGGTCAAAACAGCTGTAAGCCAGATCTTTCTTCTCCAAGGCTCATATCTCATTCTTGGAAAGCACTAATCCCCCTGAAAACGGAGCAAACTCTGGGACACAGGCTGACCTTAAATAAGTCACCTAATTTTCATTCCTCACTCAAGCAGCTTGTCACCTCTCCTCTTATGTTTTCTAGATTTCTATCCAGTAGACAGCCAGTGGACCATGTGTGTTCTAAATTTCAGGGTCATATATCAAATTCTTCAAGTAGTGACATTGAGGGCCTTCTTCTTTTGGCATCTTGGCATATAGGATGCACTCTCCTTATCAATTTCATTGTAGAGCTTGGGTGAAATGCACATATATTATCCACTCTCATCAAAGCAAGCTATTAACCAGTCTCTACAATCTCATAATTCTTTGTCATTTCCTTTTTATAATCATAAGTTGTGGAGGGATAGTATGAGAAAACAGATAAATCAATTTCAATTTTTTTTTAAATTTCAATTTATTTCTTTGGTTTTTGAAATTAATTCTGAATTTCTCATTTAGCATGCTTTTGCAGAAAGCTTGCATATATTTGAACATATCATGAGATTTGTGTATGTATAGATATGTATAAGATAGCATTTCAAATCAATAGGTTTTCTTTTTTGTATTTTTTGCATTGAAGACCTCAAATAAGATAATTAACATTTTTACCTAGTTTCAAAATTTAAAGGAATTTTTCGGTGTTTCATCATGAAATGTATGTTTTCGTAAGTATCAAGGAAATTCCCATTTATTCTAAATGTGTTAAGATTTTGTTTGACTTGAAAAGAGTTGTTTTATCTGTTAATATGGTCACTCTTTTCTCTTTCCTTAATCTCTTAAAGTGGTGCATTACATTAAAAGATAATCTGTGTTACAATATTGCATGCAAAATCTGTATGGTTTAGAGTTTCATAAAATAATAGCTAAAATAATACTAATTGTGTTGAAACTCTGAAAAATGCAATACTGACATAGGAAGTGTTTAAGAAAGTAAGAATAAAATCTACCTTAATCAGTTGGTTTGTTTGAGTAAACTATTTGGAAACCCTTGTAAGTATAAAGATATATACAACAATTTGATGATTAAATGTGAAAACCAATGATGTATTTTAGACAGCACCATGGTTTAACATTGGCACATAGGGCAGCGCCCTGGCTCAATAGGCTAATCCTCCGCCTTGCGGCGCCGGCACACCGGGTTCTTGTCCCGGTCGGGGTGCCGGATTCTGTCCTGGTTAGCCCCTCTTCCAGGCCATCTCTCTGCTGTGGCCTGGGAGTGCAGTGGAGGATGGCCCAATTCCTTGGGCCCTGCACCCGCATGGGAGACCAGGAGAAGCACCTGGCTCCTGGCTTCAGATCAGCTCGGCACGCCGGCCACAGTGCACCAGAGGCGGCAGCCATTGGAGGGTGAACCAACGGCAAAAGGAAGACCTTTCTCTCTGTCTCTCTCTCACTGTCCACTCTGCCTGTCAAAAAACAAACAAACAAACAAACAAACCTCCATCCAAAGAATAAAATATAAAGCCCACAAGAAAATAAGTGCCAGGAAATGAGTTTTGAAATCTAATCAAACAAAAATTCTAAATAAAGAAACTAATAGTCTTTTTGCTTTTAGCAGTAATCGATAGAAAGATCACATGGCGTAGGAATTGTTCTTGCCTTCTGAACCAATGAATAGAAAGTGGGAAGAAAAACTGAAGCAGATTGAGGAGCGAGCATCTCATTACAAGAGGAAACCACTGTGCTCAGTGTATAGACCAAGCCTGTCCAGGCCAGAGCAACCACCCTCCATTTGGAAGCTATTTCGTCGTCAAACTGAAGCTTTTAATTTCATTAAAAGCTGTAAACAGGTAATTGCCTCATTTTAAATTTTTTATAGATCTATAAGATTTCTTAAACTTGAGTTTGCAGGCATTTGGGGAATGAACCAGTGGATGGAAGATCTCGGTCTATAACTCTGCCTTTCAAATAAATCAATTTTGAACTTCTGTTTCAGAACCTGGTATTTTAAAAAATCTGAAAATTGAATAAAATTCTTTATGAACATTAAGTAGCTACAGTTGAATTTAGATTTTTTTTTACTTTTTTGAATATTTTTTATTTTATATAGGATGTTCATATATTTGCTTTGGAATACAAAATGGGAGATGGACAACGTATTTATCTTGTAACAACCTATGCTCAGCTTTGGTTTTACTATAAATCCCAGTAAGTTGTTTGTAACAGAACAACACATTAAAGTTATATTTACCAAATCTAAAATTTTTGTGAAATTGAGTCTGGATTAGCTTTCACAGTTCTTGACTACATGGTTAGTTATTTCTTTCCAGATTAATTCTCTGCAGTTCTCCTCATGGCATCACGCAGTTGTCTCACCAAGTGTTGAAGAAAATCGTACAAACACCTGTTCATGTATCCAAAGGAAATCCTTTTTCAGATATATATTAAATTGTACTATTAATCATAAATGAATACTCACATTATGTAATATCTGCTTTATATGAGTGGCCTATTCAACTATGCTTCAGACTTGTGTATGGAAAAGAGTCAATATGGATGCCTTGTATTGACTTAAAAGTACTTTTATTACAAAGTTGCTTGAGTAGTTTTGTGTTTGTAAGCATGCAACACCATGTAGATTTACTTATGTCTACATACATGCAGTGCCAGGTGGAGCTGAATTAAAGTCATTAAGATAACATGAAAGATATTTTGCTGAAACTAAATCTCTTCGTGCAATATAAAGATGATGCTGACTGCTTCAGAGTATGTGTTGAGATCCAATCCTACCCATGCCATGTGATGATACAATTCTTTCACTTTTCTTCAAATTACTGCAAACCTTTTATTTGTAAAGGAGGCCAGCTGAACTTGACTTAGCCCACATATCATTTATTTACTAGGCTAGTGTCTATTCTTAATAAGCCATGTGAAAGTCATCCTCTGTACACCAACAAGAATAGAACTAGAAATATGAGCACTGGAAGTTTATTGAAATCAGCTAATTTAGAATTTTTTACCACTTTAAAAATATTATCTTCCTAACATAAAATTTTACAGTTCTTATGGAGAATTCGTGGAATCCCAAGAGTATGTCTTTCTGGGATCCCAGTTTGAGAAAGAACATTGTTTTCTCAATTTATTTCATAGTGACACCAAAACAAAATACAGAAATATTATACATGATCAAAATCATCTGTGTAATGCATAACACTATAGGATTGACTGTTTTCCAGTTAAGTAATGTTAACTGAGTATGACTGTTGAATCTTATTTAATAGAAATTGTTGACGCTATGAGCCGGAAACCTGTTGTGAACAGGTTCTTGTTATCTTGTCATTATTTCCTAGTTACCTGTACTTAAGCATAGTTAACACAGTACTTGATCAGATCAACTTCCATCATTTAAAAGGTACAAATATAAATAATACTTTTGAATTATTCAATTTAGAAAAAATCTCTTGCACTGCTATGAAGTTATTCCTGAAAATGCTGTGTGCAAGCTTTATTTTGATTTGGAATTTAACAAACCTGCCAATCCAGGAGCTGATGGGAAAAAGATGGTTGCATTACTCATTGAGGTAAATGGGAGACTCAAGTTTTTTTTCTTTGTAGCTGTCCATTCATCTCTTCATTCAGTTACTCAGTCCTATCTACGTAACGTTTCTCCTCCTTTTCTTGGGACTTTTCCTTGTGACTTTGATTTTTAAATATCACTTCTGTGGTAAACTGTGAAAAGTCCAACTTATGTCCACATATTTTGTACTATTACTATACCTGGATTAAAAAAAAAAAAAGCCTTGAGGGGCTGGCGCTGTGGTGTAGTAGTTTAAGCATCTGCCTGTGGTACCAGCATCTCATATGGGCGCTGGTTCAAGTCCCGGCTGCTCTGCTTCTGATCCAGCTCCCTGCTGATAGCCTGGGAAATCAGTAAAAGATGGCCCAAGTGTGTGGGCCCTGCACTGTGTGAGAGACACAGAAGAAGCTCCTGGCTTCAGATCAGCCCAGCTCCAGCCGTTTCGGCCATTTGGGGAGTGAACCAGTAGATGAAAGACCTCTCTCTGTCCCTCTCTCTTTAACTCTGCCTCTCAAGTGAATTTTTTTCTTTTAGCCTTCATAAAGATAGAAATTTTGGGATTATCTGCGGTTTGCAGTAACATGTTAATTCTCTAAACTCCATCACATATAGCCAATGCTGGTAAAGATCAGGCAAAGTAATTGTACTATAAAAATTGATACAGAAATGAACTTAAAGGAAGCTTGGACTAAAAGTAGTATCAGAATGTTTGAACTGGCAGGAATTCTGGAAAGCATTTTTTTCTTGTACCTTCATGAAAGAGGAAAGACCTAGAAGAGACTCCTACCCAGTGCTCTGCAGCTAGTTGTTTACAAAACCTTGTTTAGAAATACCATTGTCACTGTTAGCAACTTTCAAAAAAAGAATGTAGTTTTAGTATTTTTAGTTTAGCTGCATCAAACAGGAAGTTACTAAAAAGGATAATGTGGGTTTGAACAGCTAAGTTCTATTAGGATTATTTTTTAAAAATTTAAAGATTATATTCTATGAAGTTGTATTAAAAATGTGTAGATGGGGCAGACGCTGTGGCGTAGCAGGTAAAGCTGCCACCTGCAGTGTTGGCATCCCATGTGGGTGCTGGTTCGGGTCCCGGCTGCTCCACTTTTATAAAGCCTTTCAACAGGTAGCATTCCTCTACAATCACACATTTTTAACTTCTGGATTCTATAAATTATTTAAATACAATTTTCTTTATAAAGTATTTTCAAAAAGTTAAAGGCATAGACATGTGTACATACTTATGGGGTACCGTGTGCTGTTCCGTGATGTATATGTTGTATAATGTCCAGTCAGGGGAGTTATCTTTTCCAGCATTAACATTTCTTTCCCATGAAAACATGGAAAAATCCCATCTTCTGCTTTTTAAATAGAGAAGTATACAGTCAAATAATATTATCTGCAGCCCACTGTGTAATAGAACCCCAGAATTTCTTATTCCTATCTAGCTATAGCCTGGTACCCATCAATCAACCTTTGCCCATCCCTCCCTTGTCACTTCCTACTCTAGCCTCTGTTACCACAATATTATATTTTTAACTTCTGTGAGATTACCTAATTTTTTGAGTCCACATATGAATGAGATCATATGATACTTGTTTTTCTGTGCTTGGCTTATTTCACTTAACATACTGACCTCCACTTGCATCCACATTGTTGGAAATGACAAGACTTTTTTTTTTATAGCTGAGTAATAGTGATATATACCCCACATCTTTATCCATGCATTCGCTGATGGACACCTGGCTATTGTGAGTAGTGCTGCAATAAACACGGGCATGCAGTTAGCTCTTTGGCAGATCGATTTCATTTCTCTTAGATATATGCCCAGAAGAGGGATTCCTGGGTCATATGGTAGTTCTATTTTTAGCTTTTTTGAGGAACCTCCGTACTATATTCCACAATGATTTTATGTTTACATTTAAAGAACTTAAATGTTTATGTAGAGGTCAGCACTGTGACACAACAGGTTAAAGCCCTGGCCCAAAGTGCCAGCATCCCATGTGGGTGCTGGTTCGAGTCCCGGCTGCTGCACGTCCAATCTCTGCTATGGCCTGGAAAAGCAGTAGAAGATGGCCCAAGTCCTTGTCCCTTGTATCCGCGTGGGAGACCCAGAAGCAGCTCCTGGCTCTCTGGATTCAGATCAGTTCAGCTCTGGCTGCTGTGGTCATCTGGGGAGTGAACCAGCGGATGGAAGACTTCTCTCAATCTGGCTCTACCTCTCTGTAACTCCGAAAAAATGTTTACTTAAAGTTTCACTTGAGAAAGAGAATCTAATAGAGTGTGATTACTTATATTACCTTGGGTACCTAAATTTATTCTCTGTATTTCCAAAGCTAACAACTCAGCTTTATTCATTTAGTAAACTATTTTCAAGTTTTGCTAAGCATCAGACACAGTGCCTTGCCTTGGGAATATAATAGTGAGCTTAAAGTTTGAGTTCAAGGAATTTATAATCTAATCTAGGGTAGATGTAATTTAAACAAGATACAACCTTATTTCTGTCTCATGTAACATCCAGTGTGGCTCCACTGTTAGGGACTAGTCTTTTGCTTTGCTGTTCCTAAGATGTTGCCTTATTGATACTGTCCAAGGTGGCTCACCCCAAGTTGTCTGCCTTCTAGTCAGTTGAATGGAGAAGAGCCGCGCCTACGTCTCCCCTTTAAGAATGAAGCCTAAAGTGGCAAACCACCTTCTTCTGACCCCCTACTGGCAAGACTTGGACACATGCCTGTGCCCTATTATAACAGAGTGGGGGAAGTATCTTTGTTCTAGCTGGCCTCCATTTAGCTAAAAATTGTGGTTCTGTTTCTAGGGAAGAGGGAGAAATTAGATGTTGGGGGATAACCTCTGTGATACAGAGGAAACATCAAGACAATCAAGTAAATGATCAAGTAAAATAGTAACTAAGTACTAGAAAGTGAGTTGGACTACATGGGGGAATTTGATGCAGACTGGGACACTGAGGCCACCTTTTGAGAATATGAGAATTGAAAAGTATGAAGGGGAGTGTGGTGCTAAAATAATGCCAAAGTGATGCTAGTTTTTTTTTTTAAAGATTTGTTTATTTGAAAGAGTTACACAGAGGAGAGGCAGAGAGAGGTCTTCTACCTGTTGGTTCACTCCCCATTGGGCCATAATGGCCGGAGCTGTGCCAATCAGGAGCCAGGAGCTTCTTCCAGGTCTCCCATGTGGGTGCAGGGGCCCAAGGTCTTGGGCCATCTTCTACTGCTTTCCCAGGCCATAATAGAGAGCTGGATTGGAAGTGGAGCAGCTGAGTCTCAAACCACTGCCCTGTATGGGATGCCGGCGCTTCAGGCCAGGGCATTAACCTGCTCTGCCACAGTGCCAGCCCCAGCTAATAATTCTAATATATTGTGTAACTGTTGGGTATCGAAGTATTTGGTGGTACTAAACCTTTTGGCTAATCTCAAAATAATCCTATCTGGAGGTTCTTAGTGACTTCATTTTGCAAATGAGAAGACTGAAGCCTAGGGAGAAGTGCCTTGTCTTAAGGTTGCATAGCCAATACTTCTAGGCACTTACATGTGCCAGGCACTGTGCTAACTCTTTAATCTCGTTTTCTTATTTTACTCCTTTCATGATTCCAAAGTTAGCTGCTATTTTTCCTGCTTAGCAGTTGATGAATGTATGTGGGTTTGATTAAAGTTAGAGGTGGTAAACGTCAAAACCAGAACTCAAACTTAGATCTCTGACTTCAAATCTTTTGTTCCAAGTATGTGCTTGCTGCCTTTCCACAATGCATGACTGCTTTCCGTGTCAGTGTCTTCTAGCACCAAAGGTGGTTTCTTGGAAGTGGTTTTGGGTTCAATATGAATGAGAAATTTTCTGCGAACTGGAACTATAAAAACAACTTTTAAACTCAGAGGTGACATTTAAAGAGATGCTTAAAATATTTTTAATGTGATTGTAGAGGAGGTTAATGTACAAATTGTTTGGCTGCTAAGAGGCCTCTTCAATCCTGAGAGCCTGATTTTTAAAAAATATAAACATAATTTAAAAATTACAGGTCTTCAGTTTATAAATAAATTAGTAAGGTTATATTGTACACAACCTGATAGTAAAGCTAATTATTTTTTGACAGGCAGAGTTAGAAAGGTCTTCCTTCCGTTAGTTCACCCCCCAAATGCCCGCTACGGCTGGCGTGCTGCACTGATCAGGAGCCAGGTGCTTCTCCTGGTCTCCCACGCGGGTGCAGGGCCCAAGCACTTGGGCCATCCTCCACTGCACTCCCGGGCCACAGCAGAGAGATGGCCTGGAAGAGGGGCAACCAGGACAGAATCCGGCGCCCGATGACCGGGACTTGAACCCGGTGTGCCGGTGCTGCAAGTTGGAGGATTAGCCTAGTGAGCCGCGGCACTGGCTAGTGAAGCTAATTTTTAATGATTTTGTATTAGTTAAACTTACTGGTACCAAGATACTTGAATTTTGTTCATAGAAAATTTAAAAAAAATTGAAGTATTTACGCTTTGTGTTTTTAGCATGTCTGTAGAGCTCTTCGGGACTTATATAGTGTAAGTTGCTCAGCTGAAGATGTTTTCAACTTGGATTCTAGCACTGATGAAAAATTTAGCCGCCATCTGATATTTCAGCTCCATGACGTGGCATTTAAAGATAACATCCATGTTGGTAAGTGCACTGGTTTTTAAAAATTCATGGAGTTATATTAAAAACTCTTAGTTTCCCTATTCCTCTTGAAATTTTTAACAATACTTGCTAGATTTTATGGTAATTAACCTAAAATGAAATGTGATGTTTCGTGTTTTCAGGATTTACTGATACAGACCTGTCATCCAGGCACATCAGCCTACTCAAGATAGTTGGCATTAGTGGTTCTCATCACAGGTATTTAGGTGGCCATGTATGTCCTGACATGGTCTCTACTGCAGTAGGGTTCATTTTTTGTTTTCTAGGTAATTCTGAGAGGCTTTTCCATTTCAAGCCTTACCTATGATGCTTCATACGTGGATTTTTGACCTTTGTTTTAGCTATGGGGCTTGGGTCCCAGGTCATGTCAAGCAAGGCTTATTACTCTGGCCTCAGAATCAGCCCTAAAGGCATTCCGATCTGGCTGAAAAGCCCATGAGAGTATTTTAGGCATGGAAAGCCAAGACACTCTGGCAAAAAAAAAAAAAAAAAAAAAAAACCCTAAATGAAAGATCTCTGTGAGTGAGATCCCAGTGGAAAGAACAGGTCTTCAAAGAAGGAGGTACCTTTCTCTGAAGGGAGGAGAGAACTTCCACTTTGACTATGACCTTGTCTAAACAAGATAAGAGTTGGAGAACTCAAAAGACTTCCATAGCCTTGGAAACTCATGACTGGAGCATAGGGAGATTACTGATGCCATAAACAGGAGTGTCAATTTGTAAAGTCAACAACAGGAGTCACTGTGCACTTACTCCTCATGTAGGATCTCTGTCCTTAATGTGCTGTACATTGAGACTTAATGCTATAATGAGTACTCAAACAGTATATTTCACTTTGTATTTCTATGGGGGTGCAAACTGTTGAAAGCTTTACTTAATGTATACTAAACTGATCTTCTGTAAAAAAAAAAAAAAAAAAAAAAAAAAGAAGAAATTATCAATTCCCAACTTGACTCTCATTGGGATTAAACATGACAATAGGTCTGATCTGATTTCATCATCATTTAAAAAATCATCTATTATTTTTCACTTTATGTTTCTGTGTGGGAGCAAACTGTTGAAATCTTTACTTAATGTATGCTAAACTGATCTTCTGGATATAAAGAGAATCGAAAATGAATCTTGATGTGAATGGAAGGCGAGAGGGAGTGGGAGAGGGGAGGGTTGTGGGTGGGAGGGACGTTATGGGGGGGAAGCCATTGTAATCCATAAGCTGTACTTTGGAAATTTATATTCATTAAATAAAAGTTAAAAAAAAAGGAAGGCTTATTTATTATTCCAGGCAGAATTTAAGGATTCAGATGAAGTCTAGATATATAATCCTGAAAGTATAACCAGAGTATTTTCCCAGGGCTGGGCATTTATAGATAACAGGTTCAGGTATAAAACCAAGTCAGTCCCACAGAGAAACAAGTAGGCACAATGAAAACGCCAAAAATCAAGGTCTCAATAAAGGCCAAAATCCTGAGTATTTATCAAAGCAGTGATAGGGCAAGTTTTGGGGTTCAAACCAGTGATTGACTTAAGTTCAGGTAACAGATAATGTGTCTCAGAGCTACAAGTGTTTTACAGTCTCACAGCCACATGGGGTAAAGGCATGAACATAGTAGCTAGAGGACTGACATAAACATCAGGAACCTGAAAACTAGTTTAGGATAATGCCAGGTCACAGTGACCTAGTATGCTGTGTACACCGGTCTCCTCATTATCTCTGTTATCTGCCCCCTTGATTGTTCTCTCTCTTTCTCACCCTTAGATCCTAGTAATTGTGGGATCTGTCCTTGTCCCTCTCCCTACTGTTCTCACTTGGATGGTGACCACAATCATTACTTAAATCATCACCTATGTCCTGACTCTCACATCTTTATCTTCAGCCCAAATTGTTCTCATATAGCCAGCTGACTACTAAATGTCCTTACACACACTTCAACTCAGCATGTCCTAGAACAATCTTGGCTCCTCCTTCTGTGTCACTTCTGTGTCCCTGTCCATCTACTTACCCAAGTAGAAATGTTGGTGTCCTCTTATGTGTACCTGCTTCTTGAGTCAGCCAGTGTGAGCTGATGAAGCTCTCAAACCTTTCAAGAGTTATTTGTTACCTTCACAAAGATGTACTGATGTCTTAGTTTGCAAAACGAGGCCTACTGTGCCCTAGCTGGTCTGTCCCTATCTGCCCTTCTTGCTCAGCTCCCACTGTGGCCTGCATTTTCTCTTATCCTTGGACCTTTGCACTGTTCAATTCTGTCTGAAGAGCCATACCTCCTGTTCTCCCGGTCTGTTAAGACTCAGCGTAGATATCAATTCATCGGTTTTTGTCACATCCAAACCCTATGATACAGGTTACTGTTCCGTAGGGTTGTAGAAAGCACCCAGTGCTTATTGTCAGAGCATTTGCTGCTTCTTGTTTTCTTCTTTATTCCACTTAATGTTTCTTTAGGGACGTAACTATTGATTTTTCTTTTCCCTTTGTAATTTTTTAGAGCTACATTATAACTTATATGTCCTAATATATATTTTATTAAAAATTATTTTAAATGTTTTGATTAACAAGTAATACTAGCACATTTTTATGGGATACAGTGCAAAATTTCAAAAGATATGATGCTATAAGCTGATCAAAGCAGGCAGCCAACATACCCACCTCCCTACCTTTCCTCCACATTTACAGCCTACTAGTTCCTCTCCTCCAGTTCTTTATATGGTACACAACATGTTACTGTGGTCTGTAGTTGTCCATCTGTGCTATGAAGCACCTTGTACCCCATATCCAGACTCCTCTATCTCCCACACTTCCCAGTCTCTAGTAATCACTGCTCTAAGTTCTTATTGACTGTCATTTTTAACTTTCATGTATCAAAGAGAACACGTGTTAACTTTCTGTGTGTCACTTCTTTCACTTAATGTAATGACTACCAATTTCAGTTATTTTAACTCTAATGTCAGGATTTCATTCCTTCTGATGGCTGACTAATGTTCCATTGTGTATGTATACCATATTTTCCTTATCCATTATTTATCCATGGACACTTAGGTTTTCTATAGCTTGGCAATTATGAATGATGTTGCAAAGCACATGAGAATGAAGGTATCTCTTTCATATGCTGATGTCATTTCCATTGGATACTTACCCAGAAGCAGGATAGCTGGGTCATATGATTGATCTATTTATTATATTTCCAGATATATTGTATATTACTACATTATAATAATATTGTCCATAATACCATTAATACAGCAGCAGCAATAATAAATACAAGTAGGCATTTAATATTTGCTGAGTTAGTGCCTACTTAGCATGCCTGCATTATCAGAGTATGGAGGGCAGAGTCCTAGCCAGGATATTTCTTTGATCCCTATGTATACTTCCTCATAGGCTGCTCTTTAAATACTAACCATAAGGCTAAAAACTGAGAATCTGTTGCTAGGGAAGAAGGGCAGAGAGAAGTATGCCAGGTCCTTCACAGTCTGCTACAGTGTCTCCTGAAAGCAGATGACATTCATTCTAGACTGTGAATGAATTTCCTTCATATAGTCAAAGGTAAGACAGGCTTTATTAGAATAGCACAAGCAAAGGAATAGAGTTTGGAGTTTGCGGTTAACTTGGGGATCAGTCGACAATCTAATGTAACTAAAGCTAAAGCCATAATCAGGCCTGATAAATGGAATGTCTTCTGAGGCTCTTTCCTCTTAAATCGTGTACTTCCAGAATCAGAGAGGCGGAGAATATGAAGCAGTCAAAAATTTCCCTTCAGTTCCCCTCCCTCTTGATAATATTTCTAGTTGTTATTGTTAGCCTTTTGGGAAAGGGAACAAAGTTAAATGTGAGTGATCAGACTTTGATCTTTGCAAACAAGCTCTTATGCCAATTTACTGTAGTACTGCAGATATCTGTGATTGGTTAGTTCTTTTGAGATAGTCCCTGCCACTGAGATAGACCAAAGAGGGGATGGGGTAATAAGACTGAAGCCTGGAAACAGAAGGCAGAGCTATTGGGGGGGGGGGGGGGGAGGGGACAGTATGTTGGTGTTCACGTCACTGGCTGTCATTGTGCCGTGGACACATTAGCTCCTTGCCAAGGTTCAGAGGCTTAGCCGGCCTCTTCAGTGCTACTGTCAAACATCTGCAACTGTAGACTCACTTCGCTTATTGTCTAGAGTCAAGCAGATATAATTTTAAATTTCCAGGAAAACTAACTTCGTCAATTTATGTTTATATTGCTTTGTTATCCTTTGATGTGTCATTGTTTCCTCTCGGTGTTTACCTTCTCTCTAATTCCAGAAGTAATCATGTCTGTGTATCATTGGATCAAAAGCTTTTGCTTTCATTTTGATGTTTTACAAGAAATTGTACTTATTTCTTTAAGTAGGAAAGTAATTAATCCTGTGATTTTAAGTACTAAAGGCTTCCTGGTAAATGAAGTGACAAATCCAGACTGTGACACTTGCAGAGATTAAAATTAAGTAATTTCTTATAGTATTGCATTTCACCAGTATTGCTACACACAACAGCAGTGTAAAAGCCAAATTGTCACTTGATCTTGTGATATAGGATATATATATATATATATTTATATTTATATTTATATATAGAGAGAGTTTAAAGAATTCCATGTTGCCCTGCCAACTTCTCATGGTAGTGTGGATCACTGTTTTTTTTTTTTGTTTGTTTGTTTGTTTGTTTGTTTTTTTTAAGTAAGCAAGGCAGGCCATTTAATAATATCTGAATAATCATTTTTTGAGGTTTAAATCTTTAGTCTCCTTTTCCCCTGAGAAACCTTTTATTTAATGAATACAAACGTCATACATTTCATAACTACAACTTTAGGAACATAGTGATTCTTCTCATTGTACCTGCTCTCCCACCCTCTACCCCACCCTCTACCTCTTCCCTCTACAATTCCCACTATTATCCTCCCCCCCCCCAAAGAAACCTTTTAAGGAATACAGACTTCATGCATTTTATAAGTACAACTTTAGAAATATAGTGATTCTTCTCACCATACCTGCTCTCTCACCCACTCTCCCACCCCTCCTCCTGCTCCCTCTCCCATTCCCAGTCCCATCCTCCACTAAGATCGATTTGCAGTTAACTTTATACACAGAAGACCAACTCTATAAAAGAGTTCAACAATTTGGCCGGCGCCGCAGCTCAATAGGCTAATCCTCTGCCTGCGGCACCAGCACACCGGGTTCTAGTCCTGGTCGGGGCGCCAGATTCTGTCCCGGTTGCCCCTCTTCCAGTCCAGCTCTCTGCTATGGCCCGGGAGGGCAGTGGAGGATGGCCCAAGTGCTTGGGCCCTGCACCCCATAGGAGACCAGGAGAAGCACCTGGCTCCTGCCTTCGGATCAGCGCGGTGCGCGCGGCAGCCATAGGAGGGTGAACCAACGGCAAAGGAAGATTTTTCTCTCTGTCTTTCTCACTGTCCACTCTGCCTGTCAAAAAAAAAAAATTAAAAGAGTTCAACAATTTGCATGGAAAAAAAAACAAAACTGCTCCTCAACAACTGAGAAAAGGGCTGTTCAAAATCATTGCTTCTTGAAATGTTTCTAAAAAGTGAAATTAAACTTTAAAGAAGCATCTAAAAATGATTTATCTTTTGCAAGCACTTAGACATAATTATAATACAACTCTTTGAGGATAGAGATCCTGCATGGAAAGTTAGTACACAGTGATTCCTGTTATTAACTTAACAATTAACGCTCTTAGGTGTGATGTCAGCGACCACCCAAGGCTCTTGACATGAGCTGCCTAGTCTGTGGAAGCCTTTTGAACCCACAGTCTCTGTCAATCTGTAGCCAAGGCCATAAACAAAGTTCAAGTTCTCTCCTCGCTTCAGAGAAAAATTCCTCCTTCTTTGATGACCACTTCTTTCCACTAGGGTCTCACCTGCCAAGGTCCTTCATATAGGACATTTTTTTGTCACAGTGTCTTGGCTTTCCATGCCTAAAATGCTCTCATGGGCTTTTCAACCAGCCCAGAATGCCTTAAGGGTTGATTCTGAGATCAGAATGCTATTTAAAGGGGTTGTCACTCTGAGTCTTCTGTGTGGGCTGAATCCCATGTTGGAGCCTTCCCTCCTTTTTAATTCTATCTGTAGTTACCAGACCATTAATCCTATCCATACAATCACTGTAACACTTAAGATAGTATTTTTACCACCCAGCTTAAGGGGATTTGGGGTCCCCTGGCAAATTTTTAAACTCTATCCTTAAAAATAAGTCCATAGGAATGTATGCAGAACTATACAGCTTTACAATTACAAACCTCATTCACTTCATAATTACAACTTTAGAAACATGGTGATTCTTCCCACTAATTCCACCTTCACACCCCTTTTTCCTCCTCCCTCTTTTATTCCCACTCTTTTTACTGAGATCTATTTTAAGTTGATTTGATACACATGTTTAACTCTATTTTAAGCAAAGAGTTTAACAAATAGTACAAAAAAACCTTTTTCTCAACAGTCATGACAAGGGCTGTTCAAGTTACTGCTTCTCAAATTGTCAATTTAACTTGTATAGATTGCTTTTTTGGTGCTCTATTATCACAGGTCAGGGAGAATATATGGTATTTGTCCTTTTGGGACTGGCTTATTTCACTAAGTATGATGTGTTCTGGACTCATCCATTTTGTTGTAAATGACCAGATCTCATTTTTTTTATTCCTGCTGTGTAGTATTTCATAGTGTACATATTCCATGGTTTCTTTATCTGGTCTTCAGTTGATGGACATTTGGGTTTATTCCATGTCTTAGCTATTGTGAATTGAGCTACAATAAACATGGAGGTGCAGATAGCGCTCTCATGTACTGATTGCATTTCCCTTAGGTAAGTTCCCAGGAGTCCCACTCTTATTTTTCACTAAGATCTATTTTCAGTTAACTTTACATGCATATAACTAACTCTGTTAAGAGTTCAACAAATAGTGTGAAAAAAACCTGTTCCTCAGCAGTCGAGACAAGGGCTGTTAAAAGTCATTGCTTCCTTTTTTTATTATTTTTTTTATTTTTATTTTTTTGACAGGCAGAGTGGACAGTGAGAGAGAGAGACAGAGAGAAAGGTCTTCCTTTGCCGTTGGTTCACCCTCCAATGGCCACTGCGGCCAGCACGCTGAGGCCAGCGCATCACGCTGATCCGATGGCAGGAGCCAGGTGCTTCTCCTGGTCTCCCATGGGGTGCAGGGCCCAAGGACTTGGACCATCCTCCACTGCAACTCCCTGGCCATAGCAGAGAGCTGGCCTGGAAGAGGGCAACAGGGACAGAATCCGGCGCCCCAACCGGGACTAGAACCCGGTGTGCCGGCGCTGCAAGGCGGAGGATTAGCCTAGTGAGCCGCGGCGCCGGCCAAAGTCATTGCTTCTTAAAATGTCCATTTTACTTCTACAGATTGCCTTATAGGTGCTCTATTAGTTATCACAGGTCAGGGAGAACATATAGTATTTGTCCCTTTGAGATTGGCTTATTTCACTAACAATGATGTTTTGCGGTTTCATCCATTTTGTGGAAAATGGCTAGGTCTTTCTTTTGTGTGTTTTTTGGTTGTTTTTAGCTTTGTGTAGTACTCCATGGTGTACATATCCCAGTCTTCAGTTGATGGAAACTTGGGTTGATTCCATGACTTAGCCATTGTGACTTGAGCTGCAATAAACAAGGGGGTGCAGATAACTTTAACATGCTGATTTAATTTCTTTGGGTAAATGCCCAGGAGTGGGATGGCTGGGTCATATGGCAGGTCTATATTCAGATTTCTGAGGTATCTCCATATGTCTTCCACAGTGGCTGTACCAGTTTACATTCCCACCAGCAGTGGATTAGGGTACCTTTTTCCCTACATCCTTGCCTGCATTTGTTTGCTGATTTCTGTATGAAAGCCATACTAACGGGAGTGGTTTAGATTTGCGTTTCCCTGATGGCTGGTGGTCCTGAGCATTTTTTTCATGTATCTGTTGGTCATTTGGATTTCCTCTTTTGAAAAATGCCTGTTTGAGTCCTTTGCCCATTTCTTAACTGGGTTGTTTGTTTTGTTGTGGAGTTTCTTGATCTCTTTATATATTCTGGTTATTAATCCTTTATCAGTTGTACAGTTTGCAAATAATTCCTCCCATTCTGTCAGTAGCCTCTTCAGTTTGTTGACTGTTTCTTTTGCAGTACAGAAGCTTCTCAATTTGATGTAATCCCATTTGTCAGTTTTGGTTTTGATTGTCTGTGCCTCTGGGGTCTTTTCCAAGAACTCTTTGCCCATGCCAATGTCTTTCCCTAAGGTTCTCTAATTTGATGGTATCAGATCATAGATTTATGTCTTTAATCCATTTTGAGTGGATCTTTGTGTAAGGTGTAAGGTAGGGGCCTTCGTTCATACTTCTGCGTGTGGAGATCTGGTTTTCCCAGCACCATTTGTTGAAGAGACTGTCCTTGCTCCAGGGGTTGATTATAGCTCCCTTGTCAAAGATAAGTTGGTTGTAGATGTGTGGATTGATTTCTGGCATTTCTATTTTGTTCCATTGGTCTATCCATCTGTTTTTGTATCAGTACCAGGCTGTTTTTATTATAACTGTCCTGTATATCTTGAAATATGGTATTGTGATGTCTCTGGCTTTGTTTTTGTTGTATAAGATTGATTTAGCTGTTTGGGGCCTCATGTGTTTCCATATGAATTTCAGCATTTGTTAATGTATCTGAGAAGAATGTCCTTGGTATTTTGATTGGTATTGCATTGAATCTGTAAATTGCTTTCAGTAATATGGACATTTTAATTATTCTTCTAATCCATGAACATGGAAGATTTTTTCAGTTTTTGGTGGCTTCTATTTCTTTAATGTTTTGTAATTCTCATTGAAATTTCTCATAGAAATCTTTGACATCCTTGTTTAAATTTATTACAAGGTATTTGATTTTTTTTTGTGTGTGTGTATGGCTATTGTGAATGGGATTCATCTTAGAAGTACTTTCTTGGAGCTGGTGCTTTGGCATAGCAGGTAAAGCCGCTGCCTGCAGTGCTGGCATCCCATATGGGCACTGGTTTGAGTCCTGGCTGCTTCACTTCCCATCTAGCTCTCTGCTGTGGCCTGGGAATGCAGCAGAAAATGCCCCAAGTCCTTGGACCCCTGCATTTGTGTGGGAGACCCAGAAAAAGCTCCTGGCTTTGGATCGGCGCAGATCCTACCATTGCAGCCAATTGGAGAGTGAACCAGCAGATGGAAGACTGATCTCTCTCTCTCTCTCTCTCTCTGCCTCTCCTCTCACTGTGTAACTCTGACTTTCAAATAATGTTTTGCATGTGGAGATCTGGTTTTCCCAGCACCATTTGTTGAAGATGTTCTTTCTCAGCCATGGTACTGTCTGTGTATATAAAAGCTGTTGATTTTTTCGTGTTGATTTTATATCCTGACGCTTTACCAAACTCTTCTATGAGTTCCAATAGTCTCTTAGTGGCATCTTTTGGATCCCATATATATAGACTCATGCCATCTGCAAATAGGGATAGTTTGACTTCCTCTTTCCCAATTTGTATCCTTTTGATTTCTTTTTCTTGCCTAATGGCTCTGGCTATAATGTCCAGGACTATATTGAATAGTAATGGTGAGAGTGGACATCCCTGTCTGGTTCCGGATCTCTGTGGGATACTTCCAGTTTTTCCCCATTCAATAGGATGCTGGCCATGGGTTTGTCATAAATTGCCTTGATTGTGTTGAAGAATGCTTAGAGTTTTCATCATGAAAGGGTGTTGTATTTTACCAAATGCTTTCTCTGCATCTATTGAGATAATCATATGGGTTTTGTTTTTCAGTTTGTTAATGTGGTATATCACATTGATTAGCAAATGTTGAACCATCCTTGCCTACCAGGGAGGGATAAATCCCACTTGTTATAGGTGAATGATCTTTCTGATGTGTTTTTGGATTCAGTTGGCTAGAATTTTGTTGAAGATTTTTGCATCTGTGTTCATCAGGGAAATTGGTCTGTAGTTCTCTTTGTTGTATCTGTGTAGTTCTTTTGTACAGGTTTAGGAATTAAGGTGATGCTGTCTTCATAGAAGGAATTTGGGAGGATTCCCTCCCTTTCAGTTCTTTTGAATAGCTTGAGAAGAATTGGAGTTAGTTCTTTAATGTCTGGTAGAATTCAGCAGTGAAGGTGTCTGGTCCTGGGCTTTTCTTTTTTGGGAGGGTCTTTATTACTGATTCAATTTCTGTCTGGACTGTTGATCTGTTTGGGTTTTCTGTGTCTTCATGGCTCAATTTAGGTAGGTTGTATGTGTCCAGGAATCTATCCATATCTTCTATGTTTCCCAGTTTGTTGGCATACAGCTTTTTGTAGTAATTCCTGATGATTCTTTTTATTTCTGTGGTGTCTGTTGTTAAATTTTCTCTTTCATCTCTAATTTTATTGATTTTGGTCTTCTCCCCCTTTTTTTTAATTGGGCCAATGGTGTATCAATTTTGTTTGTTTTGGGTCGTTTGATAGTATCCCATAGATGTCCAAGAGTGTTTTTTAGTTTTCTAATTTTTCTTTTTTTGGTCTGACTATAAAATTTCCAGCAATCTGTCTTTAACTTGGATATTCTTTCTTCTGCTTCACCGAGTCTGTTGCTAAGGATTTCCATTGCATTTTCTACTTGTTCTATTGAATTCTTCATTTCCAAGATTTCATTTTGATTTGGTAAATCTTCTATTTATTTACTTACTTACTTACTTAGCAGAGAGGAGGTTTGTTCTGCTCTATTGGCTTATTCTCTTGCTCACCTCCTCTCCTCAAAGGAGACCAGTGCCTGGGTGCTAGCCCTAGTGGGTACAATATGCATCTGCACTGCCACAAGAAGCACACAGCGAATCTGAGCAGTCCTTGATGTGACCATGGATGCCATAGCAATGACCCTCACCAGGGAATCCAGGAGCATGGGGAGCCTCCCACAGTGACTGTGCAAAGTCCCATGCACACCCTGAGCCCTCCCACACAGCCACAGCGTTTCTCACAGTCCGGGCTCACAAGCCTCCCACGGTCAGCCCCTTCAGTTCTCCCAGCCAGTCTCGGGTGTCTCAGCTTGGCTAGTCGCTGGGCGCATGGACATGAACTGGGGTAGCTCTTACATAAGTCCAAATAGTGCCCACCCTCCCTCGGCTTGTTACAGGATGCTGGTGCAGGGTGGTCGGGGAGAGAGGAACATGCCACCTTATTTTCTCTTCTAGTTTGGCAGGTACGCTGTCCCCCACAGGGCTCCAAGCTGGATTCCTGCTAGGCTCTTACCACAGCTTTATCACCAGTGGCTTGGGCTGCTACAGTCTGGTCTCACTGCACTCTCCACAGCTGGTGCTGAAGTTCTCAGCTGCTGGTCCTGAGTTGGGTGTGTCCACATCCTCCATATAGGTCCAAATGTCCCTCTAATTTGCATGTCATTTCTTCTGTGGCTTTCTTCCTAATTCTTCGCTAAGATCACACTCTCTCCACTTTTTTTCTGAACCTCTGTTATTCAGAACTTTCAGGATAAATGTAGTTGGGAAAAGTATATTTTTATACTTTTATATATACCATACTTTTATACTTTTATATATACCATAGGCCATCCCACAACAAATGTGGGGGAGGGATAGCAGTAGCCACAGCCTTTCAGCTGTGGGAGGCACGGTTCTCCTGGCATGCCGTGGCAGGCAAAGGAGAGAGAATGAGTTCCTAAGAAGTTTGCCACCATCTGGATACCAGGAGGGTAAGGCAGAGGTTCTTGCAGTGTTTCTCACCATCGTCTTGGAGCCATTTCCTCATATAAACTGTGTTCTTTATTCATTAATAGCAAAAACAATTCAACTCCGTTCTCATTAATCAAAGTAATGAGGACAGGCGTTTAGCCTAGTGGTTAAGACCCTGCTTGGGAAATACACATCCCATATCAGAGTGCCTCAGCTTGAGTCTGGCTCCACTTTTGATCACAGTTTTCTGCTATTAGCCTGGGAGGCAGCAGGTGATGGTTCAAATAGTGGTCCCTGCCATGCTCCTGTGAGATATACGTTGAGTTCCTAGCTCCTGACTTTGATTTGGCCCAGCCGGTCTGTTGTGGGCATTTGGGGAGTGAACCAGTGGAAGGGAATTCTGTTTGTCTCTATGGCTCTCTGCCTCTCAAAATAGAAACTCTAAAAAGAAGTTCTTTAAAAAATGGTGCTTTTTTGATGACATGTTAGGGTTAGATCTATGCTAGCAACATTGATACACCGCAAATTAACTTTCTCTTCTAAAATGGTTTGTTTCCAAATTGCAACAAGCTTCCTGCCAATGGAAATTTAAAAAGTAAAAGATTGCATAGCTTGAAGGAAGAGAGATGTGTTATAGTTTCTACCAAAACAATTTTAAAAGCAGAAATCAAAGGAAACGCCTTTCATGTGCAGATTTGAATCTGAATCTTGAATTCCAGTTCACATGAAAGAATTAATCATAACACCTTTTTTTCCTTAGGTAATTTTGTGAGAACAATTTTGCAGCCTGCTCTTCAGTTGATTGCCAGTGAAGATGACGATAGCATTTCAGAGACAGTGGACCAGGGATTTTCCCACTTTTCTGAAGCACCAACAAAACAAGGGGCTTCGTGTAACAAAATGTCCCCAGATAAGGACACAGGAGAGAGCTGGACATTGAATTCAGAGAAGCTGAGGCAGCTGGGATCAGCGAAGCAAAGCGATCCTGATCTTTCATTTTTAGTTGTGAAGAATAATGTGGGAGAAAAGCATCTTTTTGTAGATCTAGGTAAGTAACATTGACAGTTGTTTCTTTCTGACTGTCCTGATGTCCTCTTGTGAGACACCTGTCCATGCTCACTGTCACTGTGCACAGGGTTCTCATTACCATCTCATTATCATCGCGCTCCCCAGCGACAGTGCAGGTCAGGAACAGAATGTGATCAGCCCGCTTAGGCTTGGGGAATCCACAAGGCTTCAGTTCAGAGATCTTGGGGCGATCCCTGTGGAACAGAAGCCCCAGCCTGGCCTGGGCTCTGAACGAGAGTGCCTGTGGCATGCTCTGCTCCAAGTGTCCAGGGAGTTCTGTGAGGGAATGGGGAGACCTGCACCCTCCAGCATGCCAAGAGTTTAAAGCAGATTCAGTCAACTTGAGAAACAATATAAAAATGGTACTCACATCACAAAGCAAGGCTGAGCTTGCTCTTCCCTGAAGAGCTTTGTGGTAGAGGCAGGGCAGGCTTTTGATCCTGGCCGGGAGCCTCGAGTTAGCCTTCTTTCACAGACTGGTGACTTCTGCACCCAACCGTGCTCAGTTTGGGTCTCTGAACCTGAGTGTGTAGAAGGCTCTAGTGTGGCAAGACTTAAGCCTGATGTAATATACAACCTAATGAAGTTCTAACTTGTGATTTGGAAAGCTGTAAGAGCATTTTTGCCATTGAGCACTTCAGAGAGCTGCAGTGCACACAGGTTGAGGGCAAGTGGGCTTTAATTTGGGGCAATGTTTTCGGGCTGACAGTGGTACCAAGGTTAGAGAATTGTTCCTGATTATCTTTCCAGTGCCCCTGAATCAAGTGCCAGAATTTGGAAATCTAAGTCGGGTAAGTGCAGTGTGTCAGTTTTGGTAGGCCTAGGATCAAGCAAAGATAATGCATAACAGTAAGAGCAACATTATCCAATAAATATGCTGTGCCTCTAACCCAGTGTTGAAGTCCCTAAACAGAATACCCCAGTTCATGACCGTTCTATCCTTGAAGTCACATTACTGGGAAATAATAGGAATTAGGAAGAAATAACAGGAAAACAGTCAGGAAATTTCTCTGGTATTCTTGAATGACAGATTTTAACAATATATATTTACATATTAAAAGAGGATGAGGAAGTATTTTACTTGAACTATCCTTTGAAAGTTTCAGAGATTTAATAGTACATGCAGATTTTTGTTGTTTAAATTTTATCTTATTGTAGTTCTATAGTATGTCTTGAAATCAGGAATTGTGATACCTCCAGCTTTGTTCTTTTTAAAAAAAGATTTATTTATTTGAGAGGCAGAGTTATAGACAGAGAGGTCTTCCATCCACTAATTCACTCCTCAGATGGTTGCAACGGTCAGAGGAGAGCCAATCTGAAGCCAGGAGCCAGGAGCTTCCTCTGGGTCTTGTTCTTTAAGACTTCCTATTACTAATTGAATTTCATTGCTGCTGTTGGTCTGTTCAGGTTTTCTATGTCTGCATGGCGCAATTTGAGTAGTTGTGTTGTCCAGAAATTTATTCATTTATTCTAGATTTTCTAATTTTTTTTATTGTATAGTTTCAAATAGTTCCTACTCTGGTATGAGTTATAATGTGTCTTTTACCTCTGGATTTATTTTAGTCTTCTCTCATTTTCTGGTTACTCTTGTTAAATGTTTTTGGATTTTTGTTCATCTCTTCAAAAATCCAAATTATCATTGATCTTTTGTATTTTTATTTTCTTGGATTTACTTCTTTGACTTTTGTAATTTTGTCCTATTAACTTTGGAATTGCTTTTTTTTTCAGTTACCTATGATACATCATTAGGGGTGTTTTGATTTTTTTTTTATGTAACTGCTTATTGCTGTACACTTCTTAGTACTGCTTTTGCTTCATGCCATACATTTTGTTGTATCCTATAGATTTGTTGTGTTTCTATTTTTGTTTCAAGGAATTTTAATATTTCCCTTTTGATTGCTTTGATTCACTCCCCAAATGACTGCAATGGGCAGAGCTGAGCCTATCTGAAGTCAGGAGCCAGGAGCTTCCTCTGGGTCTCACACGTGGATGCAGGGGCCCAAGGACTTGATCCATCCTCTGCTGCTTTCCCAGGTGCATTAGCAGGGAGCTAGATAGGAAGTGGAGCAGCTGGGACTCGAACTGGCGTCCATATGGGATGCCAATGCTGCAGGACAGGGCTTTAACCCATTGCACCACAGCACTGGCCTGCCCCATATATTTTTATAATTCCTAAAGTTAATTTTGCTGTTCATTTCTAGTTTTTATTCCATTGTGGTCAGAAAAGACAAATGTTATGATTTTGATTATTTTTTTTCTTGAGACTTGTTTTGTGGCATAGTGTATGGTTTATTCTTGAGATCTTAATATGTTGATGAAAGGAATGTGTACTCTACAGCTGTTGGATGAAATGTTTTATAAATGTCATTAGGTTCACTTAGTTTATTGTACAGTTTAATTATTCTGAAAGGCAGGAAGAGACAAAGAGAGCGCTCTCCTATCTTCTAATTCATTTCCTAAGTGCCCACAGTAGCTGAGCTGGGCCAGGTCCAAGCTGGGATCCAGGAAGCTAATCTGGTCTCTTATTTGGGTACAGGGATCCAACTACTTGAGCCATCACCTGTTGCCTCCCAAGGTACGCAATATCAGGAAGCTGGAGTCAGGGGTGTATGTAGTACTCAGCCCCAGGCACTCTGCTATAGGATGCTGGTGTCCCAAGAATGTCTTAACTATTGCACCAAATGCTTGCCCCTGTGATATAGTTTAACTATGATATTTCTTTGCTGATTTTTCTTTTGGTCTGGATGATCTTTCTACTGATGGAAACGGTGTTTATGTCCCTCACTATTGTTGTGTTTGGGCTTATCTCTCCCTTTATATCTGATGTTTGCTTTATGAAATTTGGCACTGTAGCCTTGCAAAAACACTTAAAGTCATCTTTTTGATGAATTGATCCTTTGATCATTATATAATGACTTTCTTTGTCTCTTTACAGTTTTTGTCTTAAAGTCATATTGTCTGATGAGTACAGTTATTCCTGCTCATTTCTGGTTCCATTTGCAGGGGATATCTTTTTCCATCCTTTCACTTTCAGCCGGTGTCTTTCTTTATTGGGGATTTAAGTTTCTTGTAGGCAGTATATCACTGAACTTTTTTTGTATTTTTTTTTTAAGATTTTATCTATTTATTTGAGAGACAGTTACAGTCAGAGAGAGGGAGAGACAAAGAGAAAGATCTTCCATCTGTTGGTTCACTCTCCAAATGGCTGCAATGACCAGAGCTCGGCCGATATGAAGCCAGATGCCTGGAGCTTCTTTCGGGTCCAAGTGCTTGGGCCATCTTCTAATTTTCCAGGCCCTACCAGAGAGCTGGATCGGAAGAGAAGCATCTGGGACACAAACTAGTGCCCCTGTGGGATGCTGGTGCTGAAGGCAGAGGCGTAGCCTACTGTGCCACAGTACTGGCCCTTGGACTTTTTTTTTTTAACCCATTCAGCCATGTGTATCTTTTATTTAGAGAAGTTCATTTAAATTTATTTTTTGGTAAGTTATGAATTAGTCCTTTTTTAAAAATTTCTTTTTATTTTGAATATTCTTTGTTTTTTTTTCTAGTATTTTTAAACTTTTATACAGTTTTTATGGTGATAATTATCTTTCTTTTGCTTTTCTCTGTAGCACTTCCTTAAGCATTTTTTGTAAGGCAATCTGGTGGTGATGAAGTCTGTTTTTCTCATCTTAGTAAATATTTCTTGTTCATTTGTGAAAGAGCTTTTCCAAGTATAGTGTTCTTAATTGACAGTTTTTTTTTTTCTTCAGAACTTGTAATATATCACTTTCCCTCTTGGCTTGTAAGGTTTCTTTTGAGGAATCTGCTGTTGGTCTCGTGGGAACTCCCTTAAGTGTGACTTGAAGCTGTTCTCTTGCAGATTGTAGAATTCTCTCTCCATAGTATATATATTTTTTCTTTTCTTTTCTTTTTTTTTTTTTTTTGACAGGCAGAGTAGACAGTGAGAGAGACAGAGAGAAAGGTCTTCCTTTGCCGTTGGTTCACCCTCCAATGGCCACCGTGGCCGGCGCACTGTGCTGATCCAATGGCAGTAGCCAGGTACTTATCCTGGTCTCCCATGGGGTGCAGGGCCCAAGCACTTGGGCCATCCTCCACTGCCTTCCCGGGCCACAGCAGAGAGCTGGCCTGGAAGAGGGGCAACTGGGACAGAATCCGGCGCCCCGACCGGGACTAGAACCCGGTGTGCTGGCGCCGCTAGGTGGAGGATTAGCCTATTGAGCCGTGGTGTCTTTGATGAATCAAAGTTACTACCTTTAAATAATAGTAATAGTCTGATTTATTAGTGTTTTCCTCTGTGGTTATTTATTGGAATTCTGTAAAATATCTTTGCTTATCCCCGGGTCTTGAAGATATTCTGCTTATCTGTATTAACTTTTTTAAAAAATTAATATTTAAAAATTTTTTTGAAATTTATTTTTTAAGGAATACAAATTTCATAGGTACAACTTTAGGAATATTGTTACTCTTCTCACCATATCAGCCCTCCCACCCACACTTCCAACCCATCTCTTCCTTCTCTCCTTGCCAGTACCATTCTCCATTAAGATTGATTTTCAATTAACTTTGTACACAGAAGACCAACTCTATGTTAAGTAGATTTCAACAATTTGTGTGTGCACTTGTGCGTGCACACACACACACACAAACCTGGGAAACTGGTTTTACAATTAATTCTCAGTACAACTCATTGAGGACAAATGTCCTGCATGGGGAGTTAGTGCACAGTGACTCCTGTTGTTAATTTAACAATTAACACTCTTATGTATGACGTTAGTGACCACCCAAGGCTCTTGAAATGAGCTGTCTGGGCTATGGAAGCCTTTTGAGTCCACAAACTCCGTCAGTATTTGGACAAGGCCATAAGCAAAGTGGAAGTTCTGTCCTTCCTTTAGATAAAAGTACATCCTTCTTTGATGGCGACTTCTTTTCACTGGGATCTCTCTCACAGAGATCCTTCATGTAGAACATTTTTTGCCACAGTGTCTTGGCTTTCCATGCTTGAAATGCTCTCATGGGCTTTTCAGCCAGACCAGGAAGACTTAAGGCTGATTCTGAGGTCAGAGTGTTATTTAAAGCGATTGTCATTCTATGAGTCTGTTGTGTGGACTGCTTCCCATGTTGGACATCCTCTCCTTTTTAATTCTATTACCAGGCACTTGATCCTGCCTATATGTTCACTTTAACAGTTAATATGATCACTTCAACAATTAAGATGGCATTTTTACCACCAAGTTTAATGGGATTTGGAGTCCCTTGACAAATTTGTAACTGTATCCTTAGAAGTAAGTCTGTAGGAATGTATGCAGAACTATATATATTAATAGGTAAAAACATCCTCCTCCCTCCCTTATTCCCACTCTTATGTTTTACTGATATCTATTTTCACTTGACTTTATATACGTAAGATTAACTCTATGTTAAATAAAGAGTTCAAATAGGATGCAGAAAAAAAAATCCAAAGCCAGGAGCCAGGTGCTTCCTCCTGGTCTCCCATGCGGGTGCAGGGGCCAAGCACTTGGGCCATCCTCCGCTGCCTACTGGGCCACAGCAGAGAGCTGGACTGGAAGAGGAGTAACTGGGACTAGGACCTGGCAGCCATATGGATGGTGGCACTGCAGGCGGAAGATTAACCAAGTGAGCCACGGTGCTGCCCCCCCCAGGGTTTTTATAGTCCCCAGGCAAACAAGTATTAGGTTGTCTGCATTCCTTCTTTCCCCTGGCCCTGCTGGACCAAGGATGGCCCACCTTATTGATTGCCCCCACCTGGTCCTGGCAGACCAAGGACTGCCCGGTGTCAGGTTTCAGCACAGAGAAGCATCCTGGGCCTAGCCACTTCCTTTGTCTTGTGAGAAGCCTGTCATGGCGTGGCTCTGGCCTCTCACAGTGTGGGATGCAGACGCCGCAAGCAGAGAACTAACTTACTGTGCCACAGCACAGGCCCCCATTTGTTTTCAATTGAAAAGTTGATAGAAAACTGTCTAGCTTGTACTTTCTGGAAATAGCATTCTTCCATGTCAATTCTAAATTATCTTCATACCTCAAAAGGCTCATGGAAAATCAAACTAAAAGATAAATTTATTTTGGTGCAAACAATTCTTGAAATCTGTGCTTGCAAGGGTTCTTCAGAATCTTCATGGAAATTGCACAGATTTCATACATACTACTTTACTAATTTTTGATGTAGGAGTTTATACAAGAAATAGAAACTTCCGGCTGTATAAGTCATCAAAACTAGGAAAGCATGTGGCTTTGGAGATTGCTGAAGATAACAAATTCTTTCCTAAACAATCAAAAACGATTCCTGAAGAAAACCAGTATTTCCTCTCTTCTTTGGTATGCAATGTCAGGTATGTAGGCAAAAATTAAACTGTTGTATACTCCTGATTGATTATTCAGTCATGAATGCTATTGCATATTGCTAAAAAGTGAATTGTGTAAATTCATCCTATCTCAAGAAAATGACTCTCCATTCTTAAAATACTCTTTTCTGAGATTTTTAGCCACTTAGTTTCCTCTCTGTATCTTTTTTTTTTTTTTTTTTGACAGAGTGGACAGTGAGAGAGACAGAGAGAAAGGTCTTCCTTTGCCGTTGGCTCACCCTCCAATGGCCACCGTGGCCGAGGCATTATGACCGGCGCACCGCGCTGATCGATGGAAGGAGCCAGGTGCTTCTCCTGGTCTCCTATGGGGTGCAGGGTCCCAGTACTTGGGCCATCCTCCACTGCACTCCCTGGCCACCGCAGAGAGCTGGCCTGGAAGAGGGGCAACCGGGACAGAATCCGGCACCCCAACCGGGACTAGAACCCGGTGTGCCGGCGCCGCAAGGCAGAGGATTAGCCTAGTGAGCCGTGGCGCCGGCTCCTCTTTGCATCTTTTAAATGATTATATCACGTATTTTTCAGTTTTTCTAAAATGAATATCACTTTTATAAAGAATGAAAACAACTACCTGAGCTGGACCGGAAGAGAATCAGCTGAGACGTGAACCTGGCCCATGTGGGATGCTGGTGCTGCAGGTGGAGGCTTAGCCTGCCACGCCACAGCGCTGGCCCCACTTCCTTTATTTTTTAAAGTGGACATAATACCACCTATTTTCAGAATTTTTAGTAGAATTAAATATGTTAAAACCGTTCACATAAAATACTTAAAACAGTGCCCAGCACATGTTAGCATCTCAGGAGATGTCAGTTGGCACTAGTGGTGGATCTGAGAGTCTAGGAGTTGTATCAAAATTGTGTATCTCCTGCTGTGTTCCAATATCGATCCTACAGACAATGGAGGGCTCTTCCGTCGAATAGGATTACCTCAGGGCCCACGCTGTGGTACAGCTGGTAAAGTTGCTGACTACAGTGCTGGCATCCCATATGGGTGCCAGTTCAAGTCCCAGCTGCTCCACTTCAGATCCAGCTCCCTGTTCATGTGCCTGGGAAAGCAGGGAATGATGGCCCAAGTCCTTGGGCCCTGCACCCACATGGAAGACCTGGATGAAGCTCCTGTCTCCTGGCTTCAGCCGGGTCCACCCCTGGCTGTTGTGGCTCCTTGGGGAATACACCAACAGATGGAAGACCACTCTCTGTATCTCTCCCTTTCTCTATAATTCTCACTTTCAAAGAAATAGATTTTTTTTCTGGTGCTGTGGTACAGCGGGTTAAAGCCCTGGCCTGAAGCGCCGGCATCCCATATGGACGCCGGTTCTAGTCCCTGCTGCTCCTCTTCTGATCCAGCTCTCTGCTGTGGCCCACGATAGCCGTGAAGATGGCCCAAGTCCTTGGGCCCCTGCACCCATGTGGGAGACCCAGAAGAAGCTCCTGGCTCCTGGCTTTGGATCAGTGCAGCTCCAGCCATTGCGGCCACCTGAGGAGTGAACCAGTAGATGGAAGACCTCTCTCTCTCTGTCTCTACCTGTCTTTCAAATAAATAAAAATAAATCTTTAAAAAAATGTAGGATTACAGGAGCCGGAGCTGTGGCATAGCGGGTAAAGCTGCCACCTGCAGTGCTGGCATCCCATATGGGCACCGGTTCAAATCTCGGCTGCTCCACTTCCAATCCAGCTGTCTGCCATGGCCTGGGAAAGCAGCAGAAGATGGCCCAAGTGCTTGGGCACCTGCACCCGTTGGTAGACCTGGAAGAAACTTCTGGCTCCTGGCTTCTTATCAGCTCAGCTCCAGCCGTTGCAGCCAATTGGGAAGTGAACCAGCAGATGGAAGACCTCTTTCTCTGTCTCTCTGCCTCTCCTCCTCTCCCTGTGTAATTGACTTTCAAATAAATAAATAAATCTTTTTTAAAAAAATAAAAATTATCTTACTTTTCTTTTGTGTGTCTAAGTATATACCAGATATTTTTATTTCAAGGAGCCAAGGCTAAATTTTTTGATTACAAATGTGCCTTTTCTTTGAGTAAATTTTAATCAGTTTTTCCCTTTAATCTTTTTTTCTTCATATTTTGCTCTTATTCACGGTTTTTTCTTTTTTATTCACGGGTTTATAACAAATTTCAAAGGCTCCATGTGTTTGGGGAATAGTACGGTAGTTCATTCCCCAAATGCCCACAACATGCAGGGTTGGGCCAGGCTGAAGTTGGGAGCCAGGAACTCAGTCTGGGTTTCTCATGTGGGTGGCAGGGACCTAAATAGTTGAACCATCACTGTTGCCTCCCAGGTGCAGGTTAGCAGGAAGCTGGAATCAGAAGCAGGGCTGAGATTCAACCCAGGCTCCTGGATTTGTGATGCAAATGTCGTAAGTGGCATCTTAACTCTCAGGCCAGACTTCCCCCTGAGAAAACTGCTGAACAGTGATCATCCTACTCTGTTAAACTGACAAATTTTTTATTTTTTTAACTAACAAATCATATTTTTTTTTAGATGAATAGAATTGGTGTTTTTGTGGAGAAATGTGGCTTAGTTACAGATCTATTTGGAATTTAGTTTTCTTTCTATATATCCCTGCTTGTTTAATTCTAATATAATTTTTAATTATTTTCTTCAGATTCTCAGATACTTTACGAATTCTAACATGTGACACACCTCAGAATAAAAGAAAGCGAATGAAGCACTTTAATAGTACCAGCCCTTCAGGTAATTTTAAAAGTAATTTTCTATCAGAATTTAATGATTAAAAACTCACTTTGCCTTAAAAGGTCATACAACGTAAGTATTCATCTCTGCTGATTACTGGAGATTACTTTGAGGTTGCTATTCAAAGTGAAAAATGGTTTTAAAGATTATTATTAAAGTATTTACTAGTTTTCATTGTATGGAATTTTTCAAAACAGTATAAGGTGATTAGATTTTTTGATAAACACATGAAAATAAAGTAAAAATTCTCTTTACGCTTTTGTCCGCAGTCCAAGAGGGGGACCCTGCAGTAGTTTGCTACTTGGTCCTGCAGAGCTCCCCCTGTATTTTCAGTACAGGGAGATCTTCCTCATGCTTGTAGTGACTGCACAGTGTTTGTAGAGCGGCCCTATCAGGATTTACCCATGCTCGTCCTGAAGAAGTGCGGATTTTTCTCTTAAGGTTCCTTACATAAACCCTCCAGTAAATATTTTTATTAATATGTTTCAGTATATTGCTTTATTATAAGTAGGGAAAAACAAAAATAATTAAAGGTACAACAAAATTGGATTGGTGACATACCAATATTCTGTAGCCATTAAATTTAAATTTATAAAGCCTATATAATATGTAAAATACCCATTTATGATAAGATACAAAAGGCACTAAAATTTCATATGGTATGACCACAAGTTAGTGTAACTTTTTTGGTAGATTTAACAGTTTATTTTGGTTTTTGTCATTGAAAACAACCCATTCAACCATGTGCCACCTGCTTGGTGCAGTAGGAGTCAGGTCGTTGCTTGAAACTCTGATAGCCCACGTTGGAATGCCGGGTTTGGGTTCCTGCTACTCCACTCCCGATCCTGCTTCCTGCCAGTAAGCGTCCTCAGAGGCAGCCAGTAACGGCTCCAGTACTTGAGTCCCAGCTGGGAAACCCAGGTGAGTTCTGGGCTCCTGCCTTCAGCCGGGCTCAGACCTGAGGCATCCGGGGAGTGAACCAGGGAATAGAGGATCTCTCTGTCTGTCTCAGTGCCTTTCAAACAAAGTGGAAATAAATAAAAATCCTTAAGAGTGGTATGCAAAAAGTCTGCAAAATAATCTGTACTTTAAACATGTTTAAATGGTTATCTGAATTCTGGCTTGTTCAGTAGCTTTGTTATTACGTCACAGCAGCCAATGATCGTTTGCTTCAGTTGGAATATGCCTCCTAAATCCAGCTTCATTGCAGATTCCAGCTTCCCTGTAACTTGTGTCATTTGCCCTAGAAAACTTTTCTTTAGGGTTAAAATGGCTGTGTGAAGGGCATCTTCAAGTTTTCTTGAAAAGAAAATATCTTGAAAAGATATAATGGCAGAGCCGGCGCTGTGGCTCAGCTGGTTAATGCCCTGGCCAGGAGCACAGGCATCCTATATGGGTGCCGGTTCGAGTCCCGGTTGCTCCTTTTCTGATCCAGCTCTCTGCTATGGCCTGGGAAAGCAGTAGAAGATGGCCCAGGTCCTTGGGTCCCTGCACCCTTGTTGGAGACTCGAAGGAAGCTCCTGGCTCCTGGCTTCGGATTGGCCCAGCTCCAGCCATTGTGGCCAACTGGGGGAGTGAACCAGTGGATGGAAGACCTCTCTCTCTCTGCCTCTCCTCTCTGTGTAATTCTGACTTTCAAATAAACAAACAAATCTTTAAAAAAAAAAAAAAAAAAAAAAGGCCGGTGCCACGGCTCACTAAGCTAATCCTCCGCCTGCGGCGCCAGTACCCCAGGTTCTAGTCCCGGTTGGGGCACCAGGTTCTGTCCGGGTTGCTCCTCTTCCAATCCAGCTCTCTGCTGTGGCCTGGGAGTGCAGTGGAGGATGGCCCAGGTGCTTGGGCCCTGCACCCACAAGGGAGACCAGGAGGAAGCACCCCGCTCCGGCTTCAGATCAGTGCAGCGCGCTGGCCGTAGCAGCCATTAGGGGGTGAACCAACGGAAGAAAGACCTTTCTCTCTGTTTCTCTGTCTCTCACTAACTCTGCCTGTCTCAAAAAAAAAAAAAAAAATGTAATGGAAGTCTGAAAGTTTTCCCATGCGCTTGGTTCTTTCCCATTGTTGTGGCTTTCCAGGCAAAGTAAGCTCCAGATGGTTCTGACTAAAATAAATATGGCTGCCTTTCATTCCAACCAAAATTAAGAAACTCCAGACAGACAGTACCTGACTGTGACTAAGTCTTGCATCCCAGAGCTCCTGTACCATTTGAGCTGTGGGAGTGGTTTCTTGGAAGACAAGAACATCTCCTCTTGCTAATGCCACAGCATTTGCAGCTTTTTAGAATTTTATCAATTTTTATTTATTTGAAAGATTTTCCATCCATTGGTTCACTCCCCAAATGCTTGCGGCAGTTTCGGGTGGGCAGGCTGAAGTGAGAAGCCTGGAACTCCATCTGGGTCTCCCACATGGTTGGTAGGGACTCTGATTCCTTGACCATCATCTGCTGCTCTCTGGTCTGAGCATTAGCAGGACGCTGGAATCAGGACTGTGGCGAGGACTTGAATGCAAGCGTTGTATGGGAGGTGAGCATCCCAGGCAGCACTTAACTGGTGCACCAAATGCCCATATGGTTTGCACCTCTAGTTCGCACTGAAGGAGCTCCTGCACCTACTGCAGCCAGAGCACATTCAGTGTGGACAAGTTGACCTGCCAGGCCGAAGGTGGCCAGTGAAGAGCTGCAGCCTGCTCCTCACATCCCTACACGTGGGAACTGCCTGGGTGACATTTTCTTACACATTTGTTTCCTCTGGTTGTTTAACATGTATTTCTTGACATTGATCTGGAACTCACTTCTCTCATTTTTACATTAATATATTTTCTTTATTTTTTTAAAGATTTATTTGAAAGGCAGAGTTAGAGAGGCAAAAACAGGGAGAGGGCCTTCAATTAGAGAGAGAGAGAGAGAATGAGAGAGAATGAGTCTTTAATCTGCTGGTTCATTGCCCAGATGTCGCAATGGCTGGAGCTGTGCCGATCGAAGCCAGGAGCTTCTTCCAGTCTCTCACAAGGGTATAGGGGCCCAATGATTTGGACCATCCTTCTACTGCTTTTCTAAGCCATAGCAGAGAGCTGGATCAGAAGTGGAGCAGCCAGGACTTGAACCAGTGCCCATATAGGAAGCTGGCACTGCAGGCTGCGGCTTTACCACTATGCCACAGTGCCAGCCCCCACATTAATATATTTTCTAAAATCTCTCCACTTATTTTCATAAGGGAAATATAGACTTCATTTTAAGAAAACTATTTGTCTTCAAAACTTAAATAGGGGGGTCATTGCTGTGGCATAGTGGGTAAAGCTGCCACCTATAGAGCTGGCATCCCTTATGGGTGCCGGCTCGAATCTTGGCTGCTCCAGTTCCGATCCAGCTCTCTGCTATGGCCTAGGAAAGCAGTGGAAGATGGCTCCAGTCCTTGGACCTCTGAACCCACGTGGGAGATCAAGAAGCTCCTGGCTCCTGGCTTTAGATCGGCCCAGCTCGTCATTGTGGCCACTTGGGGAGTGAACAAGTGGACGGAAGACCCCTCTGTGTCTCTGCCTCTCTGTAACTCTGCCTTTCAAGTAAAATACATCTTACAAAAAAAATAAAAAAACCTTAAATAGAATTTTATTTAATTTTGTTTATTTAAAAGGCAGAGCAGCAGAGAGGTGGGTGGTGGGTGGGATGAGGGAGAGACAAAATGATCTTGTTTTCATTGGTTCACCCGCACAAATGTCAAGTCTGGGGCAGGCTAAAGCCAGGGGCTAGGACATCCTGGTGTCCCAAATAGGTGCTTAGGCCATATTCTGCATAGGCACGTTAGCAGGAAGCTGGATTGGAGGCAAAGCAGCCCGGACTCACATCAGCACTCTGATACAGGATTCCAGTGTTGACAGTAGCAGCTTAGCCCACTGCACTACAACATTAACCCCTCCATGAAGTTTTAAATGCATCATTCTACATTACAATAGAGTTTTAGGTAGAAATATAATTGAACTGTTAGTGCCCCCTAAAGACCACAGGGAACACACCCATAGCAAGGAAGTTGAGTCAGTTAGTCCTGGAAACAGTGGGAGGCTGCTTTGTAGGAAGGCTGGGCTTGTTCCGAGTTGGGTGTTGTCAGGGACAGTTCTGGGTAGCTCTGTAGCCCTTATCTAGAATGCAGGCGGGCTAGAGGGAAACTGAAGCTATGGTGGTACGGCCACAGCAGTTGGCCAGAGTAGGGGGCCAGTTGGTGATTTTTGTGGTTTGCAAAATGCTCATGTTCTGACTGTTCAGACATGATTACAGAGTGCTCTCGTTTTAGTCGTGAGTCCTCATGACCACAGAGTGGCCTTATCAATGTTATCTACTTCCCTGTAGGATAAAAGAACCTATGAGCTAACTGCAAATTGCCAAACCACCCCCCCGCCCAAAAAAACACCCACCCAAACTGGAAGGGTTGCAAAACCCGTAACTGTTCTAAACAGCAACTTAAAATTTAAGTTCTCAACTTTCAGATGTTACAATTTTTAAATAATTCTTCTCTGTTGCAGTAGGAACCATCGAAGGTTTTCAGTGTTCACCCTACCCTGAAGTCGATCAGTTTGTTCTTTCCTTGGTGACTAAAAATGACATTAAAGGAGGTACAACTCATCTTATTTTTTATTAACTGTTATATGATAGAGTCATGATATCTTTAGAAACATTCTTTATTTTAGGAATTAGGCGTTGGAGCTACTTTTTCCCAGAACAGTTGTTGGTTTATGATATTTTCAAATATCGCTGGTGTGAGAACATTGGAAGAGCCCACAAGAGTAATAACATCATGTAAGTAATCTTGTTTATTAATGCTGAGATGTATTCTGAATGTTTATAACTTTTTTTTAAAGATTGTTTTTAAATTTATTTGAGAGGCAGAGTTAGAGAGATGGAGAGTCAGAGGTCTTCCATCCACTGGTTCACTCCCCAAAAGGCTGCAATGGCAGGAACAGAGGTGATGAGGAGCCTGGAGCCAGAAGCTTCTTCTGAGTCTCGTACGTAGAAGCAGGGGTCCACTGCTTTCCCAGGCCATAAGCAGGGAGCTGGATCGGAAGAGAAGTAGCCAGGACACAACTGGTGCCCATTTGGGATGCTGATGCTGCAGGTGGAAGCTTAGCCTACTAAGCCACAGCACTGGCCCCATGTTTACAACTTTGAAATAAAGCTGACAATATAAAAATGTAACAAGTTAAACTAATTAGATTATTACATTTGTTGGGGTTTATAATATTCAGAGATCTTATTACATTGCTTCTAACATACGGCAGCTTTATTTGTCCTTTGATAAAATGACATAGTCTATAATCTTGAAGACTGAAGTAAATTAAGGACTAAAAAGCAAGCAGCAGGCAGGGAGTGGATGTGATGAAAAGGGTGTTCTAGATACCTGTGGAAGTGATTGAAACTGGGCCGATTACGGCAAGACGACAACTCCTCAGTGCTACAGAGCTGGAGGTTAAGGCTGTGTTAACTGAATATAGATAAATCACACATTACTGAGCTATTGGATGCTTGTTAGAAATGCCAGGCCCTGTTTTAGGTAATTTTTTAAAATGCTCCTGGCAAAACAAGAGGAAGTAAAAAGATGAAGTAAAACTAGAAATATAATTTAAAATAATAAAGGGATATAGACAGAAGGGGAATAAAACAGAAATCTAGTTACAACATGGGAAATGTTATTTCATATTTAATGTCAAAGCTGATACTCTTACATAGCACATGTGCTAGAAGGGGGAGATGATCCAAGTGTGTGTTGGAAAATGTGTGGCATGATTCAGTGCTATGGTTGATATTCTTAAATTAAAAACAATCTTGAAAAGCTCTATTCTTGGGCCACTGTTGTGGCCTCGCACAGTAAGCTGCAGCTTGCAGTGCTGCTGTTCCATGCCAGAGCACCAGTTCAAGTCCTGGCTGCTCTCCTGTCCGTCTAAAGCGCCTGGGAAAGCAGCAGATGGCCCAAGAGCTTGGGTCTGTCACCCGTGAGGGAGATCTGGGTGGAGTTCCAGGCTCCTGGCTTTGGCAGTTTGTAGCCACATTGGGAAAGAGCCAGTGTGGAGAGAAACCTCTGTTGCTTCCATGTGTGTTTCCCTCCCTCCCTCCCTCCCCTTAAAAATAAATAAATCTTAAAAGAGAATTATATGCTCAATACACCAAGCTGTCACCAAAAAAGATCCCCACAGTCCTATAACCCAGTGAAAACTACAGTTAGCACTGATGCATCTTTCTAGTCTTCTGTGCGTGGACATTTACAAAAAAAAATAAGATTATATCCAATTATTTTTAGCTGTGAAATATTACATGTAATAGTATATATATGTGTAAGTAATATGCGCCTCTTAAAGACCAATGCTCAAATTCCATTTTGTGTAATTTGATGGACACAGGGAGAGAGCTGTTCTATCTTTCAGGGAGATCTTCTGTCAGCGTGTGTGTTTTTCTCCTGAAGTCCATTTTGTGTGATATTTTAGGCAACTGGTTTTGTTTGTTGTGTATCTTCTTTCGTTTTTACTTTTTAGTTGAAGATTTAGTCATGTTTCTTTTAGACAGCATTGAGTTGGATTTAATTTTCTATACAGCTTAGGTATTAATACTTTTCTTTTTTTAAACAAAGGATTCTGGTTGATCTGAAAAATGAAGTTTGGTATCAAAAATGTCATGATCCTATATGTAAAGCAGAAAACTTCAAAACTGACTGTGAGTTATTAATTTTTACATTTACCATAAAGTAAAAGTTAATGTTTACATAAAAATAGTTTTACTATCTTTCTGATTCAGGTTTGCCATTACCTGCTGAAGTGTGTCTTTTGTTTCTTTTCAAAGAGGTAAGTGCAGTTTTGTATCATTGTCATTACTAAGTCTTGGTATTATAGTATAAATGAACCAGGAGCACTGTCCACTAAGCTTTTTTTTTTTTGACAGGCAGAGTTAGGGAGAGAGAGAAAGGTCTTTCTTCTGTTGGTTCACCCCCCCAAATGGCTGCCATGGCCAGAACACTGTGCCGTGCCAAAGCCAGGTGCTTCCTCCCAGTCTCCCATGCGGGTGCAGGGGCTCAAGCACCTGGGCCATCCTCCACTGCCTTCCCAGGCCACAGCAGAGAGCTGGAAGAGGAGCAGCCAGGACTAGAACCCAGGGTGCCGGCGCCACAGGCGGAGGATTAGCCTAGTGAGCCGTGGCACCCGCCTCCACTAAGCTTTTTAAGCACAATGTTTGTAACACATTGTTTTCACTTGAAGATCCATCTTGATGATTTTCCTACCTCAGTATATATTTAATAACACATACTTCATTCTTTACTGCATAAGATTTAGTACACTTTAACCAGTCCTAGACATTAAAGAGGTTTCTGGTTGTATAAACCAAAATACCCTTCTTTCTTTCTGGCACAGTGCTTGCAGCAGACATATCAGAGTGCCCAGTTCTTGTCTGCCTCCTCTGCTTCCTGCAGCCCACATGGGAGACCTGGATTGCATTCCAGGTTCTTGGCCTAGCCCTGGCTGTTACGGTTATTTGGGGGGAGTGAACTAGTGGATGTGGGATCTTTGTGACTCTGCCTTTCAAATAAAAAAATTGCATATACCCTTTGCTGCCATTTTTTTCCCCCAAAGATTTATTTGAAAGTCAGAGTTACACAGAGAGAGGTCTTCCATCTGCTGGTTCACTCCCCAACTGGCTACAACAGCCAGAACTGCGCCAATAGGAAGCCAGGAGCTTCTTCTGGGTCTCCCACGAGGGTGCAGGGGCCCAAGCACTTGGGCCATCTTCCACTGCTTTCCCGGGCCACAGCAGAGAGCTGGATCTCAAACCGGTGTCCGTAGGGGATACTGGCACTGCAGGTAGCAGCTTCACCCACTATGCCAGCAGTTTTAATCGTGGTTTGACAATCTAGTAATACCACCAAAATTTCTTTCAAAGATCTTTATTTGCCCAAATAATTTAAAATCTTCCTCATAATATTACAACATTTTTATCTGGGCTCATATTTTTAAAACCAGTAAGTATACATAATACTCTGTGGGGCCTTTCCTTTTTAAGGTTTATTCTTCCATCCACTCCCCAAATGGCTGCAACAGCTGCTTCTGGGTCTCCCACGTGGTGCAGGGCCCAGCTGGGACTTGAACCAGTGCCCCTACAGGATGCTGGTGCCCCAGGCGGAGGCTCCACACCTAATTTAAGCATGTAGCTGAGGAATAAGGACATTGTTACTTGGCTATGGTACATGAAGTTAAGGAAATTTAACATCACTATTATCTCATGTAAGCCTTAGTGATTAGTCCTTGGCAGTTTGTCTTTAACAGGTACACAGGCCACTTGAACAGGTAAGTCTGTCCTTGCTGTAGCACCTGCTGGGGATGTTGAAACATCTGTGCCACAGAACTGCAGGCAGTTTCAAATGGGGAGTCTAAGGAGTATCTGAGCCAACTCCAGAAACAGTTAATATTCTCACTCCTATCGAACTGGTCTTAAGATCTTAATATGTGGTGATTTCATTATATATTCAGTCTATGTAGAATTACAACTAGATTTTTTTTTTAAAGGAAGAAGAATTTACAACAGATGAAACTAGGAACCATGAAACCACGAGCCCTCATAAACCATCCCCAGGTGCATCCTCTGACCCTGGCTGGGACAATGGCATGGATGATGCTTGCTTTTTAGAAGCCACTGAAGATGCTGAATTAGCAGAGGCTGCAGAGAGCAGTCTTCTGCGTCACAGTAGTGGAGTGGATGAGATTCCTGATGACCTCATTATGGAAGTATTACAAGAGTAGCCAACTGTGGACATTACATAAGCAGCTGTAATCTGCGAGATTTGTAACAAAAAATTATATTCAGTCTGTCAAATGTTACTTGGAAAATAATGTAAGTAAATCAATTTTATTGGAAATTAACTGTAGTATTTAGTCTATGTTCACATTGTCTTAATTTTACAGGTTAAAACATACATGTTTGGGGCTGATTCAGATAGGGTTTCAACATTTTTAAATTACTCAAGACATTATCCTAAAAGGATCATGGCCTCTAAAACTATTAATCAGTACTAAATCCTGGGGACTGGACCCTACTTGTTTTCAGAGGCCGCAGGGGAGTAAGTTGGCACATTTCAGTACGGCTGTCTCCTCAGTGCTGGTCAAGGAGATTCTCTAATTGGTGGTTGATATTTTGCAAATGATTTTCAGCTCCCAAAAAGGTTCTTGCTTTAAATAACAGAGCTGGAAGGCTGGATGAATCATACTGTTGAAAGAAAATAATTCAGATTAGCTAATATCAAAAACTCTTACAATCCTGTCTTTACATAGTTCAATCTGAAACCAATGGAAAAGATCTAACTTGTCAACTCCTCTTCCTTTCACTTTTACAATTGGTTTTAATTCATTTCCTTAGGATAGAATTCGTAGAACGTTGCAAAGGAGTGGCTCTGTACATCTGAGTGCCTGGGGCAGGTCAAGACTTGGTTTGAGCAAGTCTGTCTGATCTCATGTCTATTTTAAAACACACAACAAAAAACATTAGGCAGGTTTACTTTTACTGGAAGAACCAAAGGATGAGAACACCCAGCTTATAATAGCTCATAAGGGGAAAAAAAACTCTAAATCCACTCTAAGAAAACTTTAATCATGGAACTGATCCTTCCAATAAGACAAAATTACTATGCAAGTCGAACAAAATCAACTCATGAGTTTAAACTAGTAAGCCAACCCAAAATTGATTAAATTCCTCTTTAGTTTTCTGACTACTACCTAGAAAACAGTGGATTTTTTTCCTGGCATACAATTTACCATATGTTGAGAGAATTCAAGAGCCTAATTAAGACACTAAGCACCTGCTCTCAGGGAGTGGAGGGAGGAGAACTTGCTTGGTGCTACAGGTTTAGTTTAGGAAAAGAGGTGAGGCCGAGAACACAGCTGGGAGTGATATGGTCTAAAGGTACAGTCGCTGAATTTGTTTTAATGAAAGTGGTTGCTATTTTTCTAAATTTAATAACCAAGTCCACTTAAGCTTTAGACTAGTTAGGTACTTTGGGCTCAGGAAAACTGCATCAGTGTCAAAATTTAAAGCTGAATTTAGAAAACAAATCTGGTAACATTTTATGTAAAATTATACTAGGTGGACAACTTAAAGTGTATATTAAAAAGTCCAGAAATGGGGGCCACTGCTGTGGCCTAACAGCATCCCATATGAGCACCAGTTCATGTCCCGGCTGCTCCCTGCTGATGGCCTGGGAAAAGCAGTGGGAGACCCACGTGAAGGTCCTGGCCCAGCACTGGCTGTTGCAGCCGTCTGGGGGCGTGAACCACTAGAGGGAAGATGTCTCTCCTCTACCTGTGACTTTCAAATAAAAAATTTTGTAGTTACTTTTTTTATTAATCCAATAATATTGCTTTTTCTTGCCATTTATAGATAATGGCTTTTTAGATACATGTACCAAGAACATGAGCTAGACATAAAAAATGTGGTTGTGCAAAGCCTACTCTTCCCTTATTGAACTCAGTGAGCCCGGGTTTTCCTGTACTGCTGCAGCTCCCCTCCTGAGGCAGTCGAAAGTAAAAAAAACTCCAAGTTACCGTTTCCTTTGTGTCTGGTTCTTTCTCTTGAAGATCTGAGTACTCGTGATAGAGCTGTTTTAAATTAGATAGGAAATCTGCTGCCGTCCTCAGGGATGACTTTCTCTCCTTAAGTTCGTCGTATTTTGTTTGTAGCTGTATCAGCTGGGGCTCTAACCTAGCGCGAAAAGAAGTACACCGGGTGAAGGATGGAACACCAGGGTGGTGGCTGCTCCGTCTACCTTCAGCTCTGACAGCAGGAATGCATGAAAGGCTCCGGGTTTCAATTTGAAATGTAGGAGAAAGGCAGCTTTCAGCCTCGCAGATGAGCCGCTGGGGCCAGCTGCGTCAGCTCTCAGAGAGAACTTGGATCTTATAGACAAAGGGAATAGAAAAGGAGTTTTATTTTGTTACATAAAAAAATGCTAACTAAACTCTTGTCTACTATGATGTCACAACATAAGTCCTGTAAGCTGTCCTTTACAGTGGACAAGTGCAGCGTTTTGTTAGACTCACTACTGAGCTGGCAGAATTGGGGTCTGACAGCGAATCCTAGCTCCCCCACTTCTGTGGGGTTTGACTGTTGGTATGTTACCTCTCCGTGCCTAGTTTTCCCAACGTAAAGTTAAAACAATAATCTACCTCTCCAGTAGAAAAGGAACTAAAGAAGTGTGTTTTTAAAATATGTAATGAAGCCTTATCACCAGAGATAATAACCTCCCTCAGTGATGACAGGGATGATCAAAGGGTGAAATCAGGAAAGCGCCCCGCACCCAGGGGACTGCTAGATGTAGGCTGTCGTATTACCTTGGCTGTTCTTAGCTGTAGCCTGGGCCAGCACCTGTCTGTAGTCTAAATTTGGAAACCAAAGGACTAGACAACCAATTCTCCCTCTTCAACTCCTGCGACAGTACTTTGTGCTTCACTGTCTTGTCTACCGGCCTTTCTCAGCTGTCGTACACCTTCAGAGCAGACAGCCTCCCTGGTACTGCTTTACTATCACACTCCCAGCTCACGCAACAGGTACAGAAGAGCAGGAAGAAACACTTGCAGGCTGCTCTGGGCTCCAGTCTTTGCAACCAGACCCCGGCTGGCCAGTTCTGGGAATGTGGATTCACATGAGTGCCACCCACGGTGTTTGTGTTTCACCAACACAAACTGCCAACATTTATACAGCACTTAACCATGTGCCATCCCCATGAAGCACTTCTCACAACACCCAATGGTCTGTTAGATAGCATTACGCCTTTATACTAAAGAGGGAACGGAGTTATTAACAGGTTAAGTGACTTGGCTAAAGTTGCACGGGCAGTGAGGGGCCGAGCCTGGATTCAAAGCCAGGCAGTCTAACTGCATTAATTTATGCATGAATTTAATTGGGGTGCCACTCAGGCCACAGCTGAGAGAAGTCGGGACATCAGCGGCAAATCCTCCCTTGCTAATGGGGGCTACAGCGACGTAGCATAACCTGCCCTCACTGAGCATCCAAATTCAAAGATAACCTGGAGTTTTCGTATGGCACAGCAGCAAGTATTAACTTGGGTTCCTTGAGGTATGTTCTGTCACAGGACTGTTGCTATCTTACCGAAGCAGTTCATCCTGGACTTCAACCAAACGCTGCCTTTTCTTCTTGATATCTGCAATCACCTAAGTAAGAGTAATTTCTTTGTTAATTTTGTGATGTGTACTGCCAGGAAAAGAGGGAACCTTGGAATAGTGTGGGTGGGGGATCTACTTCAGGATGATCTGGAGAAGGTGAGGGGCCAGATCCTCAGTAGATCCCATGAGCTAGACAGATGTGATCTTGCAGGACAGTGTTGTGATCTGTTTTGTATTTTTTTTTTTTTTTGACAGGCAGAGTGGACAGTGAGAGAGAGAGACAGAGAGAAAGGTCTTCCTTTGCTGTTGGTTCACCCTCCAATGGCCGCTGCAGCCGGCACACCGCACTGATCCGATGGTAGGAGCCAGGTGCTTCTCCTGGTCTCCCATGGGGTGCAGGGCCCAAGGGCTTGGGCCATCCTCCACTGCACTCCCTGGCCACAGCAGAGAGCTGGCCTGGAAGAGGGGCAACCGGGACAGAATCCAGCATGCCGGCGCCGCAAGGCGGAGGACTAGCCTAATGAGCCGTGGCGCCAGCCTCTGTTTTGTATTTTTAAAACTATTTCAATAAGTTTTCTTATCTCAGAGGTCTCATTAGTCACTACCTAATACACTGCTGTTGGACATCCATAAACAATGTAGAAATGACCAAAATGAGATTACAGTTGAAAGAAAAAAAGATGTGTAATTGCCAGAAGACAAATGTATATTTCTCAAGGTCATTTCTGTTACCAATGCAGAGGAACAGTGACTTTGCACTCCTGGATTCGTGGAAGTTTGGTGGTGCAACCTCTGAGGTCATTCGGTCCATTCATTCACAAACAAGCAAAGGGGAATCCCGTGTTCACTGGCTTGTTTCCCACTGCTGCCTACTGAGGGGGCAGAGCCAGGACTACAGGTGAGGTCTTAGGACTCCTAACCTGGTGTTCTTCCCGGCTGCCCTTTTGCCTTAGACAGTGCTCTAAAAGGTTTTGCTTTTTGACACTCACAAAAGCAATAAATGTACATTACTCAACATGTACCCATATAAGGGACCATTTTGGACGTTGATAGCCATTTTTAGACCAACTGAGACATCTTTCAAAAAGATTTAATAGCACTTCCTTGAACATCAACCAAATAAGAGTCTAAAAAGATAAAAATTCTTACACAAAATTCTAAAGGCAGCAAACCCCAAAGTCAGGTCCTAACCACCTGTGTTAGTATCGTGTAGTCACATCACCCTAATTGCTGACGTCACTTACCTTAGCGTTCTTCCTTTTCAGGTTTTTCAACATCTGGGCTTCTTTAAGCTGTATGAAACGAAAGATAATTCCTGTGCATTTCCCAAGATTAATCATTTTGACATAGGTTACATTTAATTTAAAAATAGCATGTAAAATATGAGTAGTGCTAATGACTTTATTACCATATTGCCAGAAAATGCAAGCTTTTCTATGCTAACAGCATACTGCCTCAGGATAAGCTGAAAAACCTTAGGCCAAGAAATTTGTCAGTGAGCTTACCATTTTGATGAGTTCTTCTTTAATATTACAATGAAATTTATTGATGGCTTCTTTACAAATTTTAGATTCTATTCTTTCTCTGTAGAGGAGTTAAAAAAAGGGATCAAATTAGGTATCATGAAGGATTTTGAAATGTGTTTCTCCGGCTTAGCATATGTAATATACATGCACAACTTGGCATGTACCATTTAAAAAAATTTAAGATGTAATATTCAGCCTGTGGTACTTTCTCAGACAATCTAGGAAACATGTCTCAGCAAAGAAAATGACCAGAAGTGCCCTTCACCAACGGATGGGCAAGCCAGAGAGTGGTCGTGCCCACGCTCACACTGTTAAGCAACCCTGCGGTGAGAACCACATCTGATGGCTCACCCCAGTGACCCAGGGACCCTCTTCAAATCACCTTAGCTGGACTACCTCCTTCCTCTTAGAACCATTAACTTAACGACTTTGGGGTTTAACATGCTGCATGAGTTTAGAGGCAAATCATACTCAAACCAGAACACGTGAGCTCCTATATTCAATTTATTTAATTTCTTCTCCAATTTTTACTATTAGTCTCCTGCTTACTTTGGGTTTCCTTTGCTTCTGTACCTGGATTGCTAAGATGAGTTAGATGACTGATGCACTGCTTTCCTGGCATCCCATATTTTTCACTTTAGTTCAAACACATTTAGTTTTCTGTTAAGATTTCTTCTTTGACATACATGTTCTTTATAAGTATGTTGTGGCCGGCGCCGCAGCTCACTAGGCTAATCCTCAGCCTGCGGCGCCGGCACACCGGGTTCTAGTCCCGGTTCAGGGCGCTGGATTCTGTCCTGGTTGCCCCTCTTCCAGGCCAGCTCTCTGCTGTGGCCCGGGAGTGCAGTGGAGGATGGCCCAAGTGCTTGGGCCCTGCACCCCATGGGAGACCAGGAGAAGCACCTGGCTCCTGCCATCGGATCAGCACGCTGCGCCGGCCGCAGTGGCCATTGGAGGGTGAACCAACGGCAAAGGAAGACCTTTCTGTCTACTCTGTCAAAAAAAAAAAAAAAAAAAAAAAGTATGTTGTTTAATTGCCAAGTATTTAAAAATTTTTTTCCAGCTATCTGTCTGCAACCAGACACTGTAAGATTTCTATTATTTTACATTTCTTAGGGTTGTGTTTTTTATGGCCTAGATTGTGATCTGTCTTGACAAATATTCCTTGTGATCTTGAGAAGAATGTGTATTCTGTGTTGCTGAAGTAGCCTGCAGTCTATAGCTATCCATAATAGGTTGAACACCCCTCATCTAAAAACCCAGCATCCAAAACGCTCTGAAATCCAAAATGCTGAGTGCCAACATTACACTCAGTTTTGGATTCTTGGATTAAAGACACTCAACCAATTAAGTGTGCAGGTATTCCAAAATCTGAAAAGCTCAGAAATCAAACATTTTCAGTCCCAAACACTTCAGATAAAGGACACTCAGCTTGTACAGTGTTTCTTATCTCTGGCATTTGTTTTACTGTTTGAATTTAGAACTCTTGGGAGCAGGGGTTTGATGCAGTGGTGAAGCTATTGCTTGGGCGGCCCATAGCCCACATCAGCGTGCCTGGTTTGAGTTCCAGCTCTGCTTCGATTCTAGCTCCCTGCTGACTTGCACCCCTGGAGGCGGCAGGTGGTGGCTCAGTGTTGGGTCCCTGCCAGCCATGTGGGGGACCCGGACTGACTTCCTGGCTCCTGGATTTGGCCTGGCCCAGCCTCGGCTATTGTAGGCATTTGGGGAGTGAACCACAGTAGATGGAAGAAATCAGTATCTCTCTTCCACCCCTTCCCTCTCCCTTTCAAATAAAATGAAAAAAAAAATTAAACAATAATTTGTATCTCTCTGCTGTATCACTCATTTTCTCCAAAGGTACAAATGGTCATGAAGCACCTGAAAAGACACGCAACACTAACACGAGGGGAATGCAGACAGGTCTACATGGCACTCTACTCACTGGGATGACTACTGTAAACACCACCAGAACACAGGTGTTGGCAGGAATGCGGAGAAAGAGACACAAATAACTGGAAGGACATTCCATGCTTATTGACTAGAAAACTTAATACACAGATTCGCTGCACCTCCTATCAAAACTCCAGTGACATTTTTTGCAGCACTAGAAAAAATCCTAAAATTCATGTGACTATCAAAAGACTCCAGAAAGCCAAAACAATCTTAAGAAAGCTGCAGGCCTCATACTTTCTGATTTAGAAACATATTACAAAGCTACAGTAGTCAAAACAGGATGGCACTGGAATACAGACAGAAACACAGACCAATAAGACTGCATAGCAAATCCAGAAACAAACTTTCACGTACACTGGGGGCTTCTGATCATCAGTGTGGTGCCAGCACTACATAATGGGGAAGGCAGGCTCTTCAGCAAGGGGTGTTAGAAAATCTGCAGGTCCACCTGTAAAATAAGTGAAGCTGGCCCTTACCTTACACTATGCATACTTCAAAATGCACTCAGAATGCATTAAAGACTAAAACAGTAACATCCTAAGTGGAAAAAATAGGGATTGCATGTCACATCAACACACAGATAACAAAAGCAAGAACAGACAAATGGAGCTGCATCCGTTTAAAGCTTCTATTTGCCTTAAAAAGGAAATTCTGACAACATGGCCACCACGTGGATTAACCCTGAGGACAGACGCGTGAAATAAGCTAATTACAAAGGGACGCATATGAGGGGTCTTCAGAAGGTTTGTGGAAAATGGATTTTAGGGCAAAACTATGCATGGGTTTCAAAATTTTGTGCACCAAAATAACTATCTTTTAATTCCATTTTGTTTTTAAGTACCCTCAAATGTATGATCCCACTTATGAGTTACACAGAGTAGTCAAGTCTGCAGAACAAAGTAGAAGAGTGCTTGCTAGGGGCTGGTGAGAAGGGGATAGTTTAATGGACACAGGTTTGGGCTTGACCAGATGAACAGTGTCTAGAGCGGGGTCCACAACAGTGACAATCTACTTCACACTGCCGACCTGTGCACTTACAAATGCTTAAGATGGCAAGTTTTATGACGTCATGTTATCACAGGTACAAATTATACGTCCTATCTTGTGAAGAAGAATTTCTAATTTAATATAGATACCAAATTTTCAGATGTGAAAAAAATTTTTTTGGCCAGCACTATGACTCAATAGGCTAATCCTCCACCTGTGGCGCTGGCACACTGGGTTCTAGTCCCGGTCGGGGCACTGGATTCTGTCCCGGTTGCCCCTCTTCCAGGCCAGCTCTGTGCTGTGGCCAGGGATTGCAGTGGAGGATGGCCCAAGTCCTTGGGCCCTGCACCCCATGGGAGACCAGGAGAAGCACCTGGCTCCTACCATCGGATCAGCGCGGTGCGCCGGCCACAGCAGCCATTGGGGGATGAACCAACAGAAAAGGAAGACCTTTCTCTCTCTCTCTCTCTCTCACTGTCCACTCTGCCTGTCAAAAAAAAAATTTTTTTTTTAATAAGAAAAACGGGCCAGGCCTCTCTGCTGCGGTTCATTCTAATGATGATAAACTGATGGATTCTATCAGCCACAAGGTGACAGTCTACACAGGATGCTCAGACACAGCTCTTTCAAGTTTAGTGCCTTAAAAAACCTGGCCACTTCATGCAGACCTAGTTATGGAGTATCCTAAGAATGTGTGATGTCTGCATTTCATGACATACTTCCTTGCTTATACACACTGACATACTGCTTACAACGAGCGAGTCTGTTGACAAGCAAAAAAAAATTGTTCAGGCTTGTCACGTGTATTACAAATAGCAGACCCCCAAACAGGTGTTTATTTGGAAAGTGGGAAGTGTTCCACGTGGCTGAGAACCTAGAGGTTGCAAAAACACAAGATCAGTGATTTCACAGGAATTGTTTGATGCAACAAAAAACAATGTTGTTTTGTAATTTTAAAAGTCTGTGAAAAATGCAAGTGAAGTATTCTTTATCCAAACTGCCGGGGACCAGAAGCATTTTGTATTGCAATTGTTTTGGATTTTGGAGTATGTGCATATACATAATGACACTTCTTGGGGCTGGGACTCAAGTCTAAACATGAAAATTCATTTATATTTCATATACACCTGAAACACATGGCTTAAAGATAATTTTATGCGACATTTTAAGTATGTGTTCTGACTGCAGTCTGTCACATGAGGTCAGGTGTGGAATGTTCCACTGTGGCTTCATGTTGGTGCTCAGTTTCAGATTTTCAAGCATTTTAGGTCCTGGATTTTCCAATCTGTCCCTTTCCTAAGTCACTTCCCAAGAACTTAATATGCTAAGGGTAGGCATTTATTTATTATTTTCAAGACTGTTTTTATTTATTTGAGAGGTAGAGTTACAGGCAGTGAGAAGGAGAAAGAAACAGGTCTTCCTTCCCGTTGGTTCACTCCCCAATGGCCACAATGGCTGGAACTGCACTGATCTGAAGCCAGAAACCAGGAGCTTCTTCTGGGTCTCCCATGTGGGTGCAGGGACCCAAGGACCTGGGCCATCCTCCACTGCTTTCCCAGGCCACAGCAGAGAGCTGGACTGGAAGAGGGGCAACCAGGACTCGAACCAGTGCCCAAATGGGATGCCGGTGCTGCAGGCGGAAAATTAACCTACTGTGCCATGGCGCTGGCCCCAAGGGTAGGCATTTCTTTAGCCCAATGATTGAGACACCCACATCCCATATCAGAGCTCCTAGGTTGGATAACTGGCCCTCATTCCCGATTCCAGCTTCCTGCTAATTCAGACCCTGGGAAGCAGTGCTGGTGGCTCAGGTAACTTGGCTCCTGCCATCAGGTGGGAGACCTGGATTGAGTTCCTTCCTCCTGGCTTCGGCCCAGCCCAGGCCCAGCCCCAGCCATTGTAGGCATTTGCGGAGTGAACCAGCAGATGGATGCTCCCTCTATCCCTCAAACAAATAAATAAAAATTTAAAATATACTAAAAGGTAAATTAACAAGGCCAGTTTCCCTAAAATATCCCAAGTCTATAGTAAGTCTTTAGGTGATTTATGAATGAGAAAAGGATAACAAAAGCCAGTGTTGGTGCGTTAAGAGAACCAGTTTTAACAGCAAACTGGCTCTGGATTATAGAGCAGAGAAGAAAAAACCAGGCTCTCCTCACAGTGACACTGCTGAGTTCTAGTGTGACAGACCCGCCCCACGCCACATCAATGCGGGTGAACCCCAGAGGGGAACCGCCACAGAACCAGACAAGGCTGTGAACCCCAAGGGGAGGGATTCTGAAAGGGGAAAGGTGAGAGCTGAGGCTGTGGCTGGCTATTGAGGGCCGGCTCCTGTGTCTTCCCCACCGTCCCCGCACACACGGCCTCCCAGACACCTGTCACTGGCAGGGATTCGACCCTGTCTCCTGGTCCTCAGGACTAAAGGCAGCCCCGGGCCTGTGAGGCCTGGGGAATAGTGGGGAGACTGACCTTGGGCAGCTGTTTCCTCACCTTTCCCAGGGAGTGACCTACCCTCCTGGCACTGCTCTCTGCGGGGCCTGGGGTGACGGCCAAGCGACTGGGCTTCCCGCTCCCCGGCCCTGCCGCCTCCATCCCTGGCACTCCTGTCTCCTGACAAGCTCCCAGGCCAGAGAAGCAACGCCAGAGCAGCACAACTGCTCCCAGAGGAAAACCCCTAGGAGAGCTGATTCCATCAAATGGATTTTAGACAGTATTCCCAGGATGCTAACCAGGAACGACGCGAACTGAAGGCACAAAAAAGAACCAAGCAGAAATAGATATAAAAACCAAAACAGTGCAACAAACAACAAATGGGATAAATGGCTGCATGCATGCGTGCATCTAAGAAATACATTAGCAGACCTTCCCACTTCTAAGTCAGGAAAAACAAAGGATAGTCAGAAGCTGTCAGCCCACCGAGGCCCCCCCCCCGATGAAACGGCACAGAGCGTTCACCTGGAGCCTCGTGGGCTGCTTGCTGCGGGGAAAGCCCCCGCACCTGCTGAGACAATATGCTGAGCCACGTGCCTTTCTGCACGCCCCCCAGACACCCTACCAGGGTCCGTGTGGTGCCTGCACCTCTCCAACAAGCCACTTGGAAAGGGACTGCCTGTTGCCCAAACGATGAAGCCTGGCTTCAGGCCCCCACCCTCCGGCCTGGGAAGGATTCACAGTTCTAGATGCCACCAAGAACTTTCGCGATCCCTGCAAGGAGGTCAGAACTATCAACAACAACAGGACCTGAAAGACATGGCTTCCCTCCTTCCGGACTTCCGGACGAGTGACGGGGGTCAGGACTGGTAGAGAAAGTAACCGCAGATGTGAGGGAAGCAGCAAGAGCAGAGACTTGCAAGCGGAGCCTGAAGACGCGACCCAACGGCTGCGCTCTCATGGCCAAACCTGGCAGACAGGAGCTGCCGCTCGGGCTGAACAGAGAAAGGGGCTTCTCCCGATGGCCCCCGCACCTGCTCAAGAGGCTGTGACGCGGCTGACGTGACAACAGGAGACTGAGACCGTGCATGGACATCGCTGGGAAAGCAGAGAGAATGTCAGGACCGATCAAAGTGCTGCCCACCAGCATCTCATGCCCCAGAGAGCGCTTTCAGGGAAAGAAGAGTCGACCAGTGCAGCAAACTCCGTTTTTGCCTTATTTGAAGAAATTGTCAAAGCCACTCAGCATCTACCACCCTGATCATTCAGCAGCTGTCAACCTCGGGGCCAGATCCCTCCACCAGCAAAAACAGCATGACTCACTGAGAGAGATCATTACCAGTTTTCAGCAATACAATGTTTTTAATTAAGTTATATATATATATATTTTAGACACAAAGCTATTATATGCCTAAAAGCCTACAGTATAGTATAAATGTAACTTCCAAATGTGCTGGGAAACCAAAAATTCGTGACTCTATTGTGGCATTTGCTTTACTGCAGTGGTCTGGAAGCAAACCTGCGATCTGTCTTAGGTACGCCTGTGATACGAATGTCACGTCTGGCAAATGCTAGCAAAAGAAAGCTAGTGATGCATATCAGTATTAGCTAAAATAGATATTAAGACAAAACAGCATTTCTAGCAATGGAGGTCACCATTACTTGATGATAAATGTCTCATTTATAAGGCAGAGCAATTTAAAGCATGATGTTCCTAATAAAATGGTCTCTAAATATATACAGCACAAATACCAGGAAAAACTGAGTAATTACTGGTTCCATCCAGATGCAATAATTAAACTCCCCAGATCTAGTATTTAGAGATTCCGCACGGATTACGTGCTAGGCCATAAAGAAAGCCTCAACATTTCAAGTCAGTATCACCAGACCATCAGGATCTTTGACGACGACAGTTAAGGTAGAGTTCATACAAAAATATAAATTAAAAAGCCACATATTTCGACATATAAAAACATATTGCTAGTGACTCACAGGATTAAGGAAAATCATAACAAAAATATCTAAGATGTAAGAATAATGAGAAGACATACAAAAGCCCACTAAGCAACAGTCGTACCTGAAGGGGAATCAGTCGTGTATGCACTAGAACATCAAGACTTACTTATGCTCCCGGATTGCTTTCTCACATGCAGACAAAACAATATCCAACTCCATGAGGTCACTCTTCTTTTTTCCTTCTAGACACCAAATATGCACGCTGTCAGAAATACCTAGAATATCAAGACAAGTCAACTTGAACATGCTGATTGTTCGTATTTGGCTCTAGAGACAGAGTTCTGAAAGCTTGAAACAAAAACAGTGCCTCCCATCGGGTAAAGGCAGCTCTGGCTGAAGAATCCTATGGGAGGCGCCATCCTCACTGCTTCCTGCCCACTGCTTCCCTCACAAACCCCGTCTGTATGCTCACTCTCTTCCTGCCGTCTCTTTGGTTCTCCCATTTCTGCTGAAGCAACCAAAAGCTCTGCTGCCCTTTATCTTGTGTGTAGCTGTCCAACACCACTCCCGATAAAGTCCTTGTCGGCAAGGACAGTATTTTGTGAACTTTAATCCCTCCGTTAACTGGCCACTTGCAGAATACATGATTACTCGGTGCATTGTTTTAAAATGTTACTGTAATATTCTGTAGTAGGATTCTGAAGACCTACAGTTCTACTTTGAGCTTTTATTTATTTTACTTTTATTTAATGAATATAAATTTCCAAAGTACAGCTTATGGATTACAATGGCTCCCCCCCATAACTTCCCTCCCACCTGCAACCCTCCCCTTTCCCGCTCCATCTCCCCTTCAGTTTACATCAAGATTCATTTTCAATTCTCTTTATATATAGAGTATCAGTTTAGCATATATTAAGTAAAGATTTCGACAGTTTGCACCCACATAGAAACACAAAGTGAAAAATACTGTTTGAGTACTGGGGCCCTGAGTTGTCATGTCCACACCTCCATGTAGGACAACTGTGTCCCTCTAATTTGCGTGGAGTTTCCTCTGCTGTTTTCTCCCTAACTCTTCCCTGAGATTGTAGTCTCTCACCTTTTTTTATTTTAAACTATCTTTCCCTAGACTAGACCAGGAAGCTCCCTCCCAATTCTGCCATCTTGAAACCTCCAAAAGGTACTATATATTTTTTTAAACAAAACACAGTATCTCAAGATCTTATTAGTCCAAATAAAATCTTCCTTAAGCTCTAAGGAACAGATTAACAAAAATTATGAAGAACCATTATATCCAATCTGTCTTTACTTATTTAACATTTTTATCTTGGCACCAGAATTATGAGTTATATTCTATACACAAGAACACTTGCCTGTGAAATATGGAGGTGCACAACCTTGAGATCACTGAGCAGCTAGAGAAAGAGAACATTAACATGGGAAGCAGCCAGTGGGCCCCCACCTGCACGCATCTCCCTGCCAACCTGCAGGTTACCACTATTCAGAAGTCTGTTTATCACTGTATCAGTCCTGATTTTATGCTACAGGCACATACATATTCCTAAACAAGAGTTCAGTTTACATTTTTGACTTTTTTATATTTATGCCAGCAAAAGTTTTAATTTTCTATTTCATTGCAAAAGTATATCACAATTTACCTATCAATTCTACCATGACTGACTGCTTTCAGGATTTTTTTTTTTTTTTAAACAGGCAGAGTGGACAGTGAGAAAGAGAGACAGAGAGAAAGCTCTTCCTTTGCCGTTGGTTTGCGCTGCGGCCGGAAACCGTGCCTATCTGAAGGCAGGAGCCAGGTGCCTCTCCTGGTCTCCCATGGGGTGCAGGGCCCAAGGACTTGGGCCATCCTCCACTGCCTTCCCGGGCAACAGCAGATAGCTGGCCTGGAAGAGGGGCAACCGGGACAGAATCCGGTGCCCCGACTGGGACTAGAACCCGGTGTGCCAGCGCCGCTAGGTGGAGGATTAGCCTACTGAGCCGTGGCGCCAGCACTGCTATCAGGATTTTAATAGCACAAAAAATAATGCTACGAACACTCATAAATACGTTTCACAAGGAATTTCTTTAGGAAATGTATCACAGGCACCAGCCAGGTCTCTGACTTTGTGTATTTTCAACATTACCGAAGTTGCCAAAATGGTTTTCAAAATTGTTACCATAGCTTTCTACCTGCAGTGGGTAAGGATTCCCACTGCCCATAACCTCATTCCCTGAAGAATTAACTATCTGCCAATGCAGCCTTGGGGCAGAGGACTTTGTCTTTTAATTAAACTTGTTGCTAAAAGGATTAAAGTTGTGGCAGAGCCTTCCCAAGGTCAGAAAAAGGAAAAGGGAGGCATCTGTCCTGGGAATGAAGTGTGGCTGCTACCTGCCTGCCTGTGAATGCTTCCGCTGCAGTCCCGACCTGCTTCTATGGACCACTTCAGGTCCTGCTTGCTAGTACACAGCAATGCTGTTAACCCTTGCAGACAGCTACAGCTCAGTATGTGCGTGGGAGGAAAAATGTATACACGCCCAGTACTGCATCAATTCCTGTGGCTGCCATGTAACATCACAATATCCAATCCAATGTAGGCATGGAACCAAGTAAGGGAGACAAAGAGGCTAAAGCCATATCTAAGGAAACAGCCCTCTTTGTTCTGGGCTTAGGCTTTTAGATAAGAAATCCCACCTGGGCCTTATGCTGGCATAAATAATAAAAAGACTACTTCCTACTAAAGGCCTTGGTGTCTTGTCTCTGTGCACGAATCCTGCTACTGTAGGTGCAGAAGGGTCTCATCATAACTGAAGCTGACATTTCTGTCACTCATAATGGACTGTCTTTAAACCTTTCACTGTTTCTTCTCCGGTAAAAATCCATAATGCCACCTGCCCATTCCTTCTACCGGGCTGGCAGAGTGTGCATCACCCCCATGTGCTACTGCTGTTTGAGTCTCACCCTGTGCCTTTCTTCATGGTCTCTGGATGAGCACAAGTCCTTGATTTTATCAGCTAAACTTACTCATTTCCTTCACAGCTAACCTTTTTGTGTCTTCTGTAAGAATTCAGAGTCATACACTCCTGTACTTTCTCTAAAAGTTGTCAGATCATACCTCCCACAAATGAAGTCTTCTCTCCACTTGAAACGACTGTCGAGTGGATGGGAGACAGAGGGCATCAGCTGGGCTTCCCGCACCGGGACATGGCCACAGCCCTTCCCCATCTCATCCTGCATTCAGCCCGTTTGCAGAGACGCACGGGGCACCTTCCCTTCTCTCCTTCCACGTCACTGTCGCAGGCTTAGAGTGGAGGGTTCCTTAAGTGGCTGTTAGGCTCACCCGGAAAATCGCCTGGAACTAGGCCTTAACTGCTTCTTGCTTTGTCTCCACAGGAATGTTTTTCTCTAGTGACTGTATTTCCCTGGTGGTTGTAGGATTATCCTGGTTGTGATCTTGAAGAGCTAGTTTTATCAGCCTTCTTTTCTACAGGTTTATATGCCACAGTCATGGATAGAGTGGAGATGTGTCTCCTTTGCATCTATTTTAAATTTATTTCCCATGAAGTTGCTCATTCTATTCTTAGTAAATTCTACACTGCAGGCTGGCGCCTCAGTTCACTAGGCTAATCCTCCACCTGCGGCACTGGTACTCTGGGTTCTAGTTCCAGTCAGGGCACCAGATTCTGTCCCGGTTGCCCCTCTTCCAGTCCAGCTCTCTGCTGTGGCCTGGGAGGGCAGAGGAGGATGGCCCAGATCCTTGGGCCCTGCACCCGCATGGGAGACCAGGAGGAAGCACCTGGCTCCTGGCTTCAGATTGGCACAGTGTGCCGGTCATAGGGGCCATTTGGGGGTGAACCAATGGAAGGAAGACCTTTCTCTAACTCTGCCTGTCCAAAAAAAAAAAATCTACACTGTAGCTTCTAGTGGGTGTGTAAAATCATACAATCACTTTGGGCATACGGTTTTTAAAATTTGGTCACCCTAGGACTCAGCAGCTCTACTCTTTATATTTTCCCAAGAGAAACCAAAACACGTGTTAACAAGGAAATGTGTGAGAGAAGGTTCACGGCAGCTTTATTCATGAGGGCCAAAACCTGGAATCCAGTCAGCATCCATCAGGGAGTGCCGGCGGGGCTGTGGTGCAGCGGTGCAGCGCAATGCCACACACGACAGACATCACACACAACACCAAGGCGGACCCACAGCAGAGCACATGCTGTGGGAGTCCATCCATGCGAAATCCCACACCAGGCAAAGCTAATCTATGGTAGAAAACAAGAGCACCAAAGTCCCTGTCTCTGGGAATGTGAAGAGGGGACAGGCATCAAAGGGAATAGGGAAATTTCGGGAGGAATGGGAAGCATCGTTATGTTAATAGTGGTTTGAGTTACACAAGTGTTTGCATTTCCCAAAATTCAGCTATTATATACCCAAGATCTAGGCATTTCACTGTATGCAGATTTTACATTAACAGAAAAGAACTAGGAGGGCAGTGTTGTGGTACAGCAGGTTAAGTCTGCTGCATATAAGCACCAGGTAGAGTCCCTGATGTTCCAACTTCCTACCCAGCTCCCTGCTAATGTACCTGGGAAAGCCATGGAGGGTGGCCAAGTGCTTGGGTCCCTGCCACCCATGTGGGACACCAGGATGAATCTCGTAGCTCCTGGCTTCAGCCTGTCCCAGCACTGGCCATTGTAGCCATTTGGACACTGAACTAACAGATAGAGGATGTCTTTTTCTCTCTCAATCTATAACTCTGCCTCTCAAAGTCTTTTAAGATTTAGTTATTTATTTCAGAGGCAGAGTTACAGAGAGGGAGAAACAGAGAGATACAGAGAGAGAGAATCTTTTATCAGCTGGTTCACTCCCTGAATGGCTGCAATGGCTGAAGCTTGGCTGATCCAAAGCCAGGAGATTCATCCTGGTGTCTACATGGGTGGCAGGGGCCCAAGCGCTTGGACCATCTTCTACTGCTTTCCCAGGCCATAGCAGAGAGCTGGACTAGAAGAGCAGCAGCCAGGACACGAAGCAGTGCCCATATGGGATGCCGGTGCCATAGGTGGAGGCTTAACTTACTAAAAAGTGCTAGCCCCAAATAAATCTTTAAAAAAAGAAAAAAAATGGTAAACAAGCATAGAACTCTGGTTAATGATGTATACGTTGAAATAATTCAAAAGAAATGTACTAATGTCAAATTTATTTTGAAATGCATTAATGGACAAATTAACAACTCAAGTGTTAACTGTGAGATCCAGATAGTAGGTGAATATACACTGTAAAATTCAGTTTGTTGTATGTTGAAAATTTTCACGACAAAGCATTAAAAATAGTTACCTCAAAGTCACACATGCTTCATTTTTCAAAGTAGCAGTAACAATTTACTGTTTTAACCAATCAGCACTTTTTTCCATTACATCTTTGACTAAGTGACAAAGTATCATGCATATTCTGGGGCAGACATTTGGCAGTTGGTTTATTTGCTGAGAGACCCACACCCCATACTCAAGGGCCTGCGTTCCAGTCCCAAGTCGCAGTTCCGCCTTCCCACTGATGTGCACCCTGGGAGGCAGCAGGTCATGGCTCCGCTAGCTGGGTCCCTGGCACACACGTGGGAGACCTGGAACGAGTTCCTGACTTCAGTCTTGCCCAGCCCTAGCTGTTGTAAGCATTTGGGGCAAGGGAATCAGCAGAAGGGAGGTGGCTCTGCATAAGTAAATAAACTACAAAGAAATAAAACACCATCCTGTACCTGAATCTCCAGCTTCATTGCTTGTTTTTTTCCTTTTGCCACGAGACATAGTCTCCTTTTTCTGAGTTTCCTATAAAAATTATAAAGCACATATTTTTCTTTAAGAAGTATTCATTCTTAAAACATAAGCCTTAAGATGACTTATCAAACACAATCAGTATTTTAACTATAATTCCTTAGTTCTAAATTACTTATATCAATTATCTAAATTTGTTTAAGAAAACATTACCAAAAAATTAAATTTTCACAAGACTTTGAGTGGACTTTTAACAATCATTGCGAGGGAGAAAGTGGAACTTCCACTGTGTAAGATTACAACGTGCAGAATCAGGTCCCATTTCTGTTTCCAGCTACAAGGAAGTAACAGTTCTTAAAGCTCTTATAGGGGAAAAGCCTCCCTTCCACCCCTCTAGGTTCTTTGGTTGAACTACAAATTAAGTTGACACGTAAGACAGAAGAACAAGAGAGAAGCCTCACTGAACTGTTGCCATAACACAGTGGGCATTCCCACACAGGATCCCCACAAGAAACGAAGGGCCAGCTAACTGAAGCTGGTGCAGCGTCCTGAGCGCAGAAGGGGGTAGGGGATGCTGTGGGTGGTCGCCACGTAAGTTGTGGTAAGGGGAGGGGAGGAACTGTATGGTCAGTCCTGTAGATGAAAACCCTTCAGGTGGGGCCGGCACCTGCAGTGCCAGCATCCCATATGGGCGCTAGTTCGAGTCCTGGCTGCCCCCTTCTGATCCAGCTCTCTGCTATGGCCTGAGATAGCAGCAGCAGATGGCCCAAGTCTTTGGGCCCCTGCACCCGCGTGGGAGACCCAGAGGAGGCTCCTGGCTCCTGGCTTTGGATCGGCCCAGCTCCAGCCACTGTGGCCATCTGGGGAGTGAACCAGCAGATGGAAGACTCTCTCTCCCTCTCTACCTCTCTGTAACTCTTTCAAATAAATAAAATAAATGTTTAAAAAACAACAACAAAAAATCCTCAGGTAATAAAGGCACTCGACGGCACTGGGGCACACTGGAGAGGTGACTGGCTTGGTTTGAAGATGGATCCTGTGAGCCAGCTGCCTGACTAGGACCTGTGGGCTGATGCTGGGAGCGGAGAGCAAGCCCCTAGCTTACAACTACACAGGAAACAGGCACCTCAGTGCTGCAAGTGCAAGCACTGAATTCTACCAACAACTGAGTACCCTCGCTCTGAGTCTCTGATGAGATTTCAGCCTTCTGAGATCCTGAGCAGAGAATCCAGCTAAGGTGAGCGCGGACTCCTGACCTACAGAAATTGAGAGACCATAAATGTATGTTTGAAGCCACTAACGTTCACGGTAATCTGGTAGGCAGCTGTTGAAAACAAATAGAGAGGTTGAGTTCCACTGAGGTAGAGAAGCTGGGAAAACACCTTAGGCTTTCCACAAATTGAACCTCACAAAAGTTAAAAAAAAAAAAAAAAGCTGATAAAATTCATGATGATCAGCCAATAATCAAGCTACCTGCCAGAATAAAAGTCAACACTATTCACAAGCCGATACAGAAATTGGAATCTCACAACCTACCATGTCCATTACACAACTGAAAACTACTAGACTGAAAATGTCACACGGTGGAGACCAGAGTTGTGACAAGTGGGGTAAGCCGCTGCCTGAACTCCAGCATCCCACATCAGAGTGCTGGTTCCAGTCCCAGCTGCTCCACTTCTGATCCATCCGTGCTATTGTGCCTGGGAAAGCAGTGGAAGTTGGCTCAAGTACTTGGCATTCCTGATCCTTGTGGGAGACCAGGGTGGAGTTCTTGGCTGTGACCAGGCCCAGCCCCAGTCACTGTGGTCATCTGAGGAGTGAACCAGCAGATGGAAGAATCCTGTCACTCTGCCTTTCATGGGAATAAATCTTAAAAAAAAAAAAAAAAAAAAAAAAAAAAAAAAAAAAAATCACACAGCAAAACATGACTCATAAAGACAGAAAAAGTATGTATTAGAAACCAGCCTGGGGGCTGGCACTGTGGCACAGTGGGTTGACACCCTGGCCTGAAGCACCAGCATCCCATATGTATGCTGCTTCTAGTCCCGGCTGCTCCTCTTCTGATCTACTCTGCTGTGGCCTGGTAAGTCAGTAGAAGATGGCCCAAGTGCTTGGGCCCTGCACCCGCGTGGGAGACCTGGAAGAGGCTCCTGGCTTTGGATCAGTGCAGCTCTGGCCGTTGCGGCCGACTGGAGAGTGAACCATCAGATGGAGGACCTCTCTCTCTCTCTCTGTGTAACTCTAACTTTCAAATAAATAAATAAATCTTTAAAAGAAACCAGCCTGAAGAAGGCCAAGGTGGATTTAGTAAACAAACACTTTAAAGGAGTTATCATAAATGTTACTTCACAAGTAAAAAAAAAAAAATAGTCTTAACTAAATAGGAATCGCATAGAAATATAAATATATAAAAAAAGTAAATTCCAGAACCAAACATCTTACATCTAAAGAGAAAAAGAAGCTTATTGGATGGTACATTTTCTTCTAGTGGTTGCTGTAACATATTACTACAAACTTAGCAGCTTAAAAACTGAAATGTATCCTCTGACAGTTTTGAAGGCCAAGTGTGAATCCCTTCAGTGCCCCAAAGTCAGGGTCTGGGCAGGACAGCACGCCCTCTGGAGACGTATGGGAATACTCACTCCTCACTTCTTCCAGCTTCACCCATGGCTACTCCAATCCCTGCCCCCTTCACATCCACTGTTCTGTCTGATCTCCTCTGCCTCTCTTATAAGGATACCTCTGATGACATTTATGGCCACTCACAACAGAGGAGAACCTGGAGTTAAGATGTGGATAGATCCATAAGTGCCAATATCCGTTTGATAGGTATTCCAGAAAAAGAGAATAAAGAGAACAGTGCAGAGGACCTAATAAGAGAAATAGTTGAAGAAAACTTTCCAGAGCTGAAGAAAGATTCAAGTCTTGAGATTGTCAGTGCACACCGAATACCCAGTAAGATTGATGAAAACAGATTCACTCCTAGACACATCTTGGTGAAAATTTGCAATTCCAGTGATAAAGAGAAAATCATAAAGGTTTCCAGAGAAAGGAAAGAAATAACCTACAGAGGAACTAGAATCAGGTTGACTGCAGACTTATCATTGGGCACCCTGGATGCTAGGAGTAAGTGGGCCAATATCATCAAAGTTCTGCAGGAAAAAGGTTTTAAGCCGAGAATCTTATATCCAGCCAAATTAGCATTTGATTTTGAGGGTAAAACAAAGGTGTTTTTCGATATTGAAGAATTCAGGACATTTGTTTCTTGTGTATCCCCTTTGAAAGAATTACTGGAGAATGTGCTTAGTAATCTAGAATGACTCCCAAGACACACATGCCGTGTGCTTTCCTCCTGCCCACACACACCACATCATGTAAAGCACCAGTCTGTACTCAGAATGATGGACAGCCAGTGGCCTACTGGACCTGGGCGGGAAAGAAAGGTCAGGCGTTGTCTTTGTGTTGCTGTAGCCAAAGGATCCATTGAGTGGGCTTCATGACAGCCATCTGCCTGTACAGGGGGAGACTGCTGCTGGTGGGAGGGGAATCATCAATGGATGGGAGGGGGAGGGCAGGCTTGGGAAATGGTGACAGGAGACTCCTGTCACAGAGGGGTTTGAATAGATTTTTAATTTTCATAATGTGAATCTTCAACCTTTACATTAAAACTTAAAATATGCTTCATTTGCTGATTTTTGTAAGAGCGCCTTTTATCTTACTGTCTACAGTCTAATCACATTTACATTTTATTGTATAAGCCCATCCATGGCGAGATCAAATCTTTGCCAAGTGCTTTCTCTTTTTATGACCTACACTTAAAAAATGTTTTAAAATTTGAGGGGCTGGCACTGTGGTATAGTATGTTAAGCCTCTGCCTGTGGTGCTGGCATCCCACATGGGTGTCTGTTCAAGCCCTGGCTGCTCCACTTCTGATCCAGCTCCCTGCTAATGGCCTGGGAAAGCAGCAGAAGATGGTCTAAGTGCTTGGGCCCCTGCCACCCACATGGGAGATCCAGATAAAGCTGGCTCCTTGCCTAGCCGTAAGTGCCGAACGACTGGATAGAAGATCTGACTCTCCTCCTCTCTTTGTAACTCTTTCCAATAAATAAATAAATTTTAAGGAAAACAGAAAAAAAAAAAAAGATGTGGATATATATTTTGGGGGAAGGAGCACAATTCTGCCCATGACATATGGGCTTATTTGCAGATTATAAAGGGCAAAATAATGGCCAGTAAACTTGAAAATACCAAAAAGTTTATCTAATTTGCAGATCAGAGAGAAAAGAGATTCCAAAAAATATGATCAGAGTCTCAGAGACCTGAATACAAATACTCAATGACCTAAAATACATTGAAGTTCAAAAAGAAGACAGCGAGAATGGGGTAGAAAAACTACATTTGAAGAAATAATGGCTGATAATTTCCTGACTTACAGATCTGAGCATCTCAGCAAACCTCAAGCAAGATAAATAATATGATGATCTATCCAGGTATACCATGATTGAAATGTTCAAAACCGCCGGTGCCACGGCTCACTAGGCTAATCCTCTGCCTCCGGCGCCGGCACTCCGGGTTCTAGTCCCGGTTGGGGCACCAGTTCTGTCCTGGTTGCTCCTTTTCCAGTCTAGCTCTCTGCTGTGGCCCAGGAAGGCAGTGGAGGATGGCCCAAGTGCTTGGGCCCTGCACCTGCATGGGAGACCAGGAGGAAGCACCTGGCTCCTGGCTTCGGATTGGCACAGCGCGCCGGCCGTAGTGACCATTTTGGGGGTGAACCAACAGCAAAGGAAGACCTTTCTGTCTCTTTCTCTCTGTCTAACTCTGCCTGTCAAAAAAATTAAAAATTAAAAAAAAAAAAGAAATGTTGACAGCAGCCAGAGGATTCAGACATTGTAAATACACATGAGAACCACCAACAAACTCCTTGACTTCTCATCAAATTCAGCTGAGAACCAGCTGGAATCAGGAGACAACAGAATGACATCTTCAAAAAGCTGGAGGAAAACTGTCAACTCCTAATTCTACATCAAGTGACATATTCTTTAAAAATAGAGGTGAAATAAAGATACTTTCAGATAAAATCTAACAGGCTGTCACCACCAGACCAGAAATAAGAGGAATGCTAGGAATGCTCCATAGGCTGAAGGGAAAAGATGAAACTCAGATCTGTAGGAAGGTGATAAGAGAACTGGAAAGGAGAAGTGAGAGGGCAAAAGTAAAAAGATGACACATTTTTTCTTCTTATCATTTCCTTAAAAACACTGCCTCAATCAAGAATGACAGTATTTGGGCTGGCACTGTGGCATAGGGGACTAAGCCCCCGCCTGTGTCACTGCATCCCACATGGGCACCAGTTCAAGTCCCGGCTGCTCCTCTTCTGATCTGGGAAAGCCGTGGAAGATGGCCCAAGTGCTTGGGTGCCTACACCCACATGGGAGACCCAGAGCTCCTAGCTCCTCATCAGCTCAACTCTGGCTGTTGTGGCCATTTGGAGAGTGAACAAGTAGATGGAAGATTTTTCTGTCTCTGTAAATCTGAAACTCTGCTTCTCACTCAAATAAATAAATCTTTAAAAAAATGAATATTGTGAGGTCAGATTTACCATCTATAAGTAAAATATGACAAAAATAGTACAGAGGATGGGGGATGAATAAATGAAATTATACTGTTATGTAATTACATTATATAGTGGGAAGAAATTGTCAGCTATGAAGTAGGATATACAAGGATGACAAAGTAACACACTGATTCCAAATAGATTGCTAATTTAAGGATGTGTGTGTATGGGTACACACACACACACACACGTAATATTTTTTTAAGAACCTGCAAGAGAACCCCCATCTGCTGGTTCGCTTTCCAAAGGCCTGCAACAGCTGGGGCCTTTGGAAAGGACGGATCACTGGAGCCATCACCTGCTGCCTTCCAGGTACTGCACTGGCAGTAAGCTGGAGTCAGGAGATGGCAATCAAGCCCAGGTACTCCCAGGTGGCACATGGGCATCATAACTGCTAACCCAAGTGCCTACTTCCGAGGATGCATTTTTTTTTTTTTTAAGATTTACTTATTGGGGCTGGTGCCGTGGCTCACTTGGTTAATCCTCCGCCTGCGGCACTGGCATCCCATATGGGCGCCAGGTTCTAGTCCCAGTTACTCCTCTTCCAGTCCAGCTCTCTGCTGTGGCCCGGGAAGGCAGTGGAGGATGGCCCAAGTGCTTGGGCCCCTGCACCCACATGGGAGACCAGGAGGAAGCACCTGGCTCCCGGCTTTGGATCGGCATCGCTCCGGCCACAGGGGCCATTTGGGGAGTGAACCAACGGAAGGAAGACCTTTCTGTCTCTCTCTCACTGTCTAACTCTGTCAAATAAAGAAATTTTAAAAAAGATTTATGTATTTATTTATTTGAAAGGCAGAGTTACAGAAGTGCAGAGGGAGGGAGGGAAGGAAGGAATAGGGGAGAGGCAGGGAGAGAGGGAGAGGCAGGGAGAGAGGGAGAAAGAAGAGAGAGTCTTCCATCTGCTGGTTCACTTCTTAGATGGCCGCAATGAACAGAACTGCACCGATCTGGAGCCAGGAGCTTCTTCCAGATCTCCCATGTGGATGCAGCGGCCCAAGGACTTAAGCCTCCTTTACTGCTTTTCCAGGCCATAGCAGAGAGCCAGATGGGAAGTGGAGCAGCCCAGATTCAAACTGGCAGCTATATGGGATGCTGGCATGCAGGTGGCAGCTTTACCTGCTACACCACAGCGCCGGTCCTAAGGATGCACATTTTTAATCTAGAAGTGACTGCTAACAAAAAAAAAAAAAAAAAAAAAAAAAAAAAAAAAGCATGGCTCATAAGCTAATAGAGAAAATAAAGCAGAATATTGAAGAATATTCAATTAATCAAAAATTAGCAATAGAAGGACAGAAAAACAAGAAATGGAAAATACTAAGATTGAGTTGAATATCTAAAATTATATAAAAATGGATTTTTAGAGAATTGGTGGGACAGGAGATACAAATGGAAAATAAACAGCAAAATAGTTGACTTAAACCAAACCATTTCAATAATTACATTACAAGCAAATGAACAAACAATCCAATCCAAAGGCAGAGGCCATCAAACCAGGATAAGGACTTGCTGCCTGAAGTCCTTTTTAAATTTAAAGACAAAAACAAATTGAAAATTAATGAATTAAAAAGTTTACCATGCAAAGTAAGCTTAAGAAGGCTCTTGTAGCTATATTAAGATCTCACAACATAGATTTTCAAGATTTCATAATAATACTAGAAGCCGTTCATCAGAAAGACACATACTTAAATAAACACACAATTAGAAACAGCTTTATATGGAGTGGAATGGTGGTTCCCAGAGGCTGGGGAGAGGCGGGAGTAGGGAAGTACTCATTAAAGGGTACAAAGCAGGGCCCGTATAATGCATCCCACAAGGGTACCAGTTCGAGTCCTGGCTGCTCCACTTCTGATCCAGCTCCCTGCTGATGTGCCTGGGAAAGCAGCAGAAGATATCCTTACTACTTGGACCCCTGCACCCATGTGGGTGACCTGGATGAAGCTCCTGGCTCCAGGCTTTGGCCTGATCCAACCCTAGCTGTTGTGGCCATTTGAGGAGTGAATCAGTAGATGGAAGATCCCCCTGTCTCCCTATTTCTCCCTTTCTCTAACTCTGCCTTTCAAATAAATAAATAAATAAATAAATATTTTTTAAAAAAAGGTACAAAGCTTCAGAAAGACAAGAGAAATAAGTGTTTGAGATCTATCACACAGCCTAATGACTGCAGCAAATAACAATGTATATCTCAAAAATAGCTATGAGAAATTTCAAATGTTTCAGTACAAGAAAGGGTAAGTGTACAGGTGGATGGATATATTACCTTGAGCTAATCATTCACAATATATATATATCAAAACATCACATGTATCCCATAAATAATTTAAAATAATATATAATGATAAAAAGCTTTAGGGGAAAACAAAGCTTCAAGTTCATAACACAAAACTTCAAAGAACTAAAGAAAATTCATCACGTTATGGTGTTAAAAAAAATCTATGTATCTGTCAGATCAAGTAGACTATGACGCCCCTCATCAAAAAACAAAATGAAAAAACCCTCCAAACAACCAAAGCAGGAAGGACCCACAGCATCTTAACTTCACCATCAGCCAACTCGACGTCAGCTGACTTTCAGAACACCATGCCTGACAACTGCAAATTCAAGTCACAGGGATGTTCACCGAGACAGACCTAGTAAGTAAGAGGCAGAACATGCATAGCGCAGGGGCCTATGTCGTGACACAGCAGGCAAAGCTGCCACCTACAATGCTGGCATCCCACATGGGTGCCAGTTCCTGTCCCAGCTGTTCTACTTCCGATCCAACTCCCTGTTGATGGCCTGGGAAAAGCAGTGGAAGATGGCCCAAGTTCTTGGGCCCCTGCCACCCACATGGGAGAAATGGATGAAACTGCTAACCCCAGTTTCAGCCTGGCCTAGCCATGGCAGTTGCAGCCAATCTGGGGAGTGAACCAGTGGATGGAAGGATGGAAGACCTCTCTCTCTCTCTCTTTCTGGGGAGTGACCCAGTGGATGGAAGATCACCCCCGCCCCCATTCTGCTTGTCTCTCTGTAACTCTCTGAAATAAATGAAAAAGAAATAAGAAAATATATTGATATTTCCTCGTACATGCAGAAGGAAATTCTGGAAGAATATGTAAGAAACTAATTACCTATGTGTACATTTAGTGAGTGGGAAGGTGGAGAGTGGAAAATGGGGTAGCAGGAACATTTTACTATTCTGTAACATTTTTCCAAACATGACATGAATTATTTATTCAAAATGTTAAACCAAGTGAGTACAGTGACATATTAACAACTTGACCAAAATATGTCAAGGATCTTAGAACAAATTCTGAGGAATTTTATCAGAATTTTTTTAAAGGAAATGATCAGGGGTGCACACCAAGATTTAGCTACAAAAGGCTTCATGAAGGCACTTAAAAACTGTCTAAGTACAGTTATTCATTAATAAGAGTAATTAAACTGTGGCATATCCGTGGACAGAATGTTTTGCATGTTTTAAAAAATATTTCTTTATTTGAAAGAGTTACAGACAGAGGTAGGGAGAGAGAGAGGTCTTCCACCCACCAGTTCACTCCCCAGATGGCTGCAAGGGCCAGAGCTGAGCCAGGAGCTTCCTCCCATGTCAGTGCAGGGGCCAACAGCTGGGCCATCTTCTGCTGCTTTCCCAGGCACAACAGCAGGGAGCTGGCTCGGAAGTGGCGCAGCCGGGACCTGAGCTGGCGTCCGTATGGGATGCCCGGGCTGCAGACTGGGGCTTTGACCTGCTGTGCCACATTGGCGGCATGTTTTGTGTCTGTTAGAAAGGCACTGTGGGGTACTTCATGACCAGTGCGGGAGCCCACCGATGGTGAGAAATGCCCAGCCGTAGGGCTGAGGATCCCCGAGGCTAGTTTGGGGCTGCAGAAGCGGAGGGGAGTTTGATGTTCTCTTCTAGATTTCCTAAAACATGTTTATCAACAGAAGAATGTAAAATTCATCGTTTGAAAGAACAGAAGGAAGTAAAGAAAATACACCATTTTCCAGTAAACCTTTTCTATCCCACGGGGCGACCTCACCATGGCCGGGGTCCCTCCGTCCGCAGGTGCACCGCTGCCACGGCCGCCTCCCGCCTCGGGCCTCTCTGACCGCGGCCGTCTCTCGGGAAGCCCCGACGGCGCCCCGGCCGGAACAGTGTCACACCGTCGCGCACCGATTCTCTCTGGTGACTGAACTTTTCTTCGTATCTCACTTTCTCCCGAGCTGTCAGAGCCATCGCTAAGGGGCTTACATCTTCTTCCAGGCTGCGAGAAGCAAACAGCGTCACGGGTCTGGAAAACACGACCGCTCACCCTCCTGACGGCAATGGTGCCACGCTGCGGCGCGAGCTTCTATAGCCCAGGGAGATGGCAGCTGAGCAGTGGACAGAACAGGAAATCTACAAGCCAGAGCTCCACGTCAACACTCCCCACCATCCCCTCTGCCGCTGAGGCCCCAGCCCCAACACGGCGCGCCACCGCTCTGAAAACTGGCAGAGGCGTCTGCACCGTGCCTTAACGAAAAGCACTTCAGGTTTTAAAAACTCACTTTTAGCCCAAAAACGTCCTCTGGAACATAGCGCTTTATGAAAACTGCCGCCACAGAACACTCTCCACAGTCAACTGGAGTGTGAAATGCCTGTCGGAGTCTGAAGAACAGGCGCACGTACCTTTGTGGCTCTCAGTTTTACAGACGTGCTTTCACTTGCTTCATTTGCAGAAGTGCTCAAGCTGTAGGAAAGAACAAGCCATCAGTATCTTGCACACATTCGCACATGGTTCTACGAGTGCTCCCCCGACACGAGCACCGCTCAGTTTACTCTGGGGCTAGCCAGTTTGTCACGGGCAGGCCGGTCGCCTTCCTAGTTTCATTGGCCGCCTCCCAGACCCAGCCACATTGGTTTGTCCCAGGCGGGCAGAAGGCAGCGCTCCAGGGCTGCTGCAGTTTGGTCATGTCCGAGAACTGCGCCTTCCTCCAGGTTACCAGGGCCGTCCTCTGTACCAAAAGCTAATCCACTAGACTCAACTCTGGTGATCCAACAGGGAATCTCCTCTTTCGCCCTAAAAGTAACCCTGACTTCTGATGGAAGGTGAGAATTTTCATCTTTTCATTCAATACAATCCATCAAACACGTAACATCAACCACAAATGCACTCACTTTAAAACTGAGGCCTCAGGTGGGCGTTTAGGCTAATGATGACTATGCCCAAATTCCACACCTGAGGACCTGGGTTTCATACCTGGTTTCTGAGAAATGCTATTGGTCTCTCTGTAGTGGGTGCGTCCCTGCTGCCCCAACTTCCTTTTCTGTTTACCTGCATTACTTACCCAAATGATGTCTCTTGTTGGGACTTGACATGACACCAAAACCAAGGTTACCGAGAACAGTCTCTGGTTAAATGCAAAGAACGCTCGTGCTCAGGCCTCGCCTCACGTGCTTCTCAGCTGCATTTGACCCTCCTTACTTAATTTCTCTCCCTCCCTCCTCTCTCCCATTTCCCTCCCCCCACCTCACTCACACACACACAATTCTGTGAATAAACACTGCCCTGGTTCTCCTCTCTCTTTTCCAGCCACTTTCTCCCTCTCTCCTCTACAACTTCCTTCTCTACTCAGGCAGTAGATGCCATGGCCTCTTATGGGTTAGTCCCAGGCCCTTGCCTCCTCTCAGGTTAGCTTCATACCATCCGCGTGCAAAGAACGTCTAACTTAAGCTCAGCCCTGTGCTCTGAGTTCCAGACTCAAATACACAGGGTCTCTGACATCTCCATGTCAAACTGATGATCTGCCCACACAACTCCATGTCCCAGCAGCCCGTATCTTAGTCAATGGCACCATCATCAATCCATTCAAGCAGGCAAGGAATTCAGGAGTTACCACCGGTAGCAACTCGTCCCGTGCTGCGAAGTCAGCACATCACTAAGTCTTGCTCATTTGCCTCCTGCTTCTCAAGTCCATCCACTTCTCTCCACCTCTGCCGTGATGACCTGAGTCTACAGCATCCAAACTGGGCTCCCTATGCCATTCTTGTCTCTCTCAAATCCACTTGCCAGACAGCAGCGAGGCTGGTAATTTTTAAATGTAGATCCTACCATGTCATCCCCTACTTAAAACCCTCCAACTGCTCTTAGGATAAGGATAAAACTCTCTTTACCAAGTTTACGAGAGAGAATTAGGATGGCTGCACATTGTAAAAAATATATTCCCAAAATGGCTCGGATAAGACACTTGTCTTTCCTTCTTGGCCAAACTCCAGAATAATTTAGGGCTGGTGTAGTAGTCCCGTTATCAGGAGACCCAGGTGCCTTCTATCCATTGCTCTCTCAGTACACCGCCTCACGGCCCAACATGGTTGCTCGGTCTTCACCACCACATCCCATTCTAACTAGGAGGAAGAAGGATGGAAAACAGAAGAGCACAATCCTCCCCACAAAGATACTTTCAGAAGTGAGACTCCATTTTAGCTAGAATCTAATCACACACACACATCTCAGCTGCAACAGCACGGAGACAGTATGTTTAGAATTCTGACAGCCATGTGTCCAGCTAAAACCATTCTATTACTAGAAGGGGGAAAAATATTCCTATTACTACAGCAGAAGGAAACAAACGAGACCACTACAGGCAGGTATTCTGGGTCATTCAGGTGTCAATTATGTTAATTACAAAAATTATTATAGGTAATGCCAATTATAGAGAAATTAGTTTTTAATGTTCACATTCTCAAAATAAATGTCAAAACTTGGGTTTTATTAGCTTCTAACTTGAAGAACTTCCCAGAAATCTCAGAGCGTGAACCAACAATAGCTTGACGTAACCCTACCTTTCTTTCGTTGCTTTTCCTGGAGGAGTTGAAGGGACAGATGACCCACAGTGTTGGGAGAGTTCTTCTTCATCAGCATATATAGCAGTGCTGTGTAGGGGAGGATCTGTATAAGACCAAAAATGTACAACTTCAGTGGTCTATGTGGGCAGTGTCAATTCCCTGATACTGGAGTACTTCAGTGGTCTATGTGGGCAGTGTCCATTCCCTGATACTGGAGTACTACACCATCTTTGTTTAAATGGTTAACAAAACCAAAATCAGTCCTACAGGCCACTCCCAAATGCTTTTCCATATCACTCCCCTTCCTCTCTTTCACTCTGGGTTGCTAGAGCCTTTGAATGGCATAGAAAGTCATCTTGAATGAAGAAGATGACCAAAGAACTGATCCTGGTAGAAAGGCATAGAAAGGAGATGCTTGGAGGAGGGAGGATGCTCTGGCTACCCAGGAAAGGGGAGTACAGGAGATCTCGGTGCACTAGGCTGGGCTTATGGTGGTAATGAACTTGGCGGGGCAGTGAGGTGGCCAGAAGTGCTGCAGGGGGAGGGGGTCCTGGTAAGACTCAAACTACTATTTCTTCAGGCTCAAATTTTAGCACACCAGGTGCAAATGCAAGCAAAATTTTCCAGATATACAGGTGCTTAAATAATGAACTGTCAATTGCACAAGTTATTTTTTTGCGGGGAGGATTAAAATGTTTATTTTGGAGCAGAAAAAATATCTATGCATAAGCAGAATATTCAGAAAGCTCACAGAAAAAATTATATAAAATATGTACATGGGCCAGCACTGTTGCGCAGTGGGTTAATGTCCTGGCCTGACACGCAGGCATCCCTTATGGGCACCAGTTCAAGACCCGGCTGCTCCACTTTTGATCCAGCTCTCTGCTATGGCCTGGGAAAGCACTGGAAGATGGCCCAAGTCCTTGGGCACCTGCACCTGTGTGAGAGACCCAGAAGAAGCTCCTGGCTCCTGGCTTCGTATTAGTGCAGCTCTGTCCGTCACAGCCATCTGAGGAGTGAACCACCACATGGAAGACCTCTCTCTGTGCCTCTCCTCTGTGTAACCCTGACTTTCAAATAAATAAAATCTTTAAAAAACTTATGTACATATTTCAATTTTTTGTACCAAGTTAATCTTTTGTTTCCCACTACCTTCTGAAGATATGTATGTATGTGTGCATATATGTAGACAGACAGACATAGCATGGGGCAAGACAAACTGACCATCTTCCCCACCCCTCCCCCAATCCCTTGAGATAGTCTCCATTCTTCAATATGTGTTTATTCTGGTCTGTGCTGGGCCACACACGGAAAGGGAACCTTGTCCGACTTGCATCCTCACTGAGGAGGGCAACATTCCTCCACGCCCCCACCTCACGCCCACTCCAGGGTCTGCTCAGGAAGTGCTGCAAGGCTGGGGTGCAGTCAGGCACCAAGGCCCTGCCTGTGGTCCTCAAACACGGGGTGTGACTAAGAGGGAGCTGGAAGCCCAGGTAGCAAGGCTCTGCCGGCCAGAGGAGAGTGGTAGGTGAGGGGAGGGACGAGCCCAATACAACACGTGCCTTTCCCCGCCCCCTCCAGTTTTGCTGCTTCCAGCAGGCATGCAAAGCCCAGGCGGAAAACCAGGAACCCGAGGAGGGGAAAGAGGAGAGATGGAGGCAGAAGAGAACGAGGCTGGGGGCTCAGGTCAGGCAGGTCAGGCCAGCGCTGGGGCCCCAGGAGCGGGACGGGAATCGTGACTGGCACCTCTCTGCTACCTGACAGATGAGGGTGAGAAGGGCAGCGGCAGTGAAGACGCATGCTCGGGCAGCGAGAGTGAACAGGAGAGGGGTGACAGGGACGAGGCGAGTGACAAGAGTGGCAGTGGCGAGCAGGAGAGCCCAGGCCTCCTGGGACAAGCAGATGATCTGGCTGCGATGCCGATCTAGAGGACGATGCCAACTCTGACGAGCACGATGAGCCTGTGGTGCAGTGACAGTGACTCGGACAGCAGCAGAGACGCAGGTGCTTAGCGGAGTCACAGGCAGAGCGCCAGTCCCCGCCCCCGTGGCAGGGAGTACTTGGCCCAGGGGGACAGCAGTGAGCCTGCAGCCTCTGACTCCAAGGAAGCTGACAGTGCCTGAGCCCCAGGGCTGGCACAGGCACCGTTACTGATCAGCTGCACAAGAGTGAAACTAGCAATGGACTCTACTCTCTTCACCAGGAAAGGAGTTATTTACCCTGCTGCTGTGAATAACAACAAAACAACAGACAGATCCCAAATCTCCAAGTGGAACCATTCCAACTGAATGTTTACAACGTAATAAAACCCAATTGAAAAACAGGCAGAGTTTGAATAGACAGTTCTTCAAAAAGGATGTTCAACTGACCAATAGGAACATTAAGAAGATGCCTAATAACTACTAGTCATTTAGGAAATGCAAATGAAAACCACATTAAGCTATTATGTTGTATCTCTTAGTATAAAAAACAAAGTAAGTGTAGGTGAGGATGAGCAGCAGTTGGGACCCTGTGCACTGCTGGTGGGAATTTGAAATGCTGCAGTCACTGCACAAGACAGCACAGCATGTTCTGAATACAAACACAGCACTCCTGTATGAACCAGCCACTCCACTTCTGGCTATGTTCCTAAAGAAGTGAAAGCAGGTTCCAGAAGAGAGAAATTGCGCAACCTTGTAAATTACAGCATTATTCACAACAGTCAACAGGTGGAAGCAAACCAACATCCATCAACAGACGAATGGATAAATGTGGTACATACATAGGATGGAATATTATTCAGCTATAAAAAGGAAATGCTGACATATGTTACAGGAGGGATGAACCGTAAAGACATTACATTAAATAAACTGGCTACAAAAGGGCAAATATTCTATGATACCTCTTATAACAGGTGTTAAAGCAGTCCAATTCATAGAGAAAGAAAGTAGAATGGGAGTTAAAAAGGCCTGGACAAAGGGAAAATGGGGAATTGTTCAATTGGTACAGGGTTTCAGTTAGGATAGATGAGAAAATTCTGGAGATGGATTGTCATACAGTTATACAACATAAATGCTGATAGTGTTTTCAAGAGGGCAGAATAGGAAGGCAGCTTACTGCTCTAGTCTAGATGAAGATGGTTAAGAAAAATAAAGGTGAGAGGCTGCAACCTCAGGGCACAGTTAGGGAGAAAAAGGCAGAAGAAACCATTAGAGGGACACTGTGCATCTACGTGGAGGGTGTGGATGCACACAACTCAGGACCCCAGCGACCAAGAGCCTCAGCACCAGCTTTGGAGTGAGGAGACACTGGCAAGAAGGCTGTGGGAAGAGTCTGGTATGAGTCTGGCTTGGAGCCTGGAGGGGGGACAGTGAACCTGCCAACCTAGAGGGGAAAAAAAAGAGGGTTTCTGTTTCTCCCTGACCAGTCGGCACCAGTGTCCTGTCCTGCAACGAGCTGAGAGGGCAGGCAGCATTTTGGACACACATAACAGCTGCGCCCGCTGGTGTCCATGTGCCCAGCAACCAGCCAAGAGGAAACGCCCGAGTCTGGGTGGGATAACTGACAGGGGGCTGGGTGCCCGTGACTTGGGAGCCTCGTGTGCTATGACTGTGAAAACACTGGCTGCATCGGAGGGCGCAGGGTGTGGCTGGGTCTCTGGGCAGTCACTGTGGCGGCTCCACATGCTGGAGGTCCCTGATTCCCTGGTGAGGGTCACTGCTACAGGATCCATGTCCACCCCGAGGACTGCAGGGATACTTTGAGTTGTTCTCGTGGCAGCATGGATGAGAACTGTACCCACTGGGGCTATTGCCCAGGCGCTGGTCTCCTTTGAGAGGAAGGGAGCATGAGAATATACCAACATAGCTGAACAAACTTCCCCTCTGATAAAAAAAAAAAAAATTTACCACACCTAACTTGGGTGTCACCTTGGACACATCCCTCACCCCAGAGCACTGAACAGACTTCCCTGACCACACCAAGCACACGCTCGGGTTATTACTGAAACAGCAGAGGCAAAGTTCAAAGATAAAAGCCATCACAGGGCCAAAAGAAACAAACAAACAAAAAAACCCAACAACTATCACCACAAATACCTAATAATAAATGCAGAAATTCAAGAAACAAGGATAAGGACAACATGACAGCCCCAAAAGAACACAACACTTCAATACCAGAATGTGAAGATGAAGAGACTGACAAAACACCAGAAATGGAATTAAACTAATCACAGGATTACCTAGAAGTAATCAGAAGCAAATTCATTAACTAAAGAAACCTGTACATGGCATGAATGAAACTTTTTCCCATGAAACTGAGATTTTACAGAGAAGTGAAAAGGAATTATTGGTAATGAAGGATTCAGTAGAACCAATAAAAGTACTGTGGATAGCCATAAGAACAGACTTGGTAAGGCAGAAGAGAGAATATCCAAGTTAGAAAACAAATCTTTGGAAATTTTATGGACAAAAAAAAAGGGGGGGGGAGAAATTGGAAAACTGAAAAACACCATTGGAATTTATGGGATACTAACAAATGACCCAACATACAGGTCTTAGGAGTTCCTGAAAGGGTGGAAAGACGGAATGGATTTGCAGGCCATTTTAGTGAAATAATTACATAAAGAAAGGGATGTCCAAAAAGGAAGCACTTAGAACTCCTAATAGACACGATCAGAAAAGATCTTCGCCACAAAACGTTGTAGTCAAACTCTCCACAGTAAAGCATAAAAGATTCTAAAATGTGCATGAGAGAAATGCCAGGTTATTTTCAGAGGATCTCCAATTAGACTCACAGCTGAATTCTCTTCAGAAATGAGATATATTCCAAGTCTTAAGAGAAAAAAACTGTCAACCTGGAATACTGGACTCTGCAAAGCTCTCATTTACAAATGAAGGTGAAATAAAGACCTTCCACAACAGAGATTGAGTTTGTCAGTACTCGTCCAGCCTTACAAAAGGTACTTAAGGATGCACTACACACAGAAACATGGTCATCACTATGAAAGAAGATGAGGGCGGACAATCTCCCAGTAAAAGTACAAAGGAAATCCAAAGTAAACAATAGGAATGTTTATGGGGAAATGGCAGGGCCAAGTCATTACTTATCAATAGTCAACTTGAATGTAAATGGCCTCAACTCTCTAGTAAAAAGGCACAGACTGGCTGAATGGATTAAAAAACAAAACCCATCTATCTGCTGCCTACAAGAAACACATCTCACCAACAAAGACACATGCAGACTGAAAGTCAAAGGATGAAAAAAAGATATTCCATGATATCAGAAACCAAAGAAAGAGCTGGTGTAGCCCAATATCAGACAAAATAGATGTTCACACAAAAACTGTTAAAAGAGACAAAGAAGGCACTATGTAATGATTAAGGGTTCAACTCAACAGGAAGATGAGACTATTATAAATGTTTATGCACCTAATTGCAGGTCACCCATTATTTCAAAGAAATGTTAATGGATCTAGAGAGAGACATAGACTCAAATACTGTAGTAGCGGGGACTTGAATATCCCACTTTCAGGGCAGCCCTGTGGCGCAGTGGGTTAACACCTGGTCTGAAGCGCTGGCATCCCATATGGGCACTAGTTCAAGACCTGGCTGCACCATTTCCAATCCAGCTCTCTGTTATGGCCTGGGAAAGCAGGAGAAGATTGTCCAAGTCTTTGGGCCCCTACTCCCGCGTGGGAGACCTGGAGTTGGCTCCTGGCTCCAGATCAATGCAGCTCCGGCCATTGCGGCCAATTGGGGAGTGGACTATCAGATGGAAGACCCCCCTCTCTCTTTCTTTCTCTCTCTGCCTCTCCTGTCTCTGTGTAACTCTTTTGAATAAATAAAGCTTTTTAAAAAATCCTACTTTCAGCAATGGACAGATCAAGCAAACAGAATATCTGCAAGCAAACAGTAGAGTTAACACTATAGACCAAATGGACCAAACAGATAACTACAGAACTTTTCAATGCAGAATGCACATTCTTCTCACCAGTGCATGGAACCTTCTCTAGGGTAGACCACATGCTAGGCCATAAAGCAAGTCAAAGCAAATAAAAAAATCAAAATCATATCATGCATCTTCTCTGACTACAATGGAATGAAGCTGGAAATCAGCAACTCAGGAATCTCTAGAACATATGCAACACATGGAGACTGAACAATATGCTCCTGAATGAACAGTGGGTCACTGAAGAAATCAGCAAAGAAATTTAAAAATTTCTTGAAACGAATAAAGATGAAAATACAACATAGCAAAACTTATGGGATATGGCAAAAGCAGTGTTAAGAGGAACGTATATAGCAACTGGTACCTATATCAAGAATTAGCTCTTTTATTTGGTATCTTTCTATCAATGCATCTCAATGATGTAGAAAAACAATAACAAACCAAACTCAAAAACAGTACAAGAAAAGAAATAATGAAAATTAGAGAACAAAAAAATTGAAACCCAAAAATTCAAAAGATCAGAGAAAAGAGGAAAAAAAAAAAAAGAGGAGACCTAAATCAATGAAATTGATATGAAAAAGGATATGGAATAGATACCACAGAAATAAAAACAATCATCAGAAACTACTACAAATAGCTGTATGCCAACAAAATGGGAAACCTACAGGAATGGATAGATTCTTGGACACATACAACTTACCTATATTGAGCCATGAAGACACAGAAAACCTAAACAATAACCAAAACAGAAACTGAATTAATAATAACTCTCCCAGCAAAGAAAAGCCCAGAACCCAATGGCATCACTGCTGAATTCTACCAGGCATTTAAAGAAGTACTAACTCCAATTCTTCTGAAGCTATTCAAAAACAATTAAAAGGGACGGAATCCTCCTAAATTCTTTCTATGAAGCCAGCATCACCTTAAATCCTAAACCTGGAAAAGATACAATAGAGAAAGAGAACTACAGGCCCATTTCTCTGATGAATATAGATGCAAAAATCCTCAACAAAATATTATCCAATCAAATCCAACATCAGAAAGATCATTCACTTAGACCAAGTGGGATGGTTCAACATTCACAAATCAATGTGATACAGCACATTAACAAATTGAAGAACCAAAACCATATGATTATCTCAATAGATACAGAGAAAGCATTTGACAAAGTTTAACAACCTTTCATGATGAAAACTCTAAGCAAATTGTATATAGAAGAAATATTCCTCAAGGCAATGTATGAAAATCCCAAGACCAGCTTCATAGTGAATGGGGGAAAGTTGGAAGCATTCCCACAGAGATCCAGGACCAGACAAGGATACCCACCCTCATTATTGCTATTCAATATCGCCCTGGAAGTTTTAGCCACAGTCATTAGGGAAGAAAAAGAAATCAAAGGGATACAAATTGAAAAGGGGGAAGTCAAATTATCCCTGTTTACAGATGACATGATTCTATATATAGGGGATCCAGAAGACTCCACTAAGAAACTACTGGAAATCATAGAAGAGTTTGGTAAAGATCTCTACAATGAAAATTATAAAACATTAAAGAAACAGAAGCCACAAAAAAGAAAAAAAAAAAAAAAAGGAAAAATCTTCCATGTTCATGGATTGGAAGAATCAGTGTCATCAAATTGTCCACACTAGCAAAAGCAGTTTACAGATTCAATGCAACCAACCAACATGCCAAGGACATTCTTCTCAGATACAAAAAAAAAAAAAAAATGCTAAAATTCATATAGAAACACAGGAGACCTCGAATAGCTAACGGAATCCTATACAACTAAAACAAAGCTGGAGGCATCACAATACCAGATTTCAAGACATACTACAGGGCAGTTAGAATCAAAACAAAGTGGTACTGGCCAAAAACAGATGGATAGACTAATGGAACTGAATAGAAATGCCAGAAATCAACCCACACATCCATAACCAACTTATCTTTGACAAAGGAGCTAAAATCAATCCCTGGAGCAAGGACAGTCTCTTCAACAAGTGGTGCTGGGAAAACTGGATCTCCATACGCAGAAGTATGAAGAAGGACTCTTACCTTCACCTTATACAAAGATCTGCTCAAAATGGATTAAAGATCTAAATCTATGATGCAATACCATCAAATTATTAGAGAACATTGGGGAAACCCTGAAAGACACTGGCATAGGCAAAGAGTTCTTAGAAAAAAACCCCAGAGGCACAGGTAAGCAAAGTCAAAATTGACAGTGAGATCACATGAAATTAAGAAGCTTCTGTACTGCAAAAGAAACACTCAAAGTGAAGAGGAACCAACAGAATGGGAGAAATTACTTGCAAACTATGCAACTGATAAAGGATTAATAACAGAATATATAAAGAGATCAAGAAACTCAACAACAATACAAACAACCCAGTTAAGAAACAGGCAAAGGACTCAAACGGGAATTTTTCAAAAAGAGGAAATCCAAACGGCCCACAGACACATGAAAAAATGCTCAGGATCACTAGTCATCAGGGAAATGCAAATCTAAACCACCCCTGTTAGAAGAGCTTTCATACAGAAATCAATAAATGCTGGCAAGGATGTGGGGAAAAGGGTACACTAATCCACTGTTGGTGGGAATGTAAACTTGTACAGCCACTGTGGAAGACAGTATGGAGATACCTCAGAAATCTGAATACAGACCTACCATATGACCCAGCCATCACACTCCTTAGAATTTACCCAAAACCAAATTAGCATATGAGAGAGTTATCTGTACCCTCATGTTTATTGCAGGTCCATTCACAATAGCTAAGATATGGAATCAACTGAAGACTAGATCAAGAAATTATGGGATATGTACACTATGGAATACTACTCAAAAGTAAAAAAAAAAAAATGAAATTCAGACATTTGCCACAAAATGCATGAAACTGGAAAACACCTCACTTAGTGAACTACACCGGTCCCAAATGCACATACCATGTTGTCTCTGATCTGTGATAATTAACAGAGCATCTAAAAGGTAATCTGCAATAGTGAAATTAATACTTTGAGATGAAATGACTTTGAACAGCCCATGTTGACTGTTGAGGAACATTTTTTTTCTTCATACAATTTGTTGAACTCTTTACGTAGTATAAAGTTAACCGTATGTGTTATAAAGTTAACTGCAAATAGATCTTAGTAAAAAATAAGAATGGGACTAGGAGAGGGAAGAGGAAAAGAGCTGGAAGTATGGGTGGGAGGGCAGGTACAATGGGAAGAATCACTACATTCCTAAAATTGTATTTATGAAATGTGTAAGTTTGTATTCCTTAAATCAAAGTTTTATGGGGAAAAAAACTCTAAATAAAAAACAGCAACTAAAAAAACACAACGTGAATGTTACAAAATTACACTTAAAACAGTTAAAATTATAAATTTTATGCTGCATTTTTCCATATATACACATAAAACCACCACATAATTACTAGAATAACTAGGAAAAAATTATATAACAACAACTTTGGAAGAAGATGTGAAGAAATTAGGACCCTCAGAGCTTGCTGTGGAAAAATAAAGTGGTACAGATGCTTTATAAAACAGTGCTTAAGGCCGGTGCCGCAGCTCACTAGGCTAATACTCTGCATGCGGTGCTGGCACCCCGGGTTCTAGTCCCGGTTGGGGTGCCGGATTCTGTCCCGGCTGCTCCTCTTCCAGTGCAGCTCTCTGCTGTGGCCCGGGAAGGCAGTGGAGGATGGCCCAAGTCCTTGGGCCCTGCACCCGCATGGGAGACCAGGAGGAAGACCTGGCTCCTTGCTTCAGATCGGCGTAGCGCACCAGCCATAGCGGCCATTTGAGGGGTAAACCAAAGGAAAGGAAGACCTTTCTCTCTGTCTCAAATACCAAAGTACTCAGCAATTCCACTCTGAGGTACATGCCCGAGAGAACTGAAAACAGATGTCAACACAAAAACTTGCTCATGAATGTTCATACAACAGTCATGCATTATGGTCCCTAAGTGAAGACCATGTAAATTTATGCCAACTTATGAATGGATTACAACATGTGGTACACCCACACAATGGAATACCGAGGAATAAAAATGTTTAGGAACAGCCAGATGCATGCTACCATACGGATGAACCTTGGAAACACCATGCTAAGTGAAAATCAATCACAGGGGGCAGGTGCTATGGTGTAGCACTGGCATCCATATGGGCGCCGGTTCTAGTCCTGGCTGCTCCACTTCTGATCCAGCTCTCTGCTGTGGCCTGGGAAAGCAGAAGACGGCCAAACTCCTCTGCTCCCTGCACCAGTGTGGGAGACCCAGAAGAAGTTCCTGGCTTCAGAATGGCACAGCTCTAACAGTTGCGGACAAATAGGGAGTGAACCAGCGGGCAGAAGACCTCCCTCTCTCTCTCTCTGCCTCTCCTCCTCTCTGTGTAACTCTTTCAAGTAAATAACTAAAAAAAAATAAAAGAAAGATTTAAATACTAACCAAAAGTCTCATAAGGCTCATCGTCTTTCTTACTTTCACTGCCATTGCTTGAGATTTCGGAATTATCAGGAAACTCAAACACATCAGCAGGCTTGTGCTTCTGACCAGCTTTCTGGAAGTGAAGAAAACCAAAGTCATTGAACTGGTGCTAACGCACACCAGCCGCAAGCTGCTGGACTTAGCAAGGACACTCCTGCTCCTGCTGCCGCCTAGAGAAGCTAGCCACTCTGCTGTTCTCCAGGAGACAGAGGCCTCTGGAATTCTAAGGCCGGCCTGGCAAACCTTTTCTACAAAGCACCAGAGAGCATTTCAGGCTTTGCAGGTCACAAGGTTTCCACGGCAGAGGGAAAGCCCGCAGGGACAGCGCAGCCAGGAATGCGCAGGGCCGGCTTCCCACACAATCTACTCACAGATGCAGACCTCTGCATTTCACACCATCTTCATGGCACACAACATATCCTTTTTAGTTTATTTTGGCTATTTAAAAATCATCCTTCGTTCCCAGGCTTGTGTACAAAGAGGTAGTAGGCTGGTTTTGCCCCCCAGGCCATAGCTTGCCTAGATCCCTAAAGAGAACGGTGGGCCGTCTCCCCAGAAACATGCCTGCCACCTGGATGTGCACAGCTCTGGGAGCACAGGGGCTGACAGTCCTGGCTGAAGGAGAGCCTGTGTACAGTTCAATATACGGGTAAGGCTCCGGAGGCTGGGGTTCCGGAGGATGCCAGAGGCTGAACAGAGAACAAACGCACTCGCAACTGCCCGACCACCTGGACTTCATGTGAAATCCCAATGCCACGCAACAGGCCATTGGAAAATAATTTGGAATTAGCTATCAAGAGCATTAAAGAAATGTACCTGCCATTACATACAGGTATTCTAAGACTCTCCTGAAGAAAAATAAAACTGTAACGTAGACAACATGGAACCTCATGAAATCACAAATCACAAGCCATTGTCAGTAACACGGAGAAATGGCTGGGAGGAGTGGCAAAATTCAGAAAGCTGTACAATTTTTACACAGTGCTAATTATCTAAATGAAACAAATCTAGGCTTGGAAAAAAAGAAATGTTTCTAAAATGTTAACAAAGGTTCTTTTCTAACAGTGGAAATAGTGAGAAGAAAAGGAATAAACTTTTTTTTTTTTTTTTTACTACCATGAAACAGAGCTTCTCACGAGAAATACAGAAAACTCTAAGGTCCTCACCAAAGGTTACTTTTATAGTCAACTGTGAGAACAATCACATTAAAAGCTAAAAAGAGAACTTACTTCTTTCATGGGATGTGTTCTTCTTAAAGTGTTCTTTGAATATACTGCACTGAAACAGGAAAAAATAAAAGTTAGGAAATATTTAAAGCAACCAGGGAAAATACCATAACCTGACTCTCTCCAAGTATTGTCTTCCCAAATTACACTGCTCAGTAGCTGTACTAATAGTGCGCATGCAATGGAACGGAAGTTATGATGAAGAAGCAGAACCCAGACCCTGCAAACATACAAGTCAAATTATATCACCAATACATATAAAGTGACCACCTCGGTCCCTCAAGATCATGGAAAACTTCTAATCCTGCTGTCACGCTGGCCCCTGCGCCCGGATCTGTCAGGAAAGACTGACTCTCCGCAGAGCTGAGCCAAGGGGACGGATACCAACATGGATGAGACTCCTCACACCCATTCCATCTGCGCCTGGCCCAGGATCACACAGCTTAACAATCCTATGAAGTAGAGGGGAGCCATGTGACAGCTCTGCACGGGCACAGAGCAACAGGCAGCCAGGCAGGAGAGGAGCCTGCAGGAAAACCCCATCGGTTCAAATCCACAGCCTACCTTCTTCCCACCCCATAACACTCTCCAGTGACCTTGGGCACACCGTAAAACAGATTAAGGTGCGGATCTTCTAGAAGTGAAAAGGAAGCAAATGCAACAACAGTGACTAGACTAACAACTGAAAACAACAGTGGCAAGAAAAATCTATATTAACATCAGCAGTCAGTGAACAAGCACTGAGCACCCTCCACAGCTGAGGCACTGCATGGGGTATTAGAGATACTTTAGTAGAATCCAGTACTAGTTCCTGACTTTAAAATACGCCTTGCAGTTTTCAAAGACTCCTTTGTGGAGGGCAGTATCAGATTAGTGTGTCTGAACCAATATTCTTCAGGTACTTTATTTGACATGATTTCAAACTGTCTCCCCTGTACCCAGGTTCATCAGTTGCCTTCACCGTCTCTTTTGCTTCCTCTGCCTGTGCAAGGTAAGCACTCCTAACTGAAGTACTTCACTGTGGCTTCCCTAAGAGGGCATGCACGTGCACAGTCATAGCGGATTTCCAAAATCTAGATATTTCACATTTGCAAAGTGATTATCCAACCTACAGTCCATGTCCAAATCTCATCGGCTCTCCAACACCCTTTAGGATTTTCACCCTAGCATTTTCTTAAAAGGGAAATTCAAGGGAACAGAAAATATAAGATTGCACTGGATAGGATATTTTCATAAACTTTCCGATTTGTTTCATGTGCACCTGCGTACTAACTGCGATGCAAAACATCATTGTGTGAATCACAGTTAAAAAAAAAAAAAAAAAAAAAAGAAAGCTGGAACTCTGTTTAGAGCAGTGGTCTCACGCCTGGCGCCACCCCCAGTTTCTGGCTCAGTAAGTCAAGGGTTGGGTGGAGAGTTCACACTTCTCAAGTTCCCACGCTTTATCTGAGTCTCCAAACCTAAAATGGTACAAGTATTTGCTCAATGGCAATTTTATGATTCTGGTTATAATTCAGAGGTTCAGGAAAGCTAAATGACTTATCAATGATGGTAACAGGGAAGTTTTAGTTCAATTAAATTTAGACGAGTTTATTTGGGCAAAGCAAAACCAGAAACAATTAGGGAATGGAGCAGCCCCAGAAATATAAGCAAGTTCTGAGAACCACCAGCAACCTGAGCGATCACACATCATTAACTTAATTGGCTGCAGCCTACCCAACCAATTGGTAACACCTTATCCAGTTCATTGCGTACAGCCCAGTTAGTTAACTGCTACAGAGCTTTCCCCCAGCCACCTAAGCCCAGTGACCGGCTTGACGTTCAGTTCAAATCCATGGCCTCCCACAAAAACCCAGCAATGGCCACACAGTCAAGTAACGTCAGCAGGAAGCAGAAACCACATCAGTACGCGTCTTAACCTAAATTATTTCCAGCTGTCTCTTGCGTGTGCTCAAATCAAACAATACGCCTTCAGCTGGAGTCCAGGTGAGGCTTCATTCAAGATGGACGCTTGAGACAACCGTGTTTTCCTGTGCATTTCTGAGGGAAGGGCTCAACAGATGCCCTAAGTCTCCATCTCCAACAGGTTTTTAAAAACCTTTCGGCGCCTGGATGCCCTGTAGACAACGCTAGAGAGCCCGGGCGTCCACTCAGGAATCTGTGAACGACGAATACGACGTACTTTCCAATGCATGCCCCTTTTGAGAAAAGTTGCTCCCCGCCCTGGAACACTCCCGAAGCGGCAGCTCGGTCCCCGGGCAGGGGTGAGGGCCAGCGTTACAGTCTGCGCTTTGGGGTACGAAGGCAGACACGACCCGCAGGGGTGCAGCGCGTCACGTCTGGGGAACAGCAGGCACCAAGCGCCCGCGACCCTCAGCTCCACGAACCCCAAAGTCTCTCCCACCCGCCAGGCAAGGCGTCACGCCCTGACTCCTCCTAGGAAATCCGCACTGAGAGATGCAAACCGAGGCCCTGGGCGATCTGTCACTTCCACAAGGAAGCTCCACTAGCGCAGCCCTAAAGGCTCAAACCGCGTCAGTCCGAGCGGGACCCGCAGCTCTTACCCCGCCCGCCTCCGGGACCGCACCCGGCCCGCCAGAGCCATCGGGCTGCTCCCGGCTCCCGCGGCGCCCACGAAACTCCCGCCAAGCCCCGCGCCATTTAGAACGGCCAATCCGGGCCGAGCACGCGCCCCGCCTCCCCTCGGCCTGGGTCCCCAGGAGGTCTCCGGCTCCCGTCCAGCCTTGGGCGTAAGTGAAAACGTGCTCCGGATCAACAACTGCAACGGAGCTGGAGGCCAGGCCTTCAACCTGCTGCTGAAGGGCTACCAGAACGAATCCCACTTTTCCGGGTTTTCCCTCCCACCCTAGCCCGGGGCCTGTTTCTCAACGCTCAGACCTCGACCCGCTGGGCCCGCCCTCGGGGGCGGGGCTAGTGCTGAGACATGGGCGGGCGCGCAGCAGGAAGGGGCGGATCCCAACCCGAGGCCCCAACTGTAGCTGCAGGGGCCTTGCGCAGTGCGCAGGTGCGTTGAGCTGGGAAAGTGGATTGAGCCAAGAGGTCCCGGGGGCATTAGAAGCAGCTGCATGAGCCCTGTGTGCTCCTGCTTCCCTCCCCAGATCTCTGAAATGGGGTGGGTTCCTATGGGAGCCCATAGTCTGCGATTCTTTTCTTTCTGTTTAAAAAGGCGTTATAATACAAAAAGATGAATTTGCATATAAATAAGATGAATGTAAAAATATAAATCTATGAGAATGTAAATATAAAATGAACTCAAAATGGATCAAAGATCTAAGTGGAAGAGCTCAAACCACAAAACTCTCAGAAAGGAGGCCCGTGCTGTGGCGTAGCAGGTAAGGTCATCCTCTGCAGTGCCGGCATCCCATATGGACGCTGGTTCCTGTCCCGGCTGCTCCACCTCCGAACCAGCCCTCTGCTCTGGCCTGGGAAAGCAGTAGAAGATGGTCTAAGTCCTTGTCTCGGTGCACCCGTGTGGGAGACCCGGAAGAAGTGCCTGACTTGAGATCAGCGCAGCTCAGCCCCTTGCAGCCAATTGGGGAGTAAACCAGCAGATGGAGGATCTCTCTCTCTCTCTCTCTCTCTGCCTCTCCTCTCTGTAACTCTTTCAAATAAATAAATAAATCTTAAAAAAAAAAAAACTCCTTAGAAGGAAAATAGCGCAAAAGCTTTACAAAATTGGATGTAGCAATGATTTTTTTTGACCATGATACCAAAAGCAGTTTGGGATAATGAAAAGATTCTGGAGATGAAAACTGGATGGCTGAGCAGCCACATGACTCTGCTTAGTTGGATAGAACTGTTCAGTTAAAAAACATTTAGCCATGAGCTTTTGGCAAAGGGGTTTAAGATGCCCGCTTAGGAGGCCTGGATCTCATTTTGGTGTGTTTGGGTTCTGTTCCCACCTGGCTGATTCCAGCTTCCTGGTAATGCAGCTCCTAACACGAGCTTCCTTGTTCAAAGAAAACTCATTTATTTGAGAGAGTGAGAGGGACACACACACACACACACACACACACACACAGGTCTTCCATCTGCTGACTCACTCTCTAAATGGCTGCAAAGGCCGGGGCTGTCCCAGGAGAAGCTGGGAGCCCAGAGCTCCTTCTGGGTCTCCCATGGGGACTCAAAACAGCACCCATATGGGATACCAGTGTTGCGAGCAGCGGGTAACTGACAGCACAGTGCCTGCCGTTCCCCAGCTGCCTTGTACTGTGCACTCTGGGAGGCAGTGGTGATGGTTTCAGTACTTTGGTCTCTGCCACCCACAGGGAGACCCAGATTGAATTCCCTGCTCTAGCTTCTTTGCCTGGCTCAGCCCTGGCTGTTGTGGGCATTTGGGGGTGAGCAAGTGAATGAGAGAGCTATCTCTGTCTTTCTCTCCCTCCCTTTCAAATGAACGAAATAAGTAATTTTAAATGGTTAAAATGCTGCATTTTGTATGAATATTTTCACTACAAAATGCAACATGTGACATGCATACACAAGTGTAAAACATATATAATGTAAAGAGTAGGGTGAGCGTGCCTACAACCACCACCGAGTTAGCGTACATAACTGGGATGCTGGTCTATTAGTCCTCTGAAGAACAGACACTCTTAGGAGTTTATGTTGATCACTCCTATGCTGTTCTACCCTGATACAACCCTGGATAATGTACCAATTATCGTATGTTTCTAAATGACTTTTGTAGGTATTTGGGAGTTCTCTTTCTTACTTAGAGCTATGCTTTTTATTTTTTTTTATTTCATTTTATTTTATTTTATTGACAGGCAGAATTAGACAGTGAGAGAGAGAGAGACAAAGGTTTTCCTTCCGTTGGTTCACCCCCCAAATGGCCGCTATGGCCGGCGCACTGAGCCGATCCGAAGCCAGGAGCCAGGTGCTTCCTCCTGGTCTCCCACGCGGGTGCAGGGCCCAAGCACTTGGGCCATCCTCCACTGCACTCCCGGGCCACAGCAGAGAGCTGGACTGGAAGAGGAGCAACCAGGACTAGAACCTGGCGCCCATATGGGATGCTGGTACCGCAAGGCAGAGGATTAACCAAGTGAGCCATGTTGCCAGGCTCCAGAGCTATGATTTTTAGATTTACTCACATTGTATCCACATCCATATGTAGCTGAAGTTCATTAATTTTCATTGCCTTCTAAAATGCATTCAGTAACTATACCACAGTTAATGTTTACTTCTTGTGTACGCATACATCAGTTGATTTCAGTCTTGGTATCATCAACAAGGTAGTCCTGAACATTCTTGTGCATGTGTACATGCATGTCTTTTTGAAGAAGCCTGGATCTTCTTCTGGGTCTCCCCAGTGGGTGCACTTGAGCCGTCTTCCACTGCATTCTCAGGAACATTAGCAGAGAGCTGGGTAGGAAGTGGAGCAGCCAGGTCTGGAACTGGCACCCAAATGAGATGTTAACATCACAGGAGGGGTCTTTACCAGCTACACCATACTGCTGCCCCTCCCCCCATTGCATTTTGATTTTCCTGTCCCTTAAGGTGTCATCTCTTCATCGTTTACAGCTCATTCCCATTTCCTCTTCCATGATGCGCTTGTGCAGGCTCCTGGGCAGCAGCCATGAAAGGGTAATGACCCTTAGGGACTGCAGGTAATTTCCCCACCAACAGGAAGAAACAGGGTTCTTGGAGGGGACTGGGTTGGAAGCTCCAAATTCCAGGCAAGGGGGGATAATGAAACTTCTGTGCTTGCAGGCCTGAGAAATGAAACTTCCCAGCTATGAAGACAGGAAGAGTTTCAGCATGCTGGATGGAAATAAGACAAGCTCCCCCCAAGCAGGTTGAGAGAATGAAAAGGAGTTCGTGGGCTTGTCACCGGAAAGCCCTGGGCAGGCTAGGGCATCAAGCTCAGCTTCCCCCCAGGGTCCGGGAGGCATCAGCACTTCGGATAAGTTTTCTTCTTCTCCTGGTTCATCAACTCTTCATCAGACCCCGACCCCCGTGTGCCTGTGCCACTATGGAAGCTGTGACTCTCCCTCCCTCCTCCCCTGGCCCAGGCTCAGGGATCCGTCACTCTATGCTCTACTTCTATGATGTCAGCCCTTCTGTGATCCCCACACAGGGGAGATGGCCCAGCGTTTGTCTTTCTGTGAGAGCCACCCACCCGTCACCTCCATCACCTCCCCAGGGTGCACACAGGGACCAAACATCACACGGGACCAAAGCCATGCACACATGGTGAATTTTATTCATGAGAAGCATGTGCAAATGCTCAAGAAAAGAAAAGTTCAGTCAGCTCAGCGGATAGCTCCTGGAGACGGGGGCGGGGCGAGGCTACTTGGGGACAACTCTGCAGCAGCTGCCAGGGCTGCTCCCTCGGGACGGCAGGATGCAGCACGCCCTCAGCAGGAACCGGAGGATCCTCCTGCCGACCCCGCGACGGCCCTGCCTCTTGCCCTGGGCGCTGGCCTTGGTGTCTGTGGTGTCAGCATCCTTGGGCTCACGGGATGCGGCGGCGGCGGCTTCTGGCTCTGCAAGGTCCACGTGGCTCCCGGCACTGGGGCTGGAGGGCGACGCTTCGGAGGCTGGCTCAGGGGCGGCGCTGGGAGCAGGGCTCCACTCTTGCTGTGGCTGGCCTGGTAGGAGAGAGTCAAGTGTGGGGTCACCTCGGGGGCCTTGGGCTCAGCTCCTGGAGGCCCCGAAGTGGCAGGGGATGTGGGGAGAGGGCAAGACTCACTGGAGGCCTGGGAGGAGTTGGGGTTGGCACTAGGAGCAGGGCTCCTCTCCTGCTGTGGCTGGCCTGGTGGAGAGAGTCAAGAGTGGGGTCACCTCGGGGGCCTTGGGCTCAGCTCCTGGAGGCCCCGAAGTGGCAGGGGGGAGGGCAAGACTCACTGGAGGCCTGGGAGGAGTTGGGGGCGGCGCTGGGAGCAGGGCTCCTCTCCTGCTGTGGCTGGCCTGGTGGAGAGAGTCAAGAGTGGGGTCACCTCGGGGACCTTGGGCTCAGCTCCTGGAGGCCCCGAAGTGGCAGGGGGGACGGCAAGACTCACTGGAGGCCTGGGAGGAGTCGGGGGCGGCGCTGGGAGCAGGGCTCCTCTCCTGCTGTGGCTGGCCTGGTAGGAGAGAGTCAAGAGTGGGGTCACCTCGGGGGCCTTGGGCTCAGCTCCTGGAGGCCCCGAGGCAGGGGGGAGGGCAAGACTCACTAGAGGCCTCGGAGGAGTCGCTTCGTGCGGAGGAAATTTCCACGGACATGCTGTCACAGGACACCGACACCAGAGACAAATGGTCCTTCTCTCTGGTGAGGCGCTCCCCGCCCTGTGAGGACTTGGGCAGGGATGCAGGGCCCTGGGGCTGAGGGCCTGGCGTCCCCTCAGTCCCCGTGCCTGGCAGCAGGCCGAGGCCCGCCAGGTACTCCTTGGCCTCTGAGTCCCGGGGAACGCCCAGGGGCTGCAGCAGGGTGACAGCGGCCTCCTTCTCCTCCTGGGTAGCTTCTTGGCCGGGATCCAACCACCAGTGGGTTGTGGCGTCCTCCGCACTGGGCCTCCCCGAGGCGTCGACAGTGAGCAGCCAAGCCAGCAGCTCCCGCAGGGCCGGGCTGACGGCACGCGGCAGCACATAGCAGGCACACAGCACCGTGTCCTGCAGCTCCTCCGTGTCCTTGCCGCGGAAGGGCAGCGTGGCCGCCAGCATGGCAAACAGCACCACCCCCAGGCTCCACACATCAGCCTTAAAAGCGTCATAGGCCTCCCCGAGGAAAACCTCCGGTGCGCAGTACTCGGGGGTCCCCCAGAAGCCCCTTACCAGCGTGCCCTGCTCCAGCCGCAGGCTCAGGCCGAAGTCCGCCAGCTTGATGGTCATGTGCTCGTCCAGCAGCAGGTTGCCCAGCTTGAGGTCCCGGTGCACCACGCGCTGGGCATGGCAGTAGCTCACGGCGGCCAGCGCCTGGCCGAACAGGATCCTGGCCTCGGCCTCAGCCAGGCCGCCCTGCTCAAACACGTAGCTCTGGAGCGAGCCCTTGGTCGCCAGCTCCATGACCAGGAACAGGTGCGTCCTCGTGTGCCGCTCCTCCAGCAGCCGCACGATGTTGTCATGCCGCAGGCTCCTCAGGATGGCTGCCTCCCCCTGCGCGGACAGCGGGCTGCTGGGAGAGCAGTCTCGCAGGAGGATCTTCACTGCCACGTACTTGCCCGACGCCAGGTGCCGGGCCAGCTTCACCAGGCCAAAGCCGCCCCGGCCGATCACGTCCACAAAGCGGAACCCGTCCAGAGCAGGATGGAAGTCCAAGGGGTCTTCCATGATGCCGGTCACCTAACTACGCTCTCTCGACTCCCTAAATCACTCGACACACACTAGCTAATCACCGATCCTCACTGCACTGCCTACAACACAAAGGGACCACAGGGGACTGACTACCCAGCTGACTAAGACACAGCACCAGCTACTCTCACTACTCTAGTGGCGAAGCCGCAAGCCTATCTCAATAAAGCAGAAAAAAACAAAGAGGAAAAGCCACTAAATCCTCGAACGCTGATACTTCTGAGTGTGCTAGCTGACTAGAGTGGGGGAAGCAAAAATAAAGAAAACTGCAAAAAAAGACCAAATGGGCAAAACAACAACGAGGAGGAAAACAACAAACTAAACAAAATGGAAAAAAGCAAAAACCAAATAGACCCAGAAACAAACAACCAAGAAAAAGCACAAGCAACACCAACGAGCGCAAAGGCTGGTTAGATGGGTCCTAGTTACACAGATCACAAAAGAGTGCTCTCTGGGTAAGGCGGACAAAAATCTAGGCCCCCGCAGCGGCTATATATACTTTTTGGGGGTTCACCTCCCATAATGGCGCCTTGTGAGAGCAGAGCAAGAAATGGACCAATCACAGCCCAGCCAGGGACTGTGTAATAATATGACTTTCATAACAGTGGTGCCTTATGAAGTCAGAGCAAGAAATTGACCAATGGGAGCTGTGGTTCATCCACAGTGGTTTTCTCGAGAATCTTCCAATTAAATTAAAACGATACCCAAAGAGTTTTTGGCCTAGGTTGGTGATAGGGCTTGATACTTAATTTTTGAGAAACTCCAACCTATAGATTGCTTGGGTGGCCTTCACATTACTAGTTTAAATATGATGATATGTTGCATCTTTTGAAGACCTCCTAGTGTCTCCACTTAGTATAGCCCCTCCTTTGTCTTTACTCTCTGAGTGATGGGTCTCAGAATGATGGAACAACATCTCTGGCTTCAGTAAACTCAACAAGTGTTCTGCTGCCCAAGACACCTCCAGGTACACTGTTCGCACCTCCAGAGCTGAGAGGAAGGTGGCTTTGTCACCCTTTCCCCCTAAGTCATCGTCAGATTTCTTGGCAGAAACCCTGGAAGCCCAGAAGGTAGTAGGGTCTGTGCAGTCCAAACATGGAAGGCCCAATCAGAGGCAGCCGAGAAAGCTACATCCTCTGAGACTGTCCTCCACCCGGTAGGGAGGAATCGAGGCACTGCCAGGCACTTGGGGTTTTTGGGCTCCTGTAACAACAACCAAAACTCCTGGCTTCTGGCTTCAGCCTGGCCAAGCCCTGGAGGTCATTTATGGGCTGTATCAGAGGATGGAAGAGCTCCCTAGCTCCCTCTACCTAGCTCCTCTCTCTGTCTCTCTCTCTCTCACTAGCACTCTCTCTTTCCCCTCTTCACTCTCACACACATAGAATGCATCTTAGGAAAAAAGGAGAAACTCCCTGCTTCAACTCCTCAGGACCTGCACAGCCCAGAACTAGGACGAGACGATGGCCGCATCACAGCCTCAGATCTGTCTCCTTGGGACAGCTTCGTGCTGAGCCCTCAGGACCAGTGTTTCTCCCAAGGAAGTGACAAACTCATCTCAGGTAGGAAGTGAGCCCGGTAACCCCTGCCCCCACATAGCAAGTGGATCTGTGTCTCCTGCAGTTCTTGAGGAGCCCCCAGGGCCCAGCACAGCCATGGGCCCCAGGAACACATGATGGTCCCTCTGCACCGACTGCCCACGCCCTCTTGGGAGAGGAACCCCTCCCTGGGGAGATGACCCCCTCCTCCAGGATGTCCAGGGACACTGCACAATGCAATTTCTCCATGATTTCCTGCAGTGCTGGTCACCTCCTCAGGGCTGAGAGGAAAGAACCAGCACCCCAGGAATTCTCACTACAGTTTTGCTACAAAAGTCAAAAAAATTAAATTATGAAGACGTTGGGGACTGTTTTCCATTAAGCACAGGTAAAAACTCATCTTTGTAATAAGGTTGGAGTTTTTGAAGGCAGATCAAATAAAGATGAAACTCAGGATACTACCAAAACATCACCAGATATAGAATTCAAAATTTATTTAGGTGCAAAAACTTTTGAAAACCTTTGCATAGTTTGTCCTTAACATACTTTTCCCGTGAATGTTTTGTATCCCCTCTCCTATGCATGAATTTCAAAAACTGTAACAAATAAGCTCATCCTTTATTTCCATTTTCCATGAGGTTTTCCAAGTCCCTTCAAGTAACCCAGTTTGAGGAAAAACAGAGTTCCCATCCGGACTGCAAAGCAGCGTCGGCAAGGACAAGAGACACACCACAGCTCTCCTTCTCATCACTCCTCCCCAGTGCTGGTGGGAGCCTTGCAGACCCATGTGGTTTTAGAAAATTCATCTCCCCCAAGGTAAGTGATGGCCCTTAGGACTCTGTGTCCCCCAGCTCTGCTCATCAGTAGCCTGAACATGCTGCGGAAAGTCCTATCTTGTCCACGCTGGACTAAAATGAGGAGGCGGAATCTCTGTGGGCACTGCCCCAAGAATTCAATGCGGTGTAAATCCCAAAGGAAACTGCTAAGAAAATGTCTTATTAGACTGTTTTTATATTTAAAACTATTTATTTGAAAGGTGGAGTTACAGATACAGGGAGACAATAAACACGGGTGGAGACACACAGAGAGAGAGAGAGAGAGAGGAAAGAGGGGGAGAGAGAGAACTTTCATTCACTGGTTCACCTGCCCCCCCCACAAATGGCTACCATGGCTTAGACTAGGCCAGTCTGAAGACAGGCACCCAAACTCCATCCAGGTCTCCCCTCAGTTGGCAATGCCCCAGGTAGTTGGCCATCTTCCTCTGCCTTCCCAGGCACGTTAGCGGGGAGCTGGATCAGAAGCAGAGCAGCCGGGACTCAAACCAGCCTCCTGATATGGGTTGCCAGTGTCACAGGTGGCAGCTTTACCTGCTATGCCACAGCACTGGCGCCTCAGTTCTGAAGAGCCAAGGCGCCTCCATTTTAAAAAGCAGCCTCCATTTTCTGGAGCAGGCCCAAGTTCCTGTAAAAGCAAATATTCAACAGTTACCAAATAAGGAAATGCCCTGGGCCCAAGCCAATCAGGATCAGCCTCGTCCAACCAAGAGCTACCAGGAATGGCACCGTTCAATCTACTGTAGCCCTGTACCCCAAACCCTTGCTGATGTAACCCTGCAGCTTTGTCCTTTAAAAACGCTCCCGAACAAAGCTCAGGGCCTTCCTCTGACCTCCGCTGCATCGGTTGGTTAGATGAGGTCCCTGCCGCAGCTTATACTTCCAGAATAAACCTTGCTTTTGCATTTCGGTGAGATCAAGTCTCTGGTGATTTCTGGGGATTCAGCAATCTGGGCATAACAGTTTCTTTTAAGATTTATTTATTTGAGAGATCCGTGGACAGAGAGGGATTGATCTTCCATCCTCTGGTTCACTTCGTACATGGCTGCAACAGCTAGGGAGGGTCAGTTTAAAGCCAGGAGCCTACGGGGCTGGCACTATGGTGTAATGGGTTCAGCCAGCGGTGCAGTACTGGCATCCCATATGGGTGCTGGCTTCAGTCTTGGCTGCTCCACTTCCAATCCAGCTCCCTGCTAATGTGCCTGGGAAAGCTGCGAAAGATGACCCAGATGCTTAGGCTGCTTCTCCCACAGTGTAGACCCAGAAAGCTCCTGGTTCCTGCTTCCACCTGGCACTTCCCTTGCCATTGTGGCTATTTGAGAAGTGAACCAGCAGATGTAAGACCTCTCTCTTTGTATCTCTGTCTCTCTCTCTCTCCCTCTCTCTCCCTCTCCCCTTCTACCTTGTGTGTGTGTGTGTGTGTGTGTGTGTGTGTGCGCATGTGGTGTCTGTTTGTCTGTATTCCTCCCTCTCTTTCTGTAACTCTGACTTTCAAAGAAATAAATGTTTTTGGTCGGCGCCGTGGCTCACTAAGCTAATCCTCCGCCTAGCGGCGCTGGCACATCAGGTTCTAGTCCTGGTATGGGCACTGGATTCTGTCCCTGTTGCCCCACTTCCAGGCCAGCTCTCTGCTGTGGCCAGGGAGTGCAGTGGAGGATGGCCCAAGTCCTTGGGCCCTGCACCCTGGGAGACCAGGATAAGTACCTGGCTCCTGCCATTGGATCAGCGCAGGGTGCCAGCTGCAGCGCGCTGGCCACAGCGGCCATTGGAGGGTGAACCAATGGCAAAGGAAGACCTTTCTCTCTGTCTCTCTCACTGTCCACTCTGCCTGTCAAAAAATAAAATAAAAAAATAAAAAAATAAAAAAATAAATCTTTTTAAAAAGCCTAGAACTCCACCCAGGTCTACCACGGGGGTGGCAGGTGCCCAGGTACTTGGACCATATGCCGCTGGTTTCTCAGGTGTGTTAGTATGGAGCTGCCTTGGAGCCAGGGCTTGAACAGGCACTTCAACTATGGGATGCTGGCATCATAAGCAGTGTCTTAGCCCGCTGTGCCATACACCAGTCCCCAAGAACCAAGGTTTCTTTCTCCCTCCAAATCTGATATCAGTGAAGTAAAGGAGTTTTGCTTGTCCTAAGGGAGCTGTCACAGACTTTTGTCAAACTTGGTTCACTGGGTGTGGTGATAAATAATCTGCATGTGTTTTGATGTGTTTTATCAAGCTGATGAGAGCCCTTGTACTCAGCTAAAGTCTGCTGGGGACCATGTGCTAATGGGGTGGACATGCAGAACCAGTGACAGCCAGGTTACTCATCAACAGAGAAAGTGTCTACACAATGTCTCTTTAGTGGGGCAACGACACCCGAAACATCACCCTCACCCGTGGCCAGGAAGGGCAGGGGACACAGGCACAGCCCCCTGGGTGGCCACCCCTGGTCACAGTGCCTGAGCTGGATGAGCTCATAATGCAGGTAGCGTCCATGCCAGGGCTCTGCTGCGCAGGAGACAGAGGTACCAGGAAGAGAGTTCTCCATCCGGAGGGCTTCCAGTGGGTGCTGTGAATGCCAGGATGGTGGGAGCCCTCTCTCCTGGGAAGGGAGCCTGTGTCCAAGATGAAGTCCAAGGGACAGAGAGGTGAGAGAAGGGGCTGGGGGCAGGGCAGACAGAATAAATGAATGAACGGGCTGATCCTGTCCTGGAGATCCGGATCCCAGTTCTAATGCAGGTTTACCATGGCACCCTCAGATCCCACGAGATCCCTCAGTGTCTGCGGATCTTTTGCAGTCCACAAGTAAGTAACTTGTCTTTCTTTTGTTCTCATTCTGTTGTCTTACTGTTCCTTACACTGGCTGATTGAGAGCATTCTGGGTAATGTAAGTTAGCTGTTGTGTGTGCACTCTGTGAGCTGACATAAAATGTGCCTCTGGAACTGACCTAAAGCTGCCTCTGCAGACTGCTCCCTGGACCCCCTGGCCTGTGGGCTGGCTGCCCCACCCCTCAGACACCTGGGGCTGCCTCTAACCTTGGGCTATGTGGGTTCTGTTCCCAGCCCTTGGGACACAGCCCCGCATGCTCATGTGCCATCATGTGTCCCCGCAGCACACACCTGCATGCCAGGAACTATTTACCTGCTTCTCCACTAGGACTGTGTGAGTGCATGGGGACACGGGGGTTCCCCAAAAGTCTGTGCATGGTGGAGTTAAGCTTGGGTGGATCACTCTCCAAGTATCTGCAATAGCCAGGGCAGGCCCAGGCTCAGGAGCTCAGAACTCCATCCAAATCTCCCATGTGGGTTCTGGGACACAGTCACTTGAGCCATTACCTGCTGCCTCCCAAGCTGCACATTCCAGGAAGCTAGAATCAGGAGCAGAGCTACAATGTGAATCCCAACACCCAGATGTGGGTTCAGGGTATCCTAAGTGGCTTCTTAACCACCACACCAGATGCTTACCCCCTCAAGTGATTTTTAATCAGTAAAGAAAATGGAATCACGGAGGCCAGCACTGTGGTGTAGCAGGTAAATTTGCCGTCTGCAGCCCCGGCATCCTATATGGATTCTGGTTCAAGTCCCAGCTGTCCTACTTCCAATCCAATTCCCTGCTAATGAGCCTGAAGATGGACCAAGTACTTGGGCCCCTGCACCCTCATGGGAGACCCAGAAAAAGCTCCTGATTCTTGGCTTCAGGACAGCCCAGCTCTGCCCATTGCAGCCATCTGGGGAATAAACCCACAGATGGAAAATCTCTCTCTTTCTTTCTCTATGTCTCTCTGTCTCTTTCTCTCTCTTTCTCCCCCGCCCAACTCTGCCTTTCAAATAAATAAATAAACATTTTAAAAATAAGTAAATTCTAAAAGAGAGACACTTAGGCACAGAGTGCAGGTTTCTGTGAAAACATGAATGGGAATAAAATTATAAAATCTTAATCAGAAAAACATTGGGAGAAGCAGAAAGAGAATGTATGTTCTGCTTTAAAGCCTGTTACAGACCTAAAGTCATGCATTTTTCGCAGTCACAGATATTGTGGTTTTCCAGTCCTGAAACATCGATACGGTCTGATAGAGTCAGAGGCACGGTGCTTGGCGGGTAGCGAGGAAGACTTTGGTGACGTAAGCAGAACGTGGTCCACGCCTCCGTCTCCGAGGGGAAAGGCAGGCGCAGCATCAGACACGGGTGGCAGTGAGTCCCAGCGGGACAGACAGTCTTGGGTGGAAATAAAGAGTTACTAGATACTGTAACACGCTGTGTTGAACTTCTCTCTCTTGCTATCTCTGTACCTAGGCGTTGGACTTTATACTTTTTTCCTAAAAACGCAGCCAGCTCTAGCTGAGAGCCGTGTCCCTGTGTCTGTGCCCCAGTTTGCCAGTCAGCACCCATCGAAACACCAGACTCAGGCCCACAAACTGTGTCCATGGAATTTATTATTTTGAAACAACTCTAGAGCAGACAACAGTGTCCAGCTAATACAGGTGTGAGAGGAAAGTCAGCTGCCTTAGGCTCCCTTATGCATGGCTGTGTTAAAAACGGCATCGGCATTTAATGGAAGGGAATGGCCGTGGCCTAAGGTGTAAGCCAGAGACTTAATTACGGGAGACATAGGCTCTCCATGACTGACTTCCTGTCTCTCCTTGGAGGTCCTGTCTCACTGAAAGCTCTGTGCTTTGCTTATCCCGTTCCCTAAAGGCATGAGGCTCATTTCTACCTCTCAGAAGTTAAACACAGCACTTCCTTTCCTTTTCTGGGTCATGTCTAGGTAGCCTGCAAAACTCAGCCAGCACTCACAACCTGTGGGAGGCCTCCCATGAACCAGCGTTTCCCTCCACTGCAAGGTCACACAGTGCTGCCCAAGTCACACACAGTGGTACCCAGGTCACAAAGAGTGCTTCCCAGGTCAGACACAGTGCTGCCCATGTCACACACAGTGTTGCTCAGTTCACACACAGTGCTGCCAAGGTCACACACAGTGCTTCCCAAGTCACGCAGAGTGCTGCCAGGTCAACACAGTGCTGCCCAGGTCATGAGAGTGCCCTGGGAGGAGGGGATCTGCAAAGCTCATCCTAGGACAACAGAAAAGTGGGGGCAGGAAGCTAGCCATGGAGAAGAGCAGACAGGGGAAGCCACAGCCAGGGCAGGATCCAGCCCATGGGGAACTCCCCAGGGGGAATGCCAAGTCACAGGCTACGGAAGCCATGGCCAATCTTTCCATCGCCAGACGGTGCCTGTGATGGGGTGTTCTCACTCCGCCACAAGCTCACCAGCCTCGTGGTGTCAGCGTGTCTTGAGGTTGGGGGTAGCAAAGAAGGCAGGCTGGACTTCAGGGTCAGGTGAGGCAGGGGTGCTGGAAGTGGCTGGAAACACAGGAGTGGAGGCAGTGGGTCAGAAGCCCAGCAGATCCTTGGAGCGATGCCTGTAAGGCCCTGAGGAACCCCAGAGATCCTGGGGAACAGGTGACTTCAGAACCCGGGAGGACACCTGGGGACGAGTCCTTCAGTTATGTCATCATTCTCATGATTAAGGGGGCACCTACTGCTTTTATGCTACAAACCACAGAAGGAGAGTGCTCCATGACTCTTGGGTGCTTGGGAAAAAGTGAGTGAGTGGGCACAGACGGTTCCCTGGGGAGTGCATTGATGCATACGAGTCGGCTCCAAAAAGTGAGAAGAAAACTGAATTAAAGGATGAGGTTATTTTGGTGCAAGAAAATTGAAATTCTTTTTTTTTCATAAAACATATTTTTCATGAAGTTTTTAAACAAGGTCGCCACATTTCAGGGCAGTATGGTGGTAGACATAAAGACCCTTTGTATATTAGTTCCATATTTTGGAATCGCTTGTTTGATATTTAGCTGAAAATACACTTATTTGTCCTACAGAATACCATGAAGATTAGAGGTAAAGACTATGGGGGTCCCTGGATGAGAGAGCACCTCCCTAGCCTGCCTCTTGGCTTTTTTCTAGTGAGCTTCTGTGGAACTTGCTATTTGGCACTGTATCCACCAGGGGGCAGAGAAAGACAGGGAATAGAGATTAGAACACGTAATTAGAGAACAGGACTACCCATTTTCTTTTTTTTTGACAGGCAGAGTGGACAGTGAGAGAGACAGAGAGAAAGGTCTTCCTTTGCCGTTGGTTCATCCTCCAATGGCCGCTGCGGCCAGCGCGCTGCGGCCAGTGCACCGTGCTGATCCGATGGCAGGAGCCAGGAGCCAGGTGCTTTTCCTGGTGTCCCATGGGGTGCAGGGCCCAAACACCTGGGCCATCCTCCACTGCACTCCCTGGCCACAGCAGAGAGCTGGCCTGGAAGAGGGGCAACTGGGACAGAACCCGGTGAAGTGACCGGGACTAGAATCAGGTTTGCCAGTGCCACAGGTGGAGGATTACCTTAGTGAGCCACGGCGACGGCTCAGACTGGTAATTTTTAAATGTAGATCCTACCATGTCATCCCCTACTTAAAACCCTCCAACTGCTCTTAGGATAAGGATAAAACTCTCTTTACCAAGTTTACGAGAGAGAATTAGGATGGCTGCACATTGTAAAAAATATATTCCCAAAATGGCTCGGATAAGACACTTGTCTTTCCTTCTTGACCAAACTCCAGAATAATTTAGGGCTGGTGTAGTAGTCCCGTTATCAGGAGACCCAGGTGCCTTGTATCCATTGCTCTCTCAGTACACTGCATCACGGCCCAACATGGTTGCTCGGTCTTCACCACCACATCCCATTCTAACTAGGAGGAAGAAGGATGGAAAACAGAAGAGCACAATCCTCCCCACAAAGAGACTTTCAGAAGTTAGACTCCATTTTAGCTAGAATCTAATCACACACACACACACATCTCAGCTGCAACAGCACGGAGACAGTATGTTTAGAATTCTGACAGCCATGTGTCCAGCTAAAACCATTCTATTACTAGAAGGGGGAAAAGTATTCCTATTACTACAGCAGAAGAAAACAAACAAGACCACTACAGGCAGGTATTCTGGGTCATTCAAGTGTCAATTATGTTAATTACAAAAATTATTATAGGTAAGGCCAATTATAGAGAAATTAGTTTTTAATGTTCACACTCTCAAAATAAATGTCAAAACTTGGGTTTTATTAGCTTCTAACTTGAAGAACTTCCCAGAAATCTCAGAGCGTGAGCCAACAATGGCTTGACGTAACCCTACCTTTCTTTCGTTGCTTTTCCTGGAGGAGTTGAAGGGACAGATGACCCACAGTGTTGGGAGAGTTCTTCTTCATCAGCATATATAGCAGTGCTGTGTAGGGGAGGATCTATACAAGACCAAAAATGTACAACTTCAGTGGTCTATGTGGGCAGTGTCCATTCCCTGATACTGGAGTACTACACCGTCTGTGTTTAAATGGTTAACAAAACCAAAATCAGTCCTACAGGCCACTCCCAAATGCTTTTCCATATCACTCCCCTTCCTCTCTTTCACTCTGGGTTGCTAGAGCCTTTGAATGGCATAAAAAGTCACCTCGATTGAAGAAGATGACCAAAGAACTTGTCCTGGTAGAAAGGCATAGAAAGGAGATGCTTGGAGGAGGGAGGATGCTCTGGCTGCCCAGGAAAGGGGAGTACAGGAGACCTCGGTGCACTAGGCTGGGCTTATGGTGGTAATGAACTTGGCAGGGCAGTGAGGTGGCCAGAAGTGCTGCAGGGGGAGGGGGTCCTGGTAAGACTCAAACTACTATTTCTTCAGGCTCAAATTTTAGCACACCAGTGCAAATGCAAGCAAAATTTTCCAGACATACAGGTGCTTAAATAATGAACTGTCAATTGCATAAGTTATTTTTTGGGGGGGAGGATTAAAATGTTTATTTTGGAGCAATGAAAAATCTATGCATAAGCAGAATATTCAGAAAGCTCACAGGAAACATTTTATAAAATATGTCCAGGGGCAGCACTGTTGCGCAGCGGGTTAATGTCCTGGCCTGACATGCCGGCATCCCTTATGGGCGCCGGTTCAAGACCCGGCTGCTCCACTTTCGACCAGCTCTCTGCTATGGCCTGGGAAAGCACTGGAAGATGGCCCAAGTCCTTGGGCCCCTGCACCTGTGTGAGAGACCCAGAAGAAGCTCCTGGCTCCTGGCTTCAGATCGGTGCAGCTCTGTCCGTCACAGCCATCTGAGGAGTGAACCACCAGATGGAAGACCTCTCGGTGCCTCTCCTCTGTGTAACCCTGACTTTCAAATAAATAAAATCTTTTAAAAAATTATGTACATATTTCAATTTTTTGTACCAAGTTAATCTTTTGTTTCCCACTACCTTCTGAAGATATGTGTGTATGTGTACAAATATGTAGACAGACAGACATAGCATGGGGCAAGACAAACTGACCATCTTCCCCACCCCTCCCCCAATCCCTTGAGATAGTCTCCCTTCTACAATACATGTTTATTCTGGTCTGTGCTGGGCCACACATGGAAAGGGAACCTCGTCCAACTTGCGTCCTCACTGAGGAGGGCAACATTCCTCCATGCCCCCATCTCACGCCCACTCCAGGGTCTGCCTCGGGAAGTGCTGCAAGGCTGGGGTGCAGTCAGGCTCCAAGGTCCTGCCTGTGGTCCTCAAACACGGGGTGTGACTACCTGAGCTGGAAGCCCAGGTAGCAAGGCTCTGCCGGCCAGGGGAGAGTGGTAGGTGAGGGGAAGGACAGAGCCTAATACAGCACTTGCCTTCCCCCGCCCCCTCCAGTTTTGCTGCTTCCAGCAGGCATGCAAAGCCCAGGCGGAAAACCAGGAACCCGAGGAGGGGAAAGAGGAGAGATGGAGGCAGGAGAGAACGAGGCTGGGGGCTCAGGTCAGGCAGGTCAGGCCAGCGCTGGGGCCCCAGGAGCGGGACGGGAATCGTGACTGGCACCTCTCTGCTACCTGACAGATGAGGGTGAGAAGGGCAGCGGCAGTGAAGACGCATGCTCAGGCAGCGAGAGTGAACAGGAGAGGGGTGACAGGGACGAGGCGAGTGACAAGAGTGGCAGTGGCGAGCAGGAGAGCCCAGGCCTCCTGGGACAAGCAGATGATCTCTGGCTGCGATGCCGATCTAGAGGACGATGCCAACTCTGACGAGCACGATGAGCCTGTGGTGCAGTGACAGTGACTCGGACAGCAGCAGAGACGCAGGTGCTTAGCGGAGTCACAGGCAGAGCGCCAGTCCCCGCCCCCGTGGCAGGGAGCACTTGGCCCAGGGGGACAGCAGTGAGCCTGCAGCCTCTGACTCCAAGGAAGCTGACAGTGCCTGAGCCCCAGGGCTGGCACAGGCACCGTTACTGATCAGCTGCACAAGAGTGAAACTAGCAATGGACTCTCTACTCTCTTCACCAGGAAAGGAGTTATTTACCCTGCTGCTGTGAATAACAACAAAACAACAGACAGATCCCAAATCTCCAAGTGGAACCATTCCAACTGAATGTTTACAACGTAATAAAACCCAATTGAAAAACAGGCAGAGTTTGAATAGACAGTTCTTCAAAAAGGATGTTCAACTGACCAATAGGAACATTAAGAAGATGCCTAATAACTACTAGTCATTTAGGAAATGCAAATGAAAACCACATTAAGCTATTATGTTGTATCTCTTAGTATAAAAAACAAAGTAAGTGTAGGTGAGGATGAGCAGCAGTTGGGACCCTGTGCACTGCTGGTGGGAATTTGAAATGCTGCAGTCACTGCACAAGACAGCACAGCATGTTCTGAATACAAACACAGCACTCCTGTATGAACCAGCCACTCCACTTCTGGCTATGTTCCTAAAGAAGTGAAAGCAGGTTCCAGAAGAGAGAAATTGCGCAACCTTGTAAATTACAGCATTATTCACAACAGTCAACAGGTGGAAGCAAACCAACATCCATCAACAGACGAATGGATAAATGTGGTACATACATAGGATGGAATATTATTCAGCTATAAAAAGGAAATGCTGACATATGTTACAGGAGGGATAAACCGTAAAGACATTACATTAAATAAACTGGCTACAAAAGGGCAAATATTCTATGATACCTCTTATAACAGGTGTTAAAGCAGTCCAATTCATAGAGAAAGAAAGTAGAATGGGAGTTACCAAGGGCTGGGACAAAGGGAGAAGGGGGAATTGTGGTACAGGGTTTCAGTTAGGATAGATGAGAAAATTCTGGAGATGGATTGTCATACAGTTATACAACATAAATGCTGATAGTGTTTTCAAGAGGGCAGAATAGGAAGGCAGCTTACTGCTCTAGTCTAGATGAAGATGGTTAAGAAAAATAAAGGTGAGAGGCTGCAACCTCAGGGCACAGTTAGGGAGAAAAAGGCAGAAGAAACCATTAGAGGGACACTGTGCATCTACGTGGAGGGTGTGGATGCACACAACTCAGGACCCCAGCGACCAAGAGCCTCAGCACCAGCTTTGGAGTGAGGAGACACCAGACTGCTGCAGGCCAAGCCACTGGCAAGAAGGCTGTGGGAAGAGTCTGGTATGAGTCTGGATTGGAGCCTGGAGGGGGGACAGTGAACAGGGTTTCTGTTTCTCCCTGACCCGCCGGCACCAGTGTCCTGTCCTATAACGAGCTGAGAGGGCAGGCAGCATTTTGGACACACATAACAGCTGTGCCCACTGGGGTCCATGTGCCCAGCAACCTGCCGAGAGGAAATTCCCGAGTCTGGGTGGGATAACTGACAGGGGGCTGTGTGCCCGTGACTGTGGGAGCCTCATGTGCTATGACTGTGAAAACACTGGCTGCATCGGAGGGCGCAGGGTGTGGCTGGGTCTCTGGGCAGTCACTGTGGTGGCTCCACATGCTGGAGGTCCCTGATTCCCTGGTGAGGGTCACTGCTACAGGATCCATGTCCACCCCGAGGACTGCAGGGATACTTTGAGTTGTTCTCATGGCAGCATGGATGAGAGTTGTACCCACTGGGGCTATTGCCCAGGCGCTGGTCTCCTTAGAGAGGAAGGGAGCATGAGAATATACCAACATAGCTGAACAAGCTTCCCCTCTGATAAAAAAAAAAATTTACCAAACCTAACTTGGGTGTCACCTTGGACACATCCCTCACCCGGAGCACTGAACAGAGCTCCCTGATCACTAATAGCACACACTCGGGTTATTACTGAAACAGCAGAGGCATAGTTCAAAGATAAAAGCCATCACAGGGCCAAAACAAACAAAAAAACCCAACAACTATCACCACAAATACCTAATAATAAATGCAGAAATTCAAGAAACAAGGATAAGGACAATGTGACACCCCCAAAAGAACACAACATTTCAATACCAGAATGTGAAGATGAAGAGACTGACAAAACACCAGAAATGGAATTAAAAAACTAATCACAGGATTACCTAGAAGTAATCAGAAGCAAATTCATTAACTAAAGAAACCTGTACATGGCATGAAAGAGACTTTTTCCCATGAAACTGAAATTTTACAGAGAAGTGAAAAGGAATTATTGGAAATGAAGGATTCAGTAGAACCAATAAAAGTACTATGGATAGCCATAAGAACAGACTTGGTAAGGCAGAAGAGAGAATATCCAAGTTAGAAAACAAACCTTTGAAAATTTTATGGACAAAAAAAAAGGGGGGGGGGAGAAATTGGAAAACTGAAAAACACCATTGGAATTTATGGGATACTAACAAATGACCCAACATACAGGTCTTAGGAGTTCTTGAAAGGGTGGAAAGATGGAATGGATTTGCAGGCCATTTTAGTGAAATAATTACATAAAGAAAGGGATGTCCAAAAAGGAAGCACTTAGAACTCCTAATAGACACAATCAGAAAAGATCTTCGCCACAAAACGTTGTAGTCAAACTCTCCACAGTAAAGCATAAAAGATTCTAAAATGTGCATGAGAGAAATGCCAGGTTACTTTCAGAGGCTCTCCAATTAGACTCACAGCTGAATTCTCATCAGAAATGAGATACATTCCAAGTCCTAAGAGAAAAAAACTGTCAACCTGGAATACTGGACTCTGCAAAGCTCTCATTTACAAATGAAGGTGAAATAAAGACCTTCCACAACAGAGATTGAGTTTGTCAGTACTCGTCCAGCATTACAAAAGGTACTTAAGGATGCACTACACACAGAAACATGGTCATCACTATGAAAGAAGATGAGGGCGGACAATCTCCCAGTAAAAGTACAAAGGAAATCCAAAGTAAACAATAGGAATGTTTATGGGGGAATGGCAGGGCCAAGTCCTTACTTATCAATAGTCAACTTGAATGTAAATGGCCTCAACTCTCTAGTAAAAAGGCACAGACTGGCTGAATGGATTAAAAAACAAAACCCATCTATCTGCTGCCTACAAGAAACACATCTCACCAACAAAGACACATGCAGACTGAAAGTCAAAGGATGAAAAAAAGATATTCCATGATATCAGAAACCAAAGAAAGAGCTGGTGTAGCCCAATATCAGACAAAATAGATGTTCACACAAAAACTGTTAAAAGAGACAAAGAAGGCACTATGTAATGATTAAGGGTTCAACTCAACAGGAAGATGAGACTATTATAAATGTTTATGCACCTAATTGCAGGTCACCCACTATTTCAAAGAAATGTTAATGAATCTAGAGAGAGACATAGACTCAAACACTGTAGTAGCGGGGACTTGAATATCCCACTTTAAGGGCAGCCCTGTGGCGCAATGGGTTAACACCCTGGTCTGAAGCGCTGGCACCCATATGGGTGCCAGTTCAAGACCTGGCTGCACCACTTCCAATCCAGCTCTCTGTTATGGCCTGGGAAAGCAGGAGAAGATTGTCCAAGTCTTTGGGCCCCTACTCCCGCATGGGAGACCTGGAGTTAGCTCCTGGCTCCGGATCAATGCACCTCTGGCCATTGTGGCCAATTGGGGAGTGGACTATCAGATGGAAGACCCCTCTCTCACTTTCTCTCTCTCTCTCTGCCTCTACTCTCTCTGTGTAACTCTTTCGAATAAATAAATAAATAAATCTTTTTTAAAAAAATCCTACTTTCAGCAATGGACAGATCAAGCAAACAGAATATCTGCAAGCAAACAGTAGAGTTAACACTATAGACCAAATGGACCAAACAGATAACTACAGAACTTTTCATCCTACAAATGCAGAATGCACATTCTTCTCACCAGTGCATGGAACCTTCTCTAGGGTAGACCACATGCTAGGCCATAAAGCAAGTCAAAGCAAATAAAAAAATCAAAATCATATCATGCATCTTCTCTGACTACAATGGAATGAAGCTGGAAATCAGCAACTCAGGAATCTCTAGAACATATGCAACACATGGAGACTGAACAATATGCTCCTGAATGAACAGTGGGTCACTGAAGAAATCAGAAAAGAAATTTAAAAATTTCTGGAAACAAATAAAGATGAAAATACAACATAGCAAAACTTATGGGATAGGGCAAAAGCAGTGTTAAGAGGAATGTATATAGCAATTGGTGCCTATATCAAGAATTGGAAAGATACCAAATAAGTGAGCTATCAATGTATTTCAATGAGGTAGAAAAACAATAACAAACCAAACTCAAAAACAGTACAAGAAAAGAAATAATTAAAATTAGAGAACAAAAAAATTGAAACCAAAAAATTCAAAAGATCAGAGAAAAGAGAAGCTGGCTTTTTGAAAAAATAAAACTCACATTGGCCCAACTAACCAACAACAACAACAAAAAAAAGGAAACCTAAATCAATGAAATTGATATGAAAAAGGATATGGAATAGATACCACAGAAATAAAAACAATCATCAGAAACTACTACAAATAGCTGTATGCCAACAAAATGGGAAACCTACAGGAATGGATAGATTCTTGGACACATACAACTTACCTATATTGAGCCATGAAGACATAGAAAACCTAAACAAAACAATAACCAAGACAGAAATTGAATTAATAATAAGTCTCCCAGCAAAGAAAAGCCCAGAACCCAATGGCATCACTGCTGAATTCTACCAGACATTTAAAGAAGTACTAACTCCAATTCTTCTGAAGCTATTCAAAAACAATTAAAAGGGACAGAATCCTCCTAAATCCTTTCTATGAAGCCAGCATCACCTTAAATCCTAAACCTGGAAAAGATACAACAGAGAAAGAGAACTACAGACCCGTTTCTCTGATGAATATAGATGCAAAAATCCTCAATAAAATATTATCCAATCAAATCCAACATCAGAAAGATCATTCACTTAGACCAAGTGGGATGGTTCAACATTCACAAATCAATGTGATACAGCACATTAACAAATTGAAGAACCAAAACCATATGATTATCTCCATAGATACATAGAGAGCATCTGATAAAGTTTAACACCCTTTCATGATGAAAACTCTAAGCAAATTGTATATAGAAGAAATATTCCTCAAGGCAATGTATGAAAAACCCAAGACCAGCTTCATAGTGAATGGGGGAAAGTTGGAAGCATTCCCACAGAGATCCAGAACCAGACAAGGATACCCACCCTCATTATTGCTATTCAATATCACCCTGGAAGTTTCAGCCACAGTCATTAGGTAAAAAAAAGAAATCAAAGGGATACAAATTGAAAAGGGGGAAGTCAAACTATCCCTGTTTACAGATGACATGATTCTATATATAGGGGATCTGGAAGACTCCACTAAGAAACTACTGGAAATGATAGAAGAGTTTGGTAAAGTGGCAGGATATAAAATCAACACACAAAAATCAATAGCCTTTGTCTACATAGACAATGCCATAGCTAAGAAAGAACTTCTAAGTTCAATCAAAAAAAATCAAATACCTTGGAATAAATTTAACAAAGAATGGCAAAGATCTCTACAATGAAAATTACAAAACATTAAAGAAACAGAAGCCACAAAAAAGAAAAAAAATTAAGGAAAAATCTTCCATGTTCATGGTTGGAAGAATCAGTGTCATCAAATTGTCCACACTAGCAAAAGCAGTTTATAGATTCAATGCAATACCAACCAAAATGCCAAGGACATTCTTCTCAGATACAAAAAAAAAATGCTAAAATTCATATAGAAACACAGGAGACCTCAAATAGCTAACGGAATCCTATAAAATCCTATACAGGGCCGGCTTCCAACACAACTCTACTCAGAGATGCAGACCTCTGCATTTCACATCATCTTCATGGCACACAACATATCCTTTTTTGTTTATTTTGGCTATTAAAAATCATCCTTGTTCCCAGGCTTGTGTACAAAGAGGTAGTAGGCTGGTTTAGGCCCCCAGGCCATAGCTTGCCTAGATCCCTAAAGAGAACGGTGGGCTGTCTCCCCAGAAATATGCCTGCCACCTGGATGTGCACAGCTCTGGGAGCACAGGGGCTGACAGTCCTGGCTGAAGGAGAGCCTGTGTACAGTTCAATATACGGGTAAGGCTCTGGAGGCTGGGGTTCCGGAGGATGCCAGAGGCAGAACAGAGAACAAACGCACTCGCAACTGCCCGACCACCTGGACTTCATGTGAAATTCCAATGCCACGCGACAGGCCGTTGGAAAATAATTTGGAATTAGCTATCAAGAGCATTAAAGAAATGTACCTGCCATTACATACAGGTATTCTAAGACTCTCCTGAAGAAAAATAAAACTGTAACGTAGACAACATGGAACCTCATGAAATCACAAGCCATTGAGAGTAACACGGAGAAATGGCTGGGAGGAGTGGCAAAATTCAGAAAGCTGTACAATTTTTACACAGTGCTAATTATCTAAATGAAACAAATCTAGGCTTGGAAAAAAAGAAATGTTTCTAAAATGTTAACAAAGGTTCTTTTCTAACAGTGGAAAAAGTGAGAAGAAAAGGAATAAACTTTTTTTTTTTACTACCATAAAACAGAGCTTATCACGTGAAATACAGAAAACTCTAAGGTCCTCACCAAAGGTTACTTTTATAGTCAACTGTGAGAAAAACCACATTAAAGGCTAAAGTGAGAACTTACTTCTTTCATGGGATGTGTTCTTCTTAAAGTGTTCTTTGAATATACTGCACTGAAACAGGAAAAAATAAAAGTTAGGAAATATTTAAAGCAACCAGAGAAAATACCATAACCTGACTCTTTCCAAGTATTGTCTTCCCAAATTACACTGCTCAGTAGCTGTACTAATAGTGTGCATGTAATGGAACTGAAGTTATGACGAAGAAGCAGAACCCAGACCCTGTAAACATACCAGTCAAATTATATCACCAATACATATAAAGTGACCACCTCGGTCCCTCAAGATCATGGAAAACTTCTAATCCTGCTGTCACGCTGGCCCCTGCGCCCGGATCTGTCAGGAAAGACTGACTCTCCACAGAGCTGAGCCAAGGGGACGGATACCAACATGGATGAGACTCCTCACACCCATTCCATCTGCGCCTGGCCCAGGATCACACAGCTTAACAATCCTATGAAGTAGAGGGGAGCCATGTGACAGCTCTGCACGGGCACAGAGCAACAGGCAGCCAGGCAGGAGAGGAGCCTGCAGGAAAACCCCATCGGTTCAAATCCACAGCCTACCTTCTTCCCACCCCATAACACTCTCCAGTGACCTTGGGCACACCGTAAAACAGATTAAGGTGCGGATCTTCTAGAAGTGAAAAGGAAGCAAATGCAACAACAGTGACTAGACTAACAACTGAAAACAACAGTGGCAAGAAAAACCTATATTAACATCAGCAGTCAGTGAACAAGCACTGAGCACCCTCCACAGCTGAGGCACTGCATGGGGTATTAGAGATACTTTAGTAGAATCCAGTACTAGTTCCTGACTTTAAAATACGCCTTGCAGTTTTCAAAGACTCCTTTGTGGAGGCCAGTATCAGATTAGTGTGTCTGAACCAATATTCTTCAGGTACTTTATTTGACATGATTTCAAACTGTCTCCCCTGTACCCAGGTTCATCAGTTGCCTTCACCGTCTCTTTTGCTTCCTCTGCCTGTGCAAGGTAAGCACTCCTAACTGAAGTACTTCATATGGCTTCCCTGAGAGGGCATGCACGTGCACAGTCATAGCAGATTTCCAAAATCTAGATATTTCACATTTGCAATGTGATCATCCAACCTACAGTCCATGTCCAAATCTCATCGGCTCTCCAACACCCTTTAGGATTTTCACCCTAGCATTTTCTTCAAAGGGAAATTCAAGGGAACAGAAAATATAAGATTGCACTGGATAGGATATTTTCATAAACTTTCCGATTTGTTTCATGTGCACCTGCGTACTAACTGCGATGCAAAACATCATTGTGTGAATCACAGTTAAAAAAAAAAAGAAAGAAAGCTGGAACACTGTTTAGAGCAGTGGTCTCACGCCTGGCGCCACCCCCAGTTTCTGGCTCAGTAAGTCAAGGGTAGGGTGTAGAGTTGGAGAGTTCATACTTCTAAAGTTTCCATGCTGAAATTCCATCTTTGTCCATCTTTGTCTGGTCAGCTCATTTTTCTATTTTTTTAAAAATTATTTTGACTTACTACTATAAATGCAAGTCTTAATTTTTTATTTCTTCTTTTTTTTAAAAAAAAAAGTGGCTTAGCGTTTTATTTTATTTCTTACAAATTTCATTTATTTATTTGAGAGGTAGAGTGACAGACAGAGGGAAAGACAGAGAGAAAGGGCTTCCATCTGCTGGTTCACTCCCCAAATAGCCAAAATGATGGGGGCTGGGCCAATCCAAAACCAGAAGCCAAGAGCTTCTTCCAGGTCTCCCACATGGGTGCAGGGCCCCCAATACTTGGGCTATCTTCCAACTGCTTTCTCAGGCCATAAGCAGAGAGCTGGATCAGAAGAGGATCAGCTAGAATACAAACTGGCACCCATATGAGATGCAGGGACCGCAGGTGGAGGCTTAGCCTTCTATACCACAATGTCAGCTCCTCTATTTCCTCTTTAAAATTAAGTAGATGAGGGGTCAGCAGTGGGTTAAGACTCAGGCTGCAAAACCAGCATCCCATAGCAGAGAACTGGTTCAAGTCCAGGCTCCTCCACTTCTGATCCAGCTCCCTGTTAACACACCTAGAAAAGCAGTTGGAAGATGGCTCAGGTCCTTGGGCCCCTGCACCTACATGTAGTTCCAGACTCCTGACCCAGCCCCCACCAATGCAGTCACATGGGGAGTGAACCAGAGGATGGAAGATTCTCTCTCTCTCTCTCTCCCTTTCAAATAAATAAAATAAATCTTTAAACAAATTATGTAGATAATATAACCATTTACAGAGAAAATACATGGATTGCATATACCTGTATACATACATACGAATACCACTTTTTGTGTCAACAAACATTCAAATTTACCATATGTATACAACTAATCCAACAATGTTTCTACCTGTTGAAAGTAAAAGTACAGTCCCTTCCTCCTATCTCAGGGCAGTGTTTCCTTATATGCTTCCGTCTTTACTCTTCTCTGGAAGAGCACGTTGTTGATTACTCCTCTTTCTCTTTACCTCATCTTTATGGATTCTTCCACCGCTTTTTGAACATACCCAAAAAATAAGAACCCTTTCCTCAATACTACACCATGAACCAGTTAGCAGACTCTCTCCCCTCTCATTTAAGGCCAAACTCCAAAGAAATATTCCAATCAACTGTAACTCACTCCTCAAATCACTCTAGTCTGGAGTTTTGCCACTATCATTGTACTGAACCAGTTCTCATGAAGATCACCCATGTGGCATAGCAGGTAAAGCTGAAGCCTGCTGTGCCAGTATCCCATGTGGGCACAAGTTCTAGTCCTGGCTGCTCCACTCAGATCCAGCTCTCTGCTATGACCTGGGAAAGCAGTAGAAGATGGCCCAAGTCCTTGGACCCCTGCACCCATGTGGGAGACCTGGAAGAAGCTCCTGGATTGGCCCAGCTCTGGCCATTGTGGACGTCTGCGAAGTGAACCTGCAGATGGAAGACATCCTTCTCTCTCTGCCTCTGCCTCTTGGTAACTCTGCCTTTCAAACAAATAAATAAATCTTTACAAACAAAAACAAACAGAAAACTTCCTGTTGCTAAATCCAAGTGATAATTTTATTCCTTATTTTACTTCAGTTCTCAGCACTGTTTAACTCCTTCTTAAAACACTTTCTTCCCCAGCTAGTAAGATATAATACTGTTTTCCATTCATTCATTCTGGCTGCATACTTTGAACCCTTTTCTTTCTTTACTTGCTATTTAATGTTGAAGCCCCTAAAATGTTCAAGATTCTATTATACTGTCACTTCCCATTTTGTAAAAGATTTATTATTTTATTTTATTTTATTTATTTATTTATTTTTGACAGGCAGTGTGGACAGTGAGAGAGAGAGACAGAGAGAAAGGTCTTCCTTTGCCGTTGGTTCACCCTCCAATGGCCACCGCGGCCGGCGCACTGCGGCCGGCGCACCGCGCTGATCCGATGGCAGGAGCCAGGAGCCAGGTGCTTTTTCCTGGTCTCCCATGGGGTGCAGGGCCCAAGCACCTGGGCCATCCTCCACTGCACTCCCAGGCCACAGCAGAGGGCTGGCCTGGAAGAGGGGCAACCGGGACAGAATCCGGCGCCCCGACCAGGACTAGAACCCGGTGTGCCGGCGCCGCTAGGCGGAGGATTAGCCTAGTGAGCCGCGGCGCCGGCCCTATTTTTTTATTTGAAAGGCAGAACAACAGAGAGATTTGGAGAGAGAAAGTGATCTTCTATCTGCTGGTTCACTGTTCAAATGGTTAGGCCAGGGCTGGGCCAGGTTGAAGCCAGGAGTCTGAAACACCATTTGGCTCTCCCAAATGGGTGGTAGGGCCTCAAGTACTTGGGCCATTTTTTACTGCTTTGCCTGGCACATTAGCAGGCAGCTGAAGCAGAAGTACAGCAGCTGGAACTTATACTGGCACTCTGATATGAGATGCCATTGTCTCAAGCACTGTGCCATAATGTGCCATTGTCTCAAGCTCAAACCACTGTGCCATAATGCCAGCTCCTATCACTTTACACTTTGTATGTAGAACCATCATCTATACCCGTGCCTTCACTGTTACCTAAACATAGCTGAAATATATTGTCTCTATTTCAAGTATGATTCTGAAATAGGTGACTTAACAACTTGTTGCAAAAACTATTCAAATATGATATAGCTCAATCACGCTGGTGATTCCTCTTCTTCCATCAAAGTTTAGCACTTCTTGTGCTGTCCCGTGTCTCATCCATTAGTTGAGTAAGGAAGAAATTTAGAATTACCCTTGATATTTCCTTTTCCCATGCACCCTATTTCTAATCCATCACCTAATTAACCAATTTTACCCCTTATACATTTCTTAAATCTATGTTATCTCCATTGACATACGCCAGTCTATGACGCCATGGTCTCTCCATAAGATAACAGCTATATTATTTTATTTTATTTATTTATTTATTTTTTTGACAGGCAGAGTGGACAGTGAGAGAGAGAGACAGAGAGAAAGGTCTTCCTTTGCCATTGGTTCACCCTCCAATGGCCGCCGCGGCCGGCACACTGTGGCCGGTGCACCGCGCTGATCCGATGGCAGGAGCCAGGAGCCAGGTGCTTTTCCTGGTCTCCCATGGGGTGCAGGGCCCAAGCACCTGGGCCATCCTCCACTGCACTCCCTGGCCACAGCAGAGGGCTGGCCTGGAAGAGGGGCAACCGGGACAGAATCCGGCGCCCCGACCAGGACTGGAACCCGGTGTGCCGGCGCCGCTAGGCGGAGGATTAGCCTAGTGAGCCGCGGCGCCGGCCTACAGCTATATTATTTTTACACATCATTGTATCTGAATCTGTATCTCTTCTCATCCATCCCAAACTAATTCAAAGTGTCTTCAAAAAGTTCATGGAAAATGTGTAGTATGAAAAAACTGGGCATAGGTTTCAATTTTTGGCACCAAAATAAATTTATCTCTACTCCATTTTCTTTTCTTTTTTAAAAAAGATTTATTTTATTGAAAGACAGAGTTACAGAGAAGCGGAGGCAGAGAGAGAGTGAGGTCTTCCATCCACTGGTTCACTCCCTAGATGGCCGAAATGGCCAGAGCTGCGCCCATCTGAATCTAAGAGCTGGGAGCTTCCTCCAGGCCTCCCATGCGAGTGCGAGGGCCCAAGGACTTGGGCCATTCTCTACTGCCTTCCCAGGCCATAGCCAAGAGTTTATAGGAAGTGGAGCAGTCAGGACACAAACCGGCACCCATATGGGATGCCAGCACTGCAGGCAGCGGCTTTACCAGCTGCACCACAGCACCGGCCCCTCTCAACTCCATTTTCTATAAACTTTTAAAGTACTTTAATACATCCACCATCCTCTAGACAGTCATCTGATCATGAAGAGCCTGCTCAAAACACTTTAGTAATTTTCCATTTCTCTGAGGACATAGATCAAAATCCCTGGGTAAAAACTCTGTTGTCTTGGTTCCCACTTTTCCCAATTCTCTTCACCCCTTGTTTAAATTTTTAGACATATTAATTAAGATACCATGCTGCTTCTTTCCCTGTGCTTTGTATAAAATTCTTCTATTTCTTTTCTCTATAGGACTAATTCCTAACTTACCTTTAGGTCCTACTTCACTTACTACCTTCCTTAGGAGGCTGTCCTGATATTTCTGCCTAGCACAGATCTTCCTATCTCATACATTCATGGTCACATTTACCTCTTCTCCACTAAGTGTATCACTTCAATGAGGTTATACTAATTTGGATAATCATTTAATTAATAATGTATTGTACATGTGCGAATGAAAATGTCTATTTTTGTACTCTTAGGACTAACATAATATCCAGTTAGCATTAAGAATTTGTTAAGTACAAGTAAAATTTTGGTAGCTTTTGAAATTCAAAATAACTTATAAAGAATTTATGCATTTGAGGGTATTTAACAAGGAAGGGGACTTTGTGTGAATTTGCCTTTTGCTGCCATTATTGGTCAAAATGTGATCCTCATGAAATTGGGAAGACTCAGGGGTGCCCTACAGGTTAACTAGGGGCAGACAAGGTGGGTGGTTAAAAGACAGGAACAATACCCACCCCAACCCCTGAATCTGTGCTACACTCTCACCAGAACAGTTTTGATTTTTCCTGTGTTATAATTAGAAGTCCATGGAATGTTTTGCTTGAATAAGTGTGCCCTCCTCCTTCTCCCCTTCAGAAAGATTTGAAAGCTACTGAATGAGCTAAATATCAGTGTATGGATTAGAAAACTGAAGCTGATTTTAGAGAAGCAGAATGACCCAAAGCTGCAGAGGACTAACATAAATCTGTGTCAGATGGGAAAATGAAAAACCCTCAAACACAGCAACATCCCCTGCCTTCTTCTCCTGTCTCATTCTTGCTGTTTCCTTTTGCCTGCTATAACTCTCACAATATTTGCTACATTTTCAAGAAATGGACTTCCCAGGATAACTATGAATATTTCATTGTCTGACTTTGGAAAAGACTCACCTGGCAAGTATGTTTTCTAGGCAATTTTCATTCTTCATTTGCCGGATGGAAATTGAAAAGATTTTTCAATGGTGGAACTCTCCCAAAATAACTGATGGGCTGTAATTCATTTTTTTATTTCTGAAATGATTGGAAAATATTTAACATATATTTAATATTTAATATAATATTAAATTATAATATTAAATATTAATATGTAATATATAAAACAGTTCAATTTTATATAAGCAATTTATCTATGCCAAGAAATCCTATAAGCTGAAAATGAAGTGGAAGCAAAATATATTATTATCCTTACTTTGCAAACACCAGAGGGCAGTAAATACTGTAGAAAAAGTCACAAATGTTTCAAATATTATGTAAATAGATTATACTACAAGTAGTAAAGAAAAGTTAAAATAGGGCCAGCACCTGCAGTGCTGGCATCCCATATGGGGGCCAGTTCGTGTCCCACCTGCTCCTATTCAATCCAGCTCTCTGCTATAGTCTGGGAAAGCAGTAGAAGATGGCACAAGTCCTTGGGCCCCTGCAGCCATGAGGAGACCCTAAAGAAGCTCCTGGCTCCTGGCTTAAGATTGGCCCAGCTCTGGTTTGCCATTTGGGGAGTGAACCAGTGGATGGAAGACCTCTCTCCCTCCCTCTCTCTCTGCCTCTGCCTCTCTGTAACTCTGAAGTTCAAATAAATAAATAAATCTTTAAAAAAAAGAAAGAAAAGTTAAAATAATAAAGTATGTATGAACTTGAAAGAGTCTCTGTCTAAATAGAATATATAAGGTTCTTCAGGATAAGAGAATACATATTCATTGTAATCTACAGTAACATGTTGCCATGAAGGGAATGTGACGGAAATCAGCCAAAAAAAATTCTTTGCTCAGGAATCTTAAAATGATCTGATATCTGTACTATACTAAATCATATGGGTATGTACCATCACCTCACACTCCCCCACTTCCCTCCTTTCATGTCTAGTTCCTCTATCCTTATCTCTTTATTCTGCTTCCATCTTTAGTTTTAGATCTATATCTCTGGACATATATATAATATATATCATTCAAAACAGTGAGGAAAAATTCTTTTTAAAAGATTTTTTAAAAATTATTTGACAGGTAAATTACAAACAGTGAGAGGGAGAGACAGAGAGAAAGGTCTTCCTTCCATTGGTTCATTCCCCAAATGGCCACAATGGCCGGAGCTGTACCAATCCGAAGCCAGAAGCCAGGAGCCAGGAGCCAGGAGCTTCTTCCTGGTCTCCCACGCAGGTGCAGGGGCCCCAGCACCTGGGCCATCCTCCACTGCCTTCCCAGGCCACAGCAGAGAGCTGGATTGAAAGAGGAACAACTGGGACTAGAACCGGCGCCTATATGGGACGCCGGTGCCGCAGTTGGAGGATTAACCTAGTGCGCCACGGCTCTGGCCACAAGGAAAAATTCCTAATATTGCAATAGAAATTGAGAACACCACCAAAACATACTTTCACAGAAGTAACATAATTATCAATGACAAAAATTACACAGACACATGCATACATAATATTTAAACTTTCACGAAAAATGTGCAATGAAAAAATTATGTATAGAGATTTAAAAAATGTATGCATCAAAATAAACTTACTTATCTATTCCACTTTTCTGTGAACTTTTTGAAGTATCCTGTATATTTGGATAAAAAATGTTCAGTTTATAATAGTAATCAAACAATGCACTAAAGGACAAAAACAAAATTATAGTATTCACCATTGTCAAATATATAGCAAAACAGGCACTCTAACCTATTACAAGCAGTAGTATTAAACTGTTACAAGATCCTTCAGGGGCTGGCACTGTCGTGTATCGGGAAAAGCCATCCACACGGATGCTGGTTCAAGACCTGGCTGCTCCACTTCCAATCCAGCTCTCTACTATGGCCTGGGAAGCAGAAAGACCTCTCTCTCTGCCTCTCCTTCTCTCTCTGTGTAACTCTGACTTTCAAGTAAATAAATAAATCTCTTAAAAATAAAAGATCCTTCAGAAAATAATGTGAATTTTCTATTCTGCCCAATTTATTCATTCATTTGTTTATTAGTAGTATAGGCACAAGGTTTCTTCTTATAGGCAATGGCTTGTGATCCATTGGTAGCATTATTTATTTTGATATTTTACTTCCTGAGTTGGACATGAGGAGTCCCTTCAGGCTAGCCTGAATGTACTTTTGAATATTACTATTATTATCATTATTCTACTATAAGTATTTCTTTACTTTGTAGAACCATAAAATGTCCCTGGATCATTTAATACTTTTTCTTTTACTGGAAAACCTTGGAGAATTCCAATCCAATTCTACCAGTTCTTTTATTTCTAACCTTGCTATATTTAATGTTTCATCTTCCTTCTCCAAAAGTGAAAATCCTGGCTTCAGGCATATTCACTGTCTTTCCTCATTTACTCAATCAGGCAATCCACAGGAATTATTTTCAGAATTGCTACATACCTACTACTGAGAGATGTACTCCTACCAAGCAGAGTAAAGTTCAGTTTATAGATCTCCTTGTCTTTAGAATAAAGATGTATGTCCAAGTACAATGCTTAAAAGTTCATTGGTTTAAAAATAATTTTAAAAAGTTGCTTGGTTAGTGCTTTTATCTCCTTATGTATCGTTATGTTACTTGAAAAGGTTTTTTGTGTGTGTGCTTGTGAACATAATATTTTTTTTGAATTTAACTACTGGAAAAACTTGATTTTTAGGTCTTTATGTACTGATACTTATTAATGCATTATAATTTAATTACAAATTAGAAAAACTTCCATTTAGAATCAGTATCATTAAAATGTCTATACTACCTAAAGCAATCTAGATATATTCGATGCAATCCCCATCAACAATACTAATGACATTTTTACAGAATTAGAAAAAACAACCCAAAATTCATATGGAATCACAAACAACCCAGAGTAACCAAGATGATCATGAGCAAGAAAAATCAAACTTGGAGTTATCAAAATACCTGACTTCAAAGCTTACTACCAAGCTCTAATAATTAAAATGGCATGGTACTAGCATAAAAACTGACATAGATCCATGGAACAGAACACAGAGCCCAGAAATTAATCCACATACATGCAGCCAACTGAATTTGGACAAAAGTGCTCAGACCATAAAATGGAGTAAGGATAATCTCTTCAACAAATGGTGCTGGGAAAACCAGGTGTTTGTACACATACACACATATGTATAGAAGAATGGAAGTAGATACTACCTGTCACCGTATACAAAAATTAACTCAACATGGATCAAAGACTTAAATTTAAGACCTAAGACTATGATGCTGCTGGAAGAAACTGTAGGGGAAACACTCCACGACATTGGTGTAGGGGATGACTTCTTGGACAAGACTCCCGATGAGCAGGTGACAAATGCAAAACGGAACAAATGGAGTTTTATCAAACTCACAAGCTTCTGTACAGCAAAGGAAATGATCAATACCATGAAGAAATATGCAACAGAATAGGAAAAATATTTGCAAGCTACCTATCCAACGAAGAATTACTATCCAGAATATATCAGTAACTTAAAAAACTCAATAAAAACCAACAAATCCAGGTAAGAAATGAACAAAGGACCTCAATAGACAGTTCTCAAAAGAAGAAATACAAATGGCCAACAAATATATGAGTAAATGCTCAACATCACTAGCCGTCAGGAAAATGCAAATCAAAACCACAATGAGATATCACTTCACCATCTCAGAATGGCTAAAATCCAAAAGACAGAGAGTAACAAATACTGAAAAGAATGTGGAGAAAGGGAAATATTTATACACTGTTCATGGGAATGGAATTAGTAAGCCATTATGAAAACAGTATGGGGATTTCTTAAAAAACTAGAAATTGACTTGCCATATGATCCAGCAATCCCACTACTGGATATATACTCAAAAGACATGAAAATGTTGTATCAAAGTGAAATCTATACCACCATGTTCATAGCAGCACTGTTTAAATAGCCCAAATTTTGGCCAGCGCCGCGGCTCAATAGGCTAATCCTCTGTCTGTGGCACCAGCACCCAGGGATCTAGTCCCGGTTGGGGCGAAGGATTCTGTCCCGGTTGCCCCTCTTCCAGGCCAGCTCTCTGCTGTGGCCAGGGAGTGCAGTGGAGGATGGCCCAAGTGCTTGATCCCTGCACCTGCATGGGAGACCAGGAGGAAGCACCTGGCTCCTGGCTTCAGATCGGTGCAGCACGCCAGCCACAGCAGCCATTTTTGGGGTGAACCAACGGAAAAGGATGACCTTTCTCTCTGTCTCTCTGTCTCTGTCTAACTCTGCCTATCAAAAAAAAAATAGCCCAAATTTAGAGTAAACCAAGATGTCCACAATCAGATAAAAAAAATAAAGATATGGGGCCAACACTGTGGCTCAGGTGGTTAATGCCCTGGCCTGAAGCGCCGGCATCCCATATGGGCACTGGTTTGAGTCCCGGCTGCTCCACTTCCAATCCAGCTTTCTGCTATGGCCTGGAAAACAGTAGAAGATTGCCCAAGTCCTTGAGCCCCTGCCCCGGCATGGGAGACCTGAAAGAAGCTCCTGGTTCCTGGCTTTAGATTGGTGCACTTCTAGCTGTTGCAGCCAATTGGGGAGTCAACCATCGGATGGAAGACCTCTTTCTCTCTCTCTCACTGCCTCTCCTCTCTCTGTGTAACTCTGTCTTTCAAATAAATACATAAGTCTTAAAAAAAAAAAATGAAAGAAAGAAAGAAAAAGAAAGGCCAGCTGGCACCCCGGGTTCTAGTCCCAGTTGGGGCGAAGGATTCTGTCCCAGTTGCCACTCTCCAGCCCAGCTCTCTGCTGTGGCCCGGGAGTGCAGTGGAGGATGGCCCAAGTGCTTGGGCTCTGCATCCACATGGGAGACCAGGAGGAAGCACCTGGCTCCTGGCTTCGGATCGGCGCAGCGGCCATTTGGTGGGTGAACCAACAGAAGGAAGATCTTTCTCTCTGTCTCTCTGTTTAACTCTGCCTGTCAAAAAAAAAAAAAAAGAATGCCATACTATTATAGTTTAATGATATGTGATTACTTTTAAATTTACTATATAAGGGTGATATATTCATGTTTCCATTAAAATTTGTATTTATAGCTGTTGGCTAAATTCCCACTAAACTATGGTTGTTTTCCTTTTTACTTGTTAAATTTCTTATCTAGTGAAACCTTTTTGCTGTAATATAATTTTAACATGTGCTATATCAAAAACTATAAAAAGATAGAAAGAAGGAAAGGAAAGAAAGAAAAAAGGAAAGAGAGAGAGAAAAGAAAGGGAGAGAGAGGGGAAATGGAAGAGATGGTGGGAGGGAAACAAGGGGAGGGAGGGAGGAAAGGAAAATGGGAATACCATTATATTCTTAGAATTGTAGCTACGAACTCTATTGAATCTGTTAAAAACTAAAACCTCCATTTATTTAGTTTCATAATGTTTACTTTTTTTCTAGAAAGAAGAGTACCAGGTAGCCCTAAGTGGAAAATAAATATCCATGAGTTTACACGATATAAATGATTGCATAAATGAACTGAGGATAAGAGGCAAATTTTCCATGTAAAAAAAGTCCAAATAATTTATGTAGTTACTTTGTCTTTGATGAGTTGCAGCATAAACCTCCAATTCCTTAAGTGTGCACTACGTCTTGTGTCTTCCTTCCAAAAATACAGAATGAAGAGGAGGTTAAAAGAGTGTACAGTTAAGAAATCTACAAAATACTACCTTAGCTCAGTGATCAAAGTCAACAGCAATGGTAATTTCTCCTGTCGAGGGTAATGACTCTAAATAAACCGCCCTAGTCTGCTTAAATAAATCACCCTAATCTAACCATGACAGAGCCATCAATCATACCTCGATTGAATGACACTGCACAAAATACATGAAAAGTATTCCTCACAATGGCGGAAGTCATTAAAAACTAGAGAAAGTCTGAGGAACTGTCACAGTGTACAAAACAATTGCAGGTAATATGGTATCCTGGATGGGATATTAGAACACAATAAGATATTGGGTGAAAAGTAAGGAATTCCAAATAAGTATAAACTTTACTTAAGGATAACATACCAATTTTGGTTCATTCATTGTTTAATTAGTTTAAGATATGTTAATAAGAGGGGAAACTGGCTGTGGGATATCAGAGGAACTCTCCTTGCTATCCCTGACATTTTCATTAATAAAGCTGAAACTGTTATAAAGCAAAAATTTTATTTTAGAATTCAATGTAAAGTAATTCGAAGATGTAAGACATATGATGAGAAAAACTTGGATCATATGTTCCACCTCTTTTACATAAATACCTATTTTTTAAATGTTTTAGCAACTTCTTATGCTTTTCTCTCTCTATTTCTCCCTCTTTTCCCTCCCTTTTCCTTTTTTTTTAAACTTTTATTTAATGAATATAAATTTCCAAAGTACAGCTTATGGATTACAATGGCTTGCCCCCCATAACGTCCTTCCCACCCGCAACCCTCCCCTTTCCCACTCCCTCTCCCCTTCCATTCACATCAAGATTCATTTTCGTTTATCTTTATATACAGAAGATAAGTTTAGCATACATTAAGTAAAGATTTCAACAGTTTGCTCCCACACAGAAACATAAAGTGAAAAATACTGTTTGAGTACTAGTTATAGCATTAAATCTCAATGTACAGCACACTAAGGACAGAGATCCTACATGAGGAGTAAGTGCACCGTGACTCCTGTTGTTGACTTAACAAATTGACACTCTTGTTTATGGCCTCAGTAATCACCCTAGGCTCTTGTCATGAGCTGCCAAGGCTATGGAAGCCCCCTGAGTTCACTGACTATGATAATTTTTGACAAAACCATGGTCAAAGTGGAAGTTCTCTCCTCCCTTCAGAGAAAGGTACATCCTTCTTTGATGACCTGTTCTTTCCACTGGGATCTCACTCGCGGAGATCTTTCATTTAGTTTTTTTTTTCTTTTTTTTTTCCCCCAGAGTGTCTTGGCTTTCCATGCCTGAAATACTCTCATGGGCTTTTCAGCCAGATCCGTATGCCTTAAGGGCGGAAGCCAGACAGCTACTTTTTTTTTTTTTTTTTGACAGGCAGAGTGGACAGTGAGAGAGAGAGAGACAGAGAGAAAGGTCTTCCTTTGCCATTGGTTCACCCTCCAATGGCCGCCGGGGCCAGCGCGCTGCCGTCGGCACACCGCGCTGATCCAATGGCAGGAGCCAGGTACTTATCCTGGTCTCCCATGGGGTGCAGGGCCCAAGGACTTGGGCCATCCTCCACTGTACTCCCTGGCCACAGCAGAGAGCTGGCCTGGAAGAGAGGCAACCAGGACAGAATCCGGTGCCCCAACCGGGACTAGAACCCGGTGTGCTGGCACCACAAGGTGGAGGATTAGCCTAGTGAGCCACAGCGCTGGCCAAGACAGCTACATCTTATAAACTTCTCATCAACTAAAATCCTACCAAGACTTGCAGAAGTGAAATAGGCACTGGAAATAGTAACAAATCATACCAAAGTTGGAGTACCAGTTTGAACTCTGATGATTCATCAGCTCAGTAGGATTGACCTTGGGAGAGGAGCTGTCTCTGAAAACCTTACACTTGCTCTATATCACAATCCTTTACTTTTTTTCTACTTTTGCCTATGCAATTAGTCTGTTACCCATGTCACTGTATGTACATAATATTCACCCCTCTTGACAAGAGCTCTCTGTATCTAAATTGTTATACATGGATCTTCTGCTTTTCCTTGGTCTTTTGCTTCTCTGATTGTCATTACTAAGAGATGCTGAGACAGTGGAAGAGATGGAGAGAGTAGATGCAATGTAGTTGTGTTTACTGCCCACAACCTCCTTGGACTGTGTGAGAGATGCTGGAGAAGGGAGTCATTAGAACCACAGCATGCGGGCCAGCACTGTGGTATATATGGTAAAGCCACCACCTGTGGTGCCAACATATCATATGGGTGTGTAGACCTAACTGTTCAAATTCCCATCCAGCTCTCTGCTATGGCCTGGGAAAGCAGTGGAAGATGATCCATGATCCAAGTGCTTGGGCCCCAGCACCCATGTGGGAGACTGGTAAGAAGCTCTTGGCTCCTGCATTGCAGCCATTTTGGGAGTGAACCAGAGGATGAAAGACTTTTCTTTCTTGGCGATGGCACAGTGGTGTAGCAAGCAAAGCTGCCACCTGCAGTATCAGCATCCCTTATGGGCACCGGTTTGAGTCCCAGCTGTTCCACTTCCATTCCAGCTCTCTGCTATGGCCTGGGGAAGCAGTAGAAGGTGGCTCAAGTCTTTGAGCCCTTGCACTCCCGTGGGAGACCTGGAAGAAGCTGCTGGCTCCTGGCTTCTAGGTTTGGAGACTGAACATCAAGACTGGGTTGCTCCATTAGCTTAACTTCTAGTGAGGGCTTCATTGTAATGGCATCATGGTGAGAACATGGATGAGCGGGATCAAAGCCAGAGAATGAAGAGTAGGTCAAGCTCTCTTATAACTCCCTCTTAAGGGGGCTGAGATAACTACATGAATCCCTTCTGAAGGAAACACCCCAGTGATCTAATCACCTTCCACTAGGCCCCATCTTGAAAGGTTCCACCACCTCCGCATCACCACACTGAGGACCAAGCCTCTAGGAGAACAAACCATATTCAAACCACAGAATTTTCTTTTACTCAATAATAAGTCACTGAGATTCTGACTGTTATTTGTCAGAGAAGTAAATATTCCATGATTAAGGTCATGACTAATCTGTGTATGTCTTTTTCTTTTCTTCTTCTTCTTCTTCTTTTTTTTTTTTTTGTTGTGCTTGCTTACAAATACCTAGCATAAGGGAGAAAGGGAACTAAAAAAAGATGTGATTAACAAGCTCCTCCTTAAAATATCAGATTACAAACCACATCTGGCTCAGTTATAAACAGGGGAGTCAAAGGTGGTCTGGATGCTTTATATCTTTGGTGAAAACCATGTAGTCCCTGAGTGGAACTCCCAAAAGAAGATGTAATTAGAAGGATTAAACCAGAGATATAACCATGGAGGCAATAATTTCACTCTTTGTACTACAGGTTGAAATTACATAGAAATTAGGCACTTTGAAAATAGGCTATATTCTTAAACATATTTTATAAAAGGTCTGACAAATTTTTGTGGACTTACATTTTATACTTGCACTAACTTAAAGCTATGTTGTTTCAATTAGGTTGGTTTTCTATTTAACCCAAGTTTTAAGGACTTTCATGGAATTTTAGAAAAGTTTTATGGTTTAAGGAAATATGAATTGTCCAACTGCATATTTGAACCCAAGCATTGAATTATCTTGCAATTGCAGCCTATCATTACTTAGAAGCTTTTATTTCATTGTTACAGCACTGAAAGTCACCTGAATATAGCTTCATGGAGAATGTTAACTAATGTGTGAGTCCATTTGGTCTTAAAAGCTACTTCCATTGCTCAGTCAAAATTTGTGTTGATTTTTAAAAAATCTTTATTTATTTGAAAGGCAATGCTACCTAGACAGGGTTAGAGAGAGAGACAGAGAGAGAGACAGAGAGAGAGAGGGAGATATCTTGCATCTGCTGATTCACTCCCCAAATGCCTGCAATGGCCAGGGCAGGACCAGGCTAAAGCCAAGAGACAGGAGCTTCATCTGGATTTCCCACATTGGTAGAAGGGCCCCAAGGATTTGGGCCATCTTCCACTGATTTTCCAGGTGCATTAGCAGGGAGTTGGATGGGAAGTGGAACAGTCAGGACTTGAACTGGTGCTCTTATGGGATGCTAGAATTGCAGGAGTTGGCTTAGCCCACTCTGCCACAATGCCAGTCCCTGTATAGACATATTTATTCATCAGGTAGTTGCTTTTAAAGTTCAGAAATCTTTGGGTCTGCCCCATAAATTACTAGAAGTATTATAGCCTAATAAAAATAAATCCTTTCATAAAAATTACAGGAATTAATATACACTTAACAATAAAGAGCTCCATTTTCTCTAAAACTCTACCACTTTAACTATAGAAAGCTTCAACAAAAAATAAATACAATGAAAACAGCATCCTGTGGTTTAATATTTGGACAAATAAAAACATGTCACTACATTTAATCCACCAAAAACTCGAGGTAGGAATTATATCCTCTATTATATATATAAGGAAACCGAGACTGAGAGAAGTTCATAGACTCAGAAAATATCACACAGTTAAAATGTGAGAGAGCTATGGTATGAACTATGGTCTATCAGGGTCAGAACTGTGTTGCAGAGGGTTAAGCTGCTGTCTATAGTGCTGGCATCTCATATGGGCTGCTCTACTTCTGATCCAGCTCCCTGCAAATGTGCTTGGGAGGGCAGGGGAGGATGGCCCAAAGGTTTGGGCCCCTGCACCCAAGTAGGAGACCCGGAAGAAGTGCCTGGCTCCTGGCTTTGGATTGGCCCAGCTCTGGCTGTTGCTGCCACTTGGCAGCAGATGGAGGACCTCTCTCTCTCTCTGCCTCTGCTTTTGCCTCTCTGTAACTCTGCCTTTCAAATAAATAAATTTAAATTGCATTTAAAAGATATATTTGAGAGTTACAGAGAGAGACAGACAGACAGAGAGAGATCTTCCATCTGCTGATTCCTTCCACAAATGGCTTCAATGGCCATGGCTAAGGCAGGCCGAAGCTTGGGGCCTGGAACTCCCTCTGAGTCTTCCACATGGATGACAGGGACCCAATTTCTCAGACCATCTTATGATGCTTTCTCAGGCACATTAACTGGGAGTTAGATTGGAAGTGGAGCAGCCAGAATTCGAATTAGTGTTCATATGGGATACCAGGGTTGCAGGTGATGCCTTAACTCACTGTGCCATGATGCTGGTCCCCAATGCACATGCTTATTTGAATTTTACAACAACTTGAGGAGATGGCTGGAACAAGTCAGATATGTAATATTCACAGAGAAGGGATCTGGGGTCAAAGAAGCCAAGTTACCTATCTATGGTTATTGTGCTGCCTACCTTATTAGGCAACAGACACAAGAATAGAATGCAGGTTTTCTGACTCCTAGTACAAAGCCCATACATTAGCATATACTGTTTCAGAACGTGGGCTACAGTGATGTTGAAAATATCTGGGATAAGTGACAAGTTTACAGGTAAAACAGATGAATGAAAATGACAAGTAGTCACAAAGAAAGAATCTTATCCTAGTGGTTAAAGTTTTGATGATATGTAGAGAAACTGAGAAAGGAAACTGATCCAGACCACAGACAGGAGGTGCCATATTTTTTAAATTCCAGGAGAGAAAGTATTAACTAGAAAGATGCCTTTTCTGGCTTCCAGAATTTAGCTCATAAACTAAAGCTCTTCACAGTGAGTTAAGTATACTGATTATATCAGGCTGCTATAATTAAAAAAAAAACACATGCAGATGTTGTTCAGTGCATATATTTCACTACCATACAGCTCAGACTTTTCCCCACATGTTATATTGTGACAGCCCTAAATGGTCTTTCCTATAACAAATTCATATCTTTACATAGAGAGTCAGCAAGCAAGTATTTGAAGCTGCAGTCCACAGTTTATTTTCTAAAATATTGCCATTTTTATCTTTATGACTGTGTGTAATCACTGAAGTATTTTTGCATGCTATGCTTAGTATAAGACACAAAGATAAGTCTTTGTCTTTGACAAAAGGTAAGTCAAAAAAGTGCTATCAGGGGCCTGCATCATGGCACAGCGGCTTAACATCCTGGCCTGAAGTGCTGGCATCCCACATGGGCACCGGTTCTAGTCCTGGCTGCTCCACTTCTGATCCAGCTCTCTGTTGTGGCCTGGGAAAGCAGTAGAAGACGGCCCAAGTCCTAGGGCCCCTGCACCCACGTGGGAGACCCAGAAGAAGCTCCTGGCTCTGGATCGGCACAGTTCCGGCCATTGCAGCCATCTGTGGCGTGAACCAGCAGATGGAAGACCTCTCTCTCTGTCTCTACCTCTTTCTGTAACTCTGTCTTTCAAATAAATAAAACAAATCTTTAAAAAAGAAAGTCCTATCAGGTGCTTGTAATAATTCAAATGAAGGCTAAATAGTTTGGAAGGCTAAAAATAAAAAATGACTTTGGGGCCCCAAAATAGTATTTGACTCTGTTCAATTTAATGAAACGACAGGATTTCGTTATTCAGAACACAATTCTGGATATGTATGGTTGACGATTCTGTGCAAAGAGGCAGGGAGTAACAATGAAGGAAATGGACAGATCCTAAAATTATGAACGGAACGCAGCATGAACTACTTCATGATACAAACACAGAAAATATTCCTCAAGAAGCAAAAAGTGGTGGAAAAGATACAGACTTCTATCCAAAGAACACAACTGGTTTTCCACTTTGTTAAAGTGTAGAAGAAGCAGATAAAATATAAGCCCCTCAGCGTCAAAATATTCCATTGAATTTTGAACAAAATCAACACGTAATGTCTTCCTTTTAAGGTAGCTAGGTAGACATTTGCTTTTGTGTGTAAGAAGGGTTGAAAAAAATGAGAATTTTTTTAAAAAAATAATTTTTGTTTGATGGATTGAGGAACCAGCCTTGAATCCACTTATAGTAATTATATGGACTCTATTGTGCATTAACTTAAATATAGTTACACCTGTAAAAAACAATTCCAAACTACATCGAGTAAGAAACTGCTTATAGTCTCCAACCTCTTGGCCAGAATTGATATATTCCTGATATTTAAGTTAGAGATATCACGGTATAGAAACAAAAAAAGTGATTTCCAGTTCCTCAGTTAACCATGACCATACAGAAGACACTTCTCCCTAAACCTGTCTCCTCATCTATAAAAGCTGATTCAGTATACCAAGTAAATAGAATAGAAAAGAAACAAGTAGGAGCAGGGCGATGAGGAAAGGTGATGGTCTCTGGGCACCTCACTTCAGCCACTCCCTGCTCAGCACTCTCAAGGCTGTGGGCTCAGACCGCTACCTCACCTACTTCAGGAGTCGGACCGCGCACCCTGTCCAGGTTGGAGTTGTGGAGACCCAAAGCAGCACGGGCTCCTTTAGGAGCTGCGGAAAGCGTTAACACTCCCTATGCCAAGCCTTTGTAGCATGCTCCTCACACCATCCTCCAGGAGGTGAGTGCTGCTGTCACTGCACGACCTGGAAACTGCAGCTGATGGGAACTTGCCCAACACGCTCCAACTTTAAAGCTGGCAGAGGCTGACTTGGAAATCGGGGCACAGGTGTGACCTTTCCTCACCTGTAGAAGAGAGCTTGTCCTTTGTCAAGGAAGCCGGTAGCGCCCAGGGGCCCGAGGGCGGGGAGGGGTTGTCGGAACCTCGGAGACCCCGGCGGCCACGAGCCCGCCTCAAAGGGGGAGGGGGCGCTTTAAGGGCGGGGAACTTTTTCCTCCCCCGACAAAAAGTAACTCCCGAAGCGGGAGGGGTTCTCTCCGAGGGGCACTCGCGGTGAGCTGGAGCCTAGCGATGGGAAAGGACCCAGCCAGCCGGGTTTCTGAGGAGGAGGAAGAGGAGGGTTCAGAGGGTAGGGGGGCGGAAGCCCCAGTGAACACCGAGTCCTGGCCCAGGGTCGACCTGGAGGAATGGGAGTGGCGGAGCCTGTTGAGAACTGAGGTGGCCGGTCAGGGGAGCCGGAGGCGGTGGGTCCCGCGGGGGCCGCCCCGGAGGAGCGACGGGAGGCGGGCCTCGGGGTGGCTCCGGAGGCGGCGGACCGGAGTCGGCGAGCTCCGACGGCCCCAGCGGAGAGGAGGCGGCGGGCGTAGAGCCCGGGTCGCCGAGGGGCGGGGAGACGGCGGTCCGCGAGGGTGGGGCGCCGGCGGCCCAGGAGGACTGGAGGCGGGCAGAGGGGCGGAGAGAGAGGGAAGGAGCGCTCGGGAAAGGCCCGCAACGGGAGGTCAGTAGTGGAAAGAGCCCGGGCCGGCGCAGCCAGGGGGAGAAGCAGGGCAAGCTCCGGGACGGGTACTGGGAGGCCTACTGGGAAAGGGGCAGGGAGCGCTACCGGCAGAAGAAATCGAAGCGCAGGCCCAAGGGCGCGGGGCAGGTGCAGGGGGGCAAGGTCGAGTGGAAGTACCAGCTGGAGACGAAGTCCAACTGGCTGCAGAGCACGGGATTCGTGGAGTCTGTGGAGGAGGACAAGTCCTCGCCCTGCAGGGAGAGTCCCGACATCTTCAAGGTCCGGGTGTCAGACGCGCAGTTCCGGCAGCCGGCAATCAGATTCAGTACCTGCGCCACGCCTTCTCGTCGCCTGTCGCAGCGGCCGGTTGGGAGCTGCCTCTCCGGCCTCAGCGTCATGAACGAGCTAGCGAAGATGGGTGACCCGAACCTCCTGGGGATGGTGCAGGAGGAAGGTAAGGAGCCCGCCGGCGGGAGGGCGGGGCTGCGCGCGTGGACTCCGCCGTCCCCAGCGCTGAGCCCCGGGGGACGTTGGTGGACCTGCGGCCAGCGCCGGGGACGTTCGCGGCGTGGCGTCCCCGCGCGAGACGGGGAACCGCAGCGTAGACCGCCTCTGACTTGAATGTGCCTGGGATGGGTTTAGCTCCCACGATTTGCTTTGCCGCTCCCACGCGCCTAGTACCTGCGTTCTGTGACTCCCTCGAGTCGGGGACACCCTCCTTGCTCCCTTGTGTGCTGCAGGACAGCTGAGTACTTAGGAGAGGCCAGGCTAGCGCGCTGGGCACGTGTGCTGTGGTGCTCGGCCCCTGAACACCACCCCAAAGCAGAAAGGGTCTCCCAAAGGGAGCCGCGCGGTAAAGATCAGGACCGCGATCCCACGTGCCACGGAACTGGCCCTCACTCCTTTAGCCTCTCTGCGGATTACTGATAGTGCTTTCAGATGCTTGTTAATCATGCGAGGGCTGACTTTAAGATCTATCAGTTTAAGATGCTCATGCACTTGGAAACGGTGCTGCTTTTACAGGTCAGCTTTAACTGGACCTGTAGTGGCGTTGAAAGACATTTGTCTGTTGCTTGCTGAAGACTTTGCTCAGATCTGTGTTCTGTGGTATCTCGTTTCGTAGACACATTTTCCTAAAAATGCACATTTTTCAGTGGCCTTCTGTTGGAACTCAGTTGTTTCAATGACTGTTTTCATGTCTTTAGTTTTAGTTTGAAGTCCAGAAACGATTTGTTAAAGGGATAAACAGTCTGAGCATGCTCTTACTATTCAGTCTTCAGTGGCACCAAGAAATAGTTGTGTTATTGCATACTTTTCCTCTTTTTAAGCAGCTTCACTGAGACAAAATCTTCACATCATAAAATCCACATTTAAATTGTAGCTTCCTGTTTCAGTATATTTGCAGTTTTGCAACCATCACCATAAAGTAATTTTAGAAAATTTTGTCACCCCAAATAGAAGACTCTTAAGGCAGCCACTCCCCATCCTTCCCACCCTTAGCTCCAGGCACTCCCTAATCTATTACTGTTTCTGTAGATTTGCCTATTCTAGACACTTCAAGTAAATTGAATCATGCAACATGTGGTTTGTAGTAACTGCTTTTTTCTCTTAGCCTGTAGATTTTTGAAGTTCATTCATTGGAGTTTGTAATAGTGTCTTTCAATTGCCAAGTAACTTTCCCACTGTAGAGATATACCACAGCTTATCCATTCATCAGTTGCTGGACATTTAGGTTATTTCCACATTTTAGATAACTATGAGTAATGCTGCTGTGAACATTCATATCAAATTCTTGTGTCAACATATGTTTTCTTTTTTAAGATCGATTTATTTATTTGAAAGTCAGAGTTACATACATAGAGAGAGACAGAGAGGCAGAGAGAGGGAGGCCTTCCATCTGCTGGTTAGTTGACCTCAATGTCCAGAGCTGCACTGATCCAAAGTCAGGAGCCAGGAGTTTCCTCCAGGTCTCCCACGTGGGTGCAGGGGCCCAAGGACTTGGACCATCTGCTTTCCCAGGCCAACACAGAGAGCTGGATCAGAAATGGAGCAGGCAGGTCCTAGAACCAGTGCCCATATGGGATGCTGGCACTGCAGGCTGTGGCTTTATCTGCTGCACCACAGCGCCATCCCCATCAACATATGTTTTCATTTTTCTTAGGTTATACTTAAGAACGAAATTGGTAGATTGTGTGGTAGCCCTGTATTGCACATTTTGTGAAAGTGCCAACCTACTTTCCAAGTGTCGGTATTTACATTTCCACCAATAATGGAAAAGAGTTCCCATCTCTCTACATCCTCACTAACAGTTGTTTTGTCTGCCTTTTTTTTTTAGTATAGCCATCCTAGTAGTTGTGAAAGCGTGTCTCTAAGTGACTTTGGTTTGCATTTCCTTGGTGACTAATATGTCAAATATTTTCGTGTATTATTGGGTGTTTATTTATCCACTTTGGAGAAATGTCTATTCAAGTGCTCTGTTTTAATTTTTCTACAATTGATTTATAATAACTCTCTCTGTTCCATATTCTGATCCACTATAGACATATAGTTTGCAGATATTTTCACCTTTTCTGTGGGTTTTCTTCCCTTGTTCTTCATGGCATGACTCTATGCACATTCCCCCTTTTGAAATAAAAAAAAAATTTGAAGAGAGAAGGAAATAACTTTGACTAATGCCTGCTGAATGATGTAGTAAATGTGCATTAATGCCTTTGTATTCACCAGATATGCATTCCAAGCTGTCTAGTGGATTCCTGAAGCCACGGATAATACCGAACCTCATATACACTATGTTTTTTCCTATACATTCATACCCATGCTACAGATTAATTTATAAATTAGACAATCAGGGGACAGCATTGTGGCATAGCAGCTAAGCTGCCACCTGCAATGTTGGCATCTCAAATTGGAGTGCTCCTCCTCCTTCTCCTTCTCCTCCTCCTCCCCCTCCTCCTCCCCCTCCTCCTTCCCCTCCTCCTCCTCCTCCCTCTTCTTCTTTTCCTGATGACTTTTTTTTTGTAATTTCAATAACCTGAAAATCTAAATTTGTATATTTAAAGCACTCAGTAATTCCTTATAATCACTTCTGAGGTAAAACTATGAAAGATAGAGATACATATTTTTCATTGAAGGAAGAGTAGAAATGAAGATGTATACTAAATAATGTTCTCTGCATGGATTTCAAGTGTTTTTCTGCACCAAAATAAACATATTTTAATTCATGCTTTCATGAACTTTGGAGTACCCTCTTGTGTTACCAAAGTCACATTTGAAGATTAAATGACAGAGTTAAACAGTTGATTCACTTGTAATAAGATTTCTTTTCATAGATATCTTAACTTGTAGACAAATTAATGAACGGTTTCTAGGTTTTATTACATTGTTTTTAAGTCTGTTTTCTTCACAATGGAACACATAAGCAATACATGACCTCAATTGTTTATTTTCTTTCTTTTTTTTTTTTGACAGGCAGAGTGGACAGTGAGAGAGACAATTGTTTATTATTCTCTACTAATTTTAAAATTGAAATTTTAAGGGTTAAATGTAATAGAACACTTAAAAGGCTACAAAAACAAACATTACTAGTAAAATAGTTTTGCTGAAATTGAACTATTGACTGGTTAACATTTAAGGAAATTCATATTTGAAATATTCATTCTTTAGCTGATTTATGATACAGTCACCATTGGAAAAGAAAGTCTAGGAGTTTAGCTTTGGAAAAGGCAGTTTAAATATTGAATGTTTAAGTTGCCTACATCTTAACAATTACATTAAGCACTGTGTTTGACGAAAAATCACCTGCTTTTTAGAAATGTGGATCTTTATTTTCATATAAAATCACAGGCCATGTAATGACAGAGACCTGAGAAACACATTGCTAGGTGTTTTTGTCGTGCTAACATAAGAGTGTCCTTAAAAAAACAAGTGGTATAGCCTTCTACACACCTAGACTACATTATGATCTTAGGGGACCACAATTATATATGTGGTCTCTCATCGACTGAAATATCAATATATGTCATGTGACTGTACTTAAATTTAATTTTATGCTGCTGGTAGAAGTTGTAAGCTGAGAAGACCATCTGGTAAATACAAGGGCTATTTTTGGGTTCTGGGTTTGCTTGAGTGTGTATTCTTAGTAATGTGCTCTCTGAGTTGTTCGGTTGGCTTTTGTTTTAGCAAATATTTGATGATTCTCACAGTGGATTGGTATGAAACCCTTCATATCTCTGGTTTCCAGCTTACAGGCAGAATGTAGTTATTTCCATTCATGTTAAAGGAAGCTGGAGGAATCATAAGACGTTGATTTAGAGTTGTTGGCTTCAAATCCTGCCTCTTCAGAGGTTTTGACAGAGGTTTGGTAATTATATACAATTATTGCATTTTTATACTCTGAATGAGTGTGAAAGTGTACCTCAGTCTATGGAATGTGACACCAATTGCTTACGTGTGTGGCTGTGTCTGTAAGAGTGAGCTAATGAACCATATGCATGTGTGAGAGTGAGCGTAGTGTGTAAGGAAATAAATCTGTTCTCCTGAATCTTTCTGCTTTTCAGAAAAGGATACAATTTACAAAGTTTGCTATTGGTGGCTCTCCAGGTTTGTGGTAGACAGAGGTGTAACTGGGCCAGGTGCCCAGAGAGGGCTATAGTCAAAGTGGTTTGGGAGCTGGTACCAGGGTAAACCAGAAGGATGAGGTTTCAGGCAAGGTCTGAAAGGAGGATATCTAAACTGATATATAAAAAATAAGCAAGGGTTAGTATGGGAAGAAAGCACTTGTTCGTGGTAGGGAAAGGATTCAGTAAAGTTAAAGTGTAAGAGGAGAAACAGTGATGAAAATAATTGGAAGGATATATGTTGTCTGCTTTCCACATTCTTTTATTTATTTATTTATTTGACAGGTAGAGTTATAGACAGTGAGAGAGAGAAACAGAGAGAAAGGCCTTCCTTCCATTGGTTCACTCCCCAATGGCTGCTACGGCCAGTGCTGCGCCAGTCCGAAGCCAGGAGCCAGGTGCTTCTTCCTGGTCTCCCATGTGGGTGCAGGAGCCCAAGCACTTGGGCCATCCTACACTGCCCTCCCGGACCACAGCAGAGAGCTGGACTGGAAGAGGAGCAGCTGGGACTAGAACCCAGTGCTCATATGGGATGCCAGCACCACAGGCAGAGGATTAACCAAGTGAGCCATAGTGCTGGCCCCTCCACATTTTTAAGTAATCACATTGCATCAGATTCTGATAGCAATTTGAAAATATTTTTTCACTTAGTTTTATGTTAAGTGGAGCAAAGTTAGAGTCAATGCTTGCATTTTTTCTTCTTTCTCTTTGCAAAAATAAAATTGTAAAACACTCTATTGACCTAGTAGTAGTTGTTTGATGGTTGTGTGCTTGAACTCTATTTTGTTTAGTGTATTGTTCTTCCACATAAGAGTGATCTTTTTTGTCCTCAAAACAATAAAAGATCCATAAGTTAATGCTCAAGTGTTAACACCTTTAGTGACAAAGCATTCATTCTTTAGAATACTATTCTTTTACTGTTCTTTATAAGAGTGTGTTAAATTGGTTTCCTTTTCATTCATCAATCCAATGAGAGAGAACCAGGACACTGTGGAGTTTTGAGTGGCACATCCAGGAAGTATTAATGGAGAAAATGCTTTCATGAAAGCTATATGTGATGTCTTATGCTTTTTTATTTTTTGTTTGTTTGAAAGGCATAGTTAGAGAGAGAGACAGACAGATCCATCATGCATCACTGTTTCACTCCCCAAATGGCTGCAACAGCCAGAGCTGGCCTGGACCTAGCTGAAGAGAGGAGCCAGGAGCTTCTTCCTGGTTTCCGATGTAGGTACAGGAGCCAAAGGACTTGGGCCATCCTCTGCTGCCCTCCCAGGTGCATTAGTAGGGAGCTGGATCAGAAGTGGAGCGGCTGGGACTCAAACCGGCGCTCATATGAGATTCCATAGCACCAGCCTCAAAGGAACGCGTTATCTTATTTGATACTCATGCAAACCTTTGTGAGATGGACATTATACCATTTATATGATAATCAAGCTTTGAATTGTCCTCATATTCTTGGCCACAGTAAGCTAGGGAATGTTTCATTTTGTTTTGTTTGGGCATAATCCTGAACCATGTATTATAAGGGTCTTGTTAATACAGGAGATAGGATATTTGTGGGCAGCTGGAAGCCTCTGCTGTCTTAATCACCCACCATTAAGGACCCTCACCATTTTATCAAATGCCATCTTCTTAAGTGAATCAAGCCTGTGAGTATTCAGTCTTTTTTGTTCCTCAGCTTCTACATCTGAAATTTGATGAGAATTTGTTGGAAACTTTTATCCAAATATTCTCAGTGCTTGTATGTATCCGTCACTGCACTGCCTCAGCTCCTGTCTAGTTCACTGTCATCTCTCTTGTAGTTCACTTCAGTAGTTTCCTAGTTTGTCTTCTTCCTCCATTCTTATTTCCTCTTAACCCATTCACTATTCAGCAGCTAATACTTTTGGTGAAGGGTAAATGTAATAGAGTTGAAAACCTGTTTTTCGGTTTGTTATTTCACTCAGCAAAAAATTTAGACTCATTTACAAGGCACTCAAGGCTGTCTACAAAGTATCTACTCACAACTTCTCTGGCATCTTCTCACTACCCCCAGATTATCTTCATTTCTTTGAACATCTCAAATTGTTGTGATTTGAGCCTTTATTTGTATTCACATGATTTGCTTCTTTCAACATTTAGGTCTTAGTGTAAATTTTCTTCTTGGGGCTGGCACTGTGGCGTAGCAGGAAAAACCACTGTCTGCAGTACTGGCATCCCATGTGGGTGCAGGTTTGAGTCCCGTCTGCTCTGCTTCTGATCCAGCTCTCTGTTATGGCCTGGGAAAGCAGTAGAGGATGGCCCAAGGGCCCTTGCACCCATGTGGGAGACCCAGAAGAAGCTCCAGGCTCCTGGTTTCGGATTGGCGCAGTTGAGGCCATTGCTGCCAATTGGGGAATGAAGCAGTGGATGGAAGACCTCTCTCTCTTTCTCTCTCTGTCTCTCTCTCTCTCTCTGCCTCTGTTCTCTCTCTGTGTAACTCTGACTTTCATATAAATAAATAAATCTTAAAAAAATTCTTTTTCAGAGAGATTCTCATCCGTAAACACATTCCTTTTTTTTTGTCTTTCTCTTTCTTCATCTCTTGAACTTTTTTTTAAAAAAAGATTTATTTATTTGAACGTCAGAGTTACAGAGAAGGAGAGGCAGAGGTAGAGAGGGAGAGACAGATTTTCCATCTGCAGATTCACTCCCCAAATGGCTGCAATGGCCAGGGGTGGGTCAGGCTGAAGCCTCCAGGAGCTTCCTCCAGGTCTCCCACATAGGAACAGGGGCCCAAGCACTTGGGCCATCTTCCTCTGCTTTCCCAGGCACATTAGCAGGGAGCTGGATCAGAAGTGGAGCATCCAGGATTTGAACCAGTGCCCATATGGGATGCCTGCACTTTAGGTGGTGGCTTTACCCATTATCCTAAAATGCCGGCTCCCATCACTTGCACCTTGAAGCTTTCTGAACAGTTTGTCTCTTTATAACATCATAATTTTTGGGGTGTCTCCTATATAGATTTGTCAATTTCTTGATATTAAAGAATCAACAAATGTAAGTCGTTATCATCACCATCAAATATATTGTTTTATTGATGACTGAATGTCCGACCTGTGAAAGGTCTGAAAATTTACTGTACTTGAAAGTTAACAAAGTTACTCATCGGTACTGGTAGAGACATGAGAAACCTGCATAAGAAACAAAGCACAGTTTACTACAGCATTAACTGTAGCCAGATTAGCAGCATTCTTGTACCTATGTGGCTATAGATGATCAATATTCAATGAGTGGCTGGCGCCGCGGCTCAATAGGCTAATCCTCTGCCTGCGGCGCCGGCACACCAGGTTCTAGTCCCAGTCGGGGTGGATTCTGTCCCAGTTGCCTCTCTTCTAGGCCAGCTCTCTGCTGTGGCCCGGGAGTGCAGTGGAGGATGGCCTAAGTGCTTGGGCCCTGCACCCCATGGGAGACCAGGAGGAGCACCTGGCTCCTGACTTCAGATCAGTGAGGTGCGCCAGCCAGTGGCCATTGGAGGGTGAACCAACAGCAAAAAGGAAGACCTTTCTCTCTGTCTCTCTCTCTCTCTCTCTCATTGTCCACTCTGCCTATCAAAAAAAAAAAAGTCTATAAAAATTTAAAAAAAATATTCAATGAGTAATGTAATGCCTGCACAGGCAACAGCTTGCAACAAAGAGAGAAACTCTGAGCTTTTAGTGAATTTGGTCAGTAATTTGCTTTAGAGGGAGCTACTACCCCCGTGTTTCTAGACTGTAAGCACATGAGCCCTTTGCTCAAGAACAGTCTACCTTCTCTGTCTTCAAAGGCTGCGCACTCTCCAAAATCCTTGAAAATTATAGTCTAGATATTCCAGTACAAGGATGTGCACAACTGTGAGAAACCCAAGAATTGTCTCCTAACAACATCTACCCGTAAATAATTAGCTGTAATTTACTTTGGTTTTGGACAGTTAATTTTAATATTGTATTCCTTGGAGATTTAACCTTGTTTTTTCATATAATTATTACTTATTCAGTCTTTTCGTGAAACATGTGACATGATTACACCACAATGTATTTATCCATTCTTCTACTGCTGCATTTTTGAGAGAATTTTGGTATTACAAATATTCCTAACAATGCTATTATGAATATTTTTATGCTTTTCTATAGTGTTCTGATACACATTATTTCTGTTGAGTTTTCACTAAGACAGCACTTTTGAACTTTGTGGTCTCAAAGAAGTTCAAAAGCTTTTATTTATTTTTATTGAAAATTAAAATAGGCACATTTAAAATTTATTAAAAGTAATAATTCCATGTTAGCATAAATAATTTCTAAGATAACAGTTATATTCTCAAAAATGAAACAAATATAATATTGACATTGTTCACTTCTTTGAAAATCTATAATCCCTGGCCTAATGGAAGGGTAGATTCTCATATCTTCCTTTATATTGTCTGTTGTGATATGTTGTTTTGGTCCAACTAGTTAAAGAAAATTGCCTACTTACAGATATATAATTGAAAAAGGAAGAATAATTTTAAAAGCTTTCAAATAATTACAGATATTCTTCTTTGATACAATTGCACCAAAACTCAAACTAATAATAGGTTCTTAAAAGACAGATGTAATGAGAAATTTGAAGCCATCTAAATAAACTTTTCATTTTCTGCTACATTAAAATCCACTGGTCTCTTACTTTAAGGACATTTTTCACCAGTGTATGATTTTGTAACATCATATGCTAATTACTTAGAAAATGTTAGTTCACTAAGTTAAATAGATCTGCCAAATGTTGACATATTTCATTATAAAATATCAAAAAGCCACATGACATCATTGCTGTCATCTGGAAAGTCTTGGGAAAATTTCATGGTGACAGATAAAGTTTTTCAAATTTAGAGCTTTCATTTAAAATTCAAATTTTATCACTGACAATAAACACTCTTTGCTATTTTCTATGAAGAATCATGCTGTTAATTTTTGAGAAAATAGCTCCCAAATAATGAAGATTGCATAATAAAATATGTCTACTGGTCATATTTTCTTTTTCTCTTTTTATAAATTTTGAATTTGTTTATTCATACTTTGAGTTAAAATTGTGTGACATGAACTCTGATATTTCACTTTACAACACAAAGCACTTTTTCTTTCCTTCCCTTCCTTCCTTCCTTGGCTTTGTGTCGCTCCCCGTCTTCGTGGAGGAACGACACAGGATCCTGCGCTGTTCTTTCGTCTGCTCGGCCCTCCCCGGGTTTGCTGCTGGTTCTTCCCGGGTTGGCTACTGTCCCTTCCACCTCCGTGGAAGGGCGGTTCCCCCTGGCCACATTCCCCACTTCCGCAGGGGAGCAGCACACCGCCGGCCGGCTCTCTCGGGGGCTACACAGGCGTTCCCCTTAGATGTTCCCCTTAGATGTTCCCGGTGCATGCCGTCTCCCTCCCCCTTTATAGTCCTCCTCCGCCAATCCTAACTCGGCTGCCCACATGCCGAGTACGCTGCTCTCCTCCAATCAGGAGCAAGTCCTACAGTTTATTGGCTGAACTGGAGGCAGCTGTGCAGAAGCTGTTTTCTTCTCTCCCAGCGCCATATTGTGGGAGAGCAGATGCATAGAATAAGTCCTAATTCCAGTAACTTAGTCCCGTCCGGATTGCTCCCCACAGATCCCCCTTTCTTTTTATTTTTGGCGTTGATACGCGCCTGTCTTCGGTGTCCCGCGGCACACACTCTGCTCTACTTGCTAGAGTTGCCACAGGTTCTTACAAGTCCTATCAATCAGGCAAACTGAATCCGGGTCCTCTCTTCGCCATGTTGTGAGGAGGTTTTTAGGCGCTGATGCGTGCCTGTGTTCGGTGACCTGCGGCTCACACTCTGGTCGAGCCGCCTGCTGGTGCTTACCGCCTTAATCAGGCAGACCGAATCCAAGCCTCCTAATTGCTGTATTGTGGGGAGGCCTTACTGATGTTAATTCGTGCCTGTCTTCGGTGACCTGCGGCGCATAAGCTGCTAGCCGCCCGCAGGTGCTCATCGCCTCACTTAATCAGGCAGACCGAATCCAAGCTCTCTCATTGCTGTGTTGTGGGGAGGCCTTATTGATGTTAATTCGTGCCGGTCTTCGGTGACCTGCGGCGCATAAGCTGCTAGCCGCCCGCAGGTGCTCATCGCCTCACTAATCGGGCAGACCGAATCCAAGCCTTCTAATTGCGGTATTGTGGGGAGGCCTTACTGATGTTAATTCGTGCCTGACTTCGGTGACCTGCGGCGCATAAGCTGCTAGCCGCCCGCAGGTGCTCACCGCCTCCCTAATCAGGCAGACCGAATCCAAGCTTTCTCATTGCCATGTTGAGGGGAGGCCTTTCTATTTCTCTATTTCTCTATCTCCGGGCATTCCTATTTCTCCCATTTTACTTCTATCTTCCAGCATTCCTATTTCTCTCATTTTACTTCTAAACTTCTGTTTCTCTTATCCCTGCGGCTTTCCGGTGCCCGCCCCGAGGCTGCTTCTCCGCGGCTTTCCGGCTCTGAGCCGCTTCAGCCCGCGCCTCTCTCATCTGTGCGGCTTCGCGGCTCTGCGCGGCTCAGCTTCGCGCGCACACTCTGCGGTGTCTCACTAGCCCCGCGTTCCCTATCTACTTGAGCCCCGCACGCTCTGTCTGCGCGCGGCAGCCTCCGCGAGTCACACAGCGTAGCTTGCGTCTCCGCCACTAGTATTCAATCCAAGTTCCCCGGGCTAGCCTGGCGAATTCAACCCAGCTCACGTCTCCGCCCCACGATTTGGCTTCCCGTCCTTTGCTCCCCGGGCTAATCAGACAGATCCCAATCTGGCTTACGTTTCTGCTTCTGGTTTCAACTTTTCGCCCCCTATTCCCGGGCTAACTTGAGAATCCCAAAGTGGCTTTCGTCTCCGCCTCGGCCTGCCCCCCGCGGCTTCAATTTCCCTAACATTTTTCTCTACCCGGTATGTTTCCCCAAGCTTTCTTCCAACAATATTCCTCCCTCATTTCTCCTGGCCTCTCCCCACAGTCCGCATCCGAGTCTGTTTGTTCTAGCTTTCACTTTCGCTTTCAACCTTAGAGATTTCTCCCAGCTTCCCCCTGTAGTCCGTATCTGAGTCTATGCCTAGGCTTTCAATAGCTTCTTCCGGCACCTTTTTCGTCCGGCTTTTCCCTAGGCTGTTTGCTAGTCTCTCTCTCCGGTATTTTCCCAGTTCTTCCCGTTTCTTCCCTCCTAAGTTTCCTATCCATCCTAGGTTTCCTATCCGAGTCACGGCACCATTATGTCGCTCCCCGTCTTCGTGGAGGAACGACACAGGATCCTGCGCTGTTCTTTCGTCTGCTCGGCCCTCCCCGGGTTTGCTGCTGGTTCTTCCCGGGTTGGCTACTGTCCCTTCCACCTCCGTGGAAGGGCGGTTCCCCCTGGCCACATTCCCCACTTCCGCAGGGGAGCAGCACACCGCCGGCCGGCTCTCTCGGGGGCTGCACAGGCGTTCCCCTTAGATGTTCCCCTTAGATGTTCCCGGTGCATGCCGTCTCCCTCCCCCTTTATAGTCCTCCTCCGCCAATCCTAACTCGGCTGCCCACATGCCGAGTACGCTGCTCTCCTCCAATCAGGAGCAAGTCCTACAGTTTATTGGCTGAACTGGAGGCAGCTGTGCAGAAGCTGTTTTCTTCTCTCCCAGCGCCATATTGTGGGAGAGCAGATGCATAGAATAAGTCCTAATTCCAGTAACTTAGTCCAGTCCGGATTGCTCCCCACAGCTTTGTTTTTCTTCCTCCTCACCTCTTTCTAGATATTGGAGTACCCATGGTACAATCCTTAAGGCTTTTCTCTGTCTTCATTTTCTCTGTCTTCCTTCAAGCTTCAGAGTTTCATGGCTTTTATAAAAAAAAAAAGGTTTATTTGAAAGGCAGAGTTACAGAGAGGAAGAAACAGAGAGAAATATTCCATTCACTCACTGCCAGGTGCCCCAGCAATCATATTAGATGCTTGTGTCACAGCTGATGACTTAACCCACTATGCCATAAGGCCAACCCCCACAAAGTACTTTTTTTTTTTTCAGGTAACAGTAGTTTGGAATGCAACAGGAGTACTTCGAGCATACTTCCTATTTCTTTATAGATTGTTAAGAAGATGTATATTCAAGGTGAAGGTTTAGGAAATTAAGCAGTTTTTAAATAAATCATCTGCTTTTTCTTTTAAGATTTTTATTTATTTGAGTTATAGACAGTGAGAGGGAGAGACAGAGAGAAAGGTCTTCCACTAACTGGTTCTCTTCTCAAATGATTGCTGCAACGTCTAGAGCTGGGCTGATTCAAAGCCAGGAATCAGGAGCTTCCTCTAAGTCTCCCATGTGCATGCAGGAGCCTAAGCACTTGGACCATCTTCCACTGCTTCCCAGACGATAGCAGAGAGCAGGATCAGAAGAGGAACATCCAGGACTAGAATCTGTGGCCATATGGGATGCCGGTGCTGCAGGCAGAGGATTAACCTACTGCTCTAGCCCCTGAAAATTAAGCATTTTTACTGTTTCCTCAAGGATGGTTTTAAGATATACTAGACATTTAGCTCTTCTTTCTACTGAGGATGCATGATGATGAATATAGTGACTTGTTTCAGTTGGCACCACTGCCATCACATAATGTATCTCTTTTGGGGTCTCTGTTCCTCTAATATTATTATTTATTATGAATACAAAGGCTATTCTCAACTGCTTGTATTTCCTTAACATTTTAGAATTGTTTTCTCACACTCTTTCTTGAAAACTTGTTGCCATTTGACTTGGATTAAGTTAAGCCAATAGATAATTTAGCATACATTTATTCCCTAACCGTATTATATTTTGTAATCATGAACCGATTATTTCTTCTATACCCTTTTTTGTTAAGATTTATTTTATTTACTTGAAAGGCAGAGGTACAGAGAGGGGAGAGACAAAGAGAGATCTTCCATCCACTGGTTCCCTCCCCAAATGGCCATAATGGCCAGGGCTGGACCAGACCAAAGCCAGTAGGCAGAAGCTTCTTCTAGGTCTCCCATGTGAGTGCAGGGGCCCAAGGATTTGGGCTATCTTTTTCTGCTTTCTCAGGCACATTAGCAGGGAGTTGGATGTGAAGTGGAGCAGTCAGGACTCAAACTGGCACCTACATGGGATGCCACAATGCCACTCCCTCTTCCATACCATTTTCCAGAGTTGAATTTCATTCACTGTGATGATATTTGGCTAAAAGTATACATTGTGATTTAAGAAAAGTTGATTATTTTTGTCACATTTCTCATTTATAATATATATAATGTGTATATACAATTCAATGCGTAGAATGTGAAAGAAAAAATTGAGAGAATATGGGATTGGATACGCCAGAGATTATTTTGATAAGAGCACACCTATTTTTTATTTATTTATTTATTTATTTGAAAGGCAGTTACAGAGACAGAGGCAGCGAGAGAGGGAGGTCTTCCATCCACTGCTTCACCCCTCAAATGGATGCAACAGCCAGAGCTGGGCCGACCCGAAGCCAGGAACCAGAGCTTCTTCTGGGTCTCCTTGAACCAGTGCCCATATAGGATGCTGGCACTGCAGGTGGCAGCTTTACCTGCTATGCCACAGCGCTGGCCCCTGGCACACCTATTTCTAATCCAAGAAGAAATGTGTTTGAAATTTTTAAAATGGCAGTGTCTTCAACAATGACTTCAGTTACCCATGTGACATCATATTCATTCTTCATTCCCTAAGCACATAATGCATCTCCACAGATAACTCTATCACCTTTCTAACAGCAATACTATATATTTATTGTAATCCTTTGTTTTCTTTATTTACATCATAATTTTACAAATTTTTATGATCACCAAATCTAATGGTTTGAGTTGAACTTTGTTTATAACTCTTAGAGATGATATAGTTAAATACATTTTGGACTTTTGAAAGTCACATTTGAAGAGAAAAGACAATGAGGCATTGCCTTCAAATTTATGAATGAAAATGGAGATGTCCATCTCTATCCCATTTCAATGACTAGAAAATCAGCTTTTTTATCATAATGAAAATTAATGAAATGTCAAATAAGCTACTTGCAAAGAAAAAGAAGAACTTAGCTCCCAGTTTTGAAGGTTCAAGGGCATTGTTTGGTGCCTCTTTTGGTGTAATTCTGGTGTATATTACTTCTGGTGGTACATGACCGTGATGGAAACTTGCATGGGGGAACCAGAAATTTAGAGAGGGGAGGGTCATCTTGGTCCTTTCTATCTTAAATTTTAACAACCTTCTCAATTAGAACTGAAGGGTTTTACCAAGGGGCCACCAAAAAATTGCCTCACATCCTCAGTGACCTAAGGACCTCCCACTAGACCTCACCTCTCATAGCTTTCCTCAGCTTCCAACACCACCATCCTAGGGATCAAACCTCCAATTGCAGTAGAATCCTAGGTGACAGCTACACCAAAACCATAGGAAGTCCCAACTTAATGTGATACTGGGAGAAAAAAGAGAAAGTTTTTAAAAAGCATCGCTTAATATGGAAGTTTCACAAAACAGTACCTGCATCTTAGCTTTATGTTGATGTGGTGGTGTTCTTGGCATCCAGAGTAATGGAATGACGATGTTAGTTAATGGTATTCTATCAAAGACAAACATAAAAAGAGCTATCAGTCAGTGTATTTTTCTCTAGTAAATATAATGTTGCAGTGCTTGCTAATTAAAGACAATCAACCCGGAAGGTGTTATACTAACTGGAAAATATTCATCTTGCTGCTTGTTGCCTTATTTCATGCAGTTCTGTGTATCATCATTATGACTTCCTCTCCCTTTCTCTAGGGAAATTTACAGCCATCACTTAGAGCTTTAATGAGCTTATATAGCTTTGCCATGGAATCAGTGACAGGGAGTATCAAAAAATCTGCATGTATTATTTTGGTAACTTGTAGCAAGAAGAAAAAAATGTCTTTTTTGGGGACCCAGTTAGGCTAATTCAACTTACCTCAACCAAGAACTGGTTTTTTTTTTCATTAAGGAGGGCATGAGCAGTTTTGTCCTATGTAAAATAGAGGGTACACCTTTTTTTATTTATTTATTTTTATTTTTTGACAGGCAGAATGGACAATGAGAGAGAGACAGAGAGAAAGGTCTTCCTTTACCATTGGTTCACCCTCTAATGGCCGCCGCAGCCGGTGTGCTGCGGCCAGCGCACTGCCGCTGATCTGAAGCCAGGAGCCAGGTGCTCCTCCTGGTCTCCCATGTGGGTGCAGGGCCCAAGGACTTGGGCCATCCTCCACTGCACTCCCGGGCCACAGCAAAAAGCTTGACTGGAAGAGGGGCAGCCGGGATAGAATCCGGCGCCCCGACTGGGACTAGAACCTGGTGTGCCGGCGCCGCAGGTGTAGGATTAGCCTATTGAGCCACCGCGCCAGCCAGGGTGCACCTTCAAGCAGCTTTTGTAAGAACTGAAATGCGCTTGACACAAATCATTGGTATTATATCGGGGGACTCAAAAGAAGTCACAAGAGAAGCTGCCTTTGGCTTGAGCCTTTTAGAGAAATTGTGCTATCAAAATTCCCACATGAAATGCAGAATAGCAAACTCTTTTAAGGAATAAATCTCATAGAGTCAGAGCTGGTTGAAACTTTATGTATTAGTCAAGGTTCTCAAGAAAACACAGAATTGATAAGATATGAATAGAGATATATGAAGGGAGATTTATTTATGGCAAAAGAGAAGTCCCAGGGCAGCTTAACTGCAGGCTGGAGACCCTGGAATGTCAGTAGCATGGCTCAGTTCCAGTCCCAAAGCAGTGGGTGTAGTTCTCTCAGTTTGAGGCCCAAGCCCGAGTGCCAGCAAGGGGACTGCTGGCATAAGGTCCTGGACTACAAGGATCAGAATCTGATGTCCAAGGCAGGAGTCAGGCAAGTCATAGCTCTCAGAGAAGGTAACAGTGCATCTTCTGCACCTGGTTCCTCCAGAGCCCTAGCCAGTTGTTGGTGCTTGCTTTCCCCAAAGCCAAATCTGCCCACCTAGTCCGCTCAGATTCACACGCTCATCCCATTTGTATACATCCTCATAGACACATTCAAAATAAGGGTCTCCCTTTTTCTGAACTGAGTATTCCTTAATCCATTCAAGTTGATGCTATAAAATCAACTATCACACTTTACGAGACTTTGTATTCAGATTTCATTGGAGTTTCCTGACATCTGAGTCTGATAGAAATGAATTTATTTTGGGATTCATAAATATTTTCAAAAACATTCTCGTATTTAAAGATTGGATTACATTAAATTACATTACATATTTAAAGATTGGATTACATTAAAAACCAAACAGAAAGTTATCTTGAAAAATCTTGAGCTCTGTAGAGTCTGGGGCCCTGTTGCATGGTGGTTATCATCTAGAGCTGTCATGTCTTCACTGTGTTCTTAACGTTCGCTAAATGTATGCAGTTCACTTGAGTAGTCTTCTAGCCCGCTGTGGACATTCAAATTTGAGACATCTGTTCTAGTTTAATTTCATCACTGTACATATTGAAATACTGACTCCTGAAAAAGATTGTCATTTGCCAATGTAACTTTCATTACATGTACATAACAGATTCTGTAAGAAACTGACTACAGTGCCTGGCACATGTGTAGTTCTCAACATGTTTTGTCTCATCATTGGCAACAAAGGCAATAGAAGAAACACTTCTCTTACTGGCCTGCTTGTTCCTTTTTTTTTTTTTCTATGAACATTTATCAGGCAACATTCATTTGCCAATCACTGTGCTATAGAGAACAAAATCAGATATTATGCCCACCTTTCAAGAACTTTCACTCTTTGGGGCAGTAAAAAATATAAATAAAAAAGCACACAAAATCATTTAAAATTGAAACTGTGAGAAATGCCATCGAGTAGACATATATTAGGTGATTTGAAAAAGATAGGTGAGAGAAGGCTTTTCTGATGAGAATGTGACTTTCAAACTTATAGCTGAAGGATGTGGTGAAGAATTACCCTGGGGTAGGTTGGGGGAGGGGAGTGGCAGGGAATAAGTTATACATTCCTTGCAGAGGAATAATTAGGAGCTAAGGCACTTCAGAGAGGAATCTGAAGGAAAGCATACGGGATTAAAAGAAGACTGGTGGGCTGGATTTAAGAGGGCAAGAGAGTGAAGCTGGAGAGGTAGGCTGGTTTTAATTAATTTGAAAGAATTAACATAGTCTGTCAAAGACAAAGATTTTACATCATGAATGATCCCTGTCTTTTGTTATCAAAGATATGAACCATGCATCTACTTTTTTTTTATTTGACAGGTAGAGTTGCAGACAGTGAGAGAGAGAGACAGAGAGAAAAGTCTTCCTTCCATTGGTTAACTCCCCAAATAGCCACTACGGCCAGCACTGCGCCAATCCGAAACCAGGAGCCAGGTGCTTGCTTCTTCCTGGTCTTCCTTGTGGGTGCAGGGGCCTAAGCACTTGGGCCATCCTACACTGCCTTCCTGGGCCACAGAGGAGAGCTGGAGTGGAAGAGGAGCACCGGGGCTAGAACTGGTGCCCATATGGGATGCCGGCGCCACAGGCGGAGGATTAACCAAGTGAGCCACGGTGCTGGCCCCTGCCTCTACTTTTAAAAGTAAAATACAGTTTACGTGAAGTAACTGTTTCTTACAAATCAATGATTATTTTCACATAGCCTTATTTTAACAAATGAGTAGTTAATAACTATGCTGCTTGGTAGGAAGCTTTGGAGTTTATCCACATATAATAGTTTCATTTATGTGATGGACTTAATGACTAGGAAGAATAGCTGAGTGATTAGCATCATCTGTGAAAAAGAATTGTACTATTGTGAACTAGGTACAATTAATTTCATTTAACATATATTAAATATTGTTTTGTGGAATGAATTGTGTTTCTTGGATTATGAAAAAGATGTACAAATGACTGATTTATAAATTTCTGTGTTTTCAGAATATATCCCAACTCTTACAGAATTACTGTTACTTTGGAATGATTTTTAAGTGGTAGTAATATTTTATTTGATTTCCCTTGTGATATTTTCTTCAAAAGCATTTTATGGAAATATTGACAAATATTTCTCAGTATTTTTCCAAGTTGGAATTACTTGGGAATAAGTATTTAAATTCTCTGTTACCTTTTTTACAGTCAGAAACTTATTTGAGTCCTAATGGTTCACCTAACCATGGTGACTCTATCTGGGGGGTGAGTAGTAATTTGGCCTATTTCGAAAATGGTCGTGTTCTGGTACTGTTTTACTTGCAACCAGTCTGGTTCAATTCCAGGAAAACAAGTCAAAGAGAATATGAAAACTCATATAGTGATAACTAAGAGATATCATTGAACAGCACTGTTGGATGTCTTTGTCTCGGCAGTTTGGTAGGTATGGATTGAGAACTGTACTGATGAGAGTTGAGTTTATTTCTTACTGGGTGATATTTTTCCTACATATCCTTATCTTACTATTCTTCTAAACAGTTTTTAATGAGACTTCTGTTGGAGGCTGTTTGGAACAGTTTAGTTCCAGAAAAATCTACATTTTCTTCCAGTATTTTCCTTTGAGCTTTCTTTTTTCTCATTGCTCAATTTTTGTTTTCACCTTTGGCAAACTTTTTTTTGTTAAGATTTATTTATTTATTTGAAAGTCAGAGTTACAGAGATGCAGAGTCAGAGGGAGAGAAAGAGAGAAAGTCTTTCATCAACTGGTTCAATCTCCAAATGGCCCACAACAGTCAGAACTGTGCCAATCCGAAGCCAGGAGCCAGGAGCTTCTTCCATGTCTCCCATGTGGGCAAGGGGCCTAAAGGCTTGTGCCATCTTTTACTGCTTTCCCAGAACATAGCTGAGAGCTTGATCAGAAGTGGAGCAGCCGAAACTCAAACTGGTGCCCATATGAGATGCTAGCACTGCAGGTGGTGACTTTACCCACTATGCCACAGCACCAGTCCCTCTGCATACTTTTGAACATATTCAGATCAGTTGACCAGTGTAACATGTTTTTCTCTTTCTTATTTCTTCTAGGGAGAGTAGTTACTAGAGAAATAGATCCCAGTCTACAAACAACAGAGGTAAGTTAAATATATGTGTATTAATTTCTCTATAAATGAGAATAAACAAGATATGGTTAGAAGTATAATCATATGAATAATTAAATCTTTATACTTCAAATATTTATTCACATTACTTATATTTTTTATCTGTAACATTTTTAGTAAGGAAAACAATTTTCTATTTAATGCATATTTAATGTAGTATCTTTCTAGATGTTGTAAAGGCAAAAAACATAAGTTTGAATTTGTTTTGAGACTTCCTGTGAAATAAACCCAGATGCAGGGCTTTGATATACAAGCTAATAGTATTGGGCTTAAAGAATTTGCTATAGTTTAAATAGTTTTTTATATTACAGCATTACTCAGTGATAGTGCTTATTGATGACTCTGCTGGGGGTCAAGTAATTCAAATTGAATGTAGTTACATTAAATAAAACAATAAATCATTACATTAAGTACAGGCAGTGCTTTGTCTGTGCAGGTTGTGTATCTGTAGATTGAATAAAATGAGGGTCAAAAATAGTTTTTAAAAATTACAGAGGTGAGGCCAGTGCTGCGGCTCAGTAGGCTAATCCTCTGCCTTGTGGAGCCGGCACACCGGGTTCTAGTCCCGGTCGGGGCGCCGGATTCTGTCCCGGTTGCCCCTCTTCCAGTCCAGCTCTCTGCTGTGGCCAGGGAGTGCAGTGGAGGATGACCCAAGTGCTTGGGCCCTGCCCCCGTATGGGAGACCAGGATAAGCACCAGGCTCCTGCCTACGGATCAGCGCAGTGCGCTGGCCGCGGCGGCCATTGAAGAGTGAACCAACCAACGGCAAAAGGAAGAACTTTTCTCTGTCTCTCTCTCTCACTGTCCACTCAGCCTGTCCAAAAAAAAAAAAAAAAAAAAATTACAGAGGTGAAGCCGGTGCTGTAGCACAGTAGGTTAAGCTGCCACCTGTAGTTCCAGTATCCCATATGTGCACCAGTTCAAGGACTGGCTACCCTACTTCCTATCCAACTCCCTGTTAATGTACCTGGGAAAGCAGCTGAAGATGACCCTAGTCCTTGGGCCCCTGCCACCCAAGTAGGAGACCCAGAAGAAACTCCTGCACTCCTGGCTTCAGCATGGCCCACCCCTGGTAGTTGGAGCCATTTGGGGAGTGAACCAATGGATAGATTTCTCTTTCTCTGTCTGTCCTTTTCTCTCTCTCTCATTTTCAAATGAATAAATAAATCTTTTTTTTTAATTTTTTTTTATTTTTTTATTTTTTTGACAGGCAGAGTGGACAGTGAGAGAGAGAGACAGAGAGAAAGGTCTTCCTTTGCCGTTGGTTCACCCTCCAATGGCCACCGCGGCCGGCGCGCTGCGGCCGGCGCACCACGCTGATCCGATGGCAGGAGCCAGGAGCCAGGTGCTTTTCCTGGTCTCCCATGGGGTGCAGGGCCCAAGCACCTGGGCCATCCTCCACTGCACTCCCTGGCCACAGCAGAGGGCTGGCCTGGAAGAGGGGCAACCGGGACAGAATCTGGCGCCCCGACCGGGACTAGAACCCGGTGTGCCGGCGCCGCTAGGCAGAGGATTAGCCTAGTGAGCCGCGGCACCGGCTAAATGAATAAATAAATCTTTAAAAAAACTACAGCTATACTAAACATGTAGATGTTTTTCTTGATATTATTCCCTAAATAATGCAGTATAATGACTATTTATATTGTATTAGATATTATAAGTAATCTAGAGATGATCTAAAGTACATGAGAAGATATAAGTTATATGCAAAAATAACAATTTTATATAAGGATATCCATATGTTTGGGTATCCTTGCCTGGTTATGGAACCAATCCCCAGAGATAACAAGTGGTAACATTATAACTTGTAAAAATATAGAATATTTTTAACCAAAGGCTTTGTTTAATTTATATGAACTTTTAAAATATACTACAAGTTATATTGCTTTTATACAGAGCATAACTTTTCTAATGATATTTCTTTTTTTTAAAAGGTTTATTTTTATTTATTTGAAAGACAGAGTTACAAATAGAGATAGAGCCATACAGAGAGAGAGAGAGAGAGAGGTCTTCCGTCTGATGGTTCACTCCCCAAATGGCCCCAATAGCCAGAGCTGAGCTAATCCAAAGCCAGTAGCCAGGAGCTTCTTCTGGGTCTCCCACACAGGTACAGGGACCCAAGGACGTGGGCCATCTTCTGCTTTTCCAGGCCATAGCACAGAGCTGGATCAGAAGTGGAGCAGCCAAGACTCGAATGGGCACCCATGTGGGATGCCTGCCCTGCATGCCAGGGCTTTAACCCACTGCAACGCAGTGCCAACCCCTCTAATGATATTTCAATAAAATTATTTTTCTAGAAGGCTCTAGTGTGGGGTTTCATAAATGAGTGAGACAGATCATGGACATCTTCACCTGAAGAGTGTGCCCTGGATTGCTTTGGCCAGCACTTTCTATTAGAGGGTATCAGCAAGTCTACAAGCTAGCTGGCACATAGGCACAGTTGATGTACAACTTTAGGTGGGAAAGGAATCCAGTCTGGTGATCCATGACTGGGAACAGAACTGTGGTGTAAATCTTCAAAGACAGGTCCATTCAAATGCTCCTGCAATTAACATCCATTCAGCCCCCTGCTGTCTAGGCTGCCACATTCCTTTAGGGGCAGCTTATGCCCCCCCATTGCCTATTTTGATGAAGATCAGAAACTGTAGCCTTTCCTCTAATTTCATGGCAGTTTCCTGCCTTGAGACACACTCAAGCAGCAGCATCTACTATAGGTCCAAAATTATGCAAGTGGCTGTTACAGATGTAAAATCCTTATGTTGAGTTGAGAGTGTCCAATTAGATATAAACAGTGCCCCAGGTTGGCAGTGTGCTAGTTGGCTGGATAAGCTGGCTCCATAAACTGGTTTACATAAGATTCCTACAAGTTCTAGGATACCTTTAAATGTATAGTGACCAGAATATTGAGAAAAATAGAATATAAGAATCAGAAGATGAAGATCATATGGTGTACTAACTTTTTTAAAAAGATATACTCATTTTATTTGTATGTTAGAATTGTAGAGAGAGAGATCTTCTATCTGCTGGTTCACTCTCCATATGGCTGCAACAGCCAGGGCTGGCCAGGCCAAACCAGGAGCCTGGGGCTTCATCTGGGCCCCCCACATTGGTGCAGGGGCCTAAGCATTTGAGCATCTTCTGCTGCTTTCCCAGGCACACCAGCAGGGAGACGGATTGAAAGTGGAGCAGCCATGACTTGAACCAGCACCCATATGGGATGCCAGAGCCTCAGGTGGCAGCCTTACCCTCTGTGCCATAGCGTTGGCTCATGGTATAGTGGTTTTTACAGTGTAGTATAGAGAATAATAATTATATGAAGACTTTCTTAAAAATGCGGACCCTTGGGCCTTAGCTCAAATACTAATCGATATCTTTGGGGATAAAGGTGAGGAAGTAATGAAGGATGCAAGAGCTTCATGACTAAATTTTATGTAAGGCTTTGTGTGCCTTTGTAGTACTAGTTAAATACAAACTTGAGCAAGTTAACTTCTCTGTACCACAGCTTCCATGAAATAAGATTAAACAATACATAAGAAATTCTCAAATTCTCAACTGTGTTGGCTTTATAAAATTAGTTTTGAGGGCTGAGACTGTGTTATAGTAGGTTGAGCCTCCACCTGCGGTGCTAGCATACCATATGGGTGATCCTTCGAGTCCCGACTGGTCCACTTCCAAGCCAGCTCCCTGCTAAGGTACCTGGGAAATCAGTGGAAGATGGCCCAAGTGCTTGACTCCTGCACCCACAAGGGAGAACTGGGGGAAGTTCCTGGCTTCTGGCTTCAGCCTGGCCCAGCCCTTGCCATTGTGGCCATTTGGGGAGTGAGCCAGCAGATGGAAGACATCTCTGTTTCTCCCCTTCTGTTTTCACTCTGGCTCTCAAATAAATAAATAATTTTTTTAAAAATTAATTCTTGCTTATTTTCTAGTGATCGTTACCATAAATTTACTAAATTTATTGTGTCATATATGTATATTAAAGATTTATTTATTTATTTGAAGGTCAAAGTTACACAGAGAGGGAAGGGGAGGCAGAGAGAGAGAGAGTTCTTCCATCCACCTGTTTATTCCCTAGTTGGCTGCTACAGCTGGAGCTGTGCGGATGTGAAACTAGGAGCCAGGAGCTTCTTCCAGGTCTCCCACGCAGGTGCAGAGACCCAAGGACTTGGGCCATCTTCCACTGTCTTAGCAGAGAGCTGGATTGGAAGTGGAGCATCCAGAACTTGACCCAGGGCACAAATGGGATGCTGGCACTGTAGGCGGTGGCCTTACCCGCTATGCCACAGCAGCCCCCCACCACTGTGTCATATAGTTTTAATTCACATGTATTTTCTAGATTTCCACAAAAGACTGTACAATGTTCAATGATGACTTACATTCATTGTAAATAAGAGGCTACTACTCTGGAATTTAGCCCTTTTTAGCATTCATGAAACCACAGAAGATCCTTTGAAAAAATAATATATATATATATTTCAATTAGTTTTATATAGTTGAATAAAAAGGTTATGTGAAGTTTATAAAGTAGAACTATATAAACTGGCTTATTATTCTGCAGATTAGACTTTGGCATTGGGATTCTGAATACAGATAGTCTAATTATAAAGCTTACTCTTTAGTCACTCTACAATATTACTTTTTTAAGTATACTATTTTAGGGTCTGATATTGTGGCATAGTGTAAAGCCTGTTCCACTTTTGATCCAGCTCTCTGCTAATGGCCTTGGAAAAGCAGTGGAAGAAGGCTCAGGTGCTACCTGTGTGGGAGAGTGGGATGAAACTGGCCCAGCCCTGGTCATTGCAGCCATTCAGAGAGTGAATCAGTGGATAGAAGATCTCTCTCTTTGTGTCTCCCTCTCTTTCTCTCTGACCTTAAAAAAAAAAAAAAGTACTATTTTAAGAACCTTATGCGCCGGTGCTGTAGCTCACTAGGCTAATCCTCTGCCTTGCGGCGCTGGCACACCGGGTTCTAGTCCCGGTCGGGGCGCCAGATTCTTTCCCGGTTGCCCCTCTTCCAGGCCAGCTCTGTGCTGTGGCCAGGGAGTGCAGTGGGGGATGACCCAAGTGCTTGGGCCCTGCACCCCATGGGAGACCAGGATGAGCACCTGGCTCCTGCCATTGGATCAGCGCGGTGTGCCGGCCGCAGCGCGCTGGCCGTGGCGGCCATTGGAGGGTGAACCAACGGCAAAGGAAGACCTTTCCCTCTGTTTCTCTCTCTCTCTGTCCACTCTGCCTGTCCAAAAAAAAAAAAAAAAAAAAAAAAAAAAAAAAACAACTTATGCAAGATTCAGTTGTGAAGCCATCTAGTTCTGGACATTTCTTTTTTGGAAGTTTTAAATTATTTCTTCTTCAATCTCTTTGTTAATGATCTGTTAGAGCTTTCTATTTCATGATTCAATTTTATTAGATTATATAGGAACTTATCCTTTTCCTCTACCAAGCATAGGAAACCTTTTCCCTGCCAAGGGCCATTTGGATATATATGATGTCATTCACAGACCATACAAAATTTTCAACTTAAAAATTAGGCACCTGTAGATTTTTTGAATTTTGAGTTCCACCTGAGGCTGCCTTGGCAGGGCCAGACCAAATGATTTTACGTCTCTCATTAGGCCCATGGGCAGGATGTTTACCACTCCTGCTAGGCTATCCAATGTGTTGGCTTAAACTTGTTCATAATAGCCCCTTATGATTTTTATTTCTAAGGCATCTGTTGTAAAGTTTTTACTTTCAATTCTGATTTGATTGGATTCTTCTCTCTTTTTCTTAATCTATTAAGGGCTATGTTGGGTTACTTTTTCAGAGCAGTAACTCTTGATTTTATTTACTTCATGTGTTTTTTCTGTTCTCAATTTCATTTATTTTTTTTTCTGATCTATATTTTTCCATCCTTTTGCTAATCTTTGGTTAATTTTGGATGTGTTTGCTTCTTGAAGCATGTGTTAGACTATTAATTGAGGATCTTTTTTCCTTTTTAATGTAGGTATATATTGTTATGAATTTTCCTCATGGACCTACATTGGCTGTATCCCGTGAGTTTTGATATGTTGTCTTTACATTGTCATTTATTCAAGACATTTTATTTTTTAAATTACCATTTTATTTTTTGACCCATTGATTACTCAGGAGCATCTTGTTTAATTTCTAGTTATTAGTGAATTTCTCAAAATTCCTTTTGCTATTGACTTCTAGTTTCATACTGTTGTGGTAAAAATACAACATGAGATATGATTTTGATCTTTTTGAATTTGTTAAATTTTGTGTGTGTGTGTGGAGGCCTGTGTGATGGCACAGAGGGTAAAGTCACTGCCTGTGATGTCAGCATATTATACATAACACAGTCCTGGTTTAAGCTCAGTCTGTTCCACTTTCTGTTCAGCTGCCTGCTAATGTGCCTGTTAGGGCAGCTGGGAATGAATCAAGTGCTTGGGCCCCTGCAATCCATGTGGAAGAACCAAATGGAATTCCAGGCTTCTGGCTTTGTCTTGGCCCAGTCCCAGCTGTTGCAGACATTTGGGAAATGAACCAGAAGATGGAATATTTTTTTTTCTCTCTGTCTCTCCCTCTTTCTGATTACTTTTGATATATTTAATGTCTGGCTTCCTTGTACCCATCAATAAACAAACCAACTGAACTTTTCTAGGCTAATTGAAGACAATGTTTAGTAAAACTGTACTGAATTCATTTGTTTTCTTATTGGTGAGTGTAGCAGTATGGTAAATTTTTAGAGGTCTCTACTTCAGAACTGAGTGAGCAAGATATTTATTAACTTCATTTGCTTGCTGATATATTTAGGTGAGCTAGTGGAGTTCATTCAGGGGGCCACAGTAGATAGCATCACATACATATGAAATGGGATTTGGAGCATGTATTTAGAGACTGCAGTTTCCCACGATTCTAACCAACAGTTTTGGTATCAATTTAATACCATAGAAGATATTCATCTTTTTGTATTTCTGCATAGAGAACCTAAAGTTTTTATTTTTGAAATTTCAATGCTCCCCATAGTAGAGCTTCACCTGCCCTATTTAATACAGTAGTACAAAAATTGGCATGTGTTCAAAATTATGTCTTCATCCTCCTTAAGAACACAAAGAAATAGTTTCTTTAACCAGTCTACTGTTGATGGTCATTTGGGTTGATTCCAGGTCTTAGCTATTGTGAATTGAGCTGCAATAAACATTTAGGTGCATACAGCTTTTTTGTTTGCCGATTTGATTTCCTTTGGGTAAATTCCAAGGAGTGGGATGGCTGGGTTGTATGGTAGGGTTATATTCAGGTTTCTGAAGAATCTCCAGACTGACTTCACTAGTGGCTTTACCAGTTTGCATTCCCACCAACAGAGGGTTAGTGTCCCTTTTTCCCCACATCTTGCCAGCATCATTTGTTGGTAGATTTCTGTATGTGAGCCATTCTAACCCAGGTGAGGTGAAACCTCATTGTGGTTTTGATTTGCATTTCCCTGATGACTAGTGATCTTGAACATTTTTTCATGTGTCTGTTGGCCATTTGGATTTCCTCTTTTGAAAAATGTCTACTGAGGTCCTTGACCCATCCCTTAAGTGGGTTGTTCATTTTGTTTTTGTGGAGCTTCTTGATCTCTTTGTAGATTGGTTATTAAGGCTTTATCTGTTGCATAGTTTGCAAATATTTTTTCCCATTCTGTCGGTTGCCTCTTCACTTTCCTGACTGAAATTATGGGACATGTACTCTATAGAATACTATATAGCAGTAAAAAAAAAAAAAAACAAAGAAATCCTGTCATTTACAACAAAATGGAGGAATCTGGAAAACATCATGCTGAGTGAAATAAGCCAGCCACAAAGGGAAAAATACCATATGTTCTCCCTGATTAATAACAACCTACCAAGCACCAAAAAGGAAACCTGTTGAACTGAAATGGACACTATGAGAAACAGTGACTTGAACAGCCCTTGTCCTGAATGTTGATGAACAACTTAATACTTTATCCCTTTTAGTATTTTTTGTTCTACTTAATACCATTGGTTGAACTCTTTAATTAACACACAGTTATTCTTAGGTCTTTAAATTTAACTGAAAAGTGATCCTTGTTAAATATAAGTTTGGGAATAAGAAAGGGAGAAGATGTACAATTTGGGACATGCTCAAGCTGACTTGCCCCAAACAGTAGAGTTAGAAATGTGCCAGGGGACTCCAATTCAATCCCATCAAGGTGGCATGTACCAATGCCATCTCACTAGTCAGATCTGGCTGATCTGAGATGGCATTGGTACATGCCACCTTGATGGGATTGAATTGGAATCCCCTGGTACCTTTCTAACTCTACTGTTTGGGGCAAGTTAGATTGAGCATGTCCCAAATTATACATCTTCTCCCTCTCTTATTCCCACTCTTATATTTAACAGGGATCACTTTTCAGTTTAGTCTCAACACTTAAGAATAACTGTGTATTGATTACAGAATTCAACCAAAAGTATTAAGTAGAACAAACAAACAAGCAAATACTAAGAGGGATAATGTATTAAGTTGTTCATCAACAGTCAGGGCAAGGGCTGATCAAGTCACCGTTTCTCATAGTGTTCATTTCACTTTAACAGGTTTCCTTTTTGGTGCTTGGTTAGTTGTCACCGATCAGGGAGAACATATGATATTTGTCCCTTTGGGACTGGCTTATTTCACTCAGCATAATGTTTTCCAGATTCCTAACAGGTTTTTCATATGGATTGAAGGCACCCGGGTACTTGAGCCATAACCATCTACCTCCTAGAGTGCACATTAGAAGGAAGCTAGAATGAAAGCAGGGCCAGGACCTGAATCCAGACTCTTCAAAATGAGATGCTGGTGTCCAAACAACATCTTAACTTCCACAACAAACGCATGCCTCCCAAATATCATTGATTACCCAAGATATTTTTTGGTAATTGCCTTGGTATTTTAAATAATGATTATGGTAATCGAAGATTGGAGACAATTCATGATTTAAAAAATTAAATGATATTTTCTCTTCTAGTATATTAGGAAGTCATGAGATATTTTTAAAATAAACTCTGTGTAAGCTTTCTATACATATATACATAAACTTTTGCATATGTAATATCTGCATCATCTCAGTATAATTATAGTAATTCTGTTTTCTTTGCCTGATCAATCAACTATCAAGGTATACATAACAGCGTATCCATTTTACTCTGTATTTTTATTATTCCAATGTTTTTCTTCATTATCATTTTTTCTCTTTCCTTCTTAATTAAGTTCCACAAATATTTATTATTTAAAGCTATCCTTTAAAGGATTTAGGGAGGAGAGGGCATATGACACAGCAGTTAGGATGCTGCTTGGGTTGCTCACATCTTATGATGGAGTGCTTGGTTCAAGTCACAGCTCCTCTAGCTTCCTGGTAATGTGCAACCTAGGAGGCAGCAGATGATGACTCAAGTACTTGGGTCCCTGCTACTCATGTGGGAGACCTTGATTGAGTTCCAGGCTTATAGCTTTTGTCTGGCCCATCCCTGGCTGTTGCAAGCATATGGGGAGTGAACTAGCAGATGGAAGATTCATATTCTCCCTCTCCTTCTCCCTCCTCCTCCCCCCCCTCCCCATCTCTCTCCCTCCCTTTTAAATAAAGTTAAAATAAATAAAATGTTCAAAAAGGAGTTCTGGGAATTTGAAGTCTCTTGCCCATTGGCTATTGGTTTCTTTCAATTTTTTCCCCCTCTTTCCTCCTTGCTACCTCTCTCCCCTCCAGGATTGAATATCACACACACAGATAAACAATTATAGAGTGATCATACTAAAGTTTGTGTATATGTTTCTTGGAATCTTTAATTCTGGGTAGGAAATCCTAACTCTCTATCGGTTGCTTCACAGCCTGCAAAATGGTACAATTTGTTCCTGTGGCACCATCTTATGGTAAAAACCAGCGCTGAATGATGCTGCTTTTGCTCTGGATGGCTGCAGCAATAGCATGGGTCATTTTTCTTCCAAGGAGTACTGTTGATTTGTTGGGACTTTCTCACTGATACCTAGTTCCCAGGGAATTGAAGTTTCAGAATAATGATTCTTAATCTTTTTTAGATCTGATGGAATCTATACCGTCTTTCTAAAAATGTACATACACACACACACACACACACGCACACATGCACAATCTATATAGCTTCAGAGGTTTATCAAGCCACCAGGAATATAGATTTATGTATCTAAGAATAACTACATCATTCAGAGAAGCCACTCAGATGTTTGTTCCTTTATAAATAGGCATTTCTAAGCACAAGTTAAATATGAGCACAAATACTCATACTATAAAATATGATCTAAAGATATAAATGGCATGTTTGGAGCCCAAAAAAAGCACAATGTGTTTTAATAACATTCAGTTATATATAACAGAATTAAGATCTTTCTGCCCCAGTTAACTGGTTTTTAACTGTCTTAAGACATGTACCTCATGGTGATTTACAAGGTTACTGATGTTTCTTTTTCTTTATATTAAGAAAAAAATTCACAGCTTAAACTTAAAATACCACATAATGATAGAAGTTTGGGTCATCCTAAGTCATCCTGGTTCTAAGGAACAAAATAAATATACTCATTATTATTGTACACTCAGGAAAAGAATTAGAATCCCTATTCTCTTAGGTATTTTGTTGAGTCTTTGTCAAAAATGGAGTGTAAATTTTGTCCCCTTTGCACATCTTCAATCAATAGTACCACCCTTCTGGATCACAGTTGAGCTTGTTTGTATAATATGATCACTTATAAATATGGTAGATGTCAAAATTCTTACATACATGCACACAAATATGGCTGCTACAGACATAGGGCAAGAGAACTATTGCTTTTTCCTTCTGATTTTGTATTTTGAGTAAATATAGTCAAATTAGAACCATTTGTTCTAATTGGCTTCCACAAATTGATGAATTTCATAAGATAAGCTAATACTATGATGACTTACAAGAATGAATGGTTTTGTTGGTTTTGCTTTGTTTCCTTTTCTTTTCCAAAGTGATTTTCAATCAAACTTATATGTAATAATAGCTGTTACATAGATATAAAATACCACAAATTGAACATGACCACAAATTGAACATGAGCTTCCTAACTTATTCATACCTGACTGACTTACATCCGCTGTCTTTTATGGGAGATCCATCTGGCCTGACTTAGGTGAAAAATGGTATAGAATACTATAAAACAATACTTACAGACATAAACTATTAGAAATACCAGTTGTGCCTGGTTGCTCCTCTTCCAGTCCAGCTCTCTGCTGTGGCCCAGGAGTGCATTAGAGGATGGCCTAAGTCCTTGGGCCCTGCACCCACATAGGAGACCAGGAGGAGCACCTGGCTCCTGGCTTTGGATCAGTGCAGTGTGCCCGCTGCAGCATGCCAGCCGCAGTGGCCGTTGGGGAGTGAACCAACGGAAAAGGAAGACCTTTCTCTCTGTCTCTCTCACTGTCCACTCTGCCTGTCAAAAAAAAAAAAAAGAAGAAGAAGAAGAAGAAGAAAAGAAATACCAGTTGTGAAGATTAAAATCATCGAACTTCCTATTCATGGGTTAGCTAAAGCAATTGGAAAGGTGCCTCATTGACATCCAATAAATCATCTATTTCTGTAATTCTATGTGCCACACTTAGGCTATTATATATAATATATATAATATATTATATTATAATATAATATATATTATACAATATATAATATAATAAAATATTATTATATTATTATATTATTATATAATATTTTATTATATCATATAATTTTTATAAATATATTTTATTATATAATATAATTATATTATATAATAATTATATATCTTATTATAATATATTATTAATTATATAATTAATATTAATCAATTAATTAATATAATTAATATATAATTAATATTATATAATTATATAACATATAATTATATTATAATATATTATAATATATTATATATATTATATTATATAATATATATAATATAATATAATATAATAATATTAAGTATTACATATTTTATATTAACTGTGAAAAGCCAAATCAGCCACACATAAAATTCTTTTAGGAGTTCTCTAGTGTTTTTGCTATTTTGAAAGAGAAATAATTAACAGGCAACACAGCATATGAAATTTAAAGTTTTAAGTTTAGTTATTAAAGCAAGCGAATTTGTATAGATTTAAACACAGGATTGATTTTGTTTCACATGAGAAATCAGTGTTAAAGATTAATTTGCATGAGTATTTACTTGCTATAAGACCAACTAGCAGGCTCCCAGCTTTCTAATCTTTAACTGCATGTTTATTTTGTTTTATTGGTGACCAAATTTTAGATAATCGAGCCTGCATTGTGGAACAGCAGTTTAAGCCACTGTTCACAATGCTGTAATTCCCTATTGGAGCAATGAATCCTGGCTGTTTCACTTCTGATCCAGCTTCTTGCTAAAGATCCTGGAAAGGCAGCAAGAAGGTGGTCCAAATACTTGGATCTCTACCACCCACGTGGAAAATCTAAATGGAGTTCCAGGCTCTTGGATTTGACCTGACCCAGCCTGGGCTGTTGCAACCATTTAGGGAGTAAAGCAGTAGAGAGAAGATCTTTTTCTCTCTGTGTCTCTCTCCCTCTTGCTCACTCTCTCTGTCAGTCTGCTTTTTAAAGAAATGAAATAAATCTTTAAGAAAACAAATATTAGGTAATCATTTCCATGTTTTTTGCCACTTGAGAATAAAAATAGAATTTAAAATTGTGCCATTTATGTCTCCTACAGTTTCAAAAAAAATGAGCAAAGCAAAGATTCTATCTTCTTCCGAGATGGGATTAGGCAAATTGATTTTGTACTTTCCTATGCTGATGACTTAAGGGAAGATGCAGAAATAAAAGCGGTAAGTGCCTATGTGAGAAACACAAGAATAACAAAAAGAAGTATATTCTATATTTTGATGTGGATATTCACATTGAATTACGTTGTAAAAAGTCAGAGACTTCCGAAGTGTTATTGAAAGCTGAAACTGAGTGAAAAGACTACAAAATAGGCAGCCGAGTAATGAATGTGTGATGCCAATTAAATTTACTGGATGTTTTAGAGACAAAGTCCTTTTACTTCTCCTCCAAGAAGCTGAGGTATTTTAGACAGCTCACATTAGATATTAAGTGTGGCCACCAAATTGCGGGAGTTTTTGAAAATAATAAAAATCTTTTCAGTGAAAATACTATTTTGAAATTGTAGGATGAATTTATCCAATCTGCAGTGGACTTTGTATTATATTGTAATTATGATCCTATTTTATTTTCATTATGGCAATTGACACTTTCAAAGCTGATATTCTTTGTTCACTTTTATTTATTTTTTAGAAAGCTTTTATTTAATAAATATTAATTTCATAGGTACAGCTTTAGGAATTCTTCCCCATACCCACCCTCACACTTCCACTCCCATCCCACCTTCTGCTCCATCTCCCATTCCATTCTTCATTAAGATTCATGTTTAATTATCTTTTTATACAGAAGACCAACTCTTTACTAAGTAAAGATTTCAACAGACACAGACACACAAAGTATAAATACTGTTTGAAGACAAGTTTTACTGTTAATTATCATAGAACAGCTCATTAAGGACAGAGGTCCTACATGGGGAGCAAGTGCACGGTGACTCTTGTTGATTTAACAATTGAAACTCTTATTCATGATGTCAGTGATCACCTGATGCTCTTATGAGCCGCCAAGGCTATGGAAGCCTCTTGAGTCCACAAACTCCATCAGTATTTAGACAGGGCCATAATCAAATGGAAGTTCTATCCTCCCTTTGGAGAAAGGTACCTCTTCTTTGATGGACCCTTCTTTCCACTGGGATCTCACTCATAGAGATCCTTCATGTAGATCATTCTTTGCCAGAGTGTATTGGCTTTCCATGCCTGAAATGCTTTCATGGGCTTTTTAGCCAGATCTGAATGCCTTAAGGGCTGATTCTGAGGCCAGAGTGATGTTTAGGGTGTTTGTCATTCTCTGAGTCTGCTGTGTGGCCTGCTTCCCATGTTGCATCGTTCTCTCCTTTTTAATTCCACCTGTTGTTATTAGCAGACACTTGGTCTTATTTATGTGATTTTTTTGACACTTATTCCTATATATATGTTACACGCTTAAAATGATCGCTTTAACTAGTAAGATGGCATTAGCACCCACTTTAATGGAATTAGGAGTCCCATGGCAAAATTTTTAGCTTTACCCTTAGGGGTAAGTCCGAGGGAACGTCTGCCGAACTGTACATCTCCTCCCTCTCTTATTTGGGCTCTTATTTTTTACTGTGATCAATTTTCAATTGGATTTAAAGACTTATGAGTAATTCTGTGTTAAGTAAAGTGTTCAACCAATGATATTAAGTAGAAAAAGAAAAGAGTAAAAAAACTAAAATAATAAACTGATCCTCTAAACTCAAGACAAGGGCTATTCAAATATTTGTTCCTCATAGTGTAAATTTCACTCCTAGATGTTTCCTTTTAGGTGCTCTACTAGTTGTCACAGATCAGGGGGAACATATGATATTTGTCTGTTTGGGACTGGTTTATTTCACTAAGTATGATTTTTTCAGATTCATCAATTTTGTTGCCAATGTCCGGATTTCATTTTTTTTTTTTACCACTATGTAGTATTCCATTAGTACATATCCCATAATTTCTTTATCCAGTCTTCTGTTGACTGGCATTTAGGTTGATTCCATGTTTTAGCTATCGTGAATTGAGCTGCAATAAACATGGAGCTGCAGATAGCTCTTTTATTTGCCGATTTTATTTCCTTTGGGAAAATTACAAAGGGTGGGATGGCTGGGTCCTATGGTAGGACTATATTCAGATTTCTGACATACCTCCAAATTGTCTTCCATGCTAGCTTTACCAGTTTTCATTCCCACCAACAGTGGATTAGGGTACCTTTTTCCCTACATCCTCACCAGCATTTGTTGTTTGTTGATTTCTGTGTGAAAGCCATTCTAGCTGGGGTGAGGTGAAAACTCATTGTGGTTTTGATTTGCATTTCCCTGATGGTTAGTGATCCTGAACATTTTTGCATGTGTCTGTTGGCCATTTGGATTTCCTCTTTGAAAAATGTCTGTTTAATGGGGCCGGCACTGTGGCAGAGCAGGTAAACACCCCGGCCTGAAGTGCTGGCATCCCATATGGGTGCGTGTTCTAGTCCCGGCTGCTCCTCTTCCAATGCAGCTCTCTGCTGTGGCCTAGGATAGCAGTAGAAGATGGCCCAAGTCCTTGGGCCCCTGCACCCATGTGGGAGACCCGAAAGAAGCTGCTGGCTCCTGGCTTCAGATCAGTGCCGCTCTGGGCATTGCGGCCATCTGGAGAGTAAACCATTGGATGGAAGATCACTCTCTATCTGCCTCTCTGCCTCTCTTCTCTCTGTATATCCCTGACTTTTGAATAAATAAATAATTCTTAAAAAAAAAAAGAAAAATGTCTGTCTAAGTCCTTGGCCCTTCTCTTAAGTGGGTTGTTTGTTTTGTTGTTGTGGAGTTTTTGATCTCTTTTTAGATTCTGAATATTAATCCTTTATCAGTTGCATAGTTTGTGAATAATTTCTCCCATTCTGTCGTTTGCCTCTTCACTTTCCTGACTGTTCCTTTTGCCTTTCAGAAACTTCTCAATTTGATGTAATCCTAGTTGTTAATTTTGGCTTTGGCTGCCTGTGCCTCTCGGGTCTTTTCCAAGAAGTCTTTGTGCCAATATCTTGCAGGAATTCTCCAATGTTCTCTAATAATTTGATGGTGTTAGGACGTAGGCTTAGATCTTTAATCCATGTTGAGTGAATATTTGTGTAAGGTGTAAGGTAGGGGTCTTGCTTCATTCTTCTGCATGTGGGAATCTAGTTTTCCCAGCACCATTTGTAGAATAGACTGTCCTTATTCCAGGAATTGGTTTTAGCTCCTTGATCAAATATTATAAGTTGGCTGTAGATGTTTGGATTGATTTCTGCTCTGTTCCATTGGTTTATCCATCTGTTTTTGTACAAGTCCCAGGCTGTTTTGATTATAACTGCCCTGTAGTATGTCTTAAAATCTGGTATTGTGATGCTTCCGGCTTTGATTTGTTGTGTAAAATTGCTTTAGCTATTCGAGGTCTCCTGTGTCTCCATATGAATTTCAGCACCATTTTTTCTAAATCTGAGAAGAATGTCTTTGGTGTTTTGATTGATATCACATTGAATCTGTACCTTGCTTTTGGGAGATTGGACATTTTGATGATATTCATTCCTCCAATCCATGAACATGGAAGAATTTTCCATTTTTCTTTTTGTGTCTTCTTCTATTTCTTTAAGGTTTTGTAATTCTCATTGTAGAGATCTTTAACTTCATTGGGTAAGTTTATTCCAAAGTATTTGATGGTTTTTGTAACTATTGTGAATGTGATTAATCTTGAAGTTCATTCTCAGCTGTGGCATTGTCTGTGTATACAAAGGCTGTTGATTTTTGTATACTGATTTTATATCTTGCTACTTTACTAAACTCTTCTATGAGTTCCAATAGCCTCTTAGTGGAGTTTTTGTATCCTCTATATAAAGAATCATGTCTTATGCAAAGAGGGATAGTTTGACTTCCTTCTTCCCAATTTGCATCCCTTTGATTTCATTTTCTTGCCTAATGGATCTGGCAAAAAACTTCTAGTACTATATTGAATAGCAGTAGTGAGAGTTGCCATCCCTGTCTGGTACCAGATCTCACTGGGAATGCTTCCAACGTTTCCCCATTTAATAGAATGTTGGCTGTGGGTTTTGTCACTCCCCCTCTTCATGGAGGAACGACACAGGACCCTGCGCTGTTCTTTCGTCTGCTCGGCCCTCCCCGGGTTTGCTGCTGGTTCTTCCCGGGTTGGCTACTATCCCTTCCACCTCCGTGGAAGGGCAGTTCCCCCTGGCCACATTCCCCACTTCCGCAGGGGAGCGGCACACCGCCGGCCGGCTTTCTCGGGGGGCTGCACAGGTGTTCCCTCAGATGTTCCCCTTAGATGTTCCTCATAGATGTTCCTGGTGCATGCCGTCTCTCTCCTCCTTTATAGTCCTCCTCCGCCAATCCTAACTCGGCTGCCCACACGCCGAGTACGCTGCTCTCCAATCAGGAGCAAGTCCTACAGTTTATTGATTGAACTGGAGGCAGCTGTGCAGAAGCTGTTTACTTCTCTCCCAGCGCCATATTGTGGGAGAGCAGATGCATAGAATAAGTCTTAATTCCAGTAACTTAGTCCAGTCCGGATTGCTCCCCACAGGTTTTTCATAAATTGCTTTGATTGTATTGAGGAATGTTATTTCTATACCCAATTTGCTTAGAGTTTTCATCATGAAAGGAAATTGTATTTTGTCAAATGCTTACTCTGCATCTGTTGAGATAATCATGTGGGGTTTTTCTTTTTCAGCAGTTTGTTAATGTGGTGTATCACATTGATTGATTTGCGAATGTTGAATCATCCCCGCATACCAGGGATAAATCCCATTTGGTCTGGGTGGGTGATCTTTTCATGTGTTGTTGGATTTGATTGGCTAGAATTTTGTTGAGGATTTTTGTGTCTACGTTTATCAGGGAAATTGGTTTGTAATTCTCTTTCTCGGTTGCGTCTTTTTCAGGTTTATGAATGAAGGTGATGTTGGCTTTGTAGAAAGAATTTGGGAGGATTCCCTCTCTTTCAGTTGTTCTGAATAACTTGAGAGGAATTGGAATTTGTTCTTCTTAAATGTCTGGTAGAATTCAGCATTGAAGCCATCCAGTCCTGGGCTTTTCTTTGTTTGCCTGTGTTATGGGTCTATTTAGGTTTTCTATGTCTTTATGGCTCAATTTAGGTAGATTGTATGTGTCCATGAATCTATTTCTTCTTGGCATATAGCTCTTTGTAATAATTTTTGATGATTCTTTTTATTTCTTTGGTGTCTATTGTTACATTTCCTTTTTAATCTCTAATTTTACTGATTTTGTTCTTCTCTGTCGTCTTTTTGGTTAATTAGGCCACTGGTGTGTCACTTTTGTTTATTTTTCAAAAAACCAGCTCTTCCTTTTGCTGATCTTTTGTTATGTTTTTTTTTTGGATTCAATTTTGTTGATTTCTTCTCTAATTTTAATTATTTCTTTTCTCCTAGTAGTTTTGGCCTTGGTTTATTCTTGTTTTTCTAGATCCTTGAGATGCATCAATAGCTCATTTATTTGGTGCTTTTGCAATTTTTTTAAAGATTTATATTATTTAATTGAAAAGTTTCAGAGAGGTAGAGACAGGAGAGAGGTCTTCTATCCGCTGGTTCAATCCTCAGATGGCAGCAACTGCCAGAGCTGCACTGATCCAAAACCAGGAGCCAGGAGCTTCTTCCAGGTCTCCCATGTGGGTACAGGGGCCCAAGTATTTGGGCCATCCTCCACTGCTTTTCCAGGCCATAGCAGAGAGTTGTATCAGAAGATGAGCAGTTGGGTCTTGAACTGGCATCCATATGGGATGTTGGCGCTTCAGGCCATGACTTTAACTGACTGAGCAACAGCACTGACCTCCAATTTCTTGCTGTTGACACCTATTGCTATAAACATTCTTCTTTTCACTGCTTTTGCTGTATCATGGAAGTTTTGATATGTTTTGTTGTCATCTGCATTCGTTTCCAGAAATTTTTTTATTTTTTTTTATGTCTTCTATGACCCACTTCTCATTCAGGAGCATGTTTTTCAGTCTCCATGCATTTGCATATGCTCTAGAAATTCCTGACTTCCTGATTTCCAACCTCATTCCATTGTGGTCCAATAAGATTCATGGTATGATTCAGTTTTTGAATTTGCTGAAACTTGCTTATGGCCTAGTATATGGTCAATCCTAGAGAAAGATCCATGCACTGCTGAGAAGAATGTGTATTCTGGAATTGTAGGGTGAAAAGTTCTGTAGTTATCTGTTAGTTCCATTTGGTCTATAGTTAGATTAATTCTGCTGTGTTCTTGTTGATTTTCCATCTGGTTGATCTGTCCATTGCTGAAAGTGGAGCTTTGCAGTCCTCCAATACTATTGTATTTGAGTATAAGTCTCCCTTTAAATCTCTTAATATTTCTTTTAATTGGCCAGGTTCCCTGTAATTAGGTGCATACACGTTTATAATAGTTACATCTCCCTGTTGATTTGATCCCTTAAACATTATATAGTACCCTTCTTTGACTCTTTTAGCAGTTTTTCTGTTAAAGTTAATATTTTTCTGATATTAAGATGGCTATACCAGCTCTTTTTTGGTTTCTTTTGGCAAGGAATATCTTCTTTCATCCTTTCACTTTCAGTCTGCATATATCTTTGTTGGTGAGATATGTTTCTTATAGGCAGAACATACATGGGTTTTATTTTTTAATCCAGTCAGCCAGTCTGGTCTTTTTTAAAATTTTATTATTATTATTATTATTTGAAAGACAGAGTTAGACAGTGAGAGAGAGAGACAGAGAGAAAGGTCTTCCTTTTCCTTTGGTTCACCCCCAAATGGCCGCTATGGCTGCACGTTGTGCCGATTTGAAGCCAGGAGCCAGGTGCTCCTCCTGGTCTTCCATGTGGGTGCAGGGACCCAAGCCCTTGGGCCATCCTCCACTGTACTCCCGGGCCACAGCAGAGAGCTGAACTGGAAGAGGAGCAACAGGGACAGATCCAGCACCCCGACTGGGACTAGAACCCGGTGTGCTGGCGCCGCAGGCGGAGGATTAGCCTAGTGAATTGCGGTGCTGGCAAGTCTAGTCTTTTGACTATGGAGTTGAGGCCATTTACAATCAAGGGGAGTATTGATAAGTAATGACTTTGCCCTGCTATTTTTCCAAAAATATTCCTAATTTTTACTTTGAACTTCCTTTGATCTTTTACTGAGAGATTTTATTCCTTTACCTTCTTTTGTAGTGATGACCATGTTTCTGTGTGCAGCACATCAGTAAGCATCTTTTGTAGGGCTAGATGGGTGATGACAAATTCTTTCCATTTCATTTTTTGTTTTAAAAGATTTATTGATTTATTTGAAAACCAGAGTAACACAGAGATAGGAGAGACAGAGAGAGGTCTACCATCAGCTTGTTCATTTCCAATTGGCCACAACAGGCGGAACTGTGATGATCCGAGGCCAGGAGCCAGGAGCTTCTTCCAGGTCTCCCATGTGGGTGCAGGGGCCCAAGCACTTGGGCCATCTTCTGCTGCTTTCCCAGGCATAGCAGAGAGCTGGATCAGAAGTGGAGCAACTGGGTCTCGAACCAATGTCCGGGATGCCAGCACTGCAGGCGGCTGCTACACCACAGAGCTGTCCCCTCAATTTCTATTTGTTATGGAAATTCTTTATTTCACATTCATTCATAAATGAGAGCTTTGCAGGGTATAATATTCTGGGATGACAGTTTTTTTTTTCTGTTAATCTTGGACTATATCTTACCACTCTCTCCTAGCCTGTAGGGTTTCTGATGAGAAGTCTGCTGTGAGTCTAATTGGAGATCCCCTGAAAGTAATCTGGCATTTCTCTCATGCACATTTTAGAATCTTCTCTTTATGTCATTTGGACTTGGGTAGCTTCTATTTCTTTCCCAGGCCATAGCAGAGAGCTGGATCAGAAGAGGAGCAGCTGGGACAAGAACCGGCACCCACATGGGATGCCATTGCTGCAGGCCAGGGCTTTAACCTGCTGTGTCACAGCGCAGGCCCTGATACAGGCCTATATTGTACAGTGTTCAATATCTACCCTCATTTTGGTGAAAACATTCAAAATCCTCTCTCCTAGCTTTTTAAAAAACATATTATACATACTCAAGACATGCCTATTTGAAGATTAGTGTTTGAAGATACTGTAATTAAGTATTTTAAAATTTTAGTGTGTATTTTGTTATACTTTACTCACAGTTCAAGCAAAAATATTGATGATCAGTGAATTGTTTTTAAGTCTACATAATTTGATTATGTGAACTAATGACCTATAGTTTAATTTGATTTTTCTCTGTGTGAAGCCATTCTATCCTTCAAGATTAAAAAGTCATATTGACATTTTGGCTTAAAGTTGAATTAAATATATAATTTATTTGCAGAGTATTGAACTTTGTAATACTGAGTCATCCCAAATAACAGCATGATATATTTGTCTTATTGTAAAGCTTTTATTTAAAAAGCAGTATTTTATTCAGTAAAGTTTTTATATGTCTTCCATTAAAAGTTCTGCTGCATATTTCCCAGAGATTATAGGATATATTGGATTTTTATGATTATTGGGAATTATTGTACAGATGGAAAACAGTACATGACATTAAGTTTGACGTAATACACGGAGGCCTTTTTAAAATAACTGGGGTGGGACACAGAACACTTAGAAGTTTGGCCATCGTGTACCAAGTCTCTCATTGAACAAATAAGAATAAAAGTATTCTGCATAATTCTGTTTGTTTTGCTAAAGGAAAGAAGAAAAGAATTTGAGCAAAATCTCCGAAAATCAGGTCTTGAATTGGAAATTGAAGACAAGAGGGTAAGTTTCAATATATATTTATACCTGAATCTTATTTTGTAAAATTTTTATTTATTTAAATATTGTTTGAGATAGAGCACTCTTATCCGCAATGAAGCCAGATAATCCAGACCACAATCCAGGCCAGACTCACACCATGGTCTTCCTCTGGCTATATCAACACAGTCCAAGTCTTCCACATAAGTGGCAAGTGGGATCTCACTCACAGAGATCTTTCATTTAGGGTGGTTGTTGTTGTTTTTTTTTTTTTTTTTTTTTTTTTTTTTTTTTTTTTTTTGCCAGAGTGTCTTGCCTTTCCATGCCTGAGAAACTCTGATGGGTTTCTTAGCCAGATCCAAATGCCTTAAGGGCTGATTCTGAGGCCAGAATGCTGTTTAGGACACCTTTCATTCTATGATTCTGCTGTGTAGCCTGCTTCCCATGTTGGATCGTTTTCTCCTTTTTAATTCTATCAGTATTCGCAGACACTGGTCTTGTTTATGTGATCCTTTGACACTTAATCCTATCATTATGATCAATTATGAACTTAAACTGATTACTTTGACTAGTGAGATGGCATTGGTACATGCCAGCTTGATGGGATTGAGTTGGAATCCCCTGGCATGTTTCTAGCTCTACCATTAGGAGTAAGTCTGAGAGAGCATGTGCCGAACTGTACTGGTCGTCCCTCTCTCAGTCCCACTCTTATATTTAACAGGGGCCACTTTTCAGTTAAATTTAAACACCTAAGAATAATTATGTGTTAATCAAAGAGTTCAACCAATAATATTAATTAGAAAAACATACTAAAAGGGATAGAGTATTAAGTTGTTCCTCGACAGTTAGGACAAGGGCTGATCAAGTCATTGTTTCTCATAGTGTCCATTTCCCTTCTACAGGTTTCCTTTTAGGTGCTCAGTTAGTTGTCACAGATCAGGGAGAACCTATGATATATGTCCCTTTGGGACTGGCTTAATTCACTCAGCATGATGTTTTCCAAATTCCACCATCTTGTTGCAAATGACTGGATTTCATTTTTTTAGTGCTCTTTAGTATTCTGTAGAGCACATATCCCATAATTTCTTTATCTAGTCTTCTGTTGATGGGCATTTAGGTTGATTCCAGGTCTTAGCTATTGTGAATTGAGTTACAATAAACATTGAGGTGAAGACAGCTCTTTTATTTGCCAATTTAATTTCCTTTGGGTAAATTCCAAGGAGTGGGATGGCTGGATCATGTGGAAGGGCTATATTCAGGTTTCTGAGAAATCTCCAAACTGACTCACATAGTGGCTTTACCAGTTTGCATTCCCACCAACAGTGGGTTAGTGTCCCTTTTTCCCCACATCCTCGCCAGCACCTGTTGTTTCTTGATTTCTATATTTAAGCCATTCTAACTGGGGTGAGGTGAACTTGTGGTTTTGATTTGCATTTCCCTGATTGCTAGTGATCCTGAATATTTTTTATGTGTCTGTTGGACATTTGGATTTCCTCTTTTGAAAAATGTCTAGCGCAGTTCTGGCTGTTGCCTCTTCCAGCCAATTTGGGAGTAAACAATCGGAAGGAATTCCTCTCTCTCTCTCTGCCTCTCCTCTCTCTGTGTAACTCTCACTCTCAAATAAAAAATAAATAAATTTATATAAAAAAAGAAATGTCTATTTAGGTCCTGGTCCAATCTCTTAAGTGGATTGTTAGTTTTTTTTTGTTGTGGAGTTTCTTGATCTCTTTTTAGATTCTGTTATTAATCCTTTATCAGTTGCATAGTTTGCACATATTTTTTCCCACTCTGTCCATTGCCTTTTCACATTGCTGACTATTTCTTTTGCGGTACAGAAACTTCTCAATTTGATGTAATCCCAGTTGTTAATTCTGGCTTTGACAGCCTGTGCCTCTGGGGTCTTTTCCAAGAAGTCTTTTCCTGTGCCTTTATCTTGTAGGGTTTCTCAATGTTCTCTAATAATTTGATGGTATCGGATCGTAGAATTAGCTCTTTAATCCATGTTGAGTGTATTTTTGTGTAAGGTGTAAGGTAGGGGTCTTGCTTCAGCGTACTTTGGATCCCCTAAAGGATCATATCATCGGTAAAGAAGCATAGTTTGAATTCTTCCTTTCCAACTTGTATCCCTTTAATTTCTTTTTCTTGCCTAATGGCGCTGGCTAAAACTTCCAGAACTATATTGAATAGCAGTGGTGAGAGTGGGCATCCCTGTCTGGTACCAGATCTCAGTGGAAAGCTTCCAACTTTTCCCCATTCAATAGTATGCTGGCCATGATTTTTTCATAAATTGCATTGATTGCATTGAGGATTGTTCCTTCTATACCCAGTTTGCTTAGAGTTTTCATCATGAAAGGGTGTTGAATTTTCTCAGATGCTTTCTCTGCATCTATTGAAATAATCATATTGTTTTTCTTCTGCAGTCTGTTAATGTGGTGTATCACATTGATTGATTTGCAAACATTGAACCATCCCTGCATACCAGGGATAAATCCCACTTGGTCTGGGTGGATGATCTTTCTGATGTGTTGTTGCATTGTATTGGTCAGAATTTTATTGAGGATTTTGCGTCTATGTTCATCAGGGAAATTGGTCTGTAATTATCCTTCTCTGCTGCATCCTTTTCAAGTTTAGGTTAAGGTGATGCTCATAAAAAGCATTTTGGAGGATTCCCTCTCTTTCAGTTGTTCTGAATAGTTAGAGAAGAATTGGAATTAGTTCTCCTTTAAATGTCTGGCAGAATTCAGCATTGAAGCCTCTGGTCCTGGGCTTTTCTTTGTTGAGAGGTACCTTTAAAATTATTTTTTTTTAGCAGGCAGTGTTAGACAGTGAGAGAGAGAGAGACAGAAAGAAAGGTCTTCTTTCCATTGGTTCACCCCTGAAATGGCAGCTACGGCTGGTCACTGCGGCTAGCTCACTGCTTGATCGAAGACAGGAGCCTGGTGCTTCCTCTTCATCTCCCATATGGGTACATGGCCCATGCACTTGGGCTGTGCTCCACTGCCTTCCAGGGCTAGAGGAGAGCTGGACTGGAAGAGAAGCAACTGGGACAGAATCCGGTGCCCCAACCTGGACTAGAACCTGGGGTGCAGGCGCTGCAGGCAGAGGACTAGCCAAATGAGCTGCGGCGCAGGCCAGGATGGCCTTTATTACTGATTCAATTTCTGTCTCAATTGTGGGTCTGTTTAGGTTGTCTTCATAGTTCAATTTAGGTATGTTGTATTTGTCCAGTAATCTAACATATCTGATAGATTTCCCTGTTTGCTGGCATACAACTCTTTGTAGTAATTTCTGGTGTTTGTTGTTACAGTCCCTTTTTCATATTTGATTTTATTTATTTGGTACTTCTCTCTCCTTTTTTTTAATTAGTTGTGTCCATGGAGTGTCAACTGTTTATTTTTTAAAAAAACTCACTCTTCATTTGGCTGATCTTTTGTAATTTTTTTTCATACTCAATTCTGTTGATTTCTTCTGTAATTGTAATTATTTCTCTTCTCCCACTAGTTTTGCGTCTGGTTTGCTGCAGCTTTTCTAGATCCTTGAGATGCATTGATAGCTCATTTATTTGGTGCCTTTCCAGTTTTTTGATATAGGCACCTATTGCTATAAACTTTCCTCTTAACACTGCTTTTGCTGTATCCCGTAAGTTTTGATATGTTGTGTTGTTATCTTCATTTGCTTCCAGAAAGTTTTTGATTTCTCTTTTGATTTCTTCTGTGACCTGTTCTTCATTCAGGAGCATATTGTTCGGTCTCCATGTGTTTGCATATGCTCTAAGGATTCCTGAGTTGCTAAGTTCCAGCTTCATTCCATTGTCCTCTAAGAAAACTGCATGGTATGATTTCGATTCTTTGGAATTAGCTGAGACTTGCTTTATGGCCTAGTCAATCCTAGAGTAGGTTCCATGTACTGCTGAGAAGAATGTGTATTCTTCAAGTGTAGATATCTGTTAGATCCATTTAGGCTATAGTGTCAATTAAATCTGCTGTTTCCTTGCTGATTTTCTGTTTAGTTGATCTGTCCTTAGCTGAAAGTGGAGTATTGAAGTCCCCCAATGATATTGTATTGGAGTCTAAGTCTCCCTTTAAGGTCCTTAGCATATCTTTTAAATAACCGGTGCCCTATTATTATGTCCATACAGGTTTATAATAGTTACATCTTCCTGTTGAATTGATCCTTTAATCATTATATAGTGCCCTTCTTTGTCTCTCTTAACAGTGTTAGTGTTACAATTTATTTTTTCTGATATTAATATGGCCATACCAGCTCTTTTTTGGTTTCTGTTGGCGTGGAATATCTTTTTCCACCCTTTGACTTTCAGTCTGCATGCACTTTTCTAGGAAAGATGTATTTCTTGTAGGCAAATAGATGGGTTTTGTTCCTTAATCCATTCATCCAGTCTGTGTCTTTTAACTGGAGAGTTGAGGCCATTTATATCCAATGCGACTATTGATAAGTAGTGACTTTTCCCTGCCACTTTTCCAAATGTATTTCTAATATATGCTTTGAACTTGTGATCTTTTACTGAGAGATTTTCTTCCTTTACCTTCTTTCATGTGATGACCATGTTTCTGTGTGTAACACATCTTTAAGCATCTTTTGCAGGGCTGGATGAGTGGTGACAAATTCTTTCAATTTCTGTTTGCTATGAAAGGTCTTTATTTCACCTTCATTCACAAATGAGAGCTTTGCAGGATATAATATTCTGGCAGTTTTTTTCTCTTAGTACTTGGGCTATGTCTCACCATTCCCTCCTGTCCTGTAGGGATTGATGAGAAGTCTGCTGTGAGTCTCATTGGAGATCCTCTGAGAGTAATTTCTCTCTTGTACATTTTAGAATCTTTTCTTTATGTTTCATTGTGGTGAGTTTGATTACAATGTGTCATGGCGAGGATCTCTTCTGGTCATGTTTAATGGGAGTTCTGTGTGCTCCCTGTACTTGGATGTCTTTTTATTTCTCCAAAGACGGGAATTTTTCTGCTTGTATCTCTCTAAAAAGGCCTTCTACTCCTTTCTCTCTCTCCATGCCTTCAGAACGTCTAAAACCTGAATGTTGGGTTTTTTAATAGTATCCTGTAGATTCCCAACCATATTTTTTAGATTTCTAATTTCCTCTTCTTTTCTTTGGTTTGACTGTATGCTTTCCTGTGCTCTGTCTTCTAAGTCCGATATTCTCTCTTCTGCCACACTGATTCTGTTTTTAAGGTTCTCAACTGTGTTTTTTATTTGTTCTATTGAATTCCTCATTCCATTTTGATTCCTCCTTAAGATTTCATTTTCATAAGAGAGATTTTCTTTCATGTCCCGCATGGATTTCAGTATTTCATGCATTTGTGTTTTTTTAATGATTCTTTTTATTTATTTATTTATTTGACAGATAGAATGAGACAGTGAGAGATACAGAGAGAAAGGTCTTCCTTCCATTGGTTCACCCCCCAAATGTCTGCCGTGAACAGAGCTACACAGATCTGAAGTCAGGAGCCAGGTACTTCTTCCTGGTCTCCGACACAGGTGCAGGCACCCAAGCACTTGGGCCATCCTCCACTGCTTTCCAGGGCCACAGCAGAGAGTTGGCATGGAAGAGGAGCAACAGAGACTAGAAGCCAGCACCCTTATGTGATGCTGGCACCACAGGCAGAGGATTAACCAAGTGAGCCACGGTGCAGGCCCTCATGCATTTGTTTTTGATTACTTCTATATATTCTTATCATAAATTATTTTGAGTTCTATTTCTTTCATTTCTTCTATCTCATTGTCTTCATAATCTTGTATTAATTATCATGTTCTTTTGGGAGCGTCATGTTGTCTTCCTTGTTCTTGTCCCCTCAGTTGTTGCATTTGTTGTTTGCCATTTGTGGAGATACTTGTTATTTTCTTTTTTTTTTTCCACTGTGGCTACTTTTTTCATTTTATTATGACTCTTAAGATAAAAAGGGGACTGTCTGCTTTCAGTGACTCTCTAGAGTCTTGTGGTGGGTTTGGCCAGAGAGCTCTTCTCTTCAGTTCTTCAGGGTTAAGGGTGTGCTTAAGGTGACAAACCCAGGTTGGGTGTGATAAATCTCTCTCTCTCTCTCTCTCTCTCTCTGTTTTTAATCAGAAGGGAAGTAATTCCACTCAGCTGAGCTCTTCTTCTCGATGGCGATCAGTGCCTGAGCACTAGCCCCAATGGGAATAATATTCGTCTGCTCTGTACCAAGGATCACACAAAGGATCTCTGCAGTCCTCAGTGTAAGCTCAGATCCTCCTGCAGTGTCTCTCACTGAGTAGCCAAGGCCGCTCGAGTTTGTGGTGTCTCCCACTGAGAGTACTCACATCTCAGCCACACTGTGAGTTCTCTCACACACTCTCATTTTTTTTTTTCCTTTTTTCACAGTCCCAGTTCATGAGCTCCACTCATTCACTAGGTCTTAGTCTCCAGATTTCTGAGGTATCTCCATGCTGTCTTTCACAGTGGTTACAACCAGTTTACATTCCCACCAATGGTGGACCAAGATATCTTTTTCCCCACATCCTCACCAGCTTTTTTCATTTGTTAATTTCTGTTTCATGGCCATTCTAACTGGAGTGAGGCTAAACCTTATTGTGGTTTTGATTTGCATTTCCTCGATGGCTAGTGATCCTGAGCATTTTCTCAAGTGTTTATTGGCCATGTGAATTTCCTCTGTTGAAAAATGCCTATCAAAGTCTTTGGCCCATTTCTTAAATGGATTGTTTGTTTTATTTTAAATTTCTTGAGCTCTTTATAGATTCTGGATATTAACCCTTTATTAGTTGTGTAGTTTGCAAATATCTTCTCACATTCTGTTGGTTGCCTCTTCACTTTGCCGAGTGTTTCTTTTGCATTGTATAAGCTTCTTGATGGAATCCCATTTGTCAATTTTGGCTTTGATTGGCTGTGCTGTGAGGTCTTTTCCAAGAAGTCTTGCATATCCCAATGTCTTGCAGAGTTTCTCTAATGTTCATTAATGAGTTGATTGTATTGAGTTGTAGATTTAGTTCTTTGATCAATTTTAAGTGGTATCCTGTCACAGCCAGTTGATATACATACACACAAAGGCTTCCATGGCTTCGGCTGGAGCCCAAAATGTCACTTCCCTTTTCCAGCTGGGTGCTGACCACTTTTGTAGAGAAGATGGGATAAGATAAATGTGCCCCTTTTACTTCTGCTGGGTCTGCAAGTACCTTAGGTCTCCAGGCCAGACTCACACCATACTCGTCTTCTGGCTATATCAATACAGGTTATCGCAGTTTGGTCTCACCTCCATCTCTAAGCTGCTACCCCACTCTGACTCTTGGCTGCTTAGTGTGTTGTGTCCATTTTCATGCTGTGTGCCTGCAGCTTCCACATAGGCCCATGGCATTCCTCTTCCCTCTGTAGAAACTCCATTTTTGTGTTCTCTGATTCTCCCATTACAGCACACTTCCTACGCCATTTTTTGTTTGTTTGTTTTGCTATTGATCCCTATCCTAGCACAGCACATTGTTCCCTTCTGCCACCTTGGAGTCTCATGAATTTCTCTTTCTCTCTCTTTCTGTTTCTCCTTCATACATACACACACACATGCACACATATACATATATATTATATGTACCTATGCCCTTGTTTATGTAAGCATACGTTTTGAGAATTTGGTTTCCTAAAAGTTTTGCTGAAAAAATTTCAATTAACTGAAAATACTTGTACATGTTTGAGATTTTGTAAAATTTTATTTCTTTTCCTCAATCATCTCAATAACAAATATTTCAGGAAGCTTTGTGTTCTTTTTCCTCTTTTTACAATGCAGGACTCTGAAGATGGAAGGACTTACTTTGTCAAGATCCATGCTCCTTGGGAGGTATTAGTTACTTATGCTGAAGTATTGGGAATCAAAATGCCTATTAAGGAAAGTGATGTTCCCCAAAATGAGGACACTCCATTGACCTATATGCTTTCGGCTGTGAAACTTCCAGCGAGTGTGAAGTATCCTCATCCTGAATATTTCGCTGCCCAGTTCAGCAGACATCGTCAAGAGCTCTTCCTCATTGATGATCCATCAACTTTCTTTCCATCCTCGGCAAGAAACAGAATTGTAGGTAGAGAAACCTTCGGGCACATTCCTTCAAATATTGTGTGTGTGCCTTTGTGTCCTTGTGTACAGGTGTGTGTATAATACAATGTCTGCAAGGTGTTCCTTTGTAGAATATGAGCACTTCATGGTGTTGGGTGAGTTTGAAAGTTTGTTTGGACCCTAAAACCCATTATCATCCCTACCTCTCAAATTGTTTTTTTTAAAAAATGAGTGGTTGACAGTGTGGATATAGTAAAGATACAGGGTTCATGCAATACTCAGAAAAGCACCTAATTTTGAGAAGCAGAAGACATTTATTTTGTACATTTTTAATGAAATAGTTCTATAATCATAGAGGTTACTTGTAAAATTCAGTATACAGTAAGGACGGTTTCAATCATTCCCAATAAAATGGGAATAACTAAATTTTTATATGTGGATAGAATTTGTGAAACCTGAGAAATCTTTTCCCCTCTTTTAAAACCATTTTCAGTCTTTGAATCATTATTTCCTCTACATTTGTAGTCCTAGAATGTTTAACTTTCCCATTAGAACCTTGCCTCCTAAAGAATCATGGTTTCTGTGTGGCCATTTCTTTGTGTTTTGTGTTTAGACAGGAATAATATCTATTTCATTGATTACCCTGAAAATTAAATAATTCAAAAAATTGAAGGAGTTAAATTGTGCCAGGCATATAATAAGTGTTCAGTAAGTGTGAGATACTATCATTCTAATTGCTCTGACTTTAGATGAAAACTTTAGATTCTGTATTGCTTTTACACTTTCTATCTACTGCTTATTAATATAGTCACTATGGGTCAGCGGTCATAGACCCCTTTCTCTTCCTGAGCAAGTTAAGAGGCAAAATTATATTTTTCCCACATCTAAAATAAATATTTTTAAAATTCACTGGCAGGAGTACTAAAAATATAATTCCTAGAACATAGGCTTTTATTATAATATAAATGCACAAATGAAAAATACTGTCCCATTGCTTTCTAGGATTAAAAAGCAAAAGAAAAAAAAATCTACAAGGCAACCTTTAGGAAATAAAGAGCATATGACAGGGAACCAGAGAAGTTGTTTTGAGTCACAATCCTGCTACTTTCTAAATAAGATAATTTCTCTTGAAATAAACAAAATAATGTGGGTATTACTATGAAATCCAAATGAAAGCATGTATGTGAAGCACTCTGCAAATTTTAAGGTATTTTGGAGATACTTGGTACATTAAAAAGTTGCTAATACAAAGCAAGAAATTAGGAATTTGCTCAGTATTAGAAATGTCAGTATTTGTTTACTTTTACTTACTCTTTGTAAACAGTCAAATACCTTAGGGTAATTAGCAGCAAAGCACAATAATTTCTCCTCCTTCATGGTGCAGTGATAAAAATCTTGCTCTGTTGAGGAAGTTATTTTACAGATTTGCATATTAAAACCCCCCTTCTTTCCTACCCTCCTACCAAACACTGTAGTATATGTATGTACAAATCAAATAGTATTACAAGAACATCTCACATCAGGATAGAATTTCATACTTTTCAGAGCATCTTCAGAGCCATCATGACACTGGAAGCTCACAGTATATACTATATATTTTACTTTTACATATGTGAGCATGTATGTCTGCATATCAAACATATAGATGCATATATGAAAGATATTTTGTGTCACATCTTTTGTTGTGGACAAAGTCCAGACTTTCAAATATGAACCAAGCTCTAGATTTATCCAGCTGTAAAGAGGGAAAAAGCTCATGCTTTCAGTAGGAGACTAAAATTTAACATATGGCCAAGAAATTTGTATATAAAAGAGGAACAGTAAAACACATCTGATCACTTGAATAACAAGACTCTGGACAGAGAACTGGTTCTTAGTTCACACTGAAGCTGAAGTTTCAGTCCACCTATAATGAAATATTTTCCATTGCACTAATAATGCCTTACATGTATTCATGTCATTATCTTTTCAGTCTAAATAGTATTTCACAATTTGACATTTTATGAGTGCACTCCTTCCAATATACATGCTTTTTGATAGTTTTTTAAATTATTTTCAATTTGGGGCTTTTAACATATTCTAATTCATACATCCAAATATCTACAAATCATCTTATATGTTCTTATGACAAGCACTGTATTTGCACTGCCTAAAGCCAAACTTTTTAGCTCTTCTCTCTTGACTGTCACCATCAAAAAATAGACAAAAACCATCTCTCTCTTTTTCCCTCTCTCCCATCCTCTTTCAATCTGTGTCCATGCCTGTGTCTGTATCTGTATCTGTGTCTCTGTCTTTATCTCTGTCTCTGTCTCTCTTCATTCAGCACTTCCATTAAAGCATCAGAAAGAAACCTAAGATTTCTTTACACTACCAATTTGTCTCAGCCATGTTCAATCCATCAGTAGCTTCTATTAATGTAAATATCTAAATCATAAATATCTCTTGAATCCATATTCTTTCAGTTCCATCCCCACTATTAGCAAATTTTCCAAAAACTTATAGCCATCATTAAAGAGATCTACCACAATGTTTTTTTAATGAGTCTCCATACCGATTTTTTGCTACCTCTAATATATGTGAATGACATATGCAAAACCTTCAAACCTCTTCTTTTTTTTCCTTTCTTCTTTTCTTCTTCCTTCCTTTTTCTCTTTCCCTCCCCTCCTTCCTCCTTTCCTTCCATCTCTCTTTCTCTCTCTCCTTCTTTATTTCTTTTGTAAGATTTATCTATTTGAAAGGTATATTTTCAAAGACAGTGAAGAGAGAAGAGAAGAGAGATCTGTCCACTGGTTTACTCCCCAGATGCCACAATACCTGGGATTGGGCCATGTTAAAGTCAGGAGAAAAGGAACTCCATCCATGTTTCCTACATGGGTGCAGGGACCCAAGAATTTGGACCGTATTCCACTGCTTTCCCAGACACATTAGCAAGGAGCTGGACTGGAAGTGGAGTAAGCCAGGAGTCAAACCCATGCTCTTAGGAGAAGCTGACATTGTTAACCAGTGGCCTAACATGCTGTGCTGCAACACTGGCCCCAGCATCAATACTTCTTTTACAGTATAGATCAGTGTTTTTAATGTGGCTGAGAACTACATGATTTCCTTCAGAGGAATTACAATATACATAGGTATATAATTTGTATGCATATGCTGATTTTATTTCCTTATGGTAAATTCCCAGGAATGGGATGGCGGTGTCATGGTAAGGCTATATTCAATTTTTTTAAAAGATTATTTATTTGAGAGGTAGAGTTATAGACAGTGAGAGGGAGAGACAGAGAGAAAGGTCTTCCATCTGCTGGTTCACTCCACAGATGGCCGCAACTCCTGGACGTAGGCCCATCAGGAGCCAGGAGCTTCCACATCTCCCATGTGGGTGCAGGGACCCAAGCCCTTGGGCCATCTTCTGCTGCTTTCCCAGGCCATAGCAGAGAGCTGGATGGGAAGAGGAGCAGCTGGGACTAGAATCAATGCCCACGTGGGATGCTGGCACTGCAGACAGAGGATTAACCTACCTTGCCACAGTGCCAGCCCCAATATATTCAGATTTCTGAGGTATCTCCATACTGTCTTCCACAGTGGATGTACCAGCTTACATTCCCACTGACAGTGGATTAGGATATCTTTTCCCCTACATCCTCACCATTATTTATTCTTTGTTGATTTCTGTATGAAATCCATTCTAACTGGGGTGAGGTGAAACCTCATTGTGCTTTTGATTGCATTTCCCTGATGGTTAGTGATCCTGAGAATTTTTTCAAGTGATAGTTGGCCATTTGAATTGCCTCTTCTGAAAAATGCCTGATAAAATCATTTGCCCATTTTTAAATTGGATGGTTTGTTTTATTGCTCTTGAGTTTCTTGGGCTCTTTTTAGATTCTGTGTATTAATCATATATCAGTTGCCTAGTTTGTAAATATTTTCTTCCATTCTGTTGGTTGCCTCTTTGCTTTGCTGCGTGTGTGTTTTACAGTCCAGAAAATTTTCAATTTGATATAATCCCATTTGTCAATTTTGGCATTGATGCCTGTGCTTCTGGGGCCTTTTCCAAGAAGTCTTTGCCTATGCCAGTGTCTTGCACAGTTTACCCAATTGTCTCTAATAATTTGATGGTATTGGGTCATAAATTTAGCCTTTGAGCCATTTTGAGTGGATTTTTGTATAAGGTGTAACGTAGGGGTCTTGTTTCATACTTCTGGATTTGGAGATCCACTTTTCCCAGCACCATTTGTTAGAGAGACTGTTCTTGTTCCAGGGATTGATTTTAGCTCTTTTGTCAAAGGTAAGTTGGTAGTAGATGCATGGATTGATTGCTGGAGTTTCTATTCTGTTCCACTGGTCTACATGTCTATTTTTTTGCCAGTAACAGACTATTTTGATTATAACTGCCCTGTAGTATGTCTTGAAATCTGGTATTCAGATGCCTCAGCTTTGTTTTTGTTGTATAAGATTGCTTTAGTTATTCAAGGTCTCCTCTGTTTCCATATGAATTTCAGGATTGTTTTTTCTAGATCTGAAAAGAATGTCCTTGGTATTTTGATCGAGATCACATTGAATCTGTAAATTGCTTTCAGTAGTATGGAATTCTTTTAAAAAATATTTTTTCATTTTATTTGAAATGCAGAGTTACAGAGAGACAGAGGCAGAGGGGGGAGGGAGAGGGGGGTCCTCCATCCACCAGTTCTCTCCTCAGACAACCCCAGTAGTATGTATATTTTAATGATATTGATTCTTCCAGCCCATGAACATGGAAGATTTTTCCACTTTTTGGTGTCTTCTATTTCTTTCTTTAATGCATTATAATTTTCATCATAGAAAGCTTTGATGCCCTTGGTTAAATTTATTCTAAGGTTTTCATTTTTTTTTTTTTTGTAGCTATTGTGACTGGAATTATTTTAGAGGTTCTTTCTCAGCTATGGCATTGTCTGTATAGAAAAACTATTGATTTTTGTGTGTTAATTTTATATCCTGCCACTTTACCAAATTCTTATGAGTTCCAATAGTCTCTTAGTTGTTTCTTTTGGATCCCATATATATGGAATCATGTCATCTGTAAATAGCGATCATTTGACTTCCTCCTTCCCAATTTATTTCCCTTTGCTTTCTTTTTCTTGTCTAATGGCTCTGGCTAAAACTTCCAGGACTATATCGAATAGCAGTGGTGAGAGTGGGCATCCTTATCTGGTTCCAGATCTTAGTTGATATGCTTCCAACATTTTCCCACTCAGTTAGATGCTGGCCATAGGTTTGACATAAATTGCCATGATTGTGTTGAGGAATGATCATTCTATCCCCAATTTGCTTATGGTTTTCATCATGAAAGGATGTTGTATTTTATCAGATGTTTCTCTGCATCTGTTGAGATAATCATATGGTTTTTGTTCTTCAGTTTGTTAAGGTGATGTATCACATTGATTGATTTGTGAAGACTGAATCATCCCTGTGTACCAGAGATAAATATCATTTGATCCAGTGAGTGATATTTTTGATGTGCTATTGGATTCGATTGGCTAAGATTTTGTTGAGGATTTTTGCATCTATGTTCATTAGGGAAATTCATCTATAGTTTTCTTTTTCTGTTGTATCTTTTTCAGGTTTAGAAATTAAGGTGATGCTGGCTTCATAGAAGGAGTTTGGGAGGTTCCCCCCTTCAATTGTTTTGAATGACTTAAGAACTGAAATTAGTTCTTTTTTTAAATATCTGGTAGAATTCAGCAGTGAATCCATCCAGTTCTTAACCTCTCTTTGTTGGGAGTGTCTTTATCACTGATTCATTTTCCATCTTGGTTATTGGGCTTTTTATGTCTTATGTGTCTTCATGACTCAATTTTGGTAGCATCTATGTATCCATTGTTTTTCTCCTAATTTTCCTAATTTGTTAGCATGAAGCTCTTTGTAGTAATTCCTGATGATTCTTTTTATTTCTGTGGTACCTGTTGTTACATTTTTTTATCTCTGCTTTTATTGATTTGGATCTTCTCCCTCTTTTTTTTGTTATTTGGGCAAATGGTTTATCCATCTTGTTTATATTTTCAAAAAACAGGTCTTTGTTTTGCTGATCTTTTGTATTTTTTTTTAATTTTTTCCCTAATTTTAATCATTTCTTAAGTCCTACTAGTGTTGGGTTTGATTTTCTGTTGTTTTTCTACTTACTTGAGATGCATTGATAGCTCATTTATTTGATGCCTTTCCAATTTCTTGATGTAGGTACCAACTGGTATAAACTTTCCTCTTAAGACTACTTTTGCTGTATCCCATAAGTCTTGATATGTTTCCAAAATTTTTTAATTCTCTTTTTATTTCTTCTATGACCCACTGTTCATTCAGGAGTATCTTGTTCAGTTTCCATGTGTTTGCATATGTTCCACAGATTCTTGAGTTGCTGATCTCCATCTTCATTCCATTGTGGTCAGAGAAGATACATGATATGATTTTGAATTTTTTGAATTTGCTGAGACTTGCTTTATGGCCTAGAATGTGATAAATGGTAGAGAAAGTGTTTCATGCACTGGTGAAAAGAATGTGCATTCTGCAGCTATAGGATGCAAAGTTCTGTAGGTATCTATGAGGTCCATTTGGACTATAGTATCAATAACTCTGTTGTTTCCTTGCTGAAAATTTGTCTGATTTGTCACTGCTGAAAGTAGGATATTCAAATCCCCCAATACTGTTATATTGAAGGCTATGTCTCCCTTTAAATACCTTAACATTTTTTTATAGCCAGGTGCACTGTAATTAGGTGCATATAAATTTATTATAGTCACATCTTCCTATTAAATTGGCAATTAATCATTACCTAGTACCCTTCTTAGTCTCTTTGAACAGTTTTTGTGTTAAAGTCTATTTTGTATTATGTTAGGATGGCTAAACCAGGTCTTCTTTAGTTTCAGTTAGCATGGAATATCTTTTTCCATCCTTCAACTTTCAGTCTGTGTGTATCTTTGTTGGTGAGATGTGTTTCTTGTAGGCAACAAATAGATAGATCTTGTTTATTCATTCTTTCAGCCAGTCTGTATCATTTACTGGAAAGTTGAGGCCATTTACATGAAAGATGACTATTTTTTTAAAGATTTATTTATTTATTTGAAAGGCAGAGTTACACAGAAAGAGAAGGAGAGGTAGAGAGAGTCTTCCATCCACTGTTTCACTCCCCAGTTGGCTGCCTTGGCCAGAGCTGCAGTGATCTAAAGCCAGGAGCTAGGAGCTTCTTCCAGGTCTCCCATGCAGGTACAGGGGCCCAAGGACTTTGTATCTTCTACTGCTTTCCCAGGCCACAGCAGAGCACTGGATTGAAAGTTGAGCTGCTGAGACTTAAACTGGCACTCATATGGGATGCCGGCACTGCAGGAGGCAGCTTTACCTGCTACGCCACAGCTCCAGCCCCGATCAAGGTGACTATTGATAATTAACAATTTGTCCCTGCCATTTGTGCATTAATATTCCTATTGTTTACTTTGGATTTCCTTTGTACCTTTACTTGGAGATTTTCTGCCTTCACATTCTTTAATATTGATGATCATATTTCTGTGTTTGCGTATAGCACATCCTTAAACATCTTTTGTAAGGCTGGAAGAATGGTGACAAATTCTTTTTTTTAAGATTTACTTATTTGAAAGTCAGAGGAACACTGAGAGAAAAGGAGAGACAGAGACAGAGGTCTTCCAAACCGCTGGTTCTCTTCCCAATTGGCCACAACAACCGGAGCTGCGCTAATCTGAAGCCAGGAGCCAGGATTTTCTTCCGGGTCTCCCACGTGGGTGCAGGGGCCCAAGGACTTGAGCCAGTTTGTACTGCTTTCCTGGGCCATAACAGAGAGCTGGATAGGAAGTGGAGCATCCTGTACTCAAACTGGCACCCATGTTGAATGCTGACACTGTGGGTGGCGGTTTTGTCTACTATGCCGCAGTGCCAACCCCAACAAATTCTTTCAATTTCTGTTTGTGGTAAAGAGTCTTTATTTACCCTTTATTCAAAAATCAGAACTTTGCTGGCTATAGTATTCTGGGTTGGCAGGTTTTTTTTTTTCCCTGTTAAACTTGCAAACTTGCACTATATCTCACCATTATCTCCTAGCCTATAGGGTTTCTGATAAGAAGTCCGGAGCCAGGAGCTTCTTTCCAGGTCTCCCACATGGGGAACAAGTTCCCCAGGAGTTTGGGCCATCTTCCACTACTTTACCTGGTGCATTAGCAGGGGAGTGGAATGGAAGTGAAGCAGCCAGGACTTGAACCAGAGCTCACTTGGGATGCTGGCACCACCAGCTGCGGCTTAACCTGCTATGCTACAGCACTGGCCCTGATCATTTCCTTTGGTACAGATGTTTCTAATTTTAATGTAATTCATGTAAATAAGTCTTTGTTTTATGAGTAATATTCTTGATCTTTACCTGCCACCAAGGTCCTGCAGTTTATTTCCTGTGTTATCTTCCAGACGTTGCACTATTTTATTTTTCACATAGATTATTATCTTCCTGGATTTAATTTTGGTGCAAGGTACAATATAGAAGTCAGTTGTTTTCCCATATATATAGTCAGTGACCTTCACCAATTATTGAAAACATTCAATTATTAAATAAACTTTTTTTTAAAAAAAGGAAAATATTATTTGAAAAGCAGAGTTATAGAGAGGCAGAGAGAGAGAGATCTTCCATCTGCTGGTTCTCTCCCCAAATGGCTGCAATTGCCAGAGCTGAGCTGATCTGAAGCCAGGAGCCAGGAGCTTCCTCCAGGTCTCCCACATGGGTGCAGGGGCCCACAGACTTGGGCCATCTTCCACTGCTTTCCCAGGTGCATTAGCAGGAAGGTGGATCAGAAATGGAGTAGTCAAGACTTGAAACAATGCCCATATGAGATGCTGGCACTGCAAGCTGGGTCTTTAACTCGCTGCCCCACAGTGCTGTCCCCTGTTAATATTTTCTTTCAGTGGCACCCTTGTCACAACTTAATTATGTATATATATATATGTATATATATATATGTATTTTTACTTCTAGACTCAACCCTGATGCTTTGATTTCTTTGTCTAATTTTGTGTCACTTCTGACAATATTGAACTTTACCTGAGCTCTGTAGCCCAGAAACACAGGGACAGAGGAATCCTGCATGCTTCTCTTTCTCAGAAATAGTTTATTGCAAAGAACAATTCTTCCCCAGATGACTTAGATAATACTCACCTTGCCAGTTTGACTTGAGAGCACTAATTGCCACATATTCATCCTAAATGCACCTGCTAATTGAAGTGTCTATCTGTTATTTAAATACCTTTATAAAAAATTAGACTTCTTATACTTCTGTGCTAAGAGCCAGGTACCCAGGCAAAACTTCTGCAGAGCCTGGGAGATTGGGCTGCTTTCTTCATTGCTTAACTTCCAATGAAATGGCTCCAAAAGAACTTAAGGAAAAACTTTGATTTTTAAAGCAGGTGAGAATCCTATTTACTTTTTAAATAGTATTTTATATAGGTACATATATTACACGTACACACATTTGTATGAATCTGAAAAGGATAGAAAAGAGTTTGTCACTACAATTTCTCTAATGGAAATGCTTCAAGGAAAGTGAGGTAGGGGAAATATCTTTCCCACACTTACCCTTACAATCTCACCTTTTTGTTATTTCAGACACACTCCCTCCAAATTTCCATTTGTGTTACAGAGGTGTTTAGCTGAAATATTTATCTGAATCGAACCATCAAAAGCAAGTATTTATTAACTGACTTGATCAATTTAATTAAGCTTGTCTCCTCCCACAAGAACCTGAACTTTGAACCTTCAGCCACCCAAAGTGGCATGCAGAATAGCTGCTCCTTAGCTTTCCTTACTTTGCCCTATAAAATAAATAATACTCCAAAGAAAGATAGTCCCTGAAGCTTATTTTCTTTTTCCTATAAAAGAAGAGCTATTGATCTGGCACTGTGGTATAGTGAGTTAAGCAACCACTTCGAATACCTGGCATCTCATATCTGGGTACTAGTTGGAGTCCCAGCTGCTCCTCTCCTGAACCTGGTTCCTGTTAATGTGCCTGGGAAGGTAGCAGATGGTGGTACAAGTACTTAGGCCCCTGCCACCCCTGCGAGGAGACCAGGATGGAGTTGCTGGCTCTTCTCTTTGGCCTGGTCCAATCCAGTGGCTGCTACAGCCATTTAGGAAGTGAACCTGAAGAAAGAAGATCTTTGTCCTTTTCTCTGTTGCTGTGCCTTTCTAATAAATAAATCTTTGAAAAAGGAAAGAAGGGAGGAAGGAAGGAAGCCTGTTTCCACCTGACCCCTCAAATGTTTGCATCTGATCAGAACATTCTTATTCCAATAGTCTGCTGCCCCTTGTTGCAGTTTCCTTTTGAATAATTTCTATCTTTGGTAAGTCCAGTTTTGTTTTCATTTAACAATACCCATGCCTTACTTGCTATCATGGCTTTAAAATACATGTTAATATCTGGTTCAGTAAATTTTTCCAGTTTGTCAATGCAGAGTTTTTATTTTGGTGAACTTTTCCCAAGGAAATTATTCAAAGTAAATCAAATAGTTCATATTTATCACATTATCTATCAAAACTGAAATGCATAAATTGTGATTGATTTAAAAAGTAGACTAAGTTTCCCTTAAAACAAATGACCAGATAATGATTCAAGGACAACCACCATACCACTCAACAGGCCTTAAATGATAAAATTTAAGAGAGAGAAATAAATGCTAAAAAGACTAGATTCAAGCCGGTGCTGCGGCCGGCGCACCACACTGATCCGATGGCAGGAGCCAGGTACTTCTCCTGGTCTCCCATGCAGGTGCAGGGCCCAAGTACTTGGACCATCCTCCACTGCATTCCTGGGCCATAGCAGAGAGCTGGCCTGGAAGAGGGGCAACCGGGACAGAATCCGGCACCCTGACTGGGACTAGAACCCGGTGTGCCGGCTCCGCTAGGTGGAGGATTAGCCTGTTGAGCTGAGGCGCCAGCTTCCCACTACCTTTTGAAGATATGTGTGTATGTGTGCATATATGTAGACAGACAGACATAGCATGGGGCAAGACAAACTGACCATCTTCCCCCACCCCTCCCCCAATCCCTTGAGATAATCTCCCTCCTCCAATACGTGTTTATTCTGGTCTGCGCTGGGCCACACATGGAAAGGGAACCTCGTCTGACTTGCGTACTCACTGAGGAGGCCAACATTCCTCCACGTCCCCATCTCACGCCCACTCCAGGGTCTGCCTCGGGAAGTGCTGCAAGGCTGGGGTGCAGTCAGGCACCAAGGCCCTGCCTGTGGTCCTCAAACACGGGGTGTGACTAAGAAGGAGCTGGAAGCCCAGGTAGCAAGACTCTGCCGGCCAGAGGAGAGTGGTAGGTGAGGGGAGGGACAGAGCCCAATACAGCACTTGCCTTCCCCCGCCCCCTCCAGTTCTGCTGCTTCCAGCAGGCATGCAAAGCCCAGGCGGAAAACCAGGAACCCGAGGAGGGGAAAGAGGAGAGATGGAGGCAGAAGAGAACAAGGCTGGGGGCTCAGGTCACGCAGGTCAGGCCAGCGCTGGGGCCCCAGGAGTGGGACGGGAACTGTGACTCACACCTCTCTGCTCCCTGACAGATGAGGGTGAGAAGGGCAGCGGCAGTGAAGACGCATGCTCGGGCAGCGAGAGTGAACAGGAGAGGGGTGACAGGGATGAGGCGAGTGACAAGAATGGCAGTGGCGAGCAGGAGAGCCCAGGCCTCCTGGGACAAGCAGATGATCTGGCTGCGATGCCGATCTAGAGGACGATGCCGACTCTGACGAGCACGATGAGCCTGTGGTGCAGTGACAGTGACTCGGACAGCAGCGGAGACGCAGGTGCTTAGCGGAATCACAGGCAGAGCGCCAGTCCCCGCCCCTGTGGCAGGGAGCACTTGGCCCAGGGGGACAGCAGTGAGCCTGCAGCCTCTGACTCCCAGGAAGCCGACAGTGCCTGAGCCCCAGGGCTGGCACAGGCACCGTTACTGATCAGCTGCACAAGATTAAAACTAGCGATGGACTCTCTACTGCTCTTCACCCGGAAAGAAGTTATTTACCCTGCTGCTGTGAATAACAACAACACAACAGACAAATCCCAAATCTCCAAGTGGAACCATTCAACTGAATGTTTACAACTTAATAAAACCCAATTGAAAAACAGGCAGAGTTTGAATAGACAGTTCTTCAAAAAGCATGTTCAACTGACCAATAGGAACATTAAGAAGATGCTTAATAACTACTAGTCATGTAGGAAATGCAAATCAAAACCACATTAAGCTATTATGTTGTATCTCTTAGTATAAAAAAACCAAAATAAGTGTAGGTGAGGATGAGCAGCAGTTGGGACCCTGTGCACTGCTGGTGGGAATTTGAAATGCTGCAGTCATTGCACAAGACAGCACAGCATGTTCTGAATACAAACACAGCACTCCTGTATGAACCAGCCACTCCACTTCTAGCTATGTTCCTAAAGAAGTGAAAGCAGGTTCCAGAAGCGAGAAATTGTGCAACCATGTAAATTACAGCATTATTCACAACAGTCAACAGGTGGAAGCAAACCAACATCCATCAACAGACAAATGGATAAATGTGGTAAATACATAGGATGATGGAATATTATTCAGCTATAAAAAGGAAATGCTGACATATGTTACAGGAGGGATGAACCCTAAAGACATTACATTAAATAAACTGGCTACAAAAGGGCAAATATTCTATGATACCTCTTTTAAGAGGTGTTAAAGTAGTCCAATTCATAGAGAAAGAAAGTAGAATGGGAGTTACCAAGGGCTGGGACAAAGGGAGAAGGGGGAATTGTTCAGTTGGTACAGGGTTTCAGTTAGGATAGATGAGAAAATTCTGGAGATGGATTGTCATGCAGTTATACAACATAAATGCTGATAGTGTTTCAAGATGGCAGAATAGGAAGGGAGCTTACTACTCTAGTCTAGATGAAGATGGTTAAGAAAAATAAAGGTGAGAGGCTGCAACCTCAGGGAACAGTTAGGGAGAAAAAGGCAGAAGAAACCATTAGAGGGACACTGTGCATCTACGTGGAGGGTGTGGATGCACACAACTCAGGACCCCAGCGACCAAAAGCCTCAGCACCAGCTTTGGAGTGAGGAGACACCAGACTGCTGCAGGCCAAGCCACTGGCAAGAAGGCTGTGGGAAGAGTCTGGTTTGAGTCTGGCTTGGAGCCTTGAGGGGGGACAGTGAACCTGCCAACCTAGAGGGAAAAAAGAGGGTTTCTGTTTCTCCCTGACCCGCCGGCACCAGTGGCCTGTCCTGTGACGAGCTGAGAGGGCAGGCAGCATTTTGGACACACATAACAGCCGCGCTCGCTGGTGTCTATGTGCCCAGCAACCAGCCGAGAGGAAACGCCCAAGTCTGGGTGGGATAACTGACAGGGGGCTGGGTGCCCGTAACTGTGGGAGCCTCGTGTGCTATGACTGTGAAAACACGGGCTGCATCGGAGGGCGCAGGGTGTGGCTGGGTCTCGGGGCAGTCACTGTGGTGGCTCATCATGCTGGAGGTCCCTGATTCCCTGGTGAGGGTCACTGCTACAGGATCCATGTCCACCCGAGGACTGCAGGGATACTTTGACACGATCAGAAAAGATCTTCACCACAAAACGTTGTAGTCAAACTCTCCACAGTAAAGCATAAAAGATTCTAAAATGTGCATGAGAGAAATGCCAGGTTACTTTCAGAGGCTCTCCAATTAGACTCACAGCTGAATTCTCATCAGAAATGAGATATATTCCAAGTCTTAAGAGAAAAAAACTGTCAACCTGGAATACTGTACTCTGCAAAGCTCTCATTTACAAATGAAGGTGAAATAAAGACCTTCCACAACAGAGATTGAGTTTGTCAGTACTCGTCCAGCATTACAAAAGGTACTTAAGGATGCACTACACACAGAAACATGGTCATCACTATGAGAGAAGATGAGGGCAGGATATCTCCCAGTAAAAGTACAAAGGAAATCCAAAGTAAACAATAGGAATGTTTATGGGGAAATGGCAGGGCCAAGTCCTTACTTATCAATAGTCAACTTGAATGTAAATGGCCTCAACTCTCTAGTAAAAAGGCACAGACTGGCTGAATGGATTAAAAAACAAAACCCATCTATCTGCTGCCTACAAGAAACACATCTCACCAACAAAGACACATGCAGACTGAAAGTCAAAGGATGAAAAAAGATATTCCATGATATCAGAAAGCTCTCTGCTATGGCCTGGGAAAGCAGGAGAGGATGGTCCAAGTCTTTGGGCCCCTACTCCCACGTGGGAGACCTGGAGTTAGCTCCTGGCCCGGATCAATGCAGCTCCGGCCATTGCGGCCAATTGGGGAGTGGACTATCAGATGGAAGACCCCCCTCTCTCTCTTTCTCTCTCTCTCTCTCTGCCTCTCCTCTCTCTGTGCAACTCTTTTGAATAAATAAATAATAAATAAATCTTTTAAAAAAAACCTACTTTCAGCAATGGACAGATCAAGCAAACAGAATATCTGCAAGCAAACAGTAGAGTTAACACTATAGACCAAATGGACCAAACAGATAACTACAGAACTTTTCATCCTACAAATGCAGAATGCACATTCTTCTCACCAGTGCATGGAACCTTCTCTAGGGTAGACCACATGCTAGGCCATAAAGCAAGTCAAAGCAAATAAAAAAATCAAAATCATATCATGCATCTTCTCTGACTACAATGGAATGAAGCTGGAAATCAGCAACTCAGTAATCTCTAGAACATATGCAACACATGGAGACTGAACAATATGCTCCTGAATGAACAGTGGGTCACTGAAGAAATCAGAAAAGAAATTTAAAAATTTATGGAAATGAATAAAGATGAAAATACAACATAGCAAAACTTATGGGATATGGCAAAAGCAGTGTTAAGAGGAAAGTATATAGCAACTGGTGCCTATATCAAGAATTAGAAAGATACCAAATAAATGAGCTATCAATGCATCTCAATGATGTAGAAAAACAATAACCAAACTCAAAAACAGTACAAGAAAAGAAATAATGAAAATTAGAGAACAATAAAATTGAAACCCAAAAATTCAAAAGATCAGAGAAAAGTGAAGCTGGCTTTTTGAAAAAATAAAACTGACATTGGCCCAACTAACCAAAAAAAAAAAAAAAAAAGAGGAGACCTAAATCAATGAAATTGATATGAAAAAGGATATGGAATAGATACCACAGAAATAAAAACAATCATCAGAAACTACTATAAATAGCTCTATGCCAACAAAATGGGAAACCTACAGGAAAGAATAGACTCTTGGACACATACAACTTAACTATATTGCGCCATGAAGACATAGAAAACCTAAACAAAACAATAAGCAAAACAGAAATTGAATTAAGAATAACTACTCTCCCAGCAAAGAAAAGCCCAGAACCCAGTGGCATCACTGCTGAATTCTACCAGACATTTAAAGAAGTACTAACTCCAATTCTTCTAAAGCTATTCAAAAACAATTAAAAGGGACGGAATCCTCCTAAATTCTTTCTATGAAGCCAGCATCACCTTAAATCCTAAACCTGGAAAAGATACAACAGAGAAAGAGAACTACAGACCCGTTTCTCTGATGAATATAGATGCAAATTCCAATCAAATCCAACATCAGAAAGATCATTCACTTAGACCAAGAGGGATGGTTCAACATTCACAAATCAATGTGATACAGCACATTAACAAATTGAAGAACCAAAACCATATGATTATCTCCATAGATACATAGAGAGCATCTGATAAAGTTTAACACCCTTTCATGATGAAAACTCTAAGCAAATTGTATATAGAAGAAATATTCCTCAAGGCAATGTATGAAAAACCCAAGACCAGCTTCATAGTGAATGGGGGAAAGTTGGAAGCATTCCCACAGAGATCCAGAACCAGACAAGGATACCCACCCTCATTATTGCTATTCAATGTCACCCTGGAAGTTTCAGCCACAGTCATTAGGGAAGAAAAAGAAATCAAAGGGATACAAATTAAAAAGGGGGACGTCAAACTATCCCTGTTTAGAGATGACATGATTCTATATATAGGGGATCCAGAAGACTCCACTAAGAAACTACTGGAAATCATAGAAGAGTTTGGTAAAGTGGCAGGATATAAAATCAACACACAAAAATCAACAGCCTTTGTATACATAGACAATGCCATGGCTAAGAAAGAACTTCTAAGATCAATGAAAAAAAAATCAAATGCCTTGGAATAAATTTAACAAAGGATGGCAAAGATCTCTACAATGAAAATTACAAAACATTAAAGAAACAGAAGCCACAAAAAAGAAAAAAAAAAAAAGGAAAAATCTTCCATGTTCATGGGTTGGAAGAATCAGTGTCATCACATTGTCCACACTAGCAAAAGCAGTTTACAGATTCAATGCAACCAACCAACATGCCAAGGACATTCTTCTCAGATACAAAAAAAAAAATGCTAAAATTCATATAGAAACACAGGAAACCTCGAATAGCTAACGGAATCCTATACAACTAAAACAAAGCTGGAGGCATCACAATACCAGATTTCAAGACATACTACAGGGCAGTTAGAATCAAAACAAACTGGTACTGGCCAAAAACAGATGGATAGACTAATGGAATTGAATAGAAATGCCAGAAATCAACCCACGCATCCATAACCAACTTATCTTTGACAAAGGAGCTAAAATCAATCCCTGGAGCAAGGACAGTCTCTTCAACAAGTGGTGCTGGGACAACTGGATCTCCACACGCCGAAGTATGAAGAAGGACTCTTACCTTCACCTTATACAAAGATCTGCTCAAAATGGATTAAAGATCTAAATCTACGATGCAATACCATCAAATTATTAGAGAACATTGGGGAAACCTTGAAAGACACTGGCATAGGCAAAGAGTTCTTAGAAAAAAACCCCAGAGGCACAGGTAAGCAAAGTCAAATTGACAGTGAAATCACATGAAATTAAGAAGCTTCTGTATTGCAAAAGACACACTCAAAGTGAAGATGAACCAACAGAATGGGAGAAATTACTTGCAAACTATGCAATTGATAAAGGATTAATAACAGAATATATAAAGAGATCAAGAAACTCAACAACAATACAAACAACCCAGTTAAGAAACAGGCAAAGGACTCAAACGGGACTTTTTCAAAAAGAGGAAATCCAAACGGCCCACAGACACATGAAAAAATGCTCAGGATCACTAGCCATAAGGGAAATGCAAATCTAAACCACCCCTGTTAGAAGAGCTTTCATACAGAAATCAACAAATGCTGGCAAGAATGTGGGGAAAAAGGTACCCTAATCCACTATTGGTGGGAACGTAAACTTGTACAGCCACTGTGGAAGACAGTATGGAGATACCTCAGAAATCTGAATACAGACCTACCATATGACCCAGCCATCACACTCCTTAGAATTTACCCAAAACCAAATTAGCATATGAGAGAGTTATCTGTACCCTCATGTTTATTGCAGGTCCATTCACAATAGCTAAGATGTGGAATCAACTGAAGACTGGATCAAGAAATTATGGGATATGTACACTATGGAATACTACACAGCAGTAAAAAAAATGAAATCCAGTCATTTGCCACAAAATGGATGAAACTGGAAAACGCATCACTTAGTGAAATACTCCGGTCCCAAATGCACATACCATGTTGTCTCTGATCTGTGATAATTAACAGAGCATCTAAAAGGTAATCTGAAATAGTGAAATTAATACTTTGAGATGAAATAACTTTGAACAGCCCATGTTGACATTTGAGGAACATTTTTCTTCTTCATACAATTTGTTGAACTCTTTACATAGTATAGAGTTCACCGTATGTGTTATAAAGTTAACTGCAAATAGATCTTAGTAAAAAAATAAGAATGGGACTAGGAGAGGGAGGAGGAAAAGAGCTGGAAGTATGGGTGGGAGGGCAGGTACAATGGGAAGAATCACTACATTCCTAAAATTGTATTTATGAAATGCGTAAGTTTGTATTCCTTAAGTGAAAGTTTTATGGGGAAAAAAACTCTAAATAAAAAACAGCAACTAAAAAAACAACGTGAATGTTACAAAATTACACTTAAAATAGTTAAAATTATAAATTTTATGCTGCATTTTTCCATATATACACATAAAACCACCACATAATTACTAGAATAACTAGAAAAAAATTATATAACAACAACTTTTGAAGAAGATGTGAAGAAATTAGGACCCTCAGAGCTTGCTGTGGAAAAATAAAGTGGTACAGATGCTTTATAAAACAGTGCTTAAGGCCGGTGCTGCAGCTCACTAGGCTAATCCTCCGCCTGCGGTGCTGGCACCCCGGGTTCTAGTCCCGGTTGGGGTACCGGATTCTGTCCCAGCTGCTCCTCTTCCAGTGCAGCTCTCTGCTGTGGCCCGGGAGTGCAGTGGAGGATGGCCCAAGTCCTTGGGCCCTGCACCCGCATGGGAGACCAGGAGGAAACCCTGGCTCCTTGCTTCAGATCGGCGTAGCACACCAGCCATAGCGGCCATTTGAGGGTTAAACCAAAGGAAAGGAAGACCTTTCTCTCTGTCTCAAATAACAAAGTACTCAGCAATTCCACTCTGAGGTACATGCCCAAGAGAACTGAAAACAGATGTCAACACAAAAACTTGCTCATGAATGTTCATACAACAATCACGCATTATGGTCCCTAAGTGAAGACCATGTAAATTTATGCCAACTTATGAATGGATTACAACATGTGGTACACCCACACAATGGAATACCGAGGAATAAAAATGTTTAGGAACAGCCAGATGCATGCTACCATACGGATGAACCTTGGAAACACCATGCTAAGTGAAAATCAATCACAGGGGCCAGGTGCTATGGTGTAGCGGGTAAAGCCACTGCCTGCAGCACTGGCATCCCATATGGGCGCCGGTTCTAGTCCTGGCTGCTCCACTTCTGATCGAGCTCTCTGCTGTGGCCTGGGGAAGCAGAAGACAGCCAAACTCCTCTGGTCCCTGCACCTGTGTGGGAGACCCAGAAGAAGCTCCTGGCTTCAGATTGGCACAGCTCTAACCATTGCAGACAAATAGGGAGTGAACCAGCGGGCGGAAGACCTCCCTCTCTCTCTCTCTGCCTCTCCTCCTTTCTGTGTAACTCTTTCAAGTAAATAACTAAAAAAAAAGAAAAAAAAAGATTTAAATACTAACCAAAAGTCTCGTAAGGCTCATCGTCTTTCTTACTTTCACTGCCACTGCTTGAGATTTCGGAATTATCAGGAAACTCAAACACATCAGCAGGCTTGTGCTTCTGACCAGCTTTCTGGAAGTGAAGAAAACCAAAGTCACTGAACTGGTGCTAACGCACACCAGCAGCAAGCTGCTGGACTTAACAAGGACACTCTTGCTCCTGCTGCCGCCTAGAGAAGCTAGCCACTCTGCTGTTCTCCAGGAGACAGAGGCCTCTGGAATTCTAAGGCCGGCCTGGCAAACCTTTTCTACAAAGCACCAGAGAGCATTTCAGGCTTTGCAGGTCACAAGGTTTCCACTGCAGAGGGAAAGCCCGCAGGGACAGCGCAGCCAGGAATGCGCAGGGCCGGCTTCCCACACAATCTACTCAGAGATGCAGACCTCTGCATTTCACATCATCTTCATGGCACACAACATATCCTTTTTAGTTTATTTTGGCTATTTAAAAATCATCCTTCGTTCCCAGGCTTGTGTATAAAGAGGTAGTAGGCTGGTTTTGCCCCCCAGGCCATAGCTTGCCTAGATCCCTAAAGAGAACGGTGGGCTGTCTCCCCAGAAACATGCCTGCCACCTGGACGTGCACAGCTCTGGGAGCACAGGGGCTGACAGTCCTGGCTGAAGGAGAGCCTGTGTACAGTTCAATATACGGGTAAGGCTCCGGAGGCTGGGGTTCCGGAGGATGCCAGAGGCAGAACAGAGAACAAACGCACTCGCAACTGCCCGACCACCTGGACTTCATGTGAAATTCCAATGCCACGCGACAGGCCGTTGGAAAATAATTTGGAATTAGCTATCAAGAGCATTAAAGAAATGTACCTGCCATTACATACAGGTATTCTAAAACTCTCCTGAAGAAAAATAAAACTGTAACGTAGACAACATGGAACCTCATGAAATCACAAGCCATTGTCAGTAACACGGAGAAATGGCTGGGAGGAGTGGCAAAATTCAGAAAGCTGTACAATTTTTACACAGTGCTAATTATCTAGATGAAACAAATCTAGGCTTGGAAAAAAATGTTTCTAAAATGTTAACAAAGGTTCTTTTCTAACAGTGGAAAAAGTAAGAAAAGGAATAAACTTTTTTTTTTTACTACCCTAAAACAGAGCTTATCACGTGAAATACAGAAAACTCTAAGGTCCTCACCAAAGCTTACTTTTATAGTCAACTGTGAGAAAAATCACATTAAAAGCTAAAAAGAGAACTTACTTCTTTCATAGGATGTGTTCTTCTTAAAGTGTTCTTTGAACATACTGCACTGAAACAGGAAAAAATAAAAGTTAGGAAATATTTAAAGCAACCAGGGAAAATACCATAACCTGACTCTCTCCAAGTATTGTCTTCCCAAATTACACTGCTCAGTAGCTGTACTAATAGCGCGCATGCAATGGAACTAAAGTTATGACGAAGAAGCAGAACCCAGACCCTGTAAACATACGAGTCAAATTATATCACCAATACATATAAAGTGACCACCTCGGTCCCTCAAGATCATGGAAAACTTCTAATCCTGCTGTCACGCTGGCCCCTGCACCCGGATCTGTCAGGGAAGACTGACTCTCCGCAGAGCTGAGCCAAGGGGATGGATACCAACATGGATGAGACTCCTCACACCCATTCCATCTGCGCCTGGCCCGGGATCACACAGCTTAACAATCCTATGAAGTAGAGGGGGGCCGTGTGACAGCTCTGCACGGGCACAGAGCAACAGGCAGCCAGGCAGGAGAGGAGCCTGCAGGAAAACCCCATCGGTTCAAATCCACAGCCTACCTTCTTCCCACCCCATAACACTCTCCAGTGACCTTGGGCACACCGTAAAACAGATTAAGGTGCGGATCTTCTAGAAGTGAAAAGGAAGCAAATGCAACAACAGTGACTAGACTAACAACTGAAAACACCAGTGGCAAGAAAAACCTATATTAACATCAGCAGTCAGTGAACAAGCACTGAGCACCCTCCACAGCTGAGGCACTGCATGGGGTATTAGAGATACTTTAGTAGAATCCAGTACTAGTTCCTGGCTTTAAAATACACCTTGCAGTTTTCAAAGACTCCTTTGTGGAGGGCAGTATCAGATTAGTGTGTCTGAACCAATATTCTTCAGGTACTTTATTTGACATGATTTCAAACTGTCTCCCCTGTACCCAGGTTCATCAGTTGCCTTCACCGTCTCTTTTGCTTCCTCTGCCTGTGCAAGGTAAGCACTCCTAACTGAAGTACTTCATATGGCTTCCCTGAGAGGGCATGCACGTGCACAGTCATAGCGGATTTCCAAAATCTAGATATTTCACATTTGCAAAGTGATTATCCAACCTACAGTCCATGTCCAAATCTCATCAGCTCTCCAACACCCTTTAGGATTTTCACCCTAGCATTTTCTTAAAAGGGAAAATCAAGGGAACATAAAATGTAAGATTGCACTGGATAGGATATTTTCATAAACTTTCTGATTTGTTTCATGCGCACCTGCGTACTAACTGCGATGCAAAACATCATTGTGTGAATCACAGTTAAAAAAAAAAAAAAGAAAGCTGGAACACTGTTTAGAGCAGTGGTCTCACGCCTGGCGCCACCCCCAGTTTCTGGCTCAGTAAGTCAAGGGTTGGGTGGAGAGTTCACAGTTCTCAAGTTCCCACGCTTTTTCTGAGTCTCCAAACCTAAAATGGTACAACAAGTATTTGCTCAATGGCAATTTTATGATTCTGGTTATAATTCAGAGGTTCAGGAAAGCTAAATGACTTAGCAATGATGGTAACAGGGAAGTTTTAGTTCAATTAAATTTAGACGAGTTTATTTGGGCAAAGCAAAACCAGAAAGAATTAGGGAATGGAGCAGCCCCAGAAATATAAGCAAGTTCTGAGAACCACCAGCAACCTGAGCGATCACACATCATTAACTTAATTGGCTGCAGCCTACCCAATCAACCAATTGGTAACACCTTATCCAGTTCATTGCATACAGCCCAGTTAGTTAACTGCTACAGAGCTTTCCCCCAGCCACCTAAGCCCAGTGACCGGCTTGACGTTCAGTTCAAATCCATGGCCTCCCACAAAAATCCAGCAATGGCCACACAGTCAAGTAACGTTAGCAGGAAGCAGAAACCACATCAGTACGCGTCTTAACCTAAATTACTTCCAGCTGTCTCTTGCGTGTGCTCAAATCAAAAAATACGCCTTAAGCTGGAGTCCAGGTGAGGCTTCGTTCAAGATGGACGCTTGAGACAACCGTGTTTTCCTGTGCATTTTTGAGGGAAGGGCTCAACACATGCCCTAAGTCTCCATCTCTAACAGGTTTTTAAAAACCTTTCGGCGCCTGGATGCCCTGTAGACAACGCTAGAGAGCCCGGGCGTCCACTCACGAATCTGTGAACGACGAATACGACGTACTTTCCAATGCATGCCCCTTTTGAGAAAAGTTGCTCCCCGCCCTGGAACACTCCCGAAGGGGCAGCTCGGTCCCCGGGCAGGGGTGAGGGCCAGCGTTACAGTCTGCGCTTTGGGGTACGAAGGCAGACACGACCCGCAGGGCTGCAGCCCGTCACGTCTGGGGAACAGCAGGCACCAAGCGCCCGCGACCCTCAGCCACAGGAACCCCAAAGTCTCTCCCACCCGCCAGGCCAGGCGTCACGCCCTGACTCCTCCTAGGAAATCCGCACTGAGAGATGCAAACCGAGGCCCTGGGCGATCTGTCACTTCGACAAGGAAGCTCCACCAGCGCAGCCCCAAAGGCTCAAACCGCGTCAGTCGGAGCGGGACCCGCAGCTCTCACCCTGCAGGCCTCCGGGACCGCACCCGGCCCGGCGGAGCCATCTGGCTGCTCTCTGCTCCCGCGGCGCCCAGGAAACTCCCGCCAAGCCCCGCGCCGTTTAGAACGGCCAATCCGGGCCGAGCACGCGCCCCTCCTCCCCTCGGCCTGGGTCCCCCGCCCAGGGCCCGCGGCTCCCGTCCGGCCTTGGGCGTAAGTGAAAACGTGGTCCGGATCAACAACTGCAACGGAGCTGGAGGCCAGGCCTTCAAGCTGCCGCTGACGGGCCACCAGAAGGAATCCCACTTTTCCGGGTTTTCCCTCCCACCCTAGCCCGGGGCCTGTTTCTCAAGGCTCCGACGGGGGCGGGGCTAGTGCTGAGACGTGGGCGGGCGCGCAGCAGGAAGGGGCGGATCCCAACCCGAGGCCCCAACTGTAGCTTCAGTTGAGCTGTGAAAGCGGATTGAGCCACGAGGCCCCGGGGGCGTTAGAAGCAGCTGCCTGAGCCCTGTGTGCTCCTGCTTCCCTCCCCAGATCTCTGTAATGGGGCGGGTTCCTACCGGAGCCAATAGTCTGCGATTCTTTTCTTTCTGTTTAAAAAGGCGTTATAATACAAAAAGATGAATTCGCATATAAATAAGATGAATGTAAAAATATAAATCTATGAGAATGTAAATATAAAATGAACTCAAAATGGATCAAAGATCTAAGTGGAAGAGCTCAAACCACAAAACTCTCAGAAAGGAGGACCCTGCTGTGGCATAGCAGGTAAGGTCATCATCTGCAGTGCTGGCACCCCATATGGACACTGGTTCCTGTCCCGGCTGCTCCAACTCCGATCCAGCCCTCTGCTCTGGCCTGGGAAAGCAGTAGGAGATGGTCTAAGTCCTTGTGCCCCTGCACCCGTGTGGGAGACCCGGAAGAAGTGCCTGACTTGAGATCAGCGCACCTCGGGCCCTTGCAGCCAATTGGGGAGTAAACCAGCAGGTGGAGGATCTCACTTTCTCTCTCTCTCCCTCTCTCTCTCTCTCTCTCTCTCTCTCTCTCTGCCTCTCCTCTCTGTAACTCTTTCAAATAAATAAATAAATCTTAAAAAAAAAAAAAACTCCTTAGAAGAAAAATAATGCAAAAGCTTCACAAAATTGGTAATGAAAAGATCCTGGAGATGAAAACTGGATGGCTGAGCAGCCACATGACTCTGCTTAGTGCCATAGAACTGTTCAATTAAAAAACATTTAGCCATGAGCTTTTGGCAAAGAGGTTTAAGATGCCCGCTTAGGAGGCCTGGATCTCATTTTGGTGTGCTTGGGTTCTGTTCCCACCTGGCTGATTCCAGCTTCCTGGTAATGCAGCTCCTAACACGAGCTTCCTTGTTCAAAGAAAACTCATTTATTTGAGAGAGTGAGAGGGACACACACACACACACACACACAGGTCTTCCATCTGCTGGCTCACTCTCCAAATGGCTGCAAAGGCCGGGGCTGTCCCAGGAGAAGCTGGGAGCCCAGAACTCCTTCTGGGTCTCCCATGGGGACTCAAAACAGCACCCATATGGGATACCAGTGTTGCGAGCAGCGGGTAACTGACAGCACAGTGCCTGCCGTTCCCCAGCTGCCTTGTACTGTGCACTCTGGGAGGCAGTGGTGATGGTTTCAGTACTTTGGTCTCTGCCACCCACAGGGAGACCCAGATTGAATTCCCTGCTCTAGCTTCTTTGCCTGGCTCAGCCCTGGCTGTTGTGGGCATTTGGGGGTGAGCAAGTGAATGAGAGAGCTATCTCTGTCTTTCTCTCCCTCCCTTTCAAATGAACGAAATAAGTAATTTTAAATGGTTAAAATGCTACATTTTGTATGAATATTTTCACTACAAAATGCAACATGTGACATGCATACACAAGTATAAAACATATATAATGTAAAGAGTAGGGTGAGCGTGCCTACAACCACCACCGAGTTAGCGTACATAACTGGGATGCTGGTCTATTAGTCCTCTGAAGAACAGACACTCTTAGGAGTTTATGTTGATCACTCCTATGCTGTTCTACCGATACAACCCTGGATAATGTACCAATTATCGTATGTATCTAAATGACTTTTGTAGGTATTGGGAGTTCTATTTCTTACGTGGAGCTATGCTTTTTATATTTTTTATTTCATTTTATTGACAGGCAATTAGACAGTGAGAGAGAGAGAGACAAAGGTTTTCCTTCCGTTGGTTCACCCCCAAAATGGCCGCTATGGCCGGCGCACTGAGCCGATCCAAAGCCAGGAGCCAGGTGCTTCCTCCTGGTCTCCCACACTGGTGCAGGGGCCCAAGCACTTGGGCCATCCTCCACTGCACTCCCGGGCCACAGCAGAGTGCTGGACTGGAAGAGGAGCAACCAGCACTAGAACCTGGTGCCCATATGGGATGCTGGTACTGCAAGGCAGAGGATTAACCAAGTGAGCCATGGTGCCAGCCCCCAGAGCTATGATTTTTAGATTTACTCACATTGTATCCACATCCATATGTAGCTGAAGTTCATTAATTTTCATTGCCTTCTAAAATGCATTCAGTAACTATACCACAGTTAATCTTTACTTCTTGTGTACACATACATCAGTTGTTTTCAGTCTTGGTATCATCAACAAGGTAGTCCTGAACATTCTTGTGCATGTGTGCATGCATGTCTCTTTGAAGAAGCCTGGATCTTCTTCTGGGTCTCCCCAGTGGGTGCACTTGAGCCGTCGTCCACTGCATTCTCAGGAACATTAGCAGAGAGCTGGGTAGGAAGTGGAGCAGCCGGGTCTGGAACTGGCACCCAAATGAGATGTTAACATCACACGTGGGGGCTTTACCAGCTACACCATACTGCTGCCCCTCCCCCCCCATTGCATTTTGATTTTCCTGTCCCTTAAGGTGTCATCTCTTCATCATTTACAGCTCATTCCCATTTCCTCTTCCATGATGCGCTTGTGCAGGCTCCTGGGCAGCAGCCATGAAAGGGTAATGACCCTTAGGGACTGCAGGTAATTTCCCCACCAACAGGAAGAAACAGGGTTCTTGGAGGGGACTGGGTTGGAAGCTCCAAATTCCAGGCAAGGGGGGATAATGAAACTTCTGTGCTTGCAGGCCTGAGAAATGAAACTTCCCAGCTATGAAGACAGGAAGAGTTTCAGCATGCTGGATGGAAATAAGACAAGCTCCCCCCAAGCAGGTTTCAGAATGAAAAGGAGTTCATAGGCTTGTCACCGGAAAGCCCTGGGCAGGCTAGGGCATCAAGCTCAGCTTCCCCCCAGGGTCCGGGAGGCATCAGCGCTTTGGATCCGTTTTCTTCTTCTCCTGGTTCATCAACTCTTCATCAGACCCCAACCCCCGTGTGCCTGTGCCACTATGGAAGCTGTGACTCTCCCTCCCTCCTCCCCTGGCCCAGGCTCAGGGATCCGTCACTCTATGCTCTACTTCTATGATGTCAGCCCTTCTGTGATCCCCACACAGGGGAGATGGCCCAGCGTTTGTCTTTCTGTGAGAGCCACCCACCCGTCACCTCCATCACCTGCCCAGGGTGCACACAGGGACCAAACATCACACGGGACCAAAGCCATGCACACATGGTGAATTTTATTCATGAGAAGCATGTGCAAATGCTCAAGAAAAGTTCAGTCAGCTCAGCGGATAGCTCCTGGAGACGGGGGCGGGGCGAGGCTACTTGGGGACCACTCTGCAGCAGCTGCCAGGGCTGCTCACTTGGGATGGCAGGATGCAGCACGCCCTCAGCAGGAACCGGAGGATCCTCCTGCCGACCCCGCGACGGCCCTGCCTCTTGCCCTGGGCGCTGGCCTTGGTGTCTGTGGTGTCAGCATCCTTGGGCTCACGGGCTGTGGCGGCGGCGGCTTCTGGCTCTGCAAGGTCCACGTGGCTCCCGGCACTGGGGCTGGAGGGCGACGCTTCGGAGGCTGGCTCAGGGGCGGCGCTGGGAACAGGGCTCCACTCTTGCTGTGGCTGGCCTGGTAGGAGAGAGTCAAGTGTGGGGTCACCTTGGGGGCCTTGGGCTCAGCTCCTGGAGGCCCCGAGGCAGGGGGGAGGGTAAGACTCACTGGAGGCCTGGGAGGAGTTGGGGGCGGCGCTGGGAGCAGGGCTCCTCTCCTGCTGTGGCTGGCCTGGTGGAGAGAGTCAAGAGTGGGGTCACCTCGGGGGCCTTGGGCTCAGCTCCTGGAGGCCCCGAGGCAGGGGGGAGGGCCAGACTCACTGGAGGCCTGGGAGGAGTTGGGGGTGGTGCTGGGAGCAGGGCTCCTCTCCTGCTGTGGCTGGCCTGGTAGGAGATAGTCAAGAGTGGGGTCACCTCAGGGGCCTTGGGCTCAGCTCCTGGAGGCCCCGAGGCAGGGGAGAGGGCAAGACTCTCTGGAGGCCTCGGAGGAGTCGCTTTGTGCGGAGGAAATATTGACAGACATGCTTTCAGAGGACACTGATACCACACACAAGCGGTCCTTCTCTGTGGGGTGGCGCTCCCCGCCCTGTGAGGACTCGGGCAGGGATGCAGGGCCCTGGGGCTAAGGGCCTGGCGTCCCCTCAGTCCCCGTGCCTGGCAGCAGGCCGAGGCCCGCCAGGTACTCCTTGGCCTCTGAGTCGCGGGGAATGCCCAGGGGCTGCAGCAGGGTGACAGCGGCCTCCTTCTCCTCCTGGGTGGCTTCTCGGCTGGAATCGAACCACCAGTGTGCCCTGGCATCCTCTGCACTGGGCCTCCCCGAGGCGTGGACAGTGAGCAGCCAAGCCAGTAGCTCCCGAAGGGCCGGGCTGACGGCACGCGGCAGCACATAGCAGGCACACAGCACCGTGTCCTGCAGCTCCTCCGTGTCCTTGCCGCGGAAGGGCAGCGTGGCCGCCAGCATGGCAAACAGCACCACTCCCAGGCTCCACACATCAGCCTTAAAAGCGTCATAGGCCTCCCCGAGGAAAACCTCTGGTGCGCAGTACTCGGGGGTCCCCCAGAAGCCCCTTACCAGTGTGCCCTGCTCCAGCCGCAGGCTCAGGCCGAAGTCCGCCAGCTTGATGGTCATGTGCTCGTCCAGCAGCAGGTTGCCCAGCTTGAGGTCCCGGTGCACCACGCGCTGGGCATGGCAGTAGCTCACGGCGGCCAGCGCCTGGCCGAACAGGGTCCTGGCCTCGGCCTCGGCCAGGCCGCCCTGCTCAAACACGTAGCTCTGGAGCGAGCCCTTGGTCGCCAGCTCCATGACCAGGAACCGGTGCGTCCTCGTGTGCCGCTCCTCCAGCAGCCGCACGATGTTGTCGTGCCGCAGGCTCCTCAGGATGGCTGCCTCCCCCTGCGCGGACAGCGGGCTGCTGGGAGAGCAGTCTCGCAGGAGGATCTTCACTGCCACGTACTTGCCCGACGCCAGGTGCCGGGCCAGCTTCACCAGGCCAAAGCCGCCCCGGCCGATCACGTCCACAAAACGGATCCCATCCAGAGCAGGATGGAAGTCCAAGGGGTCTTCCATGATGCCGGTCACCTAACTACGCTCTCTCGACTCCCTAAATCACTCGACGCACACTAGCTAATCACCGATCCTCACTGCACTGCCTACAACACAAAGGGACCACGGGGGACTGACTACCCAGCTGACTAAGACACAGCACCAGCTACTCTCACTACTCTAGTGGCGAAGCCGCAAGCCTATCTCAATAATGCAGAAAAAACAAAGAGGAAAAGCCACTAAATCCTCGAACGCTGATACTTCTGAGTGTGCTAGCTGACTAGAGTGGGGGAAGCAAAAATAAAGAAAACTGCAAAAAAAGACCAAATGGGCAAAACAACAACGAGGAGGAAAACAACAAACTAAACAAAATGGAAAAAAGCAAAAACCAAATAGACCCAGAAACAAACAACCAAGAAAAAGCACAAGCAACACCAATGAGCGCAAAGGCTGGTTAGATGGGTCCTAGTTACACAGATCACAAAAGAGTGCTCTCTGGGTAAGGCGGACAAAAATCTAGGCCCCCGTAGCAGCTATATATACTTTTTGGGGGTTCACCTCACATAATGGCGCCTTGTGAGAGCAGAGCAAGAAATGGACCAGTCACAGCCCAGCCAGGGACTGTGTAATATGACTTTCATAACAGTGGTGACTTATGAAGTCAGAGCAAGAAATTGACCAATGGGAGCTGTAGTTCATCCACAGTGGTTTTTCTCGATAATCTTCCAATAAAATTAAAACGATACCCAAAGAGTTTTTGGCCTAGGTTGGTGATAGGGCTTGATACTTAATTTTTGAGAAACTCCAACCTATAGATTGCTTGGGTGGCCTTCTCATTACTAGTTTAAATATGATGATACGTTGCATCTTTTGAAGACCTCCTAGTGTCTCCACTTAGTATAGCCCCTCCTTTGTCTTTACTCTCTGAGTGATGGGTCTCAGAATGATGGAACAACATCTCTGGCTTTGGTAAACTCAACAAGTGTTCTGCTGCCCAAGACACCGCCAGGTACACTGTTCGCACCTCCAGAGCTGAGAGGAAGGTGGCTCTGTCACCCTTTCCCCCTAAGTCATCGTCAGATTTCTTGGCAGAAACCCTGGAAGCCCAGAAGGTAGTGGGGTCTGTGCAGTCCAAACATGGAAGGCCCAATCAGAGGCAGCCGAGAAAGCTACATCCTCTGAGACTGTCCTCCACCCGGTAGGGAGGAATCGAGGCACTGCCAGGCACTTGGGGTTTTTGGGCTCCTGTAACAACAACCACCAAAACTCCTGGCTCCTGGCTTCAGCCTGGCCAAGGCCTGGAGGTCATTTATGGGCTGTATCAGAGGATGGAGGAGCTCCCTAGCTCCCTCTCCCTAGCTCCCTCCATCCCTCCCTCTCTCTCTCTCTCTCTCTCACTAGCACTCTCTCTTTCCCCTCTTCACTCTCACACACATAGAATGCAACTTAGGAAAAAAGGAGAAACTCCCTGCTTCAACTCCTCAGGTCCTGCACTGCCCAGAACTAGGACGGGACGATGGCCGCATCACAGCCTCACATCTGTCTCCTTGGGACAGCTTCGTGCTGAGCCCTCAGGAGCAGTGTTTCTCCCAAGGAAGCGACAAACTCATCTGTCGCTCCCCGTCTTCATGGGGGAACGACACTAAACCCTGCCTAGGCTTCATATCCGAGTCACGGCACCATTATGTCGCTCCCCGTCTTCGTGGAGGAACGACACAGGACCCTGCGCTGTTCTTTCGTCTGCTCGGCCCTCCCCGGGTTTGCTGCTGGTTCTTCCCGGGGTGGCTACCGTCCCTTCCACCTCCGTGGAAGGGCGGTTCCCCCTGCCACATTCCCCACTTCCGTGGGGGAGCGGCACACCGCCGGCCGGCTCTCTCGGGGGCTGCACAGGTGTTCCCCTTAGATGTTCCCCTTAGATGTTCCTGGTGCATGCCGTCTCTCTCCTCCTTTATAGTCCTCTTCCACCAATCCCAACTCTGCTACCCACACGCCGAGTACGCTGCTCTCCTCCAATCAGGAGCAAGTCCTACAGTTTATTGGCTGAACTGGAGGCAGCTGTGTAGAAGCTGTTTTCTTCTCTCCCAGCGCCATATTGTGGGAGAGCAGATGCATAGAATAAGTCTTAATTCCAGTAACTTAGTCTAGTCCGAGTTGCTCCCCACACTCATCTCAGGTAGGAAGTGAGCCCGGTAACCCTTGCCCCCACATAGCAAGTGGATCTGTGTCTCCTGCAGTTCTTGAGGAGCCCCCAGGGCCCAGCACAGCCATGGGCCCCAGGAACACATGATGGTCCCTCTGCACCGACTGCCCACACCCTCTTGGGAGAGGAACCCCTCCCTGGGGAGATGACCCCCTCCTCCAGGATGTCCAGGGACACTGCACAATGCGATTTCTCCATGATTTCCTGCAGTGCTGGTCACCTCCTCAGGGCTGAGAGGAAAGAACCAGCACCCCAGGAATTCTCACTACAGTTTTGCTACAAAAGTCAAAAAAATTAAATTATGAAGACGTTGGGGACTGTTTTCCATTAAGCACAGGTAAAAACTCATCTTTGTAATAAGGTTGGAGTTTTTGAAGGCAGATCAAATAAAGATGAAACTCAGGATACTACCAAAACATCACCAGATATAGAATTCAAAATTTATTTAGGTGCAAAAACTTTTGAAAACCTGTGCATAGTTTGTCCTTAACATACTTTGCCCGTGAATGTTTTGTATCCCCTCTCCTATGCGTGAATTTCAAAAACTGCAACAAATAAGCTCATCCTTTATTTCCATTTTCCATGAGGTTTTCCAAGTCCCTTCAAGTAACCCAGTTCGAGGAAAAACAGAGTTCCCATCCGGACTGCAAAACAGCGTCGGCAAGGACGAGAGACACACCACAGCTCTCCTTCTCATCACTCCTCCCCAGTGCTGGTGGGAGCCTTGCAGACCCATGTGGTTTTAGAAAATTCATCTCCCCCAAGGTAAGTGATGGCCCTGAGGACTCTGTGTCCCCCAGCTCTGCTCAGCAGTAGCCTGAACATGCTGTGGAAAGTCCTATCTTGTCCACGCTGGACTAAAATGAGGAGGCGGAATCTCTGTGGGCACTGCCCCAAGAATTCAATTCAGTGTAAATCCCAAAGGAAACTGCTAAGAAAATGTCTTATTAGACTGTTTTTATTTTTAAAACTATTTATTTGAAAGGTGGAGTTACAGATACAGGGAGACAATAAACACACACGGGTGGAGACAGAGAGAGAGAGGAAAGAGGGGGAGAGAGAGAACTTTCATTCACTGGTTCACCTGCCCTGCCCCCCCCCCCACAAATGGCTACCATGGCTTAGACTAGGCCAGTCTGAAGACAGGCACCCAAACTCCATCCAGGTCTCCCCTCAGTTGGCAATGCCCCAAGTAGTTGGCCATCTTCCTCTGCCTTCCCAGGCACATTAGCGGGGAGCTGGATCAGAATCAGAGCAGCCGGGACTCAAACCAGCCTCCTGATATGGGTTGCCAGTGTCACAGGTGGCAGCTTTACCTGCTATGCCACAGCACTGGCGCCTAAATTCTGAAGAGCCAAGGCGCCTCCATTTTAAAAAGCAGCCTCCATTTTCTGGAGCAGGCCCAAGTTCCTGTAAAAGCAAACATTCAACAGTTACCAAATAAGGAAATGCCCTGGGCCCAAGCCAATCAGGATCAGCCTCGTCCAACCAAGAGCTACCAGGAATGGCACCGTTCAATCTACTGTAGCCCTGTACCCCAAACCCTTGCTGATGTAACACTGCAGCTTTGTCCTTTAAAAACGCTCCTGAACAAAGCTCAGGGCCTTCCTCTGACCTCCACTGCGTCGGTTGGTTAGATGAGGTCCCTGCCGCAGCTTATACTTCCAGAGTAAACCTTGCTTTTGCATTTCGGTGAGATCAAGTCTCTGGTGATTTTTGGGGATTCAGTGATCTGGGCATAACAGTTTCTTTTAAGATTTATTTATTTGAGAGATCCGTGGACAGAGAGGGATTGATCTTCCATCCTCTGGTTCACTTCGTACATGGCCGCAACAGCTAGGGAGGGTCAGTTTAAAGCCAGGAGCCTACGGGGCTGGCACTGTGGTGTAATGGGTTCAGCCAGCGGTGCAGTACTGGCATCCCATATGGGTGCTGGCTTGAGTCTCAGCTGCTCCACTTCCAATCCAGCTCCCTGCTAATGTGCCTGGGAAAGCTGCGAAAGATGACCCAGATGCTTAGGCTGCTTCTCCCACAGTGTAGACCCAGAAAGCTCCTGGTTCCTGCTTCCACCTGGCACTTCCCTTGCCATTGTGGCTATTTGAGAAGTGAACCAGCAGATGTAAGACCTCTCTCTTTGTATCTCTGTCTCTCTCTCTCTCCCTCTCCCCTTCTACTCTGTGTGTCTGTGTGTGTGTGTGTGCATGTCTTGTCTGTTTGTCTGTCTGTATTCCTCCCTCTCTCTCTGTAACTCTACCTTTCAAAAAAATAAATCTTTTTTGCCAGCGCCGCGGCTCACTAGGCTAATCCTCTGCCTTCGGCACTGGCACACCAGGTTCTAGTCCCGGTAGGGGCGCCGGATTCTGTCCCAGTTGCCCCACTTCCAGGCCAGCTCTCTGCTGTGGCCAGGGAGTGCAGTGGAGGATGGCCCAAATCCTTGGGCCCTGCACCCTGGGAGACCAGGATAAGTACCTAGCTCCTGCCATCTGATCAACGCAGGGTGCCAGCCGCAGCACGCCGGCCACGGCGGCCATTGGAGGGTGAACCAATGGCAAAGGAAGACCTTTCTCTCTGTCTCTCTCACTGTCCACTCTGCCTGTCAAAAAATAAAATAAAATAATCAAAAAATAAACCTTTTTAAAAAGCCTAGAACTCCACCCAGGTCTACCACAGGGGTTGCAGGTGCCCAGGTACTTGGATCATATGCCGCTGGTTTCTCAGGTGTGTTAGTAGGGAGCTGGCTTGGAGCCAGGGCTTGAACACGCACTTCAACTATGGGATGCTGGCATCATAAGCAGTGTCTTAGCCCGCTGTGCCATACACCAATCCCAGAACCAAGCTTTCTTTCTCCCTCCAAATCTGATATCAGTGCAGTAAAGGAGTTTTGCTTGTCCTCAGAGAGGTGTCACAGATTTTGTCAAACTTGGTTCACTGGGTGTGGTGATAAATAATCTGCACGTGTGTTGATGTGTTTTATCAAGCTGATGAGAGCCCTTGTACTCAGCTAAAGTCTGCTGGGGACCATGTGCTAATGGGGTGGACATGCAGAACCAGTGACAGCCAGGTTACTCATCAACAGAGAAAGTGTCTACACAATGTCTCTTTAGTGGGGCAACGAGACCCGAAACATCACCCTCACCCGTGGCCAGGAAGGGCAGGGGACACAGGCACAGCCCCCTGGGTGGCCACCCCTGGTCACAGTGCCTGAGCTGGATGAGCTCATAATGCAGGTAGCGTCCATGCCAGGGCTCTGCCGGGCAGGAGACAGAGGTACCAGGAAGAGTTCTCCATCCGGAGGGCTTCCAGTGGGGGCTGTGAATGCCAGGATGGTGGGAGCCCTCTCTCCTGGGAAGGGAGCCTGTGTCTGAGTTGGAGTCCAAGGGACAGAGATGTGAGAGAAGGGGCTGGGGGCGGGGCAGAGAGAGAGAGGGAATGAATGAATGGGGCTGGTCCTGTCCTGGAGATCTGGACCCCAGTTCTAATGCAGGTTTACCATGGCACCCTCAGATCCCATGAGATCCCTCAGTGTCTGCGGATCTTTTGCAGCCCACAAGTAAGTAACTTGTCTTTCTTTTGTTCTCATTCTCTCTGTTGTCTTACTGTTCCTTACACTGGCTGATTGAGAGCATTCTGGGTAATGTAAGTTAGCTGTTGTGTGTGCACTCTGTGAGCTGACATAAAGTATGCCTCTGGAACTGACCTAAAGCTGTCTCTGCAGACTGCTCCCTGGACCCCCTGGCCTGTGGGCAGGCTGCCTCACCCCTCAGACACCTGGGGCTGCCTCTAACCTTGGGCTGTGTGGGTTCTGTTCCCAGCCCTTGGGACGCAGCCCCGCATGCTCATGTGCCATCATGTGTCCCCGCAGCATGCACCTGCACACCTGGAACTATTTACCTGCTTCTCCGCTAGGACTGTGTGAGTGCATGGGGACACGGGGGTTCCCCAAAAGTCTGTGCATGGTGGAGTTAAGCTCGGTCCATACTTTTTTTTAATCCATGCATAATTTTTTCATAATATGCTTTTTTTTTTATTTTTTTTTATTTTTGACAGGCAGAGTGGACAGTGAGAGAGAGAGACAGAGAGAGAAAGGTCTTCCTTTGCCGTTGGTTCACCCTCCAATGGCCGCCGCTGCAGCCGGCGCACCGTGCTGATCTGATGGCAGGAGCCAGGATCCAGGTGCTTTTCCTGGTCTCCCATGGGGTGCAGGGCCCAAGCACCTGGGCCATCCTCCACTGCACTCCCTGGCCATAGCAGAGAGCTGGCCTGGAAGAGGGGCAACCGGGACAGAATCCGGCGCCCCGACCGGGACTAGAACCCGGTGTGCCGGCGCCGCAAGGTGGAGGACATAATATGCTTTTTAATGAATGTTTGGAAGACCCTTTAAAAAATGTTTTTTTCTTTATTTGAGAGGTAGAGTTACAGACAATGAGAGGGAGAGACAGAGAGAGAGGTCTTCCGTCCGATGACTCACTCCACAATGGCCGGAGCCACACTGATCCGAAGCCAGGAGCCAGGAGCTTCCTCTGGGTCTCCCATGTGGGTGCAGGGGCCCAAGCACTTGGGCCATCTTCTACTTCTTTCCCAGCCCACAGCAGAGAGCTGGATGGGAAGAGGGACAGCCGGGACTAGAACTGGCACCCATATGGGATGCCAGCACTGCAAGGATTAACCTTCTGTGCCTCAGAGCCGGCCTCTGAAGACTCTTTATATGCATGACTTTCAAATTTTTTTGCACCAAAATAAGTTTCATTTTTATTTCCATTTTCCATGAACATTTGGAAGTGCCCTTCTATCTTCTTTTTCCATCTTATTTGAAAAGCATACAGAAAGAGAAAGACAAAATATTTTCTATTGGGTGGATCACTCTCCAAGTATCTGCAATAGCCAGGGCAGGCCCAGGCTCAGGAGCTCAGAACTCCATCCAAATCTCCCATGTGGGTTCTGGGACACGGTCACTTGAGCCATTACCTGCTGCCTCCCAAGCTGCACATTCCAGGAAGCTAGAATCAGGAGCAGAGCTACAATGTGAATCCCAACACCCAGATGTGGGTTCAGGGTATCCTAAGTGGCTTCTTAACCACCACACCAGATGCTTACCCCCTCAAGTTATTTTTAATCAGTAAAGAAAATGGAATCACGGAGGCCAGCACTGTGGCGTAGCAGGTAAATTTGCCGTCTGCAGCCCCGGCATCCTGTATGGATTCTGGTTCAAGTCCCAGCTGTTCTACTTCCAATCCAATTCCCTGCTAATGAGCCTGAAGACGGACCAAGTACTTGGGCCCCTGCACCCTCATGGGAGACCCAAAAAAAGCTCCTGATTCTTGGCTTCAGGACAGCCCAGCTCTGCCCATTGCAGCCATCTGGGGAGTAAACCCACAGATGGAAGGTCTCTCTCTCTCTTTCTCCCCCACCCCAACTCTGCCTTTCAAATACATAAACATTTTAAAAATAAGTAAATTCTAAAAGAGACACTTAGGCACAGAGTGCAGGTTTCTGTGAAAACATGAATGGGAGTAAAATTATAAAATCTTTTAATCAGAAAAACATTGGGAGAAGCAGAAAGAGAATGTATGTTCTGCTTTAAAGCCTGTTACAGACCTAAAGTCATGCATTGTTTTGCAGACACAGATATCGCGGTTTTCCAGTCCTGAAACATTGATACGGTCTGATAGAGTCAGAGGCACGGTGCTTGGCGGGTAGCGAGGAAGACTTTGGTGACGTAAGCAGAACGTGGTCCACGCCTCCGTCTCCGAGGGGAAAGGCAGGCGCAGCATCAGACACGGGTGGCAGTGAGTCCCAGCGGGACAGACAGTCTTGGGTGGAAATAAAGAGTTACTAGATACTGTAACACGCTGTGTTGAACTTCTCTCTCTTGCTATTGTACTATCTCTGTACCTAGGCGTTGGACTTTATACTTTTTTCCTAAAAACGCAGCCAGCTCTAGCTGAGAGCCGTGTCCCTGTATCTGTGCCCCAGTTTGCCAGTCAGCACCCATCGAAACACCAGACTCAGGCATGCAAACTGTGTCCATGGACTTTATTATTTTGAAACAACTCTTAAGCAGACAACAGTGTCCAGCTAATACAGGTGTGAGAGGAAAGTCAGCTGCCTTAGGCTCCCTTATGCATGGCTGTGTTAAAAACAGCATCGGCATTTATTGGAAGGGAATGGCTGTGGCCTAAGGTGTAGGCCAGAGACTTAATTACGGGGGACATAGGCTCTCCATGACTGACTTCCTGTCTCTCCTTGGAGCTCCTGTCTCACTGAAAGCTCTGTGCTTTGCTTATCCCCTTCCCTAAAGGCATGAGGCTCATTTCTACCTCTCAGAAGTTAAACACAGCACTTCCTTTCCTTTTCTGGGTCATGTCTAGGTAGCCTGCAAAACTCAGCCAGCACTCACAACCTGTGGGAGGCCTCCCATGAACCAGCGTTTCCCTCCACTGCAAGGTCACACAGTGCTGCCCAAGTCACACACAGTGGTACCCAGGTCACAAAGAGTGCTTCCCAGGTCAGACACAGTGCTGCCCAGGGCACACACAGTGTTGCTCAGCTCACACACAGTGCTGTCAAGGTCACACACAGTGCTGCCCAAGTCACACAGAGTGCTGCCAGGTCAACACAGTGCTGCCCAGGTCATGAGAGTGCCCTGGGAGGAGGGGATCTGCAAAGCTCATCCTAGGACAACAGAAAAGTGGGGGCAGGAGGATGGCCACGGAGAAGAGCAGACAGGGGAAGCCACAGCCAGGGCAGGATCCAGCCCATGGGGAATTCCCCAGGGGGAATGCCAAGTCACAGGCTACGGAAGCCATGGCCAATCTTTCCATCGCAAGACGGTGCCTGTGATGCGCTGTTCTCACTCCGCCACAAGCTCACCAGCCTCGTGGTGTCAGCGTGTCTTGAGGTTGGGGGTAGCAAAGAAGGCAGGCTGGACTTCAGGGTCAGGTGAGGCAGGGGTGCTGGAAGTGGCTGGAAACACAGGAGTGGAGGCAGTGGGTCGGAAGCCCTGCAGATCCTTGGAGCGATGCCTGCAAGGCCCTGGGGAACCCCAGAGATCCTGGGGAACAGGTGACTTCAGAACCCGGGAGGACACCTGGGGACGAGTCCTTCAGTTACGTCATAATTCTCATGATTAAGGGGGCACCTACTGCTTTTACGCTACAAACCACAGAAGGAGAGTGCTCCATGACTCTTGGGTGCTTGGGAAAAAGTGAGTGAGTGGGCACAGACGGTTCCCTGGGGAGTGCATTGATGCATATGAGGCGGCTCCAAAAAGTGAAAAGAAAGAAAACCGAATTAAAGGATGAGGTTATTTTGGTGCAAGAAAATTGAAATTCATTTTTTTTCATAAAACATTTTTCATGAGGTTTTTAAACAAGGTTGCCACGTTTCAGGGCAGTATGATGGTAGACATAAAGACCCTTTGTATATTAGTGCCATATTTTGGAATCGCTTGTTTGATATTTAGCTGAAAATACACTTATTTGTCCTACAGAATACCATGAAGATTAGAGGTAAAGACTATGGGGGTCCCTGGATGAGAGAGCGCCTCCCTAGCCTGCCTCTTGGCTTTTTTCTAGTGAGCTTCTGTGGAACTTGCTATTTGGCACTGTATCCACCAGGGGGCAGAGAAAGACAGGGAATGGAGATTAGAACACGTAATTAGAGAACAGGACTATCCACTTTCAAACATTGTAATCGGGTTCAAAGTCCGCTTACAAAGAGTAATAACTGAGCTATTCTAACTGCTCTTGCTTAAGCCATTCTCCCCACCCCTCCGCATTTGGATTACATTCTCCCATGGATTACCAAATCCATCCCTATACATGTTCCTGTTTTTAAAAAAGAGTGATTGATTTGAAAGGCAGAGTGACAAGGATAGAGACAGAGAGAGATCATCCATCCACAGGTTCACTCCCCACATGGCCACAACAGCCAGGTCTGTGCCAGGCCAAAGCCAGAAACTAGGAATCCCATCTGAGTCTCCCACAAGGGACACAAGCACGCAGGCCACCTTAGGCGCGTTAGCTTGCTTGCTCAGAAGCGGAACAGTCGGGACTTGAAACAATGCTCTGATATGGGATGCCACTGTAGCGAGTGGCGGCTTAACCCGCTGTGCCACAACACCAGCCCACTATTCCTGCCAATTTCCATTAAGGCAAAGCACGCAATTTCCTGCTGAGGAGAGGAAAAGAATTTATTTTTCAAAGTTTCCTACTATGTCCCCTCCTGCAGCACCTCCCAGGTATTGGGTGCAGAGAATATCTCACTCAACTTGGCAGTTTAATAAACTAAGGTCCTTATCTGTTTTGCACAGGCCAACCGCTCAACATCTGTAACTATGACACTGCAGAACAAACTGGAAACTTCGGGAGGCGGGGCGGGGAGGCAGGTTGCAGGGCACGCCCAGAGGCTGCTTTAAGGGAAAGAGGAAATAAGATTCAGAGGGAAGTTCTAGTCGTGGTCTCATGAAGTTGGAGGGCAGAGGATTTTTCGATTGGAGCAATGTGCAGGGACGTTAGAGCCCTCTGTGTGTCACGTGCTTTTCACCCTTTGCCTGCCCCCTTCCCTGACTGCTGACCTTGTTTACCCTGTAACTAACGTTGCTCTACTTCTGCCAGACGTAGCTGGCACCGCTCCTACCCAAGCCGAGATCACATGGCTGACTAGGTCCGACCAGGACATGGTGAGCGCACAGTGTCACATGTCTCGGATTCCATTCGCAGCTGCCTGGAGGGCCGGGAGAGGCTGGGGCTGGAATCCTCGCAGACGCATTCCAGCTAAAACCTGGACTTCTCCAGCCGGGGAATAGCAGCCTTCCAGTCCGCACAGGAAGAAAGCGTATAGCTCACGCTGATGGAAGCAGGACCAAGGGGACACAGAAGTGACTAAGAGAAGGAAAAGATGTTCTTCAAGACATCAGGAAGGAAGGAAGACTCCTACGGTGGAGACGCATGTCCATAACTCTCTTTCAAGCTATGTTGGGGGGGGGGACACAAAAAAGTTCTCATCTTGACCTCGCCCGCTGCTTGGCCTGCAAATGCACATGGGTGTGAGTTGACCTTGTCCAGAGGGATCCAGGCAAGCTGCGTCCTTACTTCAGTAACTCTAGAACACGGGGATAGCCCAAGGCACTATTTGCTAACAGTACTCATCAGACAGCTGCCCAGGTGTCCCAACCCTCCTTCATTGAACCTTCATAGAACTCTAGGAGTTAACAGCTCGCCCTGCCCTGTATCCCTCATACCCCAGCGCTCTCACCTCTTTGTCCTTGTCACTTAGACCAGGAGACTGTCACTGTCCTTCCCCTCCACTCCACCCACTGCCAGGCCACAAAGGTGCTCCCCTCTTAGAGAATCAGAGAAGGTGTCCTGTAGGAAGAGACTCCTCCAATCCCACCCACCAGAAGGGGGAGGAGTCAGCGTAATTCGGGCTCCCCGGAGTGACAGCAGCATAGACAAAGGCTGAGCAGGGCGGCGAGCGTGGTGCATTGGGACCTGGAATAAGCACAGGGTGTTTGCACCAGAGCTGCAGAAGGTGGCGGAAGATGAGCCTAAGGAGGCTCGAAGGGTCCTCCAGGTCTTGGAGCACCCAGCTGAGCGCTTGTTAGACATGCAGAATTGCAGGTCCGATTCCGGGCGGATTGAACCAGAACATGCATTTTGCCAGGCCCAGGTGACCTGATGCACCCCCAAGTGGGAGAAGGCCTCTTCCAATGGCCCCGGGCAGCTCAGACTTGAGAGGAGTAGGAAGCCTCTGAGAGAGGCAGCGGGCGAATCCCACGCGAAAACATCATTCTCGCTGTGAGGTGACTTAGACACCAAGTGGGTGACAAGGAGGCCAACAAGAGGCTACTACAATGGTCCTGGCAAGAGATGGCCTCTCCCCTCATTGGGCAGTGGGTGTCAGGCGTGGAGACAGGACCAGATTCGACTGACATGGGGAGGGAGGCCCTTCTGTAAGGCGTGGTAGCAGAGGCTGCTTGAAGAAGTGCTGGGGTTTCTCCCCAGTGCCCCGCCCACTGGTGCTGAGGCGGGGCGGGGCTGCGGAGCTGCTGGTGCATCCGGGTGGGAGGAGGCAGTATCAGTGGGCGTGGGAGGCTGACACTCCCTCTGCCTGAGTATGTTGCCTAATGAAGAAAGTGAGCAAACTGGTTTTCACACAGGCCTCACGTGTGTCCATTCGGTGCCTGGTGCTCAGCTACCCCCTGCCTCAAACGAAGCGCCCCTCCAGTTTGAGCACGTGCAAACCTGTATGCCTGCCCTGGGTTCTCCAGGGGGAAATCCCGCAGCCTTGGGATGGAGCCAGGACAATTGTGGTCAGAAAAATCTGACAGTCAAAACCGTTTCTCTTCCCACGTTAAAAATATCAACAAAAGGGAGTGGCTAAGAACTGACAGGCACACTGGAGGTCTGGACAAACCCTGCTGTAGGCCAAGAATCCCCCTCTTCACTGGCAAAACGCTGCCTAGAAGCTAGGTTCGCTAGGGAGGCTTCCGCTGCTGGAACAGAGCAACAGCCTGAAGGAGTTAAGGATCCCAGGGAAAGACATCTGGATTTCTTTTAATGCCGGCATACGGCTAATAAATGAGGCAGGCCAGTTTCCCGGGGATGCATGCTGAGGGAAGACGTGTTTCCCATGAATCAACACACATTAAGGCATCTACTTTAGGATACAGCTGCGACAAGATGGGGGGATGGGGAGGAGGGTGGGGAGGTGCGCAGGTGTCAGAGCCTGCAGGCTAAGCTGCGGCAGAAGTCGCTCAGCCCTGGACTCCGACACGGCAAGAGTTGGAAGAAGTGGGAGCTGGCATTTGGCCTGGTAGTGAAGACCCCAGCGCAGAGGCCCATATCCCACACCGGAGAGCCTGGCTTTGACACCTGGCTCCGGCTTGCGACTCTGGCTCCTTGTTATGGCAGACCCTGGGCGAGCAGGTGATGGCTGCAGTTCTTGGGTCCCTGGTTTTTGTTTCTGGCTCCAGTTTGGCCTGGCCCAGCCACAGCCACTGCAGGCATCTGGGGGAAATGAACCAGTAGATAGGAGCTCTCTCAGCCTCTCAAATAAAAAAAAAAAAAAAAAAGAAAAGAAAGAATTGTTCCAGTGCTGGGCACCTTAGGAAACCTCCCCAGCCACACTTCAGCCACATTGCACTCCTGCAGCCACTTTCCAGGATAAATGAATAGGGCTCCCGAGGCTGGTGAATGGGAGGGAGACCCTGGGCCTGACACCGCCCTCACCGGCGAAGATGCTGCTAGAACCTTCCACCCTCCATCCACCTGCTCTGCCCCAGCAACTGCGGAGAGCATAGCAGGTTTCTCTTTAGATTATGGTGCCGTGAAAGGAAACAGCAGCTAGGGTTATGGATGGAAACAGAGAAAGAACATTTCAGGGCCTGTGGCATTCACTACCGTCTGTGGTAGCACCAACAAGTGCAAACAGTTAAGCCTGTGGCGGAGAGGTTCGTCGCACTGCGGGTTGCACAGATTATTATTCACGGGCACCACACTGCGGAGGGGAAGGAACAGCAGAGAAGGTGACCCAGGTGAGGAAAGGCCTGGAATCAGAAGATCCAGCTCAGCCCCTTCCAGTGCACGTGACCTCAGGCAAGTTAACGGATCTCTGAGCCTTCACGTTTCTCATCTAATACAGAACAGAACAAACTAGAACTATTCAGACGGAACTGCCCTGATCTTTCCACCCTGGCTACCCCAGATCCACCCACATCTAATCTAATCTAATTCCATCTCTCCCTTGTGCAACAAGGAGCATCTTACGGACTACCAGTTTCTGCTTAGCCACGGGGGGAGCCTGGCACCCTCTCCAGAGTGCAGCCTTCGTTTTTTTCCTAAAACCGTCACTTTGTCTCTCTGCTGGATCGTTGTCAGTAACACTATGCTCCAGTATCGCCCCACTTAAAAGCCTCCACCATGTGCAAGACAAACCTCGGAGTCAGACGCCTTTCTCCAGTTACCGTCCACTGGTCCGGTTCCGGCACGGCAGAGAAGAGCTCTCTCCTTCTTCCCGAGGACTCCAGCCTCCGTCCTCCCTCCTGCGCATGCCCAGTGATGCGAGTGGCCACTGCTTCCCTCTGTCCCCAGCCTTCCCCACCTCTCAGTGCTTGCCTCTCTCAGCTCCAGGTGCGCCACCCCCATCGACTTGCAAACAGCTTTCAAATCCTCTCCACCTGTATCTCCAGCCACCAGCCCGGTTCAATTTCTCATCATGCACTAGGCTGTCCTTACCTGGTCTCCACGCTTCGACTCTTTGCAGAGCAGCCAGGAGGTGTCTTCAAAAAGGGAAACTCAGGGAAAGCTATTCCTTGACTCAAAATCCTTCAATGGGAGTCGAGGTTGTAGCACGGTGGGTTAAGCCACTGCCTGCAATGCTAGCATCCTATAGCTGCTCCACTTCTGATGCAGCTCCCTGTTAGTGGCTTGGCAAAGCAGCGGACGATGGCCCAAGTGTTTGGGTCCCTGAAACCTATGTGGAAGACCCAGATGAAGCTCCCAGCTGCTGGTTTTGGCTTGGCTCAAGCCTGACCATTGCGGCCATCTGGAGAGGGATCTAGAGGGTGGATGATCTCTCTAGTGTTCTTTCAAATAAGTAATTTTTTTTTTAAGAGATAGGGATCAAAGCCATTTGAACTACAACTTAGAACTGCCAGCCCCAAGCAATGCATTTGTCGGGAATTCACTGCCCTGGGGAGAGCGGAAGGAGCCACGCTCCACAGCACCAGGCTGAGTCCAGTCTCTGGGGCCAGACTGCTAAGCTCAGATTCATCTGGGCTCAGATGAGGATCGAAGTAATTGTGTGCTTTGATTTCCTCATCTAGAAACTGGGGGTAAGGGCAGCACATGGCCCCAAAGTGTGTAAATATAAACTATTAACCCATATAAATGTGTCTGGCAAGGGGTGGGCATTTGGTGAAAAAGTAGTTTAGGGTGCTGCTCGGAACACCCACATCCCACTTGGGTTCGGGTCCCAGCTCTGCTTCCTGCTATTTTGCACCCTGGGAGGCTGCAGGAGGTGGTTCAAGTATTTGGGAACTGCCAGCTGCATGGGAGACCCAGGTAAAGTTCCAGGCTCCCAGCTGCAGTCTGGCTGTGCAGGCATTGGGGGGTGAATCGGTGGACAGACGATCTCATCTGTCTCATTCAAATAAAAATTAAAATAAATTTAAAAATCTTAAAAACATGTCTGGCATGTGACAACTTTATACATGTTAGTTATTATCCCAAGTAATCTAAAATAGAGAATGGGAGAAATATTTTGTTGAAAATAATTATTTTATTTATTTGAAAGACAAAGTTAGAGAGAGAGGTAGGTCCAGAGAGAGAGTTCTTCCATCTGCTGGCTCACTCCGCAAATGACCTCAACAGCCAGAGCTGAGCTGATCTGAAGCCAGGAGCCAGGAGCCAGGAGCTTCTTCCGGGTCTCCCATGTGGGTGCAGGGGCCCAAGGACTTGGGCCATCTTCCACTGCTTTCCCAGGCCATAGCAGAGAGCTGGATCAGAAGAGGAGCAGCCAGGACTTGAACTGGTGAACGCATGGCATGCCGGCACTGTAGGCCGGGGCCTTAACTCACTGCGCCACAGCGCCGGCCCCTAAATTGCTTTTCTGAGATGAGATAAACGAGGGTGTGTCCCAGCTGGGCCTGGGGTGGGCACAAGCTGAGCTCTGGGGGCAGTAGGGGGGTCACTGCTGGACCTGCCTTCCCTATCTGGGACTCCCAGCCCAGACTCCACCAGGAGACCAGCTCTCCTGGGTGTTGGGGACAGAAGCTTAATTCCCAGGGAACTGGGTAGAAGAGGGTGCTGCTTCACAGTCAGGCATACAGACATCTTGTAGTCAGTTCTGTTTTCTGCTCTGGTTGGAGAACAGGTTTGAGACAGTCACTGACTGGCGTTTGAGGTGCGGGTGGACAGTGCTGGTGAGAGCAGCACTGACCCCAGACAGTGTACCAGGAGAGTTCAGAATCATGAGGTTTGCTTTGTGTAGCAGGGTAAGCAGCCACTTGCCATGCCAGCATCTCATCTGAGAATGGATTTGAGTCCCAGCTGCTCAGCTTCTGATCCAGTTCCCTGCTCTAACGCACCTGGGAAGGCAGCAGCAGATGGCTTGAGTGCTTGGGCCACTGCCACCTATATGGGAAACCTGGATGCAGTTCCTGGTTCCTGGCCCAGTCCAGGCTGGTGCAGCCATTTGGTAAGTGAACCAGCGGATAGAAGGTCTCTCTGTATTTATATATATCACACTGCCTTTCAAATAAATACATTTTAAAAAATTAAAAGTTTTTAGGGATTCAAATCCAAGACTATGAAAGAACTTCCATAGCTCAAGAACAAAAAACCCCAAAGAACCCAATTTTTACAATGGGCAAAAGATTTGGATAGGCATTTCTCCAAAGAAATACAAGTGGCCAACAAGCACATGAGAAAATGCTCAACATCACTAATTATGAGAAAGTGGAAAGAAAGCAAAACCACAATGAGATAGTGCCTCACATTGGGTGGCTATTACCAATACACCACCACCTAAAAACACCCCAGAGAGCAAGAAGTGCTAGTGTGGACGTGGAGAGGTGGGAAGCCTCGCACACTGCTGGTGGAAATGTAAAATGGCATAGTCACTATGGAAAACTGTATGGCAGTTCCTCAACAAAATTACACCTAGGATTCCCACGTGAGACAGCAACTCCGCTTCTAGGTCTATGCAGAAAAGAAAGCAAGGACTCAGAGACGTGCACAGTGTGCACACGCAACATTATTCACAGTAGCCGGAAGGCAGGAACAACTCAGGAGTCTCCCAGGGAGGGAATGGCTAAACAACGTGTGGCTATAAACACAGTGCAATATCACTTGGTGTTAGGAAGGAAGGAAATCCTGGCACGTGCTACGACACGGATGAACCTTGAGGAGACTGTGCTAACTGAAATAAGCCAGTCACAAAACGACAGATAAGGTCCCACTTATGCGAGGTACCTAGAGCAGTCAAATTCAGGGCTCCAGAAAGCAGACGGTGGTCGCCAGGGGCCAAGGCAAGGGGAGAATGCGGAGTTGCTGGTTATGAGCACAGACTTTCTGTTTTGCAAGACGAAGAGAGTTTTGTGAATGCAGGGCACTGATGATAGTACAGAAAGTAAATGCACTTAATTCTACCGAGCTGTCCTCTTAAAAACGTGGCTAGGATGGTAACTGCACGCGTGTCCTTTCACCATAAACTCCCCGAACCCCAGCTCATTATCAGCCTCCTTGCAAGAGGAGTTTTGTTTAACATTTCAAGTATTTGTTCAAAGAGTTTACTTAATGGAGATCTTCTCCTTTCTAATGGTGCTAAGGGAGGCAAGAGAAAGTTACGCCTGCTCTCAACACCTCACACTTCCATCAGAGCAAGAGAGGAAGGGGAGCGTGAAAAAGGGCTTCCTAACAAGAGAGGCAGAGGGACTGAGAGCCTTACTGTGGCTTCAGCACTAGTCCCCGCGGAATCTGGAGGAGGGACTTTGGGAGGTGACCTGTCATGGGGGCTCCGCCTTCTCAGCCTGGGTAACCCACTCATGGGCTAATGGATCAATGGGTTGTCCAGGGAGGGAGGTGGTAGAAAAGCCAGGCTGGCCATCTGTCTCCATGTGACACTCTGCTCCGCCCCAGGACCCCGAGGAGCTCCCACCAGTGAGAAGACCCCTCCCAGACGCCAGCAATGGGCTCCTGGACTTCCCAGGCTCCGGAACCCTGAGCTACATAAACCTCTTGTCTTCACAAATCACCCAGCCGCAGCAACAGAACATGCATGAAGACAAGTGCACAGGGTGTGAGCTCCAGAGGCAGGAAATAAACAGCACCATGGCAAACACAGCATTTGAGGGAGGGAAGAAGACGGACTTCAACACGACCAGCTTGGAAGACTGTGGAGTTGGACTTCAACATGACCAGCTTGGGAGAAATCTACAGAAAAGAATAATCTTGAATGTGGTAGGGAGTAGGGGAAAAACAGAGGAAAAGAGAGAGGCTGGCTGTTATAAAGAGACATCTTCTACAATATTTCTACAGTAAGAGAATTACTAAAGCAAAGAATTCAGGATTCAATTCACCACGGTACTCTTAAGTACAGCCAGTGTCTCCTGAAATGCAGCCTTACAGAGAAGAAAGTACATTCCCAGAAATACCCATCTTATTCCCATCGTGATTTTCATCTCCACAATACAGGAATGTGGCCACAGACACCCTGGCAGGAGGCTTGGGTCGCTGTCTCTGGATGAGCCAAGGTGACGGGGTGCGAGGGATTTGAACCCCTGGGCCAGTCTTCCTCTTCCCCTGTGCACACCACAGCTGTCCCGGGTGTTAAACCAGACATCAAAAGAGATTCTTCACTCACTTCAAATGCAGAAAGATTTATTTTGGTTTCCTTCATTGTTTTTGGAAATTCTGTTTTGGTTTATAAAACATAGAAATAGCCAACACTTAAAGCAAACATTCAAAACCCCAATGTGACAAATTATTGACTTTTTGTGCAATTAAGAATACATATATGAAGTTAGGCTACCAAATAGTGTTATTACAATGACAATTCATTAGTGCAAACCCTGTTGTGCTTGTGTAACACATGTTCTCTCACAAATCCAAAAACAACTGCTTTAAGTGTATAAATGAAAGCTCAATCCAGTCAAAAGTGGCAAAGATTCGCAATATGGTGAAATGCTGTTAATTTCCCAAATTAACTTAAAAAACAAAAACAAAAACAAAACCTTGAGAAGTTAATCCCAGGAAATGATTTTTCCTTATTTCTACACCCTAGAATTTTGGCTTGTCAAATACATTTCATAGAAATCAGGTAGCATTGTGATATTCAAGAACATTTGCTTATTACTGTCCATTTCAAGTACCCAAGTGTATCTAGTCCCTTAATATTTTCAAAGACATGCTTTGCCTGAGAGTTTTTTTGGGGGCAGAAAAGCACGCGAATCACAACATGATCTTTTGATATGAAAACCACATTAGAAATCCGTTGGCCATTACAAACAGAGTGCTTCAGTGAAGAGAAAGCGGACAGTTGTTTCGCCATCACAGCTGAGCGTGGTTGAGCCAAGTAAGTCTTTCTTCCTTGAAATGCTTGTCTTCACTGTAGAGTCTAAGGCAGATTTTTCAGTAGCCCCTGGGGCGGGGCGGGGCGGGGCGGGCCGGAGGGAGGGGGCGGGCCCGGAGAGCAGAGCCTGAGTGCATTCAGTGGTGTGAGAGAGCCTAGAGCTGCTCTCCTGAGAGTCGGTACCTGCCCTGAAGAGCTGGGCGTGTCCTCAGGTCACTGGGAACCTCACGTTCCAGCAGGGGACTCTGGACCCCTTAGGAATCACAAGGGCCTTGGGAGTGCACAGGAGATGGGGATGGGAAGAGAAGGTGGCAGGGATTAAAAAAAAAAAGAAAAGAAACCTCTGGTCCTCTTGTGACACGCGGCAGCCAGGATGGCCGTTCTGTGTGAAGGGGACGGCTCCCCTCCAGGGCACTGCACTCTTCGGAGCAGCAGACAACTGCAGAATCTGCAGGCAGTAGCAGGTATCTCAGAAAGAGCAAAGTCCTAACCCCGCGGTTAGAAAAACAGGGAGACAGAGTGTGGACCTTTGTAACACGGAGCAAGTCTCAAATAACTTAGCACACTGATAGCTTCCCCTTTGCAATGTTTAAGGCTCACTTTGGAAATTGTGTATCACCATGAACATGGCCTGCAGCACGAGGTGACTGTAAGGCAGTGTTCCACTTCCTCTAGCATTCCTATGACAAGAACCCGAATGGACAATCAAGCACAAATGTTTCCTTCCCCACGCTTGCTGTAGTCAAAGTTACCATCACGAAGGCCAGCAGCAGAAGAGACGGTGGAGGTGTGCCATTTCTTCTGAGCGTTCTTCCTCACCCTAAACCTTGATGGTGGAATAGAGTTCATCGATCTGTGACCTGAAATAGTTCCGGAGCTCTGGCCTTTTTGCCTTCATCGTTGGAGTCAGAAGGCCATTGTCGATGGAAAATAATTCATTGTGAAGAGCAATGCCTTTGATCTGCAAACAAACAAGGCTGTTACAAAGGGAGAGGACAGGCCGGTGCCACAGCTCACTTGGCTAATCCTCCTCCTGTGGCGCTGACACCCCGGGTTCTAGTCCTGGTTGCTCCTCTTCCAGTCCAGCTCTCTGCTGTGGCCTAGGAAGGCAGTGGAGGATGGCCCAAGTGCTTGGGCCCTGCACCCACATGGGAGACCAGGAGGAAGCACCTGGCTCCTGGCTTCAGATTGGCGCAGTGCACTGGCCATAGTGGCCATTTAGGGGGTGAACCAACGGAAAGAAAACCTTTCTCTGTCTCCCTCTAATTCTGCCTGCCCCCCCCCCAAAAAAAAAAAAAAAAAGGGAGAGGACAGACGCAACCCAGTCTGAAACACACTAGGCCCGTGGAGGCATAAACACCCTTGCAGACACCCAACCCCTCCCCTCACTTTGGCCAGGCTGCATGTCTTTAACAAAGCACAGGGGTCCTGCTCCTAGGAGAGGAATCAGGACTGCATGTTGGCTATCAGGAAACAAGAATTCGGAAGCTTGGTTAAAGAGTCCTTCCCTCTGGGGCAGGCATTTGGTGCAATGGTGAAGTCCCCACCTGGGCACCCACATCCCATACTGCAGTGCCTGGTTCAAATCCCGGCTCTTCTACTTTCTGTGTGGCTTCCTGCTAATGCATACTCTACTCTAGGAGGCAGTGCATGATGGCTGAAGCATTTGGGTCCCTGCAAGCCATGTGGGAGACCCAGACTGAGGCTACTGGCTTTGGCCTGGTGCAGCCCTGGTTGTTGTGGGGGTCTGGGGAGTGAACCAATGGAAGGGAGCTTTCTGTCTCTGCCTCTTTTAAAAAAATTAAAATAAAAAATTTTAAAAAACCCACACCATCATTCACGCCTCATTTATTTCTTTAGATCACCTCATCTTCTATAATATACTCGTTTTAAAAAATGTTTGAGTCAAACCTTTGTTGTACAAGAATTCGTGCGCTTGGGTGACAGTCGTACCTGTTCAAATGGCTTTAGACCAGCCTCCTTGCCAAGTCTCACCATGTCTTCCAGGATAGCTTTTTTGACGTCCTAAGAAAGTAAGAAAAAGCAGGTACTTCCTCTGCTGGGGCTCCGCACATTTGCAGGAACACAGAGCGTGAAGACAGGACGCCGAGGCAGACTGCATGCTCTGAGCCTCACCTTATTTCTGCAGAGTTCTTCCACCGAGCCTTCGAAGCCTTTCTTCCGGGCCCAGGGACACAACGTCTCCACATCCGGCACCACGATCGCTATGAGAAACGCCTGTAACCCACACAAGCCAGTCGTGTCAGGGCTGGATGCACACGCTCCCAATCAGCAGTTTGTTCTTTCTCTGCCTCACGGAGCCCTGGGAGGGTCTGCCCCCTCTCCACAGGAGGAGCTCCTGGCTCTAAGGTGCAGCTGAGACCAGGAATTCTGCAATTAATGTTTTAAAAGAACCACTAGAAATCAAAACCCAACAGAACCCTAATGTTTATTTACTTCCAGTGTGTGTCTCTGTATGTGTTTACATGCATGTGTATAATATAAAACAGGGTCAGAGAGGGCCGGCGCCGCGGCTCACTAGGCTAATCCTCCGCCTTGCGGCGCCAGCACACCAGGTTCTAGTCCCGGTCGGGGCGCCGGATTCTGTCCCGGTTGCCCCTCTTCCAGGACAGCTCTCTGCTGTGGCCAGGGAGTGCAGTGGAGGATGGCCCAAGTACTTGGGCCCTGCACCCCATGGGAGACCAGGAGAAGCACCTGGCTCCTGCCATCGGATCAGCGCGGTGCGCCGGCCGCAGTGCGCCGGCCGCGGTGGCCATTGGAGGGTGAACCAACGGCAAAGGAAGACCTTTCTCTCTCTCTCTCTCTCTCTCTCTTTCTCTCACTATCCACTCTGTCAAAAAAAAAAAAAAAAAAAAAACAGGGTCAGAGAAACAAACAGGTGTTGGATAACTCTAAAATTAGAGAAAGAAAATTTATATAGATTCATTTTCTGAAACTCTAGTACCTCGTCCTTTACAATCTAGCAGTAATAAAGTTAAATAAAAATCAAAACCATGGCAGGATTCTAAAGCAAAGCAAATAAATGCAATCTAAAAACGGGCACATTTGCCAATGTAAGAAACCATCCTTCTAAAGTAATTATCAAATCTCAAGATTTGTTGTCAAATGATTCACTTGCAGGAGATCAGATCCCCTTCTCTTCCACATCACCGTCTATGCAGCATTTTGGCAAACACACGTTTCACTGCAACACTGCAGGTTTCAACTTTTTGTATTCTCAGTCCACAAATACCATTTCCTCAAATGTGATTTAGGAGGCAAATCTTATCATATCATAAATATCATAAGTCAACTAGGCTTCATGCATTTGGAAACCTTAGACTTTCTTATGATCCACATCAACATTTCCTTCATAGTTAGAAACACACAGTACCCGCCCCCTGAGTATCTTTATTCAACTTCCTTGTTACATCAGGCCATGCCAGGTAAGGTGAAAACATGGAAATTAATGAGAAAAACTGCTCTTCTGCATAGGAGATGCCAAGCAGCGAGACCTAACAATATGTCAAGGGTATTCTGGCACATCAGATGTGGAAGTCACCGTATCCTGCTCAAACTTCCAATCCCACTTAATGCCCTGGAGCTTGAGGCACTACAACGCCCAGCAGCAGAGTTCCCAACCCGGAGAGCACATACCTGCAAGCTTTCTCCGTGGACAAACACCTGGGCGACGGGCTCACTTCGCAGGTAGATGTTTTCAATCTTTTCGGGGGCTATGTATTCTCCTTGTGCCAGCTTAAATATGTGCTTTTTCCTGTCGATAATCTTCAGGGTGCCATTCTGTTTATGAGAGGGAAGGGGGCTCTGAGTGGGTGTGTGGCTGCTGCCCCTGGGATCCACCACAACACAGTACAAGGTAACTGACAGGCACTGAAGTTGAATCCCGACAACATCTTGAAGAAAGCTCGTTATCATTTCATCTCACGGGGAGGGAAACCAGGGCTGGGAGAGATGAAGTAACTCACGCAGGGCCAACCAGAGAAGAGCCTCCAGAGCCCATGCTCACTCCCTGCTCGGCCCCAGTGGCGTGTCTGCTAACGAGCAGTGCTCTGCCTGCTTCCTTTACTCTGGCCGTGCCTCTGAATCAGGTCCACATGGGCCTGGTCACCAGCAGAGTGCCATTCCTTCAGAGCAGGGAAAGACTTCTCTGTCCATGGTGCTCTGCGGCAGAGACCGCCAAGGTCAAGACGTGTTTCCTCTGTGGGCCGAATTTCAGCTTCCTCTCCCACTGTTGTGGAGGATACTCCTGGCCCTGTGGGTCAGCTGACTCCCCAAAGAACTTTGGGAATGCTCACTAGCATCCTAGGAGCACACTGGCCAATTGCCAGGTAGCAAGACCCCAACCCCACCCCCAAGCCAGCCCTACCCTGGGGCCATCAGTATGTCCCTCAAATGCATCTTTTGGGACGTTCCCAGGGTTCTCTCATTCCACGCCAGTTCTCCATTTTCAAAAGGAGTGAACTGAGAGCCAGAGAAACAAGGAGATGCCTTCATCGGACCCAGAGCAGGAAACAAAGCTGGCACTTGGCTCCTTCTGAGCCTGAAGAGGGACTTAATGCATTTCTGAATAGGCGAGGTATCAGGAAAGCTGAATTAATTTTGGGGGGCATTTTTCTAGTCAATAAAAATTCCAGAGGATTAAGCACCTTAAATCTACATGAATTTGCTAATGTGCAATAAAAACTACAAAAGCCAATTTAATGTTTGTAATTCAACACATTAAAAATGGTTCTGCGGCTAAACTCACAGCAGTTGGCCTAATCCATGAAACACCCCTTTTTACAATGAACTGACAAACCAAAGAAACACATTTATTCCCACATATTTGCGCATCGCATACTCCTGGCAGGCTACAATTCCCCCCGTATCTAGTTTCAGGCCCCAGTGTCAGGGCAGAGCAGGGACACTGTAAAAGGTCACTTTGATTTCCATGGATGTGGCAACCAGAGTTCATGTTAACCATCAAATCTAAACACAGGGGTTCCAGGTGAGAGAAGACCCTAAACAAGTGTGCTAGGAGCATCACCCTGCCTCCTGCAGAAGTGGGACAACCTGCACGGCCCCTCCCACAAGGAGAAAAGGAAACACAACACAGAGGGTGCCCCTGGCATGCAGCGGGCTGGGCTGCACCCGGAGATTCTCTTTCCCACGGTGGAACCAAACTGTGAACACGGGAGGTGACAACTTACTGGCAACCATTTTCCAATGTCCCCCGTGTGTAACCAGCCATCTTTATCCAAAGCTTCTGCTGTTTTCACTGGGTCTTTCAAGTAGCCCTGAAATACGTTTGGCCCCTTCACACACACCTAAAACCAATCAACCAACAAAAGATGCCATTTTAACAATTACTGCAGTTCCTCCAAAGAAACCTGGTGTTGTGTGTGTGTGCCCCAAACTTTGGCGAGAAGCCTTGAAGCCCAGGACCAGAGGGAGCTCTCATCAGGGTCTTGCAGGCAGCTTCAATGCCCCAGTTCCCAGTTTTAATAACCTCAGCTGCAGTCAAATTGCAGGGCTAACGCCCACAGGGGATGAAATGGCTGTGACATCATGAGGCTTCCCCCCCCAGTAACTGCTGGGTATCCAGGGCAATTAGCAGACGGGAGATGTGCCCTGAGGCCCTGGGTCCCTGAGCCTCTGCATCCCGCTCTGGCTCCAATCCCAACCGCGTGTGGCAGAGGGCGGTGGTCATCAGTGCTCCCGTCCCCACCCCTGCAGAAGGCCACAGAAATATGCCTTCCCGGAGAGGCCTGTCTGACTCCCAGATGGCCAATACAGACAGGCTCCACCTCCCCACTAAGCCATGCTGGGAAATGGCGCTGCCTGGAACGGCAGCTACTGCGGGAAATGACCCACGGGGCTCCACTCACCTCGCCCTCGCCCTTGGCAGCCAGGTAGTTCATTTCCTCCACATCGACCAGTTTGATAAAATTGCAAGGCATTGGGGCACCCACGTGGCCTGCATATTGAAGGAGAGAGTGATTATGCCTATGGGGACTGCTGGCACTCCCAGGGCAGCCACTTGACAGAGACAAGCTGGGCATTAAGGGCAGCTCGGGAAATGCCTGGTTTGTGCAACTGGGGCCATCCTCGCTCTGGTAAAACAATTTAGCTGAGTTGACCCCTAGCATGGAGACAAAACATCCAAAAAGGCTCCTAGGAGATTTCCTAATGTTTGATGCACTGAGTCATTCTTCAGAGTGTAAGTAATTCAGCTGCTCGGTTTAAGGGCTACTCCGAATATCTGGAAACAAACCTTCTAGAACTTTCACCTGGCTCCCCTATCTGACTGCTTTGCCCATGACCTGTCCCCTCCTGTTCGCCATAACAAGGACACAATGGGTACAGCTTCAGGGGACCCTGATTACTCACAAACACACCAGCTGGCTCTGATCAGATGGCCTTCGTTTCCTTAAGGACAGATTCACATTTAGTAAGAGAGGACAAGGCTTGTTTTCACAGCCACCTTGAGTCTCCTGCCAGTGGGTGTTCATTTGAGCTATCTTTCCAAAAACCAAAGTAATGGATATTACACACTTGGGAGTGTCACATGGGCCCGCATTGTTTGCCACACTGGCATCCCACTAGGAGTACTGGTTTGAGTTCCTGTTGCTTGCTTCTGAGCCAGCTTCCTGCTAATGCACCCAGGAAAGCAGCAGAAGATGGCCCAAGTACTTGTGCCCCTGCACCCATGTGGGAGACTCAGATGGAGTTCCAGGCTCCTGGCTTTGTCCTGGCTCAGCCCTGGCTATTGAGGCCATTTGGGGAGTGAACCAGCGGACAGAAGATCTTGATCTTTTTCTCTTTCTCACTTTGCCTTATAAATGAACAAATAAATAAATAACTCTTAAAAAGTATCCTAAATAGTTCTTCTTATGTTTTAATAATTTTAGCTTACAGAGGTCTCTATTCGAAATTCTCTGTAAGGAACCAGGGTTAAAAATTAAACACCATGAAGAAGGCTCATAGCCTGTGAGCCTCAACCCCAGTAGAATTATGGTATGAGATGTGCTAGACCCAGGGCTTGCGTTGTGCCGTAGTGGGTTAAGCCAGCACCTGCAATGCCAGCATCCCATATGGGCACCTGTTCGTATCTTGGCTGCTCCATTTCTGATCCAGTTGCCGGCTAACAGCCTGGAAAAAGCAGTGGAAGATGACATTCTTGGGCCCCTGCCACCCACATGATAGACCCCGATGAAACTCCTGGCTCCTGGCTTTGGCCTGGCCTAGCACTGGCCATTGCAGCCATCTGGGGAGTGAGCCAGTAGGTGAAAAATCTCTTTCAAATAAATAAATAAATCCTTCTCAAAAAAGAAAACCCGAGAACCTATGTTCCTAAATGGTGCGCATATTTATAACAAGTCAGGAATATGTACTTATCAACGTGGCACAGCAAAGCAGGGGAGTTCTGCAGTCAGATGCGGGTTGGAATCCTAGCTCTGAAGCAAAATGCTGTGTGAGCCCTTATGCACTACATCCTATTTAAGCAACACCCTGATGTCCTCTCAGAGCTAAGAGTACATATCCTACAGGGATCACAGGGATGTTGGTGGACGGCACTCCTATAACACACACCAAAGCACCCAACCCAGAACCTAGTCCAGGACAGGTGCGCAGTTACTTCTGTCTATCCGCCCCCTATAGCCCTTTGAGAAAAAGGTCTCGTGTTTACTCCTGTCCTGTGCCCAGTATAAACTTAATAACTAGCTGTGGATTAAAACTACCAGCAAACAATGAGGTTCTAACTCATTACCCAGCTCTGCTGGGCCAGACATTCTCAATCAGGTGTAAAGGGCACCCTTTCCTGAGGGTGGCTTTAGAGCTGGGCAAAACTTCATCAGCCACAGGGCACCTTTCCCCAGCTCCCCGACTTCCAGGACCGTCTGCCCCGAGGCCTAATTATGTGGGACAGGGCACTTGTTCAACTCTTTCAATGAACCAGTCAATGATCAGTCTGTCGACTCCCAACCATTCCAATAACCTCATTAGCATAGTAAGACTGCAGCAAAGGCTCCCGCCGTCTCACCTGCTGTCCAGTCTCCAGGCACGCTCAGGCAGCACCCGGCTGTGCACTCGGTCTGTCCGTAGCCTTCATAGAACTGTGTCACCAAGAGAGGAAAGACGATTAGCAAGCAAGAGCCTTACCTTTGCTGAAAGTGCACAAGTGATTAAGTGCCACTAACTGCTGAGTGATGGCTGTCTGGGAAGTCTCTTCTCAAATTCTCTGCTTGGTGACTCTGTCTGTCCAAGAGCACAACACGCCTTATGGCAGCAGCCTAACACCCTTGCTCCCACAACAACTACCTGTCCACGTCCATCTTCTACTTCACTTCCTGTGCACAGCAAAGGAGAAGCCCAATGTAGCAGGTCACGGTCTGCCCTGGAGTGCACGTGCCTTGTCAGGTCACAGGCGTGCCTTACACATCCTGTCTGCACCACGTCTTCCCTACTCCTTTAAAGTAAGTTTCTGGCCTGGTGTGCAAGTACATGTATCACTCAGGACCACTCCCCTGCCCCATGCCTGTCTCTAAAGGCTTATCTTATGCCTTACCCTGGAAAAAATAACACAGATGGTGAACACAACACATATTCCCTGCCTAGGATAAGTAAGGTTTATACGTTTATGTCCCTAAACCCTCTAGTATTAACATATCCTCCAAACAAGAAAAAGATAGGTACACAAGGCAGGGAGTAGGGAGAACTGAAGAGATGGTGGCCAAAGGACACGGAACTTGAGTTGGACGGGAAGAAGAAATTCCAGCAACCCGTCGTACCATAAGGTGGCCTCTGTGAATGGCAATGCTTCCATACTTGAAACTGCTTGAGAGCAGATTATGAGTTTTTACTACTAAAAAAATGTGGCATGTGTGTGAAGTAATGCATATGTTAATTAGTCCAACTGAGCCATCACACAATGCACACACATGTCAAAACATCATGCTGTCCCCCATAAACACATGCGATTTTTATTTGCTAATTAGAAAAAGACACACAAGGAGAACGAAAGTGACTTGGTAAGGAAGCGGTCCCAGCACATAAAGTTGGGTCATCAGGGGACGTGGAGCCCACCTCACCTGACAGCCGAGGGCTGCTCTCAGAAACGTCAGCACCGTGGCAGACACCGGCGCTGCTCCTGTGACCATCAGCCGGACTTTTCCACCCAGGCTTGACTTGAAAGACAGGGAGAAAGAGAGAGCAGGTGAGGATTCTTTATCTGGAAGTGGGTGCCCAGATGCCCAGATACCTGCCTGGGACCCCTGTGCTCCTCTGTTGGCTACAGGAAACCCACAGTTGAGTCAATGCAGAGAGGACCTCAGGGCGTTCATAACCGGGACACAGGGTGTGGGTCTGTTTCCACTCCTAACTGCCCACGCGTTCTCAGTGGTTATGAAGGTCAGCCAGCACCTCTGCTCACAGAGATTGTAGGGAACCAGAACACGAGTGAGGTAGATGTGGCAACTACTACTGTTCTGGCATTCTGGGAGGACCCACGCTTAAAGAATTATCTCCAGAGTGATGTACCTAATCTAGACAAACAAAGGGAGAATTAGAAAGACTATCCTGAATCCTTTCTTTCCTGCAAAATCTTCAAATGTATCTTTGGGACTGACTATTCAGTTTGATCCTTAATAGCTAGACATTTGACAGAATTCATAAAAACAGGTCCTTGTCTCCCTTACTCTCAGGTCTCTTTGCAGAGCACACAGAAAGCTCTCAGAGAGTTGAAACCCGGGTGGGTCCCCAGGACACGGGGCTGGGTGCGCGGGCTACCTGGATTTTGTGGAAGATGAGTCTGTCCCACAGGCTGTTGTTCCTGATGATGCCACTGCGCAGCTCGGCCTCTTTCCTCTTGGAAGCGAAGTCCAACAGCCATCGCTTCAGGGTGGTGTTTGCTTGCCCAAAAATCTGACGAGGCAACAAAGCAGAAGGTTTCCACTCCCATTAGGATGGCCAGAACCACAAAGTCAAAAAAATAACAAATGTTGGTGAGGGAGCAGAAAACTGGCGCCCTCTCCGCCACTGGCGGGAATGTCTGGCGGTGTGGCTGCCGTGGAGAACAGTCTCCTGGTTCCTGCTCAGGTGAGACATGGAGGCGCAATTCCACTCCCAGCTATATGGCGGGAGCAAGGAAAACATATGGGGTCTTCAAAAAGTTCATGGAAAATGCAAATTATAAAAGAACCATGCACGGATTTCAAACGTTTTTTAATGCTGAAATAAACTTATCTTTCAATTCCATTTTCAATGAAGTTTTTGAAGTAGCATCTTATGTCCACACTGAAACTTCAAATAAATGTTCACAGCAGCATCATTCCTAACAGCTAAATTCTGGAAACAATAAGATGCCCATAAATGAAGTAATGGATCAGCAAAATGTGTTCTAGCCATACAGTGGACCACTATTTGGCCCTTAGAAGGCATGAAGGACTCATACACACTACATAGATGACCTCTGAAAATGTGCGAATGAAAAAAGCCAGTTACAAAGAACACAGCACTACACGATCCGTGTGAAAGTCCAGAAGAGAGAAATGTACAGATTGAGTGGTTGCTTGGGGTGGGAGCAGGGGGAGAGGCAAGCTAAGAGCGGAGAAAGGGTTTCTTTCTGAGCTGATGGAAATGCGCTAAAGCTGTGATGACGCTGATGGCAGAACTCTGAAACTACTGAGAATTTCTCAACTGTAGACTTTAAGTGGGTGAATTGTGTGGCAGGTAAAATCAGATATATTTTTGAGATGCACACACACACAGAGAATGATAGTCAGAGAGAGCTCCTATTCGCTTAATTGCTGGCTAATAGTGCTCCTATTCACTGGTTTTCTTCCCAGATGCCCATAATGGCCAGGGCTGGGCCAGGTCAAAGCCAGGAGCCAGAAACTCAATTTAGGTCTCCCCATGGCTGGCAGGGATCCAGTATCTTTCTTTTCTTTCCTTCCTTCCTTTTTCTTCCTTCCTTCCTACCGCCCTCCTTCCTTCCTATTCTTCCCTTTTATTTGACTTTATTTATTTCAAACAAAGAGAGGGGCAGACAGAGAAAGGGAAAGAGAAAGATCTTCCATCCATTGGTTCACTCCCCAAACAGCGACAACAGTCAAGGCTGGGCCAGGCTGAAGCCAGGAGCCATGTACTCTACCCCGTCTCCCACATGGGTGCAGGGGTCCAGGTACTTGGGCTATCTTCTGTTGTTTTCCCAGGAGCATCAGCAGAGCTGGAGCAGAAGCTGAGCAGCCAGGATCTGAACCGGTGCTCCAAAATGAGATCTGGTGTTGTAGGTGACAGCTTAATCTGCTGTGTCACAATACCAGCCCATGTTAGGGACCCAACTTCTCAAGCCATCACCACTGTCTCCCAGGGTCTGCATTAGTAGGAAGCTGGAGGCAGGAGCTAGAGCCAGGAATCAAACCCAGGCACTTAACTGCTAGGCTAAATGCTTGCTGCTAAATTACTAAATGCAGGAAAAGGGCATCTGGCCTAGCAGTGAAGACACTAGCTGGAATGCCCACTCCTACAGCAGAGTGCTGGGATGAGTCCTGGCTCTGCCCCTGATTCCAGCCTCCTGTTCGTGCACACCCTGGGAGGCGGAGGCGGGAGGCACAAGTGATGGCTCCTGAGGTTGGGTCCCTGCTATCCATGAAGGAGAACAGGCTTCCAGATTTGACCTGGCCCAGCCCCAGCCGTTGTGGGCATTTGGGGAGTGAATCAGAAGATGAGAGTTCTCGCTGCCTGTCTGCTCTCAAAATAAAATTTTAAAGCTGCATTTAAAAAAAAAAAAAAAAGGGAAGGGTCTCAATGATGATGCAAACTCGGCTTCAAAGACTATGAATTCTGCCCAGCGAAAATGCTTTCTGGAGACTGCCCTTCCACACGTTAGTCTTCCCTCGTCTGAATGGTCGCTGCCATACTAGGGCTGGCGTTCTGTGAGGCCCCACCTTAGCGCAGTTGCTTCCCTCCGTGTGGCTAAGACCTGACATAGAGCTCTACAGTGAATACGGCTGCTTTACAGCTATATTTTCACGTGATCCAATTACTGGAGTTGATGAGATGGCCGGCGGGGCGGGAGAGGTAACAGTCTGTGTATAGATGAGACAGCAGAGGCTCAGCGTTTGTTCTGACAGCTCTCGTGAGCCTTTCGAGGTGCGCTCTGCTGTGTTTTCTCTCGTTATCTTTTCCCACAAGCCTGAGAGGCAAATGCACTCTACTTTCACAGATGAGTGAGCCGAAGATGAAGGCGACTGTCTGTGGCCACATGGATGGGTGTGTGGCTGAGCCCCACTCCCGCCCGAGGCTCCCACTCAGGAGTCCGGCACTCCGAGGCCCACATGTTGCTGCCTGGAACTTACTCGGTCAAACATCCGGTTCAGTAGTCTGGGAACCACAGGAAAGATAGTGGGTTGAAGCACCTTGAGGTCATCCATGAGCAGCCTGATGTCTCCTTGGAAAAATCCTATTTTAGCTCCATGACACAGCATCACACACTGCCGAGGCAAACAGAAACCGCACATGTTTTATCCCTGCAGCCAGGGTCCACCAAATACATCCACACAACACACGGACCTCAGCGCCAGCCTCTCAGGCCAGCTTCCACAAATCTCCCAGATCTACCACAACAATTTCTGAGTCAATTTAATACGAATGCCACAACACTTTGTCCTGATATGGCTGGATGAAACCAGAAATATCCGGTTGTGTTGTGGCTAACTCAATCCCAGATCTTGCTACAGCCTCTGGGTAGATTTGTGAGCCTCTTCCACAAATCCAAACAGAGGTAGCTTACAAAAAGAAAATAAAAAGAAATGCTTTTGTATCTACTGGTCACAGTTCAACTTGGAAATGTGCTGTTTCTCTTGATCATCCTGAAGATGCAGGAGTGGGTATGAAATGGGCCCACTGCTTTCAGGGATGATCACAGAGACGCCACATTAGTTTCATGATAAGCATCTGTTGAATGAATTAGGTGATATTATTATACATTCCAGATACTTTCAGCTTCCAGAAACTTCTCAAAATACAAATTTAACTACTTGACTCCAGTCCAGACTTAACTGAAGTCTCACTCACTTATCTGAATGTAAATAAAGCTTTTGAACACACCAGGATATCTCATACCCAAGTGGCTTGCTGTCCAGCTACAATATACTGTATTCTGTTTTCCCCGTCCAGGGCAAACTGCACCAGCAAGCCACAGTCTGCCTGTTCTTAATTTAAAAAAGGAAAGGTGATGCAGAGATGATGTAACAGCAGTACAAACAGCCTCTGATTTGAAAGCAGAAGCCACGAGAAAGGTACACTTTGGGTCACTGTTTAAAAATTAAAGCTCAGGAGGCATTTGTGGGGTGGAGTCTACCTCCTAGGCACACCTCTAAAACTTCAGCCAGGCACATATGGTTCATTACCAACTCAGCTGAGGTCACTTTACACTCACAAATCCCAGGATGTGCTGGAAGTGGAACAGCAGATGGAAGATGGGCTCTAACGACACTTGGTCCTGTAGGCTCGGTGGCCAACCAAAGCCATGATTCCCATCAGTCCCTGGTCTCCCACACTGACCACAGTGCCTGGTATGCAGCTGGCACTCAATAAGCACTCACTAAACAAACCAACATGGCCAACTGTTCTCCCTGTGGTACAAAATCCAAAAATTTTCCAGGAAGGAGAAAAGATGTCGACTTCTACATTATCCACACAGCTGTGTACATCCAATTTTTCTTTAGATAAAGGCTACATAAAGATGATTCTGCTTTTCTAAAGGCACTTCGAATAGCGGTGAAAACAATCAGTCACAAGCCAACTTGTGCGTTATGAGCACACACGATGGGAAGCAGAGCATGCTTACGGGACAGAAGCCTCACTAGGCTCTGTGGGAATGAATTCATAAAAATCTTAGCTTTTATAGTTCATCCTTCTGGAATCCAGTCCACATTAGTAGCCCTCAAAAGTTGGTGCTTCTGATATGAAAATGGATGACTAAATAGCCAGTTCGGACCCAGGAAAAGCAAGGATGCTCTTCCACGTCATGTGCTCCTCCTCTGGATGGGGGCTGAGCCCAGGCTCACCTGCGGGGACGCAGCCCACACGAGACACTTACCTGCAGGAGCTGCTCATACATGTGTGCCAGCGGTAAAAACGAAATGTGTGTGTCGCTGGCATTCAGGGCAAGTGCTTTCTGTAAAACACAACAACTCAGCACAACACAGACAAGCAAGCAAGCAAAACAAAACTGAATGCCTACCTCTACAACTCTCTCAAACATATGGGCGAGAGGCAAGAAAGATATCAAAATATCATCTGGGCAAGGATTGACTGCAGTCTGTAAGCAAAGACACCAGCAAGGCAGAAAAGCATTAAGATTTCCAGTAATTTTCCATTTTATTTTAGAGCACATAGTACCCCAACACTAAGGAGAAATAACTTTAGCTTATGATCTGCAATTTGTTCTCACCAAAGAATGGGAAGAAAAGCAACACTTTCAATTATTCAAATAGTTTGGAGTCGTCCTCAATGACAAAGCAAAGCCACTTCAGGACTTTAATCAAAACAAGGAAAATTCTGTTCAAATTGGAACGTTAAGGGTCTATGTGCTCAAATCATTTAGTTTTTCAGGGTTCTAGTATCCCGCTACCCAGCAAATTCAATTCTACATTAAGGTAAGAAATACAAGATCCATTCCAGGAAAGATAGCATACCTATTTCAAAGGGAAAAGAGAGAAGAGATAAAAGGAAATGGATTCCCAAGGTCCTTTAATTTACAGTATAAATGTATCTAGAGTATTTGCATTTGATTAACATTTTTATTGAAAGTCCTACTTTACCCCACGAACACTAGCTCAGTTTGCTTAACATGACCTCAGACTTGGCATCAGGGGATTTGCTTGCCTCTACAATGCTGACTGTGATAGGGCCATAGGTAGATCACGTTTGGACACCTACTCTTCCTCAGAATGGACCTTATTTCTGGCCCAGCACAATGAAGGTTTGCATGGGATGTTCATGTTATTAACGTGAACAATTCTGGCCAACAGCAGCTGCTGTCATACCAAATAAACAACGAGGGTGTTATCAAGTTCCCTGGGAGGTGACGGACCCTCCTCAGAGCTGTGCCCTTCCCCTCCCCAAGCCGGGTCATCCTTAATAATCGTACTTCCAGAGTGGAGACTACCCCTACGACCCCGAGCGCTGGAGGGTAGACTGAGAAAACCAGAACCTTAGAGTAAAGCCATCCAAGTGTGGCCTGCATCCCAACTAGTATTTCTCAGTAGGAAACTGAGAAATCAGAACCATGAATAATGATTCTTTCCAATTCTGTGATTTAGCATGAAAAGAATGTCCATTTTCATAAGCAGAAATTTTACAATGTTGTAAATGCCCCTTGATACAACTGATTTTAAATAAAACTGTTCAAGCTTTTGCCTTAATAGCGTCAATGTATTTTCACTTTTTTTCAAGGCCAAATAGGAAATTAAAATTTCACTTTGCTAAGGTAATAAATGTTGAGCTCCTTAGAAAGTGCACATCAATTAAAAAAAAAAGTGTTTGGGACTAGGTGTGAAAAGGGGCAACAGCTCTCAAAAATCACCCTTCAGCACCAAAGACCAAAGCTGTCCACTGCCCCAAACCATCAAAGCACAGGCTCCTGCCATAAAAATCAAGGTTACAGAATGCTCCCAAGAAACTGCAAAAGCAAACGATGCTCACTGAGGAAAGAGTACAAGGGAGAAGCATCATAAGGACCTTTTTAAGAGGCAAGTTAGAAATTCTGGTGCCAAGAACCACACTGTGCTCTCCCCCAGCTCTTCCGTTATAGTCCTAACCCACAACGCATCTGGAGATGGGGCTCTAAGGTGACTGTACAGGGTGACCTGATCCCGCAGGGCCCGTGGCCTTCTGAGAGGAGCAGGAGCCACCAGAGCCATCTCTGTGCATGCACAGAGGAAAGGCTATGTGAGGGCACAGGCACAAGCCAGGAAGAGGGCCCTCACCCGAACCTGAATTTGATCTTGGAGTTCTAGCCGCCAGAACTGAGACAATAAATGTCTGTTGTTTAAGCCTCCCAGTCTGCGGTACTTCATTATGGCAACCTGTGCAGACAAAGACCCCTGAAGTGTTTCTCATACATTGGAAGTCAATTAATAATCATTCACAACCCTTCAACATTCAACAGCCTTTAACATTTCATTGTCAACATAAAGAAATTATTTTCCCAACACTAGGGTGGTATAAAAAGCACATGAGAGTCATCTCTTCTTCCTCCTTTGCCAGAATTATTTACATAGAAGCATCCAAATGAAGCTTCGGCCTGCGCTGCAGCTCACTAGACTAATCCTCTGCCTGCGGCGCCAGCACTCTGGGTTCTAGTCCCGGTTGGGGCACCAGTTCTGTCCTGGTTGCTCCTTTTCCAGTCCAGCTCTCTACTGTGGCCCAGGAGTGTAGTGGAGGATGGCCCAAGTGCTTGGGCCCTGCACCCCATGGGAGACCAGGAGGAAGCACCTGGCTCCTGGCTTCGGATTGGCGCAGTGCGCCCGTCGTAACAGCCATTTAAAAGGGAGTGAAACAACGGAAGGAAGACCTTTCTCTCTCTCTCTCTCATTCTTGAGGCTTAGGGCCAATCAATAAATATGAAGAAAGATGACAACATCCCCAAAAGTTACCTCTGTCATTTTCACAAAAGCTGAACAATCGCTCACTACATTTCGATGAGTGATCAGCGCTCCTTTGGGGTTGCCTGCAGAGCACAGAGGAAGCAGAACATAGTTAAAGAGATCCATGGGGGGATGGCAGAAATTGAGCAAGCCAAGAAACCCTGCAGAATTCGGACCTCACACTCCTCTACTGCTCGATGTGCCCACAGAGTAACTTAAATCTCTGAGCCACCTGCAAAGCTTTCAATGAAACTAAGTACCTTATAATAATCATAGGCAATCTTTGCTAATATGGGCCCATTTTAGAGGGAATGTGGAGTAGCAAGAGAAGAAAAATCAGGACTTTTATTCCTGGAAGCCATAGAGGGCCCTAGCAAGATGGGTGAGACGGAAGTCACCATTAATAAACGTGTGAGGCACTCGATGATTAAGAACTCACGAACACTCGGGCCCTGAGACTGTCCGCGAGTGTGTGAGAGGACAGTGCTTGAGGTGCCTCCTCCTCTTCTCGTTCATTCCTTCCGTAGTTAACTCATAAGTGATCCGGGAAAACAGAGGGCAGGGAGCGCACAATTTCACACACGGCGTAGAAGCAATTTCATTTCAAAACTGACCTGTGGTTCCACTTGTGAAACAAATTACTGCAAGATCTTCCGGTGCTGGAGGCTAAAGATTTAAACAGAACAAACAAAAGCTGGCATAAATCGGACCAGAAAATGACCAGGGTTGAGTTATCACCCCAGACTGCTGCCAGTCCCCGACTGACCGCCTAGGGGAAGCCGCAGAGGGGGCTGGGCTGGGGCTGGATCGAGTGCCGCAGGCTTACCTTGGGCTTCCTCCTGTTGGCTCTTCCCAGGTTCTAAAATAGAAGAGAAAAAGAGAATTCTTAAGTGGGAACACCGTCTAACTGTAAAGTCGGGTCACGGCAAATCACAGAAGCGGCTTCCTGCGGGGTTCAGTCGCCGCTGCTCAGTCAGCCTAATTTCGGGTCAGTGAACGATGGCGATCTGCATTAGCCAGAGTCAAAATTCTGCTGGCTCCTCTCTCCTATAAAATCATGGCAACGTGAGCTCTACCACCGATCTTTGAAATGGGGTTTATTCAAAGACAGCAATCAAGCTCTGTGGTGGCTCACTTCTCCTCCCAGCCTACTCTAACAAAGTCCCGCGATACCGACAAACAACGAGCTCTGCGCCCTCCTCCGATCAGAGCGCAGCACCATCGGCGCACGCAGCTCTGCGTCTGCTGTCTTCCGCCTGGGGAGAATATGTCTCCTCCAGATTGGAGTACTTACTTGAGCCATTTTGCAGAGGCTCAAGTAACTGTGTTCGGGACGTGGAGTAAGGAAGGATCTGGGGGCCTTCATGAACAAAACCGGCCGCAAGAAAAGCTCTAAGACTGCTTCTCGAGTGGACACACAGGTCACAGATGGTGGCTTCATTTCCCAGCGGCAGGCTCGCAGCTAGGGCCACTTGGTGTGGCTCAGCTTACTACATTAAGGCAGGCAGGTGGCCGCCTCACTATCTATTAACTTTGTAAAATGAACCATTCATATTCTTTTCCTATTAAAATTGAGCAGCTTGAGTGAGCATATGGAGTGAACATGTCTAATATTAAATGGAAATTAGATGGGTGTGCTCAGGGCTCAGTGAGTTTCTGCCCAGCAGTTTTAAACCTTAATCACATTTTAAATTACATGTATAACAGTCCACTGATTAAAAACAGGAACACTGGTATCTAATTAGATGTCACTCAGGAGCTAACCCAATGATAATTCTGTGATTTTTTTCCAAAATAATCTTTATTGGCTCCAAATGTTTATTCATCATTCTTACATAACTTCTAAAGATGTCCAGTTTTTCAAATATTGACATCAAATAAAATAAAGATTGCATGCAATTCAGCTTTTGACTTATTGAGGACAAGTCTTACCCAAACTAGCACACAATTTGCCATGAAAGTTTCATGGTCTTAAATCTGTCTTGTTATCATTTAGAAAAAAATATAGTGAAAATTGAGAACAGCATATGCGGAACGACAGAGCACCTTGCTGAGTGGTCACTCTAATAAACATACTTTCCCCTTGCATCAAAAAAAAAAAAAATCTATGTATGTATATATGCAGAGAGAGAACCATTACAAAAAAAAGTTGCTATTTTTCAGGTTAAAAAAAAAAAACCAAAAAGACAACCTCATAGGTAAAAACTGAATTCTAGTTAATGATAAGCATACCGAAGTATTTAGGGGTAAAGAAATCTGTAACTTGGGGCTGGCACTGTGGTGTAGCTGGTAAAGCCTGCAGTGCCAGCATCCCATTAAAAGCGCTGGTTCGAGTCCTAGCTGCTCCACTTCTGATCCAGCTCTCTGCTATGGTCTGGGAAAGCAGTAGAAGATGGCCAAGTCTTTGGGCCCCTGCACCCACATGGGAGTCTGGGAGGAAGCTCCTGGCTCCTGGCTTCGGATTGGTGCAGCTCTGGCCGTTGCGGCCAACTAGGGAGTGAACCAGTGGATGGAAGACCCCTCTCTCTCTCTCTCTCTCTCTCTCTCTCTTTCCTTCTCTAACTCTGACTTTCAAATAAAATAAATAACTTTTTTTTAAAAAAAGAAATATGTAACTTATTAAAATGCATCAAAAAATAAGATTGATGAATGAACAGTGGGGCGGAATGATAGATTAAATGTAATAAAGCAAATATATTAATATGTTATTTATAGGTTTTTAATGCTGTGTGACTATTTATTGTCTAGTTATTTCAGATGGTTCTGGCTCATATATTTGAAATGCAAATGTTCCAAAGACTAATGTTTCCATTCTTGATCCTTTCAAACTATATATCAATAAAAACTTGACCACAAGATCAATCATAAGGCTAATTTTACATTAATATCTTTAAATCTTCATCTTTTGCTTACCAAATTTTAAATAAACATGAATTGCACAAGCAAGGGTAAAATACAATCTTCAGTCACTCATCTAAATAATTTGGCTTTTTTTTTTGATAGGCAGAGTGGACAGAGAGAGACAGAGAGAAAGGTCTTCCTTTGCTGTTGGTTCACCCTCCAATGGCCACTGCGGCCGGCTTTAAAATTACTTCTTTATCATAATATAGTCAAAAAAGACGAGGAAAAATTCCTTTGTGTGTGTGTTTTAGAGAGGGGAGAGAAGAGAAGGTAAAGATAAGAGATTACATTATTCTAAAAGGGGATTACAAGTAAAACAAAGTAAAAAAAATGCCAGGTAAAAGTTGGCTAAAATCCCGTTGTAACCATGAAGCACACCCAGTAATGCTTATGGGACCATGGTGTGTGTGTGTGTATGTGTGTGCAGATGCATGTGACAGAAGGCTCTGTGAGAATGTGACAGCTCTGATTACCAGGTCCTCCAAGTAAACTTCCCCAAATCCTTCCAGCAATTTCAAGTTCTTTGTGGGAGATCATAAACACAATGTGAAAACCATGTTTGTGACGCTTTCAGAAAACTATTGCAGCACCTTCGCAAAGAGGACTACTCTCTTTAGCTGCTCACGTCCTGGGATGTGTTTATAAGAAAGATTCTCCTCATGCCAGCTTCCTGAGATGGGACTCTAATTAAGTGCCTCTGTGGGAACAGCTTCACTGTGATTTGACATCAAGCAGCCAACTGAAACATGGGCCACATTCATGCCCCAGCATGGTCACAGCTGTTCATTCATGTGAAGTTGAATAAATTTAGTATGCAGATGAACCAAATCAAAGGTGGCTGCAGAGGATTCACCAGCACTCTACCAAAGCAGCCTGTTTTAGAGAGACAAGTAAGAAAAGCCATGGAGGCCTAAGGCGGACATAAAACCTAAATTTCCACCTGCCTAAAGCTAGCACCACATTCCTCGCGTTTACAGCCATGGCTGCTCTGACTTCGGAGACACAGGTGAGTGCTGCAACGCTCTTTAGAGCAGAGCTTCTGTCACATGGGCCGCATGTACAGTGAGCACGCAGGCCGGATTCCGCTTTCCAGAAATGAGACAGGAATTGCTGCTCTTTATCTTTCACGGGTTGTTAGGACAACCAGCCAGGGCTGGGGTTGTGTGGTGGCACTGGCCATTTGCGCCAAGATGACCTCAGGGAAACCCTCCAGGGAAGCAGGCAGCACTGACTCACCTCCATGGCTTTCATGCTGATGATCTCCACCCCACACTTCTTGCCTCGCTCCACCAGGTCACTGCCGTAGGAGTCCATGACAACCACGACTTTGAGGCCTGGCGTTAACTTATTTTCTACACCCTCCAACAACAGATTGGCTTTCTCCGGCTTGTCAACAAAAATCAGAGAGAGTTCAGCTGTAAATGAAGAGAGACAGGGAGGAATAAGTTAAAAGGTTGCCTCCGTAATATCTGACACAAAAAAAGATATGTTATGTACTGCATTCTGTAACAGAAAGGGAGCTGTGCACTTAGACATGAAATCTGTCACATCGCAGTCAGCTGGCCCTATCTGAGGGTTCTGGTCTGTGGATTCAACCAACTGTGGACTGAACACATCTGGAAAACAACTGTGCCTATACTGAACAGGTACAGACCTCTTCTCCACTGTCATTCCCCAAACAGTACAGTGTAAACAACTATTTACATGGCATTTATACTGAAGGAGGCATTATAAGTAGTACAGAGATGTTTTAAAACATAGGCCAGGATGTGCACAGGCTACATTGCAAACACTTTGCCATTATGTAAGGGACTTGAGCATCCGGGGATTTGGGCATTTGTGGGGGTCCAGGAACCAATCTCCTCAACCCCATCCCGCAACCAGTGTCGACCAAATGAGCAGATGTAGTCCCTGAATCTGCCTAATACCTGGGCCAATGTCCACCAAAGACTACAGCCATACCTTTGTTGACGATGTACGTGATCGCTTCAGTTCCAAGGGTATCATAAAGTGGAACGATGACCATGGAGTAAGTGAAGCATCCCTGTTCAATAATCACCCACTAAACAGATAGCAAAGGTCAGGGAGAGAAAATAAGAAGTCAATGTGGACTCGCTCCAAGGACGGCAACACTCACAGGCGCAAAGCGAAAACATCTGAGCTCATAAAATGAACATCTGTGTCCCTCAGGCTCGGCACTGGCTGCCATGGATTCACAAAGAGAACAAACACAAGGCTGCTTGCTGAGAAGAAATCACAACCTGGGCTGGTGCTGTGGCATGGGAGGTTAAGCCTCCACCTGCAATGCCGGCATCCCGGGTGGGTGCCCATTCAAGACCCGGTTGCTCTTCTGATCCAGCTCCCTGCTAATGCACCTGCGAAAGTAGTGGAAGATGGCCCAAGTGCTTGGGCCCCTGCACCAGCTTGGGAGACCTGGAAGAAGCTCCTGGCTCCTCGATCCAGCCCTGGCTGCCACAGCCATTTGTAACACTGCCTTTCAAGTAAATAAAAAACAAATCTTGGGCAGGCACCATGGCTCACTTGGCTAATCTTCCACCTGCGGCGCCGGCATCCCATATGGGCACCGGATTCTAGTCCGGGTTGCTCCTCTTCCAGTCCAACTTTCTGCTGTGGCCCGGAAGGGCAGCGGAGGATGGCCCAAGTCCTTAGGCCCTGCACCCGCATGGGAGACCAGGAGAAGCACCTGGCTCTTGGCTTTGGATCACTGCAGCGCGCCGTAGCGGCCACTTGGGGGGTGAACCGATGGAAAATGAAAGACCTTTCTCTCTGTCTCTCTCTCTCTGTAACTCCACCTGTCTAATAAAAATAAATAAATAAATAAAATCTTAAGGGGAAAAAAAAAAAAAGAAATCACAGCCTTCCAAAGAACTGAGGCAAATATGTGAAGATCTCACTAATTGATTCACGCTCCTGGCCGACCCTGAGGTGGGAAAGTCCACTGTGGGCCTAGGTGGCTGTGGGTACTGATGCAGACCGGTGCCGTGGCTGGGGAGACAGCAGGAGGGGATGGCGGGAGGAGAGAGGCAAGGAGCTCCCCACAAAGGGGACTTCATGAGCAAAGGCAAGGAGGAGGGCGTGGGGGCTGAGAGGGCCAGAGAGGCAGGTTGAGTGAGCCTGTGGCTGCAGAGCCCACAGGCAATGCAGAGCCACAGAGGGCTTGGAGGCATAACAGGGGCTGGGATTTGAGGAAGATCAACCTGGCAGCAGCTAAAGTCTGGCCCAGGGATAGGGCAAGGAGCCACAGACTAGTCTAGCAGGAAAACGGTTTCCACAGACTCCCCCCGGGGAAGTAACTGGTCGCCCTGCCTCTAAGCCCGTGGGCCACGCAGCCAAGGCCCGGAGGATGAGCCTACTCATCACTCACAGTCCCCGGGAGCTCCGCATTACCTCCACCCACTCCTTAGAGGGACTCATTTGCAGCCCTGGGGTGCAGCACAGATGTGGGCCTGGCAGCTGTGGCAAGGCAGGACGGCACTCACCCTCGCCTGGCCTGGGACTGAGTTCCTGTGCTCTTGTATTTGGCCGTGGGACAGATCTCACATTATCAAGATGAAGGTCAGGTCCAGCTTCCTTAGCAGGGCACGCTCTCCTTCTCTGCCTCCCCCGCCACATTGAAATGCTTCATTCCCTGACACCTACGTGTTGTTTGATACAAACACGCAGCTGCTCCTCGCATTCCCTTGCCCCCAGTGTGTATTTTCTTCAAGACTTTACTCAGGCACCACTTCCAGGAAGCTCTCCTTGACTGAGCTCCCATAATTCTGCCCTAGGCCCACAGCATACTACAGAGCAGGTGTCAGCTTTTGGGCCTGGCCTTCCTTCCTTAGACCTTAGGAAGGGGATGCTTTGGAGCCTTGCACAGTAGCGTGCATACATTAGGTGCCTGATAAATAGTTGTTGAACTAACTTGTACATATAGGAAGGAGTCTATCCTTGAAGGAAGGAATAGGTTTTGTAGTTATAGATTTGTGATAAAATTCCACTACATTATCTTGGATGTGTTCATTTGCAAAGAAAGAAAGAAACTAGATTCCATGAGCCTAGACATGGAATAGTCCAGCTGTGGAGGATACTGTTTTCTGCTTAGCAAAACAAAACTCTAGGAAGCCATCATAATTTATAAAACAGTACGTGGCAAAGGGATTGAGCTAACATGTCTAGGGGCACCAGTAGGTATCAGGACACCCTGGATTTCTTTAAGCCAGGTGCTTGAGTTTTTCCAAGCCAGCTCTGCCACTAAACCGTCAAGTAAGCGCAGTTGCAGTGCCTCCGAAAGAGCTCTGCATTTAAACCGACCTTCACCCCGTGGTTTACAGAAGCTCTGTGCCTGAGCCCACAGCCAAACTCTGCACCACGTGTCTAAAGGCAGGCCAGGTCGCTGCGGGCCACTTCCCCCAAGGCCCAAGCTGGTTTAAGCCTGGCAGCCAGTGGAGGGAAAGCCTCAGATCTTTCAGAAATAAAACACGAGAGTCTGCCATCATAAATACATATTGAAGATTCTCTGTCACTTATATGTGCTATTTTTCTAACCACAGAGCTAGCCTTTAAAGTGAGAAGAGTCCCTTGTTTGCTAGCCTAAGAATTTTGCTGGAGATCTGGGCTTAAAAACCAAAAACAATTTTTTACAGTTTTTTTTTTCCCTTCTTAAAGGTTTGGGAGGCTCTGGTCTAGGTTTTTTGTGTGTGTAACTTTCTAAGCGGAGTAACACAAAGTCACATTCCCAGGAGAAACCAGACTAGGAACCCTCGTCTCGAGCAGAAGCAGGCGTGAACTCGGGTGAGCTCCGACATTCGCGAAGCCTGAGCAGCAAGCAGAGGAAGCGCCTGGTGTCAGCACCTCGGGTCTGTTCTGAGCAAAGATGCCGATGAACTGATCGGGCGCGGCCTTGAAGCCCTTCTGCAGCAGCGCTGAGCCGATGCACTCCGACAAGTCGGCCACCTGGGGCGGGAGGAAGGGGCAGAGTCAGACTCGGCATCAGGAACACGGCTGACCAGGGATGGAGCGGCACCTTAGCCAGAGGACAAGCTGCCCAGACACCCCTCCTTGTCAAGTGTCTGGGAAACGCACGGTTTCCTTCTCTGGAACTCGCTATGAAGAGAACTGACCTAGGGCTCCTCCACGAAGGAAATGCATCTCCTGCCGACAGCTGCTGTCACACGCGATTATGTCAGGGCTGTGGCACATTTATGCTCTTCTGTTGCATTTGATAAAATTATAAATACAAATACACTGATTTTTTGAGGGGTGGGGAGGGTAAAGCATTTATATAAAACAACAAAGCAGCCCAAACCTATAATTGAAACCCAGAAGCCGTAAATTTGTAGACCTTTAAAACACAGCAAACTCCTATGAGGCCATACAATTCCACTTTTGAGAATTTATTCTCAGGAAAAATTTCAATCTTGGAAGGAGGTTTTTAAAAAGTCTATGTACAAAGATGCATATTTCAAAATTATCTAAATTCAATAACCTCCGGTCGGGGGGGCAGGGGACAGTGGCTGGATAGTTATAGCTGGTAAATATTATGGTTACAAAAATCATTTCACATGGGGTAGAATCATTAATAATAACATGAGAAAAATTTAAATGCATCTTATTGTAACAATAAATAAAAATAGGTAAATTTACAAAAATTAGGCCTTGAGTATACACTCATGGTCACCTTCTTGCTCCTCTTATTCTAAATTAACTAAAAGAAATTTAAGTCTTACAATTCGAAGCTTTTTTAAACTCTGAGCTGGTAGAGTTTTCAGGAGCACTGTCAAGGCACACCATGCCTACAGCATTCCCTGGCCCGGAATCCTGTTGGTTCTGGCAAGTGGTGCCACCCCAGCCCTGCCTATCGGGTCACATCAACACTGGTAACGTGACAGCTGAGTTGAGTGCCTACTACTCCAAGGACTCATTCACAGCTCTTTGACTGCGTTTAAGGGAGTGGAACCTAAAAAATGCCTGCAATTATCTGTATACATTATTGGAGTAATATGCAAACATTTACATTTCTAGAAAGACAGTCTATACCTTTCTTATAAAATATCTCAGGAACTGACATTGTGGTGCAGCAGATTTGAGTCCTGGCTGCTTAGCTTCCAACCCAGCTCCCTGCTACTGCAGTGGGGAGAGTAGTGAATGATGCTCCAAGCGCTTGGGCTCCCGCACCCACGTGGAAGAACTGGATGGAGTTCCAGGTTCCTGGCTTCAGCCTGGCCCAATCCTGGCCACTGCAGCCATTTGGGGAGGGAAGCAGACGACGGGAGATCTGTCTCTGCCTTTCTCTCTTCGTCACATTGCCTTTCAAATAAATAAATCTTTAAAAAATTTGTTTTAAAGATCTCAAAGGTATTCATAGCCACTAAGATCAGATTCACTGGGTGAAAAATGATTTAATTGTACAAATTGAAAGTTTGTTTCAGGTAAGGCCAGTTCTATCTGCACCAGCTTCTGAGTGCAATGTACAAATCAGAGTAACCCCTTCAGAAACCACAGTGGTTTTCAATTTGCCTTGACAAATCCAGCGTGCAGTGGGTGCGTTTTCTCTCTTCCTGCCAGTACATTTAACAGAAAGAATCCAAAAGGCACCGAGGACTCTGTGAGGCCTCGAGCAGTGTCATGTCTGCAGCACACACTCACACACTCTAGACACCATTTGGGAAAATGAGGACCCTGGAAATGACTGTCAGGTTGGGAAACTATTAGGCTCTGGTAAGGCAAAATAAAGGCAGGGAACGCCTCAGGTCACCCGGGCCACAGCTCCTCACTCCTTCCTCAGCAAGGCATGGTAGCTGCTCCACCTCTCCGTGCTCTTGACGAGACACATGCTACCCAGGTGGGAGGCCTTCTGCCTTCTGTGGACTTCAGACGAGGGCAGGGAAGAAATCACATTTTAATTTCAGAAGAACCAACAAATGGTATGCCAAGGGAGTACGTCAATGGCTCCACACGGTAGCTCTGCTCACATAAACACTCCCAAGTGCAACAAAGTCACAAAAATACAGAGCAACGCCTTCCTGCTCTGCTACCTGCAGTTGAGCCATTGGTAGTGGGGACTGGAGAGCAACAGGAGTGAAAGCAGCCACACCCCAGCTTCCTTTGTCTCTGCACAGTCCCACAGGTGGCTCCTCTACTGTCGCTCTGGAGTTAGGCGTCACAGCAGTGGTGAGACGGGCAAGGACTGCTTGAGCAGCAGCGCGATGCACTGGAGAAATCCACACGCAATGCTGCAGGGGCCGGCACTGTGGGGCAGCAGGGTAAGCTGCTGCTTGCAGCACCTGCAACCCACAAGGCTGCCAGTTTGAGGACCGGCCACCCCGCTTCTGACCCAGCTCCCTGCAAAAGCCTGGAAAAGCAGCGGAGGGTGGCCCAAGTGCTTGGACCCCATGTGGGAGATCCAGAGGAAGCTCCTGGCTCCGGCCTGGCCCTGCCCTGGCTGTTGCAACCATTTCGGGAGTGAACCAGAGGATGGAGGTTCTCTCTCTCTGTCTTTCGTTTATGCGATGAGAGGGATACTCTACGCTGGGGCTTCTAAGGCCTCCTAGCACAACACAGGCAGAGTGGGGGGTGTCCCATCCTCTCAGCTGGGTTCCAGAACAGGATTCACCTGCTTCAAGCACTTTCTAGAATTTCATCTTACAAACTGTGAGCCACCGAATCCACACCAGTTTTAAACCACCAGTTATATTACTTAACTGGATTACCCCAAACCTCTGTGTCAAGTTTCTCCAGCTGGGTGTTCCCTGTTGGTCCAGAAGCTCTGAGCTAGTCCAGCACTAGGCCCTGAGGGCTCCCAGCAGGAACACACAGAAGCACTGCAGCCGTGGGAGTCGTCCACAGGGCTGGGAAACTCACCTGTTTGTAGGAAAGCCACTCATAGGGTTGGTCTGGCTTCCGAGAGCCTAAACAAGGGCCATCATCTACAAAACAGAAACAACAATGATAAAACAAAGGATGGGCTTCGCTTCGATCAGTACTCCCAGAGTTTAATCCCACCACTGTTCACAGAAAGCCAGGCAGACCCCACTCCACTCCTCTCCACTCCAGAAATGCTGAGTCCGATTACAGGGTTTTTCTCCCCGGGTTTTGGTCTAATTTTTGCTTGCCTGTTTATCTCTGTTTTATTTCTTAAGCGGGGCAGGAGAGGGGATAAGGAGAGGTGAGACAGCAAACACAAAACTATTGGCTTAGGCCGGGAGTCAGTAGTGAGGGGCAGAAATCTGCTGCTGGGGGCTTTCAGAAGAGGTGTGCCTCAACGTTTCCAAAGAAGTTTAAAGCGTTCTAACTCAGGTAGGCTTCTGGCCTGGAGGTTAAGGTGCCCGTGTCCCTTATCAGACTGCCTGAGTTTCAGTCCCAGCTCCACGTCCAATTCTAGCTTCCTGCTAATGAGCCCTGGGAGGCAGTGGTGATAATTCAAGTCGGTGCATCCCTGCCACCCATGTCAGGAGTTCCGAATCGGCCCCTGGCTCCTGGCTTCAGCCTGGTCCAGCCCCAGGTGTTGCAGGTATTTGGGGAGTTCTCTCTCATTCACACTCTCTCTGTCTTTTAGATAACTTTTAAGCACATATTCTAACTCAGTATGAAAAAGAAAGAAAAATTTTTTATCCGTCCAAGGTCAGATGATCAAAGGTATGAAGAATCACCTGGAATCCTAATCTCATAGGCACTTTCGATTGCTGAGAAACATAAAATGAAGAAAAGATGCAAAATGAGGGCAAGTCAGGGAGCATTTGTGAGAGCAGAAGTTAGGAAACATCAGGATGGGTCCCAATTTTTGGTTAGGTAAGAGACGAGCAGAAAGAGACCACCAACACACATCCCAGGCCTCAGTTCATGCATGGGCTCTTGCTTGGTTTGGGGACATGGGAGAACTGGGAAGAAGACAAGAAGAGAACGGTCCCCGTTGGCCATGACCAGCCTGGGCCTCGACTGAGCTCCCGTTCTCAGGTCTGGACTGGCCCAGCCCCAGCTGTTGCAGGCATCTGGGAAATGAACCAGCAGATGGGAGCTCTATCTGTAAACCTCTCTCTCTCTCTGCCTTTCAAGTAAAATTTATATATAAATAACATAAAAATAAAAACCCTGCCTGGATAAAAACAGAGAGAGTCTCATTCTCAGACCCTCTCCAATTTAGAGACTGTAACAAAGACAGGGCCACACACGACAAGTTCCATCAGGTGCTGTTTTCAGATGGAAAACAAAATCTATCCATGAATGAAATGATGTTATTTCACGCCGCAAGAACAGAGATCAGCAAACTACAGCCAAGGGCCAAATCAGGCCACCGCCTGCTTTCGCAGATACAGTGCTGCAGGAAGGCAGCCACCCCACGTGCTCATGAATTATCTACGGCTGCAGCTGAGTATTTGCAGATGGCCCAAAACACCCAAAATATTTACTCTCTGGCCCTTGACAGAACAAGTGTGTTGACTGCAGCTCTAGAGAGTGAAAGTTAAGCTCCAGCTCACTGGGGGACTTCAAGTCTTACATATAGGTCCTGCTAAGAAAATGGATGGTGACAGGCCTGGGCCTTAATATATTTTAATAACTAATTATTTTAATAATTTTCATTAATATATTTTTATCCCCAGATGATAACCAAGTGCAGCTAGGGAGCCATTGGTGGACAGGGAATTCAACCTTTATAAACGGCTTCCTAAGTGCTATATAAAGATGCTAGGTTTAACAATTCTAGGCTGGGGGCTGGTGTTGTAGTGTAGCAGGTTAAGCCACCACCTGCATCACCAGCACACCATATGGGCACCAGTTCAAGTCCTGGCTGCTCCACTTCCAATCCAGCTCCCTGCTAATGTGCCTGGGAAAGCAGCAGAAGACGGCCCAAATGCTTGGCCCCTGCACCCACGTGGGAGACCTGGAAGAAGCTCATGGCTTTGGCCTTGCCCAGCCCTGGCCACTGCAGCCATTTAGGAAGTGACCCAACAGATGGAATCCCTCTCCTTCTCTCCATGCCTGCCCCCTGTAACTATGCCTTTCAAATAAATAAAATAAATCTTAAAAAAAAATTAAAAACCTCTAGGCTGACTTTTCCCATCACCCAACAAACTTTTGATCATCGTACCCAAATGCTGGGTTTTGCTCTTCTATAAAACAATCCTATGGGCCAGCACTGTGGTGTAGCCAGTAAAGCCACCACCTGCAGAGCCAGCATCCCATATGGGTGCCAGTTTGAGTCCCGGCTGCTCCACTTCCTATCCAGCTCTCTGCCGTGGCCTGGGAAAACAGTGAAAGATGACCTGAGTCCTTGGGCCCCTACACCTGTGTAGGAGACCCAGAAGAAGCTCCTGGCTCCTGGCTCCGGCCTTTGTGGCCATCTGGGGAGTGAACCCAGCGGGTGGAAGACCTCTTTCTCTCTGTCTCTCCTTCTCTCTCTGTGTAACTCCGACTTTCAAATAAATTAAAAAAATCTTTTAAAAAGTTATAAAACATAATCCTATAGAAGCGTAAGAGAGTTACGCTTAGAATAAAAAGCTCCTCTGAGAAAAAAAAAAAAAAAAAAACAGGCAAGAGTGACCTGCACTGCAGCTCCCTTCATCAGGGCCGAGTGAGCCGACTGAAGTCACTTCCCTCACCTCTGTGAAACATTTCTGGGAGAGCTTTCCCAGTGGAGAAGTGCCCAAAACAAGTCACGGACTTGCCTTAAGCTCAGAGGAGGGACAGGACAGAAGGTAAGTCACCATACTCCTGGGTGAATCCGACATCTTACTTACATTTAAATACCCTCCCAAGCACACATGTTCGTGGGGTGTTCAGAAAGTTCACGGAAAATGCATATTATGAAAAAACTATGCATGGAGTTCAAAACTTTTTGTACCAAAATAAACTTATCTTTCAATTTCCTTATCCACAAACTTTCTGAAGTGCACTTGTATGTATGCTTTGTGATGGCAAAGAACACACACACACACACACACACACACAGAGGCAGGTGTTTCGCCTAGCAGGTAACACACTGGTTAAGATTCCTAATCCCCTATCAGGGTAACTGGGTTCAATCCCCAGTTCTGCTCCTGCCTTCAGCTTCTTGCTAATGCAAACCCAGGAAGCCAGTGGGTGATGGCTCAAATAATTGGGTCCTGCCACCCACGAGGGAGACCTGAATTGAGAACCTGGGGCTCAGTTCCAGCCCCATCCAGCCTGGGCTGCTGCAGGTCTTTGGTGGCAGATGGGAGCTCTCTTTCTAATTCCCACCTCTCAAGGGAAAAAACAGAAAGCACACGCACTGTTTCCTCTGGCCTGGTGCTAGCCTGCTCTACCTTATGGTTAGTTACTGTCTCAGCAAACCCTGGCCCTGGCAGGGAGTGTGGTGGCTGCAGTGTCTGGTTCTCCCCTTTGCTCTCTCCGCTTCATCAATTTACTTTCCCCTCAGAGGGGTCTTAATGAATGAGCTATAGGAATGATGAAGCATACACGTGGAGCTGAGTCGTCCCGTATTACCAATGTCAAGTCAGAAACCATGGGCACTTCCTGAGATACAAATATACACAGGATATTGTGGGGACACAGACGGCCGTATCCCTGCAGTCCCTGAGTGTGGAGGGATGATGGTTTGGCGAGCAGCTGCAAATATAAAAGCCAACCTTTGAGAGATTTAAATAATAAATCATGGCTCCCTGAGCTCATTTCTACAGAGGAGCCGGGTGTAGGTAAAAATGGAGAGGCTGAAGCAACCGGAGGTTGCCCTGCTCTCAAGGGGCGTGGACAGCCGGGGCAGGATGGCTGGGAACACCTCGGTGCCCGAAGGGGCTGTCCTGGAGGTAAGCAGAAGACCTCAGGAGGGGGGGGAGGGCGGAAACATGTCACTTGGAGGTAAGGGGTGAGACTGATAGACCAGGAAGGGTTTAGACAGGCGAAATTCAAAACGAGGTTTAAAAGATTCATAAGAATACATCAAGAACCCTGGCTGGGTGCAAAGATGAGAGAGAAAAGTCTTGCACAAAGGCTTGGTGGGGTGGGGTGGGGTGGGGTGGGGTGGGGTGGGGTTGAGAGAGCAGAGATGGCCACGGCTCCGCAAGCAGTTCAGGGCTCTTGTGGGACGTACAGCAGGAAGGTCTGGAGAGGAGGCAGGTGCCACATGCACAGGCTCTCTCGTGTCACCGTTAATAATTCAGGCTAATCCCGTGAGTCAACATTTCCAGTGTCTCTGACGGAACACTGCTTCTGCGGGATGCCAGTATTTCTTTCTCAAAACATGGGTCTCACAGTCCGGGAAGCTTGAAAAATGCTGGACTGGAGCCCACGAAACAGTTCCCTTGGTTGCAGGAAACATCAGACCCCACCGGGCGCGGCTGTCCACAAAACCCAGGGTGTGAGAACGTGCAGGCGCTGGAGCCCACCTGGCCACAGGGAACACCGAGAGGGTCCGGGGAGCCTCGGGACTGACTCTGGACAAATTACAGGAGCAGACAGAGGGTCAAGCAACACCCGCTGCTCCCTGATGAAGCATGCCGTTAATCACACGAGGTGAGGAATGCTTACTTGACACCTGGATACCCCTCTGGAAGCCCTCGTACAGGGTTCTGACGTCGTCATAGAAATACACCAGGGGCTCGTCACCATCCAGCAGCGTGGACCTTCGAGCTCCGCCACTACCCTATTGGAAGAGAATGACAGACACAAGAGCACATTAGGAGAAAGTGTGAAAAACCAAGAGGCTACAACACGATGTTGTGATATTTGTATATATTGTGGAATGGCTGAAGGAAGCCAATCAATACACCCAGCACCTCACATCATTTATTTGTGGGGAGAACCCTTAAAATTTACTGCCTTAACATCTAGCTGCAATTTCCGGGCAGCTAATACATTGTTAACTACAGTCATCCTAACGCAGACTGTACCTCCCACACTTACTTTTCCTGTTGTACACCATAAATGTGCCCAACTTTTATTTTCCAATTAAAAATACATAAATAAATACAAAACAACTAAGAGGTCTAACACGCTCCCAGGGTCTGCTCAGCACCCTGAGGGCCCCTGCAGAGCAGCCCCCCGCCCCCTCCGAGGGTTTGCCGAAGCAGGGAAGTGATGCGCTAACGCAAGCCTTCGTTCACCGAGAGGGAAGTGCAGAGAAGCCAGCAGGGCCACATGAATGGAGAAAGAATTCCTGAGAACGGGAAACAGCTGAGGAGAGAAGAAAAGCAGCTCCCGGGTCTACGATCGTGGGTCTTGCCCGACAAGACCACGCAGAGCAAAGGGGAGAACCAGACCTGCAGCCACCACACTCCCTGGGCCGATTCTCAAGCAGCCGCGCGTGGGGGACTGGGCCCTGTACAGCCCAGGTGGGAACAGCAGCCACTCAGTCGTACTCAGTTCTCTGTGAAGTCTTCCGTCCACACGGACTGCACTGACTGTATTCTGTTAGGAACTCCAGCTTCTTGCACGGCACCTGAGCGTTACAATCTTCAGTTACCAAATACACAGCGTGCCGAGACAGGTCTTCACTGTGTCACAGGTATGCACCCTGGACGTGGCCGCACACCTTTCTCTACACGGCCTTCACTCATAGGGACACCTGTGATCTGCAAGAACTCCCAACCAGACCAGGAGACAGCCCTGGCCGCACGCCGCTGCCATCTTGCCGGGTAGCAGCTCTTTACTGGGAGCTGCTGATCGCTCAGGACAACAGGGACACTGTGGAGGCTCCCAAAGTGTTCCTCAGCGATTGATAAATGAAAGCTCAACCACTGTGATGTGACAGCTACAATTTTTTTTTAATTTATTTATTTGTTTGAAAGTCAGAGTTAGAGAGAGAGAGAGAGAAAGACATAGAAGCATATCGTTTGGGGTCAGCGTTGTGGCGCAGAGGATTAACACCCTGGCCTGCAGTGCTGGCATCCCATATGGGCGCCGTTTCGAGACCCAGCTGCTCCACTTCTGATCCAGCTCTCTGCTATGGTCTGGGAAAGCAGTGCACCCACGTGGGAGACCTGGAAGAAGCTCCTGGCTCCTAGCTTCAGATGGGCACAGCTCTGGCCGTGCGGCCAATTGGGGCGTGAATCAGTGGATGGAAGATCTCTTTCTTTGCCTCTCCTCTCTCTGTGTAACTCTGACATTCATATAAATAAATAAATCTTAAAAAAAAAAACTGTATCTTTCATCTGCTGGTTCACCCCGTAAATGCTTGCAACAGCTGGGGCGCGGCCAGGCTGAAGCCAGGAGCCCACAGCTCAATATGGGGCTCCCACGTGGGTGGCAGGGGCTCAAGTACTTGCTTTCTCAGGCAAATTAGCAGGGAGCTGGAATCAAGTGGAGCAGCTGGGACTCAAAATGGTGCTTAAATGGGATGCTGACAATGTAAGTCAAAGCTTAACCCGCTAAGCCACAATGCCATTCCCCACAACATGATACTTTATAAGCAAAGAAGTTATTCCTCCTATGGCTAATGGTGGAAAAATCTTCTCACTTCAGTATCACACGTTATTTTGACTTAATCTCTGAGTCTGTTTTCTTTTGTATAAAATGGAGATGTCATATCCACTTCCAGGGTTATTTACAATTAAACAGGATGCTTCCTGAAAGTATGAATGTGTGTAGGACATTACTCAGTCAACATGACCTGACTTCGAGTCGTCCACAACCTGTATCTTTACACTAACCAACAGCCTAAGATTCAGAAGCAATTCTGGGGCCAGCACCGTAGATCACTTGGTTAATCCTTTGCCTGCGGCACCGGCATCCCAAATGGGCGCCAGGTTCTGGTTCCGGTTGCTCCTCTTCCAATCTAGCTCTCTGCTGAGGCCCGGGAGGGCGGTGGAGGATGGCCTAGGTGCTTGGGCCCTGCACCCACATGGGAGACCAAGAAGAAGCACCTGGCTCCTGGCTTCGGATCGGCGCAGTGCTGGCCATGACGGCTATTTGGGGAGTGAACCAATGGAAGGAAGACCTTCCTCTCTGTCTCTCTCACTGTCTAATTCTGTCAAGTAAATTAAAAAAAAAAAAAAAGCAATTCTGAGGTTCTACAGTAAGCATCAGAAACCTCCACCCATGACACCACCAACAGACCCTGGACACTAAGGCTAGGGGGGATAAGAAGGGGAGGAGGAGAGGACGACAGAAAGTGTGAAGGATGAGGAATTGAAAAGGTAAGGAAGGTAAGAGATAGAGATATGCAAGATGAAGAGCAGCCAGCTGCCATCAACAGTAGTCTCTTGGCCATAGGCCCAACCTATGCTGCCTGTTGAAACATGGCCTAAAGCTACAGCAGCCTGGCTGGCTCACAGAGGGCCTCCTATATGGCTCCCTTCACGACATTCATTCACCCATGGTTTTTCTTAATGGCCGTTCTGCTGTGTTATTCTCATGGCAATGCATGGGGAGGATGGGAAACAGGCGAGTAAGACACAACTGGTACTGAAGTAGCCCACACCTTGTCCTGAAGGGAGCAGAGGGACTCCAAGGAGTGTTGGCACAGCAGAAGGGCTCAGAGGACGTCAGAATGCACAGACAGCAGGAGGCCAGGAGTTGCAGGACCACAGGCTCCTCCGAGAGCCACAGTCCTTGTGTACCACCCGGCACTTGTTGGGAAAGAGCTCCTGAAGCAGAAACCCTGGGGTCTAACCCAGAAATCCATGCTTCAGGAGACACTGACGTTCAAGAAGCACCATGCTATGGACAGTAAAGTCCCCAGCAGGAACGCAACAAAGATCCGGGAAACGCTTTAGAAAGAAAAGCACGGGAAGCAGAAGCAGTGTGCAACCCAGCGGAGGCAGAGGTACTGGACAGAAGGCAACCTGCATGGCCTGGGCTAGGGCAGAGGAGTGGGACAGAAGAGTACAGTGAGCTTGGATGCACTTTACACTACTAACAAACAGGACTTGGCAGGTGAGTGGGTGTAGGAGAAAATGAGGGGAGACTTGGAAGGCTGAGAAGGCACAGTTTCACTTGATCAAACAGCAGATCAGAGGTCCGTTTCCAAAAACAGATAAAGTTTAGCTTTGGGTATGTGGAGACCACATCCCTTCAAGATAGACCAGCTATCATACTCAACTTCCCAATTCTGACTTTGAGGATCACTGCTCTAAAGGATAATTTTATAACAAACCTTTAGCTAAAAAACTTCTTTGGTTATGTTTGAATTTTTGGTGGTATGTGGTCTCCTCTTCAGTACTTTAAGATACATGGAGATAAGAGAGCTAAATCAAAGTTAAATAAGTTAATTATATCCCCTAATAAAGCCATCTTGACAATGTAACCTGGGGGTAAGATATTTAGCAATTAGAATAATTAGCAACAGCCTGAAAAATCAAACAACAAATGGGATATATGCCAAAGAGAGACACTCATTTCATGGCACAGGTGAAACTGGGGGAAAGGTCACAGGATCATGGGATTGTAAGCACCCTCTGTGATTTCCAGAGAAGAGACTGAATAAGATGGGGGAGGGAGCATTAAGCAACAAGATCTGGGCTTTCATCTGGGGCTCTCTCACATTCCCCTAAAGAACCACACTTTTCACGGGCATGAGCCCATGAATGAAAATGCCAGACCTATGCACTGGGTGTTAACAACCTTGGTGCTACCCTACTGAAGCTAGGGGCTATGCTCCAGATGGCCAGGAAGCCAGGCTACAGGAGTAGGGGATTCAGTTACTGTTTTAACCATGCACGTGGGGCGAGTTCCAGCGACACCTCCTTCCATGAAAACCACTAGATATTCAGCCTGTCAGCCCTCACCTGCTAACGGGGCTGGGGGCTTCAGTTTCTCTCAGTGGTCCTCAGGAGCCGGGGCAAGCCAGCCAGACCACGCAGGGCGACTGGGCAGGAAATCGGGCGTTAGAACTGTGAGTGAGCACAGATTATGGGCTTTTGGTTTCTTCTGCTGCTGACCTCTTCGGTGTGGTTCCAGTTTTCCCAATTTAAAAACAAAGATGAGTCAAAGGCACCCTGGTCAAATCAGCGCGCGTGAGGACCTGAGGCTGCCCTGCAACAACCACAGGCGCTAAGGCGCTGCACGAGGTCAGGCGCCCCACAGGGCGGGAATCAGAAAGCACAAGTTCAAGTTGAATTAGGCTGAATGAGGAAATTAAAGTTCAAATTCCCCTTAAGGGCAAGTTCGGGGAAAAAGAGGGGGGAAGAGGGTCAAAAAAACAGTGAACATCTGGGGATCAGCGGCTCCAAGACAAAGACTCTTGCCAATATTGGATGAACAGGGAGTCTAGACTATGAATTATTCTGTGCTGCTCCCTTATTTAAATATAAAAGCAAGTTACAACTTCTAGAGAATTTTTTAGGGGTGGGAAGGCCCAAGCTTTCAAATGGTGATCTCATTTGTTTCGGTCTATGAAATGGGTATCTACCGGCTTTATCAATCAGATGCCCAATGTGTTACTATTGTTTATTCCCTAGGAGAGGAATGGGGGAGGGGGAGACACCCAAGGGGAGAAGGAAGGGCAGGGAGGCAGAGAAGGGGGCGGGGCAAGTAACTGGCTGGATGCAGAGCTAAACCCACCTCCAGGGAGAAAAGCAGCATGCAGCCTCAGGTAAAATGCCTCTTTCTGCTCCTCCCACTTCCTTCCACAAGGAGTAAGTTCTTCCCAGCACATGCAGTTTGCACACCTCTCCTGCGGCCCAAACCACCATCATCTGCTTTTTGTAAATGGGCACAAAACTACTTTTCCATCTGGTGACCTTTCAAAGAGGATCTCTGGCATCAATTACCATATCAAGCAACTTTAGATCTTGGATATATCAAACTACATCTTTGAAAAAGTGATTCAGTTATTTATCTAGGATGGAAAGAATGAGAGAGAGAGCATGCTCCCATCCACTGGTTCACCCTCTGAACAACCACAAGGGCATTTGGCAGGGCTGAGGCTGAGAGCCAGGAACTCAATCCAGATCTCCCACACAGATGGCAGGGATCCAACTACCTGAGCCATCACTGCCCCCACCCTGCACTCCCACAATAATTTCTGAACAACAATGGGCAGCATATCTAAAAAATTACCTAAACTCCCCAGTGTGAACTGTTAATCTCACAGGACCCGGTATTCCGGCTCCCTGTTGAGCTAACTTCCCAAGATCCTTTACTCTCAGGGGGGCAAAGAGAAGGCGGAACCATCTCTAACAGTCTGTGCTGGCTTTTGTCACCAGCGTGATGAGAGGTGGAAGGTAAGTGACTGTTTACTGAGCACCTGCTAAAGGCCAGCCACTTTCCAGAGAAGGACACTCAGACTCGAGGACACGCTCCCTTCTCAGCCCCGCATTCACAACGTGGCGGAGCAGGGCTTCAAACGGGCTCCCTGGGCCAGCCAGGTATGTTAAGTGTCACTTTGCAGGCTCCAAAGTTGCCCACACAAGCTTCATCTTCACTCTTGGGGAGACAGGGTCCAGATCACTGATGTCCAGCCACCTGTCTTGATTCTTCAGCACCTCTGGCCTTTCTGCCATCCCCAGTTCACCTCCAGTTTCTGACTTCCTGACCTCTCACTGTCCCAATCATAGGATTTGCTTAAGGGCATGGGAATGGGAGTAGGAGGCTGACACGGTACTTAGCAAAACATTTCATCACCAGAGAAAAAGTCAGCCAGTCACAGGAGAGAAAAGATCAGCCTCTCATCTCAATGAAAGGGAAGAAAGTTTGCAGTCACGAGATACAAATTCCCTCAGCCATACATTGTTCCAACAAAGGAAGGCTGCCATGGATTTGCACACGGCCCGAGAACGCGCCAGGCACTGTCCCTTGCCTCGTCGGAAGGCACCCACCTCTCTCTCTCACCGTCACCAGCCTTCAGGATGCTGGTGTGCAGTAAGGATTTTGTTGAGCAGCACACGGAGTCTACATTTGTCATTTTTCATTTGGCACCAGTTTGTCCCACTTGGGAGAGAGGCTATTTTTAAATTCAAATGCATATCACAGCTTGTGTTTCTGTCAATTATGGGTGCACTTGTTCCTCGTGTAACGAGCCTGTGAGAAGTGGCACCACTGGTATAACATCAAATTGTGTTTTCACCTGCTTGACCCTGTTCCTATAACTGAGTGAACTTTAGCTTTCTCTTCCTGGTGACGGGGATCCCAGGGACAGTTTTCTAGAAATAACAAACAACTCCTTTCTTTCCTTGAATACCTAGGCAGATACTTACTGCTCCTGCTGCCTAGTAGTCACTCAAAGTTCAGACACTTGGCCTTCAGCTGCCGTGATACACTTGCGTGGCACCCCAACCAACCGTCCTGCTCATCACTGGCCATACTTTGAGCACCTAATTCAAATCATGAAGCACTCAAGAGTGTTTCTTCAAACACCTCCAAAAGCAACTCACAGTGCAGTTTCCTATAATGTGAGTGCAGTAAGAAAAAGTAATAAGCAGGGTTTTCCATTTTTTTATTAAGAAGCCCATCGTGCTTTAGAAAAGGTACAAAAGTTACCTGTAAATTTAAGTGCTGGCACTTGCAGACTGTCACACTGTCAGAATAATGACTTTACACAAAAGCAGTCACTTTCTCCATTCTCCCCTCCAGCCACTAGGACTGCTTGCTGCAAATGCCTTCAAATGCTGGGACACTTTTCATGAAACTATACCTAAGAATTCTCTGAGTAACACCTTAGCAAAGTTGCTCGGGGCAGAACTAAAAGGTAAACCTTTGCTCACATCTTTATTTGACTGCTTGCACAAGTATTGTGCAATCGAGTCATGGGAAGTCCAGGCTATAAAACATAGTGACTGGGAACTTGTAACAGTGAGTAAACACAAGCAAGGGCCTAGGCAGAGCCAACATTTACAAGATTTACCCAAGGATCTTGATGGATGTGACGCCACAGCATTGGAGCAAGAGTCCTCCACAGTCTCATGTGCGCCACCAGTAGAATAGGTTGCCAATAACAAATGACTACAGAAATATGTCAGATTTATATAGATGGCTAGAGAAAGAACCAGATACTACTACTCTTCCTAACAGTTCTCCTTCCTCTAGTGTTCACTTGCTACCTCCTTCCTGAACAAATTTGTTAGCCTATTGTCAACCGGCTTTGGCACTCTCCCTGTAGACCCATAAGGATGGCGCTGGTGACAGACACCCAAGGCACCACCCAATCCCACATGTCCTCCCTGGCAGCTTCCATGGTGGGTTTGGTCCTCACAGCAGTATGTGACCCCAACCCACACAACAAAAGCTCCCCTGCTCGGAGCCAGGCCCAGCCATTCAAGTCTAGATGGGAAATGTCATTCTTCATGCTTCCATCATCTTTATCCCCAGAGGTCTGCACTTGCTTTATCTCCCCCAGTCTGGTGTGGGTCTTCACAGAAACTTAGGACTCAATCACCTCCTCTCTTCTCTTGAAATAACTGCTTAGGCAGGTCTGCAAGTGTGCCTTTACACACACACGTATGTCAAGGTTGACTATGCGAAAATGAGCACTTCTGCCAGCCACATGGGAAAACCTGACAGTAGAATGCTCTATGCACACCCCCTCTAAATGTGGACCAAGAATGTTAGGCCTTGTTGCAATGTGCATGTGGGCTGGGAGGTCTGTGGTCAGTTTGTGCAAGCCATGACCATTGAGCAAACCTGTGGGGGACAGTGACTTTTGAATTTTAAAACCACTACAGCCTAGAGATGTTACACATACTGTGCTGCAGTCACGCTGTTACCTGGGAAGGAACCACAGCTCTAGTTTTGTGGCAGCAAAACCAGTCACCTGCATTGTTTTTACTTTATGGATGCCTCTCACCCTCTGCCATAAAGGGCAGCACTTCCTGCTGGCCCAAAAGCTCTGCAAGGGCAGCGTGTTCTGCCCTGGACTTGTGCACATCTGGTGGCAGAAGCTCCAGCATTTGTTGAATGAAAATGATTCTGATGCATGGAAAGCCAAGACACTCTGGCAAAAAGATCTCTGTGAGTGAGATCCCAGTGGAAAGAACAGGTCTTCAAAGAGGGAGGTGCCTTTCTCTGAAGGGAGGAGAGAAACTCCACTTTGACTATGACCGTGTCTAAACAAGATAAGAGTCGGAGAACTCAAGGGGCTTCCATAGCCTTGGAAACTCATAACTGGTGCATAGGGAGATTACTGATGCCATAAACAGGAGTGTCAATTGGTAAAGTCAACAACAGGAGTCACTGTGCACTTACTCCTCATGTAGGATCTCTGTCCTTAACGTGCTGTACACTGAGGCTTAATGCTATAACGAGTACTCAAACAGTATATTTCACTTTGTGTTTCTATGGGGGTGCAAACGACTGAAATCTTTACTTAATGTACACTAAACTGATCTTCTGTAAAAAAAAAAAAAGAAATTATCAATTCCCAACTTGACTCTCACTGGGATTAAACATGACAATAGGTCTGATCTGATTTCATCATCATTTAAAAAAAATCATCTAAATAAAAAAAAAATAAATAAAAATAAAAAAAATCATCTATTATTTTTCACTTTATGTTTCTGTGTGGGAGCAAACTGTTGAAATACTTACTTAAGGTATACTAAGCTGATCTTCTGTATATTAAGATAATCGAAAATGAATCTTGATGTGAATGGAAGGGGAGAGGGAGTGGGAAAGGGGAGGGTTGTGGGTGGCAGGGACGGTATGGGGGGGGAAGCCATTGTAACACATGAGTCGTACTTTGGAAATTTATATTCATTAAATAAAAGATTAAAAAAAAAAAAAAAAAGAAAATGATTCTGATAACTATTCCTTGGTCTGTGGAGAATTAAATCCAAAGCTTCACATCCTCCCTATTGGACTTTCTGGAACACATGATTAAAATGCTTAGGAAAGTCACTTAGCAGAGGAGTCTCTATGCCAACATATGGACATCTAAGCTTTAAGCTTTTGTGCAAAAGGGTCACTAATCAGCATGTGACCTGAATGTCAAGATCATCTGCTGTGGAACTAAGTCAACCAATCTGGTAATAAGACGAGTTATACCCAAGGAACTGGTTCCACACATTAAAGGATATGAATTTACTCTAGAACCGAGGTCTAATGAGAAGTCTAGACAGTGAATATGCTATGGGCTAAACTGTTTAGGCACCAGAAGTAAAATCTAATCTAAATCCTCATCACATTCTTAAAATAATAAAGTCTTAGGGCTAAGGACTTGGATGTATAAAAAAGCTTTTACTTGCTATGACTCCATTCTCTTGTGTAAAAAACAAAAATCACACGGGTTTTCATTTAAGTGCTTTGTAATCTAGCAGCAGCTACCTAAAACCTTCCGATCCAATTTGACAAGTCAGTCATCTCAGTGCCTATAAATACCTCTCATCAGTGAGAGCAGCTCACATCTTCTTTCTACTACCTTCCTCAGCAGTGACAATTCTCATCTGTACTTCTCATAACTCATGGTTACACCCTTTGAGCCATGACAGATGGGTCTACGCCCCTAGCAACACCAAGTTCTTCTCTGTCCCCACCCACCACGTCCCCACCTGGATGTGGGAAGAACAGAACTGCTCACGTGTTCACAGCCCCGTACCCCTCACCCTCACCTGACTCTTGGCAGTTTCTGATGCTGTACCTCACCTGTGTACAGAATTTAGGCGTCACTTCTTATCTTACCTGTCCCCTTTCCACCTGTATGTCTCTCACTACCTTCTGGTTCATGTGCCTAAAATACATAAATATCCAGTTTCGTAAGAGCCCGCTGTGGCTGTGGCCACTGACTCTTCAGATGCACCTTTCCTGATTAGCCTTATTTATTGCCTGTTCCCTCCCCCAGGAGCCCTAGTTACAGTGCACGGCTTCCAGCTACCACCTGTGGAAGCAGCAGAGCGCAGCTCGACCTCCCACTCACGGTAAGACAGCTTTCCCCTCTTTGACCCAGTTTCCCCACGTCCACAGTGGGAGGGTGATAACAGAAGACACTTTGGGAAGACAGCTAGCATTCACTGCACGTGTACTGCGGGCCAGGTGGACGCTGAATCTGTGTGGTCCTCTTGGCAGTACGGGAGGAGGGGAGGTGCCTTAACTTCAGATGAGGACTCTGAAGGTTGCAAAAGGCCAGTGAACTTGCCCAGGGCTGCCCGCGCTAAACAGAGAGCAGGCCCAGCCTCGGTCACAGTTCTGCCTCCCTGTTCTTCTTTACCGGCATAGCCACTGGGGGCTGGGCCCAACCAATCATAAAAGGTTCCAAGACCATCTTCACGTGGGGCTCCTCTCCATCTGAGAACAGGGGGAGACAAGCTAAAACCAGAAATCTTGTGAAAGTGAGCAAATACACCCCGCAGAGCATTGCCCAGGCACGGAGCAGCAGCAGCACCACCAAGGTTTGGAAGACGGAAGCTCCTCCCAGAGCCGCAGGTTGGTGAACACTGACAGCACACACAGGCCACAGCTCTCAAGCAGGGTCCTGGTGAAGACACGCTGGAAGCTCTAGGACAGATGCTGCACTCTGCCCGAGCCCAGCCTCTCTGCACCACACTACAGCAGGCGTCTTCACTGCCTTCTCCCAGGGCCACGCAGGAGGCTCCCGGCCTCTTCACAGCCCTGCTGTTGAAAAGGAAATTGCGGAAGGTGAACCAGCCCCTGGGCTGCTGCTTTAAAAAAGTGTGGCTGGGAAACAGCCAGAGCGGGTTGTGGTGAGAAGTGGCCAACCCACAAAGTGCAGCCTCCTCTGGCTTTATCTCCCATGTAAAGCTTTTGGGAAGGGGAGAGTGATAAAAACCACACATGGGAGATGCAAGGGTGGGTGACGGTGAGAACTGGCAAGTGGAGTTCACTTGTTTCCAAAGGACAAGCAAAGCAACAACGGCCCCTCGCGGCAGCCGGCCTGACGGCAGTGCTGGAAATCCAGGCTCTTCACCAATGCTGTGTGACGTGAATTAAGTTCCCCTCTCTCTGCCATAGGAGTCCATCCAATGATGCTGCCTACAGCAAAGCATCACAATCACTAAGTCCCATAACTCCAGGGTCACTTCCTTAATTCAACATTTTAAATTTCTCTGTCAAAAAGCAAAGCAAGTTCAGGATCTACTCCTAAGACCTACAAATTCTGCAAACCAAAGTTAAATCTAATCCTTCCTTTAGGAAAGGAGAAAAATCAACAAGCCTCTATACTAAGTGGGAGAAATACAGATTTTTTCTTTCTGCTTATCCATAGTTTTAAATTTGTTCTGCAGAGAATGGTAAAATTATTTTAATAACACACAATAGCTTTCTATTAAACTTGAAGTTGAAACCCACATGTGGGGCCGGCGCTGTGGTGTAGCAGGCAAAGCTCCCAATTGTAATGCCAGCATCCCATATGGGCGCCAGCTCGAGTCCCGGCTGCTCCACTTCTGATCCAGCTCTCTGTTATGGCCTAGGAAAGCAGTACAAGATAGCCCAAGTCCTTGGGCCACTGCTCCTGCATGGGAGACCTGGAAGAAACTCCTGGCTCCTGGCTTCAGATGGGCACAGTTCCGGCTGTTGCAGCCAACTGGGGAGTGAACCAGCAGATGGAAGACCTCTCTCTCTCTCTGTCTCTCCTTCTCTCTGTGTAACTCTGACTTTCAAATAAATAAATAAATAAATCTTAAAAAAAAATCCACATTGTAAGTGCCCCCGTAATTTCTTATATAATAAGAATTAGGTATTTCTGCTAAATTATAAATGTCTTTACTCTGGACTTGCCAACTACTATTTTCATAACTATGACACTGTTACTGGTGGTCTGCCAGAAGACAAGGAATGCCAAAAAAACTCACATGAATCTATCAGAAAAAGTTAAACTGGCACACAGATTAGCTTAGCTAATATTTAGCTTAGCTAATACTAAGATACCTTGCCTTCAGAATAGAAACAGGTATAAAGACAACTTTTCTCAGTAGTTCAGTTGATTCTACATTCACATTTTGGCATTAATTAGACTGACATGTCTTTAATATATTTTAAGAGTTTCACATTAATGAATCCAAGAACTTGTCTAAAATAAAGCAAAGAACTATAACCCTTTTAATAACAAAAAGCTATTAATCAAGTCAGCACTTTATTTGGAAGGGCACATGCTCTTCTCGGGCAATCAGACTGGGGGACTTGGGGAAGGGTTTGCTGAAAGCAGCAAACCAGGTGATTCTGTCTCACAACATTGTTCTGTACAGGTGGGGAAAGACCTGAACAGTGAAGACCAGTTCTGGCCTAAGCAGAGGAAAGTGGGCAATGGCACGGTGGGGTATGTAAAGAGTCAAAGCAGCAGCACCAACTTGGCTTCTTATCCTTTCAGCCCCTCGTGCATTTAAGAGGTTAAGAAGGGAAGCAGAGCAGGTGCTTGAAGAAAGAATCTTCTAGAAAAAGCCTTAGGGTTTCCCCATGCATCTAATCCATTAATCCCTAATCACGCATGTTCTGGTTTAATTTCTGTAATTAAGAGAGCATGATTTTTAGTTTGCCCAAGTCACGTACAACTACCGCACTCGACAACTCGAGACACCTCTGGAATGTTTTGTTTCTTCACATCCTAGCCTATGTCTTGCAGCTATGTTAACCTGGCAACTCCCTGTGCCAGGCGTATCCTATTTGAAATCTCAGAGTCCTTTTCAACAGTTTGAGGATGTGTCCAGAGTATGAGATAAACAAATGAAATTCCTCCTTCTGCCACATGTGTGTGACACTTCTCTACTAGAATACAACCCTTGTGAGAACAGGGACTCTGCTACCTTTCGCCTCATGAACCCTCTGGGCCTGCCACAGTGCCCAGCACAGGGTGGAAACCCAACGTGATTTCTGGAATGATCTTCTGTGTGACTGTGGATAGACAACCAACGTATATCACCTCATTTGTCCCTGTGCCCTATATTTTGGCCTCTACCTCAGTTTGCCATCTGTCTCTTGCACACATTTCTATATACAAAGTGTCTTTATACACGGCTAATTTGATTGTGACTGTGGTCTCGGCCAGGGTCATGTTCAGTGGGGTTTGACTAATCTGAAGAAATGCAGAGAAACCCGGGAGGCAGGCTGGGCCCTCCACTTACCGCCACTTCCACTGACTGCATGGAGAGGTCGCATGGTGGCTTCAGGGCCTTAGGCCTCGTGGCGTACCAGAAAGTGGTGAGAGCCGCGAAAGCTCCGAAGCCCATGAGCGTGTTGGTGGGAAGGGTGCGCACGTACTGCCGGAGGTCAACCAGCTCTGGTATTCGAAAATACCGGAACAGTTCGTGGGCTTGCATGGTCCTGTGTTGGTGGTTCCCCAAGCTGAATTCTGTCAGGAGAGAGAGAAGAGGTGCGTTCATTCCAGGGAGGCAGATGGCTCTCCAGAGCTCCCACAGGCCAGCCATCTTACACGGCTGCTGGACAACCAAACCAGGCGTCAAACCCACACCCCCTTGGCCCGGGTCTTTCCCTGGCTGTCAAATTTCATTTTCTAAAACCATTTTAATAATTCATTTCTGTTCTATTTTTCCATTATCTTGTGTTAAAAATTATCTTGCTTTCTTTAAACACATCAAAAGGATTTTACTCACAAAGAATTCTCATCATAAAATGCTCACATAAGTGGTATGAGTTTCTATTTTATTCCTTGACATCACATCTCTGTTCTCTTCCACCTAATCAAATACACTCAAGTCTCATTATCAAGACTACTGACTAGGGATATGAGTGGAAAGGAACAAACAAGACCAAACCATCTAAGGGCCATCAGTTTCTATTTCTTCCAATAGATCTCAGGACAAGTTCCCCAACTGGTAAAACAGACTGGATCTACATTTCTACACGTCTCTTCCCTTCCCTTCCCTGCACTGGTCACGCCACAGGGTGGCAATATAAATGTTGGGAAATCTATAGTTAGCTTTTCTGATAAGATCATTTTCTTTTATATTCCCTAAGTTATTATATCCACAATGAATAAACAAATAAAATGGTAGGCGAAAACTTTAAAACACACACCAGCTCTCTTGCGAGAGGTTATAGCACAGTATGTGAGAGAAAGTACAGAACAGTTAACAGTCTAGAGTCTGGAGCCCTGTCTTGCTTCTCCATTAGCTTTATGGTCTGGGACAAACTATTTCACCTCTCCGGACCTCAGGATTCTCATCTACAGTAGGAGATGGCAATACTGCCTATCCTCTGAGGCCTTTATGATGACTAAAGGACACACATGAAGAGCTTAGGAAGGTGCCACACACCAGGAGGCGCTCAGCAAAACTTAGATATCACTACTTCCTTTACCAATGCCCTGTGATTAGTGTGAAGTGCAGAACTGTAAGGTCCAAAGGCAATAAACATGATGCTTGCCTACAAGGAGTTTACCAACAAAGTCAGGAGCTAAAATACACAGAAGAAACTTAGATGCGTAACCTGATACATCTACATAGAAAAACTGAAAGTCCCAAATGAATGTCACAGTTTATATATAGATTAATATATCAAATCAACATGTGGTGCAGAAAATCAGTGGGAATAATTACAATTAGAAAAATATTGATGAATAATTACTCTCAAGTTTGGCCCCAAACAGAAGGAAATAATAGTAAATGATCTAGAAGAGTTTTCTCAAAAACTTCTTGGCAATGCAACAAGTGCTAACATTTTAACTCCAAGTTCAGATGGTATTCGTGAGCTATTTACTATACTCATATATTCTTTTTAATATTTGAATCACACGATTGAAAGTATCTTTTTTCAAAAATAGAAATCCTCTGTTTATAGTCTATACTGGAATAGTTTTTTGTTTTTTTCTCAGAATAGCAGGATATCAAGCTGTTTCTCCTGGCTGTCAATACGACAGGACCCAGTATGATATCTTTGCTTGGCTTACTCAATCATGTGCTACTCTCTCTCTCTCTCTCTCTCTCTCTCACGGAGGAGAATTCAAGGTTTAACACAACAGAGAAAGAGCAGATAAGCAAGTTTCTTCAGGTCCTAATTCTGGAGAGAAAGCAGCAGTACTTACAAAGCCACTCACCATCTGTGCCACCGACAGCTGACTGCTAGGTGACACGCCACTGCAGCAACAGAAAAGGGCGACGAGGGGGGTGGGGCTGCAGAGCTCAGCCGGCGCTTACCCGGCCTGCCAAGGTCTTTCAGGGCATTAGTCACATGCCGAGGGCTCTGCGGCTGCCCACTGGGCTAAAGGTAACTAGCAGGCAAAATCCATACTTGACTTCTCAGGAGAACAGGGGTGGAGGATGGGCCAATGAGGAGCAGGCAGCAGAGTCACCCCACTGCTCCACCCATGGGCAGGGACAGGCATCAGTGAGTGTGGCTGCCAGTGCCAGTTCTGCAAACAGATACTGTTTTCTTTCTGCTCAGCTTCCCAATAAGAAGAGACAATGGGCATATTTATCGTAAACCACTGAAATGCGGGATCGGATGTTGGGTGGCATGTCTAACTAATAGGCAACATGACCCAGAGAGAAGCAGATTGCCCAGAGTGCACTCACAGCACATTTATTCTGGATGAATTCACAGGAACTGAGCTGCTCCTGATGCTTGACACACTTGAGTGTCCAGTGCGTGCGGGGCACTGTGCTAGGAGCTGGAGAGACAGGGCTAATGACCTGGACCAGGCTTTCAATGGGTTAACCATCTAAAGGGGATGATACAAACCTAAGCAAGTTAAGTCTGCCAGGCATAAGGGAAGGCCTTTGAGAGACCTCAGAGATAAGCAGACAGATCAAGTCCAGCTCCTATTGGCCCGAGTGCTGCAGGTCAGAAACAATCCTGCCACTCTAAAACGCAAAGCAACCTCAGGAACCTAACGTGCAAGCCTGGCCCGTCTTCACATCATCGCCTGCTCACCTGCTCTAGTACTCTCAGCGTGAATGGGAGTTAGCCACCCCCACCACACACACCCTTCTCACTTTTCAAAGCCCCTGAAGTCATCTCCATAAAACCTAACTGTGAATTCACAGGGGTCGTTCAACAGAACGATGTTCCTGAATGAGATATGAATTCCTCTGTAAACAAATACAGCCAGACATGAGTAATTTGTTTATTTCAAGCATCAGCAGAAGCAAAGCCATAGCCTGCCTTACACTAAGAAAGTTTAATAAGTTTAGAGAAAAAGGTTTAAAAAAAAAAAAAAAAACTTGAGAAAACTTTAGATTTAGTAGCATGCATGCATGTAAGGGGATTCTATCAGATACTAATGTGTAATGCTAAGCTCCTAAATCCAGCCAAATTCTAACAGTTACTGGGTGACAATGACAAGCTACGGTTCAGTTCATGCCTCTTACTGGCAGCCAGGTAACAAGCTGCAAATGTACATTGGAGAACTATAGTCTATGCACAAAGAACTAAGACATTTCCTCATTTAGATCCATGTAAATCACAACCTTAGAAATCTTTTCCCCTCTATTACCTCGCTATTAAGAACAAAGTACTTGAGTTATACAAATATGAACGCAGACTTGCAGAGAAAATTAAACACGATGAATTGTCTTTGCATGCTTTATGCGAACACAGGCACCATGCTTTAAGATTCAGTCCTAACAGGTCTCTAAGAAATAGTAAGACTCACGTACTTGCTAACAAATGTTTAGAATTCAGAGACATATATCATTCTTATTCCAGAGGTGTTCTAGTCAGAATATTTATTTTTATTCTTTCAAAAGCAAATTTGCAAACCATCATCTAGGGGAGTTGATAGCCCAGGCACATAAATCACACTGCTGTTTTCTAAAAATACGATTCAATTGGCTTACAGGCTTACGAAGCCAGTCTTTCTCAGGGGGGCAGACAAGGCTCCTGACTGCTGGCTTCTCCCTTCTCTGCAGCTGCTCCTGCACGCCCTTCCTCCCCACACCTACAAAAAAGTGGGTTGCTCAGCTGGGTCTTTCGAATTTCCTATAAATCTGGGATCTAAAACCACAAAACGACAGGGAGCATAACAAGGGTCAGGAAAATCTGGCACAAGCCTGCGTAAAGAACCAGAGCCGAGGACGCCTTTAAATAGACCTGGGCAGAAAGAGATGCGGTAGGGCAGGATGATAGAAACTGGGGGGCATGAGTGTCAGAAAACAGGAAGCCGCGTGCCAGCAGGCCCAGACTCCAGACAACACAGCTAGCCACACAGCTGGCATTTTTTTGGTGTTTCAGAAAGCCTTCCATGTCTGGTCTTATCTGCACATCACAATAAGAAAGTGACGATGAGGACGCTGAGGCTCAAGACTCCCAAAGCTTCCCGAAGGTGCTCAAGAACAGGACACCTGCCTGACTAAATCCAATCTGCGTGATTCTTAACCTCTGCTGGGCCACCAACCCTCTCCTCTGAGGACACCCACACAATGACTGGCACATGGGACTCGCAGGTCCCCCGTGAACCCCCCAGCTGGAAACCACAAGATCAGGTTTCCAAGGGGCTGCATCCAAAATCCACTGCAGCGTAAACGTTAGCATTCATCTCATCACCCTGGCCTCTGAACATGTGGGTTCAAGGCCCAGTGTACACAAGGGTTCACCTCTTGCCACTTAGTCTGTACCATGAAAATGGTGGTTCCCAGCCAGAGGTAACACTTCAGGGTATCATTTTTTTATTTTTTGACAGGCAAAGTGGATAGTGAGAGAGAGAGAGACAGAGAGAAAGGGCTTCCTTTTTGCCGTTGGTTCACCCCCCAGTGGCCGCTGCGGTCGGCGTGCTGCAGCCGATGCACCGCGCTGATCTGAAGCCAGGAGCCAGGTGCTTTTCCTGGTCTCCCATGCAGGTGCAGGGCCCATCATTCTTTACGTTCCCCCCGCTACTCCAACCCAACAAACACACACACACACACACACACACACACAGCTCCTGCAATTCCGCAAGATTATACTTACACAAGCATTTTATTTTCTTCTTGTCATTTATAAACCGAAAATACAGGTGATCTGACTACTTCTTTGGAAGTGCCTCAAGTGTTCAAGCTGAGCAGCAGGTAGATGGAACACTTCACCAGGAATGCACCCTCAAACCACCCACAGAAATGTCACCCTCGCCCCAGCAGCAGCCAATGACGAAACCCTGACATCTTTCCTTGGTGTAGCCAAGCTGGCAAGACACAGCCATTCCTTGCCCCACCTCCTCCCTTGTACAATGGGCCATTTAGAGAGGCTGAAAGCTCCCCCTTTGTCCTGCACTCGCTGGGCAGAGCTCGGGCCTCCGAAAGGAACAAGAGGACAGCAGCCCGACCACTTGCTGGCCTTTCAGTTTGCCACTCCAAAGCCGCTGGATGCATGCTCCCTAACCCTGGTTGGCAAATTACCTAAAGCTAGATTTGCTTAAGCCGTTGCCTCTTGAACCAAAAGAGCAGTCAGGCCGTCCCTACAGAGACGGAGGCCCAGAAGCTCCAGAGACGCCAGAGGCTCTGGGTTTGAGAGGGAAGCAGAGGTCGCTGTCCAAACCCCATCCTACACAGGAATCCCTCACTGCAGTCGCTGCCTCTCGCCCAGCTTCTCCCTCAGAGCAGAAGGAAAAAAGCCTTTTGGGGGCACGTTGGGCTCTTATGCACAAATAGGGAATTAATATCCTCATCCACTGCCTTGGGACTCTTCTTCTCAACTAAGTTATAATAAACCTCAAACCACTGGGTTTTAAATTGTCATTAAAGTGATCCTGTGGATTACCAATTCAACTTCCAGGAGGACACAAAGTGGAAAGAGAGCTGAGATGCCCTGTTTTTATAAAGTTGATTTGCTGAAATATTCAAGTCAGCTGAGTACTTCTACACTTCATCTACTCCCTACCCACCTGTTAAAGCTTTCCGAGAAGGAATATAACCCAAGCTTTCAGAAGCAAAGCATCGGTTACAACTGCCATGTGTGCTCCCCAAAATCAAGAGACCCCAGATATCATGCTGTTCAACTTGAACAGAAATATTTTTAGGGATGCAGATGAAATGGCCAAATATTAACTCACAGCAGCTTCTGTATTCACTAAACTACACAGGAAAGGTCTTCAAAAAGTTCATAGAAAATGCATATTATGAAAAATCTTATACATGGATTTCAAAGCATTTTTCACCAAAATAAACTTTTCTATTAACTCACTTTCCTAGACTTGTTGAAGTACTCTCATGTTTAAGTCACATGACAATCTCAATTACTGTAGAAATCTGCTTCTGTAAATTCATATTTCATTAACATTTTATTCAAATGCCTTGGACATGCACCTTCAAACTTCAAAGTGGTCTTAGGCACCTCTCAAGTCACATTTGGAGATGCCCAACGATTCTGTGCTAGATCTGCATCTCTGTACAGTTTTCTTTTCCGTTTAAGCTGAAACATTTTTTAAAGTCATAGATGTAGCTATTTCTGGAACAAACTCCGCCAAGTCACAAGAACACAAGTGTGCAAGGTTAGGAAAGCACACACAAAATAGTAGTCCTATGGATCCACCTTCATATAGTTAAACCTCATACTTCATTGTTCTTCAAAACTGATTTTTAAAAACTTTTTACAATAATATCCAACACTGGCCCTTGTTAAGGTCAAACCTCAAGAAATAATTACCCAGTTGGTATTAAATGCCTTTGCTTTAGAACAAACCAAGTCCAGTTCATTGCGCTTCTTAAGGACCGGGACTGGAGTCGCCAGAGGTTTCAGGGCCAGGTACCTTCTCTGCCTGATGTTGGTTTTCAACATGAAGGCAGCCTGGGAAGAACTTTAAAATGAGGACTGAAAGAGTGGTTTAGGGAAACCCTCAACTTAGACTGGGGCATACGGATTGTTTTGCATTCAGATGGGGATGCAAGCTGAAAAACAAGAATAAGATCCAGTCCACGGCACAGTGCGTGCACACAGCAGCCTACCACCAGGAGAGTAAGAGCAGCGGAAAGCAGAGAAAGGCAGGTGGAGTTGAACAGGGCCTCCGAGGATGAGTGCTGGCTAAGAAAACCAGCGCCGCTCCGTGTTGTGGGGACAGAAACAAGATGACTAAAGCAAGTCCCTACCCCACGGCCAGAACTTCTGGCAAACTAATCTGAACAAGTGACAGGGCTGGACCAGACAGGAAGGTGCTTGGGGAAACCAGTGGAGCTGGGCCTTCCTTAAGAACCCTGTGCACTGGGTACTGTTTTGTGGCAGGCTCAGGGCTAAGCAATCACACACATGATGACTGAACGCAGTCCACACGGGGTTGCTATTGCCTTCAACTCAAGGATCAGGAAACCAGGCTGTGGAGGTGCATGTCCTGTGCCTGCTCCATACAGGCACAGGACTAGAACCCAGGTCTGAAGCCAAAGCCTGGAGCCTGGGGCCTGGGGTGGCAAGTGCCGCAACCCAGACATGCAGTGATTCAGATACCGACCAAGGCCACTGGCAAGACTGATGACCACAAAAGCCATGCACCATGATGCTTAAAAAGCCAGGATCTCAAGGCAAATGTCCATCGATGAATGAAAGGGCAAACAAAAATGTGCATACAGATCCACAGGACTCAGCCTTTAGAAGGAGGGAGATTCAGACACCTGCCATGATACAGAGAGCCTTGAGAACATCACCCTACGTGAACCGAGCCTGGCACAGAAGGACAAAGACTGTGTGACCTCACTCATATGAGGTGCCTGGAATGGCAATCCAAACCTGTGGGGCCAGAGAGTGGGACAGAGGCTACTGGGGGAAAGGAGGCATGGGAGACATTGCTTCACGGGCAGAGTTTGTGTGGTATAAAGGAAAGTTCTGGAACTATGAAGTGGGGACAGTTATACAATTTTGTGAAGTACTTAATGCCATTATGTAATTGCATACTCTAAAATGTTTAAAACAGTAAAATTTCTGTTAAGTGTATTTTACCACAATAAAAAAAGTATTTTAATCATTTCTTCTCTCTATTATTTTTAAAGCTAAGATTTTGTGACCAAGATAGAAATGAAAAAAAGAAAAAAATAACCCACAAAAGGTATGACACTGAGGGCTGGGTTCTGAGCCTGGGAATCAGCGGTGGGAATGGGGGAGGGAGTTGGGGTGCTACCAGCCCCACTTTCCAGGGTCCTGAGAGCCTTCCTTCATGGGCGAAGAGGAAGAGCTTCCACCGCCGCCCCGCACTTCTCACACCTGCATGGAGGCGGGTGTCAGCGCGCATGCCCCTCCCGGGGCTCCCGTCCTGTCTGCTCCCCCCACAGCCCTGCCTCAGTAAAGTCTTCCCTATGGCCAGGGCCGGCTCTGCATTGCCGACTCGCTCACTGCCTCCTTCACCTACAGTGTGCATTCTCAAGATGTGCAAATCCTACCACGGGGAGGCCAAGGCCATGTTCTCTAGCAACCAGTCCTGCCTTTGGACCCCAGCAATACCTGATGTGCACCCTGGTGGGGTCTTTAGCTCCTCCTGTATCCTCCACAGCAGGGATGACTTTTATAGGCCCATGTACTTGCCTTCATCCATTTCATGTTGCTGTAGCAAAATACCCGGCACGGGGTACTTTAGAAAGAAAAGAGATTTGTTTAGCTGACAGTTTGAGAGGGCAGAAGTCACACACTGGGCAGCCCCATTTGTTCACCGCCTTGGGTTGTGTCACAACTTGACCGGGAAGCAGAAAAGGAAACAGCTCCCCGCAGAAGGGGCCACGTGTGTGGGGCAGCCTCACTTTACAAGAAGCCACTCTCCTGAGAACTGACCCAGGACTGGTCCTCTTGAGACCAGTATTAATCCCTTTTGAGAGAGGTGCCCTTGTGACTGATTTACCTGGTACTGTGACCCACCTCAACACTGCCACACTAGGGAGCCAACTCCCACCCAAACTATGTGTCACAAAGTGCCTGGCCCCAAATAGGCGCTGCATCGTCGCTTGCATTGACAGCACAGTGGCTCTCCACGGAGGAGGCAGGCATTCACAGCATTTCCAGACTCCGGTATCCTCCTTCCTCTCCCCTGCTAGCTCCACAGGGGGTGGCTATGAGTCAGTGTACAGAGGGAGGGCAGAGCACCTCCAAGGTGATTTAGAGGAAATAAGAAAAAGCTGCAAGTCACTACGTAAAGCCACAGGAAAACACTGTCTTGCCCCATGGATGTTTCTTCCTCATATGATCTCACTCAGGTATAATGTCATCCTGAGAACTCTGCATATGCTTAGGAGCAAGGGCCCTCTCTTGGCTTTAGAAGACACTTAGACATTTCTCACATGACTGTTGACTTCCTGAAGCAAAGCAAGGCTTTTCAAGTGGAAGGGAAGAGACTAATGCTGTGCCTTTCTTGGGGAAATTAGCAAATGCCAGGAGAGCTGGAGCCCAGAGCCCCATATGGGGCTGGCCTCCAACTTCTAAACACGTGTATCCTACAACAGAAAACAGGGTCCTCCAAACCAGAGAAGCAGAGTGGGTTTCTTCCAGCATGTAGGCTGCAGCACCACGCAAGGGCTCTCCTGAGGAGGGGGCTCCTGAAATACTAAGCTGGGTGGGCGGCCCACTGGCAACAGGACCCACCCAACCTTCCCTGGAGCATACTGCCTCCTCCTCCTTGCTTCACTCAGAGATATGAAGGCCTGTCCTGGACATCCACCTGTGAAAATGGTAATTACAGTTAGCACGTGCCCGAGGAAGATAGCCTGGTCATGCCAATGCCTTTGTGTGGGACAGAAAGGTTCAAGTTCAGGGGGAGGTATTTAAGATGGGATGCTTCCATTAGAAAGAATTTCCCAAGAGAGTGCAAATTATTCCATTTGTCTTCTAATGTTGGTCTACTACTGCCAGGTGATTTCTGCGCATATGTCATGCCGAGGCGGGGAAGTTTACTGATAACAGCTGGAGAAGGGTGCAGGCTTGGGCAGAACAGAAGCCTCAGTGGCTCAGCTCTGCTCCGGCTGATGGAGAGGAGGAGACCTGTTTGTTCGGCTGCCCTAGCCCCTCTGCAAGAAGCAGGACAGAAGCAGCTTCCTACTCACAGACTGCCTTTACTGAGGCATGTTTCAGAAGACATTCAGCCCAGGGAAGAGTCCTCATTCTGTCTCTAAGACTGCAGTGTGAAGAACATGACACCTTGGTTGAAGGGTATTAGGCAAGACGAGTAGGGCCTGTTATTATAACAGTGAGAGAAGGAGCTAAAATTCCTTCTCCCACTAAAATAATCCAGAAAGACTTTTTTCCACACTGGACTGGGATGAACCACAAAGTATCTGAAGAAAGAAGATCCCCCCTAAGTCCACAGGAAGGGAATCAAATGTTCTTTGACAATAGGCAGAAACTCTCCTCTACTGTAGGTCCATTTGTTTGAGAAATTGCATGCAGAGGAGGTCCTATGACCTGTGGTCCTCTCAGGTTCTTTGTACAAAGCCAGCATCTTCCAGCAGTAACTATGGAAATAAACGGAACAGCAACATGGAGCAAATCCTAGACTCAGACGTAAGAAGATCGCATTCTGGCTTCTGGGCTGGGCCCCTGGCAAGCTGTATAATCTTGAGCCAGCCCCTGAGCCTGTGTGGGCTCCAGAGAAGATAGAGAGTGGAGTGGGAACAGAGCAGGGCTCCATCCCCTACCAGCAGGAGCCCTGGGAGCACCTCCGACTCTGTACAAGAAGCCAAAAGATGGCCAGGATTGCACCTGCACCCAGATATGCCTAGGAACAGGAACTTATGAAGAAAATAGTCACAACTGAAAATCATCAACTTTGGGGGGGAGCTATGGGTGTTTTTACTATTACTCTTTTATTATTCACTGAATTATGCTATATTTTCACCATTTTTATTGTGGTAAAGTGCATTTAAAATCAGCCATATTAAACATTAACTGTATTTTTTTTAATTTTGTAAGACAGAAGAGTCAGATCAGTAGTTTCCTGCTCCATGAAGGACACAGGGTGGCAAGCTGTCCCTAAGCCAGAGTGACAGATGGGATATAAACCCCTCCCAGAAAATACATATCTGGGCCCTGGTTCTACCTGAGTGTTCCTTCGAAAGAGTGCCCCATTGCAAATAAACAAGCAACGCTCTGGAAACTTCAGGGCATAAAAAGCTCTCCTTAGTCCTTCGCAAACAGAAGAGGATGCCACCATGAGGATAAAAGCATTTACAACGTTCTCTGTGCCCTCAGCTGTTTGGAGTGTCAGTGAAGGCAAACACGCCTGCAACAGTTAAGCAGACTACACAAGAACAGACGTGACAACTGAGGAAGGCGGGGGCCTGGTGCTCCCCGCAGCTGCAGGTGGGAGCAAACTCTGTGCCTGGGCCACAGCCCCAATGGAGGGCTGTCCAGAGAGCTGAGGGTGGAACCAGGCCAAATCAAAGCAGGCCAGCGCTAAAAGCCAGTCCGTGCTGGGAGCATGGAGGCAGGCAGAGGTGGGGGCGGCAGGTGGGTCAGGACTGGCAGCGTCATGACGCGGAGGTGGGGAAACTCTGCTTGGCACACAGTGGCACTCCTGCCAACAGGCTGAGAAACTGTGGCTGGAGGCCCGCCCTGGCCCAGTGGGCATATAGTTTATGGAGCCCTCCAGGTTGCTGCCAGGGTCAGCTGGGGGGACCAGTCCTTGACCTCAAGGAGGCCCTGTGGCCCAGCCGCTCAGAGAGGTCGCAGCTATCAGCTATCGGTGACCTGGATAAGAAGGCCAGAGAGGACACAAGGCCGGGTAGGGTTACCAACACCTCTGAAAATAGAGCAGGGTTTCAGGGTGACTGATGAACTAGAGAAGTGGCTTCGCGGGACAGATGTAAGTAGCAGCTAGAATACCCACAGGGACTTCCACGTAGCTACTCCCAAATTTGGAGGGAACCCGTTTTGAGTTGGTACATGTTTTACAGCGCACTGCCACTGGAGTTGCGAACCACTCTTAGGCTGTGAGTTTTCCTGGACCAGCCAGTTCCTTCACAGAACGTGGGGCCTGCTGCTCGAGGAAGCCACAGGTGACACAGAGGAAAGGTTAGGGGTTTTGCTCACTGCTTGGGGAGGCATGAGAGAGGTATTGGTGACAACCACGGGACACAAGCTGAAATTACACCAAGTTCAGGTCACCATAAGAAGAGATGATTGACCCTGGGGAAGCTAAACACAAAACAAATCTAACAAGTTGCAGAGGATCATGGAACAACCAGCCAGTACTTACAAGAGAGAAAGAATGGAGCTTGTCCAGCTTGGCCATTACCTGCTTGCAATAAGTGACACTAGTTTTTGAGTCTCTATATTCCCTTTTTGTTTAAACATATATTATGGAAATTACTAAATCTATTCAATAGTAAACGGAATAGTCTAACAAAGCTAACATGTATTTATTACTCCAGCTTTAGCTCCAACAATAGTAAACACTTTGCTAACATTGTTTCATTAAACTCATCCCGGGGGCATGGCACTGGAGGAGCTCTCCAGGAGGGGCCTGCAGCAACCCCGCCCCAGCTGGGCTCCTTCTGTCCCTGGGAAGCTGGTGGGCACCCACGAAGCTCTTCTGCAGCAGCTGGCGGACTCCATGCTCAGGACAGACTGCACCTCGGAGCTGAGGGTGTAAGTAGCCGGGCGGAGGCCGGAGCTGGGGCCGGCGCGCGGTGGGGAGGGGGCGCCTGGTGTTGGTGCGCAGGCGCAGCCCAGCTCAACCTCTGCCAGGTCGCTTGCGGGCACGGGCCACAGGTTCAAGTCCCCAGCTTCCTGCTAATGTAACTCCTGGTGGTGATGGCTCAAGTGGTGGGGTCCCTGGCACCCATGTGGGTGACCCAAATGGAGTTCCTGGCTCCTAGCTTCTTTTTGGGCATTTGGCAAGTGAACCAGTGGGTGGGGAATCTGTGTGTCTAAAATAAACAAAAATTTTTTTTAACTTGAGAAATAAAGGAAAAAAAAAAAAGAAAGGAAGCAGAGGTGCAGAGGGAGGGTGCGAGGGAAGCATTTCTATGTTCTGAAATCCATATATATGAAACACAGGAAATGTGTTCCCCAAATGTGTTCCTCTTATATCAATAAAAATCATTAAAAAAAAGAGAGAGAGAAAAGATCCCTATTTCCAGCTTGCAAACAGTCACTTAGTAACAACTATATGCCAGTGATAGCTCCAGCGTCAGAGCATACAGAAATGAACAATGGAGAAAAAACAAAACCCCTACCTTAATGAAACTTCCACACTGTCAAGTTTTTGGCACCAAAGGTGAAACGTACTCCGGATTTAACCTGGGTCCTGCAGTCGGGGACCCATCTGGACATGGATCACAATGTGGTTACAAAGAGCAGCAGTTTCTGGGCCCCTGGGACTGACAAAATGAGCTCTTTCCTTTCTATGCTTGCATCTGGAAGTCTCTTGCCGTACTAGTATGGTACAGAAGGAGCTCACATGCTAGTTCTTGAGCTTTGGATAAAGCATCCTAATCAGTAGTAAATCAAGGTACCCCTAATATGTAAACACTTTCATTTATAAACTATATGCATGCAAACACAACAAGTATTTCCCAAACACTATCAAGTACACAAATAGGAATTTGAAAGAAAGGAAAAAAATAACTATAGAAGTTCCATTATTTCCATCTTGTATCCCAATCCCCCCCCCTCCCCAACACACACACACCTATGCATGTGTCCCATTTTGGAGACCAGCCCTCAGTCTTCTGGGGACTATCTGCAGCCTCTCAGGTCACTTGCCTAGCCAGAGTCTCCATCGCATCCCTAGTAGGGGAAAAAAAAAATCAAAGTGCATACTGAAGCACCCCTAGAAAGCAGAAGAACAGAGCCTGCCAAAGCCTGCAAAAAGAGCCTGCGACATTAACTGGGGAGAAACAAAGATATTCAACATCTCACCCAGTGATGTGGGGAGGGCAGAGCACGGCTGGCCACTGTCACCTGGCCACGCGTGAGACCAGATGGACTGGGTGAGCTGTTATGCAGGAAGGGAAGTCAAGGCCTCAGGGCCATGGCAGGCTCAGGGGCAGGCCTTATCTGAGGAAGTCTGTCCTGGGGTAGCCTCAGTCCCTGGCCCATGGACCAAGGAGCCTCACCTGGCCTGAACTCTAGAGAGGTCTTGGCATCAGGGGAGCTCGGCTCTGGCTCATGCCAGCAAAGAAAAACACTGGCACCCTCTGCAGAGTCCAACCTGTGACTCTGGACTGCTGGGCCACACCCCTCTGGGCTTCAGCTCCTTCCTCTGGGAGGTGCTTGATTGGACTGCTGGATGCATGAGGTCCTTGCCAGCTCCACAGGCGGTACACCTCAGAAGCTTGCCCGAGGCACAATGGGGGAGACTGACCCACAGATGGAACAAAGAGCTGTTTGACCATTTCACCAGCGGCCTACAAACAAGGTACGATTAAGTAGGAATACCAGGTAAACGAAGACTATAGTACAGTTATATAAGATTATGCAGAACTTGACACTAATCTCCCCTCCCACATCCTGCAAGGCCCACGGCCACCTGCTCCTCAGACTAACTGAAACTACACTGAAAAGAATGGCTCAAATGTGCACTGCTCCAACTGGTAAGGACGAGGTCGCCACATGCTTAGACCGTGGCTCGTGCTTTCTTGGAGAAGCAAGATATGCACACATGAAAAGGCACACAAAGGACAGAGACGGGTGCCACTCAAAACACTTCATAATCACTATGGCTTGGCATCAACCAATCTGCAAAGACATAGACCAGAGCACCACACAAAGTTCTGAAGACCCTTAGTGAGACCAGGTACTTCAGTTTCCGAACTAGGGTTGGGGCGCTTGGGGTATACTAACAATTTTCTAACCAGTAAGGGAGGATTTCCATATTTTATTTATTTATTTATTTATTTATTTATTTTTGACAGGCAGAGTTAGACAGTGAGGGAGAGAGACAAAGAGAAAGGTCTTCTTCCGTTGGTTCACCCCCCAAATGGCCGCTATGGCCGGTGCTGCGCTGATCCGAAGCCAGAAGCCAGGTGCTTCTCCTGGTCTCCCATGTAGGTGCAGGGCCCAAGCACTTGGGCCATCCTCCACTGCACTCCCGGGCCACAGCAGAGAGCTGGCCTGGAAGAGGGGCAACCGGGACAGAATCCGGCGCCCCGACCGGGACTAGAACCTGGGGTGCTGGTGCCACAGGCGGAGGATTAGCCTAGTGAGCTGCGGCACCGGCCCAGGATTTCCATATTTTAACCACCAGTGCCACTGTTGGTGCATCCTAGCTAAACGTCAGCCCAGCGCTGTGGCGAATGACATGGAGTCTGAGAAAGGGAAGAGTCACTGGAGGAAAAGTACCTCTGTGGAATGAGAAGCGGAGCTCTGAGGAATGAGGGCAGAATGAGGAACCGCATTCCAGCCAGGGCGAGGTGGGCAGGCAGGCCCGGGAGCAGCTCCGGCGGAACTAGGAAGCGCCCTGAGCGTGCTCTGCAGAAACCCATCTGTCAGGGTTTGGGCGAGGCATGGGAAATGGCAGGTTGGGATCAGGCGAGTTTAAGGAAGACTTGGAGCCTGGAAGATGGTGGCTCAAGGGTGGACCACAGTCCTGCCCTTTGCTGCTGAACTTGAGGTGCTGGACGCCAGGCTGCCGTGACACTGGGAATGAAGGAAGAAATGTGTGTATGCTGAGCAACATCGGACAGCGTAGCTCAGAATAGTACAGGGCGCTGACTGACAGGATTTGGGGGCAGAAGTCAAGGGCGACACCAAAGTCCAGCCATGTCTTGAACAGGCCAAGGCCCAGGAACAAACTCCACCATGTGTGCCATGGCCAGAGGGGAAGGCAGGTTGTGCAACCTTGGCTAGTCACCGCCGTCTCCCTGCGCTGTAGTCTCTGGATCAGGAAAACAAGTGAGGTACGCTACTACAGAGCGTGGGCTGGTGCTGGAGAGCTCAGAGGCAGCCAGGGAGGCAGAGGCAGCGCCGTGCCCATGCCCGTGCCCGTGCTCATGCCCGTGCCCGTGTGATCTGGGATTCCCAGCCACCCCTCCTGCCCCATCTACGGCTCATCTTGGGATTCTGCCTAAAAGTTCACTGGGGAAGAAGAGACCCATAATTCACCCAAGAATATGAACTTGCCTTCACACTGTGAATTCACACATCGAGCCTCTTGTCTATTAAATTTTCAACATGATCTGGAAGGTCATTCTCCTGTAGAAGTATTCTAAGATGGGTGGCAGAGGGCAAACCTCCGTGCAGTGGTAAGGCCATCTCCTGCTCGAGCGAGCGTCACTCGCCTGTCTCTGCTGTGCCAGGACTCGTGTTCCCACCTGGAACGTGCACTCTGCCACCCTCACACTGGGCACTTGACTGCGCCTCTTAGCCTCCCAAGATCGGCTTCCAGAGCGAGCCAAGCCTCTTAGTTCTTTCATTCTCTAGAAAGTTGTAGCTCTGTAGCAAGTGATGTCATTCAATGAACCCAGCTCCATCAAAATTTGTTGTTTCTTTAAGCACCCGAGTGGTACAAAGGGAAAAACGGACAGCAGAGTATAAATGAGATGGGGAAAAATCAAGGAGCACTAACAGAGGAATGGAGAGCCAGCTACGGCCTGCCTTGCCGCCAGCTGATAAGCTGGAACGAGGCTCCTTCTAGCTTTAGAGGCGCAACTGAGCCAAGCAGTTAGAAGCAAAGGCTGTGCAGCCAGACTGCCTAGCTTCAAATCCTGGTTTGGGCAACTTAATCCACACCTGTTCCTTTATCTTTACTAAAATGTTGATAAGAGCAGGACATACCATAGTGTTGTTGGAAGATTAACTGAGCTGACATACCGGAAGCTCCAAGAACACTGCCTTGTGCCATTAGGTGCAAACAGGGCCTATCCCATCCAAAGCCAGCTGCACCCACCACTGTCAGCCAGCACCGCCCTCTTTGGTAGGCAACAACTGAGTCCCCAGGGAGCAACCAGTTCCTGCAGCAACCTTCTCTTGCCTCTGCTGAACCAAAGAATAAATGGTGTTCAGGAGCTTGGGCCTTATTTGCAAAAGCATTTCTCCCACAACAAGCCCAATTTCTACAGCAGCCAAAATCATGCAAATGAACAGATAATTCACTTATCAGAAGTCCCTCCCAGAATAAGGACATGGCATAAAAACCCACCTTTCTTCCTCTTGGCTTAACTTCCTTCAACTTACCTTGCCAAGTCATGAAATTCTTATTTCAACAACTTTCTCACTTGAAAACATGAACTCAGAAGTCCATGAAAGTCTATTCATATGTAAAAATAATTTCAAGGCCATTGTCAACTTCAAGAGGTTTACAATAGAACATGTCATAATTAAAAATAAACATATTTAAATAAATAAGAATTTTTAGTAAACTGTTCTAAAATGAACAATTTTTCCTGATAGCCAACAGTAGGAGAAAAGTAAATAAGCATGAATATCCCATATAGTACATTATGTACTCACCTTTAAAATTCATTTTTTGAAAAATATACAACATGGGGGAAAAGTTCACAATTTAACATAGAAGATTAAAATTAAGTTGTCAAAAACATTTTTTTTTTGAAAAGCAGAGTTACTTAGAAAGGAGGAGAAAGAGATCTTTCATCCACTGGTTCACTCCCCAAATGGCCACAATGGCCAGGGCTGGGCCAGGCCAAGAGTCTGGAGCTTCCTTTGGGTCCCCCACATGGGTGCAGGGGCACTTAAGCCATCTTCCACTGCTTTCCCGGACCATTAGCAGGGGGCTGAATCGGAAGTGGAGCATCCGGGTCCCGCTAGATAGAGAGTAGAGCAGCCAGGTCTTAGACCTGTGCCCATTTGGGATGCTAGCACTGCAGGCGGAGGCTTAACCTGCTGTTCCACAACGCCAGCCCTAAACTGTCAAAATTTTTATCTTCGATTAACAACATTTCCCAGAAAATTGTTTTGACCCTTGTGTAGAAAAACAAAGAGTGGGAGGAAATACAACAAATGTTAACTGTATTTAGTGTCTGGAAGACACAGTCATTTTTATATTTCCCAAGTTTTCCATAATAAGTACACATTACTTTTATAATATAAAAAATGTAATTTTTCTAGAGTAAATAGTTGAGATTCAGTTCATAGATAACTTTTTTTTTTTTTTGACAGGCAGAGTGGACAGGGAGAGAGAGAGACAGAGAGGAAGGTCTTCCTTTGCCGTTGGTTCACCCTCCAATGGCCGCCGCGGCCGGCGCACCACGCTGATCTGAAGCCAGGAGCCAGGTGCTTCTCCTGGTCTCCCATGGGGTGCAGGGCCCAAGTACTTGGGCCATCCTCCACTGCACTCCCTGGCCACAGCAGAGAGCTGGCCTGGAAGAGGGGCAACCGGGACAGAATCCGGCGCCCCGACCGGGACTAGAACCCGGTGTGCCGGCGCCGCGGCTCACTAGGCTAATCCTCTGCCTTGAAGACTGGCAAATAACTCATGAAGAGCAAATGAGCCCAGGCACCTGATGGTAGAGCCACCTCTTTGAAATCTCAGATTCCGGAGACAAGACATTTGCCTCCAGATTAATGTATTCACCCCCCTACTCTAAGGAAGTTTTCGTGCAAATGTGCTGCCCTGCAAGCCAGTCAGGCTTCAGGGAAGGCTCCGGCATGCTCCTCCCCTCCTCCAGACTCCAGTGTTGTCTCCATCTTAACAAGAACTTCCAAAGCTCAGGGTGTCAGAAGTGGAAAACTTCACAATTGGGATTGCAGGATAGTTTTCTCTTGTTGCTACTATGTATCACTGGCGGGGGTGGCCCACAGGAACTAAGCTTTCCTAAAAGTTTGCATTCACCATTTTGTGTAAAATGACAACATCAGAGTTGCGGCCACGAACTTCAGTAGAATGGCCTCTATCTTCTAGTTTGTATTACTCAGCTACTTCTTTGGGGATTGCATTTCTTTAAAAGTCCCAGCATAGGGAAACAAAGTCATCCTCCTGAGGCTTCTGAGGATGTACAAGGAGAATCTCCTCCCCGCAAGAGAGTCAAAGACACTCCAGGGTGTTTGTGCAACTACCAAGCTGGACTGACAACCTTCAGTAAAATCCTTGGTGGGGCCACACTGTAGCACAGCAGGGAAAGCCATTGCCCGAGACTCTGGCATCCCCTATGGGCACTGGTTCGTGTCTTGGCTGCTCCACTTTCAATCCAGCTCCCTGCTAATGGCCTGGGAAAAGCAGGGGAAGATGGCCCATGTGCTTGGACCCCTGCCACCCACATAGGAGACATGGAGGAAGCTCGTGGCTTCTGGCTTCAGCCTGGCCATTGAGGCCATCTGGGGAGTGAACCAACAAATAGATTTCTCTCTATATATAACTCTTTCAAATGAATAAATAAATAGCTTAAAATCAATCAATCAATCAATCAGAATAAGGTGCTCTGGCACCTTAATCTACCCACCTTAATCTACCTCCTGACCGGCCACTGCCTGTGGGAGAATAAGGCTTAAAGAGGCTTAGGATACCCAACAGCTCTGAGATACCTTTCAGAAAACTCTGTCTTGGAGCACAGGAGTCTTACACATTACATCATCCAAACTAGACTGTCCATAAAACATAACTGATGGAGTCTCACCTGGCACTTTGACTATATATAAGATAATAAATGCTAAATGAATAATGAATATGTTTTAAATGGCAAACTTGCATAGCAAATTGAAATGACCTTAAAAACTAAACGTTCCTCTACAGTCATTGAGTATAAATACCCAGGGATTACTAGTATTTCTATAGTCTTGCTCTTTCCAGAAAGGTGAGTTTGGAAGGGGGAGTGGAAGGGAAAACCTCCAATGACAAGAGAATCTGCCCCTTTCCCGGGTCCCTGTCCCAAACACACCACCTCCTGCCACAGGACAGTCACATCAAGCCTGAAGATGTGCCAAAACCCAAGCCTAACACCATGGCATGCCGGCACACATTCGGTTATCCCAAACTTCACCCGAAAGCAAAGAGGTAGCTGGGAAAACCCCATCTGGACCTTATAAATAGATACCCGTCCCTACCTACATGGGTTACCGGTCACCTCTCAAATGCCAAAAATGAAAAAACCCAGAGATTCCTTTTTAGCCAGGTTGTCTGCAATAATAATAAAAATGCTGCCAATCTATGCATAACAGAGACAGGAAGGAAATATGTCTAAATGCTTATTATCATGGAGGAAGGGCGATTTTAAAAAGTGGTCTCTATTTACAGTAAATTCACAAATCAGAGACCTTTCCTATGCATACCTTATTTCTAAGGAGCAGGAGTGCTGCATTCAAAGACTTTCTAGTCACAAAATGTTAGCTTATGCAAGATTTTAGTCTGAGGCCATCTCTACACAAATAAGGACTAGGATGGGGTTTTCCCAGTTGGGGCTGACCAGAAAGAACATCTCCCAAGACCTGGCCCCGTCTCTTTTCCACTACACCACCCGGTGCTGTCTCGCTCCAGCCAGGGCTCCCGAAAAAGCGCTGCCTTCCCAAGCCCACCCCCAGAACACCTTCAGCCGCTCCAACCTGCCCCGAGCACCTGCCCCCCCCCCGGGGGGGGGAGGGTAGGCAGAACCGACTTAAAGTTTTTGATGGATTTTTTTTTTTTTTTTTTTTTGGCTTATGTTAAGCTGATGAATGCTCTCACGGCCAGGGTCACGGACGAAGCTGTGAAATGTGTCAGAAAGCGCGAGATTCAGCCAGTTTCTCCTCTGCTCCTCCAGCGTCAGTACCCGAAAGGAGGGGAGGGTGTGGAGAATCGGGGTCCTCCAGGGACCCCTGCGCCGAGGAGCAGAGCCCTGCAAAGCCACGCGTACAATGGCCACTCTCAGCCAAGCGCCATCACCTTGCGCCCCGGGGTGGGGGGGAGCGGGGAGGGGTCTCCAGGCCCCGACACACACACACACACACACACACACACATACAACCCGACTCGCGCGCGTCTTGGCTTCCGACCCACGTGGTCTTCCAAGTCGTCCACCGGCACGCTCCGTCTACGCCGCAAGGTGACAGACAGCCTCTCGGCTTCCTATTTCCCGAACGGCCCCAGGCTCCTCCATCAGCCTCCATCACGGCTCCCTACGGGCTGCGGGAGCGCCCCTGGAGACGCCCCGAGAATGTTCACAGATGGCAACCGGCTTCTCGCCGCTCCCTCCGACCCTTCGGCCAAGCGCTCGCCGCAGGGGCCACCATGGCTCCAGGGCACGCGAGCCGCCTGGCCTCCGGGGGGGCAGACGGGATGCTGGTGGCCGCGACCCCGCCGACACCGCCCCCCGGGGACCAGCTCCCCGCGCACAAACAAGGGGACAGTCCCGCGGCGCGCGTCACCGGGCCACGCCGCCCGCGCCGCCCGGGCATCCCCGGCTCGGCCGCAGGAAGCGGCGGCGGCGGCGCGGCTCGAGCGGCCTGGAAGCCTCCCCGCGCCGGGGGAAGCGAGGCCGCAGAGCCGAGGCCGGACAAACGGAACGTGCCCGAGATCCGAGGGGCGGCTCACGCGTCGCCGCTGCGGCCGCCTCCTCCGGGACTCGGCCCGGCGGGGCAACCTCAGCCCCACGCACCGGCTGGAATCCCCGCACGGCTTCGAGAACCACGCAGGTCCGCGCGGCAGGCGCACTCACCCCCTCCGCTGGCCGGGCCGCTCCGCCGCCGCCGGCTGTCACTGCAGCCCTCTCCCTGCCCCGCGCCGGCTCCGGACGCTATTTAAGGCGCAGCCGCCGCCGCCGCCGCCGCCGCTCGCCGGCTGCGCCCCCGCTGCTGTCGCGGCCAAGCCAGGCTACTGCTGGCGCGCGTGCCGCGCCCGCCCCGCCCCGCCGCGCAGGTCCCGCCCCGGACACGCCCCCTCGCGCAGGCCCCGCCCCCAGGCCGGACGGCCGCGTGGCTGGCCGGGCACAGGGGGCGGTCCCCGGTGCCGTCGGGTTTCGTAACGAGTCCCGGGAAGGGCAAAGGGTACATCGTGGTGTCTCGATCATCAAGCTCCAGTAACCCTGGAACTCCTGGTGGGCAGGGGTCATCCTGGGAGAGTCCCCGGTGGCCCGGAAGGTTTGCTTGGCACCGACCTGCGCCACCCCCTTTTCACCCGATTTCACCAGGGTCCCCACAGGGGCTTTCGCCACACTCCCTGGCCCCGGAACGTGAAGCAACCCTGCCTGGGCAGTTCGGGCCGGCTCTGGGCCAGGGAGAGAACCCGCTAGACATTGCTCAAGGCCAGGCTTCTCTTGCCCAGTGCCCAGGGCCTGCAGACCCCGCAGAGCGCTGGCCCTGCTGGAGCTCTGCCTTCCTGGGGCTTTCGGCGTGCTCAGCCTGCAAGAACAGCAGTGTCTGCGCCCGGGGGACGCAGCTGGCGGAGGGCTGTCCGTCTAGTACTGCTTTGAAGCAGAGGCAGGAGAAACGCCTTTAAGAATAGATAATACGGCGTTGGCTGAGCGCTTGCTGCTTCTCTGTTACAAACACTTCACACACATTATCCTACTTCATCTTCGTCACAACGCTGTGAGGTGGATGCTGCCATGACGTCCCTTTTACAGAAGTGGAAACTGAGGCACAGCGGGTAAATGCGGGTGAGAACAGCTCTATGCCGGTGTCTTGAGGCCCACACTCTGGGGCAACAGCAGGTGCCGCCCAAGCCTCCTCAGATGACTCCAGCCAGCAATACCCAAGGGCTCACCTTGGATGTCTGCCGCCTCCCTAAATGTGGCAGCACCGTTTGCTCTCACGGCTGCTGGGCAGGCGGTTCAGTGGTACTGAGAGCAACCAACAATACCCAGGGTCTCCAACAGCCCAGTTCTTTCTAGATCTTTATCTTCCAGAGCTAAACTCCCATTAAGAGGGAAAAAATAGAGTCTACTTTCATTTTCATTGGTTTCCATCTGGCTAATCCTTGGCTTCTCTTTTCCAGTCTTTTCTCCCCGCCTACAGTTTCATCAGTTTAGCCTCTCCTTTTGCCTCTAGCTTCTCCAACCCGCCCTCAGCCTCTGTAGACACTTCTCAAGTTCTGCAGTGCATTAGTTTTCAAAGTCTGTTGTACCCAAGTGTCACACACTGGGTGGCTTCACAACAAAACTGTACCGTTGGGGCCTGCACTGTGGCGTAGTGGGTTAAGCCACCCCCTGCTGAGCCCATATGGCTGCCAGTTCGAGACTCAGCTACTCCACTTCTGATCCAACTCCCTGCTGTGGCCTGGGAAAGCAGTACAAGATGGCCCAAGTACATGGGCCCCTGCACCCGCGTGGGAGACCCACAGGAAGCTCCTGGCTCCTGGTTGCAGATTGGTGCAGCTCCAGCTGTTGTGGCCAATTGGAGTGAACCATTAGAGGGAAGACCTCTCTCTCTGTCTCTACCTCTCCTTATCTGTGTAACTCTTTCAAATAAATAAATACATCTTTAAAAACAAACTGTACTCTCAGGGTTCTGGGGATTAGCAGTACAGATTGTGGCTGTGGGTGGGGTTGGAGCCTTCTGAGGCCTGTAAGGAAGGGACTCCCCCGGATCTCTCCCTTTGCCTAGCAGGAGGCTGTCTTCTCCCTGTGTCTCGTCGCATCCTTCCTCTATAGTACATGTCCACATTTCCCCTTTATGAGCATGCCAGTCCTACTGGAGTAGGGCCTACCCTAATGTTAACTCTAAATACCCTATCTCTGGTGCTGGCATTGTCATGCAGCCTGCAGTGCCCGCATCCCATACAGGTGCAAGTTCGGGTCCCAGCTGCTCCATTTCTGACCCAGCTCCCTGCTAATGTGCCTGAAAGGGCAGCGGAAGATGGCCTAAGTCCTTGTGCCCCTGCCACCCACATGGGAGACCCTGATGAAGTTCCAGGCTCCTGGCTTCAGCCTGATCCAGCCCCAGCAGTTGTGGCCACTTGGGGAATGAACCAGCAGATGGAAGATGTCTCTCTCTTTCTCCAAATTTAGTGCAGGGGAGGGGGGACACAATTCATCCCATAACATATGGATCGCTGTCACTAGCCATCTCACCTTTCCCCTCCGAGACACTGTCTCCTCAAACTGGGTGCCTGGCCCTAGCCTCTAGCCCTTAAGGCATATGATTTACAACTTTAGACTAGAGATTGCACGCAGCCAGAAATCAGATCTGAGTTTCTGCTCCCTCTGGCTGAAGCTGCTATGTGGACCCTGTGCAGCAACTTCATTCCTTAGCACCTTGGATTTTCCACGTGGAAATAAGGAAGCTGGACTTAAAAACTCTCCTAGGTGCTTTCAGCACAAACACTTAAAGATTCCCACTAATCACTTCAAAAGTTTTACAATTTGTGGGGTGGTCCTGTGGCCATCAGCTAGAGCCTGTTACATCCTGCTTTAGAACACAGGTTTTGGGGGCCAGCATTGTGGTGCAGGGAGCTGAGCTGCCGCCTGCAATGCCAGTGTCCCATATCGGAGCACTGGTTCTAGTCTCTGCTTCCGATCCAGCTCCCTGCCAATGCAGCAGAGGATGGCTCAAGTGCTTGGACCCCTGCACCCATGTGGGAGACCTGGATGGAATTCCCGGCTCCCGGCTTTGGCCCAGACCAACCCTGCCTATTGCAGCCATTTTGGAAGTGAGCCAGCAGATGGAAGATATCTCTCTCTCTCTTTCTCTCTCTCTGCCTTTCAAATAAATAAACAGATAACTCTTAAAAATAAATAAATGAAAGAACACGGCTTTGGGGTTGGGCAAGTCTGCGGGAAGCCCTGTGTCATCCTGGGCAGGACAGGCCATGACCGCCTTGGAAGGATATCATGACGACTGGCAGGCATGCTCTCAGTTTTCCCATTAAATGAGGGCTCCAGACTCCAGAGTCAGGAGTTCCAGTTTGTGAATTAAGGAGAGGAAAGCTAGTCTTAGCCCTCTTGACTACTTTCTTTTTTCCAAACATCTCAGTAGCCCAGTGAACCAGAGCCAGTTGGATGATACAGTGGAGCAAATTTCCTGATGGAAGGTTGAACTTCTTCTCAGTTATTCCAGCTCCTTTACCTTCTGGCTGGATGAAAATTTTATGGCTAGTTCTGGTTCAATCCAAATCTACATCTTTCTAAAACTGATGGGTCAATCTCTTTTGGGACAAGCTATTGGCAGGTTCACGATGGCCTGTCTCAAACATCCCCACTTATGATTGCCAGCTGCCCAGTTGTGTTGTTACTACTACATCTGCTATTTCTGAGCATGGTAAGAGAAGTGCCGTCACATCACTTAATCGTGGTGAGGGTGCTTTTAATTCCAGACCTTGGTAATTGGAGGATCACGGGAAGGTAGCAGTCACTGGGTGCTTGTTTGTCTTATGGAGAAAAAGCTCACGTGTGGAGTGAGGCAGCTGGACTCCGTGTAGATGATGGCACTGTGCTTGGTGGCGTCCAGAGCATCATAACCAGGAGCAGTGGAACAACGCCTTCCCCTCCCCATCAGGCTGGATCAGGGCATGGCTCGGCCACAGCAGTGCCATTCAGCTGCTTCACACACTGTCTGACACGGCACCTGTTGGCCGTCACATCCTCGGGGCACGGCGGGTTGTCGTCTTCTGTCTTCTTCATGGCAGACTCAGTGGCTGGGGAGAACTTGACACTAACACCTTGGGGGACCTTTCCAATGACAGCAGGCTGCCTGCAGATCCACAGTGGGTTTGGCCCCGATGGTGGGTACAGGCAGATCCTTCTGTGTGGCTGTGGATGCCTTTCGGCACTGCTCTCTTGCTCCGGAAGGCTTGGCTTTGGCTTCAGCCTTGGGAGGAACGGGAACCTCTTTGCCTTCACAGGCATCTTGGTAAAAAGGTACTCAATCAGTTTGGAGGCTGCGCCTCTAATGGAGGTCCATCCACCTCCCCCAGGAAACGTAAGTGCCTGAACCGCCCTATGAATCCAGTAAACCATCGCTCCCCTCCCCTTCCCTGTGTAGACAGAATAGTGCTCAATTGCTGAACTGGACACTTTTTTTCTAACTGTTCCCAGGTGATCAATGGCAACCAAGATGAAGCCAGGTTTTGTGGAGCCTGAAACTTATACAATTTAGGGGACCTCTTAATTGGATATAAAGATGAATGTTTCTATACACTGAGAACAGAAACCACAATAAACTATGAATTTTTAAAGTCTGGGTTCTCTTGGGTCTTCAGCAGTAGGGAACTACGAAAAAAAATATTGCCCATGAAATTACCTGTTAAATTGCAGAAAGTCCAGAAAAATAACCTAAAATTGTATACATTTTTCCCCACTCTCCATAAGGAGTTTTTTCATGTTTGGGGCTGCATACTCATTAACTGCTTCTTCTTATGATATTTTAAAACAAACTTTACCTTTTTAGAGCAGTTTTCAATGCATAGGAAAAAAATGGCATAAACCCAGTATCTACTGGGATTAACACTTTACATTGGCATGGTGTGCTTGTTATAATTAGTGAGCCAGTATTGAAACATTATATTATAAAGTTCATCAGGTATTCAGACTTCCTTAATTTTTTTTTTTTTTTTTTTTTTTTTTTTTGACAGGCAGAGTGGACAGTGAGAGAGAGAGACAGAGAGAGAAAGGTCTTCCTTTGCCGCTGGTTCACCCTCCAATGGCCGCCGCTGCAGCCGGCGCACCGCGCTGATCCTGGCAGGAGCCAGGAGCCAGGTGCTTTTCCTGGTCTCCCATGGGGTGCAGGGCCCAAGCACCTGGGCCATCCTCCACTGCACTCCCTGGCCATAGCAGAGAGCTGGCCTGGAAGAGGGGCAACCGGGACAGAATCCGGCGCCCCGACCGGGACTAGAACCCGGTGTGCCGGCGCCGCAAGGTGGAGGATTAGCCTATTGAGCCACGGCGCCGGCTCAGACTTCCTTAATTTTATCAAAAGCCTTTGTGCTGTCCGAGGGTCCCCACCAGGACACCATGTGCCATGCACTTGTCCTGGCTCCTTAGGCTCCTCCTGGCTGTGACAGTTTCTCAGACTCTCTTTGCCTTTTAGGACCTTGACACTTCTGAGGAGTCCTGGTCAGATGCTTTGAAAAATGCCCCTCTCTTGGGATTTGTCTGATGTTTTTCTCATCATTAGACCGGGGTCATGAATTTTTGGGAGGAAGGCTATATATGACACTTTATAATATAATTTTCTGTAGAAAGCATAGAAAATTCAGTCTAACACAATTGATGGGATTTCTTAAAATTGATGGTTTTGATTAGATTTTGGTGAGGGTCAAATCCATTGCCTTCCACTGCTGTTTCTTGAAGTGGTATAAAATTTTTATTTAATCCATTATAAAAAAGAAGTTGTAAGTAGTATCTTCATATTTCCAATTTAAATGGCTTCTCATTCTCAACCAGTAAAATCCAAACTCTTCACAAGGGTTCTTAAGGATCATCTATAACCTCCCCCTGCTTCCCTCACCAGCCAGTTGGTCTGTCATTCTCCTCTCTAGCTACATGGAACTATTGGCAAGTTGAGAGCAAAACCTCTGGAGTTACAGTGTGTGGATTCTAATTCCGTTGCTTACTATTTACAGACTGAGGGTAAGTAGCCCTCAAATGCCTAGTTTTCTTACTGACAAGTGAGTATGATTACCGTGTGGCATCAAATCAAAATCATGGTCAGTTCTAAGATACACAACCAGTTGAATATACCTTAGATTTGGAACCAGAATTGCTTTGGCTTGTGGGATATTTGCATATACATATTGAGATGTCTTGAGGAGGGAACGCAAGTCTAAACATGGAATGCATTTATGTTTCATAAACACCTTTTATACACAGCCTGGAGGTAAATTTATACAATATATGTAGTATTTCATCTCTAACACCCAAGAAGGCCTGTGATCTATAAAATCTAGAGCAAAATTAGAGTTGGTATCTTTTTAAGTTTGTCAGAGAGACAGAAGACAGACAGAGTTCCCATTTACTGGCTCCCATTACTGGTACACTCTCCAAATGCCTGCAATAACTAGGGCTGGGCTTGCTGAAGCTGGGCCCTGGGTACTCAATTCAGGTGGTCTCACATGGGTGACAGAAACCTGATTACTTGAACCATCACCACCAGCTCCCAAGGTGCACACAAGCAGAAAGCTAGAGTCAGGAGTTAGGAACCAGAGATGGGCATTGAGCCCAGGCACTCTGATATGGGGTGCAGATACCCTAACAAGCATCTTAACAGCAAGGCCAGACATTGGCTCCTTGAGTTATGTCTTAGTCCACTTCTACATTCTGAGTACCACTCCTGTTCTACTTTTCAGACTGCAACATAATTATATCACCAAACACTGGAGAGAGATCAAGTGCAGGCTCAATCCCAGTACCTATGGCCTCTCTGACATGCCACCTTCAATACACACACACACACACATAGGCACACCAGTGCTTTGAGTATCTCTGAGTAGAATGTGTCTATAAGTATCATAGGGTGTGGGTGAAATTTGGTACATCAGCATGGAGGGGTATGGATTTTAGAGGGCTGGAGCAACATCAACATTCCTCTACTTCCACTCTCATCTCCTCCTTCTCCATCATGCCAAGTAAATTTCACTTCAGCACCTGCATGCAATGTTAAGCCTTTTGAAAGTCACAGACCACCTTGAGAGTCTGATGAAAGATACAGATCCTCACCTCATAAACATTCCACAGTTGGTTGCTATGGATCTCCTAGCATCCCTGGTGGAATAGAAAGGGTACTAGACTTGTAGTTATAAAGCTATATGTTCAGAGGCAGGTGTTGTGGCACAATGGGTTAAGCCACTGCTTGGAAAACCCACATCCCATATTAGAGTGCCAATTTGGCTACTCTGCTTCCAATCCAGCTTTCTGCTAATGCTCCTGGGAAGGCAGTGGGTGATGGCCCTAGTCCTTGGGATCGTGCTATCCTTGTGGAGACCCAATTGGAGCTATGGGCTCCTGGCTTCAGGCTGGCCCAGTCCTAGCTGTGCAGATGTGTGTGTGTGTGTGTGTGTGTATTTCAGAGAACTCAACAGCATGATGTCCTAATGCCTGCTTATCCCTAAAAGGCAGTTTCACTTAATTTTTTTTAGCACAAAATGTTTCACCTAGTAACACACTAAAATCCATAATGCTGATATAGGTCACTATGCAGAGAGTTAGGTTGGAATAAATAAAGCTGAAAGAATTTTTTCCCCTAATTTTAACTTCACCCACTTACCTAACTAACAATCCAGTATGCCCACTTTCCCATGATGCACCTGTGTCTCATCCAGGACCAGGAAGGAGGAGACACCATGATAGCTATATGGAAATCCGTGGAGGCACCATGAAACTCCCAGAAAGCCTCAAGCATACTAAACTCCACCCCATTCGTATATTCAATTAGTGCACCACCCCCATCTGAAGAAGAGACTGAAATCCAAGGAAAAGCCCTTTTTTTTGTTTTGTTTTTAGGGCTTGTGGCTCATGCTATGGACCCTTCTCTGGCCTCTTCGCTTCCCCTCTCCTCTTGGATAACTCTCTGGCCCGTTCAAGACCCATTTCTCTCTGTGTGGGGTGGCCCACACTCAGATGTGAGTGCATATTCACTCTCTTTCTTTTGAATAGATCCTACTCTTGCCTGTGCACTGTATTTATGCCTCTGCTTTGAATTCTTATCTTTATGGAGGGTAAGAACTTGAAATAAAACCCAAGGTATTTATGGTCGTAGCAGTGTTACTGACACCTCCAGCACTTGGGCAGTGTGATCACAGTGCAACCCTCGTTTAGCCCCCACATGTCTGAAAACTCGTCCTCTTCCTTGACTGTTAAATGCAAAGATATTCTGTGTCATCAAAATTGAGTGCGATGCCTTCAGTCTGAACACACTGAATACATGAATTTTAGAATTAGCTCAAAGTACTAAATATCAACGTTCTCACCGACCAGACAAAATTGATTATAATATTGCACTCTGTACAGCTTAAGGTTATTAAAATGTCTTGTATCACAATCAAAAATTCATCTTTTAAAAATACTTATCAGGCTGTTCTTTAACCCAGCTCTCATTTTAAAATGTAGGCAGCCCGTGGCATTCTGTTCTGGTCACTTGGACCCACTATTGAAAACATCTGGACGCTGCTGCTCTGCTGGTCTCTTCTTCAAGGGAAGTGATCTTTCGGAATGTACCAAGCTCCCACTTTGCCAAAATACTGGCTTTTTGTAATACCCTTAGAGGTTACTGAAGGCTTAAATAACTGTAATTGTCTGGAATCTCTGTCTCCTGGGTGTCGCTCCTGCTGAAGTTCAGCATGCCATGAAGGTTCCATAATTTGCATGCTAATTGGAAGAAGAAGCACAGTGGTCTAGTCTAACCTTGAGGTTAATTGGTCCACTTCAATTTGTCTCCTTTCCAAGCATGCAAAGGCACTTCAGGAAGTTCGTGGAAAAATAAATTAAAAGATAAATTCATTTTGGTGCCAAAATGTTGTTTGAAATCCATACTTAGTTTTTCCATAATATGCACTTTGCATCAACTTTTTGAAGAGCTCCCATATCCATCTCACCAAAAATCACACTCACTGAGCACCGAGTGCTTTGCACAGCACTGAGCCACGAGTTGTTGTAAGACAGTTGTCTTCTTGGTTGTAAGCAACAAAAATCAACTGAGACTATTTTGGGTAGACCCAGAATTCTCAGGAAGCAAATTGGAGAATTTCAGAGGCCGAAAGATACAACCTCGTACACGGGCCAAGAAGCAGGAGTAATTAGAGCTATGTTTGAATGAGAATAGTCTGGTCAAACGCTGCCAGCGTGTATACAATAAGTGCCACCATGTTGGACACATCTGGACACTGTAGCCTCTGCCTTGAGTAAGTCCCAACCCTCCCTTTGTCTCTTTTACACTTTGTTGAGAACCAAAAACCTCAACAAGAGCTTGTGTTTGCCAGTCCATGGTCTTACACCTGTGTCCCGGTTGCCAGCGTAGAGAGAGGGAGAAGATCTCTCTGCTTTGTTGCCTGAAGTTGTAGACTGGGTAATATGGCCCCTCAAGTAGGAAGGAAATTAAATACTGGATAGTAAAACATGACAAATGTCCACCACATTCTGTGCTCAGTCACAGACAAATACTATAATTAGGGGCTGGTGCTGTGGCGCAGTGGGTTAAAGCCCTGGCCTGAAGTGCCGGCATTCCACATGGGCGCCGGTTCTAGTCCCGGCTGCTCCTCTGCCAATCCAGCTCTCTGCTATTGCCTGGGATAGCAGTAGAAGATGGCCCAAGTCCTTGGGACCCTGCACCCATGTGGGAGACCGAGAAGAAGCTCCTGGCTCCTGGCTTCAGATCGGCGCAGCTTCAGCCATTGCGGCCATCTGGGGGATGAACCAGCGGATGGAAGACCTCTTTCTCTGTCTTTACCTCTCTTTAACTCTGTCTTTCAAATAAATAAAATAAATCTGAAAAAAAAATTAGAATTAGGTTAGATGAAGGGCATTGTTTCTGTCCTGGGGTCTTGGGGTAGGGAACAATGGTAGGCCTCACAGTGGGTATACCCTTAAACAAAGTTCTGAAAGCTAAGTGGATAACAATCACCTAGCAGATATATAATATATAATACATATGTAATAAGGGCCGACATAATGACAGCATGTATGCAGGCCTAAGTATGAGACAGCGTGGTGCTCGAGGAGTGAAGAGGGGAGATGGAACAGAATTGGCAGGTTTTCTCAGCCAGCTTAGATGACCGGACTGCATGATGAAGAAGCAGGGCACAGTTTTAAACAAAGGGAGGTCACAATTCCATTTCAGAAAGCTCGCTCCTATCCCTCTACGCATGGTGGATGGCTGGGACTGGTGTGGGTTTAGGTAAACTTGGAGTAAGCCTTGGGAGACCAAGTTTCTAAATCTGGCTCTTCACCAATTAGCTGTGTGATTTTGCTTTCAGCTCGATCTCTGTCTGTCTAGATCTCATTGTTTTCATTTTTTAGAATGCTTTGGTGGAACGAGATAATCCTAATGCGATCCATTCTGCACTGAAAGTACTAGGACTTGATTGGACTATAAAAGGCCTTAAATTCCAGATTAAGGCCTTTGAATTACTTATGTATTTATTCAACCAATATTTATTGAGTGATTTTTATGAGTCAAGCACTGTTACAGGCTTCAGGAAATAGCAGTAATAAAGAAAAGTCCTTACCACTATGTGTGGTTGTTAGGATGAGAACTTACATTCTAACGTGATCAGCCAGCAATAAAGAAACAACTGTTTAACAATATAAGGTAGGGACATGAGCTTAAAGGAAGATAAAGCAGGTTAGAGGGATTGGTAGTGACAGAAGGACAGGGGCACTCTAGCCTCAAGGCTGGGAGAGAGACTGAGCAGAGATGTAAATGAAAGGAGGGGTTGGGTTTCATGAAAACAAATAGGAAGAATCTTCCAAGCGGAAAGATCAAATACATGGCAAGTTCAAAGGTCTCCAGAGAGCAGGAGGGTCGGGGGAGTGGAGCACAAGGACTTGTCAAAAACTAAAGCACTGCTCTGAGTCACCTTTAGGAAAGGTCAAGCACGTCCACAGGACTCATGGGTGAGCCAGGACAGGGTGGCCCACCTTCCACCATGGACGTTTACCTTTCCCCTTCTTTCAGTGTGGGGGCCCCATGCCAGGCTCTGAGAATCCAGCCGTGAGCTGACCGTGCCTTCAAGGAGCTGAAAACGCTTCTCATGGACTCAGACGTGCATCGAACGCATTTCCAGTCATCACTCCTATTTCCTGTCACTTTGTACCATGCCTGTTTCACTGCAGTCAAACTCTTCTGCTCCACTGAGCTTTTGCTCGAGTTGTTTGCTTTGCCTGAGCTTGCCCTTGTTACTAAATGTGACAGATGTGTGACGTGTTGTTATCATTCCACACATCTACATTTTCCTTAGCCTTTAAGGGACAGCTCAACTACCAGTTTCTTTAGGAAATTTCTGGAAAGGAAATTATCTGTAAGAAATCTTTCCTGCCCCATGGCATTTGTCCATCCACTTGTCCATCTATCTATCTCACTACCCATCCATCACATTCACTGACTTTTTTTCTTCCCTAATAGGTAGCAGGCCTGTCCCAGTGTTGATGCTCTGGTAGATGAAACACAATCCCATTTTTGAGTAAAGCGAAATGCAGTTGTAAAGTGAGATGAGAAAACCAACCATTGGAACATAGGGAAATATTCCACTCAACCATTTTTAATCAGGAACTTGTTATTTGCTCACTATCATATTAAACACGAGGAATAATTTTCTTACAAAGTGACATATCCAATCCTGACTTTTAGGCATGGCTCTTCTTTTTACAAATAGAGATTATGCAAAGGTTTCTAGGTGCTGTGTTTAAGGATGGAGGGTGGCTGGGGTGGGCAGTATTGTGGCCTAGCAGGTAAAACCACAACCTGCAATGCCAGCAAGTCCTGGCTGCTCCACTTCTGATCCAGCTCCCTGCTAATGCTCCTGGGGAAGTAGCAGAGGATGGCCCAAGTGCCTGTGCCCCTACACCCATGTGGGAGACCCAGAAGAAGCTCTTGTCTCCTGGCTTCAGCCTGGCCCACCCGTAGCAGTTGCACCATTTGGGGAGTGAACCAGCAGATGGAAGACCTCTCTCTCCCTCCCTTTCTCTGTAACTTTGCCTTTCAAGTAAAATAAAATTAACCTTAAAAATAAAGAAAAATGGGGGCCAGCACTGTGGCGTAGCAGGTAAAAATGCTGCCTGCAGTGCCAGCATCCCATATGGACGCCGGGACCAGGAAGAAGCTCCTGGCTCCCTGCTTTGGACTGGGTCAGTTCTGGCCATTGCAGCCATCTGGGAAGTGAACCAGCCAATGGAAGATTCTCTCTCTCTCTCTCTCTGCCTTTCAAATAAATAAATAAGTTTTTAAGAAAAAAATAAAAGGACAAGCAGGAGGGCCAGCGAGGATAGCGCCCAAGAGACTTTCCAGGTAAAGGGATAAATCAAAGCACAGGCTCTGAGCCACATTTAGGAAAGGAAGGACAGGAGCATCCACTGTAGATGTTTGACTGCAGAGCCAGTGACTTCAGTGAGTCAGTGTGGGGAACAGAAAGAAATAGCTACTTGTTAAGGACGTAATGTGAAGTCCAATGAATAGAAAATCAGTTGGGCAATTTGGGTCTATAGCAGTAAAGGACCAGTCTAGTTTCCTCCTATATGACCTTCACTGACAAAATAGACTCCTCAAAGGAAGCATTTCTACAGAGATCAATTCATCAAAACACTCTACTAACTAGACACTGGGGAAGGACCGCCTCCAGGACATCTATATTTATATGTAATTGTAGGGATCAGACTCGCATAAATCAAAAAGTAACTGCACTTAAAAAAATTAAGAGAATGATAGGGATCAAATGAATGGTAGGAAAAGGAATTAGGGATGAAGAGAGGAGAACCATTGAGGAGGGAGGCTCTGAATTGGTCCAAGAGGATGAAAAAAAGTAGAGGAACTTCACCCTGGGAATTAATAAGCAAAAGCCTATTTGAGAGCTTGGAAGGATTCAAAATCATACTGAAGAGAATGGAGTTCATTCAAACTCACGGAATCTGTGCCAGACTGTTTATCGTTATTCTCAGCATCTAGCATATGGCCTGGCACAATATGTGCTGGACAAGTGGATTTTAAAAGCTGGATGAATAAACACAGGGAGCCACTGCAGATCCTCAGTTAGCAGTCGAAGGTAGAGGAAACGGCGCTTCTGGATGATGAGCCTGGCAGCTCTGGCCGTAATGAGCAGGGCTGACCAGGGCAGAGGGTGAAGCGAGGACTGCCTCCTTGTGTTCCCATGGAGGTGCACTGATGGGATTCTGCTCCACACAGGACTTACTCGTAGCTCAAAGAAACACCGGGAGGAGTTCCCAAAGTCGGTGAGGGATATGAAAGACCAGGTAGAAGCAGGGGTGAAATGATACCTACTAGAAGGAAGTGGCATGTTTGCTGGGGCATACTGGGTTGCAGGGGAGGAGGCTGTTTAAGGAGGATTGTCTCAGAAGATGCAGAGGGAGGGCATAAAGATGTGGTGCCCCACGTTTAATCACAGAACACAGCTTGGAAGACACCTGCTCCCCTCTCACCAAAGGGAGCAAGCATCAGCCCCTTGTGAAAGATGCAGGCTCCAAGGGGCCCCTCTTGTCATAAGCAAAGCTCTAATACAAACTCTACATAACCAAATCAGCAAAGCATGTCTGTGATTTAGATCCATCAGTATTTGATTTCTCCTTCATTTTTCTGTGATCCTGAAGATGAAGACTCTTTTGTATGTTCTAAGTGAGGGGCATAGATTCTGCTTTGCTTGCTTCTTAGCTGGGGAATATCCTTGGTGAAGTCCCAGAAAAGGGTGGAGAGTGATGCTTGCTGTACTTTCATACCTACCCCTGGAGAAGGCTGGAGTGAGACAACTAATAATGGCATGGTGAGAATCTAGGCCTACCTGTCTCCAGCCCCTTTGTCTGTGGAGAGCTTTATAAATTTCTGCATTTCTGTCTGTGTGGGGAGCAGCCCGGACTGGACTGAGTTACTGGAATTAAGACTTATTCTATGCATCTGCTCTCCCACAATATGGCGCTGGGAGAGAAGTAAACAGCTTCCGCACAGCTGCCTCCAGTTCAACCAATAAACTGTAGGACTTGCTCCTGATTGGAGAGCAGCGTACTCAGCGTGTGGGCAGCCGAGTTAGGATTGGCGGAGGAGGACTATAAAGGAGGAGAGAGACGGCATGCACCGGGAACATCTATGGGGAACATCTAAGGGGAACACCTATTTGAAGGAACACCTGTGCAGCCCCCGAGAAGAGCCGGCCGGCGGTGTGCCGCTCCCCTGCGGAAGTGGGGAATGTGGCCAGGGGGAACTGCCCTTCCACGGAGGTGGAGGGGATAGTAGCCAACCCGGGAAGAACCAGCAGCAAACCCGGGGAGGGCCGAGCAGACGAAAGAACAGCGCAGGGTCCTGTGTCGTTCCTCCACGAAGAGGGGGAGCGACAGTCTGGACTAGCCTGAGACTTCCTAAAGACTTGTGTGTATGGAGATGACTGCCCCAGCTGTTTCCATCCCTCTATTGAAGTACATTTGTTAGATACAGTAGAGATCATCTTACAATAAAATTCAGGTCATTTTTTTGTCTTTGTCGTAAAGGTAATAATGGCTCACCAGAATTTCTGATGGTGGTGCCAGCAACATTGGGACTGGTTAAGAACAACAGTGCAGGTGAGAGATCAAAGCGGCCCATGTTGAGGTGGTAGCATTGAAAGTGGAGGAAGTGGGCATAACTAGAACATATTGTGTTGCAAAAGCACCAAGTAGAGTTGTTTCTTGATTTGATTGGGTTGGGTGGCAGAGATAATGGGGGAAAAGGAAAAGGAAAATAAGTGCTCAAGAATGACTTCACCAGAATGACAGGCTGGATGATGATGCTATTATCGGGCAGGAACCAGGTAGTGGAGAAAATAAAGAATTAAACTTTGGAGATGTTAGGTTTGAGATGCTTGTCACTCATCTAAGTAGAGGTTGCAAGTAGGCAATCAGAGCTACACTCTGGACATGTGGTAATTAGTTTCTCATTACTACAACAAAATACCTGAGATAACTAACTTTATAAAGAGAAAAGGCTTTCTTATCTCACAGTGTTGTAGATTCAGGTTCAAGATTGGGAATCCCCATTGGTTTGGCCCCATTGGTTTGATATGGAAGGATCACATGGTGAGCCAGGAATCAGAGAGAGGCCAAGGCCAAATTGAGGTTTTTATAATATCCCTCTCACAAGAGCTACCTTCCAAGGACACACACACCCCCGGTGGCCAAAAGATCTCCCATTAGGTCCTAACTCCTAAAGGTTTCACCACACCCATTAGAGCTACCCTCTAGACCAAGTCTTTAACACGTGGGCCTTTGTGGGGGCATTCAACATCCAAGCCCTATCGGAACCTCAGAGGGGCAAATTAGGGCTGGAGTTTCTAATCTGGGAGGATAGAGCTTTGAAATCACTTTTCCTCTCAAACATTAATTTGAGATAAAGAGAGAGAACTCCTGAAGTAAGGTCCATGAATACTGTCCCTTTTTATTCATATTTTCATTCATTTCTCAAATATGTATTGAGTGCTTTTCTGCTGGGCTCTGTGTTAAACCTTTTAGATTGGATGAACAAAAACAGTCACTGCCCTCACCAAATCTGACATCTAGGGCAGCACTGTGTGATAGAATGTGAATCTCATATAATGTACATATGGTTGCAATTTTCTAGTAACCACGTTAAGCATGCAAAAGCTGAAGTTAATTTTAATATTTTATTTAACCCAACATATCTAAAATTTAGCGCCATTCAACATGTCATCAACATGAAAAGTATTAATGAGATCTTTTGTGTTTTCCACGCTGTCTTCACAATCTGTGCATACCTTACATGCATACGACACATCGCCATTCAGGTGAGTCATGTTTCAATAGCCGCATGAGGCCAGTGACAGCTCAGCTCCATTGCATGTTGTACAACTTCAGTCCTTCCTGTCTAACCCTTCTCTTCTGGCCCCTGGTAATCTTCAGCAGTTGGGAAACCATTTTGAGCTCTAGGATGCTGTAAAGCAGCGAGGTGGAAACTCAGGAGATCACAGGACCAGAGCAAAGCAACCAGTTCACGATGCCCAAAGGGCTGGTAGCCATGGCAGCCTGGGGACAAGGGTGCCATCGCTACCCAGGTGTGCATTCAGCTGTCCCAGCCACAGATGGGTTAACTAGGGACCCATTGGAAGATAACTGCCGTGTGTTTTAAAACTGAGAACATTATCACTATGGTAAATATGCTATCAGCAAGGTTAAAAACATTGGTTTTCAGTAGAAGCTGCTTCCATCGTGTGGTCTCCCTAGAAACTTGCCATCATCACATTCCTCTGACACTTGATGGTGACTCTGTTGGACAGTATTTCTTCTCCGAATCACGCAGCATGACCCTGTAGGCTCAGCATGTGCTTGGGGGATAAATGGATGTGGGAATGGGAGGCTCACGCAGTGACTCAGGGAGGAGAGCCTGTGGGATTATGATTTTGACACCGGTTCCTTCTTCAAATGGCAGCTATAAACACTACTGCCTTCTCTGACGTCTTCTTACCAGGATAAATCAACAGCAATGCTGCTTTCTTGCTCAAGGCATCAGCATTGTTGTCTCCTCCATAGAATGTGCACTTTAAAGATCATCAAAAACAGGCCACGAGGACAGTGGCTTTTGGAGGCCTCAGAGGGGTGCAAGGGTCAGACCGGAGTGATTGTCTTCGACAGTGAGATGGGGTTCCATGGGGCAGAACGTCCACTTCCTCCTGACCATTTCAAGGAGATTGCCCATCCAAACATGCCCGTGGCAGTGGCAGGCTCCTCCGTGTCCAAGGACAGATTCAAGTCTGTGTTGGCGAGCCTGTGAAGTTCGCCCCGCCTGTCTGTCCTCTGCCTGCCCTAGAGAGCCTCAGCAGTGGGCTCTCGTTCAGGTGGCTCAGCATCCACAGCACAGGAGGGGATGGGCTCTGCTAATCTGGGACCTGCAGCAGCAGCAGCAGCAGCAGCAGCAGCAGCAGCGGCTTTCGTGAGGGAGCTGGGGGAGAGCAGGCTGGCCATCAGCTTGCAACACGAGCCCGGGCCAAGCGCAGGAGAGGGAGGAGGGTTGAGTGCAAGCTTCCTCAGCTGAGTGCGAGGGGAGTCCCTGAGGCAAAGGCACCAGTCAGAGGAGGCCCATGTCTTTCAGGAAGAAGCCCGGCCTGACGCCTCTGCCATACTCAGGCACCCATGAGAAAAGGCAGAGGGGACTGCAGAGCTCAGTGTCGCAGCTGGTGCCCCGGGCCAGCTATGTGCGCTGTACTTGGAGTTCTTTGAGGAGTTTTCTTAGGACTGCTGCACAAGCCTATGTCCAGTGTCTCCTATGAACCATCTGTGTGCAGGTACAGAGTTCGTGTCACATGACACGGTCATACCTGCCCTGGAACTGGCCTCAAGCCCCTGACCCATTACTTCTTAGTTCTGTGACCTTGGGAAAGTCTTTAGATCTCTCAGAGCCTTGGTTTGTTGATTTTAAGTGATCAGCACCTGGATGTCCATGGATGGAAGCCCTCTCTCGCTGTCTTAGACTGCTGCTGTGTAGAGTGACATGAGCTCATATGATAAAGACAGCTTTGTAGAACATTCATGCAAAGGCTCATGTTGGCACAAAAATCAACAAAATGCAATTTTTTTTTTTGGACAGGCAGAGTGGACAGTGAGAGAGAGAGACAGAGAGAAAGGTCTTCCTTTGCCAGTGGTTCACCCTCCAATGGCCACCGTGGCCGGCACGCTGCGGCTGGCACACTGTGCTGATCCGATGGCAGGAGCCAGGTACTTCTCCTGGTCTCTCATGGGGTGCAGGGCCCAAGCACTTGGGCCATCCTCCACTGCACTCTCTGCCACAGCAGAGAGCTGGCCTGGAAGAGGGGCAACCGGGACAGAATCTGGCGCCCCAACCGGGACTAGAACCTGTTGTGCCAGCGCCGCAAGGCGGAGGATTAGTACAAAATGCAATTCTTAAAGACCAGGGGCAGGGATTCAGACATGTTGCTCTAAGGAGCATCCCTGGAAATCACAGGGCTTTGTCTGCAGGAGACGGTGTGTTCTTTCAGTATTTGGATTCTACCAAGTCTCGGTCACCTAACAGATGGCAGTTGTCTTGACTAGGGTCTGGGCAGATTTTTTTTTATAAAAACAAAAAAATTGCCACAAGGAGTGGGGCGGGTGGAGAGTATTTCAGAAAGCCCTAACGTTTTTACAAAAGATGGCTGTTCCACAGCTCCTGAATAATTCACAGTTGGGGATAATTCCTGGTGAGTCAGCGGCTTCCTACTGCTGCTTTCCTTTTCTGCTTCTAAAAAAAAAAGATGCTGGTGATGAGAAGGGCCCGCTGTTTCAGTTCACATCTTCGGTTTTCAGTCTAGGGACATACAGACAGGAAGGCGGTGGAGCAGTTCTTAGAGACGGTGGGTGGCGGCGCAGGGACTCGGACCCCAGATCAGAGTTTCTCCATTCATCAAGGATTCCAGAGAAGAGAGTGAAGCTGAAAGGAAAAAAACCTGCAAAGACTCCATGGATTCATTTCCAAATAGTTGATAGATTCAGAACTGGGTCAATTTTACATTGAAAAGAAAATTTAAAAAAAAAAAGGAGGTGATCTATTAGAATCTCAGCATAGCCCTGGGGTTGTGAGTAATTCAAGTTAGATGCTGGACTGGTAGGAACCGGGTAGCCCAGGGTGGAGGCTGAGCAGGAGATGAGTGAGTCACGCCACCAGCAGTTCATTGGAGGATGAGGAAACAGATCACCCCCCCCCCCCCAGGACTCCTCCAGCCAGGCCACTCATCTCCCTGCTGATCTGGGTGCAGTGTTTCCGTCACCACCCAAGGATTAAAAAAAGGCAGTGATTGCTCTTCAAAGACAGCCCCAACATCGTGGATTTCCCCACCTTTGCTTGCTTGCTTGCTTGCTTTTTTTTTTTTTTTTTTTTTGACAGGCAAAGTAGAGTGGACAGTGAGAGAGAAAGGTCTTCCTTTACCGTTGGTTCACCCTCCGATGGCCACTGCGGCCAGCGCACCGCGCTGATCCGAAGGCAGGAGCCAGGTGCTTCTCCTGGTCTCCCACGTGGGTGCAGGGCCCAAGCACTTGGGCCATCCTCCACTGCCTTCCCGGGCCACAGCAGAGAGCTGGCCTGGAAGAGGGGCAACCGGGACAGAATCCAGTGCCCCAACTGGGACTAGAATCCGGTGTGCCGGCGCCACAGGCGGAGGATTAGCCTACTGAGCCGCGGCACTGGCCCCCCACCTTTGCTTTCATTCTGGCCATGCTACTGCTCTGTTCTATGGCAGTCCAGCAAGATTATAGCATCAGGAGCCAAGAAAGACGCCAACAGACGGCTCCGTCTACACCAGGGTTTCCTAAGGTGCACTTCGCAGAGTGCCGCCCACCCCAGTCAGAGTCACTTTGGAGAGCTCATCAAGGGGACCTTGTCAGCCCCAGGCAGACCTCTGTATTTGGAATGTCTGTGGGTGGGAGTCAGATTCTGCATGCCTTCAACCATTCTCAAGTGATTCTTCTGCACGCCAAAGTCTGAGAACTGTTTAGATGATCTCCAGGTTCTCAGATCAAAAATTATGTAGCTTCTCCATGCTGATTTGAGAAAAGTGATCTTTCTTAGTCATCTATAGTTTTAAAGATTTAAGCTCTTGGACCTTCTCTTTTATTCATCAGGGATCAATTTTTTTAAAAGGTTTATCAGGGGCTGGCGCTGCACTGTAGTGGGTTAAGCCATCACCTACAGTGCCCACATCCCATATGGAACCATTTCAATTCCTGGCTGCTCCACTTCTGATCCAGCTCCCTGCTAATGCAGAGTGTGTCCCAAGTGCCTGGCCCCCTGCATCCACATGTGAGACCTGGATGAAGCTCCTGGCTCCTGGCTTCATTCTGGCCCAGCCCTGGTCATTGTGGCCATCTGGGGAATGAACCAGTGGATGGAAGACTTCTCACTCTGCATCGCCTCTCTCTCTCTCTCTGTAATTCTACCTTTCAAACAAATGAATATTTGAAAATATTTATTTATTTAACTGAAAAGTACAGTGAGAGAGAGAGAGAGAGAGAGAGAGAGCTCTTCTACCTGCTGGGTCCCTCTCCAAATGGCTGCAACTGCTAGAACTGGGCCAGGCTAAAGCCAGGAGCCTGGAACTCCATCCTGGTCTCCTGAGTGGGTGGAAAGGCCCCAGGACTCGGGCCATCTTCCACTGCTTTCCCAGGTTCAATAGCAGGGAGCTGGATCAGAAGTGGAGCAGGCAGGACTCCAACCTGCACACACATGGGATGCCAGCATCAAGGGGACAGCTTAATCTGCTGCACCACAACACTGGCCCACAGAGATCTAGTTTGGAAGTCTCAACAAATTCTATGTAAAATAATGGATGGAGTTCTATTGCTTGCAAGCCCCTGTGTTTTGCACTGGGGAGAGGACACCTGGCCTGAAGGTGTTTCCAGGCTAGGAGCTGAGGATGCATGGAACCAACTTTGCTGTGAGGCAGGGGGCTCACAAGGCTGACTGCTGGAGGTGGCCGGGGGGCTTCCTTTCTGAGAGGCTCAGTACCTGGCCTTCCTGGTTGGTAACAGTGCTGAACGACAGCCCTGGCAATAAGTGCCATGGAAGTGACAGAAGCAAAATTCTTCTGTACTTCAGAGGAGGAAGATACCAAAACCAGCTGGGCAATGAGGGGCACTCCATAGCGGAAGTGGCATTTGAATGGGACCTTTGTGGGTTGGAAAAATTTCAATGGACACAAGGCATCCGGTGGCAGAAATGGCTGGAGCAAAGACCCAGAGAAAAGAATTACAAATTGTGATTAGGAATGGGGACAAGTTCAAACTGGAGTGAGAGGAGAGGGTGTAAATGGAGAGATGGGTGGTGTTGCACTTCTCTGTTGCTGTGTAACAAACCACACTGGAATCTGAAGGCTTAAAGCAACCACACTCATTTCTTCTGCCGTGAATCTGCAGCTTGTCTTTGTTCCACTCAGCGTCTGCTTCACTGGAGCTGGAGGATCCACTTTCGGGGTCACTCCCTCCCGTGGCTGGTGAGTTGGAGGTGGCTGTCGTTCCAGTGGGCTTCCCTCCAGCCTGGATCTCTCACAGCAGTTTGGTTTCATGAGTAAGTATCCCAAGAGAGCATGATGAACGATGCATCGTGGTTTATGGTCCCCTTCTGGGAGTCCTAGCATCCCGCCACTGTGTGGTCACAAGACCAGTCCGCTCCACAAGCTGCCTCTCGGGGAGGATGCCAACGTTATCGCCGTGCGAAGAGACTGGGAGAAGGGCCGGATTGTTTCAGCCAGTCTTTGAGAATCCATGTGATCATAACCTCTACGGATGAGTTAAATAATGTTACAAGGAATGTTACAGCATGTGACTTCATTCTGCATCATAGCAGTTTTTCACAGAGCCAAACATTCATGCTATTTTGCAAACAGGAATGCAGTTTTTCAGGAATGATGGTCTTTACCCCAGGTCCCAATAACATCGTCCCCATTTCTGTCTGAGAATGTGTCAGAAAACTTACTGTCCACATCTCTATCCACATTCTGATCACTATCACTTGAGTCATCGCTAAAAACTTCTGGACTGTCCCTGGTCTTCTTCAGAGCCCCAGTCAGAATCATCCTTGATGCTTCAATTACGGCCATACAGGCTTCTTCCAGCACATATTTCAAATTCATGCCAGCACATGAAAAGGTGCCCAACATCATTAGCCATTAGGAAAATACAAATCAAGGCCACAATGAGATATCACTAGGATGGCTATAATCAGAGAAACAGATATTAAATGTTGATGAGAATGGCGAGAAACCAGAACTCCCATTTGCTGCTGGTGGAAATATAAAATGGTGTGTGTATAGACATAGGTATAGATATAGATGCAGATGTAGATGTAGATTTCAGAGAAATGAAAAAAAAACTTGTACATAATATTCTTAACAGTCAAAATATGCAAACAATTCAAACGTGCACAATTTAGTGAGCAGGTAAAATAAAATGTGGTAAGTCTTGACAAGGGAATGTTATTCAGCCATAACAATAATAAAGTAATGACTCATGCTACAACATGCATGAACCTTAAAAATATTATGCTGAGTGAAAGAAGCCAGGAACAAAGGACAGACTGTTGCATGATTCCATCTATGTGACATACCAGAATACAAAAATCTATGCAGATTTGGGTTGCTCAGGATTGAATGAAAGGGAAATTTAAGGCTGATGACTAAGTAGGGTGGGATTTCTTTTGGGGGTAATGAAAATGTTGGAAAATTGACTGTGATAATGCAAACTTTGTGAGCATGCTAATATCTACTGAGTTGTGTATTTTAAATGGGTGAATTATTTGGTGGGTGACTCAGATCCCAATAGATCTGCTCAAAAATGATTCAGAGAAAACTCCATAATTTATTATAGGCATAAACAAAATGAATTCAATGTTGTTTTAAATCACGGGGAAAAACCTATCCCTAAGTTTTTTGAACATGATGTTTTGAATATCAATGCCTAGCCAAAAGAAGAAAAAAAAATCACTAAGAATAAATCTTGATCTCTAGAAAGTTGGTTCTCCTGTTTTCTACAGATTTAGAAATTCTGAAACTACATACGAATACTTTTGCACTAAGAAAATGAGTAAATAGAAAGATACTGGAGGGGCCGGCACTGTGGTATAGCGAGTAAAGCTGTCGCCTGTAGTGCTGGCATCCCAAATGGGTGCCAGTTCAAGACCCGGCTGCTCCACTTCCAGTCCAGCTCTCTGCTGTAGCCTGGGAAGGCAATAAAACATGGTCCAAGTCCTTGGGCCCCTGCACCCACATGGGAGACCTGGAAGAAGCTCCGGGCTCCTGGCTTCAGATCTGCGCAGCTCCGGTCATTGCGGCCATCTGGGGAGTGAACCAGTGGATGGAAGACCTCTCTCTCTCTCTCTCTCTCTCTCTGCTTCTCCTTTTCTCTGCATAACTCTGACTTTCAAATAAATAAATACTTAAAAAAAAAGAAAGATACTGGAAGCCAACATCTTCACTGTGGAAGAAGGGAGATACCACATGGAACGGGAGAAGGTAAGGAGGAATCCCATGAGGTTAGGGTGGAGTTACACTGTCAGAAGAAACTCATGTAATCTTGCCCTGGCTACTGAGAGGCCTAGGAACGATGACACTTGGGCAGCAATGAACGCACCACCTAGATCTTGGTTTGTAAATCTCTTTCCACACTGAAAGGAACCAGAGTACCTTGGAGAAATGTGATGTTAAGATAGGAACAAGGGAAGCACAGGAAAAGTCTAGAACATCTTGCTGTGCCGGAAGGAAATTAAGTCTTAAAAAAAAAAAAAATTGAGAACGTGTCAAAAGAACATAAGAGCTAGCTCAAATGGGCTCCCACTGACCACCTCTGAGTCAACTTGGCCATCATGGCAGCCATGGATCATAACCTATGGGTTAAAATAGGAACCCATGTGCTTACACTGAGAATACACATGCACACATACAGCCACATACTCACACATATACATATGTGTGCACATACAAAAGAAAGAGAAAAAAGGGAGAGGGGGAGACATGCAAGAAAAGTCCTTCCCTATATTAGACTGCAAGTAAAATGCAGAAGGAATGACAGAAGTAGAACATCACCATTTTACAGGCATCAGAATAATTGACTCAGGTCACAAGGATCAACAGATGCTAAAATTTAAGAGTGAAATTTTGATGGAGAACAGGATATTTACAAGTCCTAGTGTATCTTCCTACTAATTATTTAATACAAAAAGAAAAGTAGCAATTTTACTTAGAGAAATCTGCAATGTCACTTTTACCAAGAGATCAAAGTTAACACCAACAAGTGGGACAAGGCACCTGAATGTAGTAAGTATGTTTGAGAAGTGAATATGTGTGAAACAGTGATAAAAATCTTACACTTGGCCAGGGCACAAATTAGAGCAAGCCAACTAGACAGGCTTTGTGGAGAAAGTGTACTTCGAAGACTCATCACAGATGGGCTAGGGCAGGAAGGTTACTCCTGGTGCACATCCAAGAAACTGTTGGGTAACAGTTGGGCACAACTCATGATGAAATGAGGACCAAGAAGTGAAAGAACTTTGAACATGTTTGAGAGGAGTGATCTGAAACTCACATGATAATAATAATTGCTGTCATTTTTTTAGATACTGTGCCAAACCCGAAGGAAAATAGCTTAGGTGAAGCCATCTTCATTCCTGGTGACCCCTTTGAAGGAGAAACAACCTTAGATAGATTTGTTAAAGACCGTAGATCCCCAAAATTGTCAAAAATGGCAAGGTTGGGGTCATATGAGCAAGATTGTTGTGACAGCAACAGAGAGACCCAAAGTGGAAGAGTTACAGAAGTCAGACTAAAGGTGGTGGCAATGGCAAGGGTTTTGAAAAGGTTCTGCCATGAAGAGCAGTGCCATGGTAAGGGGCTGAGACAAACTGAAGCTTATTCAAGATTATCAGTGGTGTTGGCCTCTCCAAATGCAAAAACGACATTCTTTGTTCATTTTGCTTCTAAAGCCTAGCTCTCTCTGTATACAAACATCTCCGGTGAATGGGAGGTACCTGCTGTCTTTTATTTCCATCTGGCTCCTCCCCATCCGGGTTGCACGCTGTCGCTACATCGCTGTAGATGTCTCCCTGGCCCAGCCACGTCTCCTCTCAGCAGCTCCAGGTGCAGCAGACCACCTGCTCCTTTGGGAGAATCCTTTCCTGTTCTGTGACTTTTGTGATCACATTATCACCTCACCTCTTCCTTTGCCCCTTCCTTGTCTTTCTGTCACTCCTCTCCCATATCGAGCCCCCCAGCTGCAGGTACCCCCCAGTGTCAGACCTGGCCTTGTGATCTCTCCTCTTTACATGAGACTCTAGTTCATCTTTATTTTTCAATAACACAGTTATTATAATTACACATACATCTACATTTTTTGTCAAGGGCTCCATGTATATTCCCTTATGTGTTATCAACATTTCAACCTCAGAATTTCCAAACTTAACAAGTTATATGTATTAGTCAGTTTTTAAAATACCTGAGGGAGACTAATTCATAAAAGAAAAAAAAGGTTTCTTTTGGGAAAAGGCTTGGGAGGTTCACATCCCACGATCAAGTGGCCCTGTTAGTTTGGCATCTGACCTGGGTGCGTGCGGAGGGAAGATCGAGGGTGAGCCAGGAAGCAGAGACAGGAATGCTTCCCATCCAGCCTCTGTGTGGTCTCTGCACATAAAGCAACCATGATTCCACAAAGGGGCTCCACACTAACCACCTAACCCAGCCCAATTCCCTTCCAGGCCCCATCTGCAGACACCATAACTGGATAAGTTCCATCCTGGCTGCTTCTCTTCCAATCCAGCTCTCTGCTATGGCCTGGAAAAGCAGTGGAAGATGGCCCAAGTCCTTGGGACCCTGCACCCACATGGGAGACTCAGAAGAAACTCCTGGCTCCTGGCTTCGGATCGGCCCAGATCCAGCCATTGTGGCCATTTGGGGAGTGAACCAGCGGATGGAAGACCTCTCTCCCTCTTTCTCTGCCTCTGCCTCTCTGTAACCCTGCCTCTCAAATACATGCATGCATACATACATACATGCATACATACATATTATGAATGGGGGCTGGTGCTCTGGCATAGTGGGTAAGGCCACCGCCTGTAACAGCAGCATCTCATACTAGTACTGGTTCAAGTCCTGAATGTTCTGCTTCTGATCCAGCTTCCTGCTAATGCACCTGGGAAAAGCAGCAGAAGATGGTCCAAGTGTCTGGGGCCCTGCCACCCATGTAGGAGACCTGGATGAAGCTCCTTGCTCCTGGCTCCTGGCTCTAGCCTGGTCCAGCCCTGGTGGTTGTAGACTAGCAGATGGAAGATCCCTCTCTCTCTCTGTCTCCCCTCCCACACCATAACTCTCCTTTTCGAATAAATAAATAAATAAACCAATGTATGCTTTAAAGAAAAATCTCTATGCATGGGTTTCAAAATTTTTGCACCACAATAAACTGATCTTTTTATTCTGTTTTCTCATGAGTTTTTTGGAGGTTCTTATAAAGCACCTACATGATCTAACTTCACTAAGTGCTCAAGTTTATTGTTTCTATCCCCCTCTAACTACATGTGTAGTAGGTGAAGCCCAGACATAAAATCATGATTCTGCCATTCAGTACTTCTCTAGAACAGCATTCTATGACTTGTAAAAATCTGTCTGGTAGTCCCAGGACTGCTGTGAGGAACAAGTGCCATGAAGGCAAGGCACGTGAGAGATGTCTGGTCAATAGGGTCACTGAACTGTGTGTGTGTCTGTTACAGTGCCTTGTTCACAGCACTCCCCATAGGAGATGCTTGTGCTTTCTGATGCTCTCAGCTCACAAGCCTCACAGGTGACTCCCACCTTTATTAGACTTTCCCTTTCACACACACTTTCTGCTCTACAATTCTGAATGCGCTTTTCATATACCCTGGATGACGACTAGTATCATATACTATTTTTTTTCTTTTTTTAAAGATTTATTTTTATTCATTTGAAAGAGTTACAGAGAGAGGTAGGTCTTCGGTCCGATGGTTCACTCCCCAGATGGCCACAATGGCTGGAGCTGCGCCGATCCAAAGCCAGGAGCCAGGAGCCTCCTCCAGGTCTCCCACGTGGGTGCAGGGGCCCAAGGACTTAGGCCATCCTCACCTGCTTTCCCAGGTCATAGCAGAGAGCTGAATGGGAAATGGAGCAGCCGGGACTAGAACCGGCGACCATATGGGATGCTGGCGCTTCATGCCAGGGCACCAACCCACTGAGCCACAGCGCCAGCCCTACTATTTTGTTCTTGAATGGTGGCATGTAAATGGCTGTCTCATAAATGACTGGGAGTGTACTGATGTTTCTTCTGTTCTCTTCCTATAATCTCAAAGTTGTTGGCAAAGAATACCAATGTGATTTGTTCACCGATGGGGAAATTTAAACATTAGGAAAGGCATTAGAGCCAACAAGAACAAATTGGACATTATCTTCCTGATTTGAGTTAGCAATTGATGCCTTATGTTCAAATCATCTTGTAATAGGCCTGACTAGAAGGGAGACACAGAAGAACAGTTGGTGCCAACTGTGGTACAGGAAGAAGCGTACGGATCTCCACATGGTAGAGCTTTACAATTCTTTCTCTTAAAGAAGAGACAGACTCAAGAGCAAACTATTTGAAATAAACTTTTAGGGAATAGTAGTGAGAGACTATTTGTGATAAGAGACACAGATGGACTTCAAGACACAGTGGGCTGAGAGTAATGAAGAAGGGGCCTAAGGCATTCCTATTCATAAAAGAACATAGGGAAAAACCCTAGGAAACACATTGAAACAAAAAACCCTTGGAACGTACAATGAAGAAGTGAGGCTATGACTGCAGCAAGAAGAAGTGCGTTGCATGAGCTCAGGGACCCAGGAGTTAGGTCGTGGAAAGCCAGAGCCATTACCTAACTCACTGCTAGATCATCTTTTCATTTCCAGAGACACCACTTACTGAATGAGCTGAGAGGAAAGGCATAGGTACGCCTGCTTTGCTTTCTGAGATGGAGTCACACCAGGGAGCCCATTTTTCCATATTCATAAAATGTCAAAGTAAGGAGAGATCTTGGTAGGTTTGTGGATTCTGACAGGTAGGACTGGCCACTGTGGGTCAGCAGCAGCAGTAAATGGAAAAGGAGAGTCAGTGTTCCTGGCGTGGAACCCCTTCCTTTGCTGAGATGTAGTAAATGGTATCACTCCAAATGAAGGCAGAGTAAGCGGTAGGAGTGCTGTAAACCGCTTGAGAAGCAGCGTCTTCGATCACACCTTGAAGGAAAGCTGCTCTAAAGGCTCTGTAGTCTGGCCAGCGCCACGGCTCACTAGGCTAATCCTCCGCCTGCGGTGCCGGTACCCCAGGTTCTAGTCCCAGTTGGGGCGCTGGTTCTGTCCCGGTTGCTCCTCTTCCAGTCCAGCTCTCTACTGTGGCCTGGGAGTGCAGTGGAGGATGACCCAGGTCCTTGTGCCCTGCACCCGCATGGGAGACCAGGAGGAAGCACCTGGCTCCTGGCTTTGGATGGGTGCAGCGTGCTGGCCATAGCAGCCACTTGGGGGTTGAACCAACGGAAAAAGGAAGACCTTTCTCTCTGTCTCTCTCTCTCTCTCATTGTATAACTCTGCCTGTCAAAAAAAAAAAAAAAAAAAAGACTAGTCTCCAGCTTGCTCAGCAAAGGGTAAGAAGAGTGTGCTACCTGTGGTAGGAAATAACCCCTACGCCATAATAACAAGCCTCCCAGTGCAATCAGGAGTGAGGTAGATGGCCTTCCATGTAGATGGTCATGGACACAGTTCCTGTCATGTAGCCCTGCCACCTTCAACACACAGTTTCTTTTTTTTATTTTAAAGATTTATTTTATTTATTTGAAAGACAGAGTTACAGGGAGAGGTAGAGACAGAGGGAGAGGTCTTCCATCCGATGGTTCACTCCCCAGATGGCCGCGACGGCTGGACCTGCGCCGATCCAAAGCCAGGAGCCAGGAACTTCCTCCGGGTCCCCAACATCGGTGCAGGGGCCCAAGGACCCAGGCCATCTTCTACTGCTTTCCCAGACCTTAGCAGAGAGCTGGATTGGAAGAGGAGCAGCTGAGACTAGAACCGACACCCATATGTGATGCCAGCGCTTCAGGCCAGGGCGTTAACCCGCTGCGCCACAGCGCCAGCCCCCCGTTCAACACACAGTTTCTAGGCCATCCCTGCATCATGCAGCCAGCAAGTGGGGAAGAGGGAAGGCAGCTGCCTTAGCCCCTACATGGTCCCATCATTTCTACCCCCTTCCATTGCTGAGAACAAGTCATCTGGCCCCACCTGCATGCAACAGAGACTGGGACGTTCGTTTGACTGTGTTTCCAGGAAAGGGATATGGGTTTTATGAATCAACCTCTCTAGGTGAAAATACAGAATTGAGTTGGTTGGAATTTTTAAAAAAGTCATGAGTTATAGTTTTCTATCAACCAACATGCCTGAAAACAAGGAATGATTTCATTTTCAGTTTCAAATACATGTTTTGGTTATAAAGATTAAAAAATGCACAGAGTCTTGGTCTCTGTATCTCTCTCCCTCTCCCGCTCTCTCTCTCTCTCTCTTTCTCTCTCTCTCTCTCTCTCTCTCTCTCTCTCTCTCTCTCTCTCCCAAAACCATATGAGTACATTAGGACTGCAGAAGTTTATTAGCTGGGGCCGGCACTATGGCGCAGCGGGTTAACACCCTGGCCTGAAGTGCCGGTACCCCATATGGGCTCCGCTTTGAGTCCCAGCTGCTCCACTTGTGATCCAGTTCTCTGCTAAGGTCTGGGAAAGCAGTAGAAGATGGCTCAATCCTTGGGCCCCTGTACCCACATGGGAGACCCGGAAGAAACTCCTGGCCCCTGCCTTTGGATCGGTGCAGCTCCAGCTGTTGCGACCAGTTGGGGAGTGAACCAGCAGATGGAAGACCTCTCTCTCTCTGCCTCTCCTTCTCTCTGTGTGTAACTCTTTCAAATAAATAAATAAATAAATCTTTAAAAAAAGAAGTTTATAAGCTGAACAAATGGATTACTAAATTAATGAAGCATCCTCCTGCACTGAAAGGATATAAGATCATGACTCATAGTCATATGGTGGGAACTAACTCTGCCCACCAAGAAACAAGGCATTTTTTTTAATTTAACCAGAAATGAAAAGGGAACTAAGAAGCTAATCATTTAGCCAATAATTACAGTACATATTGAGAAACAAAAAGTACATCACATTGAAATATAGTCATGCATCATTTAAGATGAGGATACAGTCTAAGAAATATATTGGAGCCACAACAATACAAAAGCTGCACTTTGTAAATTTACATTTATTAAAAAAATAACTATATAACAAACAAACAAAAAAGAAAAAGAAAAAAAAGAACTTAATACTTTACCCTTTTAGTATTTTTTATGTTCTACTTAAAACTATTGGTTGAACTCTGTAATTAATACACAATTACTCTTAGGTGTTTAATTAATGCTACAACTAGTACTCAAATAGTATTTTACACTTTGTGTTTCTGTGTGGGTGCAAACTGTTGAAATATTTACTTAATATGTGCTAAATTGATCTTCTGTAAATAAAGATAATTGAAAATTAATCTTGATGCAAATGTAAGGGGAGAGGGAGTGGGAGAGGGGAGCGTTGTGGGTGGGAGGGACGTTATGGGGGGGAAGCTATTGTAATCCATAAGCTGTACTTTGGAAATTTATGCTCATTAAATAAAATAAAATATAAATATAAAAAAACAACAGCAAAAAGAAATATATTGGTAGGTGATTGCATCTGTGTGCAAATATTGTAGTGTACATGTGTTGTAGGCTATACGGTATACAATCTGTTACTCCTAGGCCTCACATCTATGCAGTATGTCACTGTACCACATATTGTAGGCAACTGTAACAAAATGGTATTTGTATATCTAAACATAGGAAAGATACAGCGAAAATGCTAGGCAATAGGAATTTTTCAGCTCTATTGTAATGTCTTTGGACCACTGTTATGTTATGGGATCCATCACTGACTGAAGCGTTGCTATGTGGTGCATGATGGTGGTGGAAACCCAGGGTCTTCCATGTTCCATAATGCATCAGGGTGACATTTCATTTTAAAAGTTATTTTCATTTTCTTTTGTCTCTAAGCCATTTCCATATTGAGGGAAAGGATCAGACTTTTCACGTTGGTAGCACAATGTCCAAAGTTGTGAGCATTTTACAAAAGTGTTGAAACCAAATGCCCAGTATGATACATCATAGGCAGATCCATTAGGTGATTCTCAAACAACAGCAAGGAGGATTGGAGCTAGAAATAAAGACCAAATTCTTCATCTGTGGTGGGAAAACTTCTCAGAATCTCCCCAAGAGACAGACCTACCTGGAGACCAAGCTGCCCCTCGCCCAACAACCATATTTTCCTCTGCTCAGCTGACAGAAACAGGGTGTCATATAACTGAATCCCCGTTTTAACTGGAAGGAAGACTCAGAATGGTACAATGACTTGCTCAGTGCTACCTTCAGAGCAGATAATCTAATTCCCTTCCTTGAAGAGACACCAGCAATCCAACGTTTTGTTGAAATAGAGGCTACTTGGCCACTAAATATTATAGGTCCATGGACAAGGCAGGGCTGGGAGAAGTAAGAAGGAAGAGAGGCCCTAACTTCTGATGAAAGAAAAGGCATTTGTGATGAGGCTGGCGAGGCCTGTGAGCTGGGGAGGCAGGCAGCCCTGGAACGGTCAGGGGTCGGTAGGACAAGTACCATTCCCTGAGATGTGTTTAGGGCAGGAGCTGATGCAAAGGCTCAAGTTCAGGGAGGGCCCAGGCTGGGTGCCAAGACCATGGGTACAAGAACCTCAAGGACGCGCCCAAGCCAGGCATTTGGAGTCAGGCTTTATTCACAGGTCCACCAGGGGAGTGGGGAGGGGTGAGGGGCTCACGCTGTGCACCTGTGGAGTCCAGGACTCTGTCAAGGGCTGAGGCATCAGAGGCTGTAGCTGAAATTGGCTGGGAAGGGCAGGTGCCCAGAAGTGGGTGGATTTTGTGGAATCATGGGAGATTAAGTGGAAGTGCAGAACCATCCCAGCATCTGTGTCTCCCAAAGGCCCCAGACTGGCCCTCTGGATACCTGGAATATCAACTCAGCTTTGCTGCTTACGGGTTGTTGGCCCTGGGTAAGCTGTTTATTTTCTTGAAGATGCAGTTTCTCCCTTGTAAAGGGGGAATAATATAGCTGAGAAGTAGGTAGCTTGTGATTTTCTAAAGTTCACACTTTTCTGGAGTGGCAGAGAGACCGATCCACACACAAACACACGTCTACGCACATGCACACACATGCACAGCTAGTTTCATCTGCTGGTTCATTCCCCAAATGCCACAGCAGCCCCCCAGTCTGGCAGCTAGGAACTTCATCCTGGCCTCTCACGTGGGTGGCAGGACCCCAGTTACTTGACCCATCACCAGGGTCTGCATTGGTAGGAAGCTGGAGTCAGGAGCCAGAGCTCCTGGGGGAGGGAACTCAGGCACTCTGATGTGGACAAATGCGTCTTATCCACTAGGCCATTGCCAGCCTCTAAAGTTCACTCTTGAAATAGAAGGTTAAGTTGCTGAAAGGTGAAAGAGGCTGACGCCCATGGAAGAGATTTCCCAGCTGGAAGGTTGGAGCAAGTGGGAGCTGTTAAGCTCCTCAGCCACCTGTTCTCTGGAAAAGCAACTCACTCTTCCAGATTGTACCTCACATGTCAGTCATGTTCTCCTTGTGTGATGAAGTCTAGAGTGGACGAAGGTTTAAGCAAAGGTTGTTTACCTAGATAATTTTCCAGTCTATATTGAAATAGCCTTAGTAATGATTAATATTTATCAAATCTTTCTTCAATGACTGGATTCTTTTTTTTAGGATTTATTTATTTATTTGAAAGAGTTACAGAGAGGGAGAGAGAGAGAGAGAGAGAGAGGTCTTCCATCTGCTGGTTCACTTCCCAACAATGACTGGGTTCTATGCTCAACGCTTTGCATGCACTGTCTCTCTGCCAACAACCCAAGCACGTAGCTTCTATGAGCTCCAAACTACAAATGAGGACACTGATGCACACAGTCTACAACCATCAAATAGTGGCATCGGCATCTGAACTCAGGCAGCCTGAGCTCTGTAACACAAAACCACACAGTGTTCCCTAGGTGCCGCTAGATCAGGACGAAGTAGGAAGAGAGAGTAGAGAAGGAATTTTCAATGGAAGGGCTGACAACTGGACATTTTTTTGAGAGGGAGATGAAAAGAACTGAAATGGAGAAGAGGAGACATCAGTCCTTATGGGGGAAATACAGTGAGATTTGCCTTGAAAATAAGATGAAAATGAAAGCTGGTTTTATTCATTCATCATTCATCATCCACTCATAAATTAAACAATAATTGAATACCAGAATTAAACATGCCAGCAGCCTGGAGGGAACTCACAGTCTAAAAACCAGATGTTCATATACCTCCAAAATTTCAATGAAGGGTGAGGTTTCCAACAGAGAGGGAGTGAAAGTGATTGCCTCCAATACAGCCCCAGGCCAACGACTACAGAAGAAATACAGAAGGGTTTCGGTGGGAGGTGCCTGTCTGGCAGGTCTCTGCCGGCTACAAGATGGGCGTAATGCTGTGGGACGGAGAGGAGTCTGCAGGATCTGAGTATGTCCTCTGTCTGCCAGAGCAGAGGGGGTCTCTTTGCTCCATGATGAGAAAGCAGAGCTCCTTCCATTCACCCAAGTCTCTCTCCTCCTCCCTCCAATTCCAGCCAAGAATGAACAAAAACCTAGGGTCAATTATTTGGGGGTGGAGAGGGGATGTAGAAATGAGGTCACTGGGGACTTCCTATGTTGCAAAGTCCCAAAATTACTCTCAGTTTTACCATGTTGTAAGAGGAGCCCAAAATTAGTACCAATTTCTTGGCAGAAAGGTGCTGAGTCAGTGCGTTTGTTAATCCCTGCCTGATATTTTCAAATCAGCTTTGTGGGTCTCTAGAAGAGGTTTAATGGCCAAAGTGAATGGGGATCGAAACAATTATTCAAGAGTTATTGCAGGGCGGTTTTTAAAGGAATAAAACATCTGAACACTACGTGGGAATGGGGGCACTGTGGTCACGGTTGGGAGTCACTGCATCCCAGATGCCTTTGGATGTCAGAAAGCCCAAAAATAAGACATAGAGAAGAGCGGGGGGATTATCTGAGTGGACAGCACAGGTCTCCTGTTCCTTAACTTCTGATCCCCTGTCACCTTCTCACCCACCACCCTCAGACCTGGCCCTCTTGGTATTGATGGAGTTTCTCGTCACAACGAGGAAGGAAGCCCGAAGAGGGGGAAAATGAGCAACCAGCTCAAGCCCACATCGCTTTTCTTAAGAGACTCCCTTCTTCCTCTTGCTTGTCCCCCTCCATATAAAATAGCATACTCATTAAAATTCCTAATAGAAAGTGTAAGAAGGGGTGAAAAAGAAAGACTGTTCTTACAATCTCAATATCGTATTCCCTCCAGAGAGTAAGGGGCCATTTGTCCTGTTTGCCAAGCTGTAACTCCAAAACCACGGGAGTAATTGGCACATCAGTCGTGCTCAATACAGTTCCTCTTTCTGAATGAATCAATCAACACTCAGAATTACATCTCACTATCTAATTACATATTGTTCTATATTTAAAAGCATGCATTTTTGGGGGTAAACTTGTATACACAGTTTCTCCCTGTGTGTTAAATTGCAGTAAGATGTCTATAAAAACAGAAGTTACCAGTTTAACCATTTTCAAGTGCACGATTCAACGGCACTGAGTACACTCACAGTATTGTGCAACCATCACCACTGTCCATTTCCAGAATTTTTTTCATCACTCTAAACTGAAAGTCTGTACCCACTAAAGAATAATTTCCCATTCCTCCTGCCCTCAGCCTCTGGTAACCTCTATTCTACTTTCTGTGTCCGTGAACTTGCCTGTTCTAAGGTGCCTTGTATATGTAGAATTATACAACATTTGCCTTTTTTTTTTTTTTTGACTGGGTCCTTTACTTAGCACAACGTCCTTAACAGTCATTTATACCATAGAAAGTGTCAGAATTTCCTTCTTTTCTATGGCTGATTCATATTTCACTGCGTGCATGTGCTGCATTTTGCTATTCCATCCATTCAAGGAAGGGCATTTCGGTGTATATAGTTTTGCCTCTCCCTTTTTACTTTAGATCATAAGCATTTCTCCACTTTATTGAGTTGTCTTCAGGAAATATTTCATCTGCTTGAGTGACAGTCTTACTACTGGTGTACAGTTGGTAATGTAATTGCTCTATCTTTGAAAAGTTAGGTTATTTTAAATTTTTGCCATGGTAAAGAAGGCTGCAGGACCCAGAGATATAAGACTTTGGCCCAGCATGTGATTAATATTTTCTAAGGATACATTGCCAGAATATATGAAATTCTAAATATCTTGATGATTTCTTTCCAATTTTGGGGGGTCAAATGTCTTCCCAGAAAGGTTTTGTACTTTTCCAGTTGAGTTTGAGAAAGCTGGTTTATTGTACACTTGCCTATGAGGAGTGCTATTGTTTAAAATATTTTGACTAATTTGGTTGAAAAAATGTATCTTGATTTAATTTGCATTGGATTGGCTACTTGACTTCTCCTGGACATAATATCTAATATCTATGAAGTTGCTTACAGTAGCTCTTATGATACCAGAAGAAGAGAAATCAGTTATGAGGAGGGCAGGGTCAAAGGTGATAGGACAGGTCATGGTGGGGAGTAGGGACTAGCTAGCCATGTGTATGCGTATGATGTGGGTCTGATAAGTGAGAACCTCCACCATTTATAATGTACCCAGCACTTCCTAAGCTCAGCTCAGCCTTCTGCTACAGTTGCTTTCATTAGAAGCTGAATTCTTCTCTCTGTCTCTAAAGCTTACAGGCTGACTGCGGCTCCTCTGGAGTCTAAAATGGTTTCTATACAATTTCTTTGGCTTGCCACCAATAGGTGCTATTCTTTGCTTTTTCAGATGAGAAACTCAAAGCTTAAATAGGTTAAGGAACTTTTCAAGGAAACTCACATGGCAAGTGATCAAGCTGCAAATACTCCTATCTGACTATAAGTCTAGCCTTTTCCAGTACATTCACTTTATATCAAACAAGTTCTATATACTTGAAAAATACTGTTGAGTTATGTCAGGTAGGTAGAAAACAGGACTACTTCCTGTTATTTTATATTGGTGCATCTTTTCTGTAGCATCTTTTATAAAGATTGATTAAATGTCCAAGTGAGTTAATGCATGTTAGAATTTTCTGTTTTCTCTCTTTTGATTTTGAAAGTGTGGTTGAACCCAACCCTGCTTCTGCTGTTTGCTGCCTGTCGGACTTTGGGCAGTTCACCTCCTGAGCCTCAGTGCTAGTGACGTCCTTATACCCTGGTTGTTGGGGAGATTAAACATGACATGCATGCAACTGCATCTAGCAAAGTGCCTGGCATGCATCAGGTGCCAAAAAAAAAAAAAAAAAAAAAAAAGATTAAAGGTTGTGACAAGACAGCAGTTGATGAAAGGAAACTAATTGGGGACAATTCAGAAAAAGGGAACCTTCAATTCTATTCTATGTGTGTAAAGGAAAGTCTTTTTATAAAGTAAAGATTTTATTACTGCTCTCTGTCTGTGACAGACTCCCCCCTCCCTTTAAGTGTTTTATTGAGCCATAACACAAATATAAAAAAAGTGAGCAAACCACATTTGCACTGTTGGATGAACTCTCCCAAAGCAGACCCACCCCTGTAACCGCCTGCCTGGGCGAGAACTAGACCATTACCAGCAGCACCTGGTTTCCTCTCCTGATCATTCTTCCATGAGCAGGTGACATCCTAATATTTAACACCCCTGGACTGAGTTTTATCCATTTCATACCAATGAAACTTGACACTTACCTCACACAATACACAAACATAAACCATCTACAGGAATATAGATGACTCTCACAAACATGATTTTAGTGGAAAAATAAAAGCATTCAGAGAAGAATCTTTATATATTTTTTCTGATTAACAGAAATTCTTAAATTAATGTAGCCATGTTTGTCAGTCTTTTCATTTATAATAACGCCTCATGTCTTGCTGAAGAAACACTTGCCTTCCTTGGTATCATGAAAACATCCTATTCTTTTAAATGCTTGATGTTTCGTGTATGGTGTAAGGTAAGGCTCAATCTCCCACCCCACATATGGACATTCAATCGACCTAGTGTATATCTGAGAAGAGTTTTCCTTTCCCACCACTCTGCAGAAGCACTGATGACAGAAATCAAAGGCTCATGTATGTGGGAGTGCTTCTGGATTTTTCCATTCTGTTTCACCAGACATCTGACTATTCCTACACCAATACCACATTGTCTTAATCATGACAGTTTTATAAGTTTTCATATTCAGTAGGTTAATTTCTTCCATTTGTGATTCCTTGGATTTTCCTGTAAACTTTAGATTCACCTTGTCAATGACCACAAAACATAAGCTTGGGATTGTTTTGGGGCTCTAGGCCAGTTCATGGAGATGGACAAACTCTATTTACAATATAGAATCTACTAACCCATGAGCAAAATGTGACCGTGCACTCACTATATACTTTTAATTTCTGTCATTTATATTTTATACTCTTGCTGTAGAAATTGTCGCTCCCCCCTCTTCATGGAGGAACGACACAGGACCCTGCGCTGTTCTTTCGTCTGCTCGGCCCTCCCCGGGTTTGCTGCTGGTTCTTCCCGGGTTGGCTACCGTCCCTTCCACCTCCATGGAAGGGCGGTTCCCCCTAGCCACTTTCCCCACTTCCGCGGGGGAGCGGCACACCGCCGGCCGGCTCTCTCGGGGGCTGCACAGGTGTTATTCGGATAGATGTTCCCCTTAGATGTTCCTGGTGCATGTTGTCTCTCTCCTCCTTTATAGTCCTCTTCCACCAATCCCAACTCTGCTACCCACACGCCGAGTACGCTGCTCTCCTCCAATCAGGAGCAGGTCCTGCTGTTTATTGGTTGAACTGGAGGCAGCTGTGTAAAAGCTGTTTCCTCCTCTCCCAGCGCTATATTGTGGGAGAGCAGATGCATAGAATAAGTCTTAATTCCAGTAACTTAGTCTAGTCCGAGTTGCTCCCAGTTGCTCCCCACAGAAATTTTACATATTTTTAAGTTTATTTCTATACATTTGATTAGTTTTAATACTACTATAAGTACTACATTTTAATTGTTTATGTGTTATTAGGAGAGAAAAATACAGTTGATTTTTGTATATTAGTATATTTAGCAATTTTGTTAAATTCTAAATAAATTTAATAATATTTATAGATTCCTTTGGATTTTCTGTGTATATCACCAAATTACTTGTGAACAGGGGCAATTTTCGTCCTTACACTCATATTCTTTTTTTTTTAATAAAGATTTATTTATTTATTTATTTGAAAGAATTATGGGGGGGGGGGAGATTGATTAAATTTACTGGTTCCTCTCCCAAATGGTCACAATGGCAGGGGTTGGGCCAGGCAAGGCCAAAGTCAGCAGTCTCAAATTCCATCCAGATCTCCCACATGAGTGCCAGGGGCCCAAGCACATGGTTCATCTTCCACTGCTTTCCCAGGTGCATTAACAGGGAGTTGGACTGGAAGTGGAATAGCTAGGACTAGAACTGGTGCTCATATAGGCTGCTGGCCTCGCAGGCAGCAGCTTAACCCACTGTGACACAAAACCAGACCCTCCACCCCTTTTTAAATAAAGATTTATTTATTTGAAAGGCAGGTACATCGGGTGGGGGCGGGGGTATATATATACATATACATATATATGTGTGTGTGTGTGTATATATATATATATATATATATATATCTACCGTCTACCATCTACCATCTACCATCTGCTGGTTCATTTCCTAAATGGCCACAATGGCTGGGGCTGGGCCAGGCCTAAGTCAAGTGCAGAGGGTAAGTTCATATTTTTTTTTTTTACTTTAAAGGATTTTATTTATTTATTTGAGAGGTAGAGTTGCAGTGAGAGGGAGAGACAGAAATAAAGGCCTTCCATCCGCTGGTTCACTCCCCAAATGGCCATAATGGCCAGAGATGAGATGATCTAAAGTTAGGAGCCAGGAGCTTCCTCCAAGTCTCCCATGTGGGTGCAAGGGCCCAAACACTTAAGCCATCTTCTGCTGCCTTCCCAGGCCATAGCAGAGAGCTGGACAGGAAGTGGAGCAGCTGGTACTCGAACCAGCGCCCACATGGGATGCCAGTGCCGCAGGCAAAGGATTAACCTACTGCATCACAGCACCGGCCCCAGTTCATATTCTTACATTGTTTTCTTTGTCTTGCCTATAAAATTAGCTAGGACATTCTTTTCTTATTTTGAATTCCAGAGGGAAAATTTTTAACATTTAATCATATTTGTTTAAGTTTTTTGCAGGAACTACATATATTTGTTTATTTGTTTGAAAGCCAGAGTGACAGAGAGATGGGGGGTGGTGACAGGGAGAGAGAGATCGAGCTTCCGTTAACTGGTTCATTCTCCAAATGGCTACAATGGCAGGGGCTGGGCCTGGTTGAAGTCAGGAACCTAGAACTCCATCCAGGTCTCCCATGCGGGTAGCAGCAGCCCAAGCACCTGGGCCGTCTTCTGCTGCCTTCCCAGGTGCACTGACTGGGAACTGGATGGGAAGCTGAGCAGCCAGGGCTTGAATGGGCGCTCATATAGAATACCGGCCTCACAAGCAGTGTCTAAATCTGCTGTGCCACCACACCAATCCCTGGGGTGTGTATTTTATCAGCTCCAAGCAGTTTTATTTCTATTGGCTCAAAATTCTAATCATGAATATATTTTGAAGTTTGTCAAATTGTTTTCCAGCATTTATTTAGAAGGTACTATGAAGTTTCCCCCTTTTTATAAATGTTAAACATTCTTGGAATAGGCCAATTTATTCAACTTTTACATATTATTGTTTTTATTTTTCAAGAATAACACTAAATCATTTTTTTAATGTTGGCTTAAGTATTTTTTTAATTCATACTGAAAAATAATTTTTGCATAAGTTAATCTATTATGCTAAGCCTGAATAGTTATGATGTTATGCCACATATTTCAAACATTTTTGGTATGCTAGAACTTTATAATCAGTTATTTAGAATTACCACTTTGAATTATAATTTTTATCAAATATTTATAAATATAAATTGTACATAGTAACAGGCATGTATAGAGACCCAACTTCTGAACAGTAGTGTTTTTGGAATGAATTCCTGATTTAATTTTTGTTATCCTTGTATTAGCTTCCTTTTCATAAGAAACATACTTGCAAAGGGGTTCCAGCAAAGTGATAATCAATTATTTGAAATCAAACAATTTTCAGAGTTGTAGCCATTTAGTATGACAGCACAAAATCAAAAGGTACACTTACAAATGGGGAGAGGGAAGACACAGAACTTGTGAGGATACGGTATTAGAAGCAGGTGAATAAACATTTTAGTTTGAGTATTCCCTGATTAGTATAATAAAAAAGTATACTGGATGATGGTGAAAGCAATGCCAGCAAACCATGGCTAAGACTCAGAAGCACTGTGATTGGTCTACGTAAGAATGAAAGAGTCACCAAGTGTAGCACTGTAGGTGCCTAAGCCTGGAATATTCTTGAAGTCAACATGAAGCATAAAATACAGGATAGAAACAAGAATGTTGGGGCTGGAATTGTGGTGCAATGGGCTGAGCCTCTGCTGTCATCCCACATTGGAGCACTGGTTTGAGTCCTGGCTGCTCTGCTTCTGATCCAGCTTCCCGCTAATGCACCTGGGAAGGCAGTGAACGATGGCTCCGGTAATTGGGCCCCTTCCACCCACATGGGAGAACAGGATGGAGTTCCTGGTCCCAGCCTTGCCTGGCCTACACCTGTCTGTTGAAGCCATTTGGGGAGTGAAACAGCAGATGGAACATATTCTCTCTCTCTCTCTCTCTCTCTCTGTTTCTACATTTCAAATAATAAAAAAGAATAGCTTGATAATTTGCAGAAGAATTGCATGAGGTCTTGTAGAAACTAAGCCTGATCTATGAATGTGGAAAACTAGGTAGGTCCAGGAGAACCGTGTTCACACAAGCATTCAAATATGAGGTTGAAGCAGGAACCAAAATTCGATGACTGCACTCTGAGAATGGAGAGCATTCGTGTTATCTGACCTTCTGCCTCAGGATGTCTCCTTTATGGCTTTCTGTTCACTCATTTTTATGAAAGAGTTGATGAAAGTATCCACTGTCTCGATGGAGAATCCCCCTCAAAGCAATCTGTTGCCGCACGCTCTTGGCTGTTCATCAGGGTGAGGCCTGTGGCCCTCGTGAAGCCGCTGTCTCTGAAATTCAGGCTCACCAAGCTGCGGCTGGGCCTCTGCGTGTGTTTCCTTCGCCAGCAGACTTGCCCTGTGCCTCTGCCACGGAGGCGCACCAGGCTGGGCAGGAAGCAGGGAGAGAGGCCCGCTCCTTGTTGGGGCCTCTATGGGCTTCCTGTTTGCTTTCTGTGCGGTTGGCGAGGGCAGCCTTGCGTCTCCCCTCCCGCAGCTGCACTTTGTCCAGCTGTGGTGGTCTGCAGCTCTCCTGACCTTCTGAGGCCCCGCCTCACGGCCCCCTCTCAGAGCCTGGCACCTTATCCTCCCAAAGTCTGCGTTTCTGCCCTGTGCACCCGGTCTCAAAGGTGCTCGGCTTTACCTAGGCTGAGGCTTCGCTTTGTTAACTGCAACCCCAGCAGACACTGCTGCTTCCTGCAGCTGCTGACCCAAGTCTACAAAGTAGAGACCTTAGTGTTCCCTTTTGGCCTTGTCTGCTACTCTGATTGGTAGAATAAATCCAAAGATGTCCACAGCCTAAATATTTCCTTGTATGTTACCTGGATTCTGCCCAATTTCCCAAAACATTACCCTGTAGGGTAAAGGGTACCCTGCAGATGGGATTAAGGTCTTAAGATAGCAAGATGATCTCGGATTAACTGCATGGGTCCGATGTAATGACAAGGGAGCCAGGAGGCTCAGAGCGATGTGACGGGCTCAGGAGGAGGTATGACAACGGAAGCAGCCAGTAGGCAGCCTCTCGATGGAAACTGATTGTCACCCAGAGCCTTCACAGTTCAGCCAGCTCCTTGGAGTGGTGAAACAGCTTTGGGACTTCTGATCGCCAGAACTTCAAAGTAATAACTCACTGTGATCGTAAGTCACAAAGCCTGTGGCGAATTGTTATAGCAACAATAGGAGACTACCAGAGACAGCCAGTGAATAATCCTTTAAGTCAAATTCTGTCAAAAGGTTAAGCACTACGTGGTTGCTTACCTAACTCGAATTGTCAAATCTCAGTTTTACTTTCTGAGGTTAATATTACTTAGGAAGGACATATTCAGCACTGGAATTTTTAAAGGAATATTCTTATTTGTAAAAGTCTGCCCTTCTTCTTAAGGCAGTTTGCATTATAGAATGTAAAATCAAAGTGCACGAATTAAATTAGATGTTAAAGCAAAGGACACTAAAATATCCATTTATGAAGTTGTCATGGTGATGAGGAAGTGCCAGACTGAGATCTGGGTGCAGTCATTATGGCCATTGTGTGGGAAAGAGAGTAAGATGGCCTGGATTGGCTGGAAGCAGGACTCTGGCTAATGACAAGATGAGTGAATGGCATTTACAGGGCACATGAAGGCAGAATCAGTAACCGGGAAGGAAACGAGTGCAACTCTAGGAGCTTAGTGAAGGTATGAAGTCACAGCTGTGTGTGGGGATCCGGGTGGTTGAACAGAATCCAACATCCGGGCAATGCCCAATGGAACAGAGGCAAGGCTGCCATCATGGTTTCTAATAGAAATTAGAGTTCACCATCCAGAAGTGTCTATAAAGGCATCAAGGGACAAATGGATGTGTAAAGCAGTCTTTAGAGAAGGGATTTTTGACTTCTGTTCTGAAGGCAGATGCATGGATACAGGTGTCGTTAACTTTGATTTCTGTAACATCTGTCCCTCTGTGTGAGGATTGGCAAGGATGCCAAGTCAATTGAATGATTTTCAAAAAGAACAATAAGCCAAGGAATATTTGAAGTGCAGAGATCCCCCTAATCAACAATGTGAGCGACCCTGCCTTTTAGGAAGTTCTGACTCCACTGCATCGTGCAAAGCGCAGCACCTGGATTGGACAGGAGCACTTTCACCACCTTTGAGAGGATAGTGGTTCTGCTGAAACTCACCAGCTCTGGGGAAGGAGGACTGTGACGCAAATGTTCAGAATTTATAAACTCTTAGAAATGACAGAAATGAAGTCCACAGTAACGTATCTAGCTTTATTATCAATGCGGATGAACACTTCATAGACTGAAATAGCATTGTCTACATCACCTGGCTATTATGATCTATCAGTAAAATGGGTTCGTGTCAAGGGCCTAAGTGTTTAGGCTTCTGTCTTTGGCTTAGTACAGTAGGATCACATTGAGATTTGTAAAGAATATGAGTTTATCCTACTTGCTGGCTAACAAGTTAGTTTGCCACAGTTTCATGGATAATGTTAGAAGCTAGACATATATGAACAAATGTCAACAATCAAGAAATTTATTGTTGCAAAGGCAGTAGGCTGAGTATCATGAATTTCTTGTGACAATACTTCAAGTTCAATTCCTACAAAGAAAAAACTGGAGAAGGAGAAAGAGCAAGAGAGAGAGAGAGAGAGAGAGAGAGAGAAAGTGCAAGTGACCCTGGATACGCAGTGAGTTGCATTAAATGTAAGGCAGCTTTGAGGTTAAGGAAAATGAAAAACAGTATGTTACAAGCCAGCCTGATCTTTATCCCCAAATTACTCTAACATTTGGAGGCCATGTAATGTCTATGACACTAAGCAACCAGTTAGTTAAATTACTTTAATCAATTTAGTGAAAAAAATTAATTGAATGGGTCACTGAAGTTTTTATAGAATGGGCCCGCCCACCTGGAATACAACTAAAACACCTCCTAGCCTATGTAGTAAACCTGGGACAATCAGGCATCAATGTATTAAATGCATGAGCTTGGAACAGAAAATTCTCAACATCCGTTTCCTCCTTCCCAGGAGTCCTGCTTTCCCACACCCTCTTACCTCTCCTGTGATGGGCAATTTTATGTGTCAACTAGGATAAGGGATGTCCATTTAGCTGGGGAAATTTTTTTTCTTAGATGTATCTGTGAGAGTGTGTCTGGAAGAAATTAGATTTGAATCCATAGACTGAGTAAAAGGTTCACCATCACCAACGTGGTCAAGCATCATCCAGTCCACTGAGGGCCTAATCAACAGAAAGGCAGAGGGAGGGGAATTCATTGACTGTTGGATGGAGACATCCATCTCTTCCTGCCCCTGCACATCAGAGCTCCTTGTTCCAAGGCCTCTGGACTTGGACTGGTTGTCTCCCTTGGTTCTGAGGTCTTCAGGTGTGGAACAAAACTAGACCACTAGCTTTCACTGGGTCTCCACTGTGCAGACTGTAGACTGTAAGCCCTCCCCACCTCTATAATCATGTAAGTGAATCTCTCATAATAAAGTTTTTCTATATATATCTTTATACATGCTGTTGTTTCTGCCTCTTTGGAGAAACCTAATACTCCCCCCTATTCCATGAGGAACTTATCCTTTATGTTTGTAGTTTATAGCATTTAAATTAATAAATATCACTGTTTAACATAAAATCAATCTTGAGAATATCTGTTAGTAATTACACTTTTGGTTCATGGTGATTGAAAAAAATACAAAATAATCAAAAGTTGCAATGAATTCTGTAACATTTTCAAATAAAATTATATTTCAGTAATCACATCATTTTTATCTATAACTGAAAAGCAGGACTAGTCATTACCTATCTAAAACTATGCCCATTTAGGAGTTTGCTTCCTTCTGTTGTTTACTATACCAATTAGGGAATGTTTAAGTCAAACACTTTTGTAACTCAAATAAATCAAACAACCATTCTAGAATGGCAGGATTCAGGGTTATTTTGATAGGGGGATCCATGACTTACATTCATTTAAGAATATTCTCAATTCAGGACTGCAGGGAAAAGTTCATGCTGAGCTGAAAAGAATGGTTGATTAGGGAACAGCACTACCCTACTATATTTCTATTACTTGTTTTACTTTTCTACCCTTTTTTTGGTAAAAAATGATTTATTTATTTATTTATTTATTTGGAAGGTAGAGTGACAGAGAGAGAAAGATACCTTCCATCAGCTGAGTTACTCCCCAAATGGTCACAATAGCCAGGAGTAGGCCTGGCTGAAGCCAGGAGCTAGGAACCCCATCTGGACCTTCTATGTGGGTGTCAGAAACTCAATTATCCACTGCTTCCCGGCTCACGAGTAGGAAGCTGGTTCAGAAGAGAGTAACTGGGACTTGAACTAGCACTGCAATACTGGATGAGAGTGTCCCAAGCAGCGACTTCACCTGCTGTGTCACAGCACCTTCTTCTACTTGTCCATTCTTCCAACTGTGTTACCACCTGAGAATAGGTGGGGATCACACCTACTGCATCCTCAAGCCCTAACACAGTTACTAACACATGGTATTAACAAATATTATTTTCAATGAATGAATAAATCCAATCTTTTATATTGAGGATTAGGGTGCCCCTAACTAATTGCATCTGGGCAATGTCATGGATCAGGTCAATGACTTCATGGGATGACCATATCCTATTCCCAGACCCTAGTTCTAAAGTTTCTAACTTCTTGTGCAAACAGGATAATGTTTTGGTCAAATAGCTGATGTTTCTGGAAGGAACTTTATTGTTATGTGGGATAATAAACAACATTGCTGAAAATAATTGTTGTCTTTCTATTTCCCATAGAATGAAGTCTATGTTCCCTGGCCTAATGTACAATGGCTTTCACAAATCAATCCTTACCTCCCCTCTGGTCTTCTCCTCCACTCTCTCTGCTAAATTGCTTGAATGTGCCACATAAAGTTTATGTACTGGAAACTTAATCCCCAGTGAAAGTGTTGAAAGGAGGTGGGACCTTGAAGAGGTGACTAGTTCATAAGGTTTCAGTCCTCACAAAGTAATGGTACTTTGGCTATCACAGGAGTGGGTTCCTGATAAAAGAGTGAGCGTGGCTCCCTTCCCCTCCTTTCTCATGTGCATGCTCTCTTCCCCTTCTTCCTTCCGCCATGGGATGACACAGCAAGAGAAGGCCCTCACCGGAGGAGGGGCCCTGGGGCCTGGACTCCCCAGCTTCCAGACTTGCAAGAAATAAGTTCTATTCTGCAGAATTCCCCAGTCTCAGGTATACAGCAGCACAAAGCAGACCGAGAACCTCGCCTTCACTGCTCTAGTGGCTAACGCAAACAGCATGCTGTTCTCACATAGGTTGCTCTCCTTTACCTCTCCTGACAGCTGCACTCAGGCCTCACTCCCTGCAGAATTCCATCCCTGCCAGCGGCGGCTGCATCCTCTTTCTGTTCCCACAGCTCCTTGTTTGTGCCTCTGGAACAGCTTTTACTGATTCTGGATTGCTTGGGAGAAGAAGAGAGATTATGAATGCTTATTTATATGTCTCCATGCTGCCATATAACAGGTGTTTGATAAATGTTTATTTACTAAACAGACATAAACTTATGAATGAATTTCCCAATGTTGGGGGAGAATTTAGACCAAATATCTAACCCCACCCACTTCATATGTCTACTCTCTGTTTTGTTTCCTTTGTAAATAATGTCAAAATATGCATATAAACACAAAAGGCTTTAAACAGTAAAAAAAATTCTTCCTTTTTTGCCTACTTCAATATCAAGTCAGAATTTTGTCAAGTAATTTCTGATTTTTCAACTGCACTAATTTTATTTCCTCCCGAATAAATTTTTTTTTGTTAAAAATATAGAATATCCAGCAAGGATGACATTGGAAAGTGACTATGCAAGGTTGAGGGTTGCAAATCCACGGTTGGGCTACCTTTTCTCAAATGGAGACTGGAACTCTACGATGACCTCTAAGTTTGATTTCATTGAAGGAACCAGCAGATTTTTTTTGAACCATTTTATTAAAACTGTTAACAACACTCACATCCTCTCAGAATTCTAATGTCTATTTAGGTTGCAATAGTTGCAATTATGATTGCAGAGGAGAAAGAAACAGACAAGAAATACATGCAAATATATATACACTGTGTAATATTTCTATGCAATAAATGTAGCTCTATCTCATAATTTTTCTGGCTTCAGAAATCTCCATTTTATATCAAATTGTTTAATCCAATCTACATTTTTGGACATTTCATTTCCTATTATAAGCATCTGTTATAGACAGGTTTGAATGATGAATCTGTTTTCTGGAACTAAATTTTGAGAAGAAGGATTAGTTTATTAAAAGGTTTGCATCATAAAGACATTTTCTGGGCAAGTACTGCCACAGTGCTCTGCAGAATTATACCAACATCATTGCTAACCTAGGGCATTACCATTCAGTGAGCTATCTGTTAACTATAGAGGTGGAAAAGGTAGTTTATTGTTGTAATTTACATTTCTTAGCTTGCATTTTTCACATTTTTATTTAGGTCCAACTATCAACTTGTAAAGGTACAACAAGAAAAATGGCACCTGGTGCCTCTTCTTTTCTGCATGACTGACTTTGTTCAAGAGACTCCCAGCAAGTGGTCTTAATATGCAAGCTCATGGAAAGTCACACAGGAGGGCACAAGTGAGGCTGAGAAATATGAGCTTTGTGTCCCAACTCCTTGCTTCTGGCACTGAAACCATGGTCTTTCTCAAGACATCAGTGGTTTCGTGAGGCTGCACAAATGTAGCTCCTTTAGGCAGAGTTCACCTGATGATGAAAGAGCTTCACTACTGGGAATTTATTGGAGTAAAGAGAATCTGTAGAAATCCGAATGTGAGATTGCCAATTTCATGAAAAGCAGTTCCAACAGAAAAAGCCCTTTGATAACCAGGCCAGAGATCACTCCAGAACCTGATCTTCAAATGTCCCCACCAACAGCTTAGTGGGAAACTCTGAAACTCTGAAATGATTAGAAGGTTTGTTAGGTAGTCCCTGCATTTTGGTTTGTGGCTTATTCTTCTCTCTCCTTGCTCTCTCTGTTATGGATGCCGAGGGATGTGATCATGTGTCCAGCAAAGTACTCTGCTTTCACCTTTGTCTAATCTGCCCCCAGGGTTGGCTAGGTCTGTAGTATAATCAGGTTGAAGGCTTTTAGGGTTTGAGAGAATTACCAATGATATCTTATCATGGCTATAAAAGCATAAAGTAGCATTTTATAATACAGTTAATAAAGTACTTGGGTTTTCTCTATTAAATCAGAATTGGTTGTATTGCATATGAGCTACTCTCAATCCAGGCAGGTTTGGAATTTAAGTGCATGTGCAGGGGAAGGGAATGAGGCAAAAAGCCAAACCTATTAAAGGGCAGAAAAAGTCTAGCAAGATATTTAAGCCATGACAAAGCACTTCATTTGCATAAAAATGTACTGCTGAGGTATCCACATCGGGATGTCTGCTCTCCAATGCGGTGAGTGACCTCGGGAACTCCCTTCACCTGTGGCCTGCACACAGCCAAGCAGCACAGAACCTGCCTTTTAGAGCCATAAGGGACTTTGGAATGTGCCAGGTACCAAGTCTTTACAGCCCAGGAGAGATGCCCTAGGGACTCAGCTGTGCAATTCGTCCTGCACCATGCCCACTTTCCACCTACCCTTCCATTGGTTGCTCCTTAATGGGAGTAAGAGGAGTTCTTGGCACATATAAAAGCTTTATTTTACAAATGAAAACAACTGTGATGTCTTGGATCTCCAAGGGTTGGGGGATGTTGATGGGGACAGGGATGAATTAAGGTTGGTTGGGAATTGTTAAATGTTGTGGTGGATATTAGGTGGATATTAGGTCCATGGAGGTTATTATACTGTCCTTACTACTCTCACCTATGCTTGAAAATTTTCATAATAAAACATAGGTATGGGCTCTGGGAGGGAGAGGCTATCATGAGTCAGGAAAAAGAAAGGAAGGAGGGAAGAAAGCAATTCTCTCCAAAAATCAAGGTGAGCGGAGCCAGGAGTTTCCAACAGCACATAGGTCTGCTGTCATGTCCATGGCTTTTGGTCAACAGCTATGGATAACAGTGATAATGATCAACAAAGCTTGTAAAGAGGCTGGTGAGAGAAAATGAGTCGATAAGTAGACATAAACACAGTCCAGAGTCTACTCTTTTAACAAGACTTTCAGATGTTCAGATGTAGGTGGCCCAAGGGCCATAGTTTGAGAAATTCTTCACTAATGGGGTAAACATATAACCTCATTTTTTTGTTTCTAGTTGGGCTCACTGCCTTTACCCTAGAAGGCCACAGAAGGAAATGGGCAGTTCACCCAGTTTATCCCATCAGCCCAAAGAACTTGAAAAGTCCGAAGACTTTTCAAATAATCTGCAAACACTGCGTAACTAATCACTGCAATCCCAATGTATTTATTGCCAGAGCCATCTTCCACAGTTAATAATCTTCATGCATCAGATTAAAGAGGCAGCACTGGTCCTGGCTTCAGCCTGGCCCAGTCCTGGGCACGGTGGCCATTTGGGGAGTGAACTGGTAGATGTGTCTCTGTCCTCTCTAACTCTACCTTTCAAATAAATAAAACAAATGTTTTATAAAAGAGCAGCAGCATTTAGCACCATATTTTCTAGAAGATTTAACCGAAAAACAGTAAATCATTGAGGGAGAACGGGCAAATGCTGAAAGTTCTTAGTATTGATGAAAACTAATACTAAATCAATTAAATCAATACTAAAACTCAGTATTGATTAAAACTTCGATAGAGACCATTTTTATAAGATTGATCAGATAACATCACTATTATAACAAACCGCTAATGTGCTAGCACTTCTGTGTCAGGTCCAGGGAGCCAGGTCTGGGTCTAGGAAAGGGGTAAGCCAAGAATGTGCTCCTCTGGGTCAGTTTCTAATTTTGGATCAAGTCATGTAGTCTCTGAGACATTTAAGAGCAAGGCTATAGGAAAACATGATCTCATGTCTTGGTTTAGGATTGCAGAATGTCACATCCCAATCAGAGAAATTGGCAATATCTATCAATATCACAGGTGCACTTGTCATTCAGCCCAGCAATCCTATAACTGAGTCTTCTCCTAATGTCACTGCCCCTCACTTGTAAATCAACAACACTGCTGCATTGGTTGTAATAACAAACAATTGGAAGCAACTCATTTGCCTGTTTACATCAGACTAGTAAATAAGCTATGGTTATCTATACAATGGGCACCACATAGTTGGCAAAAAGAGCAAGAGGAAAAGAGGAAGGGTGGGAGGGAGGGAGGAAGGAAGGAAAAGAAATACAGAAAAGATGAAGACCATCTTTATGGAAAGGGTTCCATGTAGTTAAGAAGAAAAGTAAGGAGGGGCCGGCGCTGTGGAACAGTAGGTTAATCCTCCGCCTGCACTGCTGGCATCCCTTATGGACGCCGGTTCTAGTCCTAGCTACTCCTCTTCCAATCCAGCTCTCTGCTGTGGCCTGGGAAAGCAGGAGAAGATGGCCCAAGTCCTTGGGCCCCTGCACCTTCATGGGAGACTGGGAAGAAGCACCTGGCTCCTGGCTTTGGATTGGCGCAGTTGCAGCCGTTGCGGCCATCTGGGGAGTGAACCAACAGACCTTTCTCTCTGTCTCTCCCTCTCACTGTCTATAACTCTACCTCTCAAATAAATCAATAAAATCTAAAAAAAAAAAGAAGAAGAAGAAGAAGAAGAAAAGCAAGGTGCCAAAATATATATTTAGAAACAGGGGAAATATGAATATATATTCTAATTTGCTTGAGTCTACATAAAGCTTGAAGGAAGAAGTGCAACTATAGATAGGATAACTATATTTTTATCTAAATGGGATCTTTTTAGACTGAAGACTATTAATATTTATACCAAAACCAGTAGGCATAGGTTGTAGGAGTAAGGTTTGCTCAACAGAGTAGCTGGGGCCAGATGGGAGGGAGACCCCACAAGGTACCCTGGTATGACTTTAGATCATGGACATGCATCACCTACTGATAGCGATGAAAAAGAAAGTTAAGAAAATATCTGTGAATACCACTGTCATTGTAAGATTTTGGTGGATGTTAAAGGTCTTTAAAGGTACAGAAGTTATTTAATGGTCAGTGACTGACAATGTGGTAGCTATAGTAAAAGAGAGAGGGACCGTACACACATGTAAGAGAGAATTTGCCGGCTGGCGCCGTGGCTCACTAGGCTAATCCTCCGCCTTGCGGCGCTGGCACACCGGGTTCTAGTCCCGGTCGGGGCACCGGATTCTGTCCCGGTTGCTCCTCTTCCAGGCCAGCTCTCTGCTGTGGCCCGGGAAGGCAGTGGAGGATGGCCCAAGTGCTTGGGCCCTGCACCCCATGGGAGACCAGGAGAAGCACCTGGCTCCTGCCTTCGGATCAGCGCAGTGCGCTGGCCACAGCGCGCTGGCCACAGTGGCCATTGGAGGGTGAACCAACAGCAAAGGAAGACCTTTCTCTCTGTCTCTCTCTCTCACTGTCCACTCTGCCTGTCAAAAAAAAAAAAAAAAAAAAAAAAAAAGAGAGAGAGAGAGAGAATTTGCCACCTAAAGCAGCCCAGAGTTCTGGGTTCTAGTTCCCCTCTTCTACCGATTTACCATTAGAATTTAGGAAAGGCAATGAGAAACTTTTGATAATAAAAGCTATTCGGATTTGGCAAATTGTTGTCTACCATTGTTCCAGCTCTGTAATTTTCTGCCCTACTTAAGAATTTATATCTCTATGTAATCTCTCTACTTCAGCAGCAGACAAATTTCCCACCCATGGCCTTCGCACCTGCTGTTCTTGGCTTGAGCTTCCTCTTAAGCGTCTCTTGCTCTCATTCGTGTCAGTGTTACCTTTTCAAACACACTGTCAATCAAAGGCCCGATCACTCTACTAAAGTTAAATGCCTTTGTTATTTTCTGTTTCCTTCGCAGGTCCTAAAATCATTTCTAGCACTCCATCTTACATCATAGGCCTAGTGAAACCAGAACAGGGTCCGTCTTGTGTTTCCAGTGCTAGCACCTGGGAGACAGTAAGTTCTCATAGGATGTGTTGAAGAAATTAATGTGAAAGTCCCTTTCAACTCCATGTCTTGAGTTGAAGGATTGGTTGCACAGACACCCTCAAAGGTCCCTGTTCCCAGATTCCACAACAGCTGTGTCTTCTTCAGAACGATTGGGCATAATCCCCTCCCCCAACTTCCTCCTCAAGGGGGAGGGGCTGCCTCAATCCGGTGGCTGCAACACTTCGATGATTGCAGGCTGTGCTGGCAGATTTGGGAGGCAGCTTCATCGTTTCCAAATCCAGATATTTCAAAGACGCGGGTCCCTCAGGACACTGGCTTTTCTGTCTGGACATAATTTTTAGAAAACTAATCATTATTTATAGCAGTTCATACAATGGACATTGAATTCCACTGGGACTAAAGTGGCAGACGACATGAAGCTTGCCAATGCTGTGTTATTTTGGGCCCCTCGGCACAAATCTATTCTTTAACAGGACCAAAAATTCTATCTTCCACGGGGCCTCTTCCTTTCTGTGATTGCTTTCCCTGTCTGCTTTTAAACTGAACCGGAGAGGCCACAGCTGGCTTAATTTAGTAGCCACCCCTTCAGGCCCATCAGTCCCCAGCGTGATGTCAGTGACATCAGCCCAGGCTGGGAATAAGCGCAGAGAAGCTGGCTAAGAGAAACCCACAAAGTTTTTAAATTGGTTCACCAGGCTCTGCAAATTGATAGTTATTTTGGAAAGCTCTTCAGGGTCACAGTTTCATCAAATGTTCTCCTCGCCCTGCAGGGGTGTTGAGACCTCTGAGAATGCCATCAAGCCCTGGAATATGGGGTGCTGCCAGCAGCTGCAGACAGAGCCACCCCAAAGCTTTGTTTTGCAGTGATGACACAGGGGTCTAGAAGGTGGGGTGGAGACCGAAACCATGCTGTGCTCTCTCCCACCTGGACCCCAGGCTGCTCTCCCATTCCTCACAGGCAGGCACACGGCCTGCCAAGTGCACCCCACATCCCACATGTTGGAGGACATGTGAGGCCATGGTTTTCTATCACACTGACTGCCTGGTGAAAAGGAGGTTGCTAAGACTGGCACTGTGGCTGCCACGTGAGATGCTGGCATCCCATATCAGAGCGCCGACTGGTGTTGTGGCTGCGCCACTTCCAATCCAGCTCCCTGCTAATGCACCTGGGAAGGCAGTGGAAAATGGCCCAAGTGCTTGGGCCCCTGCCATCCACATGGGAGACCCAGGTGGAGTTCCAGGCTCCTGGCTTTGGCCTGGCCCAGACCTGGCCATTGCAGTCATTTGGGGAGTGAACCAACAGATGGAAGATCTCTCTCTGTCTCTCCCTCTCCATTGTTTTGCATGTTCAAATAAATAAACAAATTAGTTCTAAAAAAAAAAAAAAAAGGAGGAAGCTGCCCAAATGTATTCATTTCCTGGGGCTATTGTGACAAAGAACCACAATCTGTGGCTTAATCCAGAGAGACTTCATCTCACAGTGCTGCCCAGAGAAGTGCAGGATGGATCAGCTGTCACCAGGGTTGCTTCCTTCCAGGGGCTGGGAGGGGAACTATCATGCTGCCTCCAGGGTCTGGCGGCCCCAGCGGTGCCTGCGCTTCTGCAGTGCAACTCCTGTTTCTGCCTCTCTCTGCACATGGCTGTCTTCTCATGTCTGCCCACATCTCTTCCCTCCATTGTGTCTGCTCCACTGTCCAACTTGCCCTTTCTCAAAGGATATCAGCCCTATTAGGTTACAACCCATGCTAATGACCTACTTTTAACTTGATGGAGTGAAATTGACATTTTAAAATTTGATTACTGTTCATAGCCATTGTCTCTATCCCTGAGGACTTACTTGTTGAACTTTATTTAGTGGAGGGTTAAGCTTGTGATTCTAAAGTAAACTGAAAGTATGCCATTGCAAAAGTTAAAAAGAAAAATGAGAAAGAAGGAGAGATGATGCAAGTGAAGGCAATAGGGAGGGTATTGTGGGAAGTATCATTATGTTCTTTTTTTTTTATTTAATGAGCATAAATTTCCAAAGTACAGCTTATGGATTACAATAGCTTCCTCCCCTCCATAACTTCCCTCCCACCCACAACACTCCCCTCTCCCACTCCCTCTCCCCTTCCCTTCACATCAAGATTAATTTTCAATTATCTTTATATACAGAAGATCAATTTAGCGTATATTAAGTAAAGATTTCCACATTTTGCTCCCACACAGAAACACAAAGTGTAAAATACTATTTGAGTACTAGTTATAGCATTAATTAAACACCTAAGAGTAATTGTGCATTAATTACAGAGTTCAACCAATAGTTTTAAGTAGAATATAAAATGCAACTTTTGTATTGTGGGAAGTATCATTATGTTCTTAAAACTTTATATATGAAACACATGAAATTTGTTCCCTTTATTTAAATAAAAAATTAATATTTTTTTTAATTTGACAGGTAGAGTTATAGACAGCGAGAGAGGGACAGAGAGAAAGGTCTTCCTTCCGTTGGTTCACTCCCCAAATGGCTGATACAGCTGTCACTGCATCGTCCGAAGCCAGGAGCCAGGTGCTTCTTCCTGGTCTCCCATGTGGGTGCAGGGACCCAAGAACTTGGGCCATCCTCCACTGCCTTCCCAGGCCACAGCAGAGAGCTGGACTGGAAGAGGAGCAACTGGGACTAGAACCTGGTGTGCATATGGGATGCTGGTGCTGCAGGCAGAGGATTAACCAAGTGAGCCACAGCGCCGGCCCTTAATAAATTTTTAAGAAGAGACCATTTCCAAATAAGGCCACATTCTGAGGTACCTAGGGGGTTAGACACAATTTGACCCCTAATATCACATAAACCTCTGTCAACTGAATTGCAAAGCTGCCACCTGACAGTGGTGGACAGAGAGAAGACAGATAATGAAACATAGCTAAGAGAAGTCTTTTGAAATCAAGCTGGAGATTAAGCGAACGAGCAGATAAAAAATTAAAAAGGATCGGGGTAGGCATTTTGGGCAGTGGTGAAGATGCCGCTTGGGATGCCCATATCGGAGTGTTTGAGTTGGGGTTCCAGGTCCACTTTCACTTGTAGCTCCCTGTTACTGCACACCCTGGGGGGCAGCAGACTATGGCTCAAGTACTTGGGTTCCTGTTCCCTATGGAGGAGACCCAGATTGAGTTCCATGCTCTCGGGTTTGGCCTGGCCCAGCCCTAGCTGTTGTAGGCATTTGGGGAGCAAACCAGCAGATGGAAGACTCTGTCTCTGTCTTTCTGTCTTTCAAATAAAAATAAATTTAAAAAAAAAGTTAAAGTGGTACCATTATTACTGTGTTGTTCTTGTTATTTACTTTTAATATTCTCCCTAACCTGGGTTCTATCAGTCCTTCATGAATTCATCATAAATTTATTGAAACCCTAATATGTGCTAGTGGCTGTCCTAGGGCAAAAGTCATAGTAATATACAAAACAGACCAAAATTCCGAGCCTCATGGGGCTTATGGTCTAGTTGCTGGAGCTAGACATAAATCAAATATGTAATTATGTTGGATTAAAATAAGTCCTATGAAGGAAAGTAACACAAAGGATAGAAGTGCCGAGAGGGAAGAGCAGTACAGGTCTAGGTCAGGTGATGGGAAGGGCTGTCTGAAATGACGACATCAGGGCACGGGCACAGAAGAGCTGCATAGAAGCCACCCAGCACCTGCAGAGGAGCATGCCCAGAGAGCTGAGGGCCAGCAGGGAGGCCAACATAGCTGGAGCAGGGGCAGTGACTAGGGGAGGGCAGGTGGAGGTGAGGCTGGAAAGGTGGAGGGTGCAGGGACGCATGCGAGGCCATTGACCATGCTGAACATTAAGACGTTGGCCTTTCCCTCCCAGCCCCTGATGGGTTTTGAGTGAGAGAAGGATAGGGTCTGACTTGTGTTTTACAACAATGCCTCTGGCTGCTGCCCAACAGAAGGGACTCTAGGGCACAGAGGGGGGTCAGGGAGGTCAAGGAGGGGGCCATAACGTTGACCTGGGCAGGGATGTCTGGGCAGGTGTGAGTGGAGGGGGTGAGACGGGCTTGCATGCCATAAGCAGGAAGGAAGGGCTAATCTCCTTTGCCAATACACTGGGCACAGCCTGTAAGAGAAAGGGGAGGTTCTGGACTGACTTTAGAGTTTGGGTCTGAGCAAGAGGAAGAGTGGAGTGGCCATGGACTAAGATGGGAGCAGCTGGGATTTGAGGCTCATTTTAGAATAAGTATGCATTTGAGCTGCGTATTCAACACCCAGAGAGATGCCAAAGCGCTTGCGACTAGGGTGGCCCCCAGAACGAACCAAATACTTCTGCGGCCTTCAGGGTCCCTGCTGACCGGTCCCACACAACCACTCGTTGTCATCTGTCCCCACTCCTGTGTGGTTTTCCTCCCTCTTCCCGCTTGTTCCTGCCCTAAGACCTCTCTGACGTTTTCCTCTTTCCTGCAATATCATCACTATTGATTCTTTGTATCTGAATTCAAGCCACCGTTCATTGTCATTCAACACACACACTCCGAGCAGAGCCTGCACAGGCTAAGTGCAGCGGGAGTGCGTGGCCTCTCGGAGCCAGTCTCAGCCGCCGCTCTCCTCTGCCCTCAGCCATGACTCAGCCCACTGCCTGGAGCCCTCCTTCTGGCCTCTGGTCACACACAGTCCTGCCTGTCGCCTGACTGACAACCGGCGCTGGCCTCCTGTCCTGAAGGAGATGTGAGTTGCCTGCCCTGCGCACCTGCACACTCTCAGTGAATTCACAGCTCTGATCCATTTGCTTGATCCCTAGAGCCTCACTCTCTCGGTTCACCTCTGGGCCCTGCACATGCCTTCCCCACCCCCATGGGGTCCCACCTCTCCCAGATTGGCAAAGGTACAGGCAGAGGAGGGAAGAGAGGACGGGTCTGCATCGTCAGCATTGGGCTCTTGGCCTTGATCTAACTGACTGTGGCCTTTGATTCTCAGGCTCTGGCTCCAGCCCTCCCCCTCTCCCGAGCCCTGTTAATTATTAGCACTGTTAATTATTAGCACTGTGTTGTCACATAAGCAGCATGGGCTTTGTCCCCCAACCGAGTTGGGCTGGAATACCAACTCTGCTACCTGCTACCTGCCGACATTAAGCAAGCCACTCTCTTCTATCATCTTCATCTTACTCTGCCCCAGAATCGGATGCTCTATAAGATTTTGTAAGAATTCACATACACAAAGCAGGTAGCACAGCGCCAGACAGAGGACACAGCCCTGGGAATAAACAGCATCTTCCCAGAAAGGCTGTCCTGGGACTCTCTCTGATTCCCGGGCGGGACCGCACTGATGCCAGCCTGGACAGTTCCTTGCTGCCAATTTCAGAGGGCAATGCCCTGAGCACTCTCAGAAGTGAGTCCAGCTCTCACTACCTGCTGTACAGTGGGGGGTGCTGGGATAGTTCCGGGACAACCAGGGGTGAGAAAGAGCTCAAGTAGGGGAGCCACAAAGGAGCTGCAGGATCCTTGTTCAAGGCTCCTGGGCCTGGGCTAATGGATTGATAAACCGTGAGAATCTCTTCTCTTGGAGCTCAATGCTTAACTCGCTCCTCCCCTTGCCTGAAGTACCATGTGTTCCTGAGCTTCAGAAAAACCATGGTTGTGTGTACATGCATGTGCATGTGGGTGTACACACATACCTGTGTGCATGGGTGCCAGTGACGGAGACAAAGCAGAGCTCAGAAAAGTGCAAATGAACAAGAGAAAAGACCTGTTTCATATGGGCCCTCTACAGACGCAAGGTGTGCTGAGCCGCTCACTGCGAATCGGGTATTTAGAGCGGCTGAGTGGAGAGAGAGGCTAGTGAGGGGTCTGTTCTGCAGAACAGGCCAGATGTTTGTGGGGAGGGGGAGGCAGAGCTGGGGAGGGCTGTCCTATGGGAAAATCTGACAGATCACCCGGCCTTTCCATCATCTCTGTTTCCATCCACTGCCGTTTAAGAGTCCAGTACCTTTTAGGCCTCTCTCTCGTCTCCTGACTTCAGCTTCTTTTCTGGGTTCTCTCAAGGCTGCTGACTTTGGTTTGGATTCACGTCACTCCTGTCCTGATGAGTCAAGCCAAATGCCTTCCTCTGGAATGGGACTGCATTCTCAGAGCTGCTCAGGCTTCCCCGGCTGCTCTTGAGGGTCGTGGCCTTGCAGGCTTGGGAGACACACACCTGAGACTTAATCTGATAAGCTCATATAATGAATCTTATAAGTTCATTGTCGATGCTGGAAAAAATATTCCTTGGATAATTAGTACCTACTAAAAACTTTCTCGGATAAATTTCATAGTATAAGACCTCAAACCCTCTCTTGAACCAAGTAGAATCCTGGTTTGATCTGAAAGAACTTTCAAAAGGCCACTGAATCCAGTTTCTTGGAACACACAATATTCTCAGTAAATATCTGTTGAGTCAGCAAGTATCTCGGTGAATTTTTGATTACGCACAGGGCATAGAAGTCTCTCCTACCAAATATATAAAGTTCCAGACTGTGCTTAAACACCTTGCAGTGTGGGGTGCCTGATGCCTCTGGAAGCAGCCTGCCCAGCCACTAGACTGTCTTATCACTTCCACATCCGGCTGACCTTGAGTCAACGGTTCCTCCCGATGAGCGTCCGAGTTGAGGACGGCCCTTCTCCCGTAAAGCATGTCGGACATAAAGAGACGGTTGTCACGTCCCTCTAGGTCTTCTCTCTGCCCAGCCGGGTTCCTGCTCTTGACTCACATGACGTGGCTGCAGACTCCTCATTCCTGGTGGCTGATGTCCCCTGGGCGGTCAACATCTGCCCTTGGCAGAGCACAGCAGTGCCATGACCGACCCTCGGGGGCCACCGTGCTCATGCACACGCAGCCTACAATTCTCATGATTCTTTTGGCAACCGGCATTACTCAGTGGGTTCATGCGAAGGACTCACTCAGGCCTGATCCCTTTTCCTTCTTGAGCGGCTGAGTGGAGGGAGAGGCCAGTGAGAGGTCAGTTCTGCAGAACAGGCCACATGTGGGGAGGGTGGGGAGGCAGAGCAATCTATGGTGACTAAGTGAAACAGAAAGTAAGAGTAATTTATTATCAGTGGGCCTCCTAACTCTGAATGAATCATAGTTAACAGTGTGGGGTAGTTCCTCACTAGTTTTTCATCTTATATATATATATATATGTATATATATTAAATGCACACACACACACATGCATATATATCTGTGTTATCATATGCCACTTTATATCTTTGTTTTGTCTTACTTGTTCTCAATTCTGAAACGGTGTTCACACACTTTGGTGCCACGCTGAATCAGAACTTCCAAGGAGAGAGCTCGGTTTTGTGACAGTGTCCCCTCTTTTTCCTTTCCTTTCTTTATTCCCAAGGATACTAAATGATTAGGTATAGTTTCTAAAAATACTCCTCCATCGGTTCTACTGCACAGCAAGAAGTGGAAGTCATTGATACAATCATTTGGGGATTTATTTAGTTTTGCTCGTCATTTATTTAGTTAGCATTTGTTATTGAGTTGTAACTATTCTCCCCACAGTTACAGATATGATAAGCATGCTTTCTTTGCTTCATCTGTGTCACTTATAAAATGGTCACTTTGACCATGGCCAAGAACAAAAACCTAGTGATCTCCCTGTAACATAGTGACATTAATCAACTCCAAAGAAATATTCATTCAGCTAGCTATAATCAATCCGACATTACCCTTAATCAGTCTGCTCGCCTCTCTTCTATAAGCTCAAGGACAACTCTGCAATACAGTATTTGCTATGGGATAAACAGGAGCTAGTCGGATAAGACTTGATCCTAATACTTTTGTATGCAAAGATAGGGAAAGGAATGCTAGCCTCTCTCTATTGTTCTAAGAGAGTGAGTGTGGGGTTGGATACAAGATGAGTTGCTATTGGAAGGACAGCCACCGAGCTCCTGAGGGACTGTGGAGTTAACATGAAGTTCAATCTACACACACCAAATCAGGTGGGGGTGTTCAATCCTCAAGTCAGCTAAGGACATCTGAACAGCCGAGGGGATGGAAAACACACTGCAGGATGGTTCTCTGCACTTCCTAGAATGTACTTGCAGAGCAGGACGGCATTGAATCCTTAGCCCTGTCTGGGATGTAGAATCCCCAGGTCTTAGAAGAGAACAGTGCCCAGGCCAATGGAACAGCAGGGTCAAGCTACAGGGTCTGACCCCAGCAGCACCAGTGTTCTTGCCACTCCGGCCTGCCCCAGATATAGCCTCAATCCCACTGTTCCCGAACAATGAAACATATGGCAACATTTCTCTCACTGGATTGCACATTTTACTTCCCATATGACTGTTTGCAAGACTGACCTATGTTACATTTTATAAGTGCCCATTTCCCTAGTATTTATGGAGAATTTGACAGAATCTATCAGAGCTATAATTTCCCTTTGCCTGAGTGATCCAAAATGCCATTGCTAAATCTGGGCAAATGCAACTGCTTTCCCAAACTAGCAGGGCCAGTCAGTGCCTCACATCCCTTTATCCTGTCTTTCACACACGGTCCAAGGGTGAAAAGTGTCCAGCTTCGTAGAACTACAAAGATAAATAAACTAACAGATAAATATTTAATAGAAAAGAGCAATGGACTCAAAGTCTGGTCAAAGTCCTTCTGGTCAGCATTCTTCACCTTTGTCCCCATTCTGTCCCCCTTCAACATCTCCGTCCTGCTCACTCAACCCCAGACTGACCCCGGGACCAATCCTGTCTACAGCCCTAGCGGATTTAACCAGGTACTCTCACCGCCTTCTCTGGTCCTTATTTTGTTGTCCCCAAAATGAACACCATCTTTGACTTGAGCATTGGGTTCCAGCCCTATTTCTTAAACTTAAATATCCATTTTTTTCTTTTGCCAACCACTTTAGTCCTGTGGAGCTGAGTTTCTGTTACCAAAAATGTAATGCCTGGGTCTGAGTACCAAACACCACATACCTGCACAATCTCCCAACGTCACCCACTCTCACCGCCACCTCTCAGGTTCCAGCTGCTGTTGATTATACCTCTTCCCTCTGCAGCCACAGACTGCACCTGTGCTTGGCCAAGGCCTCTCCATGTGCTCTCCACTTAAGCAGGGACACCTAGCCCCGGGTTCCAATCCTTACAAGTCTGACCTATCTGACAGATACATGGTGGTCATGCCAGTCACGTCCCATGGCTAGAGAGGACAGAGAAATTGTTCTGCCCTGGCTTTTACCTACTGGGAGTGAGCTCCGACAAGTCACAGGATCTGCATGAGCTTCTCTCCTCAACTTCAGAATGACCCTGTGTACTAAAGGGAAAGGGATGAATCTAGATTTGCACTAGATTGTCTGCAATCTGAGGATTCCGTAAGCTCTACATTTACACAGCAAGTAAGATGGAAGACACCTTTTTCAATATACAAAATTTACATTATACACAAGTATGGTGCATATAAAACAAAACACAAAGCTTGCGTGCCATAGGCTGCCAACCAAGACCATCCTCAGAAAACATTAGGTCCAAGAGAAGGGAAAGCAGTGGCATGGGAGGGGTGCTCTGTGCTCTCTGCCCCTGAGCCACGTCTGCTCTGAGACTCATTTCCAACATGGTACTCTAGGCAGCCAGAGCTAAAAGATCACAAGATGAAGCTTGGTGCTCTCTTTCCCCAGAGCAAATGCCACTACACCAGACCACTGCCCGCAGATCCACTAGGGCAAGTGAAATCAGATGCACACAGCAGGCGGCTTGGGAGGTGAAGGGCTGACAGCAGAAGGCAGGGAGCAGGCTGCCTGCTGGGCCCTGGGGCGGGGAGGGGGGGTTGTGTTCTCGCCTCCTGCCCCGCCCTCTTTCCAGGCTAGCAGGCCTGTGGGAGCAGGCCTCCTCCTCCCTGGTGCTACCTGCCCAGTCACGCCCTGATCTCAGACGCAAGGACAAGCTCCCTGTTGGGCAAAGCCATCCTTGTGCACATTCTGGGAACAAGGAAGGGGCATTCTTTTTGAATACATCAAAATTGCTCATTCTGGGCACGTCCAAAATCAATGCTTTTGAGGATGGCCCAAGTACGTGAGCCCTGCACCCCATGGGAGACCAGGAGAAGCACCTGGCTCCTGCCATCGGATCAGCACGGTGCGCTGGCTGCACCGGCCGCGGTGGCCATTGGAGGGTGAACCAACGGCAAAGGAAGACCTTTCTCTCTGTCTCTCTCTTTCACTGTCCACTCTGCCTGTCAAAAAAAAAAAAAAATGGATTTTACTTCTACCTGGATAATTTTTTGTCAATTTTAGTTTAGAGAACAGAAAGGAGACATAATTTTCTCTCTGTAAAAACTAACAATAAGCAGTTTTGTTTATAAAAACATATGTCAGTTTCTCTGCCTCACCATCATATTATTATTTGTTTTCTGAAGTCAAATAGCTGAGTTTATTTAACAATAACAGCCAAGCCCTGTGTGTACCCACCAGGGAGCATTGGGGGACATGAGGGGTAGGGGGCTTCCATGCTGTAGGCTCCTGGTAGGTCCTTGGATGTGTCCTGGCCACGTGTGGCATGCATTAGGTAGGAAATATCCCCAGGGTTTGTGCATTAGCTCATTTTGTGGTGCTGAAAATACTCAGGGCTGGTAACTTACAGAGGTTTATCTGCCTTCAACTCTAGTGATGGGAGGGTCCAAGCAGCATGGCACCAGCATCCTGGCGAGGCCCCCATGGCTGCAGGAGCAGAGAAGCTGAAAGGGAAACAGCAAAAGAGGTCAAGCATGTAGGCCATCCTCCCTTACAACAACCCGCTCTTTATTTTCTCTTCTTTTTTTTTTTTTTTTTTTTAAAGATTTTTATTTATTTATTTGAGAAAGTCACAGACAGAGAGAGGGAGAGACAGTGAGAAAGGTCTTCCATCTGCTGGTTCACTCCCCAGATGGCCACAATGACCAGAGCTGGGCCAATCTGAAGGCAGGGGTCAGGAACTTCTTCCGAGTCTCCTACACAGGGCAGAGGCCCAAGCACCTGGGCCATCTTCCACTTTCCCAGGCCATAACAGGAGCTGGATCAGAAGAGGAGCTGCTGGGACTCAAACCTGTGCCCATATGGAATACTGGGGCGCAGGCAGAGGCTTAATCTACGATGCCACAGTGCCAGCCCCTCAACCTGCTCTTTCAAAGAAGTCGCTCACTCCACATGGCCAGCATCAATCTCAGGGTCCTAATCATCTTTCCCTAAGCCCCACCTCTTAAACTACCTCTCAGCACCACTACACTGGGGATCGGGCCTCTAGCCCGTGAAACATTTTGGGGACAAGCGACATCCACACCAGCAGTTCACCAGTCTTCTGAGGTAGTGGGGATAAGGACTGTTCTTATTTTTCAGAAGAGGTAATTAAGGGCTAGAGAGGTTAAGGGCTGCTCCAAGACCTTGTGACTTGTGGCGGTCATGAGAGGCAGAAAATTCAATATGGTCCACAAAGCGCTCCGCCAGGGGAGTGACCAGGGACCCTGTTCTTGCCCTGGGCCCACCCAGGACCACCCAGTTAAAGTGTTCTGACCTTGAGGGAACTCAGGCAAGCTAGAAAGGCCCAGTTTACGGGACATGCACAGTGACCCAGCTTGCCAGCACAGTGATCCTGCTTCCTTGTTCATCTATTATAATACAATCAGCATTGCGTCTTTCCCTCCTCCCGCCGTGGGCGTTCCTGATGCATGCTGGGAAGCCGCATGCACAGAGAGCTCGAGATATGCAAGTCCCAGATGTCAATCAAAAACGCCAGTCATGAGCATCACGGCCACATCACCGGTCAATGCCCCTCAGATTTCAGGGATAAAAGCCTCCAACCACAGCAAAAGGGAGCCAGGTTTTCTCTCCACCGACTCATTCGTCTTTTGGAAGGGACTTTAATGAACTTTGCTTTGCAAGCCCTACTTTTATCTCCCTGAACTGTAATTCAGTACTCTGGTTGGAAGAAAAGAATCCAGGCCAATTGACTGCCGGGGGTGGCGGGAGGAAATAGAACGCAGCCCCTGATTTTTGCGCTGTTCTCATGAGGACCCAAGGCCGTGACTCTGCTACGGTTTATACTGCCCCTCTTTGCCATCTCCACCCGACACAGCTCCATGCATTGAACCAGGGCAAACGAGGGACCTTTCTTGGTCACCAGACAGCCCCGCACAAAAGTGTTGCCTTAGCCGATTCCCGGGGGAAAGGGGTGGCACAGCACAGTCACAGACAGCAGCAGGGAACAGGGACTGAAATTCTTGTCCCCCATGAGGCCAGGCCGTGCCTAGATACGGGGTCTCAGACTTCGTGCCAGGCCGTGCCTAGACACGGGGATCTCAGACTTCATGCCAGGCCGTGCCTAGACACAAGGGTATCAGACTAAGAGGCAAATGTTAGCGGGACAGTTTTCTTACCCACCGCTCACTGCTGCCCAGGGTGAGCAAGGCAGGGATTCTCTCTGCATCCCTGTGTCTTCTGTCACCCAGGGAAAACAATAAAACTCACTCCACAGGATCCTTGGGAGGGGGCTCTGAGACAAAAGGACTTTGTAAGTAGTAAACCTCTCTCACAGTGTCACCATTGTTATTAATAGGCCATTGGAGTTCGGAATACAAAAATAACAGATGGTTTCTGCTTCCTCTACAGAGATTACAATCCAGGAGGGATATACACTATATTGACATGAAACTGTTTCAAAGGGAACAGCCCTCCGGAAGAAGAACATTGTTAAGATTCTCTTAAGTTTAGTCTAATTTTCCTACAAATGTGATCACAAAGTGGGAAGGGGATATATTCTCAGGGAGCATAAACGGAGACTTCCGGTAGCACATTTTTGCTTTAAGGATGCTTGTTGAAATGTCCTAGCCCTAGTCCTTTTATTTTGCAGCCGGCCTTCTTGTCTGTCACCTCCCACATTATTTCATAGCCACTTAAAGAATGTTTTCCGCACCATTACTTTATAATAGCGTGAGTGACACAGTCACAGGGATGGGAAGATGTTAATTGACCCAAACAATGACTGTTTAAGAAAACATTGTGTGAGTCAGCCAGATCCCTGCTCCAGAGTCACCCAATGGCACACCTGACGTCCTAGTGGACAGTGTGGAGGAGCCACCAGACGAGGGACGTGCAGTAGAAATTTCACGTGGTCTATGCTCTGGCCACACCATTCTAGACGGATCCCACAGATATGGGGGCATTCGTACTGTTTCCAAATGTTGCCCATTCATTGATATTTTACTACCTTAGCATTGTCATTATTTAAAATCACCCACATTTACCTAAAATGCAAGGGCATCATTCAAGTGATGGCACCTTAACAGGGCAAAAAAACATTTAAAGGGCCACGAGCCTATGGAGAGAGGTAGAGACAAGTAATTTGGGGTGGGGGGACCGGAGTGGGGCACTTTTTAAAGGCTGAGTGCTCTCAATGTGTTGAACAAAAATACATTTTGAATACGCTTGAATAGAAAGTCAATGTGCTGAGAAGAAGATGTATTCCAGTTATGATCACAGGCCAACTTTTCCGTGCCACTGGAAATCGCTCCTTTTGGAATCAATAGTTCTGATCGCTGCCTGTTTGAAAGGACTTTGGGTTCTGTCTGTTTTGAAAAGCTCAGCCACAGTCATCCTGCCGGTTTCCCTGGGAGGCCCCCGTAAACACCCTGGAGGTGGGGCTTGATTAAGGATTTCTGCCTGGCCTTCTGGGGGTGGGGACTGGGGGCTCAGAACCTAAACCTGCTTTGTCAAACCCAGGGCACGGATTGTGTAATATCCCTCAGCCACATCTGCCTGAGAGAAGCTGGATGTGGGAGTTCTATCTCTGGTTGCCAAAGGATACATTAGATTCTTTTTGGTGTTTGTTTGAATAATGGAACAGACAGCCTAGGCTGCTGAGCTGAACAGAGTGTATTTTTATTCTGAATGGGCAATTAGAGATCCTGACTTTAAAGAGGCAAAATTCCTTCTCTGCTTGAATTAGCACATCAATCTATTAATCGGCAAATATTGAGTGAGCTTCTGCAATGGAACCTTTGACTTCCCTGTTTAACAACTCTTGACGAATTCTCTAGTATCCTATCAAGAAAAAAATGTCCGGCACCAAATCATGTTAAAACGTGTTTGTTTTTCCTTTTCATTTTGCGCTAGCAAAGCAGAGATGGCTTCTTCACTTCTCTGCTACAGCTTTCTATCAGCAAAGCAAATTTAGGTTTCTCCACTTAAAAGATAGACTGGGGAGAAGATCACAGAGCCCAGCAGTCACCGGATCTGGCTCGTGCATCCCAGTCCGCAACACGCAGAAGCATCATCTGGTGGTAACCGTCTTGCCATTAGCCTGCAGAATTTCGCTTGGGAACCACTGACTTCATCTTAGGGGCAAGGAAATTGAGGGTTGCACAATTTGTGGCCCTGCTGGGCCCAAAGACCCCAAACCTCTTCCCAAATCATGGTCCTACCTAGCTCACCAGAGCTCCCAGTATACTCAGTCATTTCCGGGATTCCAGAGTGACACACTCCTCAATGAAATTCTCAGTGGACTTTTGGATTTATCTGTTTTCTTTCTTTCCCCTGCATTTCCACTTTTTATGAAAGTATATCGGGTCTCAGTTTCTTTAACAGCAGGAATTTTTATTACAAGTGACCAATAGCTCAAAATTCTATATGGTCAATCTTCTGACTGATTTGACCAACTGCAGATTGAAAATATTTGAAAAAATACTGCGTGTGTATTGAACATGCAGAGACATTTTTTCAATCATTAGTCTCTAAACAATGCAGCATAACATCTGTTTACACGGCACTTCTATCAGGCATTACAAGTAATCTAGAGACGATTTATTTATTTTTAAAATTTTGTTTAATTCCTTGGAAAGGCAGAATGTCAGAGAGGGGGAGAGACAGAGAGAAAACCAGATCTTCCATCCACTGGTTCACTCCCCAAATGGCTGCAACAGCCAGGGCTGGGCCAGGCCAAAGCTGGGCCCTGGAAGGCCATCTGCATCGCCCCTGTGGGTGCAGGGGCCCAAGGATGTGGGCCACCTTCTACCATCTTCCCAGGCACAGTATCAGGGAGCTGGCTTGAAAGCAGAGCAGCCAGGACTTGACGCAGTGCACTGATGCGGGATTCCAGAGCTCAGGTGGCAGCTTAGCCTGTTGCACCACCATGTCGCTCCCCCTCTTCGTGGAGGAACGACACAGGACCCTGCGCTGTTCTTTCGTCTGCTCGGCCCTCCCCGGGTTTGCTGCTGGTTCTTCCCGGGTTGGCTACTATCCCTTCCACCTCCGTGGAAGGGCAGTTCCCCCTGGCCGCATTCCCCACTTCCGCAGGGGAGCGGCACACCGCCGGCCGGCTCTCTCGGGGGCTGCACGGGTTCCCTCAGATGTTCCCCATAGATGTTCCTGGTGCATGCCGTCTCTCTCCTCCTTTATAGTCCTCCTCCGCCAATCCCAACTCGGCTGCCCACACGCCGAGTACGCTGCTCTCCAATCAGGAGCAAGTCCTACAGTTAATTGGTTGAACTGGAGGCAGCTGTGCGGAAGCTGTTTACTTCTCTCCCAGCGCCATATTGTGGGAGAGCAGATGCATAGAATAAGTCCTAATTCGAGTAACTTAGTCTAGTCCGGATTGCTCCCCACACCACCATGCCTCCCCTAGGGATACAGGATTGTGTAGGTTATGTGTAAACACTAGGTCAGTTCATATAAGGACTTGTGAGTCCTCAGATTTTGGTATCTTTGAGGGATTCTGGAACCCACACCTGCCCTTTATACCATTTTTTTTAAATTTAGCATTATATCATGTGGTTTTTGTCCCTCTCACGAAAAACATTTGAGGACATTATTGGTAAAAGCTAATATGAATGGATGAGGACTTCCCCAATCATCTCATATTATTGATCCCTCTAGTTTCCAGTCTTAAATACAGCAGCAGGGGGAGTCGTGCCAGTGGCTAACCCTTTGGGCACACCCTAAGGGAGCATGTGCCTAGTACTCTGCTCTGCTCCCCTGGGGAACTGCTGAGTCTGGCTTCGCTTTCAGACTGCACACCAGTGGCGGCACAGGGATACGTGTTTGACCTGAGGCTAAAGAATGTTGCTTCGCACTGCTGCTGGGTAACGATGGCGACCTCATTATCCCACACACCTTTTATTAGGGGAAACACATATCCTGATTTGTGTATTTGGTTCTGGTACAATTACTAATAGCTCCCTTTAATGGTTTGAATATGTCCCTCCAAAGGTCATGTGTTAGAATCAAGACTCCAGGCTGGTGTTGTGGCTAGTGAGTTAAGACTGCATCTACAATGCCAGCATCCCATATTACAGAACTAGTTCGAGTCTCAGCTTCTCCACTTCCAGTCCAGCTCCCTGCTATTCAGTCTGGGAAAACAACAGAAGATGGCTCAAGTCCTTGGCCCCCTGCCACTCACATGAGCGACCCGGATGGAGCTTCTGGCTCTTGGGAAGTGGAGCCCAGTGGGAGGTGTTTGGGTCGTTGGGGTGGGACCCTCGAGAATGGATGGATGCCTTTGCTGCTCCAGGACGAGTTGTGATAGAGCAAGATTACCCCTCCTGGTTTTCTCTCTTTCCTACTTGCCTGTTGCCCTTCCATTTTCTGCCAGGAACTGACACAGCTCCAGGCCTTTATCAGATGCAACAGCCCAAACCTGAACTTCCCACCCTCCAGAACTGTGAACGAAAATAAATCTCTTTCCTTTATAAATCACCCAGTCTGACATGTTCTGTTAGAGCAACAGAAAATGGACTGAGACACTCCCCTTTCCTTCTAAGAAGTGTTGGCACTGGCAGAGCAATAATGCGGTCACCACCGCACGCTCTTCCTGGTTCACCCATGGAAGCTTCCTGCTGGGCAGGTGCGTGAGGTGGCAGCACCTGCTTCTGCCCCTTCCGGAGCACTGGTCTCCAACCCGCAGAGACCCGCCGAGAAGCAGCTGGCCACCTGCTCCTCCAACCTACCCAGTATTTCTATTGAGAGTGACAGAAATTCGGTTTGGGATCTTAGATTTTTATGTATGGTGCTGGCATTGAATATTTCTGATGGTCTAAACATTTCTCCACTTCATTTTTAGTTTCCTGACAGCGCTACACACAGACGATCAGTCCTGCCATGGATTCGCAGTCTTTCAGGTTAACGTTTAAAAAGACTAACAAAATTTGTGATGATTCCGATGCAAAAACCTTTCCTCTGGAGAGAATTAAGGAAGGCAGAGCAGACCTGGAGTGGCGACAAGGTTCTATCTTTGAGTACAAGCATGGAAACAGAATATTTTGTTATTTTTTTAAATCTCGGTAATCAACTTGCTGTTATTATCCGATATGAAAGTAAATATCACCAAAACTCCGTCCGCCAAAACAAGCACTGGACACGTTTGGCTCGGAGCTCCCCTACCCTTCCCCGCGGTGCCCTAAGTGGAGTCACCACAGCCTTGTAGGTTGGGTCCCGTCTCTGTCGCCTCCCTGGGCCGCAACAGTCTCTCCTTGCATGGAGAGGGAAGTTCAAGGTGGCTACTGCTCCTCCCCCATAGCCGCCCTCCCTGGCCGGTCCTCCACCGTCCTGGGATTCCACTCCTGCCCCTGTTACGAGTGGTGGCACTCCGAGCTGTGGTCCCCACCCACCAGAGCCCAGCGGAGGTGCAGGTGGGCACAGGGACAGGCCGCCTCTCCCTCTGCCACCAACACTTCCGGTCTTCACAGGAGCGGCACATCAGTCTGTGGGGTGCCGGCAGCGGTAACGGGAAATCCTGCCGCTCCCACTGGAGTCCACAGCAGTATTATTTACCATAACCAAAAGGCAGACGCAACTCAAGCAGCCACCAATAGATGAACGAATAAATGAAACGCGGTATCTACGCACAGGGAATATGATTCAGCCTTTCCAAGGAATGAAATCCTGAAATTTGCTACAAGAGGGATAAACCTTACACACACGCTAAGTGCAAGAGGCCAAATACGAAAGGACAAACAGCGTCCTTTCCATCTACATAATACACTGAGAGTCAACAAATTCACGGGGATGTGAGTAGAGCAGAGGTCACCAGGGGCTGCGGGGAGGAGGGAAAACAAGAAGTATTGCTCAATAGGTACAGAGTTTCAGTCTGCAATGGTGAGAACGTTCTAGAAATGGCTAGTGGCAATGGCTGGGTAACATGGTGACCCTGCTTACTGCCCCACACCTGCACACTTGAAAGTGGTTAAGATGGCAATCTTATGCATATTTTACCATAATTTTTAAAAAGCTAAGACAGAAAGAATTACAGTATAAGAGGGTGAATACCTAAAGCTTCTACCTAAAGACTCGGTCTCCCATGCGAGGCACCCAGCAACATTTCCCATCCCTCCCCACCTGGCTGCGCCACCCTCCGTGTGTAGCCACACCCCTGCCACCCCAGCACTGCTTCCGCTTCCTCATAAGTCAACCCCCACTCTCTGCTTCCCACTGGCTACCCTGGGTTCTTCTTCCCTTAGGGCCCTCTCTCTTCTTCCTGAGGTCTCTGGGTCAGCCCAGGGCCCCGGGGTGCTCACTGCTGCTCCCAGGCCCAAAGGCCTCGGGGAGGAGGAAGAAACCCAGCTCTCGGAGGAGCCAGGGTACCTGTGCAGGGCGGTCGGGGCGTTTTCATTGTTCTGGCTGGCAGGCTGCTACCCGCTGGGCTTCCTACTAGTCACCAACCAAAGCAAACACATCTCCTGGAAAAAGGAGAGTGGAACTCAACCTGGAGGAATTGCTCCGCTAGCAAGCAACCGCTCCGCTCCCAGGGCCAGCGTGTCCCATCCTGAGGCCCAGCAGGCTCTGGTTTCTAATGATCTCTTGCCTGCTGGCATCACAGCAGGTCTGAGCTTCCCCCCCGCCTTTTTTTAATTATTATTATTTTTTTTTTCTTTGACAGGCAGAGTGGACAGTGAGAGAGAGAGAGAGAGAGAAAGGTCTTCCTTTACCGTTGGTTCACCCTCTAATGGCCGCTGTGGCCGGCGCAGCGCGCTGATCCGAAGGCAGGAGCCAGGTGCTTCTCCTGGTCTCCCATGGGGTGCAGGGCCCAAGCACTTGGGCCATCCTCCACTGTACTCCCTGGCCACAGCAGAGAGCTGGACAGGAAGAGGAGCGACCAAGACAGAATCCGGCGCCCCGACCAGGACTAGAACCTGGGGTGCCGGCACCGCAGGTGGAGGATTAGCTCACTGAGCTGTGGCACCAGCCTGGGCTTCCCTTTAAGGTCCACCTTCTCACCCCCCCTCCCCCCACCACCACCACGCTTGGTCTCCAGTCTCCAGAATCTCTCTTTACAAATGGCGGGAGGGCACTGACCGTTTCTTCTGTCCCGTAAACACACACAGTTCAGCCTCAGGGTTTTGGTTGGGCCAAAGTTGAGCCAGATGGGCCGCCAGGCACAGACACTCACAATCCAGGTGCATGGGGCTTCAGGGGCCCTGGAGCAGCTAACGAGCCCCCACCCCCACTCCCCATTTACCAAAAGCTCCGTCCGGGGGAAGGTGCTTGGTTCCTGTCCAGCGCTCGGATTCTGACACGTGCAGATATCTGTCAGGCTTGGTGGCCTCTGACAGCTGCAGGGAGTCAACACAAGGTCCCCAGAGACTACCCCCAGCCCAGGTTGAAAGAGCCACACTTGCAGTGGGCTGGGCCCTGGACTCTGAGTCTCTGGGAGATCTCTCTCTCCTTTTCTCCCCGTCTATTCCCCCAACACATCCTGTGTATATGATTTTGCCTTTTAAATAATAATTTTTTTTCATCAGAGTAACAGGGAAAGATGGAGGGAGGAAGGGGAGAGGAGGGGAGGGGAGGGGAGGGGAGGGGAGGGGAGGGGAGAGGAGAGGAGAGGAGAGGAGAGGAGAGGAGAGGAGAGGAGAGGAGAGGAGAGGAGAGGGCCTTCCATTGGCTGGTTCTTCCAAACGACTGCAACATCCAGGGCTGGGCCAGGCCGGGAGCCAGGATCTCCAGCTTCCTGGCCTCTCACACAGGTGCAGGGGCCCAAGCACTTGGGCTGTCCTCCACTGCTTTCTCAGGTGCATTAGCAGGGAGCTGGACTGGAAATGGAGCAACCGGGACCTGAACCACTGCTCCAGTGTGAGATGCTGGCATCCACTGGCCCTGATGCTGCTCCATTGAGTGGCCACTTTGTGAGCCAGCGGATGCTTGATGAAAAGCTAAAAGCCCCCCGTTCTGTACCTGCCCTGCCTTTTCACCCATCCAAACAAACAAAACTGCAATAATAGCAGCAATAAGGCAATGATCTAATCACATCCAGATAGGAGAAAGGTCTCTGTCTCCTTCTCACTGTTTCCGTCACCCCAAATCACTGTTGCCGGAACACGACCTCCACCATCTCAGTCAAGGACCGATTGTCCTTCGTGGTTCCATCATCCACTTATCATACCATGTCTTTGAGAGTGTGCTGTGATGTTTCTGCTCCTGTGTGCTTTGAGCAAACAGCCCAAGGATTTCTTACAGAGAAGAAGGCTCATTGCTCAAAGCAAGCCCCTAGAGGATAGACTAGCTTCTGGAAGCATCCTAAAACATTCCCGATATGTAGTAAGACACCCAAGGAACACTCAAGGGACTAGGAGCCTTAACATACGACATGCTCACTCTGCTCCCTTCTGGCTTACCACAGATTAGGAATGGCTTAGGCAGCCTGTCCCAGACAAAGAGCAGGTTTAGTGAGGGAGCTCCCAGGTTCCCAACATTGCCCATATGTTGCAAGACAGGAAAGAACACAAAGGGTCTGATTTTCCTGGAATCTCATTGCCCAGTAGCCCAGCTGTAGCTTTCCTGGTGTGTGCAGTTGGCACAAGGTGCCATCCCCAAGCAGAAGGCAGTTTCTAGGAACTCCAGAGTACAGTTATTGTATAGATGTGCAATCCTTCAGGCCCCTAGGCCAACATCAACAAAGGGCCCAAAGCCACCTGCTCGCTTCTCCCTGGCCTTCAAACCAGAAACGCCATGGGAGTTGGCCAAACAGGTCACAGGAACAAGCCACAGATGCAGCTGCTATAAGCCCTTCAGCCAAGCAAATCAGTGTCCATTCTCTTCCACCATTAAAGATACCTGACTGGGGTGGGCGTGTGGCCTAGCGACTAAGACTGGATTTTAGGACAGCCATGACCCACAATAAAATGCCTGGGTTCAAGTCTCGACTCTGCTCCCAATTCCAGCTTCCTGTTAATGTGCACTTTGGGAGGCAGCAGGTGATAATTCACGTGGTTGGCTCTGTGTCATCCACCCGGGAGACCTGGAGCAAGTTGCTGGCTTCTGACTTTGGCTTGGCCCAGCCCCAGCCAATTGCAGGCATTTGGAAAGTGAACCACGAAGATGGGCTGTGTCTCTGTCTCAGTCTTATAAATAGAGAGGGAACAAAAAGACCCCCTGCCTTTTACCTGTGCTTAAGAAAGGGCATGACACAGTCTTGTTTCGGCAACAGGACTCCCCCAGCGGCTGGGCTGCCGGATGCAGGTATCACAGAGAGGTTGCCTGGATGCCTTTTTTTTTTAAGATTTATTTATTTACTTGAAAGTCAGAGTTACACACAGAGAGAAGGAGAGGCAGAGAGAGAGAGAGAGAGAGAGAGAGAGGTCTTCCATCTGCTGGTTTACTCCTCAATTGGCTGCAATGGCTGGAACTACACTGATCCAAAGCCAGGAGCCAGGAGCTTCTTCTGGGTCTCCCACATGGATCAGGGGCCCAAGGACTTGATACATCTTCTATTGCTTTCCTAGGCCACAGCAGAGAGTTGGACTGGAAGAAGAGCAGCCAGGACTAGAACCGACATTGATATGGGATGCTGACACTGCAGGTAGCGGCTTTACCAGCTACGCCACCGCACCGGCCCTTGCCTGGGTGTCTTAAAAATGTTTTATTCCTGAGCCGGCGCCGTGGCTCAATAGGCTAATCCTCCACCTTGCGGCGCCGGCACACCGGGTTCTAGTCCCGGTTGGGGCGCCGGATTCTGTCCCGGTTGCCCCTCTTCCAGGCCAGCCCTCTGCTGTGGCCCGGGAGTGCAGTGGAGGATGGCCCAGGTGCTTGGGCCCTGCACCCCATGGGAGACCAGGAAAAGCACCTGGCTCCTGGCTCCTGCCAGGATCAGCGCGGTGCGCCGGCTGCAGCGGCGGCCATTGGAGGGTGAACCAACGGCAAAGGAAGACCTTTCTCTCTCTGTCTCTCTCTCTCACTGTCCACTCCGCCTGTCAAAAAAAAAAAAAATGTTTTATTCCTTACACAAGAGAAGGTTCAGACTATGATGACAGCAACAGGAAAAGTATCAGCAGGGGAAGGTGCCAGGGTGTCCCCCAGAAGCACACGGTGGCATCTCGCGAACTGCATCATTACTGCCTATGGGACTTCATTCATTCATTGCTTTATTAAGCAGACATGGATAGTGTGTGTGAGTGTGAGTGTGAGTGGAAGGCACCCAATGGGGTTTCTTTCTACCCTGAGTACCTCAGAGTCTCTTGGTAGGTGGGCAAGTGTCATGTTGGCTACCTGAGGCTCAGTATTCTGTCATTGGGGCTGAAGACAGATACAGGTTGGACTGAATTCTCTCTTCCCACAGTTTTTAGTAAAGAGCAAGCAGGAGTGTGCCCAGAAAGGCCAAAGGAGTTTTTTTAAAAAGAGATTGAGTGACTAAAGGCTGCTACGGGGAATGGGAATGTGGGATAAGAGAGCCTGTTTACAGGACGGCTGGAGGGCTGTGGCATAACCTCCCCCCCCCCCCACCAATGTATGCCCAGGAAGCTCCCATTAGAAAGCCCTGAGTGTATTGCTGTAACAGGGTCATCAGCAAGAGGACAGGGGTTCCATGTGCCTTACAGAGTCAAAAAGACTCCACTGGGAAAATTGCACTCAAATTTGATCATGAAGAGTGGATGGGGGCTGGCCTTGTGGCAAAGTAGGTTAAGGTACTGCCTACAACACGGGCATCTCAGATCAGAGTACTAGCTAGAAGCCTGGCTGCTCCCCTCCTGCTCTAGCTGCCTGCTAATGTGCCTGGGAAAGCAGCAGAAGATGATCCAAGTGCTTAGGCCCCTGCCAACCACATGGGTGACCCAGATGGAGTTCCAAACTCCTGGCTTCAGCCTGACCCAATCCTGGCTGTTGCTGCATTTGGGAAGTGAACCAGCAGATGGAAGATCCCTCTCTGTCCTTGTCTGTCTCTCTGCCTTTCAACTAACTAAATCAATATTTTTTAAAAAGTGCATGGGAATTTTCTAGAAAGAAAGGATGAGGTTGGTGGGTCTCCAAAGCCAGCCCAGGGGGCGGGTGGTGTAGACAGTGAGCTATGCTACCTCCTGCAATGTCAGCATCCTTGGAGTTCCATCTGCTCTTCTTCCAGTCCAGCTCCTTGCTAGTGCACCTGGGAAAGGAGCAGATGGCCCAAGTGTTTGGACCCCAGCCACCCATATGGGAGACCCAGACAGATCTCCTGGCTCCTGGTTTTGACCTGGACCAGCCATGGCCTTTGAGGCCATTTGAGGAGTAAACCAGCAGATGGAAGATCTCCTTCTTTCCCTCTAGCCCTCCGCCTTTCAAATAAAGAAAAAGAAAAAAATTTTAAATCAATCTCAAGACAGATGCTGGTGATTCCATTTTTACTGAGGGAAATGAGAAAAAAAAAAAAGCACAAAGACAAGGTAGTAAGTTATTCAAGAAACTAAATTTATCCAACTTAAAGAAACTTGCTTTTAGGTGATGTCCTTTCTACATTGGGAGTGGTGCTGCTTTTCTTCCTCTTCTGAAATCTGGGTGAAAATAGATGGCTTTGTTATAACCTGTGTTCTCTCTTACCTGCCCTAATAAAAACAACAGACATTTCCCACATTTAAAAATAAAATGCATTGGTCTTTGAAATCCAGAGAACTGAAGATCATAGGGAGCTCACTGCAGGGCCAGGATGGTGCACAGGCTGTGTCACTGGGACAGGCCCTGGTGCACATGGCAGAGAATGGGGGTGGAGCAGTGGTTTAGGGTTAGATGAGGGAGGTCTCTGCTACAAGCCTGGACTTCACCTTGGGAAGCAGGGGTCACTAGGGGTGTGTCAGCGGAGGAGACAGGACATACTTGTGTCGTGGGCAGATTAACTTGGGTTGCAGCAAAGCATACTGACTGGAGAGGAGAGAGATGAACCAAAAAGGCCAGTGACACACCACTCCAGGTGTAAGATAAGGGTGTTATATACGACCAGAGACGAAGGGAAGGAGGAAACGGAGCATTGGTGTGATACATGCTTTAGGGACCACCTATCAGAAAGACCAGCATATCCAAGTATATTTGAGGATGTCTCAGAGCTGAGTGTTAAAACTTACAAATAGCATATTAGTCTTCCTGGCTCACAGAACCTAGTTCCCTAATCAACCTAGACAAGTTAAGAGCTCTGGGGTTACTACGACTCCTAAAAACATGTGCCTTTGGGTCCACTGGTCAGGCTATTTATCTGATGTTTCTGAAAACAAGAGATGATATATTTAGACTTGGGGGTTGGAGCAGGCACTTTAAGGGAGCTGAACAGATTTGCAAGTGTAGATAATAAAGCAATTGACACTTGGGCTTCAATGAGCGGTGGGTTAGGGGACTGTGTAGCCTGGCAAACTCTAGCTCCCGCACCCAGTATATGGAGCAGCTGCTACTGTGCACCAGGCAGTTATTGCAATGTGGGCACGAGGCCGGACCTCCCTATGTGTTGGACAAAGTTGAGAATCCGAATTTTTATTGTCAGCGAATTCAAGTCTAAAATATGGCAACAACATGTGAGCTGAAATCAATTTTGTTTTCAGACTGAATTTGTTCCAGTGACCTCCAGCCTGAGACCTTTGGTCTGGGGATTAGATAACTATTAAGCCAATATCTCCACAACAAGATATCATGGAAGAAAGAGCCACTTGAAGCCACCTAGTGATACAGGCGAAAACTGAACAGGCTGTGGGAATAAGAAAAGAGTTCAAAATAGTTTTTAAAGATTTATATATTATTTATTTGAAAGGCAAAGTTACAGAAAGGTGGGGAGGGTGAGAGAGAGAAAGAGGAGAGAGAGAGAGAGAGAGAGAGATAGATTACTGTCACATTTGCTGGTTCACAGCAGCCAGGTCTGGGCCAGCTGATCCCAGGAGCCTAGAACTCATCTGTGTCTCCCACGTGGGTGGCACAGCGTCAATGGCTTGATCCGTCACCTGCTGCCTCTGGGGTCTGCAATAGCAGCGAGCTGGAATCAGGAACTGAGAGCTGAGACTGGAACTCAGGCACTCCAGGATGGGATGGGAACATCTTAACTTCTGGGCCAAACACCTTCCCCTACGTGGCTGCATTTATAAGAATCTGCAAAGGGCTGCATTTCAGACTGCTGGGTTGTTTCTCATGCTCCTCACTTTGGGAGGACTCACTCTGAAAGCATTTACCGAGTCTATACTTGCCTTCACTTTTGTAGATTAACATGAAAACATATGCACTGTCTAGCAATCATACATGTGCTTAAAACCGACGATTTTTAAATATAAACTTGAATGCAATCTGCAATGAATGAAAGTGCAAAGAGGCAGAATATTATAGGCATTTGGAGCAAGGATTCTGGAGTCAGGATGTCTGGGTTTATATCCTGTCTCTAACATGTAGTCAGATGACCCTGAAAACCTACCATCCACAAGCCGCTTGGTCCATTCGTCTGCTCATAAGGTCCGCAGGAGGGTTAAAGGAGTGAAGGAAGCTGGGTTACCTGGGAAACCGATGGACATCTGCACACAGGATTTTTATTGGGGGTTGCTCTCAGGATCAGCTCCTATATGGGAAGGTAAAGAAGCAAGTTTGGACACAGGGAGAAGCTGGGATGCAATTTATTTCATCAAAAGCCTTGGCCAATCCCATGAGGAGCTCTGAAATGAATAGACCCTCCCAGAGCTGCCCTGGGGGAGGGTGCCTCAGTTACTGGATGCAGGCTGCTCCTGGGGCGGGGTGGGGGTGTGTGTGTGTGTGTGTGTGTCCCAGGCCAAGTAGCTTTCTTCAGTCAAGAGCAATTCCCAGAGAGGAACAGACCTGTGAGGGCTGTGGGCAGGCAGCATGCCCAGCAGCTCATGGGACAAGTGCTTCCCTCTGGAATGACGATCTGGACAAGGCCACACAGCTCCCACTACAAGACAACCCGCCTAGCAAGGCTAATTTTATATATGCACAGAAAAGCATTAGCAGCAATCGATGCATGATAACTTGCAACTATTAAGGTCATTTCCTGATTTTTCAAACTCCAAACAAAAATACTACATAATTAAAGAAGAACAGAATCATACAAGCTGGGAAGCATTTTCGGATTTCTCTCCTCCAATTGCCTTATTTACAGAAGAAAAAAAAAAACTGAAGGACAGAGAGAAACTGAATGGCTTGCCTGAGGTCGTGGCAGTCGATTTAAATTTAGGTCATTGGATTTCAAGTTCAGTGCCCCTTCCACCATATCACAATACAACACATTGCAACAGGAATGCCAAATAGATTCCATCTTTTGTGCCAACTCTAATGAGTTGGTAGTGGCTGCCTAGAGTAGGAGGCTCAGATCAGTGTGGGATTTTTTTAATTATTAAAAGAAGACTTTATTTTTTCGAGCAGTTTTAGGCTCAGAGAAAAACTGAGTCGAAGGTACAGAAATGTACCATCCATGCTATGCACTGATTTCTATGATATATGCACAGTCTCCCCCATTCCCAGGGCCCCGACCGCAGAGGCACGTTTCTTCCAAGCCATGAGAGTATTGAATGGAGTAGTTTTACTGCCCTAAAAATCCTCTGTGTTCTGTCTACTCAGCCATCCCTCCTTGCTGACCCCTGGCAACCCCACTTTTCTGCCCTCCTAAGATTTATAAATTAATTTATTTGAAAGGTACAGTGACAAGAGAGACCTTCCAGCCTCTGGTCCCACTTCCCAAATGCCTGCAATAATAGTGAGCGCTAGGCCAGGCCCGACTCAGGAATCGGGGGCCAGGAATTCCATCTGGGTCTCACACAGGGGTGGCAGGAACACACAGGCCATCACCTGCTGCCTCCCCGGCACACTAGCAGGGAGCTGGAATGGAAGCAGAGAGAGGCCTTGACCCCAAGTACTCTGATATTGGACACTGTTTCCTTAGTTTTGCCTTTACCAGAATGTTGTATAGTTGGAATCATACAGTCTGTAGCCTTTTCAGGCTGGCTTCTTCCACTTTGTAATGGGCATTTAAGTTTCCTCTATGCCACTTCATAGCTTCATACCTTATTATTATTAGTAGTAGTAGTAGTAGTAGTATGGAATAATATCTAATTGTCTGCTCAGTCTCCTAAATGCCTGTAACACCCTGAGCTGGATCAAGCTGAAGCCAGGAGCCAGTAACTAAATCCAAGTCTCCCCCAAGGGTGGCAGGGGCCTACCTGCTGAAGCCATCATCTGCTGCCTCCCAGGGTGTACATTAGTGGGAAACTGGAATCAGGAGTACAGCTGGGCCTTGAACCCAGGCGCTCTGATACGGGAGGTAGGCATCTTATACACCCTGCAAAACAGCCGCCCAGGCTTCGCTTTTTCTAACAACTTTGTCCTCCTTGTCAATGAGAGCTTTGCCTGGTTCCTAAGAGATGGCCTGTTTGTTGAAATGTCCAGATCAGAGAAATAGGACCTAACTAGCTGGTGCCAAGGGTAGCACCTACATGCTTTGTGCTGTTTGCCATCATGCACTTGCTGGAAGTCACCCTTTTTAAAAAGGCACTTACATATTTAAGCACACTTTTTGCATACAGTTGTCCCCAAGGCATCACAAAGAGGTCCCAACAAGAAGGCTTAATTTAGTTCACAATAAAGATCCTGTGAAAACACGTTTTTCATCTTTGCAGTTCAAAATGTTATATAAATTTCAAGCAGTTAAACAACATTTGAAACTATATTGGTACCAAAAAAAAAAAAAAAAAAAAACCCTTATACTTTACTTCAGACATCGGAAACTTGTGAAATAAAAGTCCACGTTGGAGAAACACTATGGAATTTGCAGAATTAGCCAACTGTCTCGGTACTATTTTCCTTTATAAAAGCAACTTAGTAAAACTTACTATGAAAACCATGGAGGTCAATCAGCGGTTTTGGTGCCGTGCTTTCCCTGTCATGTTTTTTACAAATCAAAGGTAAGGAGGCCGGGGCACAGGTAAGTTACAGGTCTTGCTGCCTCTGGGCTGCCAGGAGAGACACACAGACAACAGGCTGTGCCCACTGACATGGTCCCAGGGCCCTGAGCTGTCACTGTGCCTGCTCTAGCTGCCACAGGGTTGCCTGAACCACTGCTGCAGGACACCAGACAATATGCCAAAGGAAGATGAGCAGTCGCAGCTATTAATAAATGCTGAATTTCACAGCAGATTTGAATGCTATATACATCGGATTGTGGTAGCATAACAGAAACAAATACTTTTATGTTTTAAAAAAATCTTACAGGAAGGGCTGATGGGCAAGTCATCTAAATCTAAACTTCAGATGGTCTAAGGAAAAACTTCAAAAACTCAAATTCACTAATTGAGTAGAAAAAGAGACTATAAGTTGATACTTAGATACGGGCATTTAATTTTTAAGAAGTAGTTGTCTCCTTGATTTTTAAACAAAATTGCTTCCTACTATGTTTCTGCCTCATCATTAGTTGCAGAGGATGATGTGAGTGTGTGTGTATACATGTATGTACATAAGCTTGCAAGTGAGGAAGCACTTCATTCAAAAAGCATATGACAACTAAGCAGAATCAAGGAGAAAGAGTTTGCTGGACTCTAAACATCTGTCTTCATTTCAGGCATCCTGGGCTTATACCATCAGGGCACTAAATGTCATGGATCACATTTTCTAGTCAAATGTACGAACATCTTTCCCACAGGCAGATTTTTACAACCATTCTCGGACATCCCCAAGACAGATGGCAAAGACCTGCCCAACTGTACACCCCCTCCACCACCATGAAACCTTAGCTGCAAACTAATTCCACAAAAGCTGATAACCATTGGCTTTCAAAAGCTAATAATCACACACTATCTGAAAATTTAAGAGTGAGATGTTGGCTCTTATCACCAAGAGTATGGTTTGTTCATGTGCGTAATAATTGTTATATTATTTTTTAATTTATTGGACAGATAGAGTTAGACAGTGAGAGAGAGAGACAGAGAGAAAGGTCTTCCTTCCGTGGTTCACCCCCCAAATTCGCGCTACGGCAGGAGCTACACCGATCCGAAGCCAGGAGCCGGGTGCTTCCTCCTGGTCTCCCATGGGGTGCAGGGCCCAAGCACTTGGGCCATCCTCCACTGCACTCCCAGGCCACAGCAGAGAGCTGGACTGGAAGAGGAGCAACCGGGACAGAATCCGGTGCCCCGACCGGGACTAGAACCCGGTTTATTTGAAAGGCGGAAGATTAGCCAAGTGAGCCACGGCACCGGCCCCGTGCCTAATAATTATTTAACAATAAAACTACCCCATTGCACAAATGAGGAAACCATGGCACAGCAATTTGTGTGTGTGTGTGTGTGTGTGTTTTAAACATTTGTCTAAGGTTAGATAGTGAAGTCAAATTCATACCGATAGAACTATGGAGGCTCTAATGGATTCAAACCTAGTTCTAATGGAACTAGGAGGTCTAATGGATTCAAACTTGGCATAAACTGTTGTTATCTCATGCACCTGTTCTCCACCTGGCCTGTTTGCATCATGTCTCCTAGCTTAGTCTAACATCTTGCCAACCCTTTAAAACATGCATCTGGCAAGTGTCACTTACCACCTGCCAGGGTAGCCATTGCTTATAACAAACAAACAAAAACCCCGCTATACACCATTGTATTATAATTGGCACTTTGGTAACCTTTTCAGAAAAAAAAAGTCCACAACTTGTACAGGTAAACAAACATGTGGCATTTTATATGGTACTAACTGAGGAACACTGAACAGGAAAGGTAAAATCACTGCAACTTCTTGACCAGCTCACATCAGTTTGAAAAGAACCACACTAGAGACTCGTTCTGGGTTCTATAAATTCTTTGTCCCAGAGATACACAAAAGTGCCAAGGGACTTGAAATCAGATTGACAGAGAAAAGTGAAATATTGCACTAGAGAAGAAAATGTCAGAATTGGTTTTAGCTAAGCTTTACAGTGTAACTGGAGGCACCAGTGTTGTAGAGTGCAGTTCCAGGCCCAGCTGGCTCCTCTTCTGACCCAGCTCCCTGCTAATGCGCCTCGGGGGCAGAGGAAGATGGTACAAGTGTTTGGGTCCCTGCCACCCATGTGGGAGATCTGGCTGGACTTCCTGGCTCCTGGTCTCTGTCTGGCCCAGCCCCAGCCTTTGAGGCCATTTGAGGAGTGAACAAGCAGATAGAAGATTTCTCTCTTTCTCTCTCTCTCTCTCTCTCTCTCTCTCTCTCACCTATCTCCCACCTCCCTCCCTCTCTGTCACTCTTTGAAATAAATAAGTTTTAAAACATAAAAAATAAAAGGGGGCCTGTGCTGTGGTGCAGTAGGCTAAGCCTCTGCCTGCAGTGCCGGCATCCCATGTGGGTGCCGGGTTGTGTCCTGGTGGCTCTACTTCCAATCCAGCTCTCTGCTATGGCCTGGGAAAGCAGTGGAAGATGGCCCGAGCACTTGGGCCCCCGCACCTGCATGAGAGACCTCAAAAAAGCTCCTGGCTCCTGGCTTCTGATCAGCCCAGCTCTGGCCATTGTGGCCATTTGGGGAGTGAGCCAGGGGATGCAAGACCTCTCTCTCTGTCTGTAACTCTACCTCTCAAGTAAATAAAGAAAATCTTAAAAAAATAAAAAATAAAAAACCTCCTCCGTTTGCTTGTGTTCCCATGGCAGATGGCTCCTGGAATCGTATCTTTCTTCTTTTGCAACGCAGGGCTTGGACTACATGATCACAAAAGCCCCCTTCAGCTACTCCTTGAGTGCCTGGAGCAATCTGCAGATGTGGTGAGTGCCATGCTGTGTGTGATGACCACTGAGAGGGCTGAGGACGTTTCCAGAGCATTCCAGGTGAGCATGGGAAGGTGACCAAGGCCGCCCAGCCTCGCACTTCTGGTGACGAGCAGCCTGGACTCAAGTCAAAGCTTATTGGAATAGACTTTAGATTTTTTTATAAGAGCAAAATACAAATAAAAATTTTACCACTTTAACCATTTTTAAGGGTGCAGTTCAGTGGCATTAATACAAAAAATGCTACACCCCCACCTCCATCTCTCTCCAGAATATTTTCACCATCTCAAAGAGAAACTCTGCACTCCTTAAACAACCACCCCCACACCCCTCTTCTCACCTGGTAACCTCTACTGAACTTCCTGTCTCCACTGGTTTTCCTAACTGTAGTACCTTCTATAAGCATACGAGATTTGTCTTGTGTGCCTGGCTTCTTTCACTCAGGATAATGCATTGAAGGGATATTTAGGTTGAGGCATATGTCAGCCCCCAATTCCTTTCTAAGGCTGAAATAAATATGTGCTTATCCATCCATCTGTGGATGGGCATTCAGGTTGTTTCTATATTTTGGATATGGTGAATGATGCCGTTGTGAATATGGGTGTGGGGGTAGCAGTTCCTGGACCTTGTTCACGCCTGAAACCATGGAATCACGAATTCCTTTGAGGTCACCTGGTGTAGAATCCTCTGTAACCAAGGAGGGAACAAAGGCCAAGAAACACCAAATGTCTCACCAAGGGCAGCCCAAGCAGAAGCCACTAAGGCCATGGGATCTAAAGTTTGAGTTTATCATTTGGCTGAATCATGCTATTTGAAATGCAGAGTTGAGAGAGAAAGGGTTGGGGTGGGGGAGAGAGAAAGGAAAAGGTCTTCTACCTACTGGTTCACTCCCCAAATAGCCACAATGGCCAGGGCTGGGCCAGACCAAAGCCAGGAGCCAGAAGTCTCTTCCAAGTCTTCCACATGGGTACAGGGGCCCAAGCACTTGGGCCATCTTCCACTGTTTTCTCAGGTGCATTAGCAGGGAGCTGGATTGGAATTGGAGCAGCCAGACACAAACTGACACCCATATGGAATGCCAGCATCACAGGCAGAGGCTTAATCCACTATACCACAATGCTGGCCCCAAGCCTGCCTACTATCTTTCCTTTTTTTTTTAAGATTTATTTATTTATTTGAAAGTCAGAGTTACAAAGAGAGAGAAAGAGAGGCAGAGAGAGGATCTTCCATCCACTGATTCACTCCCCAATTGGCCACAATGGCCAGGGCTGGGCCAGACCAAAGCCAGGAGCCAGGAGCTTCTTCCAGGTCTCCCAGTGGGTGCAGGAGCCCAGGGACTTGGGACATCTTTTACTGCTTTCCCAGGCCACAACAGAGAGCTGGATCAGAAGTGGAGCAGCTGGGTCTCGACTGGCACCCGTATGGGTTGCTGGCACTGCAGGTGGTAATTTTCACCACTACGCCACAGTGCTGGCCACCAAGCCTGCCTACGTTCAAGGGGAGGGGACATATTCTTCTCACGAGAAAAGTGGATCTGATTTAGAACCACAACACCGAGTGAATATTGTCCCCTTCAACATGCTCCCACTGGGATACTGTAACAACTGCTCCAATGCCGCCATTCCTTACAGCTTTCTTTTCTTTTCTTTTTCTTTTTTTTTTTTTTTTTTTTTTTTTGGACAGGCAGAGTGGACAGTGAGAGAGAGAGACAGAGAGAAAGGTCTTCCTTTGCCGTTGGTTCACCCTCCAATGGCAGCCGCGGCCGGCGCGCTGTGGCTGGCACACCGCTCTGATCCGAAGGCAGGAGCCAGGTACTTCTCCTGGTCTCCCATGGGGTGCAGGGCCCAAGCACTTGGGCCATCCTCCACTGCACTCCCGGGCCACAGCAGAGAGCTGGCCTGGAAGAGGGGCAACCTGGACAGAATCTGGTGCCCCGACCGGGACTAGAACCCGGTGTGCCGGTGCCGCAAGGTGGAGGATTAGCCTAGTGAGCCGTGGCGCCGGCCCCTTACAGCTTTCTAAGATGCCCTCCCAGACTCTGCTGATTATCCTTTGCACTTGCCACTGGTGCTGTTTCTCCTTTAAGGGAGACTTGATCTGGAAAATTCAGTGATGGAGGTGGAGGGATCACTGGACCTTCATCCCACACTGGGGGACTACTAGTGGGTTCTGGGCCCAGGGATAGGTACACACACATACATATACATACAGTTTTATTTTTAGTTAAAAGGAAATAAAGTTGGAGAATGACCCCCAAAAGCTAATCAGATTTATTGCCCAGTGATCTAATACTAGACTTTCCAAGTAGGAGCACCTTACCTATCACTTACAGTTCCAGCAATAACTGTGCCTCCCCTACCCCAGCCTGCTTCCATGAAGGATGGCTATCGTGTGGACAGGTAAGTTCTGGTACATTTGGTAAAGCCATCATTCCCCACGATTTAAAACAATCCTACTTTGCAGGGATTCAGCTCATTAACTGGACAAGAACAGTGAGTCTGTGCATTTATCTTTCTTTGGATTCATCCAAATGCTGGATGCCTGCATTTCCTTCTGCCCAGGATGAACATGGCTTAGGGACTTTTTAGATATGAAGCCTGTCAAGGAAAACCTAAGCACAGACAGCAGTAATCCTACAGAGCTTGGCCCTGCTCTCTTCCTCTCTATCTGGAGCACTGTCCTAAGGGTTGTCAGGTTACCATGGCAACCAGTAGACCTCGGTGAAATATTCCCAGCTTTTACCATGAAAATGCAGCTGGTTTGCATTTGTGCTGTTTGCTCCAATTGTTTTACATAAACTCACAGGATTTCAGCAGTGCTCAGGTCAATCAGGTTAATTCCCAGCCCTCCTGGGACAGGCAGTTAAGACATCTGTGTTCCATGTTAGAGTAGCTGGGTTCAGTTCCTGGCTCTGCTCCTGACCCAGCTTCCTGCTGACGTGCACCCTGGGAGGCAGCAGGTGATGGCTCAAGCAGCTGGATCCCTGCCCACCCTCATGGGAGTCTGAACTGACTTCCCAGCCCCTGGCTTCAACCTAGCCTCAGTCCCAGTCTTGTGGGTATCTGGGGAGTGAGCCGGTGGGTGGGAGCTCCCCCCACTTCTCTGCCTCTCAAATAAATACCTAAAAATGCCATTTCTCCCTCAGAAACTAAGCCAGACCCCAGAGGCAGAATATAGAGAGATGGTAAACCTGTATACCCCACCCACCCTAGAAGTGCTTGCCATTTCTGTACTTTTTCTTTTCTTTTTGTTAAGATTTATTTATTTATTTGAAGGGCAGAGACACAGAGAGAGGGAGAGACAGAGAAAGAGGGAGAGATGGTGGGGAGAGGGAGAGGGGGAGAGAGAGAGAGAATCTTCCATCTGCTGGTTCACTCCCTAAATGGCCTCGACGGGCTGGGGCTGGGCTGATCTGAAGCCAGGAGCTAGGAGCTTCGTTTGGGTCTCCCAGATGGGTGCAGGGGTCCTAGGACTTGGGCCATCCTCTGCTGCCTTCCCAAGCATATCAGCAGTGAGCTGGGTCAGTGGGGACTCAAATCAGTGCCCATATGGGATGCTGGCATTGCAGGTGGTGGCCCTACCCACTATGCCACAGCACTGGCTCCATTTCTGAGCTTTTTCAAGAACCCAAACTATCTCACATCTTGTATCTGACTTGCCCAAAAACCCACCTTGGCCAGAGGACTATTTTATTTGGCTCATTCTTCAACAACAGTAACTAGAACCTTTATCTCTTTCTCTCTCTTGAAGGCCTCAGAGTGGTCCGCCTCACATTCTGGGTATTAGCCCTAAGTGAAATAGAGTCTCAGAAAGAACAACAACAACAACAAAAAACAAAACAGAGAAGTGTCAGGGCATGCACTTTTATGCCTGTTCTTACCCCATCATGGTACTTCTAGGAAAATCTATTTCATTGTGATAAGAAGATTGAGAAAAGAATTAGAGCCCTGGTCCTCCCTTATTGCAAGATATTCTCAGACGAACTTCAGACACATCATTAAGACAGGAATCACAACACTGACTTCACAGGGCTGCTTTAAAAGCCTTCTGTAACCTTCCGTGCGTTCTGTACATAATGTAGAACATCTTGAAGGGTGTTCTGCTGTGGCTTGGGTATGGTCTATCCACCCCATCCACCCCAGCCTCCCAGGCATTTGGGTCTTGAGGTGTTTGCCCTCGTGGAGGGATTAGGACTGGCTTGGTTACGGGGAGAGCCTGTTATACAGCAAGCCTGCCCCTTGCTTCCACGGGCACCTGCCTTTCTCTTTCCTCAGGAGTTGAAGCAGCACCAGGCCTTCCCCCGAAGCCGAGGAGACGGTGGCACACACTCTGGAAATCTCAGCCTTCAGAACTGGGAACCAAAACGAGCTTCTTTCCTTACAAATCACCCAGTCGAAGTATTTTGTTATTGCAACAGAAAATGGACTCAGATCATTTTAAGGAACGTCTTAATCAAATTTCCTAGGTTAAAAAAAAAATCTCCAAAAGTTGCTTCTACAACTTAATGCCTTCAAACGAATAGGATGGCTGTGATTCTCATAGGTTTTCAACCTACCAGTCTCTGAATACATAAATCGGAATCTAAAAAAACCTTAAACACAGAGATGGGTTCATCAGGATTAGCAGTACTTCTGGTTTATTTATTATGTGTGTCAAACAGGGAGCAGGTGCAGACTTCCTCCAGCAGTAAATAAACCAGGTTGCATGTACTTTAGACACTGGACTCAGAGCACAGCGCCCAGGCTGATGTGCCAAGTGCACAGAGAAAACAATCGGATAAATCAGCTTGAGTCTGGGCAATCTATGACACGGTCTGGAAGATCTTAGGCAAACCATTTTCTTTATTAAAAAACAGCAAGACCAACACAATAATATGAATACAACCAGCCTATTTGGATGTACCCCCCCAAGTCAAAAGAATCCTATTTCTGTCCTTTGACTAGAAAGCAAAAAATTAAATTAAAAATGGTAATTAAATTCTGTTACTATGCAACGTCCTCATGGATGTCTTATCTGGCAGGTGAAGTGAGGCGAAACGGTCACTTTGACTCATAACCTGAGCTCCAGCTTCCGCTCTGCAGCCATCAGGGGTGTGGACTTGGGCAAATCACCATTTCAGGGCTTTCCCCTGGCATCTCTCTAGCATCGCTTTCGTTGTGGGGTAAATGAGACAGTATTTATAAGGTCAGGGCTGAGAGCAATATAAACATGCCAGCGTCTTGCTCCAAAACCAAGGGAAGCGCTTGCTCCTTCTCCCGTGGTGGCCGCCTCCACCTGTCTGGATGTTTTGGTTAGCTACTGAGTGTACTGACAAACTCCTTTAGGCGTGGATGTGATTGATCATTGGGTGAGGCATGAGCCTTGCCAGTTCCCAGGGGCAAAGGCACAAGGCCGTAACCAGCACCCGCTGACCAGGCGCCCAAGCCCAGGCCCAGGAGCACAGCCGTCGTCCAGAGGCTGGCAGAGGGCAGCGAGCAGCCCGAGCACCAGCAGGCGAGGGGCGCGCCCGAGCCGAGGCTCCGCGCCTCCGGGCTGCCACCCTGCAAGGCTCACCACCCGCGGGGACGCCACCGCCACCGCCAGATGCTGTGAGGTACTCAAGGAGAGATGCGTGCGTGACGTGTCCTTTTCCGATCTCCAAGTGCTCAGCCGAGTTAACTATTGCCCCTTGTTTGCAACATTGTCCTGACCGGGAGGGCGTGGCATTTTCTATGTAACAGAGAGAAGCGAGTTGCCAGTTGCAGGAAGCGGTCTTTGTATTTTACAGGTGCCTGTCGTTCTAACGTCTTCTGTGACCTCAGTGAGAATCACATCTTTCCTCTTCACCCTCTTGGCCACCCCGTGAGGCGGAAGAGGAGATTTAATCAGTTGTGCGGTCAGGCCCAGTATCTCTGTCATCACAAGTTCGTTAAATTTCCTGTCTCCTTAGCAGGAATCCTATTCTCAATGAGTTAGTGTCAGTGAGAACTCTGACATCCCTCACTATTCCTTCTAAGGTTAGGAAACTACTTCAAAACTAAACATAGGGGTCGGGGTGGTGGCACTGTGAGTTAAGTTGTTGCCTGCAGCGCTGGCATCCCTTATGGGCCCCTGTTCAACTCCCGGCTGCTCCACCTCAGATCCAGCTCCCTGCTAATGGCCTGGGAAAGCAGTGGAGGATGGCCCAAGTGCTTGGGCCCCTGCACTCATGTGAGAGACCTGAATGAAGCGCCTGGCTTCTGGCTTTGGCCTGGCTCAGCCCCAACCATTGCAGCCATTTGGAGAATGAACCAGCAATGGTTCTCTCTCTGTGTAATTCTACCTTTCAAAGAAATAAGATAAACCTTAAAGAAACCATTTATTCAATAAAGGAAAACTCTAAAAACTGCTTACATATACTTCAAAACACAATGTTGTACAAGATAAACATATACAATGTTATGTCAATTAACAAACTTGAAATGCAAAAGCACACTTTCCATAATCAATACCATTACTGATTGAGGATCTGTCCGCAGCTACAGGGTGGCCAAGTTTTATCTCCTCAAGGACAGAGAGCTCATGTCATCTCATGTCTGATCCCTTACAAGATCTCCAGTCGGGGGACATAAGTATCACTCCCTCCCTAGAACTGCTGATTCCGGGGGTCTGGGGTGCTGCTGGCTCCGATGCTGCGATCCACAGACTGTACCCTGGGGAGCACTGCTTTACGGCCGACTGTAGATCTTAGTGAGGTCACACTTCTCACACACGTGCTGACTGCATCACTAATGAGTAGGGAACACCATCTACCGTTGTGAAACCCAGTTTATGGAATTTCCTCAAAAGGTGGTAGGAGGGGGGCCAATGTGTACAACCTGTTTCCTGGGGCGGGCTTTTGGTACAGCAACTAAGTTGCTGCTGGTGCCACTTGCATCCTACATCAGAGTGCCTAGGTTGAGTCCCAGCGTCTCCGTTTCTGATCTAGCTTCCTGTTACCGTGCACCGTGGGAGGAAATAGGTGATGGCTCAAGTATCTGGGTCCTTGTCACTCATGCAGGAGACCAGATTGAGGTCTTGGTCAGCCTGGCTTTTATGGACATTTCAGGAAGTGATCCAAAGGATAAAAGATCTCTCTCCATCTCTCCCTCTCTCTCTGCCTCTCCCTCTCCCTATCTCTCTCTGCCTTTCAAATAGAAGTGAAAATGAATAATTTTTGAAAGTTTTTTCTTGAACCCCACGGTGCTAAAACACTGTAGAATGTAACAGGATTGGTGACAAGTATTGCTTAGACTCCTTGGATGGTCTGTGATCGTCACAGTTTCTGTGACAGATCGGCTGGGGGAAGGAAGGCCACCCAAGGGTGCTGCTGACATGCCTGTCCCTGAGGGTGGGCTCGGTGAGCTAAGGCGTCTGGGTGTGAGCAGGGGAGGCTGACACTGGCCCCAGCCTGGTTTTCCTCCCTCCTTCTCCCAGGCAGGCAGTGTCCAGGAGTCACCAGCAGTGTTGAGAAGCCCCTTGGAGAACATGTATTTGACGAGACATCAAGTTAGTAGTCCACTTGAGACATGCCACATCCTACTTCAGCCCTGCCTCATGATTGGCACCTGGGCAAACAAATACTTAGAATTTTAGAACTGGACTGGATCTGGGAACTGAATTAAATTAGACCAACTGATACTGCATTACTGGCAGAGCTAGACCCGAGCCAGGGCCTCTGCATTTCCATCCCAGCATTTTTTTTTTTTCACGGTAATATGCTACTATTGGTTATGCGATCTTAGGCAAATCACTTCGGTCCTCAAAGCTTCAGATTCCCTAATGTAAAGCGATGTGACTATTCGCCCTATAGTAATGACATGAAGAATAAAGTTAGTTTTGCATGTACAATACACAGACTAAAAGAATAGCGCAGAACAGTATAGAGCAGGCTGTGACCCCATCAAAATTCCTATGTTGAAATCCCGGTCCCCCATTCAGTGATGTTGGGAGGTGGTGCCCTTGGGAGGCAACTGGGTCATGGGAGCAGAGGCCTCGGGGTTGGTGCCTTCCTCAAAGAGGCCCTCAGAGACCTTTTGGCTCTTTCACTGTGTGGGGACACAGCTGGAGAGTGCCACTGTGCACCAGGAAGTGGGCTGCCACCAGACACTGAGGCCTCCAGCGCCTGCACCTTGCATTTCCCATCCTCCAGAACTGTGAGAGAGGAATTGTTGCTGCTTGTAAGACACCCGCTTTATGGTATTCGGTTGTAACTGCCCATACACGTTTTAAGGCAAATAGGATAGCCTGGCCCATGGCTTATCATCAATAAATGGTGGCGGTAGTCTTGGTCAGTGTTACGGTTGGAGATGTTGATCTACTCTCTAGCCTTGGAGATAACATAATTCTGTCCCCATAGAAAATAGGGATTTTTCTTCTATTCCATCTTCCTTTGAATGCTCTGTATATCAACCACACTTTTTTTTTTTTTAATTCTAAGCAGTAGCTACCTGAAGACACAAATCAGAAAGTAAAACATGAAAAAGAATTGGAGATACAGAAGAACTTGAAATCCAACTTTCAGTCCATGTTGAGTTTGTCGTAGGAGGCTTCCTGCCACAGTGCTTCATCTCTCTCATCATGGACTCAGAGATACTATGGACTGTTCTAGAGAGTTCCAAACTCACATGTGATCTTAAAGTGGTTTCTTTACCACAACATGTGTCTGGCAGGAACACACACAAACACTTTCAGGCCACTTTTACAGCTCTCCTTTTATGCATATCTTTCCAATGTTGCCCGTTGGAGGAGTAATGGTGCACACAGTGTTAACCCCCAACTTGTCTCTGTGGTTAATGTGTTCACTCCACCTGTGGTCAGGTGGTCTCAGCAGAGCATTAGTGGTATCTCATTCTCAAGTTTATTATGAAAACTACTAATCTGTTTTTGATTATGTTATTTCCTATGTTGCAGTGGTTTAAAAACATGGGTCTCTAACTTTATTGCTAACTTTCCCTTGAAGAGGTGGAACTTAATTCCCTTCCCCCTGACTGTGGCTGGACTCCGTGACCCACCTCTAGCAACTGGAATGCAGCAGAAGTCCTGTTCTCCTCTACCGACTGCTCCCCTTGTTGCCGTCCTGCTTCTACCAAGGGCAACTCAGCCTCTTTGCTCTTCCTCTCATTTCAAATATCCAGGTTGGCAGCAAATCTTGTCATTTCTTTAAACTGTGCAGCAGCATCCACCCTCACCGGGACTTTGTGAAAGCCTCTAACTGGAGCCACATACACTCTTGCCCTCTACAGTCTACACCCAACACAGCAGCCTGAGCCATCTGTGAGTACCAGAGTCGGACCAGGCCACATCTGTGCTCAGGCCTCAGCCCAGCAAAGCCAAAGTCGTTACTCACCAAGGCGCAGTGGGCTTTCCAGGGACACATTCTGGCCCCCTGTGACTTCTCTGAGCAAACCTCCTCTCCCCCAGGCCTGTGCCTTCGCAGTCCTCCTTGCTGTTCCAGCGACACTCGTGGCTTCGGTCTTCCCCCTGCTCTTGCCTTCATCTGGAACTTACTCGCCACAGATACCCAAATGTCCTGCTCCCTCTTCAGATGAGTGTGCAAACGGCACTGCCGAAAGTCTCCCCTTGCCATGCAATTCAAAAGTCTACTCTCACCCTTCATCACTGCCTTTTTAAGGATATTTTTATTGTGGCAAAATCCATGGAACAAAATTTTTACCATTCGAACCATGTCCAACTGCAAATCAGTGGCATTAAGCACACGAGCAGTGTTGTATAAACATCACTTCCTTCCCCTTCCAGAATGTTTTCATCCTTAACAGAAACTCTGTGCTTCCTCTCTGTTTTGATGGCTTCGCCCTGGGGCCATGGGGATAGCTGAACAAATAACAGGTGACATTGGTGGGTGAACTTGGCAGCAATTTCTTAGTCACATAACTCACAGTGTTGGGGAGAACACCACACGTCTCATGTGGGTTGCACTCAGAACAGAGTGAAGAACCAGGGACTAAGGGAATGACAGGAGGATGGGGTGGCCCCTGGTATCTAGAGGAGGATGCGATTGGCCTTTTTAACTGAAGGGCACTCCTCAGGCACCAGCAGGCACTGCACCTGGCCTCCCGGATGAGGGGGGTTGTGGGGCTGGGAGGCCTTAACCATGGCAGCAGAGTGGGGTGGAGAACATGCAGTTTGGTCATTCAAGCTCATCTTAATTTCACCAGAGGTAAAGGCATCACATAGTACTGGGCCTTACACCAAAATCATTCTTATCTTCTTTACATTTTTTTTTTTGCACTTATCATCAATTTTTACTTAGTTGTTCACTTAACATTGACCTACTCTCATACAAGACCATCAGAGAAAGAATTTTTGATTGACTCTTCTACCTTCAATGCCCAGAACAGTCCCTAGTACCTAGGAGGAAGTCAACAGGTATTAGTTGAATTAATCAACAATAAGATCCATTTCCTATTTTGTCAATTCCTTCCTAAGGATGTAAATCATTTGTTTTTGTTACTTTTTAAATACCTATCCATCCTTGTGAATCATTACAAATTAGATCCAGCAACTGATAAAACATTGCTTCTAAAAGTAAATATGAACATAATTTTTATTTTGTACTTTCAGCTGCTATTAAGAATGATGGAGGCCGGCACCGCGGCTCACTTAACTTTTGTTTTTTAAGCAAACAAATGAAAAACGGGTTTCCCCAGGATTCTAGTTGTAGGACCCCAAAAGTGGTGTCCTCTTGTGACGACCCCAGAAACACAGACTCCAGACCAGATGATGCAATAGAACAGGAGGTAATTTTATTTCATTTGCGCAAATGGGCCCTCTACTGCTGCAAGCAGCAAGCAAGCGAGAGGAGCCCCGAACAATCATTTTACACAGTTTTTAAAGGGCAAAACCACAAAATTAACATACTATAGGGTGGCGTAAGTTTATTGGGCAACTACAAGGGGAGGAGGTCGTCGAGGAGGAGGAGAAACGGGGGACTACGTGCCCTGCGTGTCTAAGCTTGGACAAGGGGAGGGGGTCCTTGAAGAGCAGAAAGGGGTGGCTACGTGCCCTACGTGCCTCGCGGTTTCTTTGTTAAGCTTTAACAAGCACAGGGGAGGGGGCTTATGTGCATACCAGGATGTTCTGTCGCCCTTATCTCTGGGTAGTAGCCCTTATCTCTGGGTAGTAGCTATCTGCTTTCTCTGTGAACTTAGTTTACTCCCCATTTCCCAGGACTGTTTTATTAAGGCCTTTTTTATGGCGGCTCTTGGCTCCTTTCATAGTGAGATATACTGTTTGAAGTTTATCAATGGCAGGTGTAGTTATCAAAGTCACAGAGTTATACAATAACACAACCAAGCTTGACCTGTCTCTGCACATCACATATCCAATGATAAACCTCACAGTCTCTCAAATTAGCAAAATGAAAAATCTTCATTCCAGGAGGAAGTCTTAAGAAATTTGAAGTAGCGGTCTGAATTTTATTTAGAAGTTCCACTTAAAAAACAGCTTTAAAATATAATTATCAGGGCTAATGCTGTGGCGTAGCAGGTAAAGCCACCACCTGCAGTGCCGGCATCCCATATGGGTGCCGGTTCAAGTCCTGGCTGCTCCACTTCCAATCCAGTTCTCTGCTATGGCCTGGGAAAGCAGTGGAAGATGGCCCAAGTGCATGGGCCCCTGCACCCATGCAGAAGACCTGGAAGAAGCTCCAGCCGTTGCAGCCATCTGGGGAGTGAAGCAGTGGATGGAAGACTTCTCTCTCTCTGCCTCTGCCTCTCTGTAACTCTGCCTTTCAAATAAATAAATAAATCTTTTTTAAAAATATATAATTATCAAGCATTGGAGGAGGAATTACCAACTGCCTAAAGGCAAATGAAGATTTCCCCAATTCTCTGACCTCTCCTCCTAACGAGAGATGCCTGCCAGGAGCTGGCCACGTACTGAGCCTGCAGCCGGACTCTGGACCTGAACTTGCCACCAGCACATGTCATGACCTTGGGCCAGCCGTTTAGCTTGTTGGTGCTTTGGTTTCTTCATCTGTAAAATGGGGTAACACCTGCTCTACCCATAATTCACAAGGGTGCTATTAAACACAATTAAATAGTAGATGTGACCATAGTCTTGACATCAAGGGAGCCTCGTTGCTACCAGGCTGTGACATGACCTGAGATGGCTTTCTCTTCCATGATCCTAGAGACCCCTTTCCCTCCACCTCCCGGTGCCTCCTCTCCTAGGTCCACTTTGAGTTGTTCATCTTGCTTTCTGGGTCACTTTTTTTTCCCTTAAAGATTTATTTATTTGAAAGGCAGAGTTACAAAGAGGTAGAGGCAGAGAAGCAGAGAGAGAGAGAGAGAGAGAGAGAGAGAGAAATCTTCCATCCACTGGTTCACTCCCCAAATGGCTGCAATGGCCGGAGCTGTGCCGATCTGAAACCAGGAGCCAGGAGCTTCTACCAGGTCTCCCACATGGGCGCAGGGGCCCAAAGACTTGAGCCATCTTCTACTGCTTTCCCAGGCCATAGGAGAGAGCTGGATCAGAAGTGGAGCAGCCAGGACTTGAACCAGCGCCCATATTACCAGCACTGAAGGCCATGGCTTTACCCACTATGCCACAGCGCTGGCCCCCCTATTTCACTTTCAATATTCAGGCATCCAGAAAAGAACTTCCACCTATTCATACTAATACCACCACCCATGCATGGCTTCTGAACCCACATCCTCTGGTGGTGCATGCCTTTTTTTTTTTTTTTTTTTTAATCTAGAACCAGTTTCTTGTTTCACTGATTTTTTTTCTATCATTTTTCCATTGAAAATTTTTGTATATTCTCTAACCTATAATTTTGGTTTATTTGCCAGGAGCCTGGAATTCCATGTGGTTCTCCCACATGACTGCAGGGAGGGGCCTAGGCACTTGGGCCATCTTCCATTACTTTTGCAGGTGCTTTAGCAGGAAGCTGGATCAGAAGTGGAGCAGCTAGGACTTGAACTAGTGCCTGTACGGGTGCGGCCATTGCAGGTGGTGGCTTAACATGCTGCACCACAATGCCAGCAGCATGTAGTGCTTTTAGGTAACATTCAAATTGTTTAAAAATGATATTGTGACTCTTCCTTGGGCACTTGGATTATTTGGGAGTGAATTATTTTATTTTCAAGTATTTAGGGATTTCCTATCTAACTTTTATTACTAATTTCTAATTTGCATCCATATATTTGTTTGGAGAAATTGTATAATTTCAATTCTTTTAAATTTATAGAGACTTGTGTATGGCCCAGCATACTTAATGCATATTAAGTGTGCTTAATGAATATTAAAGGTACTATGGAAAGGATTATTTTCTGCTGTTATTTGGGCGATGTTCTCTGAATGTCAATTAAGACAAGTTAGTTGGCTGGTGCCGCGGCCCAACAGGCTAATCCTCCGCCTAGCGGCGCCGGCACACCGGGTTCTAGTCCTGGTCGGGGCACCGGATTCTTTCCCGGTTGCCCCTCTTCCAAGCCAGCTCTCTGCTGTGGCCAGGGAGTGCAGTGGAGGATGGCCCAAGTGCTTGGGCCCTGCACCCCATGGGAGACCAGGAGAAGTACCTGGCTCCTGCCTTCAGATCAGTGCGGTGCGCCGGCCACAGTGCGCCGGCCGTTGCGGCCATTGGAGGGTGAACCAACGGCAAAGGAAGGCCTTTCTCTCTGTCTCTCTCTCTCACTATCCACTCTGTCTGTCAAAAAAAAAAAAAAAAAAAAAGAAAGAAAGAAAGAAAGACAGACAAGTTAGTCGATAGCATTGTTCAAGTCTGCTACGTCCTTACTGATTTTCCATCTATTTGTTCTAATGTTATTAAGAACGATGTTGAAATGCCTGGCTATGATTGAGGATTTGCTTATTTGCCCTTTCAGTTGCATCAATTTTTGCTCCCTGCATTTTGGAACTCTCGTTAGATTGCAACATACTCAGGTTGTTTATTGTCCTCCTGATGTACTGATATTTGTCATATGAGATATTCCTTTGTATCCCTGGAAAGAGAGAGAGAGAGAGAAAGAGAGAGAGAAATTATCCATCCACTGGTTCACTCCCAAATGGCCACAACTGCCAGGGCTGGGTCAGGAGGAAGCCAGGGGCCTGGAACTCCATCCAGGGCTCCCACCTTAGGAGCAGAGGCCCGAGCACTTGGGCTTTCCTCTGCTGCCTTCCCAAGAGCATTAACAGGGAGCAGGAACGGGCGTGGAGAAGCGGAGACACCAACCGGCGCTCTGATACAGGATGCTGGCACTGCAGGCGGTGGCTCAACCTTCTGTGTCACATGTGACCCGACAGTTCCTTGTCACTCTCCCTCATGCCCTTGGTCTCCTTGTTGTTCCTTGCACATATAACTGTCACATTGTAAGTTCCATGAGGTGGGGATCCTTATGTATTTTTTTCTCTGTTGTTCCAAACTCATGTAACAGAGCCTGGCAATACTGGCAATAAGTATTTATTGAATGAATACATGAATGAATAAGCACATACTTATAGGCATTGCTCAAAAAGGGGGGTGGTGGATTTTTTCATCTCTTGGACTCCAGGAGCACACCAGGGGAAAACTATAGCCTTGGGCTACATCTAGACTGCTGCCTCCTTTTTAAAATAAAGTTTTATTGTAACCACAGCCAAGCCCATTTGTCTGTATATTGTCTGGGGCTGCTTTCCCATACACTATCACAGCAAAGTTGAGTGGTATCTACAAAGATGATTTGGTATACAAGGCCTAAAATATTTACTTTCTGGTTCTTTACCAAAGAAATTTGCTGACTCCTGATCAAATGGGGCTGCTGAAATGAAAAACTCAGCCACCCTCTTCTGCTCACACAAAAATCAGCCACCAAATGCAAACAGTAAACACACGTGGCTCTGGGCAGGTGAGCCAGTCACTGGTACCTTAGGGAGGTGCCACACTCTCCTTGGAGAAGCACTTAGACACGCTCCTGCTTCACGCACAGGTGGGGATCTGTCCACAGAGGTGGCAGAAAGCAGTCATGTCTGCCCACAAGCTGTCACCAACGAGATGATGGGGAAGTTATGTCTATTTTTTAGCTTCGATATCCATTAATCTCTCAAGAGCTGAAAATGTCTCCCTGACTGCTGGTTCTTAATCATGTTGCCAGAGAAGAGTCATCTGTGTCATATTCTTTTGACTAAATGACACATCTCAGAGTCTTAAAATAGAGCCAGCTCTCATCCGTCTTGAAGACAGGGCTTCTCGGAACGCTGATTTGCATGGTGGGTGATCGGAGCTGCAGCAGGCACTTTCCCAGGATGCTAGAACCTGTGCCTGAAGTGGTACCCTCCCGGAAGAAGCCCCTGGAGACCAGGCAGGCTCTGGCTGGCGGGCTTCACCAGGAAGTCGGTGTGGCCCATGAGGGCACAGGGCTGGGGGCTGCACTGGGCCTGTCCCAGCCTCCCGGGAACTCCTTGAACCTGGAAGGGCTCTGTATAAGGGAGCTACCTGGGAGCTGGGCAGAACCTCGATTTATGCCCCTGGCAGTGGCTAGAACCAGACGGGCCTCCTGAGCTCTCGATGACCCTGAGCCCACGAAACGAGGGATGCCATGGCCTTTGCCTTAGTCACTGGGAGAAAACATGAGTTTGCCTTCCTCTCCACTTCTAGGCAAAATTCTCCCTCTACTTCTATCTCTCGTGGGTTTGACTTCCATGCTGCCATGTGGAAAAGGCTGAGGAGGAGCAATCAAATAGCCCCAACTGGGACTTTATAAAATAAACCAAAATTGTGTAAGCTTAAATTAAGGCAAGGACCCTAATTTAGGTGTAAATGCTGCCTGATTGTAAATGGAATTAATTACTAAAAATGCCAGGTTACGAGCAGTCATTTAGCTTAGCAGTTTAGAGCCCTCAGAATACCTGAGTTTGACTTCTGGCTCAGACTCCGGACCCCAGCTTCCTGCTCATGCACTCTGGGAGGCAGAGGAAGTGGTTCAAGTCGTTGGTTCTTGCCACCCATTCTGTTCCCAACTCCGGGCTGTGGGCCTGGCCCCAGCCCCAGCCCTAGCCCCAGCCATTGCCGGCATTTAGGGAGTAAACCAATGAATGGGAATCAATCTCTCTCTCTCTCACTAGTAAAAAAGGAAAAAGAAATGCCAGGTTGGAAATTGATTGAGGAACATTCAAAAGTGTTCACATCCCAGAGGAGAAAGACAAACCTCGAATGCAGCATCAGCCACCACAGACTGCTGACTTCGGGTGATGTCATCATGCTACGGTTTGGACATCTGTCCGCCGGAGCTCATGCTGGAGTTCAGTTCCCAGAGCCTTATGCTCATGGCACTAACAGGTGGAATTGTAATCTAATCATGGTGCTGAGATGTCAGGCCTTAGGGAAGTGATTCGATTACACTAGGTCTCTAGGGTGGATCCCGCTGATTGAAGCCTGTTAGCTTCATGGGGGGGGGGGAGGAGAGAGAGAGAGAGAGAGAGAGAGAGAGAGATGCTTCCTGTCTCTTGCCATGTAATACTCTGTGCAGCCTCAAGCCTCTGCCATCACTACATGAGATCCTTGGAGTTTACCTCTCCAGAACTGTGAGCCCAAAGACACCTCATTTCCTTATAAAGTTAATCTGCTTCTAGGATTTTGTTAGAGTAACCCCAAAATTGGCTCATTCAGTACAGCATTTTCAAGGAACTTTGGCCTCTCCTAGAGGAATCTCTACCCACAGTTCTACCCTTCTCTCTGCCCTCAGGTTCATGGGGCTTCGAGACCCTTCTCTGATGCCCAAGGAGTCTCTGCCTTCCATGCCTTCCAAAGTGAGGCCAATTCTGCAGCTTGGGGCTTGGGCCGTGTGTTTGTTTTAAGATTTATTTTCTTTATCTGAAAGGCAGAATTACAGAGAGAGAGAAGGAAAGATACATAGAGGAAGGTCTTCCTTCTGCTGGTTCACCCCCTAAATGGCCACAACAGCCAGGGCTGGGCCTGGTTGAAGCCAGGAACCAGGAGCTTCCTCCTGGTCTCCCATGTGAGTGCAGGGGCCCAAGCATTTGGGACATCCTTTGCTGCCTTCCAAGGTGCATCAACAGGGAGCTGGATTGGAAGTGGAGCAGCCAGGATTTGAACCAGAGCCATCTGGGATGCCGGCACTGCAGGCTGCAGCTTAAGCCATCATACCACAATGCTGGCCCCTGACCACGTGTTGATGTGCTTCCCTGGGGCCTCTGCTGGTTCTGAGGGCTCTGGGAAGAGCTCAGCTCCTGTGAGAGGAGAGCTAAGAGAGTGGTGTCTCATCTCAAACCAGACTCCCTGCCACAACCAGGGAGGCTGGAATTTACCCACGCATAAGTTCTCCTCAGACCTTACCCTGAACACGAGCCTGGTTCACCCCTCTAGTTAATGGGACCTGTACCTGCTCTGGCTGGGTATAAGCTTCATTTCAAAATACCCTCTCCTCCTCCCAGTGGTTGGAGAATCTCCTTACAGTGACTCCCCTTCTAACGTGGGACATCAGCAAACACCAAACCTGTCTGTCTTGTATCAACTAGCAGCGTCTAAGCCAATCACAACAGCCCAGCGTCAGCCAATCACAGGCTGCCAACTGATCAGATCCTCTTTAAGTGAGAGCAAAGGCTCCTTGCCAGCCACCAAGCTGCAGGTGCGCCTCCCTTCTGCCGCCTGTGCTCGGCTGGGCTGACACGCTGTCCTCTGCTCAGAGAATCTCTCTCACATTTCATTTGCTCAGTTTTTCTTTTCGCAGGGCGAGGAGTCTGCATTTATACCACTTCACTCGGACCTTTCTGTTTGTGTCTGCTGCCTTGCCTGGCTCCCAGGTCCTTCTTTTCTCTATTTTTCTTTTTTCCCCGCTCTTTTCTTTCTTCTCTCTCTCTCTCTCTCTCTCTCTCTCTCCATTATTCATATTCAGTTCACTCTCTCTACCCTTATTTCTAGGTTTCTTGACGGTGCCGCCTGGTCTGCCCTGCCTCCAGAGCTTGGAGCTGCTTGGCCTCAGACTGCTGCCCCAGGCCTGGCCCCGGCTCTGCCTCTGCCTCTGCCCAGGTTCTTCCCTGGTGAGCGCTGGCAGCTCTGCCAGACTCAAGGAGGAGGCTGCAAGCCTTGCACTGTGCAAGTTCCCAGATGTGGGCAAGGGCAGGGAAAGGCAGCAGCGGCCTTGAACTGGGGAAGAGGGGAGGCGTCCTGTTGTCTCATTCAGGATGGAGTCTGGTTATCCCATCCCAAACCCAGAAGAAGGGACTAGAATCCTGGTGCTTGTGAGCTGCAAGACATTTTTGATTTGAGGATAAGGAACTGATCTGCTAATCACCTGATTCAATCACAGCATGTTTTTACTTGTGCTGAAATATCACACTGTACTCCATGAATATGTGTAATTATTATATTTTAATTAAATTTTTTGTTTTAATTTTTAAGGAAATAAAATAACAAAAAAAGAACCCAAAATTTACAGCTGAGGTCGAAGAGTTGAACTTGACCTCTTGGCTCTTTTTTTTTTTTTTTAAAGATTTATTTGGGGGCCAGCGCTGTGGTATAGTGGATTGAGCTGCTGCCTGAAGTGCCAGCATCCCATATGGGCACCGGTTCAAGTCCTGGCTGCTCCACTTCCGATCCCGCTCTCTGCTATGGCCTGGGAAAGCAGTAGAAGGTGGCCCAAGTGCTTGGGCTTCTGCACCCACATGGGAAGACCTGGGGGAAGCTCCTGGCTCCTGGCTCCTGGCTTCAGATCAGCGCAGCTCTGGCTATTGTGGCCAATTAGGGACTGAACCAGTGGATGGAAGACCTCTCTCTCTTTCTGCCTGTCTTTCTCTCGCTGTGTAACTCTTTCAAAAATAAACATAAATAATTTTTTTAAAAAAAGATTTATTTAATTTTCTGAAAGGCAGAGTTACAAAGAGAGAAAGAGAGAGAGGTCTTCCATCTACTACTTTATTCCCCCAAATGGCTTCAATGGCCAGGCCTGGGCCCAGCCAAAGCCAGGAGCTTCATCCAGGTCTCCCACACAGGTTCAGGGGCCCAAACACTTGAGCCATCCTCTGCTACTTTCCCAGGAGATTAGCAGGGAGCTGGATAGGAAGTGAAGCAGCCGAGTCTTGAACCAGCATCCATATGGGATGCCAGCATTGGAGGCAACAGCTTAACTAGCTATATAAAAATGCCAGCCCTGACCTCTTGACACTTTTTTTTAGAAAGGTTTTATTTAGTAAATATAAATTTCATAGGTACAGCTTTTGGATTATAGTGGTTCTTTCCCCTATACTGCCCTCCCATCCCCAAACCATCGCACCTTCTACTCCCTTTCCCTTCCCATTCTTCATTAAGACTCATTTTTAATTATCTTTATATACAGAAGATCAACTTAGTATATACTAAAGTAAATATTTCAACAGATTGCACCCACACAGCCACACAAACTATAAAGTACTGTTTGAAGACTATTTTTACTGTTAATTCTCATGGTACAACATATTAAGGACAGAGATCCCACATGGGGAGCAGGTGCACAGTGACTCCTGATGTTGATTTAACAATTGACACTCTTATTTATGATGTCAGTAATCACTTGAGGCTCTTGTCATGAGCTGCCAAGGCTATGGAAGCCTCTTGAGTTCACCAACTCCGATCTCATTTAGACAAGGCCATAATCAAAGTGGAAGTTCTCTCCTCCCTTCAGAGAAAGGGACCTCCTTCTTTGATGGCCCCTTCTTCCCACCGGGATCTCACTCACAGAGATCTTTCATGTAGGTCATTTTTTGCCACAGTATCTTGGCTTTCCACACCTGAAATGCTCTTATGGGCTTTTCAGCCAGATCCAAATGCCCTAAGGGCTGATTCTAGAGCTCTTGACATTTGATCCACTCTCTCTCTCCAGTGCATCGGCTGCCTGCAATGTTTCATCTCTAGTGAACCAGTCTCTTCATTCCGTACTCTTTAGGTTGGACGAGCAGAGCAAAAACTCCAGGAGGGAGGACACCCTTGCAATCAGTACTCGGGAAGAGGAGGAAGTAGCAGCAAGGCCAAGAGGAGACTGTTCCCACCTGGTGCTGACCCACGACAGCTCTCGCCTCTGTCCCCGTGCCTGAGCACAGCTCCTACAGCAACCTCATGCCTACTAGCCCCGACCTGCAGGCCTGGGAGCCTTGCCCAGGGATTGGCTGCTGGCCCAGCAGGAAGTGGAGGCCTCGTAGCTGAGTGAGAGGATTACTCCAGCATTAAGGGATCTTTGTTAGTGGTGTCTGGTATCTGCTTCTTGGGGGAATTACCAGCGTACCCTTTAGTTTTTACAAAGTTTTTAGTTCCTGATTCCTCATCTGGCATGTGGCCCTTAGAACTTGCATTCATCTGCCGTGTGCTTCCTGATTGCTCAGCAGGACAGCGCCTGTGACCTTCGGATCACTCATTCCTCCTGCGGACCTCGGTCCTCGCTTATGCTCTGACTGCCACCTTCTGTGTCCGGCTCCTCTCCCGGGGTCCCCATTCCTCACAGCTCTCCCTGCCCCACCACGTTCCTGAGACCTGGCTAATCCCCTCCATGGGTTTACACCAGCCTGATCACAAATACTGAGGCCTGGAAGCAAGCTTGTCACTATTTTGGCTACAGATACATGCCTCTATGAAAGTCAGCTTGCCCAATATTTGATGTACGAAATACATACTTTCCAAACAAGGAAATGTTGGAGCTTATTACAAAAAGACTGCAAAGAGGTAAAAGTTATGTGGGGAAGGGATATTAAAAATACTTCCAGTTGGCCGGCACCGCAGCTCACTAGGCTAAATCCTCCACCTGCAGCACTGGCACCCGGGGTTCTTGTCCCGATTGGGGTGCTGGATTCTGCCGTGGTTGCTCCTCTTCCAGTCCAGTTCTCTGCTGTGGCCTTGGAAGGCAGTGGAGGATGGCCCAAGTCCTTGGGCCCTGCACCTGCACGGGAGACCAGGAGAAGCACCTGGCTCCTGGCTTCAGATTGGCGCAGTACGCCGGCTGCAGCAGCCATTTGGGGGGTGAACCAACAGAAGGAAGACCTTTCTCTCTCTCTCTCTCTCTCTCTCTCTCTCTCTCACTGTCTAACTCTGCCTGTCAAAAAAAAAAAAAATGCTTCCAGCAATGCTGGAAGTAAGACTGGGAAGAATAATCCAGGCCCCATGTATTCATCAGTGACAAAGTGTTCTATAGGGCTGGCTCTGTGGCATAGCCGGTAAAGCTGCCACATGCATTGCTGACATCCCATGCGGGCGCCAGTTTGTGTCCTGGCAGCTCCACTTCCAATCCAGCTCTCTGCTAACGGCCTGGGGAAGGCAACAGAAGACCATCCAAGTATTTGGGCTCCTGGCACCCACATAGGAGACCCGGATGAAGCTTCAGATTCCTGGCTTCAGCCTGGCCCAACCCTGGCTGTTGCTGCCATCTGGAGAGTGAACCAATGGAAGGAAGATCTCTCTTTCTCTCTCCCTCTCATTCTCCCTCTCTTCCTCTCTATCTGGAACTGACTTTCAAATAAATAATAATTTTTTTAAAAAAGAGCTCTGTGGACAAATGAATCTGGAAAACACTAGCTATGATAACCCCTTCCATGGGGATTAATAATATAGGTTAGCAAAGTAAGGGCTCTGGGAAATATCCCCTCTTGAACTTCAACTCAACATTCCCCAGGCTACTTTAAACAGATCGCTTCTCTTCTTCCATGCCGCCCAGTCCTGTAGATCCACGACTCTGTGGCTGAACTCCAGGAAATGCGGCCGAAGGCAGTCCAGACTTTGGTTTTCCATCGGAGGAAACACAAGCCTTGAGCGGGCAGAGAGCCCAGCTCGAGGTCGCCCAGCTCACCGCGGGCAGAACCACATCCAGAACCGCACTTCCAGTTCCTACTCCAGCGCTCTTCCCACTAAACCCTGTGGATTCCTTTTTTTTTTTTTTTTAACAAATGAATGCCTCCAGAAATTCCTCAAAACATCAAGCATCCCGTGCTCCTGAAATTAAATTTAAGCGCTGAAAATTATATTCACACGATGCTTCCGGGATGTTCATTCTGCATGAAGAGAGATGAAGACCTGCTTTTAACTTAACTGTCAGGCACGAGCGCACCACCACCTAGATGAGCTGTTGCCAGACTCCTGTAGCAGCGGTGGGGCCCGCTGACCCTTTGCAGCCTCTTTTCGATGTGTTGGTTATTGATAACGCAAATGCGAAGCAGAGACATCAAAACAATGCCTCTTCCAGTAGCATTTTCTTGTTTCTTCTTTCAAATCCATCAGGATAAACGCAAGTTAAAACAGTAAGCTACAGCTTCACACCTATCACCACGCCTTGAAACAGAAACACTGACCTTACAAAGCACTGCTCACGGCCGGCGCCGCGGCTCACTAGGCTAATCCTCCGTCTTGCAGTGCCGGCACACTGGGTTCTAGTCCAAGTTGGGGCGCCGGATTCTGTCCCGGTTGCCCCTCTTCCAGGCCAGCTCTCTGCTGTGGCCAGGGAGTGCAGTGGAGGATGGCCCAGGTGCTTGGGCCCTGCACCCCATGGGAGACCAGGAAAAGCACCTGGCTCCTGGCTCCTGCCACCGGATCAGCGCGGTGTGCCGGCCGCAGCGCGCCAGCCGCGGCGGCCATTGGAGGGTGAACCAACGGCAAAAGAAGACCTTTCTCTCTGTCTCTCTCTCTCTCACTGTCCACTCTGCCTGTCAAAAAAAAAAAAAAAAAAAAAAAAAAAAAAAAAAAAACCAAAAACTGCTCACCACTGCTGAAGGGGAACAAGAGGTGCAGCCGCTTTGGAACAGAGCTCCACAGCTTCTTTCAGAGATAAATATTTACTTATGACGCAGCCAGCCCTCTCCCAGGTGTTGCCCAAGAGAAATGAAAACTTCACCTCCACCGAAAAACCTGTATATAAACATTAGCGCCCCATTCGTGACTGCCACACGTGGGAAACCACCAGCATGTCCACGCAGGGGAGTGTGAAAGCCGGCTTGGAGCCTACAGCAGGACGCACCCCGCTGAGGAATGAGCCGTGGGTACACACAACACCTTCTCAAGGGCATCGCCCCAGGTGAGAACAATGCGTCTCAAAGGTCACGTACTGTGCGATTCCACTTACATAACATTCTGAAACGGACTGGACTGCGGAGATCAAGTTCAGTGCTGTCAGGTGTTAGGACTGGAGGGGAGGAGGTGGGGGTGACTGTCAGGGGCATGCCAAGCAGATCCTGTGGTCACGGAATCTTTCTCTATTGAACCGTTGAAGCTAGGATTCTGTGAATCTTTATGTGTGCTCCAGTGGCAACCATGACAGCAAGGTCAACATCCTGCTTTTGATGTCACACTATTATGTAAGACACAACCGTTGGAGGGAACGGGCTGCAGGGTGCAAGGGACCACTTGCTACTATCTTTGCAACTTTCTGTCACTCTAATTACTTCAAAAAGTAACATTTTATATATATCATAAATGACATGTGGCATAGATGTACATGCACATAATCAAACACACATGCATACACACACATACAAGAGGGTACATCAAAGAGTTTGTGGAAAATGGAATTCAAAGACAAGTCTCCTTTGGTGTAAAAGTTCTTTGAAATCCATGCACGGTTTTGTAATAGTTGCATTTTCGGTAAAGTTTTGAAGACTCCCTTTTATGCATGGGTTTCAGATTGTTTTGGCACCAAAATAAGATTACTTTTTAACTCCATCTTCCACAGACTTTGTGAGGTGCTCTTCATATGACACACACAATAACGTGAATGGATCTCACATATATGATGCAAAGGGAAAGAAGCTAGGCACACAAGCTAATTCTGGATGAGTTCATTCACATGACATTCTGGAAAAGGTGAACCTATGGGGACAGAGACCAGAGCAGTGTTTCCAGGGATTCCAGGGGTGCTGCATGAGGGAGTTTGGGGCACCAGCCTTGTTCTGCTGAGAAGTCTACACATGTGTTACTACTCAAAGAACTGTACACCCAACATAGTGTATTATGTCATACATAAATTTGAAAATAAAAACATTCATTGAGAGACAAAGAGAGCTCCCATCTGCGGGTCTACTCCTCGAATGCCCACAAAAGCCAGGGCTGGGCCAGGCCAAAGGTGGTGATGGGGAACTCAGTCCGGGGCTCCCACATGGGTGGCAGGGACTCAGTTCCATGAGCCACCACCTGCTGCCTCCCAGGTTACGCGCTGGCACGCAGCTGGAGTCAGGAGCCACAGCCAGGTACGGGATCCCGGTACTGCACTGTAGACACAGGCGTCCACTAGGCTAAACACCTGCTTTCTAAAAAGAAACTAAAACAATGGATTGTCACTCATACACAGAACACCTCGCTTTTATTGTGAGAAACTACTATGATTACTTCTGGATAATTACTCGTTTGGCTTTTCACAGCTTAAAACTTTATATAGTGACACCACGTATAGGTGGGAAAATTCTCCAAGATTGTGTGATCTGTAAAGGATTATCTTTACATTTAAACCTCAGATGTTAGCAATACAAATGAGAAGCTTTGATGATGTTTGGTTTATTAACCACCTGGGTAGCTGTCAGGACTGAAATGATTATACCATGGAATTAAAGTCTGAACAAGCGATGGGAAAGGCAGCTTGAAGCCAGAATGCAGGTTTTGGGGGCGGCTTAGAAATTAATTGCGTTACTGGAATTCATTTCTTGTTTCCTTGGAAATGTTTTCCATTAGGTCTCACAGGTGCACAGGCTTCATTTAACAACAGATTCTAGGGACTCATTGGGAGTTTGGGAATGCAATGCTTGTTCTCCACCTCATTCCACTCCCAGGAGTCTCTTTAGCAGGTTTATTGATTCACTCAACATCTACTAAATGTTTTCTCACCTGGGTATACCGGCAAGCATATGAGGTTAGAATCTATATACTCTTGAACCAAAATCAGTGGGGACTGGTGAACCATACTGAGTTTGGCAACTCCTCACTCTCACGTGCATTATGCTCTTTATATTCCTTTTGGCTTGTTTAAACGCTGAGGCTGTGAATACAGTGTTGTTGTTGTTGTTTTCTAAAGCAGCTCATCTTTGGATATTCATTTAATCATTTAATTATCTTTTTTTTTTTTTTTTTTTTTTTTTGGACAGGCAGAGTGGACAGTGAGAGAGAGAGACAGAGAGAAAGGTCTTCCTTTGCCGTTGTTTCACCCTCCTATGGCCGCCCCAGCCGGCGCGCTGCACTGATCCGAAGGCAGTAGCCAGGTGCTTCTCCTGGTCTCCCATGGGGTGCAGGGCCCAAGCACTTGGGCCATCCTCCACTGCACTCCCGGGCCACAGCAGAGAGCTGGCCTGGAAGAGGGGCAACTGGGACAGAATCCGGTGCCCCGACCAGGACTAGAACCTGGTGTGCCGGCGCTGCAAGGCGGAGGATTAGCCTAGTGAGCCGAGGCGCCGGCCTTAATTATCTTTTCATAGTACTTTTCAGTCTCCAGATAAGCAACGTTGCAAGGCAAACTGTGTTCTCGCAGCATGCAACCACGTCACAGCGAAGCTGCGGGTTACAACCAGCGTCTGATCACAAATCAGGACGGATCCCTGTATCTGGCTCGTGCCTTCGCCCAGCTGGGAATGAGCTGCTTTCCGCTTCCGCCTTTTGCTTTTCACAGCTGAGATTTGCTTACAATTTAAAATCTGCGCTTGCTGGCTTGAAGCTCAAAGTCGTTCAAAAGGTGCTGGTTAGAATCCCATGCTATAAAATATTCATTATTTAGTTTTGTTTACCAATTCATCGGCGTACCATGTAGACTTTTTGCTGTGTATTTATATTTAATTTTTGTTATAGTAACACAAGCATGAATTTTGAAGTCAATTACTTCCACAGTGGTTGTCAAGACAGCAGGAGTTCCCTCACTGCCTCCTCTCCAGAGCCACTGTCAAGTCTCAGCTGACGCTTTTGATGATGACTTCAACAACCCAAATAGGATACCCCCATTGCTTCCCTTGATTCCTCATTTTTAGGCATCGCCGATTGACATTCCACTTGGTAAGGTAAGAATCTGGCTCTCTCTTCTCCCTAGCTGCCACGAACCACACGCACTCTTCCTACCCTGCTATCTTTCCGATATGATGATACACTAATTGTTGCTGGACATTTACTTGGTGTGTGTATCACTATGACTACGTAGGACTGTGTAGACGCCACTCTGAACTAAGCCATGAAGGAAGCTATGATGGCCTCCAATGCTGAACAACGCTTTGTTTCCCTGCATAATAATTTTACTATTAGTATTACCTGTATGGTGATACCACGCTGATCACTGATCCAAACACAGACTCGTTCAATCACATAACCTCTCAAGACATTCCGAGCCTCACTCAGCAAACCCATTTGGTCACCTGAAGCCTCTCCCGAGTCTCTGTCATGCTGCATTTGGACTATTTTCTCTCACCAGCTGTGCAGAATGTTCTTCCTGGGATTTCTTTCACCATCTTCCTGTGATGTGGGCAGGGGGCGTGGCTAACAAGGAGGAACTAAGCTCCCCAGCACCTCTCTGTGGCTTCTCCCCATCACTCCCCCAACCCTGCTTCCAGCACCAGAAAACCACAGATTCTGTGGTTTCGTGGCTTGCAACGGGTGCAGGCTAAAAACACCCCAGGTGGCAGGCAGCTGCATCCCTTCATGGCCTTTAGGGAATTCAAAGTTTTATTCTAATAAAATTACCAAGGCTGACACATAGACGCTTCCCTCATGACGCCATGACCCTTCTGAGATGTCCAAAAACAGGCAGGGTACTCAAGTCCCACCCCAAACTCCACCCCCTTTCAATATTCACTTAAGCCCGCCCTCCCAGACACTATGTCCCTGCCCCTCAGTCATAGAAAAGGATGCCCCAAAGCTACGGAGCAGCAGCTTGCACTCCTTCCCAAGTCTATGCTTCCTCCTTTTTTTTTTTTTTTTTTTTTTTGCCAGGCAGAGTTAGACAGTGAGAGAGAGAGAGACAGAGTTATAGACAGTGAGAGAGAGAGAGAGACAGAGATTTTCCTTCTGTTGGTTCACCCCCGAAATGGCCACTATGGCCGGTGTGCTGCACCGATCTGAAGCCAGGAGCCAGGTGCTTCTCCTGGTCTCCCATGCGGGTGCAGGGCCCAAGGACCTGGGCCATCCTCCACTGCACTCCCAGGCCACAGCAGACAGCTGGCCTGGAAGAGGGGCAACCGGGACAGAATCCGGCGCCCTGACCGGGACAAGAACCCCGGGTGCCGGTGCCGCAGGCGGAGGATTAGCCTAGTGAGCTGTGGCACCGGCCTATGCTTTTTCTTTGCATGTAATTAAATCTTGCTTCCTTGCAGATGCTCGCCTACATTGTCCTCAAATGCTGAGGTTGGAGACAAGAATCTGGATGCAGCCACCCACAGCACTTGGGGGTCACTTCCGCATCTCTCTGGTGCTGGATCTCCTATTTGCTGTATCCTACATCTTCTTGCTTAGCAAGTCCCTTACCTTGGTGAAGCACATCCTTCAGTAGCTTCATGATAAAGGCACATGGAAAATGCAGTCTTTAAAATCTCGCCTTTGGAGAGCAGGCATTTTGGGCAGCGGTTAAGTTGATGCTCACGGGGCTGGCGCTGTGGCTCACTAGGCTAATCCTCCGCCTAGCAGTGTCGGCACACCGGGTTCTAGTCCCGGTCGGGGCAACGGATTCTGTCCCGGTTGCCCCTCTTCCAGGCCAGCTCTCTGCTGTGGCCAGGGAGTGCAGTGGAGGATGGCCCAGGTGCTTGGGCCCTGCACCCCATGGGAGACCAGAAGCACCTGGCTCCTGCCATCAGATCAGCACGGTGTGCCAGCTGCAGCACACTGGCCGCGGCGGCCATTGGAGGGTGAACCAACGGCAAAGGAAGACCTTTCTCTCTGTCTCTCTCTCTCTCTCACTGTGCACTCTGCCTGTCAAAAAAAAAAAAAAAAAAATGATGCTCAGAGCACTTGAGTTCTGGCTCTACTTCTGATTCCAGGACTGGTAACACACATGCTGGGAGGCATCAGGTGCTGGCTAAAATATTTGGGACCCTGTCACCTATGTGGGAGTCCCAGGTTGAGTTCTGGGCTCCTGGCTTTGGGCTGAACAGCCTAGCTGTTGCAGGCATTTGGGGAGCGAGCCAGCAGACGGAGGATCTCTGTCTCATCTCTCTGCCTTTTAAGTCAACATAAATAAATATTTAAAGCATCATCCTTCAAAAATGCCTCGATTTCATCCTCAGACTTGATATTTTGATTGCGTATAGAATTCTAAGCTAGGAGTTGTTTCCCTCAAGGTCCTGAGGGCCTTGTCCCGTAGCCTCCAGTATTGGAGCTGAGAAGCCTGATGACATCCTAGTCTGGTCCTTTGTAGCCCTTAATCTTCTAAAAGCCTTTCTTTATTTCAAGGGTTCTGAGGTTTCATAATGGCACGCCTTGAGTTGTATCCATCTGGAAATTTACATCATTCAGTTCTGGAAAGCTGTCCAATTTCTTTTTCTTAAAGATTTATTTATTTACTTGAAAGGCAAAGTTACAGACAGAGAGGTGGGGGGAGATACAGAAAGAGAGAGGTCTTCTATCTGCTGGTTCACTCCCCAGATGGTTGCAATGGCTGGAGCTGGACCAAGCTGAAGCCAGGAGCCAGGAGCTTCATCCCAGTCTCCCACGTGGGTGCAGGGACCCAAGCACTTGGGCCATCCTCTGCTGCTTTCTCAGGTGCATCAGCCAGGAGCTGAATCAGAGGTGGAGCAGCCAGGACTTGAACTAGAGCCCATATGGGATGCCAGTGCCACAGGCAGCAGCTTTACCCACTATGCCACAGTGCCAGCCCCGTGTTGCCCCCTTCTATTTGCAAGTGAGTCAAGAAGCTCTGCTTAATATCACCAACAGGGTTTTTTTTTAAGTTTTTAAAAATTTAATTTTTTTATCTTCTTTTCTTTGAATAGCTCTGTTTTGTTCGTGTTGGTGCACCTTGGTCTAGATCATTCTCATTAAGGTTTTCCCACATCTGGTAATCCTCAATTACCTGCTCCTCAGTGAATGCCAACTGAATATTTGGCTGGGGCTTAGGGTACTCAGGCTGCCCTGTTTCATTACAAAACTTACAAGCAGTGTCTTTGAGACTCTTTTCTTGGGCAGGTTAGATCCCCAGTCTCCTGCGTGTACAGCAATGGGCTGGCTGGGCTGCCAGTGTTCTGGGAGCTGAGGAGGACTGGGGTGGGGGCATGGGTCTCACAATCTCCTATGGGTGTATTTATTTCATCTCCCTGTCTCCAATGCAGTGCCCACTCCCGTCTACCTACTGTCTCCCAATCCAGAGACTCTGTTTTCTCTATAGGAAGAACACTCTTCTAATATTCTGTGAGTGTGGGGAAAGAGCCCCTGTCCTACTGGGCACCCTGGTCTGCTTTTCAAATTGCTTCTTAGAAGCTTGCAACAAATTGTTGAACTCTTAGTATAGAGTTGGTCTTCTGTGTATAAAGTTAATCAAAAATGGATCTTAGTGGAGAAGGGGACTGGGAATGGGAGAGGGAGGAGGAGGGAGGAAGGGAGGCCGGGTATGGTGGGAAGAATCACTATATTCCTAAAGTTGTATTTATGAAATGCATGAAATTTGTATTCCTTAAATTAAAGGTTTCTTTTGGGGAAAAAAAAAGCTTGCAACAAACAACAGCAGCAACAAAGCTTTCAACAAATCCTCACATGGACCTCTCCCTTGGTCCCCACTCCAAGAGGCACTCAATGCTACTAATTCACAGCCATGTCGGCACTCTGTGGCACACAGCAGCTTTCCACGCTGCTCATTGAAGACCCAGCTTCCAGACGCCTGCCACATCCGTATGCACTCACGTTCCAGCCGCCAGGAGTGTGTGTGGTTTTCTCCTCTCCTGTTCCTCCCACACCATTAGAAATCTTTTAGAGGGATTTCAGGAGAGGGGAGATTAGATGCATGCTCACGATAGGAATCATGCTGGAGTCCTAATGGGGGGAGGGGTCTGCATGTTTCTGTTGATAATATGCGGCCCAACGCCACAGGAAGCCCTGCCAGGCCTTCCCAGGAGGTGCTGCCATCGGGGCTGGAGCCGATTCTGGAACACACCTGTGAGGATTCCAGCAGGTAGGACCCGAAAGCTCACGATGGGGAACACGGACGCTGCTTCTCCACACACCTGCCTGGCCTCGCTCGTTCAGGGGGCAGTGAAGGAGTGAGTGTTGCGTCTGTGCACCTGTGTGTTTGTGGGAGCTCGCCCAGTGTATGTGCAAAAGACACCGTTCAGGAGGTGATGAGACAGCTGAGGAAACCTTCGAAACTGTCCATTTCTGGCTCTTGATGTGACAGAGAAGAAATGAAGACCTAAGGTGGGAGGATTGTGGCATGCTGGAGGTTTATTCCCAGGAGAGAGCCAAAGATAATGTCCTTTGCACTAAAAGTATCCACAAATCCAAATCACATAGCAAATTAATGGCAGGTGTACACCTTTGCCTGTCCATTGTACCCTTTCATGCTGCCTGCACTGTGTGGGTGTGACACCCGAGATCCAGGGCTTACAGGCTTGCCCACAGTTAGGCCACTAAAGGTAGTTGCTTAGCAAAAGAAAGAACACAGAAATAACACAATACAGAGCCCTGATGCAGGAAAACTAAAGTTCAGTTTAGGTGGGATGTAAACTGAATCCAATTCAAAACTTTACAAGATGTAAAGGGGACAGCCTTAGTTAACAGTTAAGATGCCTGTGTCCCATGTCAGAGGACCTGGCTTAGACTTCCAGCTTGTTTTCTTCCCTCCTCCTCACCAACAAGTCCATCCTCTAGTATGGAAGTCTAATAAGGGGCTGGTGCTGTGGTGGAGCAGGTAAAGCTGCCGCCTGCAGTTCTGGCATCCCATATGGGCACTGGTTCATGTCCCGGCTACTCCACTTCCAATCCAGCTCCCTGCTCATGGCCTGGAGAAGCAGTGGAACATGGCCCAAATGCTTGGGCCCCTGTACCTGCCTAGGAGACCTGGAAGAAGCTCCTGGCTCCTGGCTTTGGCCTGGCCCAACTCTGGCCATTGCAGCCTGGGGAGAGAACCAGCAGATGGAAGATCTTTGTCTCTCTGTCTCTCTTTCTCTCTTTCTCTCTCTCTAACTCTGCCTTTCAAATAAATAAATAAATAAATCTTTATAAAAATAAAGAATCTAAGAGGATGTCCTTGTGCCTCTATCTGGTCTTGAATTCACGGCAGAGGCTCTGCTATCTGAGTTGAGGGGTAAGGTTGGAGCCATCATGGCTCCCAAGAGCAGAGCCATGCACTCTATAATATCCAGAGTCCTTCTCTGTAAGTTCCAACATATAATCACAACAGGAAACCAGCAGGTTTCCAGCACAAGACCTGTTGCTCAGTGCAAAAGTGCAAAGCCCTGTAGGTTCAGATGAGGAGCCAGGGACACCTCCCCTCTCCAGGTGAAAGGAATGTGAACCTGCACCTCCAACAGAGCAAGTCAGTAGGGAGAAAAGACCACAGGGACTGGGGAGAGCCTTGATGTAGAACAGTCACAGTGCTTGGCTATGCTGCATACTGTACTGAAAGGGGCAAGCTCCCACCGACGTTAAGAGCAGCAAACCCTACTTGAAATGCATCTTGGGAGCTTCCAGCATTTCCCGAGTTGTACAGAGTACCACAGAGCACAACTTGCCCTATGAAAAGTGGAGGAGGAATCCTTGCCAAGTGTTGTGAAGATGTGGGAGCTGGGCAGCCGCTCGGCACCACCCCTCGGCTGTGTGACTCATTCTCATATCTGGGCCTCACAATACTGCCATTCAGATCTGTCAGCCAAGTGACTACATTCATAAAACTTTGGTGTTGTTCTTAAATAGCGAAACACACACATGTCAGAGTCAAGTGTGAGGAGCTTGTCATAATAAAGATTTGTACTAAAAACAATTAAATCTCCCACTTTATAGAGGGTAATCTATTGCTAATCTTGTGTGCTGACACTAGACTCAGAGCATAGGATGAGACACAATACAAATCTGTGAATAAAACTTGAACCCAACAACCATTCCAGCAATTGCACATGCCTCAGGGACTCTGAGGAGGATCGGGGCTGAGGGTTTGACGGTGAGGAAATCGCTGGTGATCTGTAAGCTGATTTAGCAAGGGGTTAAGTCTGAGTGGATTAACCAGGGAGCATAGCTTTTCCAGAGGTTGTAGGTACAGGAGAGAATACAATGAGGATGCCTGTTTAATGGGGTTGGCAGGGTTGAGAAAAGGTTTTGTAGCAGGCAGGAAGTACAGCGGTCAAGTCAAGGAGTGCACACTATTGTGAGCATACAAACTACTGTCATGTGCATCATAACAGGCTTTTTTTTAAAAGGTACTTAGATTCAATCAATATACCATGAACTGTGGGCAGTGTATAATAAGTTTTGGAGTTATACAATATATATTTATATCTCCATATCTCAGTACAACCATATTGAAAATCAAGGTAATAGACATACCCATCACCCCCAAGAATTTTCTCCTACACATTTGTGATCCTTTCTTCTACCCATGTCTTACCACCAGCAACCACTGGTCTCCAATCACTTTATATTAGCTTTCCTAGAACTTCAAATAAATGGATAAATACAATAAATTTACTTTTTTTGGACAACCTCTTTCACTCTACTGTTTTGGGATTCACCTGTGGTGGTACAAGTATCAATAGTTCATTCCCTTTTGTGGCTGAGAAGTACTCCATTGGATGGCTGTATCGCAGTGTGTTTATACATTCACCTTTTGGTGGACATTTCAGTTTCCAGTCTGGGGCTGTAACAAATAAAGTTGTTGTGACTCGTAGTTCTTTCCTGAGATACCCCACTGGTCTGTCAGGTGCATTCTCTTCATTACACTTGGCCAGCATGCCTACTGCTACTCTCTGTCTCACGTCTGAATTCTTTCTTGAATGAAGACAAGGAGCTCTGATCGGCTTCCTCCGCTAACACATTTGGCAAGCCAGACAGGAGAGAGTGAGATCAGTGGTTAAGCCCTGAGCAACCTCATCCTGAGGAATGCTCCATGTCTAGCCTCCTTCTGTCCTTTCTCCTGCCTTGTCTGGTGACACCCAAAGTCTCTCTGCCACTGTTTCCTGGAGACAGGGGCTTGCCCACTATCTGTGACCCTAACCACCTTGGCCTTTCCCTGCTCTGTCTCTCAGCCGAAGTCTCCTTGCCACACTCATGGAGGGGGAGTGTCTTGCAGAGACTGAGGGCAACTTACTCTCTTCCAAACTCTCTACTGAAGCCCTCATGGCCCTCCCTGTCTTGCCTGCCCTGCCCAGGCTGTGTTCACTGCCCTCTCTCTTCCATCTCAAGTGACAGGAGGCGGGGAGAATGTCGCATCTGTTCTGCAGCGGAGGCCCCACGCCTGGGCTCAGGCAGCCGTCCCACCTGAAGGATACCAGGCGCCTCATTTCCCCAACTTCCCTTCCCACCATTTTAAAAAGCACTGGCAAGGACTGGTCTTCAGATGCTTTCTCTTAGACAGCTATTTCTACCACCCACCACCACCACTGCAGGGTAATGTGCTCCAACTCCCTCTTAAGTATTTTTCCCAGGCTAGCAAGAGTGGGCCTCATGGTCCCTCTGACCCAAACGGTTGCTCAATCATGAAAATTTCTCTGTCCACCTATTTCAGATCCTTCTGTTCTATGGTTGGGGCCAACAAAGGCCTTGTTAAACTCATACAGCTATGGATCACACCACCATCTCCACGGTAGCTCCTGACCAGAAAGGATAGAACAGTCTGTGAAATCCTGCTGTACTTTCTAAAATGCCACAAATTGCCAAGTAATTATGACAATGGGACATTTGAAATCTTTTGTCATCCACAGTTGTGATTCTCAGAAAATACCTACAAATTACATTCATGGAGCTGTGTCTTTTAACAAAATGTTGCTGGTTCTATACTTAAACATTTTGTCCTTGAGGTTTGAAAATTTTCCTGGTATTTCTAGGGTTGATAACACTTTGGTAAAGTATAATTGTGTAAAAACCATTTACCTGTTTCCTACATAATTCCCCCCAAATTCAAAACCTAATTTAAAGTAAAATTCTGTATGTTCTTTTAAAAGATGCTTTTCTCGCAATTTAGAGGTATTAGAGGGCTGTTCCAAGAAGTTAATTGAAGGAATCAGGTAGGAAAGAAAGTTGTTGATGAAGCTGTAAGCTTCTTGTGAGGAAGATTAAGAAAAAAATGTTTATGATAGAAGGAGGAACTAAAGGAATAAGTATATTGCAGAAGGTGTGCGGAAGTCGAATGTTGGATGAGATTAGAAAGATTATTTTAAAGTTAGCTCCTGTACTGCAGAAGTCCAGATAACAGGATTACCTGATTTGTTCCATGGTGAATTTAACTGTCACAAGTAATGTGTTCACATGCTGACGTCACATGCTAATGCTTTAAATTAAGGCTTTTCTGTGTTTTTGTAACTGACCTAACAAGAATTTTTTGAGTCTTGTGAAAGGGTCTCTTGTGTTTTTCTGTTGTCATTGAGCCTTGATGGTTTGGGAGAACTGAGTCAAACAGGAGTTGGCATTATCTGCCTATGTATGGTTTGATCCCCAGACCTTTAAAAAGGGATAATCAATATTTTTCTGTAATACTGATTATCAGACTGATAGGATATTGCAGGTTTCGAATCCCTAGGTATGGGGAAGCAGCACAACTCCTAAATCGGGCTCTCAAGGGCAAGCCAGGGCAGGGAACTTTGCTTTGGGAAAGAAAACAAAGCAGCCTCCATCCAGAGAAAAGCTGCTGTGATGAGGACCCCCATGCTAGGGCTGCTAAACCGAGTCCTTCAAAACGAGAGGCAGTGAGACGTGCTGACTGCTGCCCGAGGCAGCATCTATGCCGTGCTCCAAGAATGTTCTCGTCAAACGAGACAGGGACAAAACCACATTCACTGTATCTCGGATGAGGCTAGACAACTCCAGGACTAAGCCCAACAAGGTGGAATTTCTGGCCCAGGCTGTGGAAATCCTGGTTGTTGCCTGTCCTTGGCCCTATAGCTCTCATACTCTTAACTGCTTCTTTTCATACTATGTGTCTTTAACACACGTGTTCACTTTGACTCTAATAGAGTAAAAGCTGTCCAGCCCCAGATGGTTGTGAGACAGGGCTTTCAGCCTGTCCCATCAGATGACATGATCAGCCCTCTGCACCCTGCAGGACAGTCTTTTCCAAGGCCACCCTCAAACATCATAGGACATAGCAAGAGAAGAATACCCATAACCCGCTCTATACCCATATGCCAGCTCAAAGAAATACAAAAGATGGAACTCTGCCCATGTTACCCCTGAAGATTATGGGTTACTTTTCTTGAGGGGGGACTGTTAAGGTAGGTAGGTAGGTAGATATTTAGTCTATGTGTGTGAGAAGGGTTAAAGAAAAATGAGAATTTTTGAGAGAAGCGTAGAAGACTTGGAGCAGACCAGCATTTACACATCAGAAATCTTGCCCTTGTTCACAGCCTAGTTAGGCAGGCTTCAGCCCTCTCCCTGGGGCAGCTTAGGGGAATCCTCCCCATCCTACCTCACTTGGGCTAGTAGGTCCATTATAAAGTTCTGGGAGGGATTTCAGGAATTCCATATCCAGAAAACCCTCCATCCAACAATATCCCACAAAGGGAGGAGGGAGGAAAAACAGAGAGCCCATCCCCACGTCCATGAAGACTCCAGTCTGAATGCAAACAGGGCTCTCGGCTCGTTCCTGAGATGCCTGCCTCCTCCTCAGGTGTATTCTCTTCATTAACCTTGGCTAGCACGTTTACTGCTAAACAGGAGAAAACAGAGTTGCCGAGAGTATCCAAGATTTTCTACGGACATAAAGCTTTCATTTCTTGACAAATGCCTGGATCATAGGGCAGGCATATGTTTAACTTTTTAAGGAATGTGGAACTATTTTCCAAAGTGATTGTAATATTTATATTTCCACCAACAGTGTGTGAAAAGTTCCGGTTTCTCTGCATCCTTGCCATTTCTTTAGAAATACACAGAAGATCAAGGGGTAATAGATAGAGAGTAGTAGGATATACACATATATATGTACACACACTTACAGAGTAGGCTATATATAGTGTATATATATATACTATAGTATATTATAGTATATATTATATATAGGCTATATATAGTAAGCTATATTTAAAAATAGGATATATATAGAGAGAAAGAAGACTACATATATGAGCTATATATAGCACATAATACATGTTTAGTATATATAATAGTATACACCATATATTATATAGTATATATAGGCTATACATATAGTAGAATATATATATATGTATGTATGTGTGTGTGTGTGTGTGGAGAGAAGTAGGCTCTCTTTACTACTACTCTCAAACAGCTCAGAAAAATAGCCATGAAAAGGGAACATTTTAAGATAAATGTAGGAAAATGTTAGACATTAGTAACTAAAGGGCAGGCAAGAGTTCTTTGCACAACCTTTCCATGGGTTTAGAATTATTTCAAAATAAAAAATTGAAAAAGGAAATGGAGGGAGAGGAGGGAGGAAGGGAGGAAGTCTATTTCAGTTGTCAGTTTCCAGAGCTCTTGGTTCAGTTCCATTTCGCCCCAGCTGGCATCAATGTTGAACTACAGACACAAGTCCCGCTAGGATTTCCCCAAGTATTGTTCAGGGTGTAGTGACACAGAGATGAACCCCAGCTGTATCTGTGTCTGATTTGCATGTGGTCTGTCAACAGCTCTACCAGGATTTACATCTGCTCGGAAACACTTGTGAGATCACTTGTAGGCAATTTGTAAGTTAAAGCTTGTTTTGCTACTGTGGGTGTTGCTAGTCTTATTTGCTTCCTTCCCCTCTCGCTGCCCATCTATCCTTACTCTCACAGAATGAAGACAGGAGGGTGGTGGAAAGGGAAGCCACAGGCTCTCGGTGGAGCTCCATAGCAGGGCCCTCCAGGCAGCTGGCCCTGGTTCTGGCCCTAAATTGCCCCCACCTCCCCTTTCATTGTCCCCACCCAGCCAGCTTCCCCAGCCTACTCCCCGCCAAACTTCCTATTCTTCCACCCTGGTTCTCCTCAGTCCTTACAAGGTCAGGTTAAGACTCGATTACTGTCTTACAATTATGCTGTGTTGTGCCTAAAGTGGAGCTTTCTTCATATATTACCTTCCAAGCATGCCTCTTATCCCTGCCTCACTCTGAACTCAGACTCTTAGCTAATGGCCATCTGGAAAGGGACCTGTGAACGCATTTATACTTGAATTATACATTTTTAAAAAGATTTATTTATTTATTTGAAAGTCAGAGTTACACAGAGAGGCAGAGAGAGAGAGAGAGGTCTTCCATCCACTGGTTCATTCCCTAAATGGCTGCAACAGCCAGAGTTGTGCCGATCTGAAGCCAGGAGCTTCTTCTGGGTCTCCCACGTGGGTGCAGGAGCCCAAGGACCTGGGCCATCTTCTACTGCTTTCCCAGGCCATAGCAGAGAGCTGGATCGGAAGTGGAACAGCCGGGACTCAAACTAGCGCTCATATGGGATGCTGGCACTGTAGATGGCGTCTTTACCTGCTACACCACAGCACTGGCCCCAGTTGAACTATACATTTCTAATGCACTATCCCTGCTAAGAATGTTTGCAGTTAACAGATCGCTGAAATGAGTGCCCTTTTCATTTTTGTGATGTTGTACCAGAAATGGAAGGACCTCTGGGCCGGTGCTGTGGAGCAGTCGGTTAGAGCCACAGCCTGCTGTGCCGTCATCCCATATGGGCACCAGTTTGAGTCCTGGCTACTCCACTTCTGATCAGCTCCCTGCTAATAGCCTTGGAAAGTAATGGAAGATGGCCCAAGTGATTGGGCTCCTTCATTCACATGGGAGACCTGGAAGAAGTCTGGCTCCTGGCTTCGACCTGGTCCAGACCCAGCCATTGCAGTCATTTGGGAAGTGAACCAGTGGATGGAAGATCTCTCTCTCTCTCTCTCTGCAACTCCGCCTTTCAAATAAATAAATCTTTTGTTTTTAAGGAAAAACGGAAGGATCTCTGCTGTTAGAGACAGTTTTCACACATTGCTGGGATTCTGGATTAGATTATGACACACATTAAATTATACTACACAGCAGTAAACTATTTTCTCTAGTCAAAGTGTCAGGAGTGAGGAAATGGGCTGTGGAATGGGGAAGAAAGAGAAGTTCCTTCTTTGAAGAGGGGATGGGCCGGCGCCGTGGCTCAATAGGCTAATCCTCTGCCTTGCGGCGCCGGCACACCGGGTTCTAGTCCCCGTCAGGGCGCCAGATTCTGTCCCGGTTGCCCCTCTTCCAGGCCAGCTCTCTGCTATGGCCCGGGAAGGCAGTGGAGGATGGCCCAAGTGCTTGGGCCCTGCACCCGCATGGGAGACCAGGAAAAGCACCTGGCTCCTGGCTCCTGCCATCGGATCAGCGCAGTGCGCTGGCCGCAGCGCGCCGGCCGCGGCGGCCATTGGAGGGTGAACCAACGGCAAAAGGAAGACCTTTCTCTCTGTCTCTCTCTCTCTCACTATCCACTCTGCCTGTCAAAAATTAAAAAAAAAAAAAAAAGAGGGGATGGAGGAGAAGGAGTGGGTGTGAGGCTGGACCCTGCTTAAGGTGACCCCCAAGTGCCGTGCTTCCTCCTCCCACATCCTAAACTCAAAGCAACGAAATCTCTACGGTGAAGCAGGCGATTGTGGCAAGCAGTGGAGAAACGTTTAGCATATAGGCCCTTCCAGTGGCCCTAAGCTAAGACCAGGTGGGTACCTGCCTGGCCTTCCCATAGGGCAGGCTGTTTGAGGGAAGGGCAGATTTAGTGGTCATAATCCCCTTTGGGAAAAGAAGGCCAAGACCTTCAGGACTCTGGGGCAAGCTACACAGTTGCTGCAGGTTGTAGGATTTCCAAGCAGGGCACATGCAACCAACTTCACAGAGCTGCAGTGTAGCAGATGCTCAAGGCCCTGGCCCCATCTTGGGTATGAACTTGATTTTAAACCTCTCTGAACATCAGCCCTTCTGAAAAATGAGAAGTGTGAGAATACATTATCAAGAATATAAGGTACTTAGCAAAGTACACATAGTAAGTGCATGGCAAACATTGGCTGCTAATGTGTTTTATTAGTTCAGCACCATTTGCAAATGAAAATTCAGCTCAAGTGGTCTGCGTGATCTTTGTCCACCCATCGTTTGGATCACCCAAAAGTGATCATCTTTTCATGCTCATTTGCCACCTTCCCAGGGTCTATGGTTTGGATGCGGTTTGTCCCTCCAAGGGTCCACATGTTGTAGGCTTGGTCCTCAGTGTTGTGGTGTGGACATGGTGTGAAGCTTTGAGAGACAGGGCCTGGTGGGAAGACCTTGGGTCATTGGAGGCCCTGGTCTGGGAAGGGATTAAAGTAGCTCTCACTGAGAGGACTACCATAAAAGCCGGGGCCCAGCCCCATCCAGCGTCTCTTTCTGGCTTCCTGTTTGCGATGTGATCCTGGCTTCCACATGTGCTCCCGCATTGCCACCTGCCATGGTGCGACACAGCCAGGAGGCCTCTCCCCGGAGCTGAGCCAGCAGCAGCTCCATGCTCCTGAACCTCCACAAGTGTAAGCTCAACAAACCCCTATTCTTCAGAAGTAGTCTGCCTTCTATGACAGCTCAGTATCATGACAAGAAGCTATTACACCACGAGAAGCCGAGAACTGCTCAAGGGAGTAGCTAGGCCTCCTTGGGTCTGTCTCCTCACGTGTGTGCCTCTGGCTCAGGTACCAATCCCTGGCCGAATCAGCTGTGATTGGAGGGGCAATTTTGTCTCACACCACAGTTGTGACACTGGCCATGACAACTTACCAGGCAAATGTAGGCTCCTTCCTTTAAAAGACTGGTGGAGGAAGAAGCCATGGACAGCACAAACATCGCGACCCTCAAGGGAACTGAGATTCATGAGACAGAAAGACACCACCCTTGACTTTGAGGAGCTACCAGTCTAGCGGGGGAGACAAAACCAACATGTCAATCAGGAAATACTTCTCCTTCTCATGAATTCAGGGCCTACTGAGTGACAGCTTCTGTGCTGTGTTCCAGGACACAAATTTGATCAAGACACAATCCCCAGCCTTAAAGAATCTCCATTCTAGGAGAAGAGACCACAAGAAAGCAAAATGGCTGCAATGCAGAGTGCTTTGTGACACTGTGGAACCCCGTGGCAGCTCAAAGAGGAGCATGAGCCACTGACCTGGGAAAGCAGTAGAAGATGGCCCAAGTCCTTGGGCCCCTGCACCACATGGGAGACCAGAAAGAAGCGCCTGGCTCCGGACTTCGGATTGGCATAGCTCCGGCCGTTGCGGCCATTTGGGGAGTGAATCAACAGAAGGAAGACCTTTCTCTCTGTCTCTCCCTCTCACTGTCTGTAACTCTACCTCTCAAATAAATAAATAAAATCTTTAAAAGAAAATGATGGCACTGTGATGAAGCCCAAGACCCTGTGCTTTTAAGTGATTCTGATGCACACAGGCTATGACCTCACTCAGTGCAGCACTGGTTTAGACCTTCATTCATTCATTCATTCATTCAACCATTCATTCAACAAGCATTTATTGAGCACCTGCTGTACGTCCTAGCATCTGGAGGAGCAAGAAGGGCCTTGACCTCCTAGAGTTTTCGTACTCTGGTGGGAACAAGTATCCTAGTCATGTGAACCAATAAAGAAACAGCACAGGGCTCACAGTAACGACTGTGCAGACAGTGATGCAGAGAATGAGGACAGGTGGGGCTTGAACAGGCAGCAGGGCCTTCCAAGGCAGCTGGGCTCGCCCGGCACTTGCCTACCGCAGACTCCTCCACCTCACCCAGCAGCTTGTTTTGGCTGGGCTACCTGGCTTGGCCTCTCTGGCTTCTAGAAGCTGCGAGGGATACCAGAGACGTGTGGGATGCAGCTGGACACCTACTCCTCAGAAAGCTCACCCTGTAATTGCTCAGCAGGGAGCAGTAATTTCAGAAGATGTGTAATTACCTGCCCTGTGGCGTGCTGCTGATTCTAGGTGTGTGGCTGAAGTCTCCCAGGGGATCATCCTGGGCTAAAGGACCAAGACATCTGGGAGGAGGTCAAGGACATGCTCTAAAGACCCGTTAGTGGGAGCTGGGCACAGGCCCACCTGCAGACCCGGGCCGGCTTTCCGACGACTTCCTGGTTGTTAACGATGGGGACACAGACAAGCAGGTGGGGAGAGGCTTGGTGTCTAGAGTGATCAACAGCAGCTTAACCTTGGAGGACGGCTGACTCTCACCTTGCCACAGCCACATTTATTGTAGAGCCCTGGGCACATCATATAATCTCTCTGAGCTTTAATTCTTCACCCATAAAAGAGGAATCATCATTTATGTCAACCTGTCCCATGGGGAAAGGGGAAGGGGAGGAAGGAGACAATAGCTGGGAACATGGTCGGGATAATAAAGGGTAATAGGAAACAGACTACTATTAAGTGTGATCTTTGTGGTTTCACAGCTTATGATTGGACATCTCTGGATAACTGTGCTGGGAAGTCTTCAGGCTATAAATTCCCTGGGAGCACTCTGTCTTCAAACCCATCTAATTTTATAGGTGCTAAAACCCAGTCTTCATGGCTCTATTCTCTGCTGTTGCTTTTATCATTACTACAGGCTTCAATCCCTGTGTCTCCTTCCGTGGGGCCCCTGACTTACCACTGGAGGTGGCTTAGGCACAGCGTTCAATCAGCCCCCAAGATATCTGCTCTCACCTGAGCTACCTAAAAATGAAAAATGCGGCATGCTTTGAAATCTAGCTCTCACGTTTTGAGCACAAGATCAAATTGTATTTGGGGATTCTGTCTCTCCAGGGGGAGTGCACTGGGCCGGGATGAGTGTGAGGCTGCGTGGCCAGTCTTCCTTGAGTGCCATCATCAGTGAATGAAAAACACTCTCCAAGGTTATTACATTGAGTCAAACGTGCTTAATTCAGTGGCTCTAGTCTCACAAACCTCTGTCTCAAAAGTAAATTACAGTTCTCCTTTTTCAAAAATTCTTAGAAATTTTAGAGGCAGAGAGAAAAATGCTCTCATCCTCTGGTTCACTCTCCAAATGTCTGCATTGGCTGGGGCTGGGAGCTGCTAATTCAGTCTCGGCGTCACTCAGGAGTGTCAAGGACTTAACCACTGGAACCATCACCTGCTGCCTTCCAGGGTGTGCATTAATTGGAAGTTGGAATGGAAAGCAGAGCCAGGACCTGAATCCAGGGACTCCAATATTGGATGCAGGTGTCCCAAAGAGCATCTTAACTGCTAGGTCAAATGCTTACCCCAATAATTCATTCTCTCTCTCTCTCTCTCTCTCTCTCTCTCTCTCTCCTTTTTTTAAAGTGTATTTACTTTTATTTGAAAAGCAGAGAGACAGAGAGATACAGATAGAGACCTTCCATGTGCTGGTTGACTCCCCAAGTGTTTGCAACAGGCCAGATGGAAGCCAGGAGCCAAGAACTCTATCCGGGTCACCCACATGGGTGGCAGGGACACAACTGCTTGAGTGACCATCTTTTGCCTCCCAGAGTCCACAGTAGCAAAAACTGGATTGGAAGCAGAGGTGGAACTCAAACTCAGGCACTCTGCCAGATATATAGGATGTGTGTGTCCCAAGCAGCTACTTAACCCATGGTACCACAATGGCCTCTACCAATAATTTTCTTGTAAGATCAATATTATGGTGTCACAAACACACCAGGCTGCTTGTTGGGGTTTCTAAGAATTCCTAAGGGTGTTGTGCACCAAACCCTGGCACATCTCAGTCTGCTTTCACTTTCTTCTGTCTACTTCCTATGAAGGAGACTCTGATCTCTACACCTTTGTGACAAATCGATCGCACAGGGCCCCACATCCTTGGCTCACGACCACCATTGGCTTCCACACTCAGCCTCATGGAAGAGACATTCTCGCTCATGTCCCACAGCTCAAATGACATGGTGACTGATAGTACACCAGGCATTGCTAAGACTTGGGGCTAGCTAAAAGATCTCACGGAAGTAACAGCTGTCTGTCAAAGAGGGCTTAGCTGTCCTCACAGACACCGTGCTGCCCTCAGCAGGCTGCCTCCCATGGGTGCAGAGCCCCACACTACCACCCTGTGCTCCACCAGTGAGAACCACCAGGCAGCTCCAGACCTTGGAACGAAGGCCAGCTAAGTCCCAGATAGAAAACTCCTGTGTTTCCTGGCTCAGTCCCCTCTCCTCCTACTCCGGGACTGAACTCCTTTCCATGACTAATGGTGAAAGCATGCATTTGTTCACAGGAAATCCTCCACCCCTATCTACAGGGACTGGCCACCACCAGCCAGTACCAGTCATGGGGTCATGGACAATGCATTTCATAAAATGCAGCCCAGTCAGGCTGGGGACCACCAAGACTCAGTCCAAGAGGACAAGTACTGTATGATCCCTTTCTCAGAACTGTCAGAGCCACGAGACAGGAAGCAGAATGCGGGAGTGGAGGATGGGGAGTAAGTGTTTAATGAGAGAATATTTCAGTGGTGAGGATGCAGACACCCTGGAGAGAGATCATGGTCATGGGTATACAGCATGTGGATGTACTCAATGCCATAGAACCATACGCTTAAGGGAGGCAACTATGGTTAACTTCTTAGAATTGTGAAAATGTGACATCTTATGAAAGATGTGACATCTGTTCCTTTATATTAATACATTTTTTAAAAACAGATAAAAGGATGGCTTACGTCGCATGTATTTCATCACAATCAAAAAACAAAAACAGTCCAGGTTGCACAATGCCATCTCTGGGCTGGTGCTTGTCACCATCTCGCTGCAGGGTGAGGTGAGAAAGAAACCAGATCCTCGGGCAGAGGCCAGCCGTGGCAGCCAATGCCCTGTGGGCGAGCTCCGGCTAAGGACACACAAACGCTTCCCAAGAGCCACATCATTTGCTCCTCAGGCCAAATCTGCACTTGGGAAAGAAAAGCAAAATGTTTCCTCCAAGTGCAGGGGTGCAGCTCAGCTGGTACTGACGGCTGCCCGCAGGCGAGCCAGGGTCTTTCTAAAAACAATGGGCATGAGCTACCTTCACACACTCGTCACCCAAAGACCCTGCCCAGTAGATTTCCTTAAACAAAAAGTTTTCCGAGGGTATGTAGAGCACCCACTACCAGGGCAGAAACGGCTAAGGACTTTACATAGCATTGTTCAGGCTGCAAAGTGGAAACCACCCAGGTGCCCTGAACAGCTTTGTGTGCAGGCACAGAAGTGGGTGCACCACGAAAATCGGCTTGAATTTCAAAGATGAACTTGACGTCAAAGAAACGGCAGCCTTCCTTCTGGTTACACCCCACCCCCCCTCTTTGGGGTGCTTTATTCTCTCACTTTCAGCCTCCAAGAGTATTTTAGTGGAAAGGTTTGGGAGTCTGATCCAGCGTCCACTTCTGCTGGCATTTCCTGCCTTAGCAGAGGCTCAGACTGAATTCCTCCCGGCTAGGGGTCCTGCTCAGAAACCCGACATGCACGCTGTTGGCCAGCTTCGTATTCTCTGCTTGCAAGGACTTTGCTTACCATGGATCAGAAGGGACATCAAATAAGGGGAGGAAAAGGAAGGATATTGTGTGCTGCCATGAAGTCACAGAGAGAGAATGCTCCAGGAAAGTTGTTAAGCCGGGGACACGCCCCACCCTGGGACAGCCTGCCTGGCACAGCCCTGCTTGGCCTGTGGGTGCCAGGTTCCCCGTCAAAGCTCAGCAGGCCTGCTGGGTCTCTGCATTCAACTCGCTCTACTGAGACAAGGGGAGTTCCAGCAAGTGTGGAAGGATTACCATGAGACAGTCATCAGCAGGTATGGGGTCACTGTCAGGATAGGATTCTCTGGAGCAAGGTGCTACCTGGGAAGCAGCAGTTACATTTCAAGTAATTGGGCCCCTACCACCCACATGAGGCTTGGATTGAGTTCACGGCTCCTGGCTTTGACTGGGCCTAGTCCTAGTCGTGGTGCACGTTTTGGGAGTGAACCGAAGGATAGGAGTGCTCTCGCTCTCGCTCACTCACTCTCATCAACAATTGTTTTGCCTCTGCAACTTTCAGAGAAGTTAATTTGGAAGGAAGTTATTATTATTTCTGTGAGTCTTTCTGGCTACCCAGCATCTGCACATCTCCATTTCGGGATAGCCCACCTCGTGGAGGCAGAGCTTGCCCGGCACAGTGGAGGATGCACGTGTCAGAGACTTGCCTTCCCAGACTCCTTTGCAGCGCAAACCCCGGCCCAGAGGTTTTGAGGTGTGACCTTGGCAGGTGTTCTTAGTGACACAGTCTCCAAACCTGCTTCTCCGGCTCTTCTGGAGGCACTGTCAATTCTCCAATGTCCTTTTGTCAACAGATAAAATTATGACAACTTAGCTTACAGATCTTAATTGGCTTTATTTCCAATTACAGAAAAAGACAACACCTCATTCCATAAAATAGAAAAAGTGTTCCAATGAACTTGGGGTTACAGGCACAGAAAGGCTGAAAGAAGCAGAAGCAAAGAATGGGCATTTCAAAGTTGCTTTCCTTGTAGGGCAGGGGCAGGCCGATAGACGCTAGAAAAATTACTGATAGTAACATTTGGTTACTTTGTTTTGCATAAGGAGTAAGACAGAGGGAACTTCATTTTGGGGCCAATTGAAACACTTTAAGATTTTTATTTATTTATTTTCCTTTTATTTGAAAGTCAGAGAGACACACAGGGACACACACACACACACACACACAGAGGCGGACAGTTCTTCTGCCCACTGGTTCACGCCCCAGTTGCCCACAATAGCTGGGGCTGAGCCAGGCAGAAGCCAGGAGCTCGAGCCGAGTCTCCCAAGTGGGTGGCAGGAACGCAGCCACCTGAGCCTTCACCTGCTGCCTCCCTGTGCCTGTTCCCAGAAAGCTGTGGGGCTCAAACGCACACAGTCCACAGGACGAGACACCTGGCATCCCAAATGGCTGAACACCTATGCTGCCCTGGACAACGCGCCTGTTCTCTCCTGATCTCCTGGGAGGTCCGGTGACAACCTAGTTTCGGGACGTGAGGCGTTAGCACAGGCGACTTCCATTTGACTTTTAGTCTGCTCTGTTGGGGCTCAGTGCAGGAGCTTAGTCCCAGATCGCAGGCTCATGGGATGTTTATTTGACATTTTTAAATATGGCCCTTTTCTGTTCAAACAAAACAAAGTCAGAGACTATTGCTTAAAACTAAATTGTCCAGTTGGTAATGGGGTGCAGCTACCTGGGATGCCGGCATCCTACATGCATGCTGGTTTGAGACTTGGCTGCTCCACTTCTGATCCAGCTCCCTGCTAACTAACGCACATGAGAAAGCAGTAGAGGATGGCCCAAGTGCTTGGGCCCCTGCCACCCACGTGAGAGATCTGGATGAAGCTCCTGGCTCCTGGCTCCTGGCTTCAGATGGTCCAGCTCCAGCTGTTGTGGCCATTTGGGGAGTGAATCAGTGGATGGAAGTTCTCTCTCTGTCTCTCTCTGTAAACTCTGCCTTTCAAATTAATTAATTAATTAAAAACAACCTAAAATTCTCAAGTGTGATATTTTACTAGAACTGTTTACAAGAGAATCTTTATTTTATTTTAGATTAAAACCTTGATGTCGCAATGAAACCTTGAATAGACTAGGGTAATAATTTTGTTAAGGTTTATTTATTTTATTATTTGAAAGGAAGAGTGACAGAGAGAGAAAGAGGGGGAGAAATATACATATAGTTCTTCCACCCATTGGTTCACTCCACACATGGCCGCAATGCCTGGGACTGGGCCAGGCCAAAGCCAGGAGCCTGGAACTCCATCCAGGTCTCCCTTGTGGATGCAGGGTTCCAAGCACTTGGGCCATCCTCCACTGCCCTCCCAGGTGCACTAACGGGGAGCTGGATTGGAAGGGAAGCAGCTGGGACTTGAACGGGTGCTCATATGGGATGCTAGCAGCTTAGGCAGCAGCTTAACCCACTGTACCATTTGCTGGTGCCAAGGGCTGGGATAATTTTGAAGTTATATTCAATTCACTGAAAGTATAAGCAGTCATGGCCACAACCATGGAAGCACAGTCTTGAAGGAAGAGAAGGGAGGCAGAGGGAGGGATGGGATAAGAATTAGTCATGCACAAAACATTTCCCTGTGCCTGCAAGAAGGAGGGTGCCACACCCACTGAGGATGCTGGAAAGTCAGGGAGTACCAGACACGAGGAAGAGTCCATGGCCAAGTCCAGACCGCAGCACGTGGTTTCCCGTTTCTCTTTCTGCCCCTCATCCACTCTCCCTCTTCATTCACCACAGTCTATTGCCCAGCAGATCAACAGAGCAGGGGGCCCTGTGGACCCCTGGAGGGACTCATAGAATCAGGGCAGAGAGCAGGTGTGTGGCTTGCAGATTCTGACGCCTTGGTCCCAGACAGGTCCCCCAGCTGTGCGTTTGTGGAACCTTTGATTGCGCAGCGCCTTTGATCACTTCAGCTCAGGGTCCTCACTAATAAAGCAGGGAGAGGGCATGACTTTAATCACTGCTTCTAAATCCTGGTGCAAGAGCTGGTGCTGGGCTGCAGAGAGGTTTTCATTATTCATAGGTTAGCACAGAAAGAACAAAACAGCAACGATGTAATGAGCTCCCCGAAAGCTAATTAATTTCTATTAAAACACCGCTAAGTTCTATTTTGTTATAGTTCGCTTTAGACGTGAATTGTATCACGGCTGTGGTGGTGGATAAGAGTTTTGAAGACTTTATTTGAGTAGATAAAAAGTCAGCAACTCCATAGAAGTCTCCCAGAACCTTTTTGGAGGAAATTTTATTAGTCTGTGAAACGCAAAACTGTTAACTAGCAGATGAACTAACCTCCAACTTCCCTTCTGCTCTAAACTTCTCTGTGTCTGTGGATTTACATCCGTAGAAATACCTGCAGAGTATCTCAAATGTTGAAAGATTTAGATTGAACCTTAAAAACTGGGTGTAACCCTTGGGCAGTGATAAATGCTTGCAGTGTTGGTGGAATGCAGTGGACATCCTGTGCTTCTCTCTGCTCTAAACGCACTCTGAAATAATGGGCACCTGCCTGCCTCCCTGTAGCCGGTGGTGAAGTTACCTCTGGCTGCAGCTGGCTTGTGCCGTCTCTCTGAAACCCTTGCATGGAGGACTGTATTCTAACCCTTCTCGAGACAGCTGTCAGCACTGCTCTAGCTCTTCCTCCCGCTCCCTGTGGGCACCTCGTAGGAACAGAGCAGGGGCCTGTGTTCGGCATGTGGCACCTGGTCCTGGTTCAGAAATTGCTGGAGACTGACCTCAATGGGCAGGGCCCCAGGGAGGAGTACGGGCCCGGAGAGCCATGGGGTATTTCAAAGTTGCATCAGTCTGGGAGTTGTTTTCCGCTCCCTGGAGGAGGAGGATCTGTGTTATCTGCCGGGGCCAGAGAAAGGACGGATGTCTTCCCTGATGCTGACATGGCAAACGAGAATTGCACTTACAATGTGGAGCTTATAAAAATTCACTCATTAAAAATAAAATGTCCTATTGTTTAGTTTCCTGTCTTTTCAAAGTATAAGTAAGAACATTCAAATTTCTCCAGGCCTACACGAGGGTCTTTGTTTCATAGAACCATGTCTCCATCCAGGAGAGGATGTAATTCCATAGATGAATTCCAACTGCATTCAAAATAGCAGGCAACCTGGGATCAGGTCTGTTTCTGTTCTACCACCCGTGCCGCACACAGTGGGCAGGCAGCACTGTTCACTGGCTGAATAAGCAAGATGAAGCACCAGGGTACCTGTCTCTGCTGGGAGGCAAATTGTCAGGAAATGCTAGTTTGCTCTCAAAACTCAATTTTCTGCTACTCCATGCCTTTGCATGCAATGGTTTCAAGAATATACCCAAACCTCACCAAAGTGTTGATACTCATTATATGATGGATGCATTCTATGGCACGGTGGCCACAGTTAACAATACTGTGTTGTGTGCTTGAAATTTAATACATGTAGATCTTAAATGTTCTCACTATAAAAGCAAGAATGATGGGGCCAGCGCTATGGCGTAGCGGGTAAAACCACTGCCTGCAGTGCTGGCGTCCCATATGGGTGCCTGTTCAAGTCCCAGCTGCTCCACTTCTGATCCAGCTCTCTGCTATGGCCTGGGAAAGCAGTAGAAGATGGCCCAAGTCCTTGGGCCCCTGCATCCATGTGGGAAGACCCAGAAGAAGCTCCTGGCTCCTGGCTTCAGATTAGCACATCTCTGGTCATTGAGGCCAATTCGAGAATGAACCAGCAGATGAAGACCTCTGTGTGTGTGTGTGTGTGTGTGTGTGAGTGTGTGTGTGTGTAACCCTGACTTTCAAGTAGATAAAATAAATCTTAAAAAAAAAGAATGAAAGGGAAGAAAGACATGGAAGAAGAGGGGGTGGGAGAGACAGAGGGAGATGTGACAAAATTCAGAATGGTGGTTTAGGGCTGTGGGGAATCAATGGAGAGGAGCAGGGCTATGCGGGGTGCAGAAGAGAACCTCTCATATTTTCTTTCTTACACATCTGAATCCATTCGTCAAAAATGAGAAGCTTCAATTCATCTGTGTATTGTGAAGTGTTGCTTATATTACTCTATAATTTCCTGTATTTTTGAAATATTGCATTTGATCATAAAAAGGAAAGAATGAAAAAAGATGACTATCAATACAGTTTGGAATCTAACTTATCAGGAGAAATCAGCTGATAACATATTTTAGCTTTTCCTGGAATCCTTTTACCAGCAAACCACATCAATTGGTTTCAGCAAAAGGAGATGAGATGTCTGGGCTGGGCTTTCTTTCTCTCCTTTAATGATAGACCTTGCCAGAAGCCAAGGCTGCACGGACCCACCCAGGTTGGCTTCTTTTAGAAGCACAGGCTGGAGGAGGAGCCTCCTTGGAAGCAAGGAGTGGCTCTCCTCCAAGGGCAGGGCAGGTCCTGGGAACAGGGGGAAAGGTTATTACCGGTCAGGGAGAAGGCAACTGCCAAACAGGTCACGCCCTGGCTTGGTCCCGGCAGGTGCGGGGCAGGTACGGACTGAAGGCGAGCACTCTAGAGCAGAGAAACCCTGAGCCCCAGCTCATGGGGATCCCATGACCCACCACGCTAAGTAACCAGCTCTCCCTCCAGGCTGCTGCGAGGGCCCCCATCCAGAATCCGCGGTAGTGAAGAGGCTTTGGACAACTACTCAGCTGCTCCTATGGCTTCTGTATGTCTGTGACCGAGTTGGGGTGGAGCCAGGCTCATCCCCCGACCCCAGGCTCATCCCCCGACCCCAGGCTCATCCCCCCACCCCAGGCTCATCCCCCCACCCCAGGCTCATCCCCCGACCCCAGGCTCATCCCCCCACCCCAGGCTCCAGACCTTTGAAGGCACTAGGGTCAGCACAGTGAGAGGACACGGCTTATGGGACACGGAGGAATTCTCCTGGTCCCCACTCTGTCTCTCCCCCTGAAGGATGGGAGTTTGATTCAGTTTGCTGCTTGTTGTCTTGAGGCAGAGATAACAGATACTGGGTCCCTTCATCACCACCCCTTTGTCTAAAATGGTGGATGCTTTCAATACTGTGCCTCCAGCCTAACACCCACCCACAACCACTCACACCCCTCCACCTGCAAAGAAAACCACCCAGCCTTGTTTTAATCCTAGTTAAAATCAACCTGATGTCCTTGCAGCTGAACTCCAGTCACAGTTGATTGGACGAGGACACACTCCCTCCCCATAAGAAATGCAGGCACCCATCTGGCTCAAGCTGGGCTAAGGATTCTGCGCATAAACAGCAGCAGAGTCCCTAACTGCACCTGTCTGATGTAGAAAACTCAGAGCCCTTCTTGTAATGCGACATCTCCACCCCCAAGTGAACAAGGAACACATGGAGCATACATGATGCTGCACCTGCGCTCTCTGCATAGCCCTTCCTGGAACTTCCCCGAAACTAAAGGACAGCCTGTGACTTTCCTAGAAGCACACTCTGGAATACTTGTAATTTTCTAGATTTTGGGTCATGATTTCACCTCACCCCTGGCTTGAGCAACCTATTTTCCTTTCTGCTTAGAGCTCAAGCCATGGTCTTGTTTCCGTGGGCATTCACAGTGGACAAGAACCCTCTGGTATCCTGACCTATTATAATCTCCCAGTTGCTTCAGCATCAGGTTAAAAAAAGTTGCATTCACCACCTCTCTCCTGACAGCCTGTCCCCTCTGAGTCTATATTTCTGGCATGGATGCTGACACTCCCTCAGTTGCCCAGGCCCAATGCCACCTGCCTCTTGCTTGTCCCCACATGTAGTGGGTGACGCAGCTCACACTGTCCGCCTCTGCACAACCTCTCCATCATCCTCTGCTTTTCGTGGCTGAGCCAGGCCTTCGTGACCCAATGGCTGCATGGATCATAATATTTCTTAAGTACTCCCTCAACCTCAGGCTTCTCCGCTCCTTAGTCCAGTGGGAACACAGACTGGGCGCTTGCTAAAACACACGTGCCGGGCCTCGCCAGAAAACTGAAGCAGAGTCTCTGCAGTGCAACTGGTGAACTGACTTCCAACTTTTTTTAAAAGATTTATTTATTTAGAAGTCAGAGTTACAGAGAGAGAGAGTACGCGCGAGAGCGAGCGTCCATCTGCTGGTTCACTCTCCAGATGGTGCAATAGCCAGGCCTGGGCCAGGCCAAAGGCAGGAGCCAGGAGCCAGGTGCTTCATCCAGATCTCCCACATGGGTGCAGGGGCCCAAGCACTTGGGCCAACTTCCACTGCTTTCCCAGGCACATTATTAGGGAGCTGGATCGGAAGTGGAGCAGCCAGGATTCGAACCGGAGCCCATATGGGATGCTGACACAGCAGATGATGGATTCAGCCGCTGTGCCATAGCACTGACCCCATGATTTCTAATGTAAATCCCGATGCTGAACCACATTCTGAATTTGTCATGTGAGCTCCGCACCTGGATGTCATGGTGATCACATAGATTTTGGAACCACACTCCTTCAGTTCAGATCCCAGGCTGATTTTTCACTTACTGGTTATGTAATGTTTAACAAATTATGTAACCGCTCACTGCCCCATGTGTCAAATAGGAGTTGATGTGAGGATTAAATAGAGTAGTAAACATGACCTGCCTAGACCAGCATGTGTGACTGTTTAAGATGCTCCTACAGGAGCCAGCACTGTGGTATAGTAGCTTGAGCCTCTGCCTGTGGCACCAGTGTCCTATATGGGCACAGGTTCGAGTCCCAGTTGCTCCTCTTCTGATCCAGCTCTCTGTTAATGCCTGGGAAGGCAGTAGAAGATGGCCCAAGTGCTTGGGCCCCTGCACCTACAATGGGAGACCTGGAAGAAGCTCCTTTCTCCTGGCTTGGCTTGGCCCAGCCCTGGCCATTGTCATTTGGGAGTGAACCAGCAGATGGAAGATCTCTCTGTATTTCTTCCTGACTCTAACTCTGCCTTTCAAATAAATAAATTAAACAGAAAAAGAAATTCCTGCTCAGCACGTCAGCCATGTGTGGACTTTGCAGTCCCAAACATCCCTTTCATCAAGTTGCTTTCCTTCCTCAAAAGCATCCAGTGCTTACTTTCAAAGAGTATGGGAGGCGGGGAAAAATAGTTTTACCATGAGGAAACATGGAAAACAGCCCCTCAGCCAGGTGACCAAGGATAACATCAAAAGTGATAAAGAATATCAAAAGATTATACCCCTAAATGGTGAGAGTACTACCTTTGGTTCCTGCAGTCTTTCTCCAAAAACCCATAACTCCACAACTCGAGAATCATATCAGATGAATCCAAATTAAGAGATATTGTGCAAAATATCTGCCTAGTACTCCCCTAGAACTGCCTGGGCCCCACGCCCTCTGGCTTCTCCCTTCTTCAGTCCTGTGGGAACACAGGGCACTTTCCAGCACACAGATGCCTGGCCCCAGCCACAGACAAACTGAAGTGGAACCTCTGTAGGTGGCCATCAAAATCAAGGCAAGTCGGAGAAACTGCACAGCCAGAAGAGCCTAACGGGGCAGCCAAATGTAAATGCAGGATAGGAAATGGCCATGGGGCAAAAATTATGGAAATCTGAACACAGTATGGATATTAGTTAATGGTACTAGTTCAATCCTGGCTGATTAATTATGACAAATCTGCCATACAAATATGACATAGTAATAACAACAAGGAAAACTAGAATAGATGGAAAGTCTCTTTGCCACTTTGAATGGGTGTTATTTTGGATGAGTTTTCTTCATGGGATCCTGAAAGAGAAAAAGGACACTGAGGGTGCCTGGCGCCACAGCGTAATGCGCAAAGCGACTGCCTGCAGTGCCGGCGTCCCATATGGGTGCTGGTTCAAGTATGGGCTGCTTCATTTCCAATCCAGCTCCCAGCTAATGTGCCCAGGGAAAGCAGAGGAACATGGCCCAAGTGGTTAGGCCCCTGCACCCACGTGGGAGACCCAGAAGAAGCTCCTGGCTTCAGCCTGGCCCAGCCCTAGCTGTTGTGGCCATCTGGGTGGTGAACTAGCAGATGGAAGATATCTCTCTCTGTTTTTCCCTCTCTCTATGTAACTCCAACTTTCAAATTGTGGGGAGCAGCCCGGACTGGACTGAGTTACTGGAATTAAGACTTATTCTATGCATCTGCTCTCCCACAATATGGCGCTGGGAGAAAAGTAAACAGCTTCCGCACAGCTGCCTCCAGTTCAACCAATAAACTGTAGGACTTGCTCCTGATTGGAGAGCAGCGTACTCGGCGTGTGGGCAGCCGAGTTGGGATTGGCGGAGGAGGACTATAAAGGAGGAGAGAGACGGCATGCACGAGGAACATCTAAGGGGAACATCTAGCTGAAGGAACACCTGTGCAGCCCCCGAGAAGAGCTGGCCGGCGGTGTGCCGCTCCCCTGCGGAAGTGGGGAATGTGGCCAGGGGGAACTGCCCTTCCACGGAGGTGGAAGGGATAGTAGCCAACCCGGGAAGAACCAGCAGCAAACCCGGGGAGGGCCGAGCAGACGAAAGAACAGCGCAGGGTCCTGTGTCGTTCCTCCACGAAGAGGGGGAGCGACACAAATGAATAAATAAAATAAATCTTACAAAAAAAGACATTGGGAAAAACTAATGAAGTCTGAATAAAGTACAGGTTTTCCCCAAATTAGGAGAGCTTTATTTTTTTTAATTGGAAAATGCCCTTCATTTTCTTTTCTGTTCTTTTCTCTTTTTTTTTGATTTATTTATTTTTTGAGAGGCAGAGTTACAGTCAGAGAGAGGGAGAGACCAGGAGAGAGGTCTTCCATTCACTGGTTCACTCCCCAAATGGCCTCAATGGCTGGGGCTGGGCCGATCTGAAGCCAGGAGCTTCTTCCGGTCCCCCCACGTGGGTGCAGGGGCCGAAGCACTTGGGCCATCTTCCACTGCTTTCCCAGGCCAAGGCAGAGAGCTGGATCAGAAGTAAGAACAGCCAGGACTTGAACCAGTGCCTCTATGGGATGCCAGTGCCACATGTGGCGGCTTAACCTATTACACCACAGCACCAGTACAACCAGGAGAGTTTAAATTGGGATTTGTTTGACTTCATGGTGTTGCAAGAAGACATTGATCCAACAGGAACTGTACTTCAGAGTTTGAACTTAGTATTTCTTTCAGGCTAGTACTCTGCAGCACAGCCCCCAGGGGTCCCCTTGTGACATGGGAAACAGCCAATGCGCTACAGCGAGCTGTGTTCCTGAGCGGGGATGTTGGTGGGCGGTTGAGTGTCTAAAATGAATTTTCGACTTACAATATTTTCAGCTTACGATGGGTTTTTCAGGGCACTGTAAGTCAATGCCTCTGTATAGAACTTCAGCTAACAAAATGTAGAAATACTAGCTCATCAGTTAGGACAGAGGTACCCTATAGTGCAAGATCTCAACATCAGGGACACCAGGGGAGGCCTCGTGGGGACTCTGTATTGACTCAAAACTTTTTTGGTAAATCTAAAACCATTCTAAAATGAGAGTTTATTTAAATCAAGAAGGAACAGTCTAAGGATTCCCACGCTGACAGCGCCAGCTCACAGGTCTGGCCTGCAGCCCCACCTCCCTCTCCTCTCCATAGAGGCCCTCCATTCTGCCTGGGGGTGGGGTCGGGGGGCTCTGCCAAGGCCTTGCAACCTCCACTTCAGCATGCGCTCTGCTCTGAGCCCCCGCCACGCCGGGCTCTGTCACTGCCCATCTCCCTGCAAATGCAAGATCCCGCTAGGATGGGAAGGCCCAGGCTACAGAGGCTCTTCCTCCATACCTCCAGCCCTGGCAATTCCCTCCCCTGGGTTCTTAGACTGCTCCCATCCCCCACCTCTCTCCTGCATCTGCATGTCTGCAGATGTGGTTCAATTAATCTCTCCTTGCAAGGGCTGGTCTGCTGCCCTCCTCCACGTGGCCACAGCACCCAACACGTCTCACCACCCTCCAGACCGCTCTCCTCCACCTAAGAGAGGCTCAGAAGATGCTGGGCTTTGAAACTTTGTCACTGTGGTAGAATATATGTAACGTGAGGCTTCCTATTTTATCTGTTTTAGGTTAAAATATCCTTATATGGTTGTCCGACCACCTTCACCATCCACTTTCTCATCTTCCCCAGCTGAAGTCCAGGCTCATTAAGCATTAACTACCTACCGCTCCCCTCTCCTTCTGGATCCTGGCAACCACCTTCTGTCTTTATGAGTTAGACTATTCCAGGAACCTCATGTTAGTGGAATTATACAATATTTGTCCTTTTGTGACTGGCTTCTTCCATTAGCATGAAGTTTTAATATTTCTTCATTTGGTAACGTGTTCAACTTTCCTTCTTTTTAAAGACTAACACTCCATTACATGTACATACATCGAATGTTTGTCTTTTTAATTTCCAAGTAGGACTGATAATTATCACAGGCAGATTGCAGGGAGGCCATGGGAGGAAAGACAGCAAACCACGTCCTTGAGTTCACCAACCCCTCCCTGCCACAAGGACAATATCAACCTTGAACCCTCTCTCCTGCCTCGGTGCAGTACTAGGCACACGGGCATCTGTCGGTTCTATTTCCAGCCGTAAACCACACCAATAGTGATAATCAGGTCAGAGATCTCTGGGTTATGCCTTAGAAGGAATCTACTTCCTGTCCAACCTCTGAGAGAACTAGAAGCTTGCTTTTTGCCCCAAAGAAGAGAAGACCAAGGAAATCAAGCATCTGTGCAGGAACATAATAACAATTGAATGGCGTCCTCTTCCCATCTGGACCCAAACCATATCAATTTCCAACTCACCAGCTGAGATCTAACCATTAATTTGTGCCATCCCCTTGGAACTCCTTGCTTGCTAGCAACAGCACTGCTGACGTCATGTGTTAGCAGAAGAGAACATGTAACTGTATTAGAGGAAGCAAAGATAACTGCCCGGAGGAGAAATCCTACCATCTCAATAGTTTCACTTAACAAAGGATCACTTCTCGCCCTTGTAGGTCTGGGGGCTCTCCTGCATGGGGCTCCCCCAAAAGGGAACTCAGGGTCGCCTTCCTTCTTGCAGTTCCATCCTCTGGAAGCTCTTTCCTTGCAGTCATGGGAATGGGGGAGAGAACACAGAGAAGACCCCCTGAACAGAACAGCCACACCGGGGAATGACATTTCACACCTGCTCGCCTCCCGCTTGGGGGAACTATCATCTGACACTCCCTGGACAGTGCGCCCTGCCTGTGTGCTTGCAGGAGAACAAAACAGTTCGACAATCCCACAGCACTGTCTCTGCTAAAGTCCCACCTGAGACAGCGGAAGCTCAACAGTCCTCTGAGAACACTAGGGCTTCAGCTCCATCCCTGCAGAGTTGTAGGAGAGATTTGCCCAGAAAATCCTATTGTCAGGCCATCATGCACTGGACGCTCACTGCCCATCAGACACCAGTCTGACAGTTTTACATGCGCCCCTTCAGTGAATCTACCTAATGACTTGTTAACAGTCACAGCCCTAGAAGAGAGAAGTCTGAGATGAGGAGAGAGGCAAGGCTGGGTTTTTCTAAGGCTGTAGACAGCCACCTTCTCGCTGTGTCCTAGCAGCCTTCTATCTGTGTGTGATCTGTGTCAAAACTTCTTCTCAGAAGGCCACCTGCCAAACTGGGTTAGGACCACCCAGAAAAGCCTCATCTTCGCTTAGCCACCTCTTCAAGGAATTTATCTCCCAGTGCAGTTGTCTTCTGGAGTACTAGGGCTGGGTCTTCAACATAGACATCTGATGGGAATACAATTCAATCTAGCATCCTTTATTTTGTTCGCATGTGAATGTACTCTAAAAAAATTAAGAATATGTGCAAAGATTTTACCATATGCTGTTTATTGCAACCTCACTTCAAATAATAAAATATCAGTTAGGAGCAGGTTTGGCTACAATGAACGGAAAATCCAATGTAGAGCAGCTTAAACACAACAAAAGGTTTGGATGGAGGTGGCTATTGATACTGATTCAGTGGCTCTCTGGGATTCTGGCTGTTTTCTCAGCCTATCGCCTCAGAGTCACCCAGTGGCTACTGTTGTTCCAGACATCACGTTCATGTTTCAAGTAGAGAAAAATGGAAAAGAAAGAAGAATTGCATCATCCATAATTTTTTCATCGAGAAAGAAAAACTTCCCCCGAGAGCTCCAGAGAAACCTCACATCTCACAGGTTAGAATCAGCCCGCTTCTTCAGCTCTCCCTGAACAGCTGGGAGCAGAGCTTTGGGTGTGGCGTGAGAGAAGAGAAACCTGCATGGCGGTCACTGAGGCTCCGTCTCTAGGATTAACATTACGAGAACATTCTGGGTCTACTGGGATTGTTCCAGTTCAGTGGGAAAGAAGTCAGGGCTGGAGGTGTGGGCTCCTCCAGCCCACGTTCGCCCGGTTATGCCTTAAGCAAGGCTGCCTTTCAGACGTAGCACCTTTTAAAAGCAATAGCTAGGTTGGTACAAAAAAAAAAAGTTTTAAAGTAATAGCCTTAGAATCTTGATTGCAGGCGTCACCATGGCTTGTGTGGGAACGCCGTGCTCCGAGATCCAAGCCAGTTTTCTACAAGGACACCACAGCTGGTCAGGCAGCCGGGACAGCAGACCAGCCAGGCCCTGGCAGGCTGCTAAAGTCTCCCACACCTTCTCCATGCAGGAAAACGGCCCCTATTTCTGAGACCACCAGCAAATAGAGGAGGAACCAAAGGTCTCATACGGTGAACAGGAACAGTTACACAGGAATGCACAGTTGTGCCCCAAGCGGTTCGCAAACACGCCAAGCTGCTCATCTTGTCCCCAACTTCTACACTGAAGACGTTCTGGCTTTGTCATAGGAGACAAAATTTATAAGGCAATGAATGTAATTACTACCCACCAAAAAACGAACAAGCCCAATTTTTAAATTATTTCAAATTATACTTTCCATAATAGAAAAAAAGAAAAAAATTCAGAATAAACCAACCAATATAAATGCTCAACCTTTGGGGTATTGTTATAGATTCATTCAAAAGAACATAGAGTCATTAAAATAATAAATATACAGACTGTGTCAACACATGGGAAAGGATGTGTGAATAATAGGAACAAAGACAAACATACTCACTGATTGTAACTGTGCAAAATTACGTTTAGACAATGATAAGAATGAAAAATGATAGCATTTAGTAAACAGAGTTTTCAAGTGACAGGGCTCTTTGTGCTCCGGGGAAGCATAGATCTTCACGGGGAACATTTTTTTAAATAGCAAATCTAGTTGATGTGACCTCCACTGGGGACAGCGTGGCCATATTTTCCCTGGGGTTCCAAAGTGCTGCAGGCCTGTCCCAGGAGAAAGTAGAACGGAGGAGCTCCTGAGATCCACTCTCTCGGCAGATTGCAAGGGTGCAGTGCACTAGAGTTAGTAACAGTCACCACTCTGCAGTGTTCTCACCACACACACACACACACACACAGTCACTAAGTGAGGTGATGGATATGGATGTTAATTAATTAGCTTGAGTGCAGCAGCCATTCCACAATGTATACATAAATCGAAACATCATTTTATAGACCCTAAATAGATACAACATTTAATTATCAATCATACCTCAATAAAACTGAGGAAAAAATCATAATTACCTCAAAAGATAAACCCAGAATATTCAGTAAAAGTGAGTGTATGCTCAGCAAATGGATAATGATGGGGGTGAAGATTGTGGTCTGGACAACCTTGTGATCTGTTAAAGGGCTGTTTGGGGAGTGAACCAGCAGATGGAACTGCAGCTATAACTCTGCCTTTCAAATAAATAAAACAAATCTTTAAAAAAAAATGAGCAAAAATATCATTAAATTTTTTCCAAATGTACATCATTGGGGAGGGCATTTGGCCTAGCGGTTAAAACATTGCTTGGGACCCACCCTATACTGGAATGTCTTTGATCCAAGTCCCCTCTCTGCTCCTGATTCCAGCTTCCTGCTGATGTACCCTGGGAGGCAGCTGCTGACTGCTCAAGTGCTTAAGTCCCTGCCACCAACATGGAAAAGCCAGATGGAGTTCCCAGCACCTGGCTTGGGCTGTTGTGGGCATCTGGGGGAGTGGACCAGTAGATAGAAGATCTTCATCTTTCTGACTTTTAAGTAAATTAAATAAAGTAAGTATACATATTCTCCTGCCCCCATTACCATCTAAGGGCAATTATATATGAAAAAAAATTTCATAATAAAATCTAGCATCTGCCTTATCTATGGGTAAACTCATCCTTCCTTTAAGGCCTTCCTGTAAAACTTCCCCAACTCTCCCAGCAGCCACATTTCTTATAAACCCTGCATGATATTTTCTTTCTGCAGCTGTGCATGAGTGTGTGTGTGTGTGTGTATGCAAGCATGCATGTGTAGTATGTATATGTGTGTGCATGTGTATGTATGCAAGTGTGCATGCATCTCCCACTGAACTCCAAGCACCTAGAGGACAGGAAATCCATGCCTAGGGCATGAGTCCTAGCACAGAATAGAAGCCAACATACAAGACCCAGCCCGATATCAGTCTTGTCAATACTAATTTGAGCAATTCCACTGAAGAGGCACTAGAACTGACCCCTTCACTTGTCCAAGAGCCCCTAAATAATACATACACACTTACTGAGCGTGTACCAGGGTCAGATTTTTGTGGCAGCTACTTCACACATAAAATCATGGAATCCTCATGATGGTCCCACAGAGACAGCCGTATTATCCACATCAGCAGGAGACCAGATTCTGCAATACGGGCAGCCTCGGAGAGGCTAAATCACTGGCCTGAGGCCCAAAGCTGAGACCCTTAGCAACCACACAACTGAAGCCATGGTCCCAGGTGTGTCCTTTTACATCCGACAGTGGTACTGTGGACTCTGTTCAAAGCAAGGTATCCTTGGGGAACTCACTGTGGTTTAAGGGTGGCTGTGAGGAGGATTTCTGATTAAAGAAAACCAAGGAGGTGTTTTCCTTAAGTGGCGCTCTTACTGGTTGAACTTGGACTTGGTCTGCTAATTGCCTCCTGCATTCTCATTGCCCTCCAAATCCACCCACAAAGCAGAGACATCCAGGGCCATGGTCACAGGCAACTGCTAATGACCAAGTGCGGGTTGTCAGCAGGTTCACTTGGGATCCTAGAAACTTGGTAAAAACCGCTTTGGACCATGAAGGCAGGAAAGGACCCTTCCTGCCCTACTTCTCTGGACCACCGGCAAAGCCCGCACCTCATTGATCTGGCCTGCAGCGAGCCGCGGTGGAGGGCTGGGGCCCCCAGCCTGCAGGTCAGTCATGCTCTGCATCTGATCTGGGACAGGCTCATTTCCCGAGGTGGAAATGAGGTTCTGACAGTGCGCATTTCCTGTTTAATCTCCTCTTCGCTCCATGACAGCCAGTCCCTGCCGCACAGTGACAATCTTTCCTCTTGCCAGACTGATGCTCTTAACAGAGCACAGAGTCCCTTCCCTCCGCCTGGCCTTGCTCCCCCGGGGCAGGAACACACGGGGTTTGCTGCTGACACTGCCCACTAGGATGTGTGGGGACACAGCACCCTCCACACAACTTGCTAACCAAAGGGACACCTAGTGATGAAAGTGATGAAAGACAACAGTGAGAGGCTAAGAACATTCTTTCCTCTTGAAAGGTTATTTTTTTTATTTATTTGGCAGGGTTACAGAAAAAGGGAGAGACAGAGAGATTATTCCCCAAATGGTGGCAATTCCTGGGGCTGAGTGGGCAGAAACTAGGTCTCCCATGTGGGTGGCAGGGGCCCAAGGACTTGGGCCATCTTCCTCTGCATTCCCAGACACACTAGCGTGGAGCTAGATGGGAAGTAGAGAAGCCAGGACTGGAATCAGCTACCCATATGGGACTCTGGCATTCTAGGCAGTGGCTTAACCTGCTATGCCACAACTCCAGGCCCAAAAGTTGTATTTATTCATAAGCAGAAGTGGGGTGTGTGTGTGTGTGTGTGTGTGTGTAGATTCCCATATGCTGGTCCACTCCCTAAATGTCTGCAACAGCTGGGGGTCTGAAGCTTGGAGCTAGAAAGTCACTCCAGGTCTCCCATGCTGGTGGCAAGAACCCAACTACTTGAACATCTTTGCTGCTTCACAGTATCTTCATTAACAGGAAGCAAGAATCAGGAGCCACGGCTTACTAGGCTAATCCTCCGCCTTGCGGCGCCGGCACAGCAAGTTCTAGTCCCGGTCGGGGCGCCGGATTCTGTCCCGGTTGCCCCTCTTCCAGGCCAGCTCTCTGCTGTGGCCCGGGAGTGCAGTGGAGGACGGCCCAAGTACTTGGGCCCTGCACCCCATGGGAGACCAGGAGAAACACCTGGCTCCTGCCATCGGATCAGCGCGGTGCGCCAGCCGCAGCGCGCCAGCCGTGGTGGCCATAGGAGGGTGAACCAACGGCAAAAGGAAGACCTTTCTCTCTGTCTCTCTCTCACTGTCCACTCTGCCTGTAGAAGAAGAAGAAGAAGAAGGAGGAGGAGGAGGAGGAGGAGGAGGAGGAGGAGGAGGAGGAGGAGGAGGAGAAGGAGAAGAAGGAGAAGAAGGAGAAGAAGGAGAAGAAGGAGAAGAAGGAGAAGAAGGAGAAGAAGGAGAAGAAGGAGAAGGAGAAGCCACCGCCAGCCTATCGCTGACCAACCAAAGGCAGGCCGTGAACACTGAGGACCAACCAGAGACCTGAACATAAGCTGATCATGTCCTGTTCACTCCCCTCTTGAATCTGTAGGATTCACCAGCCCCGATTCCTCGGGGAACTCTGGGATTGGGGGTAGCTGCCCACAGTCCCTGTTCTGCACGTTGCTAAGGAGACTCCTATTGTTCTTCCACCACCCCAGTGTCAGTGGTTGGCTCGCTGTGTGTCAGAAGAGTGGACCCAGGTTTGCTGGGTTCTACAGCAGAATCTGTCCTCGGGAACTCTTATGGTACATGAGCACTAGTCATGTGGGGCACAGGGCCTGGGCCAAAGGATACTCTGTTCCTGTTTTACGACCCTAGCTGTGAATTTTCCTTGCCTTCCACATGGGCAAAAAGGTTGGAAAATTGCTAGTTCAACCTCTGAGAAGAATTGCACTGGGAAAAATGGATGGTGTTTGCCAGAGGGGCTGGAACAGGGCTCTTCAAAAGGAGAGAGACTTTACAAATTAATCTAGTCTGTGCTCACTCACGCCCCAGACCAAGAAACCAACATGTGGAGTGGCTTAAGTGATTGGTCAAGACCACAATTAGTTACTGAGTTGGAATAATTCATTGAGAACCAACATACTCGTTAGCCAACTCCCATGGTGCACAGCCTGGTTTCCATATTAATGTTTATGAAAGGCACATAATGCAACAACACACAAGCATGACAAGTGTCAGTCATTACTCCGTGTGGGCATTAGTCCTGCGCAGATACCAGATATCCTTCACAGGGCAGAAGAGAGAGAGCGAGAGAGCCCAGGTCTTCCTGGAGGGAAGCGGGCATTTTCCTGGATGCCGTTTGTGTCTTGGTACAGAATCTCATCAATGGCACAGGCCTCTGCCATCCAGAGATGCAGACCAAGTCAGAGAACAGCTCAGGTGAAAGTGTCCAATACTGTCATGCAACACAGAGAATGAACACACCACTGGCCTTCTCTCCCCAGATGCTTATGTGCGGAAAAGTGGCCTTTACCGGAGGTCATCTCTTCACTCTCCTCCTCCCCCACCTGCCTCCCACTCCACAGTCACAGCCTGGTCCTTCTCTGACCATGGCAGTGACCCTCCTGCCTCAGTGCCTGTGCCCTGAACGCTCCTCCTCCTCAGAATGGCCGGGGCTCACCCATCGTCTCCCTCGAGTCTGTGCTGGCCATCCTCACGCCTGGCTCCACCTTTTTCCTTAGCACCCATCACCTAGTTTTTTGTTTTTTGTTTTGTTTTGTTTTTCTGCAGGTGGAGTGGACAGTGAGAGAGAGGGACAGAGAGAAAGGTCTTCCTTCCATTGGTTCACCCCCCAAATGGCTGCTACAGCCAGTGCACCACGCTGATCCAAAGCCAGGAGCCAGGTGCTTCTCCTGGTCTCCCATGAGGTGCAGGGCCCAAGGACTTGGGCCATCCTCCACTGTACTCCCGGGCCACAGCAGAGAGCTGGCCTGGAAGAGGAGCAACCAGGACAGAATCCGGCGCCCCGACCAGGACTAGAACCTGGGGTGCCGGTGCCGCAGGTGGAGGATTAGCCTATTGGGCCGCGGCCTGGCCACCTAGCATTCTGTGGCTTAGCCACTTCCCCTGGCTGTAGGGCTGGGACTTTGGTCTCTCTTGTTCCCTCTGACGTCCTGAAGCTCCGCTTCCCACTCAACTTCCTGTTAATGGACCTAAGAAGGCAGCAGAAGACAACTCAAGTACCTGGGTCTGTGCTACCCACATCAGGTTGCTGGAGCGAGTTTCCGGCTCCTGGCTCTGGTCTGGCCCAGTGTTGGCTGTTGTGGGCACTTGGGGAGTGAAACAGTGGACAAAAGAGTTCTCTCTGTCTCTCTCTTTGGCTCTCTGACTCTGCCTTTCAAATAAATATGGGGAAAAAATTTTTAAACATATATATAGTAATAAAAGTTATGTGAAAGTGGTCTCTAAGTATCTTACTATACTGTACTCATCTTTTTTGGGATGATGTGAGATGGTTTAATGCCTATGCATGAGATGACCTGAGGTGAATGATCCAGGCAATGTGACACAGCCTTGGGCTACTATTGACCTTGACAATGTCAGAAGGAGACACTGAGTTGTGACAATGCCGTTGCCTCTGGTTAACTGAAACCACAGAAAGCAGAACTGCGGATAAGAGGGAACTGACATGGTGACGGGCGCACGAAGCTTTCGCGGTGGGAAAGCCGCACACCCTGGACCAGGGCAGGAGGCTGAATGTGGCCCCAGAGATACCCAGGTTCTGATTCCCAGAACCTGGGATCGTTTCATTACTTAGCACAAGGAACTTTGCAGATGCGATGAAATCAAAGATTCGGAGATGGGGAGAGTCACCTGCACTATCCAGGTAGGCTTATTATTTTTTAAAATAATTTTGAGGATTTATTTATATACTTTGGAAGTCAGAGCTATAGAGAAAGAGGAAATAGGGAGAGATAATGAGATCTTCTATCTGCTGGTTAACTTCCCAGACGCCTGCAACCGCCAGCGCTGAGACAGGCTGAAGCCAGGAACCAGGAGCTTCTGCCTGGTCTCCCATGTGGGTGGCAGAGGTCCAAATACCATGGCCTTCTTCCACTGCTTTCCCAGGTGCATTAGTAGGGAGCTGCGTGGGAAGTGGAGCAGCTGGGATATGAACCGGCACCCATATGGGATGCTGGCATCCCAGGCAGCGGCTTTACTTGCTATGCCACAGTGGCTGCCCCATCCAAGTGGGTTTATTGTAATCACAAGATCCATTCTTTCTTTTTTTTCCTTTATTCCGCCCCCCTTTTTTTGACAGGCAGAGTTAGACAGAGAGAGAGAGAGACAGAGAGAAAGGTCTTCCTTCCGTTGGTTCACCCCCCAAATGGCCGCTGTGGCCCGTGCACTGCGCCAGTCCAAAGTCAGGAGCCAGGTGCTTCCTGCTGGTCTTCCAAGCGGGTGCAGGGGCCCAAGCACTTGGGCCATCCTGCAATGCACTCCTGGGCCACAGCAGAGAGCTGGACTGGAAGAGGAACAACCGGGACAGCACCGGCGCCCCAACCAGTACTAGAACCCGGGGCGCTGGCGCCGCAGGTGGAGGATTAGCCTAGTGAGCCATGGCGCTGGCCACAAGATCCATTCTAATGGGGAGACTGAGGGAGACTTAACTGCAGAGAAGGTGCTGTGATGCTGACGACAGCAGAGATTAAGCAGCTTGGAAGGCAATGGAAAAGGCCATGGGTTAGAAATCCAAGCGACTTTTAGAAGTTGAAAACGGCAAGTGAGCCAATTCTTCCTGGAGCCTTCAGAAGTAACCTTCAACTTCAGCCAGTGAATTTGACTGTGAGCTTCTTACTACACCTGTGCTGTTGGAAGTCACTAAGTTTGTGATAACTTGGTATAGAAACAATGGAAAATTAATCCATGCACTAGGATGAGAACATCTGCGTTCAGTCTGAGAAGATTGTGCCACCCAGATAAGGTGAGCACTGATGACAGGGAGCCCTGGTGGTGTGACAGGCTCGTGTGTGCAGCCCGGTCACCCCACATTGCAGGGAACCACCCAGAGGTTTCCTGCAAGCATTGTCCTCTGGCACAGCCAGGTTCCCTGTGGAGAGATAATCTGTCCCTGTTTCGAGAAGCAGGCAGTGACTGATTTGTGACACCACGCCTCACCTGTGTGGCCTTCAATGAGTCTTCTTCGGTGGCACCACCACTTAGCCATTGAGTAAAATTCAAGTCAAGCAAGTTAGGGCTGCTGGGAACTGGATGCACTTGCTTATAAAACATTTCAACATCTCAAGGGTGTATTTTCTCTCACATGTTCTGGAACACTGGGAACCAACTTAATTAGCATGGTTTACCTGCGTAGTGCTGGGGAAACTCAGCTCATGTCTTAGTTCTTTCACTGCTGAGGGGCACTGCTGCAGGTGGTCCTGGCTGCCACACCCTCCACTCCTGCCCCCACTAGAGAAAGTCGCAGGCACTAATGGCATCACAGACCTGGGATTTTGCCCATGACTCTACTGAAATGTCACCCAGTGTCCTATCTGCAGCAAACATAGAACAACTAAGCCCATCTTCAGATGCCTTGGCCCACAAGAAATTCATTCTGACTCAAGGTATGTTTTGACAGTTTCATATGAAATACCCACCTAGATCACAGATTTGAGAGCGAGGCATTATGGGTGACATTATGAGATATAGGAGCCAGGTTTGTGGGAGGGATGGCAATGTTACAAATAACAAGTTGTATTTCTCTTTTGCAGTGACGTATTTTTTGCTTAATCCATGGTCTTTTGATTTCCCTGATTCACAGATTTGCTAAAAAAAAATTCATCAAATGAATGTTTTTCATATGCCTTAGGCAAAAGAGAAGGACTCCCAGAATCTGAAATGTTAAACACACAAGAAACTGATCCTCAGTGAGCAGGCTGCAGAGTGGTGGGGGAGACAAGCGCTTTGCACAGCAGTTGGGACACAGCTTGGGATGCCTGCATCCCACTTCTGAGTGCCTGAGTTCGAGTCCTGACTCTACTTCCAATTCCAGCATTCTTGCTAATGGGCGCCCTGGGAAGCAGCAGGTAGTAGCTCAAGTGGTTGGGTCCCTATCACCCACAAGGGAGACGTAGATTGAGTTCTGAGCTCCCGGGCAGTTGTAGGGTGAACCAGTGGATGGAAGATCTCCTTTTATCTGTTACTCTCCCTTTCAAATTGGAAAAAAAAAAAAAAAACTAACAACTGGCTAGTATGAGACAGCTACTTTTAAATTATTACGTTATAACTAAAACTACAAAATAGACTCAAAGGCTTTTGAAACTATCCAAAGGAGCACAATTGATTGTTAACTTTATAAACTGTTATATATACTAAGCGGTTTTAACAAATTCTTAAAATGTAAGAAGGGTAAACACTTTTACTTCTAACAAGGAGACATCAGTTTACAGAAAGATTCCACATGAACAGGTGAAATATTTCAAAATTGTGATGTCCTACGAGGGGTGGGGGACCTTGTTTCTGCCAGGGGCCGTTTTGATATTTACAACTGGACGTATAAAATTATCAGTTTGAAAACTGGGCTGCTATAAGACTCACTGAATTTCAGGTCCCTCCTGCAGTTGCCTTGGCATTGCCAGACCAAATGATTTTGCAAGACTTATACCACCCATGAACCAGATGGTCCCTGCCCTGTAAGGTATACTGAAGAAGAAGGAGAAATACCTCACATGTAGTATCTGTGTACCACAATGACAAAGATATGACTGGAGGATAAGCAGTAACATAGTAAAACAATTTTTAAAAGTTAAACTATGGATGGAAAGTGACCAAAGCACTCTGTTATACATTGAAGTGTGAGCTACTAATGGCTAGAACTCACCAGCGGAGGTCGATAGAGCACTTGCAAAATTGGAAAAAGAATCCTACAATTGTTATCCAAAAAGTGTCAAACAAAAAATTGATATTCTAACAAAAAGTTTCCATATAAAACTCTGGATCTGGAGTTCCTGATGATAAAATATGCTTTCCAGGAGCCTAAACGCATTCATTCATGAGAGGACTACCTTCCCCGAAGACTGTTAGCGTCAGGAAACTGAGCCTAACTTAAACACGATGAGACAAAACTAGAAACCAACCAGCAAAGGCTCTCTGAAGACCCTGTTTGCTACTGAAGGTATCCTAGTCTACATGAATGATACCTTTGGTAAACCATAAAATGTGATCACGAGGACAAATTCATTTCCGCAAAATCAAATGTTGGCCAACTGACCTAACATCAACCAATATACCCGAGACCCTTGCACAAATGAAAGATGCCTGATCATAGCAGGCATCACTGGCAAGAGACCAGTAAGTTTTGTGTGAATGGACCATGACATGCAGACAGCTGCCTTCCCCATCTCAGCCCTGAGCTCTTGGGTGTTAGTTATTCTCAATGCTGCCTTCACACAGGGGCAGCCAGGCTTCCAATGTGTTAACAAGGGTAGCACCACAAACAGGTCCAGAATGGAGCTCTGGGTTCCACACTTAGGAGAACAAACTCATAGACTTGGATGTTCATTTCCTGCCCATGTTAATTTCTCAGGACTGCCACTGCACATTGCCACTAACTGGCTAAAACAACAGAAAATGCTTCTGTCACTATTTTGGAGTCTAGAAATCTGTTATCGACATGTGGGCAGGGCTGTGCCTAGGCCATTTTCTCCTCTGAGCCTGATGGCAGTCCTTGCTGTCGATGGCAGTGCTTGGTGCTCCTTGGTGTCCCCCGGCTTGCAGCTGTGCGGCTCCAGTCTCTCCCTCTGCTGTCACAGTGTCCTGTCTGCACCTGCACACTGCCTTTTGGTAAGGACAGCATTTACTTAGGCCATCCTACTCCAGGATGACATCATCTTACCTAATTACAGTCCCGGCAACCCTATTTCCAAATATGCTTAGGATTGGGGGGTAGGACTTCAACATATCTTTTTGGAGAACACAATCGACCTCTAACACTATACTTGTTTGGATTTCTTAGATGTGTACAGTGAGTGACAGCTGTTTTAGGCAATTCTCTGTCATATACCTTGCCATTGCTGCTTTTCTAATTTATCTGAAAAGTATTTTTCTTAAAAAAATATGTATTTTCATATAGTTAGAAAATATTCTCTAACTTGACTAGTATATACTATTTTAACAGAGTTTTTGTCTGTTACACGCTAGCAACACTGGAACTTTTTTTATTTTTTTAAAGATTTATTTATTTGAAAGAATTACACAGAGAAAAGGAGAGGCAGAGAGAGAGAGAGAGGTCTTCCATCCACTGGTTCACTCCCCAATTGGCCGCAACAGCTGGAGCTGTGCTGATCTGAACCCAGGATCCAGGAGCTTCTTCCATGTCTCCCATGCAGGTGCAGGGGCCCAAGGACCTGGGCCATCTTCCACTGCTTTCCCAGGCCATAGCAGAGAGCTGGATTGAAAGTGGAACAGCTGGGATTTGAACAGGCGCCCATATGGGATGCCAGCACTGCAGGCAGTGGCTTTACCTGCTATGCCAATGCACCGGCCCCAGAACTTTTTTTTTAACTTTTATTTAATAAATATAAATTTTGAAAGTATAACTTTTGAATTATAGCAGCTTTCCCCCCAATAACCGCCCTCATACCCGCAACCATCCCATCTTCCACTCCCTCTCCCATTCCATTCTTCATCAAGATTCATTTTCAATTATCTTTATATGCAGAAGATCAACTTGGTATATATTAAGTAAAGATTTCAACAGTTTGCACCCACACAGATACACAAAGTATAAAGTACTGTTTGAGTACTATTTTTACCATTAATTCTCATAGAACAACACCTTAAGGACAGAGATCCTACATGGGGAGTAATTGCACAGTGACTCCTGTTGTTGATTTAACAATTGACACTCTTATTTATGACGTCAGTAATCACCCGAGGCTCTTGTCATGAGCTGCCAAGGCTATGGAAGCCTCTTGAGTTCATAAACTCTGACCTTATTTAGACAAGGCCATAATCAAAGTGGAAGTCCCGGAACTTATTTTTAAAGCTTGTTTGTTTTTTCACTCATTTGAAAAACAGAGCAAAGAGAGATTCTTTCCACCCACTGTACTCTTGAAATCTCATGATTAACGGGGCAGGACCAGGCCAAAGCCAGGAGGCAGGAACTCCCTCTGGGTACCAAGTGGGTGGCAGGGCCAGAGCACTGCAGCCATTGTCTGCTGCCTCCCAGAATATATTAGGGGGGAGCCGGATCACGAGCAGCCAGGACTCAAACCAGCACTCCAGTCTGGGATTCGGGCATCCTAGGCAGCGGCTTTTCACAACACCCACTTCTCTTATTGAAAGAGTGCATTTACTCATTTTGAAAGTTATTTTATGGGCCAGAGTTGTGGCATAACAGGTTAACCCAGCCCTAGTGACACCAGTATCCCATGTGGGCACTGGTTGAGTCCCAGCTGTTCCACTTCAGATCCAACTCCCTGCTAATGCACTGGGAAAGCAGTAGAAGGTGGCTTGTAGTCTTTGGGCCCCTGTAACCACGTAGGACACCTGGAAGAGGCTCCTGGCTCCTGACTCCTGGCTTCGGTCTGGCCCAGCCCTGGCCATTGTAGCCACCTGGGGAGTGAACCTGTGCATGGAAGATCTCTCTCCATCTCTTCCTCTCTCTCTCTCTCCCTCTGACTATGCCTTTCAAATAAATAAATAAATAAAATAAATCTTTTTTTAAAAAAGAAAACTTAAATGGCAAATTATATATAACCACACAGTTTGCTAACTTGAGCTGTATTAGACTTCAGAAAGTCTCTCAGTGAAACCTGGCTAAAAGTCTCGTTTTCCTCCCTTTTCTAACTATCTTCTAATCTAACCCTCTAGTTCATATTTTCTAGAACAATTCCCATTCAGTGTGATTTTATCCCTTTTCAATAAAATTGCTAGGCAGATCACTTAAATGCAATGCTAATTTTTAAGGCTTACTATACAAGTAAATTCACAAATAAGAAAACCTCCTGTGTCGAACGTCCCGAGTTGAGGATCAGAGCATTCTCACTAACTGATAAGAGGTAAAGGTAAGGAGGCCGATGGGAGCTTGGCGGAAACTCGGGCGGCGGGGTGTGTGGAGGGCACTGTGCTCTCTGGAGACAAGGCCGAGGCGTGCAGGGGAGAGCAGAAGCTGGAGCAACACCAGCCCGTCTTCCCGGCGTGCCACACCACCCCCAGGAAGTACACGTGCTTTTCTAATAATGTCGTTCTCAGGGGAGACTTGTTCCTCCTGCTTTACTTCCTGCTCCATAAATGTCCGGAGCAGCACTTGAAACCAAGACTGGGAAAGGGGAGAGCTCAGGAGCTGGCTCTGGCGAGCAAAAGCCCATTCGCTGGGCTGCTGCCAGCAAGGAGGCCAGAGCCAGGTCAGAACACTGCCCGACCCTGGGGCCATGTGTCTCTCTTACGCCATTGCCACAGCCGGGCCCAGCTCTGGGGTCAGAAGGACATAGAATTAAGAAAGCTTCTAGATAGGACATGACATAGGAAATTCTCTTAACAGGGAGACTGGAGGAAGGACACCTCAGTGATCAAGAAAGGAGGAGGAAGGGACAGAAACACCGCTGTGATGTGGGACAGCCCCTCAGGCCCTGATGAGGACACTGTATCTGCAAAGGCAAACTAGGGAGCAGCTACCCCAGAGTCTGGAACATCAGGATAATTCCAGAAAACCCCTACTGAGCGTCAGCAGGGTACCAGGCACCGCATTAGAAACTTGGCAGGTAATGTGAAAAGATTGTCTCAGTCCTTTTTTTTTTTTTTTTTTTTTTTTTTTTTTTTTTTTTTTTTGACAGGCAGAGTGGACAGTGAGAGAGAGAGACAGAGAGAAAGGTCTTCCTTTTGCCGTTGGTTCACCCTCCAAAGGCTGCTGCAGCCGGGGCACTGCGCTGATCTGAAGCCAGAAGCCAGGTGCTTCCTCCTGGTCTCCCATGCGGATGCAGGGCCCAAGCACTTGGACCATCCTCCACTGCACTCCCGGGCCACAGCAGAGAGCTGGCCTGGAAAAGGAGAAACTGAGACAGAATCTGGCACCCCAACCGGGACTGGAACCTGGTGTGCCAGCACCGCAGGTGGAGGATTAGCCTAGTGAGCTGCGGCGCCGGCCTCAGTCCATTTTCTAACAGAACGCTGAGACCTGTAGCTGATGAAGGACACAGGGAAGGCACGGCATCTGCTGGGCTCTGGTGAGAACCACACAACGCATCGCCTCAGGGGGAGAAGGCAGAAGGACAAGTGGGTGCGTGCCCTCTTACCCTGACTAAGCCAGTCACACCGCAGCAAGCGTCATCCCCTCCCTCCTGCAAGACAGCATTAAGCGTGGGGCATCTGCTCCCAGGGAGCTTGCTGTCAGACTTGCAGATGGGCCTGACACTGCAAGGTAGTTGCCATTGGTGGTTACGGTTGCAGGGAGTGGAGAAGGGGTCCATGCCTCTCAAAAGGCTTGGACAAGCCACGTCCCTGTGGGACAGGCAGCTTTGCTGAGGGGTGAATGGGGAGAGCACTCAGTGGAGCGAGGAGGGTGAGCAGGTCAGCGCTGCTGGGCACAGCTCAGCGGGGACCTCAATGAAGGGCCTTGAGTCTCAGGCACAGTAGAAAGGATGTAAGCTTTGTCCTACAAAGCCAGTGGAGAGCCAGCGACACATTCTACAGAGGAGACCGCGTTAACCGAGTCCTGGGACAGACAGACCTGTCAAGAACCCGTTTGGAGGTTAGCATGGGGGGAGGAGAAGGAGGCAGTGGGTTTGAAAGGAGTCCCCTGCTCTCTGCACTTGAACCACGGGTTTGGCAGGGAGGCCAGAGCAGTGAGGAGTCAGTTAGAGGGCCCTAGTGGGGAGGGTATTTCAGAAAAAGAATCAGCGGTGCTCAGAAAGCAGGGGAAGAGGTCCCTGCGAGAATGTCCCCTCCTCTGGGCAGCTGTGTGCAGTGCACTGAGACAGACACCCTGGAGGACATGCACGCCGTGGAGGAGGATGCGGGACCAGCCCTCAAGTGCTGAGCGAGGCCAGCTGATCTGCCCGAGGCGCATTCGCGTGCAGACACGGACAGAGAGGCGCTAGCATCGTGAGCACGCAGGTGACACTGGAAAACCCGGCTGTGAAGGAAAGCACCCTGCTGAGTAGGAGGAACAAGGACCCGGACAGCAGGGAACGGGCTGAAGGACAAAAACAAATCCACAAGGGAGACGGAGCAGAGGTCAGGTGTACTGCAAAGACCAGGCCAGCGGTGTGCCAGGAAAACCAGGTGAGGAAGGGGGGTTCAGCTGAACCGGATAACCGAGAAAAGCCAGTGTCCCGGGACTGTGACCACAAAGACACAGCAGGGCTTTCCCGCTGTGGTGACAATGGCTTCCAGTTGGGCTTATGGGTGAAGGGGATTGGGAGAAGGTGCAGAGAGGCAGAGAAAGGAGCCTGCTCTGGCTAGGTGCTGGCTAAGAATTAGAGAAGGAACGAGAGCTGCAAAGAAAAGCCCAGGCAAGGGTGGTGGGGGTTATCATTCGTTTGTCTCAGGGAGTGGACACGTGTAGCCTGTTTATATGCTAAGGAGAAGGGGCCAGCTAGTGGAGAAATGGATGATCCAGAAAAAGAAGGGGCGGCTCACAGAACAAACTCATAGAAGCAGGAAGCCAACGGGATGCAGAAGACCGGGTCAGAGCAGGAGGCAGCAGCACTCGGCCTGAGAGAGGAGGGACTCCTTCCAAGGAGGAGGTGAGGCTGATGTCATGCAATAAGGCAATAATGTGCTGCTGGGTGCAGAGGACAGCACGAGAGCTCACGCTGGCAGGAACTGCTCTGTGTGTGAAGTGGGACACCAAGGCATCACCTGGGAAGAGGGATTAAGATCATCTGGAGGCAGCGCGGAGCAGTGGGGAGAACTTCTGGAAGAATCACTGCTGCTCAGATTTGGAATGTGTTTATGAGAACTGCTAAAAAGCTTTTGGGGTAGTTGGGGTTGGGGATCAGAAAAATGGGGAGGGAACAGGTGCTCGGCACCGCAGGTGAGACACCACCTGAGGCACCCAATCCCCTAACAGAGGGCCTGGGTTCAAGTCCTGAGGCCCCAGCTTCCTGCCAATGCACATCATGGGGGCATAGGTAACGGCTCAGGAAGTTGGATCCCTGCCACCCAGGGGGAGACTCCAGTTGAATTCCTGGCCCGGCCGGGCCCTGGCATTTGGGGAATGAATCATTAGATGGGAGATATTCTCTCTGTCTTTCCCTCTCTCTCTCTCAGAAATAAAAACTGTATTTTAGAACAATAAACCTTTAGTTACTTGTTAATGGATGTTCTCCTGCACAGGCTAGCTGCCGGCTCCGTGTGGAGGCAGACCTGGTCTGCCCGGCTCGCCGCTGTATCTCAGGGCCTGACGCAGTCCCCAGCACAGATAACCAGCCTCTCGTTGGATATTAAGTGAGACCTCTGAGAGGTCTGGGAGACACGGGGGTATGGCCAGAGAGGCGTATGCACTCTTACAGTGGAGTAATTCCAAGGGATGAGGGACCCACGGTGGGGCAGTAGAGCCGGCAGCTAAGGCAGCGTGGAGACAGAGAGGCTGAGACCAATGGCTCACATGTGAGGAGCCAGGCGTACAGACGTCTCTGCACGCCTCCGGGGTGTGTGGGCGATGGGCTCCGAGACAATGACAGGAAGCGCTCGCTTCCAACAGGGCCAGGAAGTTGCCTGGGAGGGTAGGGGCTCGGCTCCTGACAGAATCGGGAAGAGTGGAAGATGTCTATACAGAAGTCAGGAGCACCTTGGCGGGGCGGGCCAAGGGGAGAAAGCAGAGAAGAAAGGAGAGAGAATGACAGAGTGGAGGTGGTTGCAGATGAGGGGATGCGACGCCATCCTTAATGCGACTTGAAACTGATGCAGGCCTTGGCTGGGCCGGGGGCTCTCACAGCTGCTGGTGTCTGGTTCTGGTACTGGGTGGAGAGAACGCTCGTTCAGACTAGGAGCAAGAGCTGGGGCTGGCACTGTGGCACACAGCATTCAGCTACCATATGCTGTATCAGAGCACTGGTTCTAGTCCTGGCTGCTCCTCTTCCAATCCAGCTCTCTGCTATGGCCTGGGAAAGCAGTGGAAGATGGCCCAGGTCCTTGGGCCCCTGCACCCACATGGGAGATCTAGATAGAGTTCCTGGCTCCTGGTTTGGCCTGGACCAGCCCTGAGCATTGCAGCCATTTGGTGAGTGAACCAGCAGACAGAAGCTTCCTCTCTCTCACTCTGTGTGTATATTGTGTTGTGAGAGAGAGAGAGAGAGAGAGACTGCCTTTCAAATACATAAGTCCCAACAAACAAACAAAAATTACCTAGGAGTGAAAGTTAGGGAAGGCCATCCAGGCAAATTAATAAACATAAAGAAAAACATTTTTTAAAGATTTACTTATTTGAAAGGCAGTGGCACAGAGAGGCAGAGAGAGAGAGAGAGAGAGAGAGAGAGAGAGAGAGGTCTTCCATCCACTGGTTCACTCCCCCAGATGGCTGCAACAGCCAGAGCTGCACCGATCCGAAGCCAGGAGCTTCTTCTGGGTCTCTCACGTGTGTGCAGGGGCCCGAGGACTTGGGCCATCTTCCACTGCTTTCCCAGGCCACAGCAGAGAGCTGGATCGGAAGTGGGGCAGCCAGGACTTGAACTGGTGCCCATATGGAATGCCGGCACTGCAGGTAGAGGATTAACCCACTACGCCACAGCACCAGCCCCAGACACCCTATCACTTTATCTGTAAATATTTCAGTGTGTAAATCAAATGTTTTTTAACTTCCTGGTGGGAGGAACATTTTGCCTGTGACTTTATTATTAATGTCTGATGTTAGTGTATGATGATCAGTGAATATTTTCTGTATTACTTGGGTATCAATAATTCATAGATAAACAAGCATCCAAAAAGGAGGTGTATTCCCTATTTCTGGGACATAGACTTCAATATCTATCAGATTTCTTTCACTTCATATATTGAAACAGTAGTAGTAGACTACTAATGGAGTTCCCATTTCTCCTTACATTTTTAGCAATCTCTATTTTATGAACGGAGCTATTACGTTATCCAGTACACAAATCCCTATTGATATTTTGCCTTCTTAATAAGTATAGCTAATAGCATTAAAAAGTGCCGTTATTTAATTTTTTGGCCCATATTCCTTCTTGTCTGACATGAAGACTGAGACCTCTACTTACTTTTATTTTTAATTTTTTGCAGTTATGCTCACACCAGTCTTCTAAGTATCCAGGTCCCATTGTGTGACATCAAGCTTATCCATCAAGAGTTCTCTCTAGCACCTTTCAAGCCAGCATCCCAGGTGGGCCAACCTTTTCTTAGCAATGTAATTGAATCATTTCTACCACTAGAGGGCACCAACCAACACTCAATCTGACCGAATTCGCCCACTCGGTGAAGAAGCCTGGGCGCTAGGTTGCTCAGCCTCAGGTCCAGGATACTACTACTCCTACCTTTACCTTTTCTCAAAATGAGCCTTACAGTTCAGGCAAGCTTTAAAGCGGTTGCACAGACTTTAGTCTTGAGCCAATAAGAAATTAAGGAGTCAAGCTGTCCTAACCCAAAGAGGCCAAAGATTGCTCACTGTTAACTATATCAGAACCAATGACACAGAAGGCTTTTCAGAACCTTTGCTAAAATCTAATGTCGATATATAACCACGACCCAAGCCCACAGTATTGACAAACCACTGTATAACGATGGTATCAAATAAATGCAGTGCCATGGACCACAACATCAGAATCACCCAGGCTTTTTCTTTTCTTTAGATAGAGATTCCAAGGTCACACTCACAGAGATTCATTCTAAGAGTCCTGGGTCTGGGGTGGGGCCCAGGAACATGTGTGACCGAATGGCTTCTGATGTGGAGAAGCGCTTGGTTGCTATGGCCGTATCATTAGATTATTAGAACCTAGAAAGCATAAATGAGAGGGAATTGAACTCAAGTATCTGGTGACTTTGGGGAGACCTGGAACTTTGGGGGCTATAAGAGAGAAGGAAAAGGAACCGCGTCACCAGGTGTATTGAGAACGGGACATCTGCTCGGTGAAGCAGCTGCTGCACTGTATGGTTGGAAGGTATGTGTGAGTCTGTTAGCTAGGAAGTCTCTCCCTGGACTTCTTTTGTGTTTTTTAACTAAGTAATTTATTTGAAAGGCAGCAGAGTGAGAAAGAGAGAGAGATTTTCCATTCACTCTTTCATTCTCCAAATGGCCACGCAATCAGAACTAGGCAAGATAGAAGCCAGGAATTCAGAACTCCATCCAGGCCTCCCATGGGGGTGGCTGGGGCCCAGGGACTTGGTCCATCTTCTGCTGCTTTCCCAGGTGCGTTAGCAGGGAGCTGGATCAGAAGCAGAGCAGCCGGAACTGGAACTAGTGCTCTGATCCGGGCTGCCAGCATTGCAGGTGGTTGCTTAACTCAGTGCACAACAAATGCCAGCAGCCGCCCCCCCTTCCAACCCCTCTGCCCCCGGAATCAAGGACCTAACAAGGCCAGGCAACTTGCCGGAAGGGGCACTGGTTTTAGAGTTCCATCAGCCTCAGTTTGTATCCAGCCTACCCCTTGACTGTTATATGCCATTGAGCCAAGTGTCCTTGGATTCCCCACACTTCACTTTTCTTATCTTGAAATAAGCCCAATAGTCATCCTATTGATGTGGGAATTAAATGGGTGAACTCTGCTCAGAAGAGTTCAGTGCCCGCGAGGTAGGAGGCACTGTGGACACGCTGACCCTGACCGATGTCTTTATTAACTGATAAGACAGAAGCACGAGACCACGCTGCCACCCTGCAAGGCACCACAGCCAGGGCAGTCTCAGACCTTTATCACTGTGGTCCTCCTCGTTCACGGTTTCACTTTCCAGGATTCCTGTTACCTGGGGTCAACTGCAGCTCAGAAATAGTACATGGAAAACTCCAAGAAAGATAATTCATAAGTTTTAAATTGCATTCCCTTTTGAGTAGTGCAATGAAATCTTGTACCATCAGGGTAAACTTATACACTGTTGGTGGGAATGTAAATTACTGCAGCCACTGTGGAAGAAGGTGTGGCGATCTCTTAAAAACTAGAAATAGACCTGCCATGTGATCCAGCAATCCCACTACTGGGCATATACCCAAAAGACTTGAACACAATGTAACAAAGAGATACCTGCGCCACCGTGTTCATAGCAGCACTGTTCACGTTACCCAAATTTGGAAACAACCAGTGTGTCCATCATGAGATGAATGGATAAAGAAAATTTGGTATATATACACAATGGAATGTTATTCAGACATAAAACGAGTGAAATTCTATCATTTGCAGCAAAATGGACACAACTGGAGGACATGATGTTGAGTGAAATAAGCCAGACCCAGAAAGACAAATAGTGCATGTTCTCCCTTATATGTGGGAGCTAAAATTCAACACACACACACACACACACACGAAATGTCTGTGTGAATCAGGATTGTTGCAAATTTAGCTTTATAAAACTTTGTTTTATTCCTCTGTGAAACCAATAGTTAAGAAATACTACTATAAAGAAATACTACTATAGTTTTAATGATCTGTGATTACTTTAACATTTATGTATATGGGTGAAATGGTCACTTTTCCATTATTTTTCCATTATTATTTATTGTAGCTATTGTCTATATTCCCACTGAACTAGAGTCTTTTTGCTTTTTACTTGTACAACTTCTTATTTAGTCTTAAGCCTTCTTATTTGGTATTAAGCCTTTTTATTGTAATGTAACTTTGAATATATATAATCTCAAAAACTAAAAAAAAAGGGGGGGAGAAGGAAGGCGAGTAGGAGGGGAGAAGGAGGGAGGCAGGGAATATCATTATGTTCTTAGAATTCTATCTACAAAGCACATCGAATCCGTGAAACTCACTAAAATTAAAATGAAACTTTTAAAAAAAGAAACGTTGCACCGTCGGCTCCACCCCACTCTGAACCTCCCAGTGAGGTATCCCTGCACCCAGCATATCCACCCTGTGTACATCTGTTAGTCACTTAACTGTCCTGCTGTCACAGTGACTGTCATGGGATCACAGTGTTTGCATTCAAGTCATGCTTATTTTACTTAATAATGACTCCAAAGTGCAACAGGAGTGGTGCTGGTGATCTGAGCTCAGTATACTGTTATAACTGTTCTATCTCACAATTAATTACTATTATTAGTCGCACTATGCCTACTTTATAAATTAAACCTCACCATAGGTGTGTATGTAAAGGAAAAAACCATAGTCCACATGTATGGGCTCAGTTCTACCTCAGTTTCAGTTATTCCTGGGGCTCTTGGGACATCCCCAGGACAAGGGGAGACAACGGTACATGATACACCTGCTTCGGCTCCAGCTGATGGATGGCCGGGAAGATTGTCTCTTCTTTAAGAAAAAAAAAGATTTATTTTATTTATTTGAAATAGTTACAGAGAAAGAAAGACATAAAGATCTTCCATCTGCTGGTTCACTCCCCATATGGCCACAATGGCCAGGGCTGGAATCCAGGAGCTTCATCCAGGTGGCCCACTTGGGTGCAGGGGCCCAAGCACTTGGGCCATCTCCCACTGCTTTCCCAGATGCATTAGCAGGGAGCTGGATAAGAAGTGGAGCAACTGGGACTCAAACCAGTGCCCATACGGGATGCCAGTGTCACAACGGCTTAACTGACGGTGCCACAATGCCAGCCCCATGGACTGTCTCTTCAGACATGCAGTCTGAATTTATCACTTGAGAAGCCCTCAGGCTCTCAGAATACAGGTCAAGGAAAGACAGCGCAAGCTTTCCTCTCTGTGTCTGTCACTCTGCAGAAACTTGCAGCGTTTGATGACGTTCTTCATGTTCAACCCAATAGACCTTTAGAGCCCTACAAACACTGCCTGTGTCTCTGCTGCGCTGGGTCCTACTGGTCCTCTCCTCCTCGGAGCCATCTGCACCTTTGCTCCTAGGAATCCTAGGGGCCCTGGAGCCCTCCTCCTCTTCTGCCTTCCCCTTCTGTGATGGTGAACTTGAGGTGTCAACTTCACTGGATGAAGTGGTAACTAGAGACCTGGGAGACCAGCACTTGGAGTTGCCTCTGTGAGGGTGTTTCCAGAGGAGGCGAGGTGGGCTAGCTACAGAGATCCGCCCTCCTTGTAGGTACGCACCACCCAATGTGCTGGAGGTCCAGAAAGAACAAACATAGAAGGCTATTTTGTCTCTTCTTCCTTTTCTTTGTGAGCTGATACTGCATTTAGCCTTGGACATGAGAACCCCAGATTCCCCAGCCTTTGGAATTCAGGACTTAGGCCAGGGGCCCCCTCTTCTGGTCCTCGGGATTTGGGCCTCAGTCTGAGAATTATACCATGGGCTTGCCTGGTTCTGGGGCCTTTGGATTTGTCCTAAGCCATGCTACCAGCATCCCAGGGTCTCCAGCATGCACACGACACATCATGGGACTTCTCAGCCACTGTATTTGTGTGAGCCAGTTCCCTAGTAAACCTTCTGTCTCATATCATATGAACACATATGCTATTGGTCCTGTCTCTGCACACCTGCCCATTGACCTTCCTAGACAATGTCCTTCACCCCATCGCCTGTCAGCATTGCCCAGGACTCTATCCTGGGCCGACTGTCCTTCTCCAAGCTCTTCATGAGAAACACGAGCCAGACTCCCGGTCTGCCAGTCCCTGCAGCTTGATGCCCCCGACCTTCAGTTTCACATCTCAACTATCTCCTGAACATCCATTTGTGTGGTGCTGGCAGTGTGAACTTAAAATGAACATGCTGTGGCATAGTGGGTTAAGCTGCCACCTGCAATGCTGGCATCCCCAAATCCTGGCTGCTCTACCTCAGATCCAGTTCCCTGCTAATGCACCTGGGAAAGCAGTGGCAGATGGCCCAAGTGCTGGGGCCCATGCACCCATGTGGGAGACCCAGAAGAAGCTCCTGGCTTCAGTCTGGCCCAATCCTGATTGTTGTGGCCATTTGTGGGGGGTGAACCAGTGGATGGAAGATCTCTCTGTTTCTTCTCTCTGTGTAACTTTGACTTTCAAATAAATAAATCTTCTTTAAAATGTGCAAAATTAAATGAATCTTCTCCTGCACTCTCTGCCCTATATACAGAAACCCCTCAAAATGACTTTTTCTTCCTCCTCTTTGCCAATCTCAATTACCAGGGTCACCTTCTGGTCCAGTCCCACATCAGAGATCAGCAATCATCTTCCCTATTCTTCTCCCACCATGTGTAAACCTTCCCCACGCCCTGCTGACTGGAAACACATTCTGTCCATCCCCAGCACCGATTCAGAACCACATCATCTTCACCTGAGCCACTGGGACATAAAGAAGTTAAACTCTCTGGTCTCGAGTCCACTACCGACCCCCAGCACAGGACCTGCCTCGCCATCATTTTCCAGCACACTCTTCCTCACGGTTAACCATCTTCTAAGACTGCATGTGGCCCCCTGAGCTGTGAAAGCTACTTTAGTCCCTGCCCTTTGCTTTGTGCCAGTCCCTTCAGTGAAGGCGCCCTTCCCACCTGTCTTTACTTGGCTACTGCTTCCTTACCCGTGGGTTGAATGGCATCCACTCTTCCCTACAAAAATCGTCCACTTGGAACCTGAGAACATGATCTTACTGGGGAAGGGGGCCTTTGAAGATGCAATTAAGCCGAGGATCTTGAGTGGAGACCATCCTGGATTATCGGCAGTCCGCACACGTATCCTTGTAAGAAAAGGTAAAAGAGAGGAGAGACTCCCAGAGATGACCACCCTGTGCAGAGGTAGAAATGGGAGCAATGGTGCCACCAAGCAAGGCCCCCCGGGGCCACCAGCACCGAGAGGGACAAGGGAAGAGATGCCCCTAGAGCCATCAGAGGGCACGTGGCCCGGCCAGTGCCTTGACCTTGAATCTGTGGCCTCCAAAACTGTGAGAATAAATGTCCATGGTTTTAAGTCTCCCAAGTTTGTGGTAATGCGTTATGCCAGACCTAGAAAACCAGCAGACTCCCGCTCCAGGACTCGGTTTATACACCACCTCCCCCAGGAAGTCTTCCCTTCCCTTTCCCTCTGATGGCTCCCCTGCCACCGGTGTGTCTCCTTTCCACTCCTGTGTCTGTATCACTCTGTAAGCTCCCGGAAGATGGAACCTGGGTTCTGATCGCATTGTAATTGCAAGGTGTAATTGCCAGGAATTGAACAGGAACCCAACCAGATCAATGCATGAGAACCTCAGTGCCTGTGTAGCCTCTCCGGTCCAGACATGACACCAGGAACTTCCCAGTCTGACCACACTGAATGATGTCAGCAAGCCTAGGGGTAGGGGCCATCATCACAGCACTGCTTTGTAAATGCGGACAATGAGGCTGAGCTGCTCACCCAAGACCATTCGGTGAGCACAGTCTGCAGCTGTACGTGGGGGATTCCAAAACCTTCATGGAACGTGCAGGATTTTCTCATTCCATTTCCCAGGAACATTTTAAAGCCCCTGCACATTAGCTAGCTTGTCATTGCCATAACGAAATATCCAAGACAAGCTAACTTCATAAAGAAAAAACGGGGTTTATTTAGCTCACAGCTTTGGAGGCTGAGAGTCCAAACAGCACGGTACAAGCTCCTACAAGGGCCCGACGGCAGGTAACGGAATGCCAGCAGGAGGAAAGATCACATCCCAAAAGCAGGAAACCGGAGAGAAACTGGGACCACAGGATCCCTTCCAAGGGCACACACCTAGTTGACCCAGGGACCTTCCACTAAGTCCCTCCCCCAAATTCCTTCCTTTGAGAAGCAGAGACAGAGAAACAAAGAGTAAAAGGGCTCTCATCCACTGGTTCACACCCCACACGTTCACAGTAGCTAGGGACAGCCTGGGCTGAAGCTGCGGTCCAGGAACTCAGTCCAGGTCTCCCATGTGGGTGGCGCTGAGCTTTCACCTGTTCCCTCCCAGGGTGTGTGTTAGCAAGAAGCTGGAGTCTGGAGCAGAGCTGGGTATCAAACCCAGGTACTCCAATGTGGGATGCGTGTTAACCAGCATCATAACCACAAAAGCAAACCCTGCCCCCAGCCCTACCCCTTACATCACCTCCCAGGGCTGCCACCCTGGGGACCAAACCTCCAACAAAGTGAACCTTTGATGGGACCCACGTAAACCATCTCCAAACTGTAGCAGAATCACAGGCCTCAGGGAGCTTGGGCATGGCTTATTGAAATCCCAGAGGCCAACAGGAAGAAGAGGGGATGCTGGAGGAGTTGCTAGCTTTGAGACAGCCATTATGGGTGTGTGTGTGTGTGTGTGTGTGTGTGTGTGTGTATATAAGCGGCATGGCTGTAGGTTGGTAAACTCAAGATGGTCAGGCTCATAATGCAGCAAAAACACGTTACAGCAGGGGCCAGCACTGAGACACAGTAGGTTAAGCCTCACGTGCAACACTGGCATCCCATATCCGAGTGCCAGTTCAAGTTCTGGCTGCCCTGCTTTCCATCCAGCCTCCTGCTATGAACCTGGGAAGGCAGTGGAAGACGGGTCCAAGTATTTGGGCCCCTGCCACCCACTTCGAAGACCCAGATGTAGCTCCTGGCTCCTGGTGTTGGTCCAGCCCAGCCCCAGCCACTTGGGGAGTAAACCCCATGGATGCAAAAATCTGCCTTTGAAATAAATAAACAAATCTTTAAAAAAATTATTACAGCAGCCTCCATTTTGAGGCCTGGGATGAAAGCAGGATGAGAAAGGATGAAGAGGGGGAAGGGAAGGGAAAAGGATGAGGAGAGGGACAGCTCTGCTCCAGTTTTGAAACAAAACAGGGGGCCGGTGCTGTGGCACAGCAGGTTAACGCCCTGGCCTGAAGCACTGGTATCCCATATGGGCGCTGGTTTAAGACCCGGCTGCTCCTCTTCTGATCCAGCTCTCTGCTGTGGCCTGGGAAAGTAGAAGAAGGCCTAAGTCCTTGGACCCCTGCGCCCACATGGGAGACCCGGAAGAAGCTCCTGGCTTCTGGCTTCGGATCAGTGCAGCTCCAGCCGTTGCGGCCAACTGGGGAGTGAACCAGTGGATGGAAGACCTCTCTCCCTCTCTCCTCTCTCCTCTCTCTGTGTAACTCTGTCAAATAAATATTTTTTTTTTTTAAAGAGACAGAACAGCCTTCCTCATCTGCCTCCTTACCTCCTTCTTATCCACACCTCCGCCCCCTAGAGGGTCCCACAGCACAAATGCTGAAGTGGCTTCCACAGTGGCACTTCCCAAGTGTGGGAAGCTAAGAATGGCCTCAAGACATCCAGGTCCCAACTTCTGCACCTGGGAACGCTACCTTATATGGCAAGACAGGACTGGGTGGATGCGACCCAGGTCAGGATCTTGAGATGAGAGATTTGCCAGGTGGACCCTAAATGGGAAGCAGAGGGAGGCCTGGCACAGAAAATAGGGAAGGCAGTGTGACCACGGAGGGAGAGCCTGGTGGCGACATGGCCACAAGCCAAGGGATGCACACAGCCATCAAGCTGGAGGCAAACCCAAGTCTCCTTGGATCCTCCAGGGTGTGGCGCTGCCGGAAACAGGGGTTCAGCCCAGAGCTGCGGATTTCAGAGCTCTGATCCCCCCACAGCGAGAGCACACAGTTCCTTGTCTGCAAGCCATCAAGTGTGTGGTCATTTGTCAGAGCAGCCACAGATGACCAAGAGACCAGCTCCCCCCGAACTGTCTCCACCCCGTGACTCTGACAGTCTCCTTTCCTTTGGCACTGGGGACCCACAAAATCCAGGGCCGTCAGCTCACCCTGATGGGACCATTGGACGTTCTCAGAAGCGGTTGAGTTTTTAAAGAAGGGGACTTACAGTGCCTCCAATTAAGCTCTAATGAGTCAGATTAACATAAATACGAACTGAACAGAAATGACAGGCAGCACGGTACAGTTTTAGGCAGGTGGACCCCAAAATAGGCAAATCTGTGCCATTTAGGGAAGGGGACACACCCTCCAGGACTGTCCACCAAGTCTGGTTCTTTTCACACACAGAAGCTTACAAATCTCCCCAAACTGTGTCCACAGTGGCTCCCAGGTCGCCCAGCCCGGGGTCCCCGCACACGGTAAACACTGCCTCCTGGTGGTGAGTGACACTTAATGACGTCAGCGATCTATTACCAGGGAGGGAGGGCGTGTGCACAGCGAAAGTCATGGCATTGGTGGAACATCAGACATCTCAACTCCATTCCTGCCCATACAACAGACCTCACTGAAATCTGCATTTCTCCTAAACCAGGATCTCTTTAAGCTCTTTACAACTTGCAATAATTTCTTATTTTCAGCAATACATGCCTTTTAGTTTTCTGAGAAAATTAGTCCTGAAAAACAGATAAGATCTCTTTTCAAGAAAAAAGTTTTTTTCCATTGTATTTGAAAGGCAGAGAGAGAGAGAGAGAGAGAGAGAGAGAGAGAATCTTCTACCTGCTGATTTACTATCCAGGGCTGGACCAGGCTAAAGCCAGGATTCTGGAACTTGCATGTGGGTGGTGGGAACCCAAGTACTCAAGCCATCAGCTCCTGCCTCCCAAGGTGCATATTAGCAGGAAGCAGGACTCCATGACAAGCACTCCAATGGGGGATGCAGGTGCCCGAGAAGCACGGCGCCAAATTCTCACCACACACCCCGCCACCAGCCCCGTATCCAAAAGAGCTAACCTCTGTGAGACCAGTTGAAAAAAACTCCCCTCGGCCGGCGCCGCGGCTCACTAGGCTAATCCTCCGCCTTGCGGCGCTGGCACACGGGGTTCTAGTCCCGGTCGGGGCACCGGATTCTGTCCCGGTTGCCCCTCTTCCAGGCCAGCTCTCTGCTGTGGCCAGGGAGTGCAGTGGAGGATGGCCCAGATCCTTGAGCCCTGCACCCACATGAGACCGGGAGAAGCACCTGGCTCCTGCCATCAGATCAGTGCGGTGCGCCGGCCACAGCACACTGGCTGCGGCGGCCATTGGAGGGTGAACCAACGGCAAAGGAAGACCTTTCTCTCTGTCTCTCTTTCTCACTGTCCACTCTGCCTGTCCAAAAAAACAAACAACCTCCTCTCAACATTGTAAGCCAAAGCTCTACTGTGCTAACTTCTGGGCGGCTGCCTAAATTAGCACATGACATTGGAATCATCAGCGCCACCCCCCCCCCCCAGAAAAGCCCATAACGGAGACAAGTCACAGCATCTACAATGAACCATCCAAGCAATCCTCACACAAAAATACAGCAAGTGATACTCTGCTCTATCCTGAAATTTCCCTAAAGGTATTTTGCTCACGCTCCTTCCAAAAACAAATTGTAAAATATTGCTATGTAAAATTTGACATGGGAGATGCCCTATAGAATTAGCTCTAGCACTAATACAAAAATAATCCATGAAGGCCCTCTCTTAATTTTCTTTCATTCAACAAAGCTGTACCGAGCACGTTTCAAACCCTAGAGAGACACGCAGGAAGGCAGTAACTGCACATACAAGCAGCCAGGACTTAGCACCAGTACTGCAAATACCCTGTGGCATATTTGAACCACAAAACCCAGCTTGTTCATGGGCAGTCTTTCCAAGTTGAGAGTTAATTAGTTCCAGTTAGATCAGCCTGGAAGTTCCCTCCACCCTTTCTCTCCAAGCATCATTCCTACCTGGACTTTGCTCATCAGGTAGCTACCAGCAGACACCAAGGGGCGAGAGCAGCGCTTCTCAAACTCCAAGCTGCACACCAGTCACACCTGGAGATCTTGCTCACGTTCAAATCCAGAGTCAAGGGAGGAGCCGTGGGCTTTGCAGCCCTAATTGGCTCCAGGTAGTGCCAACTGTGGCAGCCCCGAGGACCACACTTGGAGTAGCAAGAAATTAGAGCTCTCAGGTTTTCCTGAACGCCGACTTCTGAAGGCACGTGATTGCAGTGGGGTGAGTGGATGGCTACAAGGCTAGGGCAGGGGGGCTGAAAGCATTTGAGTCGTTAGAGACAGCATGGGGCTGACCGGCAACTGAGGTGTCAGTGCTGCTGCCTCGCTGAACAAAAACCTAAAAACAGAGCTAGGAAGCCAAGGACGGACCTGCTTCAGAGACAAGAACAAAGGAGATGGAGATGGAAGTTCTGGGAGTCACGCTAATCTGGCTACAGGTTGCCAAGTCTCTGCGTTTCCTTCAGGCTTGGGGTCCCATGCAAGCAGCCACCTTCAACGTGCGTTGTCCAGGCTGGGGGGCTCCCATTATCCCCAGGCCCCTCCTGCCCTGGCCCAGCAGCACCGAGGGGTGCTATGTGCACTTGCCAGAGGTGTCCTGGCGATGCCATCCTCAAGGTGGGAGTACCGCTGGAGGAGACACAGCCCCAGACTCAGGGTTGCTGAGCAAGCGCGAGTCCAGAGACGTTGCCATCCTGATAGGGTATCTGATGCCGCGGCCGCCAGCATGGACACGGAGCGTGACCCTGTGCTGTGCTGGGACCATCAGCGCAATCACCTCGTCTTTCTTGGAGCACGGGCCTGTGGAGGGCCGGGCTCCGTCCTGTTCTGCTTGGCGTTTCCAGCTGCTGGCTCGTTGTCAGTGCTCCTGAAGCAAGAATAGGTGCAGGGAGGAAGGACGCTCAAGGTCACAGCCAATGCCTCCTAGCAGTGATCCCCTTGCCAAAGACAGCAGGTGTCCTGCAGAATGTTTGCCAGGCCCTAATCACAGAAGACGGACCAGCCCCTCCTCCCCAGCATCAGAGTAGACAGGGACATTGGCCTCGGTGTGCACACAGCAAATCCTTGGAGAAATACCCTGTGCCAGCTCTCTGGGAGCCATCGAGTACTCCCTGGTGCTCCCCGGATGCCTCAGCCATACAATGGGGCACTGGGCTCCTGCAGAGCGCGCAGCCTGGGATTGTCCCCACTCCAGAACAGGACCCAGGAGCTGCTTCCCTTCACGCCGCGTCCGCCTGGTGCCTCCCAGCCCTTGGGCAGAACTCCTCGTCCTCCCTTACTCGGTTCAATGTCCAGGCTTGTTCATAGATCCTGGAAGTCGGCTCTGTGTCCTGGAGGTAGGGGGAGGGAGGGAGGGATTTGACAACCCCCCCCCCCCGAACATTTTGTGAGCACTGGGCGGAAATGAATACACCCTCAAGGCACCTGTTCCTTTCCATTCATCTTCCCTGTCCCCACCCAAAACCTGTAAGTGCTCAGTTTCTAAAACTGGAAAGAAACACAAAAGCATCCATCTTTCAGTGTTTGAGGAACACGTCAGACCTATGGAGCCGAAGGGATGGTAAAAACGACACCAAACTCTTCCTGCTATGCCCGCTGCATTCTCCACCAGGTGTCTTTCCATGCTAGCAGCCTGAGCGCAAGGTGTATTAATTAGCAGCAATGCCCGAGTGGTCTCACTCTCTATGTTGTTAAAAATAAATAATAATTTAAGAGAGAGGGGGGTAGATATGGGGGAGGAGGAAAGAATTTCTATCTAGTGGTTCACTCCCCAAATGCCCACAACAGCCAAAGTTGAGGATCTCCCATTTGCTGGTTCCTTCCCAAGTGCTCATAACAGTCAGGGCTGGGTCAGGCTAAGCCAGGAGCACAGAACCAGAAACTCAATCAGGGTCTTTCTCATGGGTGGCAGGGACCCAGGTGCTTTAGCCCATCCTCTGCCCCCCACCACCCCCATCCCTGCCCCATGTGCCTCTGCAGGAAGCTGGAAGCCAGGCACCCACACTGCTGTGCCAAGAGCCCATCCCCAACAACACGGCATTGTGATCCAGTTGTGCCTCAGTATCTGTGGGCATTGGCTCCAGGACCTTCCTTGGAGAGCAAAAGCCACAGGTGCCCAAGTCCCTTATATAATAAAACGGTGTAGTATTTGCACACAACATATGCACATCCTCCCACACACAGTTCAATCATCTCTAGACTACTTATAACATCTAATACAAGGCAGATACTATTCAAATAGTCACACTGTATCATTTTGGAAATAACGACAAGAGGAAAAAAAATACGTGTTCAATACAGGCACACTTCTGCTTTTTCCAAAAACAGGGCCAACCGTATGGACGGCACAGGATGGTTCAATCCAGCTAATCAGCAAATGCGCAACCTCTCATGGTGATCATCTTTGTGGGGAGAACACTTCTTACCGTGTGGATTTCAAAATTACAACACATTAACTACAGCTATCCTGCTGTACAACAGATCTCTTCAAGTTGCTGCTCCTGTCAGGCTGTAAACACCACCCTTTGGCCCACTCCTTCCTGTCCTCTGCCTACTTTTCCTTTAATGTTGATGCTAATATTGCATCACCTGAGATGTGCTGCGGTGAGCACTTGGAGCTGTCTCCAGCCTCACCACACTGAGCGAACAGCTGGCCAGAATTGAAGCGAGCGCTGCCCAAAGACCCCAGCTCATCTGCCTGATTTGGGCCAACTTAACACATTTCAGGGGAAGATATTGTGGCCTTTTCAGGGAGAGTAAAACTTTCTCAGGGATGAGAAAAGAAAAACGAAATGAGTGAACATGTTCATGTATGTGTGAACCCCACAGTACCCTGTGTAAACTAAGGATCCCTGAAGAAAAGAACAGCAGGCAAGAAACACCCACCACCTGACTGGTAATGACTTTTTTAAGGTGCCTTGCCTATATTTGCTTATTTCACCCAAGTGAGCACGGTGGCAGAAAAAGATACTTGTGTCCATTTTACAGAGGAGAAAACTGAGGGTTGGCCTCGGGTCACTAGCCTGGAGTATGGATCAGTCGGTAGGTGGTGGAGCTGGGATTTGACCTGGGAGAGGGTTTGGCACCAGTAACCATGCTCTTCGCTACTCTGATTTTGGATGGAAACAGGGTCAAGATCAGGAAGTAGGCTCACCACCCTAGGGAGGAGGCAAGGGAAGACCGCCACACCTCGGGCCCTGAGGTTCGGGTCTTCAGGCCGGGAGGAGAGGGAGGAAATCTCCTGTCTCTGAACTGAAGGGAGGCACGTTCCTGACGCCCAGGGAGTGGCGCAATATTGGGAACCAAGGCGAGGACGCGCGCCCGGGCTCGGCGTCTCCACCCGCCCGCCCCCGCGCCTCAGCACGCGGGAACATTAGCCGTGGCAAGCCTCGGGCCCAGTGCTGTGATCCAACCCGGGAAATTAAACAGCTCGCAGGGAACGCAACTTAGCCCGTGGAAGGTGCCTGCAGCTGGCGGTTAACACCGGCGGTAAGAGGATCAACGCCTCGTCCGCTGGCTTAAAAAGGGGGTGGGGGTGAGAAGCGTGCGCGCTCGCTTTTCCCCATTGACGTTAGTTAATTTGGATGATAAGGGTCGGTGTTTAATCCCTTTGTGTGCGAGTGAATGTACTGAAATCGGCAACCCTGGAGAGGGCACCGGCGGCTGGCACAGCAAGCTGCGGGAGGGTGCGGGTAGTGTCCAATCTGGCGTGAAGTAGAAAAGAAACGCCGCGAGGAGCCTGGAAGCAAGACCGAGGGGGACCCCCTAGGGGTGTGCGCTGCAGTCCGACCCCCACCCCTTCCAGGGCCGCAGCAGGTGGGCCGCTCGCTTCCCCCAGGCCGGGCACGTCCCGGGCTTGGCTCTGCGCCCTGGAGCTCCGCAGGTCCCACCGGCGAGCGGGGCTGCGCCCTGCCCACCTCAGCCAAGGAGTGACCCCACGGAAGCGAGAGACGGGGCCCTACCATTGTCCAGCTACGCAGAGAGCGTGCGGGCGGGGGCGGAGGAAAGAAGGGAAGGAGATGGAAGGAGAGGTCTTGGCTGTTCCCAGATGGAAAAGATTAGAAGATGGCCAGAGCTCGGTGGCTCCAGAGGGGGGCCATAAAACAAAACCCATTTTTATCGTTTCCATCTGCACTAACGCTCACCCACCACCCACATCCCGCCAGCCCAGAGCCCCCCGAGTGCGGGCTCCCGGGTAGCAAACGGGAGCGAGGCCCCTCCGCGGGGGAGGAGGCCGCGGGCCGCGGGGCCCGGCTGCCCGCAGAGGCGCAGGAGGCCCGGAGCGTTCCCAGCCGCCGCCGCCCCCCTCCTCCCCCTCGGGCCCGTCCAGCAACTTTCCTCCCTGGTTTCTGTCCGTGCCTTCCCTCCCTCCTCCTCCCCCGATATCTCCTCTTTCTAAAACCATAAAAAAGAGATCAACTTCCCTAACTTCACGGGGGCCCTTTTCAGTGACAAATATTGATGCCCAAAGTGTCTGCGCTCTCCCGCCCCCGAACGTTGAGAAAAGGCGCCCGCGAAAGGGGGACATAAAAAGTTAACAATGCTGTGAAAATATGTTTGCAGAAAATAGACAATCGTTGGATTAAACGTATTCAAGTATGAAATAATGCCTTTTTGTGTCAAAACTTGGGCGATGGGCGGGTACAAAAGTTCCCTGTGGCAGCTACTTGCTCCCTTTGTGAGCCGTGCGCTTTGGCGTCTCCACTTAGGCGCATTACCCAGAGCCGTCTGAGCGCGATTGTTTCTCCCTTTCTAATGACATTTACCGGATCAAAACATGCTGTTAATTCGATCAGAAGGCTTCACCCTCCCTGACAAAGCCACAATAATTTCTCCTGAAGTTTGTTAAATTGACCAAAATTAGGCAAATGAATAGGGGTCTGTGGGCGCCCGGGCTCGCAGGTGACGTCGCATAATGCTCGCCTGGGCCAGCTGCATTGCCCCTTTGATTCTCGGCCCACTCTTCCCCGTGCTGCCCCCCGGCCCCCGCACCCCCACCCCCCTCGCGCGCGCGAGCACACACACACACACACACACACACACACACTCACAGACACACGCACGCACGCCTGTCTCTCCTCCCCCACCCCCTGGCGTTATTAAAATTTAGCCCGATGAAACTATTCACACTTTTCAATGGACATTTTCCTATAGGATAATAGGCTACAAATTGAGCCTCTTCCCCCCTCGAGGAGGGAGCCGGAGGGGGGCGGAAAAGAAAGCCAGCGACGTGGTCAGGGCGTAGGGGGGGAGCGTCGCGTGCCAAAGACCGGCGGGAGGAGCGAGGCGAGGCGGGAGCCTCGTGTGCCAGCCGCAGCCCCACACCTGCCGGGATGTCCGCACAAATGAAGCGGGGTAAACAAAAAGGGGGGAGACGGACGTGTCACCAAGTCGTGTGAGAAAAGCCTGGGAACAAACGGGGCGCCTCCGTCTCCAAGAGCTCTCCCTTGAACCCGGCGGAACAGCCTATTAAAGGCTTACTTAATTACTTTAATGACTCTGGACAGGCTTTAAAACGCACTCGGCGCTGGGACGGCGGGCTTGCTGGGATTTGTAAACAGGCGATCGTGTGAGGCTCAGCGGTGCGACTGAAGCAGGCGACACTGTTTTGTGAGGGTCCTCGCCCCCCGGTGCCCGTGGCCGCTGCGCGCCGGCGCTCCGCGCCAGACCCTGCTGCAGGCGCAGGCTCGCCCTCCCGCCCCAGTTTACCGCCTCCTTTTCCCCGCCGGGGCTGTTGCCATGCAAATGTTAGTCCCCGGCCGATCACGTGTCCTTTGAAGGGCCACGTGGATTAACAAAGCTGATCTGCCCCCAGATCGCCCCCCTCGGCTGCTAAAAATTTTTTTTCTTAACTTCTTTAAAACTGATCTTGAATGCATACATCCTCCAAACGCAGCTCCCCTAATCCTATGGAATAATTCAACTCGTGAATGCACTTGGAGACCTAAATGACCGCTTTATAAGGCAGTCCCTCGGAGCGGGGAGGCTGCAGTCTACCTGGGACACTCGAGGAGGCACACGAGGAGGTGGGAAGCGGACGGGTGCCTGGCGCCACCGCCTCTCGCGAGGGCGCGTCCTGACCAGCATGTCAGACAGGCTCAAGGAACGCAAAGTGAGTCGGCTGGGCCCAAGCGGTCCTTGCGCCCTGGTGGTGCAGGCGTCTCACTGACCCGTCGGCAGCCGAGCCGAACCGACGGCAGGGCAGGGACGTGGCCGCACTGAACTTTGCGTGTCGAGGAATTCCGGGAGGTTTGGGAAGGGACTGGAGATGGAGGAGATTTCTCAACCGGAGAAAAACCCACGCCCAGAAACTGTGGCCACCACCCCAAAGCCCCGGCGCCCAGCTTGGCTGAGTGGCCCGAGCGGAGAGGGTGGCTGCGAGGGGTGCGCGCCGGGCTGGCGGGAGAGGGCAGGGCTCCTCGGGCCTGAGGGCGGACAGGCAGGGGTCGCTTCCTCGGGCAGACCTCTGAGAGGAACACAGCTCGCCGCTCCTGTGTGGCCCTGCCTCGGTGACCCCGTGGGCAATGCCAGTCTAAAACCGCCAAACCTCTGTTCGCAGAGAACCCCCGTTTCTCATAAAGTGATAGAAAAGCGGAGGCGGGACCGGATCAACCGCTGCTTGAACGAGCTGGGCAAGACGGTGCCCATGGCCCTGGCGAAGCAGGTAACCGTGGGCACCTGGGAACCGGGTGCCAGGCGCTGGGAGCGCTCCGCTGCCGCTCGGGGAGGCGTTGCATGCGGGGGCCTTCAGTGCAGGCCTCCCTCTCCGAGTGCCTGCGCGCCGAGCGAGCACCCCCCCGGTGGCCCCCCGGGCGCACACCGCAGCAGCAGCGCCCTGCTCGCCGGCCCTCTGCAGATAAAACCCGTGTCCGCCCAGCCTGCTGGGGCCGGCCTGCGCCCTCGGGGCCGCTGCGAGGAGCCCTTTCCCCTTTTACAGAGTTCCGGAAAGCTGGAGAAAGCGGAGATCCTCGAGATGACCGTTCAGTACCTGAGAGCCCTGCACTCCGCGGATTTTCCCCGGGGAAGGGAAAAAGGTGGGCGCGGCTGTGGGGAGGGAAAGCTGGGTGGCAAGCGTGCGCCGCGCGGAGCCCTGGGCGCTGTCGAGCGCTCCCGACGGGGCTGCAACGGTCTGCGGGAGCGGAGAGGGCGCAACTGGTTTCCAGGGCTGCCCGTTCCGACGATCTCAGGTTGGGTGGGTGGGTCTGGCTCTTAGGGAAAAGGAGGTCGTTTGCTTGCTTTTCCAGTCTCTGGACTGCAGGAAGGAGAGGGCAGGCCTCCAGTGGCAACTTGGGCCAGCACATGTGATGGGAGGTGCCCCGCACCCACCTCGGACTCCCCGTGGGGAAGGAGCTGCTCAGGGTTCTCCCCTCCGTCTTTCCCGTCCCTCCAGCAGAACTCCTGGCGGAGTTTGCCAACTACTTCCACTACGGCTACCACGAGTGCATGAAGAACCTGGTGCATTACCTCACCACTGTGGAGAGGATGGAGACCAAGGACACCAAGTACGCGCGCATCCTCGCCTTCCTGCAGTCCAAGGCCCGCCTGGGCGCCGAGCCCACCTTCCCGCCGCTCGGCTCCCTTCCGGAGACGGATTTCTCCTACCAGCTGCACCCGGCGGGGCCCGAGTTCGCCGGCCACAACCCCGGCGAGGCCGCTGTGTTCCCGCAGGGCGCTGCCTCGGGGCCTTTTCCCTGGCCGCACGGCGCGGCCCGCAGCCCCGCGCTGCCCTACCTGCCCAGCGCGCCGGTGCCGCTCTCTAGCCCCGCGCAGCAGCACAGCCCCTTCCTGGCGCCCGTGCAGGGTCTGGACCGGCATTACCTCAACCTCATCGGCCACGCGCACCCCAATGCCCTCAACCTGCACACGCCTCAGCACCCCCCGGTGCTCTGACGCCCACTGGTCCGCCAGATCGCTTTGCGCGTGGGGCGCTGCTGGGGAGAAATGCTGTATATACTGTACAGGTGTAAATAACGGGCCCCAAACACTGGCGGAGGCGGGGGGCAAGACCAGGGACGAATGAATTTTCGAAAGGGTCTCCCCTGGCAATAAACGTTTTCTCATAAAGACCCACAGAGGTGGATTTCTTTGTTACCCTCTGCTCATCCACAACGCAACCCCTCTGAGAAGCCAAGGGCGCGAAGCTAATAGGGTCCCAGGGACCGCTCCCAGGAATTTCCTTTTTTTTGGGGGGGGGGGGGAGGCTTGCTGCGGAGTGTGAGGCGCGGGGGAGCTAAATAGGGACTTAAGCAGAGTTCCAGGCACCGCTTGCGGGCGTGATTGGAGGCCTCCCGGGAGCGCCAGACTGCACCCGCCCCGCGCACGTCTTGGGCACTTGCCTGGGAGAAGGGCGGAGGCTAGGCACAAGGGCTGGCTTTTGGCTCTCAGAAAATACAAATCGAAGGACCCGCCCCAGACTGGCATTAGCAGTCTTTGGCGGGCTGGGACCTGGGCGCTCTTCCCACCCCGAGGCACGTCGCCCGACGCGCGCGCACAACACGCTCGCGGGTCTGGCACGCGGCGAAACCCAGGCGTTCTGGACGCGCGGCTGTGTGCACAGGCTTAACGAGTGATGGGTAAAAGAAACAAATTTTTTAGTTAAAAAAAAAAAAAAGACGTGAAACTACACCGGTGGAAGTCTTCTATCTTTGAAAGATCGCTACTCCGCTCCTGAGCGCTAAAGGAAGCCGGCTTGGCCTTTTGCGCACAGATTGGCTGGGCTTCAGGGCGCTGGGCAACCGGGGCAGAGGGCTGCTCCGGCCGGCAGGGAGGTGCGCTCGCCCTGGGGTGGGGACAGGGGCGTGTTCCCCGAGGCGATCCCCACCATCCGGCCCCCTCTGCCTTCCCCCAGAACACCGTGAGGAAAACCTGTCGTCTAGGCAAGACGCGGCGAGCCACTTTTTAGGGGGCTCTGGATTTCAGTTCCAGTGGATCTGTGTTTTACTCACAAAATCGCCATGCATTTAAAATAGCAAGCTGACATTATGTTTTTTTCTAAGACCCAAACAAGCAAAATGGGCCTTCATTTAAATAGGTAAGATAAATGAAGTATCCAAATGTCTAAAGCTGTGTAACTTATTTGAACTTTTATTCCCATTAACTTTGATGCCCTTTAAATAAATAATTCAAAATTATGTAGCATGTTCTCCTCTTCAGAGACCATTTAACTAAACAGTGGTGATTTGCTTTTTTCCAGATTAACTGAAGGACAGTAAATGAACTTATTCCATTTCTCTGGACAGGGTTTAAGAGAGCTCTGACCTGCACTGTTTACTGAGGTCATGAAATGGAATGGCCCACAGGTTGAAAACCATCAAACTGCATTATGCACAGACAGGCGCGTGCATACACACACACACACACACACACACACGGCCATCATTACCTTGTTCATAAAATGAAAAGGTGTATATATGTGTGTTTGGGAGGAGCCGAATCTATAAACTTTAGGAAAGGAGTTGCACGTAGGGTTTCTTAAAATATCCATAAAATGCGAGCTATCTGCTCTCTTACAAGCTGATGGAGTTGGCGCCTGGAAGTTCGGGTAGACCGGATAACACATCTACACTGAGCAAAACAGGATCAAGACAAATTATGCAGAAGTGGGAGAGCGGATGGCGTCCATTATTGGAACACATGTCCTACACCCATTTTCATTGGTGCTGGATACAGAATCTGAAGGCGGCCTTTCAGGAGGCATTGAGCCCATCTGAATTCCCTTCGGCAGTGAAGCATTAAAGATATAGCGTTGCCCTGGAAATATAAATTATTAATATATTCAGCATTTTTGTCACTTCTCAACTGTTAACCAAATTAGACAAAACTTTCTTTTACTAAGTAGATTTTCTCTTTGGGATTAGCTTTGGGAACGCACAGGGCCACCACAGTAAAAACTTTGGTCATTTACATATAATTTTTGCAAACTTCCACTGGTCCATGACAGTCTTTGTACCTCAAATGTTGGTATTCTTGATTTTTTTTTCTTTCTCATTTAACTGCAAGGGATAAAACCCTGCTTTGGATTTACAATGACTTTGGGATAAAAGTCTCCCTCCCCCTCTCTCCTTCCTCCTTTCTATGTGTGTGTGTGTGTGTGTGTGTGTGTGTGTGTCTTTTTCTGAAACTTTCATCTGAAGTCCCAGTTCTACAGGCATGGCCAAAAGTCACACTTGGAATAGTCTGACTTTGCAAAAGAGTGAATGTGTCACTACAGAATGGGATGGATTCAAATCAGATGGGGACTTTAATGTGTTCTTCCTCCAGCTCTCCCTGACAACACGTTACCTCCAGCCCCTCTGCCCCCAGACTCCCCCACCCTGGCCCCCCCCACCCCGTCTGAGTCTCTTATGCCCAATCCATCCACTGTTCCTTTAAGTAAGTTGTATAGTAATGGTTTCCAAGAGGGGCCCGACCAAACCCAGAAATAACAAAAAAACAAAAACCACTGGGTTTGGCTGGAGGTGACCCATTGTGCGGCCTTCTGAAAGGGGCAGTCTCTCGTTTCTTGGGCTTCATCCTTGAGTGGGCAAGAATAAAAATAATCATCCCCATGAAATCAAAGGTTTTCTCCAGAGGCTTCGGGCACAAAGCTGATGGCTGGTGAGCTGGATCCGTCCCCATGGCTCTGCAGGGCTGCAACTGGTAGCTTCCAGGCCTTCAAGCCGCCTCGGCGGGACGGGCAGTAATACAGAGCTCACTTGTGCTTCCAAGCGTTATTGAACAAAGACAGCCAGCCCCCTGTAGCAGCAGCCCCCACCCCCAGTCTGCTAGGCTGCTAGAAACCAGAAAGGGGGGAGCTGCCGTTGACAGTGGCAGAGCCCACAAAGTCGGGGGACTCCTAGGAATGCGGTTGTCAGTGTCTGCATAGAGAAGCAAGAAAAGGAGATGATGGGGGGACCAAGCAGGAGCTCAACGAGTGTTTGTGGAATGACTGAATGAACTGCCTCACAGTGTTGAGTTGCTGGGGAATCTGCATGGGGTCCTTGCCCGCCATCTTGTTTCTACCCTCAGCCTCCTCCACTATCAGAGACGGGAAATTGTATATACCCCACCTCGCCCCGAAATCTGTGGTGTATCCACACACTGAGACGCATTGGAAGGAGCAATTGCCCGGCCTTTGCCTAGGAAGTCTACCTTGTGCTCTGCAGTGGGAGACAGTGTGTGGATGCTTGGCTAAGGGGCTCACTCTTGCTGCAGGCCCCAAGTCCAGGATTTGGATTCAGAACTAGCTGTGGAAAAGCCCCGAGGCTGGGCTGGGCAGGGCTGGGCTGGGCTGGGCTCCATGAGTTCAGCAGAATTTGTCTTGCTGGAGCCACACTGCCTAGATTTGCATTCCAGCTTGGCCGGCCGCTGTGTGGCTCTGGCAACTTGCTAAGTGTCTCTGTGTGTCTCATCATCTGAAACAGAGATGTGAAAAGTGCATATCCTATAGGGTTGCCATGGGGGTTAAGTGAGTTGGCGTAGTCGAAGCACTCTGGATAGTGTCTGCACCAGCGTGGGTAGTCAGTAACTGGTATCAATAAGAAGAATCCATTCCTTCCCCCTTTCCAAAGAGTCAGGTCCTTGGGGCCACCTCAAACAGAAACAAGATGCTGAGGTCCATCATGGGAAAAAAAAAAAAAAAAAAAAAAAAACACCTCTTTAATCCCAGGCCATTTTTTCAACTCTAAGACTTGCTTTAGAACAAGACACTTTTCTTCACTTGGGGACTGTGGATCTCCAGTTCTCTCCCATGATTGATCTTGAGGCTATGAGTTCTACTGCAAGCTCTCATTGATCATCAGAGCCCCTCCAGTAACTGTAGAATGCTCTCGCTCCTTTCTACACAGAAATTTGCCCTTATAGTATTACACATCAGTTCTTTCTCTCTCTCTCTCTCTTTTTCCTTTCTACACAGAAATTTGCCCTTATATTATTACAATCAGTTCTCTCTCTCTCTTTTTTTTTTTTTTTTTTGATAGGCAGAGTAGACAGTGAGAGAGAGAGAAAGGTCTTCCTTTTTGCCGTTGGTTCACCCTCCAGTGGCCACTGTGGCTGGCACACTGCAGCCAGCGCACTGCGCTGATCCGAAGGCAGGAGCCAGGTGCTTCTCCTGGTCTCCCATGGGGTGCAGGGCCCAAGCACTTGGGCCATCCTCCACTGCACTCCCAGGCCACAGCAGAGAGCTGGCCTGGAAGAGGGGCAACTGGGACAGAATCCGGCGCCCCGATTGGGACTAGAACCTGAGGTGCCGGCGCCGCAGGTGGAGAATTAGCCTACTGAGCCGAGGCACCAGCCCTTACACATCAGTTCTCATACTTGCACTCCCCATTCCCCCTCCAGCTACACTTTCTTGTGCCTACTACGATACGTGGCCATTGCAACACAGCGGGCATGAACTAATCTGAGTGTTCAGATGCACACTCTGTGGCAGTTACATGCCCTTGTCAGCACTGCCCCCCATTTTCTCCCCTTCCAGTTTTTCCCTTTGATCTATCCTACTCTTTACCTGCTAACCCACCCCTGGCTTGGGGGCCAGTCCTGAGGTTTCAGCCCTTGTGTAGGGAAAAGGCCTACATCAAGACCCCCAGCTCCCTGTGTTCAGTTTCTCGACTCTCACCCCCTGTCTCATTTACCCTTTGGGTTTCATCCCCTAGTTCCTTGGCTCCTGATACCTGTCTTTTCAGTATCTGTGGCCTGGTTAAGAATTGGGATGTATTGGGGGGGGCTGGAGTTAGGAGGAACTTTGATTTCCCAGTGTGCATTGCTGCAGGGAGGGATCTCACTAAAGCAGCACCCTAACATGGCTCAGCACTGCTTTCATATTCTGTAGATGCCTGACTGTGGGGGTTTGGAAAGGACCCAGGTGTGCCTCCTTCTCTTTGGGCAGCAACCTGCTCACAGGAGGCGGGGAAACACCCCCTGCTGGGCTGCTTGTAGGACTTGTGGCTTTTCCTGTGCTTTTCATACCTAAGTTTAAGTCTAAGAGGAAGGGTTGCAAGCCCACTGTCGCCATCCACTCACATCTTCCACTCAGCTGCAATAAACGTTTTTATCTGTACAGGACACCTATGTCTATATGAGGGAGCCTCACAAAGCTTACGAAAATGCGTATTATGGAAAAACTTGCGTGAATTTCAAAACATGCTTGCACCACAAGAAACTTACCTTTTAATTCCTTTTTCCACCAACTTTGGGATATACCTTTGTATCTCAGAAGGTTCTGAGCAGAGTAAAATGGGAAAATGAGTTTTATTTTTTGGATACCCTAAAACCCCAGAATCTGAGTGCTGATATGTGCAGCTAGGACTGGAGATAAACACACACACACACACACACACACACACACCCCTGCATGCATTAAACATTACAGGCCAGAAGCACTGCACACATGTATGCCCAGGGCACCTGCCTCTGCACACAGGTATCCACATGAATGGAAAAAGTGGCCACAGACATGAGCCACCCACTGAACCCAACTGTCAGGTTAGAGCTTGAGGGACCCAACTATTCTGGCTTGCTTGGAAGATGAGAAACAACCATTGTGAAGGTCTACAGATCCTGCTATGTTCATTGACCAGACCCCTGTATGGTAGCTGAGCTGAATCAAAACAGAAGCAGTGTTAGGCATTTTTTAATTTTGAGATTTATTTTTATTGATTTGAAAGGCAGAGTTAGAAGAGAGAGAGAGAGATATCTTCTATCTGCTGGTTCACTCCCCAAATGGCCACTGGGCCAGGCCAAAGCCAGGAACAAGGAGCTAGGAGCCTTTTCTGGGTCTCCCATGCAGGTGCCAAGAGCCCAAGACCTGAGCCATCTTCCACTGCTTTCCAAGGTACATTAGCAGGAGGCTGGATCAGAAGTAGAGCAGCTGGGACTTGAACTGGTGCCCATAGGGGATGCCAGCATCACAGGCAGCAGCTTTACCCACTATGCCACAGTGCTGGCCCCTCTTAGGCAGTTTTATGCTGAACAGTGGCATGGAAGATGGTGGGAAACTGACTGAAATGATGGATTCTGAGAGTGGGAAAATTAATGAAGCAGAACTCTGGCCTAAGTAGAAGGAGAGGATGAGGGGAGAAAGGACCCTGAGACAACTGAGAACCTGAGCATTTGTTGCTATTCCTATTGCCGATGAGCCTCATTTACTGTGTTAGCTTAAAAGTGAGAGTCAATAGAAATATATTAGTAAAAACTATAAATACAATGAAACTTTCTTACCACAAGATTTCTAGGAAACCTTCTGCAACATTTTCAATGACACAGATGTAAGCCTCCTCTATCATTTCTCTGTTATAGTTATTTCAGTAGAGCCCTTTCACTGTAAAACATTTTCATTTTCCACCCACTAGTATCAAGACTTCATTTTTTATATAAATATTCTTTCAATTTTATTTTCAACAGAATATTAAATTTGTGAGGGAAGAACACTGTAGTGTAACAGGGTACAGCCACTTCTTGGGATGCCCACATCCCATATCAGAGCACCAGTCCAAGTCCAGTCTACTCTGCTTCTGATCTGGCTTCCTGCTAATGCACCTAGGAGAAAGAAAATGAAGGCTCAAATGCGTGGACGCCTTCCACCCATGTGGGAGACCCAGATGGAAGTTCTGGCTCCTGGCCAATCTGGCCCAGCCCTGGTTTTTGTGGGCATGTGGGGAGTGAAACAGCAGAGGGATGAATCTCTCTGTCTCTGTCTCTCTCTCTCTCTGTTTCTCTCTCTCTCTCTTCCACTGCCTTTCAAATAATGAGAAATAAATAAACATTAAAAAAATACAGGGGCCACTACTGTAGCTCAATGGGTAAAGCTGCCACTTGAGACAAGACCCAGGTGCTCTGCTTTTGATCCAGCACCCTGCTAATACACCTGGGAAAGCAGCAGTTGATGGCCCAAGTATCTGAGTCCCTGCCACTCCTATGAGAGACCTGGCTTTGGCCTGGCCAACTCTGGATGTTGTAGCCATTAGGGAAGTGAACCACATGAAACTTGCTCTCTTGCTCTCTCTCTCCCTCTCCATCACTCTGCCTTTCAAATAAACAATGTTTTTTTTTTAAAAAAAATAGTATGCTAAGTTTTCTTGAAAAAAATATAATTTGTGGTCTAGCTTTTTTCTTTCTAATACACCATTAAGTGTAATTAGTTAAGAAAATAAATACTATAGAGGGTAGCCATGAGAAAATGGGTGCAAGTTGTAGGACTACAAGTTAAAATATTTCTCTGTACCTTTTGGATATATCATGTGCTCTATGCACAGCTATAATTGCAAACCAAACAGTCCTAGCAATTCTGGGGGGAAGTCTAATAAAGCCAGTTCCAGGTACTTGTAGAAGCTATTTTGGAAAAAAAAATCGGAGTGAGCACCATTTGAAAATTTCTAATTTGGCCACAAGTCACAAGTAGTAAGTGTGGAGGGTCCTGAAGAAGCCCTGATTTCACAAACCCTTCCTACCCTGGCTTACAGCAAAGAGGTGGACATGAACACACGGAATGTCATCTGAACTATACCATAGCGAACGCAGCATGGGGCACATGAGCTAAATAACAGCTCTCCCGGCATTGAACCTCAGGCTGATGATGGCCTGAGCACATGAGGGAAGGCTGCGGGGGGAAACATTTCATTTCTACCTCAATAACTTCATAGGAAAGAACCTGTGCTAAGAATTCCTTAGAATGCAATTTCAAGTAGAAACATCACTCTACTGACACTAGAACTATGTTAACTATTTCCTTGATTTTTTTTTTTAAAACACACACACACATTAGTCAATGAGACAACATTTACCAACCTTTCAAATTTCATATTAGAGAAGGAGCCAGCAGGGGAGGTGACCGTGCGCCCTGAGGGTTGGCTTTCTGGAGGCAATCCTGCCCGAGCAGCATCACGTGACTTTCTGGGGGCAGCACGGCCAGCCGCTGCTGTGGGTGAAGACAACATGTGACCGTGTGACCCAGTGGCACTGCACCTGACGATGGCCTTCTGGCATCAGGCGTTTGCTGTCACTTGCCAACTTCTTCCCAACAAGCCTTAAGGTCAATGTTTCCACCCGACTTGGTGATACTTTGACACGACATGATAAACCTGACCTTTGTGGGGGGAAGCTGCAGGGCTCAAGAACTGACCTGAATTCGGGGGAGGAAAGGCAGCCTGTACTCGCTATGCAGCTGCTTAAAGCCTCGTGGAGGTGTCCAGTCACCCTGAAGCTATCACAGGGAAAGTTATTGGACAGTTAAACTCTACCCAAATCAACATGGAAATGTTTCCACTCCTCCCTTCTTTCTCTATCTTACCCCAGCTCCCAGCTTTTCTTCTCCTACACAGTAGGATTCAGTTAAGCTGAAGGGTTCTTTGGAGGCCCTCAGTCCAGGCAAAGCATCCTAGGCAACAGAGGGGGACGCACTCTGATCTTATTTACAGACCTAGCCTCACCTCGAAGGAGCCTCCCCCAGTCTGTCATCCCCCAACTTCACCCTCCATCAGTCTCTCCCTTCTCCCGAACCCCACTCCCACTCATTTCCAAGCCCTCTGCCACAGCCACAGCCCAGGCTGCCGATGCCCCCTTCAGATGCCTGTCCCCAGTTCCTACCTGTTCTCCAAGCCTCCCTTTTTGCTTTCTCTAATTCATTTTCAACATAGCAGCCAGAGTAATTTAAAATGAAAACAAAACAAAAACACAATTCTGAAATCCTTCCGTTTAAGATTATTCAATGTCTTCCTAGTAGTCTTAACATAAAGTCCATGTTCCTTGTGCGGCCTTGCCTCTGACCCCTGCATCCTGCACGGACCTCCACTGCCTGCTACTCCAGAGTTGACACGGGGGCATGCTGACTTCTTTCATTCCTTGGTGGACAGAACTCTTATGGGCCCGATTACTGTGATTGCCACTTTCGCGAGGCAAGGGGTCAGCACACCCAGACCTGCTGGCTCTTTGTTAACAAGACATTGACCTCCTTTGGTGAAGGGACAGTTATCATGGCAGGCACATTGAACCCATTCATCCAACTCTGTCTGTGAAACAACTTTGGAAACTCTACGTACACAGCATGAGCAAAGTTACATGAAATCTATGCTCTATGGTTTTCGGGACTTCTCTTAATGCTTGTAATCAAATATCATTATGTGGGACCTTAGTTATTATTATCACTAAGAATGGTGATTAAGAACATGGATGGGGCCAGTTGTTGTGGCTTAGTGGGTAAAGCCACCGCCTTTGGTGCCTACATCCCACATGAGCACTGGTTCGTGTCCTGGCTGCTCTATTTTCCATCCAGCTCCCTGCTAATGGCCTTGGAAAGCAGCAGGAGGTGGCCCAAGTGTTTAGGCCCCTGCACCCACAGGGGAGACCTGGATGAAGCTCCTGGCTCCTGGCTTTGGTCTGGCCCAGCCCTGGCCATTGTGGCCATTTGGGAAGTAAACCAGGAGATGGAAGGTCTATCTCTCCCTTTCTCTCTGTAACTCTTTCAAATAAATGAATAAATCTTAAAAAAGAAAAATAACACGGGCTGTGGAACACACCTGCTTGGGCTAGAATTTGCCATGTTCTAGTTGTATAGCCTTGAACAAACTGTTTAACAGCTCTGTGCTTTGGTTCCCATCAGTTAAATTAAACAGCCATGCCAATCCCATTGGTTGATGGGAGGATTAAATGAGTTAATAGAGCAGTGCTGATTAATAGACTGTACCCTGTAGCTGTCAACTGTTTTAACCAAAATCTTCATGAGATTCCTATATGGACCAAAAATGTTTCCCTTAAAATTGGTGACCCATTCACAATATTGAATTTTTGAAAAAGGAATTATCTTGTCAGTTCATTGCCCTTTTTCCTTGAACCAGTCTTAATTTTCATATTTTCCTTTTGGTATCAGAGAAGAGAGCAGGTGAGAGAAAAGGAAAAAGGGAGATTTCCTTAGGCCTTGCTAAGTGCTGGTGACAGGTCTAGAAGTTTCAAACACAAAGAGTTCAGAGCAGCTGCCTTGTTGCAGTAGAGTGACAGCATTTGTTTTAAAGCAGCTTTTATACAGCAATCCCCCTGTTTGGGGTGGCCGGCTGGAAATGCAGAGGGGCTCCGTCCCCCAAGGGTGTCCCTTGAGGCCTCCCCTGACCTGTGTTGGAGCTCTTACCCATGGTCACACCACTGAGTGTCCGCAGGAACCTGTGCAGCAGCTAGCATCACCCATGGTTTGCAGATGACGGCTGACTCAGTCTCCCCAAAGCAGAGCCAGGATTTCAACGAGAGCCAGCCCAGCACCCTTTCTCTTACGCAGTCACTGCCACAATCAGGAACTTCTTCACACTTTCTTAAAATAGTGTGCTCTGGGTATCAGTTTAGGAATACTCTTTGCTTGTGTAAAATCGTGATCCTCTGTGACTTCAAAATTGGGCAGTGGGATTGAAGCCCATGGGCATTCTCTAAAATCCAGGTTTCAGAAAAGAAAATTACTTTTTAAAACTTCAGGGGTTGGGGTTGTGGCATAATCAGTAAAGCCACAGTCTGTAGTGCCGGCATCCCATATGAGCACAGTTCGAGTCCCAACTGCTCCACTTCCAATACAGCTCTCTGCTAATGCACCTGGGAAAGCAGTAGAAGCTGGCCCAGGTCCTCAGGCCCCTGCACCAACATAGGAGACCCAGTGAAGCTCCTGGCTTTGGCCTGGTCCATCCCCAGGCCATTGCAGCCATTTCCATTTGGTGAGTGAACCAGAAGATGGAAGATCTCCCTCTCCCTCCCCCTCTCCATTTCCCTCTCCCTCTCTCTCTTCTTCTCCCTCTCCCTTTTTCAACTCTGCCTTTCAAATAAATAAACTAAATTCTTTTCAAAAAAGCTCATGGAACTAAAAGATATGTTTATAAAAGCATAAAACTATAAAAAGGGTATTTGCGAATGGTAGAAACTTGGAAACACACAAGAAAGTATAAAGAGGAAAAAAAGCACCTATGATGTCACCATCAATATATAAGCTCCGTTGACACTTTTATACATGTCATTAAAACCTTCCTAGGAACAACTTTTAAATAGCTAATTCATTTATATGGAGCAAAGTGTTAAAACTACAAAAGGGTATGCAATGAAAAGTCAGTCCTCTTCCAATGTCTGTTCCCAACCATCCAGTGCCCCTCCTAGGAGGCAGTTATAGTTTTCTTTTTTTAATACATCTAAAAAATATGTAGTCAAAGAGCAGGGATTTGGCCTAGCAGTTACACTACAGGCTGGGATATCCTAGCGCTGTGTCAGAACGCCTGGGGTTCAAGTCTCATCCCTGCCTCCTCAATCCAGGTGCCTGGGAGGCAGCCAGTGATGACTCAAGTGGTTGGGTCCCTGCTACCCACATGGGAAACCTGGATTGAGTTCCCAGCTCCCAACGCTGCCTGGCCCAATCCTAGCCCTTGTGGACATTTGGCGAATTCACCAGAAGATGGGAACTCTGTGTCTGTCTGCTTCTCCAGACAGACAAACTGAGTAATTGTTAAATTCCAATTATAGAAGCTGGGGCATCGTTTTAGTAAGTACAGCCCGTATCTTGTTTTCCCTGCTCTCTAGATCTGAGTAGCCTCTCATCTTCTTTAACATCGCGTCTCGTCCCCAGCATTTCACACGCGTTCAGATCGCTGTGGAGGCCAGATAAAATCACCTCTCTCATTCAGGTTGCTGCTGCGGCTGCATCCAGCGTGAGTGATCGAGTTCTTGAAACTTCTGAGACTGTCCATAAACACCCCCCGAGGAGAGCCAGGAAACCACACATGCATGACACTGGGGACCCCTTCTGCAGGACTGCACGTGTGTTAGTAGAGATGGCCCACATCACGGCTCTGTGTACAACATCCTTGCCATAAACCAACTCTCGAAGCAGTAGGGCTTCGTGTAAATCAAACCTGCCCACTCCCACTCCCTTCTGATTCTGTCTTCCACAACACTTCCGGTTTCCTGAATGTACCCCCCACCTCCCTGCCTCTGTGTGTTCTCTCTGTTCTGACTACCAAGCCATGCCACCACCTCAGTCCCCTCAACCTGCTTCTTTAGGGGCAAATCCTGACTTCCTCTCTAAGATGGAGCTGGCAGCTCTTTTGGAAATTCTTCTCTGATGTGCCCACCTCTATCTCCATATCTCATTATAATGCCATATCTATGTGTTCCTCGTGACAACCTGGGCAAAATTCCTAGCATTCATTTAATAGATGACTAAGTGCCTATTCACACCAGGGACCGAGAAAATGACAAGTAAGGCAAGCGAGGTCCTGGCAGCAGTTACAGTCTGTTGGAGTTAGGGATTGAGTAAGTCATTACTAAAATAGGATAAGCGTTAGGACGTTCAGGGTGCCTGGGGTAGGGCGAATACAGGGCTGAGGTTCCACACGGTCCAGGTGCTGCTGAGAAAGTGACATTCCAGCTGATAGCAGAAGAAAGTGCAGGAATTAACCAGGAGAGTCGAGGAAGGAAAGGAAACAGAAAAGCTTCAAGTAGACAGAAAAATCTCTGTGAGGCCTCAAAGCATGGAAGAGGAGCTTCTGAGGGATGCGTGGCTGTCTCGTAGGGCCACACAGCTGTTTTAACACTTGATTCGATCACCTCTTAGAGAGAACGCTCTGCTTGCAGTGTGGAGAAAGAGCTGGAGAAGAGCCAGCCTGGAGAGGGGGGCCCAGTGTCTGTCCCATTTCCCTGGGATTTCTCTAGGAAGAGCTGGAGCCCGGTGGTCAGTGAATTTGGTTTCCTAATTCTCACTGCTTGTGCGGACCGCCTTGACCCCAGCTTCTATACAAAGTGCTAGTACAGTCATATTCTTAGCCCCAGAATGTAGCAGAATGTGGCAAACAGTAGGGGAATAGAAACCATCGTTTCAGTAATGTAAACTACATACGTATAGGAGTGAAGACCTGAAGTAACCATGACCAAATCACATTGCTAAGTTAGGGTGACAAGACTAGGAATGTTGGAGAAGAGAATAAAAATAATAAAATGGGGGTGGCAATGTGGTGTAGTAAGCTAATCTTCAACCTATGGCACCAGTATCCCGTGTGGGCGCCAGTTTGTGTCCCGGCTGCTCCTCCTCCAATCCAGCTCTCTGCTATGGTCTGGGAAGGCAGCAGAAGATGGCCCAAGTGCTTGGGTCCTTGCACCTGTGTGGGAGACCTGGAGGAAGCTCCTGGCTCTGGACTGGCTCAGCTCCAGCCTTTGCGGCCATTTGGGGAGTGAGGCAGCAGATAGAAGACCTTTCTCTCTGTCTCTCCCTGTGTCTGAAACTTTTCCTCTCAAATAAATAAATAATTTTAAAAAATAATAAAAGCCTAATAAGACTTAAACACTTTAAAAAATCTTTCTATTGTGAAATTAAGCAAAGATATGTAAAATCACTTCAAGCAAATATCATCAGCTGCCAGTCATGGACATGCTCACTGTGTCCCCTCACACTTGTGTTCTAAGAGCTCAACATTCACTACTTCAACTTATTTATTTATTTATTAAAATGTATTTATTTATTTATTTATTGGAAAGGCGTAGTTATACAGAGAGAAAAACTGAGCGAGACAGAGATCTTCCACTCACCAAATCTTCCATTCCCCCAAATGGCTGCAAACACTGGGGCTGGGCCAGGCAGAAGCCAGGAGCCTGGAACTCCATCCAGGTCTCCTACGTGGGTGGCAGGGGCCCAGGCACTTGGGCCATCTTCTGCTGCTTTCTCATGTGCATTAGCAGGGAGCTGGATTGGAAGTGGAGCAGCCGAGACTTGAACCAGCACTCACATGGGATGCTGGTGTCATAAGTAGTGGCTTAACCTGCTGCACCACAATGCTGGCCCCCTGCTTCAACTTACTTGAGCTTTGTAATTCTGCACTATTTTTGATGGGTGACTTGTCTCTTAGCTTTAGGCAGAAGCTCCTCTGGCCTGAGATGGGAGTTTCCAGTCCAGTTTATTCACTGACACTTCCCTACGAAGAATCAGGGAATGGAGGGATATTCTTTTCATGTACATCAGCTCTTCCCAAATACAGATGCTCCTTGATTTACAATGGGGTTAGATCCTGACAAACCCATTATTTTGGGGGTAAACTGTAATTTTTTATTATTGGAAAACAAATATACAACTTGGAATGGATTTGAGGCAAATTGTTCCATAAGCAGATTTTCTTTAAGAGGCTAAACAAAGTTTATAAAGCAAGTAACAATAAAAGAAAATGTTTCAGGCACAGGACCAGCAGTACAAAAAAAAAAAAAAAGAATAGTGTACAAGTATCTGGATAATACACCCATTTCACAATAGTACAACTTTTAAGGACCTATTGTTGACTCTCCATAGTCCATGCAGAGTTATAACTTCACACTTCAACAACAACATGCTGACAGTTCCTAAAGAAAATTACATAATCCAGATGTTTGTTAATCATGTTCCATAACTGCTGCTGTGGGATTCTGCCTGAGAGACCTCATTACAGCTCCCAGTTCCTTTGTTGCTATGGTTGCATCACCATCCTTGTCAAATAGTGAAAAAGCTTCTTTGACTTCTGCAGTCTGCTTTTCAGTCGGCTGGTCAGCCATGCTGCAAACACTAAGAGTTCCAAGATGCAGCCACTCGGCCACTCAGTTCTCGCCCCACTCAGACTAGTCCTGACAAACCCATTTGAAGTTGAAATTTTTTTTAAGTCCAAGTGCATTTAATACCCATCACCTACCAAACACACTAGCTCAGCAAGCCGGCACAGAGTAGAATGATGGCCGTTTCCTCAGGGTCATTGGGCTGAGGGAAAGTGGCTAGTGAGATGGCCCAGCATTGTGAGAAAAGATACACTATGTCACACTACTCAGCAGTTAAAAGAAAAAAAAGAAATTCTGTCTTTTGCAACAAAATAGATGCAACTGGGAACCATTATACTTAGTGAAATAAGCAAGTGCCAAAAAGACAGATACCATGTTTTTTTCTGATCTGTGGTAACAATAATGTATGGGAGTGAAATGGACATTTTGAGGTTTGATGATTGTTTATCGCCCTTGTCTCAATTGTTGAAGAACAGTGCTTTCTTCTTCATACTATTTGTTGACATTTTACTTAGTGTAGTGTTAATCTTATGAATATAAAGTATACTGAAAATAAATCTTTGTAAAAACTAAGAATGGAAATAGCAAAGGGAGGAGGAGGGTGGAGATGTGGGTGGGAAGGGGGCATAGTGTGGGAAGCATCACCATCTTCCTGATATGTATATATGAAATACATGACACTTGTGTACCTTAAATAAAATTTTAAAAAAGAACTAAAATAAAAAAAAGTAAATAATTGGACACATATCGCTAGCTGGGAAACATCAGAATTCAAAATTCCAAGTATGTTTTCACTGAATGCATCATTTTGCACCATTGGAAAGTTGAAAAATAATTAAGTCAACCATCGTAAATCAGGGGCCTTCTCTATTTCAATCATGTTGAAGAAAAAGAAAACGGTCTTTAAGGGAGAACTGTTCAAGTGGCCTTGTTTAAAACTCTGACACGTAGCCTTGTGTCACCTTTCGTCTTCTGAATGCACTTTTGGCCCCGTGGCACTTACTGTCATCAACACAGCCTATAATCCAGGTGCTCAGACACTACGTTGGGCCGTGGTAATTAGAAGCTTATTACTACTGCCCTCCCTGATTCTCTCTAGTATTATCACTCTACTGTTCCCTCAGTTCCTCAAAAGTGCCCAAGTCCTCCAAAGCTCTCCTCCACTTCACTTGGCCATTCTCAGGGCTGAACAATGCCCTCCTTAACCACCTCATGTTACTTAGAGCCCTCTCACCCACTAAATTCTTGATGGGAGAAACCTGTTGTTTTTTGCTCCTTCAAATTACACATGATACTTTAAATGGTGGCAAAATATGCATATTATAAAATTTACCATTTTAACCATTTTTAAATGTACAAGGGGCCAGCACTGTGGTGCACCACCTTAAGTCACCCCTCGTGACACCAGCATCCCATGTCAGAGTCCTGGCTGCTCCCCTTCTAATCCAGCTCCCTGCTAATATTTGGGCCCCTGCCCCCAAGTCAGGGACCAGGATGGAATTCCTGGCTCCTGGCTTCTGCCTGGCTCAGCCCTGGCTTTTGTGGGCATTTAGGGAATAAACCAACAAATGGAAGACCTCTCTCTCTCTCTGTCTCCCTCTCTCCCTCTGTCACTCTTCCATATAAAAACATAAACAAATCATTAAGTGTACAGTTCTGTGGCACTACATTGCTGTATATCCATCACCACCTTCCATCGCCAGAACCTCTTCATCTTTCCTAACTGAAGCTCTGTATGATGAAATCCTAGCTCCCTAATCCTCCTTTCCCGGGGCAGCCACCATCCTGCGGTTTGTCTCTAAGTTTGACTACTGGAGGTACCTCATACAACTGAAATCAGTCAACACGTGTCCCTTTATCACTGGCTTGTTTCACTAGCAGAGTGTATCCAAGGTTCTTCCATGTGGTAACATGTGTCAGGAGTCACCTTCACTTTATAGTTACATACTATTCCCCTGTTGGTATATACTACATTTTGTTTATTTGTTGGTGCATACTTGGGTTGTTTCTACCTTTTGACTGTTGTGAACAATGTCATTATGAACACAGGTGTACAAATATCTGTTTGAGTCTTTCAATTCTTTTAGGTAGACACCAAGAAGTGGAATTGCTAGGTCATACAGTAATTCTATGTTTAAGGTTACTAATTTTTTAAAATTTACTTTAGAGGCAGAGAGAGAGAGAGAGAGAGAGAGAGAGAGAGAGAGAGAGAGAGAATGCTCTCTCATCCACTGGTTCACTAGCCAAATGCCCAAAATGGCCAGGGATGAACCCCATCCAAGAGGAGCCAGGAACTCAATCTGACTCTCCTATGTGGGTGAGAGGGATCCAATTGCCTGAGCCACTACTGCTGCCTCCCACAGAGTACAAGTGTACATTAGCAGGAAGCTGCAGTCAGAAGCTTGACCTGTATTCATCCCAGGCACCCTGATGTGAGATATGGGTGTCTTTACCACTAGGCTAAATACCCGTACCTATGTTTAAGTTTTTGAGGAACACCTAGACCATTTCCCAAAGAGCTGCTCCATTTTGCAATGTACAAGGGTTCCAAACAACACTTGCTATCTTGTGTTTTTCAAACAACATTTCCATTAATGTTGAACATCTCTTGATGGTTTTGTAAGCTATTTGTATATGCTTGGAGAAATGTCTACTCAAGTGCCCTGCCCAATTTTTCAATTGGTTTTGTTGTTTTTGTTGTGTAGTTGTAGGGATAGTAACTCTGTCAAATATACATTTTTCAGGCATTTTCTTCTGTTCTCTGGGCTCTTTTCACCCTCTTGACAGTGTTCTTTGATGCACACAAGTTTTAAATTTTGATAAAATCCTATTTATCCATCTTTTTTTTTTTTTTTTTTTTTGACAGGCAGAGTGGACAGTGAGAGAGAGACAGAGAGAAAGGTCTTCCTTTGCCGTTGGTTCACCCTCCAATGGCCGCCGCGGCCGGCGCGCTGCGGCCGGCGCACCGCGCCGATCCGATGGCAGGAGCCAGGAGCCAGGTGCTTTTCCTGGTCTCCCATGGGGTGCAGGGCCCAAGCACCTGGGCCATCCTCCACTGCACTCCCTGGCCACAGCAGAGGGCTGGCCTGGAAGAGGGGCAACCGGAACAGAATCCGGCACCCTGACCGGGACTAGAACCCGGTGTGCCGGCGCCGCTAGGCGGAGGATTAGCCTAGTGAGCCGCGGCGCCGGCCTTTTATCCATCTTTTGATGTTTGTGTTTTTGGTATCCTATCTAAAAATCATTAATAATTTAATTTATACAAATGTTTTATTTCATAAATTCCTGTCCTAATAAACTATAAGATACACAAAGGCAGAAACCTCTGTTTTGGCCACCAATGTATCCTAAGCATCTACACTGGGACTGGAGATCAGTCGGTGTTCCTATAAATAAATAACACATTTATGACATGAAAAATGCAGATTTTCTGGTTTTTAAATTTATAATATCATATCCTTTGAACTTATATGGAAATTATTGATCAATAAAGTGATTTCATTATGATATTTAATTATTTTACTGAAAATTCACATTAAATTAGGCAAATAAATTTAAGACTACCCACATGTAGCTTCAAGACGTGTTGGAGGAAAAACTTAAACACCACAGAAACTGTATTAAGGTCATATTTTACAAATATTACTTTTTATAAACCTTTGCAGACCAAGAATGAAATGACTAAAAATGTAACTTCCAGGTTTTAGTCACTGATGTACCTTCATGGTATATTTCTTCATTCTTCACCGGTAATAATTCAAAATGGTGCAGACCTGCTTCTTAGAGTAAATGAGGGGGCCAGCCCCTTGCCCACCTTCAGGGATAGCCCAGATAAAACACTGAAAGAGTCATCACTTCCTTTCTGATTTTGTAAACCTTCAGGAGAAAGGTAACAAGCCCTCATCTGTCTCTTGCATCAAGCAAACCCACATGGGGTAGTCTTTCATTCTTTTACTTGTATGCATCTGGGAATCAAAACGAAAGGGTCTTGTATTTTCAGTTTCAAAACAGCAGGGGGAGCTCATGAGATTTTTTAGGGCAGCTATTACTAGCCATGCCCCCTCCACAAAATAACAATGCAATAAGTATAAATTTAACAATATCAAAGAGAAACCCAAACAAAGGGAAGAGGGCACACACACAAAAAAAACAGTCATCCAATTAGAGATGAAAATGGTCAAAATCAATGTTATATTAAAGGACTGATACAAACTAGCACTTAATGCAGACCTGCTAACCAAACCATCAGACTCTCCTCACTACCCTAACAACCCAAGGTACTCCTGGGTGCCCAAGGCCCATCACAGCTCTCAATCCTAACCATCTTTCTCATATATGAAAACTAAGTTACTAGATAGCTGGGTTAAAAACTTTTGTAAATTTTCTAAATGTCTTTTTAAAATACTCAGTGAAACTCTCATCGGAAAACAACTTAAATAATATTTTAAGAAATTAGGTTGGAGGTGGGCATTTAGCCTTGAGATTAAGATGCCCACATCCCACCTCTGAGTATCTGGTTTGATCTTTGGCTCTGGCTTCCTGACTTCAGCCTACTGCCAGTGTAGACCCAGGGAGACAATGGTGATGGTTCAAGTAGTTGCATTCCTGCCACGCATGTAGGAGACTTTGACTGAGTTAACACCTAACTTGTCCCAGTTGGAGGCCACTGCAAGTATTTACAGAATTAACCAGCACATGGGAGCATTCTATCTCTCTGCCTCTCAAATAATTAAGTTTTTAAAAAATTAGGTGAAATAACACAGAACAATTCAAGAACATATGAAATATAGTCCTTGTTCACTGGAAAGAGTGAAGGGAACCAGGAGCGATCTCCTCAATTTTAGGGGTAGGATACGAAGTGGCTTCCTGTGAGGTATGAATAGAAGAGTATTTCCTATTGGGAGAAATCACAAAGTTACATTGGTACACTTGCCATGATGTCCTTTGAATCATAGCCTGGGAGACAGGATCATGCATACTACCAAGTCATCAGCAAACTGAGCTGCGAAGCCCTGGATAAACTGTGCACAGGAACTTGGGCAGCTCACAAGGTCAAGAGGGGTAGCTTGGGATGTGAAGTCTTAATGGGACTCTAGCCATTAGTGTCTGAATCACAGCTGAGTGTCTTAGAACACATCTTGAAGTAGATGTCATCTCTCCAATGGGAGCTGATTTGGCAGTGGGAAAGCACGTAGATTTTGGTGAGTGGCCAAAATGTCTTCCAAACTCCATGAAGTTCAGAGTCTTGTACTAGTGTGTGGTCAGTGTTTTCCCAAAAGTACAAATCTCTCCTTGGGTTATTTCAGAATGAATGCTGAACCTAAATAAAATGTTGTGAGCCACAACTGTACTGGAGTATGAGATTGAATTTTGAAAGAAACTAGGGTAAACACACTACTATATTGAAATATGCAGCTAGTTCAGTTTTGTGCCACTGAGTTCTCTATGTCTTAGCACCCTATCAAGGGTTTTTACACAAGAGTGAATTGCTGACTGGATTAAGATGGTAGAGAAGGGAGGGAGCATACTGCTCTAGTCTGGGAGAAGATAGTTTAAAAAAAGGAAAGAGACTGCAATCTCAGGGAAGAGTTAGGGAGAAAATGGCAGAGGAAACTCTACACAAATTAGAGGGACACAGCAGACCCATGTGGAGGGTGTGGACACACACAAAGCTGGACCCAGCAGCTGAGAGCCTCGGCACCAGCTTTGGAAAGAAGTGAGACCAGACTGCAGCAGCCCAAGTCAGTGGTGACAAAGCTGCAGGAGAAGCCTAGAGGGAATCCAGCTTGCAGTTCTGTAGGGATAGTGTACCTGCCAAACTAGGAGGGGGGCACATTTCTCTTTCCTTGATCACCCTGCAGTGGCATCTTGTAACAAGCTGATAGAAAGCAGGTACCACTTGGACATACCTAACAGCTGCACCAGTTTGTGTCCACACCCAGCAACCAGCAGAGCAGCGGCTCCTGAGTCGAAGGGAGAACTGACAGTAGGGCTGGGTGCTTGTGACTGTGGGAGGCTTGTGTGCCAGGACTCTGAAAACACTGAGGCGGCGGGGGAAGGCACAGAGTGTGGCTGGGACTTTGGGCACTCACTGTGGGAGATTCCACATGCTCAGGGCTCCTTGGTTCCCTGGTGAGGGACACTGCTGGGGAATATGCTTACACCGAGGATTGCACAGATTCTTTGCGTGTTCTTGTGGAAGTGCAGATGAATATTATATCCAGTGGGGCTAGCGCCCAGGCAACGGTCTCCTTTGAGGAGAGGAAATGAGCTGAGTCTATGCCAATAGAACAGAAAAACTTCTCCTCTGATTAAAAAAAAAAAAAAAGAGGAGATTTACCACAGCCAACCAGCATGTCACCTTAATACTACCTTCACCCTATAGCACTGAGCAGAGCTCCCTGGCCACACCCACTACATGCCTCTAGATATTCTCTGAAAGCAAACACCCCACTAATACATTCAGACATAGTCCAAATATAAAAGCTACCACAACAACAAAAAAAGAAGAAACCAACTAGTATCTCCACAAATGCCAAATAATAAATATACCAATTCCAGAAAGAAGAATAAGGAACACAATATGATGCTCTCAAAGGAATACAACACTTCAATACTAGACTGTGAAGATGAAGAGATAGAAAATGAAGGATTAGAAGGCCTTTGTAATGAAGTAATAACAGAAAACTTCCCTAATTTGGAGAAAGAAAGGGACATCCCAGTATAGGATGCACATAGAACTCCTAATAGACATGACCAGAAAAGATCTTCACCTGACACATTGTAATCAAACTCTCCACAGTAAAACATAAAGAAAAGATTCTAAAATGTACAGGAGAAAAATGTCAGATTAATTTCTCCAATTAGACTCAAAGTGGACTTCTCTACAGGCTAGGAGGGAATGCGAGATATAATCAAGTCTTAATAGAAAAAAACTGTCAACTCAGAATACTATACCCTGCAAAGCTCTTATTTATGAATGAAGGTAAAATAAAGACCTTCCATAACAAACAGAAATTGAAAAAATTTTTCACCACCCACCCAGCCTTGCAAAAGATACTTAAGAGGATGTACTGCACACAGAAACACAGAAACATGGTCATCACTAAGAAAGAAGGTAAAGGAAGAAAATAGCCCAGTAAAAGTAAAAAGGAAATCCAAAGTAAAAAAATAAGAATATTTATGGAAAAATGGCACAGCAAATTCACTTAATAGTCACCTTGAATTGAATGGCCTCAACTCTCTAGTTAAAAGACACAGGCTGGCTGAATGGATTAAAAAACAAAACCCATCTATTTGCTGCCTACAAGAAAAATTTCTCACCAACAAAGATGCACACAGACTTAAAGTGAAAGCATAGAAAAAGACATTGCATGGCAAAGGCCCTAAACAGCACTCCGGCCTCAGAATCAACCCTTGGGGCATTTGGATCTGGCTAAAAGGCCCATGAGAGTCTCACAGGCATGGAAAGCCAAGACACTGTGGCAAAAATGACCTGAATGAAAGATCTCGGTGAATGAGATCCCAGAAGAAAGTACGTGCCCTCAAAGAAGGAGGCACCTTTCTCTGAAGGGAAGAAGGAACCTCTACTGTGATATGGCCTTGACTAAATAAGTTCAGAGTTGGTGAACGCAAGAGGCTTCCATAGCCTTGACAACTCATGGCAAGAGCCTCAGGTGATTACTGAAGTCATAAATAAGAGTGTCAATTGTTAAATCAACAACAGGAGTCACTGTGCACCTGCTCCCCACGTAGGATCTCTGTCCTTAATGTGTTGTACTATGAGAATTAACGGTAAAACTACTAGTCGAACAGTACTCTATATCTTCTGCGGTTGTGTGGGTGCAGTCTGTTGAAATCTTGCTTAGTATATACTAAGCTGATCTTCTGTATATAAAGATAATTGAAAATGAATCTTGATGAAGAGTGGGATGGGAGAGGGAGTGGGAGATGGGATGGCTGCAGGTGGGAGGGAGGTTATGGAGGAAAAAGCCACAACAATGCAAAAGCTGTACTTTGTAAATTTACATTTATTAAATAAAAAAAGAAAATGACATTCCATGCTAACAGAAACCAAAAAGCTGGTGTAGCCATCCTAATATCAGACAAAATAGACTTTAATACAAAATTGTTAAAAGTGACAAAGAAGGGTACTATGTAATGATTAAGGGATCAATTCAACAGGAAGATGTAACTATTATAAATGTATATGCACCTAATTATAGGGCACCTGGCTATTTAAAAGAAATATTAAGGGATCTAAAGGGAGACAAAGACTCAAACACAATAGTAATGGGGTACTTCAATACCTCACTTTCAGCAATGGACAGATCAACCAGACAGAAAATCAGTAACGAAACAACAGAGTTAATCAACACCACAGGCCAAATGGACCTATCTAAAGAACTTTCCATCCTACAGTCACACAATGCACCTTCTTTTCACCAGTGCATGGAACTTTCTCTAGGATTGCCCATATGCTAGGCCATAAAGCAAGTCTCTGCAAATTCAAAAAATCAAAGTCATACCATGCATCTTCTCGGACCACAATGGAATTAAGCTGGAAATCAGCAACTCAGGAATCTCTAGAACATATGCAAACACATGGATACTCAATAACATGCTCCTAAAGGAACAGTGGGTCATAGAAGAAATCCAAAGAGAAATAAAAAAAAAATTATGGAAACCAACGAAGATGACAATAAAACATACCAAACTTATGGGATATTAAATTATTTCTATGAAGCCATTATCACCTGTAATTCCTAAACCTGAAAAAGATGGAACTGAGAAAGAGAACTACAGACCAATTTCCCTGATGAACATAGATGCAAAAATCCTCAACAAAATTCTAGCCAATTGAATCCAACAATACATCAGAAAGATCATTCAACCAGACCAAGTGGTATGCAAGGATGGTTCTGTATTGCAAACTAAACACTCAGGAAAGTGAAGAGGCAACTGACAGAATTATAGAAATTATTTGCAAATTATTCAGCTAATAACCACAATATATAAAGAGTTCAAGAAACTGAACAACAACAACAACAACAACAACAAAAAACAAGTAAAGAAATGGGCAAAGGACTTAAACAGACATTTTTCAAAACAAGAATTCCAAATGGCCAATAGGCACATGAAAAAATGCTCAGGACCACTAGCCTTCAGGGAAATGCAAATCAAAACCACAATGAGGTTTTAACTCACCCCAGTTAGAATGGCTTTCATACAGAAATCAACAAGAAACAAATGCTGGTGAGGATGTAGAGAAAAAGGTACCCTAATCCACTACTGGTGGGAACGTAAACTGGTAAAGCCACTATGGAAGACAGTATGGAGATACTTCAGAAATCTGAATATAGACCTACCCTATGACCCAGCCATCCCACTCCTGGTAATTCACCCAAGGGAAATAAAATCAGCATATGAAAGAGTTATCTGCACCCCCATGTTTATTGCAGCTCAATTCACAATAGCTAAGACATTGAATCAACTCAAATGCCCGTTGATGAAGACTGGATCAATAAATTATGGGATATGTACACTATGGAATACTACACAGTGGTAAAAAAAATGAAATCTGGTTATTTGCCATGAAATAGATGAATCTGGAAATCATCATACTTAGTGAAATAAGCCAGTCCCAAAGGGAATTCTCCCTATCACATGTTCTCCCTGACCTGTGATAACTAACAGAGCACCTAAAAGGCAATCTGAAGTTAAATTGACACATTGAGAAGCAATGATTTGAACAGCTCTTGTATTGTCTTGACTGTTGAGGAATAGGGATTTTTAAAAATTATTTTTGAACTCTTAACATAGAGTTAAACATATGTGTATAATGTCTATTGAAAATAGATCTCAGTAAAAAATAAGAGTGGAAATAAGAGAGGGAGGAGTAAGAGGGGTGGGAGTATGGGTGAGAGGGTGAACACAGTGGGAAGAATCACAATGTTCCTAAAATTGTAATTATGAAGTGTATGAAGTTTGTAACTGTAAAGCTGTATAGTTCTGCAAACATTCCTATGAACTTACTTCTAAGGGTACAGTTTAAAACTTGCCATGGGGCCCTAAATCCCCTTAGTTCAGTGGTAAAAATACCATCTTAAATGTTAAAGTGATCATATGGATAGGATTAAGTGTCTGGTAATAATAGATAGAATTAAAAAGGAGGGAATGCTCCAACATGGGAATCAGGCCACACAGCAGACTCACAGAATGATAATCTCTTTAAGTAACACTCTAACTTCAGAATCAGCCCTTAAGGCATTCTGGTCTACCTGAAAACCATATGAGAGCATTTCAGGTATGAAAAGCCAAGACACTGTGGCAAAAAATGGCCTACATGCAGGACCTCAGTGGGTTAGACCCCAGCGGAAAGAAGTGGTCATCAAAGAAGGAGGTATTTTTCTCTGAAGGAAGGAGAGAACTTCCACTTTGATTATTGCCTTGTCTAAAGACTGATGGAGTTTGTGGATTCAAAAGGCTTCGATAGCCTTTTCAGCTCATGTCAAGAGCCTGGTTTATCACTGACATCATATACAAGAGTGTTAATTGTTAAATTAACAATAGGAGTCACTGTGCACTAACTTCCCATGCAGGACCTTTGTCCTCAACGAGTTGTATTATAATTATGTCTAAGTGTTTACAAAAGATGTATCATTCTTGGGTGCTTCTTTTAAGTTAATTTTCTAAAAAAAGTGAAATTAATTTCAAGATGCAATGACTTTGAACAGCCCTTGTCTCTAATGTTGAGGAACAGGTTTTTTTTTTTGTTTTGCTTTGTTTTTTGGATTTTTTTCCCATGCAAATTGTTGAATTCTTTACTTAGTATAGAGTTGGTATTCTGTCTATAAAGTTAATCAAAAATGGATCTTAGTGGAGGATGGGACTGGGAGTGGGAGAGGGAGAGGGAGAAGGGGTGTGAAAGTACATGGGAGGGCAGGTATGGTGGGAAGAATCACTATATTCCTAAAGTTGTACTTATGAAATGCATGAAGTATGTTTTCTTTAAATAAAAGGTTTATTTGGGGGAAAAATAAATTAAAAAAAAAAAGAGAGAGTGACCTGCCATACAATAAACTGGGTGTTTTCAATAAACTCCATGAAATAAACAGATTCATGAATTACACACTATGACATTTAATTTTCTTTAAAAGATGACAGTCCTGCAAAAAGTCTATAGAAAAATGTAATTAAAAGGAAAATTTACTTTGGTGCAAAAACTTTGTGAAACCCATGCATAGCTTTTCCATAAATATGCATTTTCTACAAAGTTTTTGAAGCACCCTCATATCTGTTAGTTCTTCCAAACTAGAATTCATTGATTATTTGATAAAGTGTACTTTTGTAAAGAAATGAAATTATAGGAGAGAAAAGCAATACAACTGCATGAGCCCCCCACCTCCAAAAAAAAAAAAAAAAACCCTCTTTCAACAATATAATAAGGTTGCTTATCTCTTCAGAAGGACATACATATTTTCCTGTGTGAAATGTCTGATGCTCATTTCATCTAAATCTTCAAATTCTTCTTCTACTGCCCAGTAGCGTTTGGAAACCAAAGTTTTAATTATCTTAAATAAATTCATAAAGAAAGAACAGAAAAGCATAAAGGAAGTTTTGTTTTGTAAATATTGGTTTAACTCAATTGTAATAAGAAATCTTAGAACTTGGTTCCAACTTTTATTTGGGTTACATAAAGTATTAAAATTCACAAGAAATCCCAAATTATTGTGATCCTGAAGAATCACAGCACACCATAAGTAGTCAACATAATATGAAGTTTATATCAATATACCCATCAATAAGAAATGTGTTTCCTTTTCTGCAATGTTTACCCAACTGTTATAATGAGTAGAGTAGAGCTAAATCAAGCCAACTCTCTGAGACTTGATTTCCTCTTCAGTAAAATGAGGAATTTAGGTAAGATGATAATTAGATATCTTTTAATATAACAATTTTGGACCACTGATAATGCAAATATCTACCCTCAGAAGCTATTAAAATACATGAGTTGAGTAACAAACCCAATGGTTATCCCAGCTATTTGTGGGATACTACATACATAGCTAAGAGGCCCATACAGAATGATCCTCCACTGTTCAGGAAGGATTCTGGTCCAAGGACATGCCCACTGTTCCCTTGTCACTATAGATGTGAAGTTCAGGAAAGGACTGCGAACTTCAAAGTTGTTGGCCTCTGGTGGCGCTCAGGCAGAGCCACTTAGGGAGAGAAGGGTCAAGACAATGCCTTTTACTTTATCACTCCCCACCCAAGCACAACAACTTTTTATTGTAGAGTGGGTGACAGATGCCTCTGTCAAGCTAAAAAGTCAAAGTAAGTTATGTTTAACTGTGTGTTCACTGACTATGACAAATGTTGACATGGGGGAGTATGGCTAAGAAACTACATGAGAAATAAGAATACCCTAATCCTTTTTAAACTATCCATTTTCAAGAGATTTGGAGGGAAATGCAGAGAAAGACGATGAAATATAGCAAGTAAACACTTCTAACAAGCGTGGGTGTCAACGCTGACTACTAAAGCAGAGCAAGACTAGACTGCAGGCATCGCTGCTCCAAGTGTGCTCAGTGTGAAGAGCGGGGCCGAAGCAGGTCCTGAGAACAGCTCAACCTGCTCCTCTCACACCTGTGTTTCACTGTAAGAAGCTAGAGCATGCGGGGCCATTTCCAAAGAACCAGAGAACAGTGGGAATGAGACTAAAGGAGCATAAAAGAGACCGGCTTTCAAGACTGCTGGGTAGTTTTACACGCTGGCACTGCACAGCGGCACCAGAACTAACAGGATGTGGTCCTTTATCATTAGATGCAGGTGTAGCTACCCCCGATATTTACTGATTTATGAGGGGCCTTTGGAAAGTTCGTAGGAAATGTATATTATGAAAAATCTATGCATGGCTTTCAAAATTTGCACCAAAATAAACTTATTTTTAAATTCCATTTCCCATGGGATAAGAAGCTTCTAAGTTTATAGACTCTCAAAGCTAATGATGTTCTCCTAGGAATTAGTCTGGTACCCGCTTGTCGGTTTACATCTATGCCTGATTCTTTTCTTATGGATGTCTGTTTTCTGGCTGATGTGGCTACCACGAAGTTCAGAGCAGGCTCTGATTGCTTTGTACAGGCGGGCTTCCCACAGCCACCTGAGGCAGAAAGAGCCTTCGCATAGTTTTACACACTGTTGTGACACTTCTCCCTTTGCAAAAAAAAAAAAAAAAAGGTGTTAACATTTTTCTTATTACTTATTTATCCCTTTATCATTACTCACCATCACTTAAGCATAAGATCAGCAGGAGCATGGGGGAAATATATCCAAGCACAAAAGAGAAAAAACCCAGATTTGATAAATATCAGCTGGTAGCCTTTTCATGTATATGCTCACAGATAGAGCTGTATCTATGTGCTCTATCTGTGTGTGTGTGTTGGGACCGTACTTTCATTTTAGTAGGTACACTAGGAGACCAGAAGAAAGGAAGTAAAGGGCACCTACCAGGAGGGAGACAAGGAGGGCTTCAGCTGCATCTTTAAATTCTGCTTTCTTGGGCGCAGCACTGTGGCAGAGTGGGTTAAGCTGTGGCCTGCAACACTGGCATCCCATATGAGCACAGCTCCACTTCCAATCCAGCTCCCTGCTAATGTGCCTGCGAAAGCAGCAGAAGATGGTCCAAGTGCCTGGGCTCCTGCACCCACGTGGGAGATCAAGAAGAAGCTGCTGGCTCCTGGCTTCAGCGGGGACCCCAGCCATGGCAGCTATTTGGATGGAAGTTATCTCTAACTCTGCCTGTCAAATAAATAAGTAAATAAGAAAAATATTTTTTTTAAAGTCTGCTTTCTTAAAAGGAAAAGAGTTGAAGCAAAGATGCAGAATGTTAACACTGATGAACCTGGGTAGTAGGTAAATGAGCATTTGCCAAATCATTCTCTACGTTTTTCTACACATTTTAAATACGTCCAAAATAAGGAAGGGTGAGAATCGCTATCCTGACTTAGCACCTGCTGCATTCAGAGCAGGTGTACCATTTCTGAGGTTCTCTGCTGCAGTCCTCTCCCCGGGAGCGGACACCGCTGTCTTCATAGAGCTTAGAGACATCTGGGAGAGAGTCGACATCTCTAAGACTGGGCATCCCTCTCCTGAAATAAAAGGCAATCATTTCAAAACACTCTTTTCCTTCTTTAGTAACATAATTTTTTAAAAAAGACTTATTTATGTATTTGAAAGACAGAGTTACAGAGAGGCAGAGGCAGAGGCAGAGAGAGAGAGAGACAAAGAGACAGAGAGACAGAGAGACAGAGAGAGAGAGAGAGAGAGAGGGAAAGGTCTTCCATCCACGGGTTCACTTCCCAAATAGCTGCAACGGCCAGAGCTGAGCAGATCCAAAGCCCAGAGCCAGGAGCTTCTTCCGGGTCTCCCACGTGGGTGCAGGGGCCCAAGGACTTGGGCCATCTTCCACTGTTTTCTTGGGACACAGCAGAGAGCTGGATCAGAAGTGGAACAGCCGGGACTCAAACTGGCACCCACATGGGATGCCAGCACTGCAGGCGGCAGCTTCACCTGCTATGCCACAGCGCCCGCCCCAACATAATGTTTGATGCTCCCAGGGCCCCAGGGCCTCATGGAGTGTCCAGCACAACAGTGGGAGAATGATAAACACTGAACACAAACCGGTAATGGACCTCCTTGAAGCTGCATTTTCTCTTTCCTGTTACTATCCCAAGATGATCAACCTTTCAGAGGTTGGAAGTGTTCTTTTTAAAATGATCCAGAGAAGAAACAAACTTATGTAAATTCAAGACTTTTGGTACCTGCTGCTGGAGGAGCTTGTTTGGGCTGGAATTTCCATTACACATGGGGGTCAGAGTTCACCTTGAGGTGCATTACAACATCAGTATGTTCATCCAGCTTCCAGAGCTAAGGTGTCGCAATGACAAGAATATCTTGACTTTTATCTGGGACCATTTACATTGTTTTTGTTTTTGTTTTGACAGGCAGAGTTAGAGAAAGAGAGAGACAAAGAGAAAGGTCTTCCTTCCGTTGGTTCACCCCCAAAATGGCCGCTATGGCAGGTGCACTGTGCTGATCCGAAGCCAGGAGCCAGGTGCTTCCTCCTGGTCTCCCATGCGGGTGCAGGGCCCAAGCACTTGGGCCCTCCTCCACTGCCTTAGTTATGGTATAACCACAAAGATGCTTCTCTCCCCAATTTTTTTAAAAAATTTCAATGTATTTGAAAGGCATGGAGACAGAGCGAAGAGCCATCTTCCATCCTCTGATTCACTCCCCAGATGCCTGCAACCCACAGGTTCAAGTTCCAGCTGTTCCACTTCTGATCCAACTCCCAGCTAATGCACCTGGGAAAGCAGCAGAGGAAGGCCCAAATCCTTGGGGCCCTGTAACTACATGGAAGACCTGGAAGAAGCTCCTGTATCCTGGCTTCAGATGGGCTCGCCTCCAGCTGTTGCAGCCATTTGGGGAGTGAACCAGTGGATGGAACACCTCTCTCTCTCTCTCTCTCCCTATCTCTCTTTCTCTCTCCCTATCTCTGTTTCTACCTCTCCCTATAACTCTTTCAAATAAATAAAATAAATATTTTTTTAAAAAGAGAAAAAATACAAATAGGGGCCAGGATTGTGACATAGCAGGTTAAGCTACTACCTGCAATGCTGTTTTTCCATATGGGTGTCCTGGCTGCTCCACTTCCAATCCAGCTCCCTGCTAATGTGCCTGGGAAACCATCAGAAGATGGCCCAAGAATTTTGATCCCTGCATTCACGTGGGATACCCAGATGAAGCTCCTGGCTTTGGCCTGGCCTAGACCTGGCAATTGTGGCCATTTGGGGAGTGAACCAGTTGATGAAAGATCTCTGTCTCTCCTCTGTCTGTGTGTTTGTGTGTCTCTCTCTAACTCTGCCTTTCAAATACATAAATCTTTTTTCAAAAAAAATAATACAAATTATGGAATCAATTATTGAAGGGTTTTGGCAATTCAGCCCAGATAATTTGTTCTGGAAAATTCCTGAAATAGATCAAGATACATGAAAATTCCTCACCTAAGAAAATAACAATTTCCTCACCAAAAAGAAAATACATAGTGAGGCTTTACAGTGTGATTGTACAGCTCTCCATGTGGGCAGTGGAATCTACTTTCTCAGACTTTCATAGGACACTACGGTTTTCATTAACGTCTTCCTTGGGTACCTAAAAGACTCATGGTTGCTAAAAGGTAACGATTATAATACTCCATATCATACAGCAGTTTTTGTGTGATGGGTCTAAAAGAAAGAAAGAAGAAAAAGTACTAAGAATATGTTCTTGAAAAATATAAAAGATTTGACATAGAAAACCTTATCTAAATGCTGAAGAATACTGAACAATTGATTTACACAGATTTGTGAATTTTTCAGTAAGACAAAAGTAAAGAATTTGGTTAAATTGAAGTTCTGGTAGTATTATGGGCATTTTTAGTAATCATTTTTTAAAAATCAAAATTTCTAGTTACTTACTCCTAAAAATTTGTGTTCAATTATACTAAGAATTAATAAAAATGCCAGGAGCAAGCCTATGTTTTCATGGAGGCATGCGGACCACCAGAATTGAAGTTTCTTCTTCAAATTTCAATTCACTTGCTAAGGTAAAAAGAGTTTCCCACTAATTAAAGCTATTATATTCAGCCAACCAAAAATATCCTCACCCCCACCCCCTTTTGAGAAGCAGACCTTTTGGTAGGGGAAGAGAATGGCCTGTTCAGATTGAACAGTGATGCTACAGTGCAAGGAGGCTTCCACCACCCAAGGTGAAGACCCAGCCCAGACCTGGGAATCACACACTTGAGAGTCAGATATAGGCTCCTGCCCCTGGGCCCACAGGGACATGCAGCCTAAACATAGGGACCAGCCTCAACTCTCCCATCAGCTTAAGAAAAAGCAAAGCAGTCTGCTTCCACACCTCCCTGCCAGGCCAGCAGCATTTCTGGAGACCATGGGACACATGGCCCGGGGCACTCATTGTGGGTGGACAGGTGCCGAGGCCTGATGGTGTCACTGACCCCACTGCCCAACAAGGGTAAAGGGGAGGTGGCTCGCCTCCTCCAGGACGTGGAAGGCCTGACACAGGCACCCCCAAGTGCACCGCATAAAGAGGCTACAAAAACACAGCACCCCTTAACGAGCAATCTTTGCGCTTGGGTGAGCGAAGGGCTGCTTCGGGAGGCTGATGAGGAAAACCCTTCCAGGCTTTTGTGTGCAGAAATGGCAGGCACTTTCTATGGCTTTTGGGGCGGGTGCGTGTGTATGTGTGTGTGTGCTAAAAACGAAGGCTTTTTGGAGTCTTCACGAGAGATGTGGATTTTAAGGGCGACCTTAGGTCATACAGAACTAATCAAGCGAAAACAATAAGAAAATGAGCCTGACAGTCAGCAAGTATCTGAGGACTTTATCAAAAAGAATTAGAAATGGACAAATTCACTGGGAGCTGCAAAGGATCAAATCTGTAAGGTGGCATTGTGTGACCAGGATTAAATTATTTATTCATTGTTAATTTATTTATTTATGTATGTGCAAATGACCTTGCTGCTGCAGGTGCTCAGGGGCCTCTGAAAAGGCTGGGATTTTTTTTTTTTTAGATCCAGGCCTGGAATATTGGTCCATTTAACTCATTCTTTCCTTAAGGCGATCAGCACTGACTTTTATCTAAGGAGAGAGAGGAGGAAAAACCATATGTGTGCAGGGAATGGTGCAGGACTTGAGCAGCCCTAAGGACCCAAGTATTTCAGCTTCATTCAAGATTCTGGGGGAGGCACCATGCAGTTTAATGTCCAACAAATTAGCAAATGAATGCTTATGTCAATATGTGAAAAATCCCTGGTTAAACAGATAAAAAAAAAAAAACAGCCTCTAAGGAAACCCCCAGAAACTGCAGGCTCTTTTTCTTTGCCTTTTTTTTTTTTTAATTAATTTGAGTAGTTTAATTTTTGAAAGAGGGCACAGCACTTCTGGAGTTCTATGGAAACCCACAAGAGTTACCAAAAGAGAAAAAGTCGAATGCGCCCTTGATCTTCTACGTGCTTGAAATAGTCTCAGTGTGATTCCTGAAGGAATAAGGAGATTGAAGCAGCCATTCTCCGTATCATGTTCACTATTCAATAGTGTCCTGCCCAAACTGAAAAGCAGAGAATGCATCTTTACCTCTTAGGCACGCCTGAGGGGTGAAAACAAACAATTGCTCTGTGCACACAACCTAGCGTGTAGGGAAACCCGCGGGTGAAATCAATAAGGATCTTCTGTTCTCTAGGTTCAGACAAATGATGATGAGCGAAATGGTCATCCTGTGTTCCCGCTGACCCAGCTCGGTGGGCACGCTGTGTAGGACATGACCTTCGTGAGCACAGAACACAAGAACTCAGCGGGAGAGACGCAGACAAGAAGTCGCACGACTGAAGGCAGTAACCCCAAGCCTTGAGCCTTCCTGGAGGAGGAAGGCCCACCCGCTTGCTTCGCCAAAGAAATCTGTGACAACCCAGCATCCCTGGAGGACCGTCTTTCTACTGAATTGGTAAAGGGAGTGATTTGACTAAGGAAATGCTGCGTTTTAGAATATATAGCTGCCTCTCGAGGCGAATTAGGAACCTCTCCTAAAGGGAAGCTTTGCCCAAAAGGGAGGAAAAAAGAAAGAAAAAGGTAATGCAAAACCAAAGGAAACTTCTTCACACATGACAGCAAGGTTTTCTTTCACACACTCAGCTGTTCTTGGTCCCTAAAATATGAGGATCGGAGGTTAGCACGCAGGGCTAAATCAACTAGTAAGCTCTACAGGAGAAAAGGAAAAACACTCAGGACTTTTCGGTATTGCTGAATGAATCCTTAATTCATTCTCCACTATTTTGAAAGTTCCAGGGATTTTAACACCAAATACCAAACTGTCCAAAGAATAAAAAGTTCAGAACAACTTATCCCCTCATAAATTATTTTGGATATACTAGGAGCAAAGCCTGATCAATCTAAAATCAATAGCTATATTGAAGAAAATCTCCATAAAGCCATGAATTCCTTAGACTTGTTTTCAGTACCTGAATCCCATAATTACTTTTCATATATTAAAGTTGCATTTCGTTTGTGGCACTCAGCGGCGGAATCTATGCTTGCTTGGTACAGGATTTTAGGAAGCACTCTTGTCCTACTTAGGTTTTCTCTTCCAATCTGAATGGAGCTATGTGTGACTAAAGCTGTACACTGAACTTTTCCACCCTAATGAATCGATTAGCCTTCTTTCCTATTATTCTAAATTAATAAGCTTTTATTTTAGTAACAAGATAGATAGGGGCAAACAAAAGACCTATTCCAATGTATTCTATATATAAAAATGCTACCCAGGAATATAGCAGCTTATTATTATTGGTGCAAGACAGAACCTGTCATTTAAAAACAAAGCTTTAACACTGATGCATCGATCTGTGCTCTAAGATAAATTTGCAAACAAGTAGTTTCTGAAGAGGAGTGAAGGAGAATTTCGATCAGTTTCTTACTCTTTTCATCTATGAAGTTTGATTTGCTGGAGCTACCAGGGAAGATACTAGCAGGTCTCCTAAGAAGAGACCCAATTTGAAAATCAGCTCAGGGAGACTCCCTCTGGGGGATAGATTTTGCTCAGAAAGGAGATCACTGAAAAGAAAAAAATCCAAAAAATTTTAAGTGCCAATTTTCCAATTAGTATGCACAAATATCGTCCATTTCACTAATGCTACTTGTGAGCTTGAAATGTGAAAGTGATTCAAAAATAAACACATCCCAAGAGCTGATTTTTTTTTTTTTTTTTGACAGGCAGAGTGGATAGTGAGAGAGAGAGACAGAGAGAAAGGTCTTCCTTTTGCCATTGGTTCACCCTCCAATGGCCGCCACAGCTGGCACGCTGCGGCAGGTGCACCACGCTGATCCGAAGGCAGGAGCCAGGTGCTTCTCCTGGTCTCCCATGGGGTGCAGGACCCAAGCACTTGGGCCATCCTCCACTGCACTCCCTGGCCACAGCAGAGAGCTGGGCTGGAAGAGGGGCAACCGGGAAAGAATCCAGCGCCCCGACCGGGTCTAGAACCCAGTGTGCCGGCGCTGCTAGGTGGAGGATTAGCCTATTGAGCTGTGGCGCCAGCCCCAAGAGCTGAATTTTGTCATGAAAATATTTAGCTGCTGCTTTAAGCTCTAGGAGATTGTTTTGTGGATTAATGTCATGCAGAGCACCCGCAGGTGCTCTGGTTTTATGAGTGCATCATGGGATGCTGTCCCTCAGAGTCGGCCACAAAATTCAAAAGTTATCCTTTATGAACCCTGATGTCAGGGCAAGGAGTAAGAATGTGTCAGTATTTTATTGTGCTCACCCTTTCCAAGTCAGGCACAGCTGTTGCTTCTCTCTTTTCATAAAAACAATGGTAAGCAACAATAACACATATCAGTTCCTCAGAATACTCTAGAATCATGCTAAGCAACTACAGTTGACGCTTTCATTTCAGACTGAACCTGTGAAGTCGGTGTGATTATTTCCATTGTCCAAAGGAGGAACCTTGTCACCAGCAAGGCTGAGCAACTGGTCCCAGGTCAGACCACAGTAAATGGCAGAGCTGGGGTTCAACCTTGTGCCAGGCTGAGTCGAGCCTGAGATCTCAGACCCCCTGCCTCTGCCCCTTGTAAGCACCTTTTGCTTCTGTTGTTTGCCTTTAAAGGACTAAAAATTATTGGAATCCATTTTGCAAAGTGGCTTCGAATTTACTAAGCCTTGTGTTTGTCATTATACAGGCCATCAGAGTGTACTTCCTGTAGCTGTTTGTTCCAGATTGTAACGGCACCGTGAGGAAGGTTCAGGAGCTGCGGTCTTCCCTTCCTCTAGCATGCCAGCTCCCTATCCCCACACTGCCATCATCTTCACACCCACCATTCTCTTCTCTGCAGCTCCTGCCTTATTATCTCCTAATAGTGTCTGATGATGATGAAGATGAAAGCAAACATTTATATATAGCACTGTTCTAAGGGCTTTGTACATACTGACTGGTGGTATCCTCAGAACAACCTCACTGAGATGGTACGACTGTTCATCCCCATTTACAGACGCAGAACTGAGACACTGGAGGTCAAGGAACTTAACGAAGATCACACAACTAGGAAATGTTAGGGTTCTGGATTTTGACCAGTTTGTTGTCTTACATGACAGCATCTCGAATAATCTGCTTATGTGCTTATCACCTGCCCCTGTGTGAGAGGAACCTCTGACTGGCTCACTACTGAAACTACGGCATTTACAGCCTAGCAGAGAGCAGGTGCTCCAGTTGTGTGACTGACAGCATTGTTCCCACCTTCCAACTGTCAAGAGCACTTCCCGACCCTTATGGACACTGCCATACTCCCCAAGTACCTTACAGTATCAGGTATAATCTCCAGATCTTTTACTCTTTTCCAGTTGGCTGGGGCAGGAAAATTGGGCTGTCTGCTGTGAGAATCAAGTGCATCGCAGCCTCAAATTCACAAAGTTCTCCGTGGAAGGGAGCTTAGAGACGCACTTCTTGGTCCTGCTCAGCATCCCTCCCCACAAGCTGCATCACTGAGCGTCTCTGCCCTCTGGCTCCTGATGCATTTGCTAATGAGTGAGGACAGCAGCAGGAGGCAGGCAGAGAGGAAGCTCTCCCACGTTGCTTCCTTGCCTGGACACTGCGATCCCACCAGTGGTCACTCTCCTGTGCCTACCAGTTCTACTCCATTTAAGGACTGTTCTGGTTATTAAAAAGCTACTCCTTTTCTCAGAGGCAAGAGAGATCTGCTCCCCATGAAATCCTATTCTGTGTCTGCAGCACACAGAGTAAGCCTCCTCTTCCCTCCACCTGACAGCCCTGTAAATATCTAAGCACAGCTGTCCTGGTCTCCCCCAAGTCTTCTCCTCCCCAGGCTAAATGCATTCAATTTATTTTCCACTTTACATCTCTCCATGCTCCTATACAGCACATGAAGACAGGGGAGTGAAGAAGTAGTAGAATAAATTTATATTAATTGATAGGTGTGAGTGTTAGGATAAAGGAACCAGAATCCGCCTATTTCTGACTTTATCCCTGGGGCTGACTTGTCAACCTCCAATTGTACATTTTCTATTGCTACTACCACTTAAGCTTATACATCTATCACCTCATCCATCTCATTTTTTTCATTGCATTTTTATTATAAGAAAACAAAGTTTACCACTTTAGCCATTTTATGTGTACAATTCAGTAATTTAGTAGCATTGAGTACATTTGTAATGCTGTGAAACCATCACCAGTATCCATTTCTAGAGTTTTTATACCATCACAAGCCAGAAACTCTGTATCAGCTGAACAACTCCTCACTTTTTCTTCCCTCTCCCTGATTCCTGGTCATCTCTATTCTCCTGTCTGTCTCGTTGACTTCTGTTATAGGAACCTCAAACAAATGGAATCATACAATATTCACTGGCTTATCCATGTTGCAGCATGTGTCAGAATCCCCTCCCCATTTAAGACTGATTAATCATTTATTGTATGTACATATTGTATCTTGTTTATACATTCTGCTGTCACAAGACACTTGGGCTGTCTCCATCTTTTGGCTGTTGTGAATACTTCTGATACTGAACACTGAAATACAAATACCTGTTAAAGGTTTAGCTTTCAATTCTTTTTTTTTTTTTTTTAAGATTTTATTTGAGAGGTAGAGTTACAGACAGTGAGAGAGAGAGACAGAGAGAAAGGTCTTCCAACCTCTGGTTCACTCCCCAAATGGCCACAACGGCTGGAGCTGGGCCGATCCAAAGCCAGGAGCCAGGAGCTTCTTACAGATCTCTCATGATGGTGTAGGGGCCCAAGCTCTTGGGCCATTTTCTACTGTTTTCCCAGGCCATATCAGGGAGCTGGATCAGAAGAGGAGCTGCTGGGACTCAAACCAGCACTCATACCGGATGTTGGCATCATAGGCAGAGGATTAACCCACTGTGCCACAGCACTGGCCCCAAACTTTCAACTCTTTTGATATGTACCCAGAAATGGAAGAGCTGGATCATATGTTTATTCTATGGTTAACACTTTCAGGAACTGCCCACTGTTTTGTTCAGTGTCTACACCATTTCACATTGCTGCCAGCAGTGTTTCAGGTCTCTTTGCTTCAGTGTCTCTACCTCCTCAACAATGCTTTTTTTAAAAAAAAAAATCATAATGGGTATGACCATTCCTTTAAAAAAAAGTTCTATTGAGGTAACTGACATAATAGAAATATTTAAAGTGCATAATTTGGTAAATTGTGACATATGTATACACTTCTGAAACCATCATCACAATCGGGATTATTACCACAACTATTGCCCCAAAAGTTTCTATAAGCCTTTGCATAACCCCTCCCTCCTACCCGGCCCCACCTCCTTACCCAGTAACTTCCTTCTTCACTCCACTATGTATTTTAATTTTCCACCCCTCCCAACAACCTACTCATTCCATTCTGTCCATGAAGCTTATCTCTTGGATCTCATCAGAAGATGCGAGCAAGATTGCTTAGCAGTCACATTCAATAGTTTGTACACATAGCTGGACCCTTCCTACCAAAAAGCCAGCCATAGATTTCAAGAACTTAAGAAACCTAAGAGCAAGTTGAAAATTGAACTTGCAGTCACTGCTTAGACCTCTCACTTTCCAAACAGATAAGAGATTCAGTCAGGTTGATCACTTTATTTTAACATATTTTAAAGATTATTATTTATTTGAGAGGTAGAGAGACAGGCAGAGCTCTTATCCACTGGCCCACTCCCTGGACGCCCGCAATGACTGAGGCAGAGCCAAGATGAGGCTAAGACAAAGTCAGGAGCTGGGAACTCAACCTACGCCTCCCACAGGAGCGACAGGAACCCAGCACTTGTATGATCTCCCGTGACCTCCCAAGGTGTGCCTCAACAGGGAGAAGGTATAGGAAGCAGAGTTGGAACCTGAAAACAGGTACTCTGATACGGGATACAGATGTCAACTGGCATTTTAACCACTAAGCCAAATTCCTGTCCTGAGATATCTGATTTAAACCATAATTATCTTTGAGGTAAGGATTATTTTAAATAATTCTACAGATAAAGGAACCAAGGCTTGGAGACGCTGGCCATCGATCAAAATCCTGTAACTCAATACCAAATGCACAAGTCTAAAAGAAAACACTGTTAACTTGTACTACATCAAACTTTTAAATTTTGCACTTAAGAAGACACCACAGGGGCTGGCGCCATGGTTCAGCGGACTAAAGCCCTGGCCTGCAGTGCCAGCATTCCATATGGGTGCCGGTTTAAGTCCCGGCTGTTCCACTTCTGATCTGGCTCTTTGCAATGGCCTGGGAAAGCAGCAGGAGATAGTCCAAGTCCATGGCCCCTGTATCCACATGAGAGACCCAGAAGAAGCTCCTGGCTCCTGGCTTCAGATCAGCTCAGCTCTGGCCATTGCGGCCATTTGGGGAGTGAACCAGTGGATGAAAGACCTCTCTTCTCTCTTTCTCTTTCTCTCTCTCTCTCTCTCTATATATATATAGTTTTATATACATATATATAGTTTTATATATACATATGTATACATATATACATATATATACACATATATGTATATATAAAACTATATATATGTATATAAAATGATGTATATGTATATAAAACTATATATAATATATATATTTATATATATAAAACTCTATGTCTATATATAAAACTCTTTCAAATAAATAAAATAAATCTTCCAAAAAAAAAAAAAGATGATGATGACACCACAAAGGAAGTAAAATGACACACCACAGATTGGGATAAAGCATGTGCAATCATATATCTGAAAAAAAAAAAGATTTAAATTCAGAATACATTTTGAAGTACTTAGAATGACCAATATATAGAAAGTGCTTGACAAACAATGAAAAGATGGACAAAGGCTTTGAATAAATATTTTAAATGTGCAGAAGAGTTGAGTAGATATTTCTCTGAATAAGAAATATGAATATTTAATAGACACAAAAAGCTCAAAATCATTCATCATTAGGGAAATGTGAATTAAAGTCACAATGAGATAACACTAGGATGGCTATCATCAAAAACTATAGACAATAACAAAGTCAGAAAGGAAATGGAGGCATTGAAATCCTCATATGTTGCTAGTGGGAATGTAAAATGGTACAACAATTTTGAATACAGTTTGGCAGTTTCTTAAGAAGTTAAGCATAAACTTAAAATACAATTAAGCAACTCTATTCCTAAGAATTTATCAGAATGAAAACACATATCCACATAAAGACATGTACACAAATTTTCACAGCACCATTATCCATAATAGTCAAAAACTGGAAACCCTCTACATGTCGATCCACTGGTGAATGGATAAACAAGATGTGGGCTGCTCACACAGTGGACTACTCTTCAGCAGTTATAAGGCACGAATTCCTATGCATTCTGCAACATGGATGAACCTGGAAAGCACTGTGTTTAGTGAAAAAAGCTAAATACAAAATACACATTGCATGATTAACATACAGGAAAAAAAATCTATACAGACAGCAGAGGGAAATGTCCTAAAACTGGATTGCAGCAATGGATCCCCACTGAATAAACTTGCTAAAGCCATTGGGTTGTACATTCGTAATGGGTCCCCTTTACGGCAGTAAGTTATACTTCAGTGAACCTGCCTTTAGAATCACACAGCCTCTAAATGATAGGATAAAATATAAAGAACATGTATCTTGATAGCCTCTACTCTTACATCAATGGCTCTACTCCTGACCTGTGTGTATTGATGGTCCTCTCCCCCACTTACTGTTGCATGATTGTTCAGAATTTCTCTGCAGACAAACCCCTCTACCCACAAAAGATGAGTGGCCTTGCTCCCAGTCTTGGTTGAGATCAGCTTTAAACCACGTCCATCAGTCTCCACAAGGGTCCAGAGGACCCCTCCCCCATTTCCTCTCCTCTATGAAATCCTCTCATTACTTGGTTAATGCCACTCTTAGGATCTTTGGTTGCTATTCTCACCCTGACTTGTATACTACAGTGTCTGTTTAAGTGTTTACAGCAGGTGATAATGAACGAACCAAGGCCTTCAGCAACCCGGCTGTCAACCAAATGCTGCTACAGGGATATACTCGGCTCCCCGCCCAGGAGACAGAGGCTTGAGACATTGCCCCATGCCAGCGAAGAGTACCTCGACACCCCATGTCAGCAGGAAGTAGCTCTAAAGACAGATCATTGTCTCTCTACCCCTCCTGGACTTTTGGGACTAATGTAATCCCATACAACTCCTGCTTTATAAAAAACAAAAGGGGGGAATGTTAGGAAACTGGAGCAGTCTTATCTATGGCGCGATCTACACCCTGACACCATCCTAGGCTCTAGTCCCTGCCGCCATGGCCGGAAGCCAGGTGACCCCGTGTCCCAATCAACAGTGTCAAGCTCTACCCCCACCCTAATGGGATTCGCTGCTCCTACTTCCCTGCCTGCACCCCCCAACCCAGCAGAGTTTTAAGAGGACCTGTTCCTGAACACATGGCTTTCTCTGTCTCTTTCTCTCCATCTTTCTCTTATGCTCTCCTTTTCCCTCTTTCCTTCTTTGCCCCTTCCCTCTGGTTTGTCAGTTTCCTCCAATAAACCCTTTCCCCTTAAAAAAAAAAAAAGAAAAGAAAATGTATCTTGAAAGATCTATGATTGCCAAATCTTTGTAAAAGAGACAGCAAGTAGACTATAAGTTGCTTTTAGAGTTCCCCGACCTCCCTAAAAATTAGCAAGCAGTTTATTTGGAAGGTTGCATAATGCAACCATACTTTTTAATTCTTTCATAAGCAGCTACTAATTATTTATAGCCTTTTACGCTGTCTTGGATTTCTCACTGTTTTACTTCAGTTTATGATATTCCCTAAGGCTTTATTAAATAAATAGGGTAAATTTTTTTTGTGATTTTAGTTTGCTTTGCTTTACTTGAATTCTTACAACTGAAAGCAGTCTAGCTGAGAGTGAATCACTACTTGTATGTGACACAAGAACCATCTGAGTTTCTTTGAGGATGCCCAAATAACTGCCTACTGAGCTAATTGCATCAATCATGACCCACAGATACTATTTCTGCAAAATAGTGGTCCCTATTTATGAGGAGGTTAGGCTCCATAGCACAGATAGCATATTCTACCATCATTATCTTGCGGTTAGTTCTAGACTACAACATCCATCTCACCTCACACTTCTTCGTTCCTAGCTGGCCAGGAATATATTTCCCAGCCTTCCTTGCAGCTAGGTTTACTCATATGACTAAATGTTGGCCATATGCTACAAGTCTTGTGGGAGAGTTTTGAGAACAGTGCTTAAAGGCAACAGACTTAGCCAAAAAGAAGCCCCTTTTTGCCTGTCTGTCTCTTTCCCTTCTTCAGGCCCACCAGTAGAACATGAAGGCCACAGCTTCCACGTCCACAGAACCAGCAGTGACCTTTGCAGATGGAAACTAAACTTGGGGAGGGTAGAGCAACCTGGATCCAGCAACATCCTAGTGGTGTGTGTCAGCACGGGGCTGCCTGCCTCCATTCTTCTTTCATGGGATAGGAAAGCACACTTCTATCTTATTTAAATATAGGAGCCAAGTGTCTTTTACTCACATAGAACCTCATCCTAACAGCCACACCACCTGACCAAAAAAAAAAAAAAAAAAAATCCAATGGACTCTTTCCTCTAAAGACATTAAAAAACAAGAGGAGGGGCCAGCGCTGTGGCATAGTGGGTAAAGCCACGGCTGGCAGTGCCAGCATCCCATATGGGCGCCAGTTCTAGTCCCATCTGCTCCACTTCCAATCCCGCTCTCTGCTATGGCCTGGGAAAGCAGTAGAAGATGGCCCAAGTCTTTCAGCCCCTGTACCCACATGGGAGACCCAGAAGAAGCTCCTGGCTTTGTATTGACACAGCTCCAGCTGTTGTGGCCATTTGGGGAGTGAACCAGCAGATGAAAGACTTCTCTGTCTGCCTCTATGTAACTCTGCCTTTTAAACAATAAATAAATTTTAAAAACAAACATAGAAAAGAACAAGAGGAGAACAGGAAGTAAGGTTCTGTTACAGTCAGCACTATGTGTGCAAAGCATCAGCAGAGAGGATGCAGTGAACTCAGTAGCTGTGGTTAATGGCCACTATAGCTGCTACACTGGAAGTCATCTCAATGATAGGATTCACAGAACTGTACACTTAATGACTTCTCCCTAGTGAGGCAGCAAATTTTAAGTACACACATAAAACAAATGACCACTTCCAAAATCTTATTGCTGTCTTCCAAGATCAAGATCGGAGAATTATTATAAAGTGAAACCTAGTCCATCAAGGGGTTGCTCAAAAAATTCTGCGGTTTTTTAAAATTCTTAAAAATGTGACACTTAAAAATACAGTTTGCAATGCCAGCATCCCACAGGGGTGCTGGGACATGTCCCAGCTGCTCCACTTCCAATCCAGCTCCCTGCTAATGGCTTGGGAAAAGCAGCAAAAGATGGACCAAGTACTTGGGTCCCTGCTACCCATGCAAAGAAACTCCTGACTTTGGCCTGGCCCAGTGCTGGCCATTGCGACCATCTAGGGAACGAGCCTGTAGATGGAATATCTCTTTCTATCCTTCTCTGTAACTCTTCCAAATAAATAAGTCTTAAGAAAAAATACAGCACTTATTGACCATTTATAAGATGAATATTTTAGTGTGGGTGTGTGGGGCCACAGTTAAGACACCACTTGAGGCACTCATCTGGGAGTGCCTGGGTTCAGGTCCCAGCTCCACTTATGATTCCAGTTTCCTGCTAATGTGCACACTGGGAGGCAGCAGCAGTAGGTGATGGCTCAAGTAACTGGGTCCCTGCCACCCACCCAGGAGATGCAGACCAAGTTCTGGGCTCCTGGCTTTGGCCTGGCCCAGCCCAATTGCTACACACATTTGGGAAGTGAACCAGTGGATGGAAGGTATTTCTCTTTCTCTCCACCCCCACCTCTTTTCAAATAAATTAATTTTAAAAGATAAAGATTTTAGTAAATGTGCTAGGCACTCTCAAGAGTTATTTAAAGACCATAATAATATACTGGCTATCTCCAGGCAGTGTGCAGATAAACAGTTACTAGATGTTTGGGGAAATACGAATTTGAAGGTCTTTATACCTGTGATAGAAGTTTGGTGGTGGTGGTGATATAGGATAGACCACATGTTGAGGAGTTGTCCCAAACACAGCTTCACTGTGCAATAAAGTACGGGTCAGTTGGTTGAGCTCTGGTGCACATGTATTACTGAGTTAGCCTTGGAGACATTTAATGACTGAGGAGAACACTCAGATTCACCTAAAAATTATTTTCTTTCTTTTAATTTTTTTTATTTATTTTTTGACAGGCAGAGTAGACAGTGAGAGAGAGAGACAGAGAGAAAGGTCTTCTTTTGCCGTTGGTTCACCCTCCAGTGGCCGCCGCGGCCGGCGCACTGCAGCCAGTACACCGTGCTGATCCGAAGGCAGGAGCCAGGTGCTTCTCCTGGTCTCTCATGGGGTGCAGGGCCCAAGCACTTGGGCCATCCTCCACTGCACTCCCGGGCCACAGCAGAGAGCTGGCCTGGAAGAGGGGCAACCGGGACAGAATTCGGCGCCCTGACCGGGACTAGAACCCGGTGTGCTGGCGCCGCAAGGCAGAGGATTAGCCTAGTGAGCTGCAGCGCCGGCCAAAAATTATTTTCTAAAAATATGCTTTTCAGACACCTCACCTCTCTGAGTCTCAAATTCCTTCCCTGTACCAGAAAGAAGGTGCTCAATATGACCACTGAGCTTCTTTTTTTACTGTTAGCTTGCTAAGAATATGTTTTCTTGGGAATAACAAAAATAAAAATAAACACAATGTGTGCATACTGAGTCTCCGTGTTGCCTTCAGATTTGCTGAAAGGAAACATATTGCAGAATGTAGTAAGGGCAAATGGTTTGGATACAGAGACAAAGGAAATTTCCTTTAAGATTTTAAGTTGCCAGCTATTTTAGACCTTTACAGCTTATAAAGTACCCTGCTAGAACTAAAAATACATGGTACTGTTGAAATCATAAGGGACTTGGCATGTGACTAGTTGCCTATTGCTAATACTTTTAATAGACCTACGTGATACAGATACTCTTGGATATCTGCCCTGGCTCAGAGAAACACATTCCAACCTTATCCCAACAAGCTGTTAAATGCAATGCTGTGGGAAATAAAGTGATCACAGGGTCCTTCTGCTTTTGACTTGTTTAAACCCCTCCACATGCGTTCGTTCCCAGCAGTAAACCTCACCTGTCCAAACTGAAACCACCTTCAGCGGCTTGGAAATCAGTGCAGCTGCCATGCTCCTGCCCCAGTGGGCAATGGAGAGCTATCTACTTTGAGATCCTGGAACCGCAGGCTGGCCACCTGTGGGAACTTCCTCACTTTACTGTTTGCATGGCCTGTTGTAACAACTTGTGCAAAACAAGTTAAGGAAGTGCTGGCTGCTGAGCAAAACAAGTCAAAGAAGTGCTAACCACAGGATGTCCTGAAGACACACAAACAACCCCAATGGAGCAAGACGAACTTTCGACTTGAGGCACTATGTGCCCTTCAACTTGATTGGACTGTGCCTGCATGGACTGCATGTGAACAGACTTGCCATTGGCTGGGAGCGTCCTGCTAGGGGAACCCTGGGTATATAAGGGGGATAGTATTGTGCAGAGAGAGGGGCTTGGCTTCTTTTCTTTTGCCTTGCATCTGGATGAATAAAGTACCGTGAGAACCGAGTAAGCAGCAATCGTGTCTTTACTACGCTGGACTCTCGCTGGCGAGCGTCCGGCAGTCTCATAAGATACACTTTGAGTTCCTGGAATTCTAAGCGTCTGAGATTCTTTCAATTCATCCAAAAGAACCTACTGGGCAAGCATAACAAAGGTCAGAGCGCAAGAGGTGGGAAAAGGCACCTTGGGACGCACACCATATGGGTTGTGACTTCCTGCTAACCTGCTCCTTGTGTGTTAGGTGGTTTCACACTAACTTGAGTGTTAAGGCACAGTCAGAAAGGCAAAATGGTAAAAGGCAAAAATCACACAGGCAACTTCTGAAATGGCCAAAACTACGGGAACAGTGACCAGATCAGGGGTCCTGTGGCCAGGGGAGATGGACTATAAAGGCCAAGGGAAATCTATATTTTGAAGATGGTACATATTTATCAAATCCATTAAACTGTATGCCTCAAAGGGTTAGTAAGTTTTATTCTGTTTAAATTATACCTCAATATAGCTGAGTCAAAATTTTTAACAAATCATACATCAGAAGGTACAAACCAGATAATCCTGTTTAATCCAATTGTCTGGGCATTGTAACTCACACACACATATGTTATGCCCTGGCTGGAATCAGTGTCTTGATTACTAATGTAGCCATCAGACCATTTAGTGACGTCACCCAGCATTCATCATCAACTCTATGGAACACATTCAGTGGTGAGTAACACTTGGAATTAGGCTAGAATGCTAGAGTGTATTTAACAGGGACTCTAATGTGGAATTACACGGCCAAAGTCTCTAAAACTCCAACACTTATTACCCTACGGTTCTGTTGCACACAAATGTCAGGATAATAATATGTCTAGTATTTCTTTAGGCATTTTGATGAATGCCTCGGCAGCATTTTCCTATCTATATTAAGATCAGTAACTCTAACTTTTTTCCTATATATAATATTTCAAGTCTGTGTCAATAAGGGTCAGGGTTGTGGCACAGAGGGTTAGGTAGCCACTGTACAATGCCTGTGCTCCATATCGGGGAGCAGGTTCCAGTTCCAGCTGCTCTGCTTCCCATCCAGCTCCTTGCTAATGAGCCTGGGAAAGCAGCAGAAGATGGCTCAAGTATTTGGGCCCTTGCTACCCATGTGAAAAACTTGGATGGAGTTCCAGGCTCTTTAGGCTGGATCCGTGGCAAAGTTGAGAAAGAACCAGTGGATGGAAGAATCTTTTTTTCTCTGTCTTTGCCTTTCAAATAAGTACATAAAATCTTTTGTTTTAAAATTGCGTCAGTCATTCCCCATCCCCAAACTTTTCCATATCAGCACTGCTAAGTATATAAATCTAAATTTACTGACTGGTTAATTTTATTAATGGATGTCAACATTAATGTGATACAACATGTTCTGATAGAATTATCACTGAATCATAGCATTTCACCCCTTACACTGAAAAAAAAATTATTGCTAAGATCCAAGCAAATAGATTCTTTTCCTTAAATTAACTTAATCAAACATATGTGATTTTTTTTTGAAAAAAAAAAAAGAGATTTATTTATTTGAGAGGCAGAGTTACAAACAGAGACAGGTTTTACATCCACTGGTTCACTTTCCAAATGGCTGCAATGGCCGAAGCTGGGCCAATCCAAAGCCAGGAGCCAGGAGCTTCTTCCAAGTCTCCCACGTAGGTGCAGGGGCCCAAGCACTTGGGCCATCTTCTACTGCTTTCCCAGGCCATTAGCAGGGAGCTGGATGGGAAGTAGAGCAGCTGGGACTCAAACCACCACCCAAATGGGATGCCAGCACCTCAGGCCAAGTCTTAACCCACTATGCCACAGTGTAGGCCCCAAACCAATGTGATTTAACTTGAAAAAAAAAATGAAGAAGAAAATGAGACTAGTAATTAGTCATTAAGCTATTCTCTAAAAAACCATTCTAAGAGTTTTGTTTAGGTCGACGCCACAGCTCACTAGGCTAATCCTCTGCCTGCGGCACCGGCACCCCGGGTTCTGGTCCCGGTTGCTCCTCTTCCAGTCCAGTTCTCTGCTGTGGCACGGGAAGGCAGTGGAGGATGGCCTAAGTGCTTGGGCCCTGCACCCGCATGGGAGACCAGGAGAAGCACCTGGCTCCTGGCTTCGGATTGGTACAGCGCACCGGCTGTGGCAGCCATTTCGGGGGTGAACCAACGGAAGGAAGACCTTTCTCTCTGTCTCTCTCTCTCTCACACTGTCTAACTCTGCCTGTCAAAAAAAAAGTTTTGTTTAAACATGAATGACTAGATACGTGAATTTTTCTCGACTCTCCCCTAAAACTCTTCTAAAAGGTCAGTGAAAGAATAAATGTGATATAAAACTCCTGGGGCAAAGAGAACAGTGATGAAGACGACATCATATGAGAGTGCGACAATATTTTCACCCTGGGAAGGGGGCAACTGAGGAGCAGAGGTGAAAGCTCATTACTTGAAGAGGGTTATGGAGACTTGAGGAAGAGGATTTACAACACAAACCCCTGGGGCTCTGAATGTGCGTGCACCAAAGATCTTGAAAGGCAAGGATAAGAGGGGCTGAGAAACGGAGGTAGAAAGCTCACTACAGAGCTGCCCGATCCCATGCAGCAGGTGACAGCTCCTTCCCCTGCCCCACCAAGGAAAGAGGAGGTCACTCTTCGCAGGAGTTGAAGAGTGAAGAATTGGCTCTGAGGACATGAGGGAAACTGGGCCCCGAGTGAGGTGATACTCAAAATAAGAAGGAAGTGGAAGTCTACCCTCCTCAATGGCTTAACACTGAAGTATTTGATCCTATTTGGCTCCAGTAATACCACTTGTCAAGGTTATAGTCCCCAGGCTGAAGATCAGAGAAATCTGTTAAGCAAGTGACACTCACTAGAGATAAAACATACAGAAATTGACATTGGGTCACCCAATGAAGTGACTGGACCCTCAACAATTACTGTCTTCCCACCAAGAAACAGGGAGCTTTCAATTGACTTGAATGCCTTACTTTTAAATATAAAATAACAAGAAGACTACTAAACATTTAAGGAAGTCTCTAACATGAAAGAGATAATAAAACAAAATACAATAAAAGGCAACAAAAAAGAATAGATTACAGAGATAATATGGGACCAGAACAAAACAATCTCCTATATTAATATCTTCCAGGATAAAAACAGATTCATTTATTATTTATTCAACAAAGATTGTGTTATTTGAGAGACGGGGGAGAGAGAGAGAGAACATGTGAGAGCCCCCATCTGCAGGTTCATCCCCCAAATACCCACAGCAGCTAGGTAGGATTGGTCCAGGCTGAAGCAACGTCAGGAGCCAGAAACCCAATCCAGGTATTTCAGATGGATGGCAGTGACTCCACCTGTGTCCTCCCAGGGAGCACATTAGCAGGGAACAGGAATCAGGAACAGAGGCAGATCACTACGCTGGCACACAAGCATAGGCAGTGCAGGCAGGACACACACCCGGGACGTGGGGATCCAAACTGGCATCTCAGCCGCTAGGCCAAATGCTCAACCCTCATTCAACAAAGACACATTCAGCATCTGACATACCCAAGCATTGTTCTCATTTCTGAGGACGATGAAGTTAAAAAAAGATTTAAAAATTTCTGTCCTCAGGCTAGTGTTGTGGCATAACAGGTTAAGACGCCATCTGTGATGCCCATGTCCCATATGGGCGCCAGTTCGAGATCCAGCTGCTCCACTTCCTCTCCAGTTCTCTGCTAATGTGCCTGGTAAAGCAGCAGTGAATGGCTCAAGTGCTTGGGCCCCTGCACCCATGTGGGAAACGCAAAAGAAGATCCTGATTCCTGGCTTCCGCTTGTCCTAGCCCAAGCTATTGCAGATATTTGGGGACTTAACCAGTGGATGGAAGATCTCTCTCTGTAACTGCCTTTCAATAAATAAATAATTTTTAAAAAATTCCTGTCTTCAGGGCCAGCACTGTGGCATAGCAGGTGAGGCCGTCGCTTGTGGTGCTAGCATCCCATATGGGCGCTGGTTGGAGTCCTGGCTGCTCCACTTCTGATCTGGCTCTCTGCTGTGGCCTGGGAAAGCAGTGGAAGATGGCCTAAGTCCTTGGGCCTTTGCACCCACGTGGGAGACCCGGAAGAAGCTCCTGGCTCCTGGCTTTGGATCAGCACAGCTCCGGCCATTGAGGCCAATTGGAGAGTGAATCAGTGGATGGAAGACCTCCCTCTCTCTGCCTCTCCTTCTCTCTCTAACTCTTTCAAGTAAATAAATAAATCTTTAAAAAAAATTCCTGTCTTCATGGAATTTGTATTCTAGTGTATAAATTTTTAAAGCTAGAAGAAAATCTTGTATAAGGAATATACACGAAATTTTTAAAAAGAACTCTAATAAATTCAAACAAGTATATCCATCTTTGTTTCTAGGGCTTTAGTTCAGGCCCTGAATTTTTATAGTCACTGAGTAAGAGTTTTCCTCATGAGACTTTGCCTTCATCATCCCCAATCCATCTTTTTTCCAACTGTTAGAATGATTTCTATTCAACCTTTATGTCCTGGTCATGTCACTCCTCATCCTAAAACTCTTTTAATAGTACTTAGTTGCCCTCAGGATAAAATATAAACTTCTTAGTAAGTCACTACAATCGGATTCCTCCTTGTTTCTTCGGCAGCACTACCTACATGCATCCTGTCACACATTATTGAATTACTGCTTTAACTCTTTGAACACATAACATTACTTCTTATGCCTCCAGACCACTGGTTTTTTTTTAAAAAAAATTTTTTATTTCAACCAACAATAAGAAACAGACATATTACATTTAACCCAGAATGGTCTACACACATACATACATTTGCACATACACATATGCCACATATGCACACACTAAGGAAGAAAAGGTTTCATGAAAAAAATATCTACACTGGGGCCCCGCGCTGTGGCACAGCAGGTTAAAGCCCTTGCTGGAACCACCAGCATTCCATGTGGGCGCTGGTTCTAGTCCCGGTTACTACTCTTCCAATCCACCTCTCTGCTATGGCCCAAGTCCTTGGGCTCCTGCACCCAAGTGCGAGACCTGGAGGAAGCTCCTGGCTCCTGGCTTCGGATCGGTGCAGCTCCAGCCATTGCGGCCATCTGGGGAGTGAACCAATGGTTAGAAGATCTCTCTGTCTCTACCTCTCTCTGTAACTCTTTCAAATAAATAAAATAAATATTTTAAAAAAATCCACATCATGTGAGATTCACTGAGAAATTTTCTATTCATCATTTCTTAATAATGTGATGGTGATGACACATTAAATTGATTTTAGGACCTCCAAATGGGTCCCAGCCAACCCCTTCAAAAACAATGAGGCCTTTGCACATGTTAATGTCTCTAGTTAGCCTACCATTCACCTTTCCTTTAGCCAATTCTTGTCCTCCTTCAAGACTTAGAACAGAGTGTCCATTCCTCTCCCTGCTCCCTGGAGGAGGCGCCCCTCTGAGCTCCCACCACTTCTCTTGCACACCTGGCAGTTTCTATTATCATTGTTTCTTTGGTGGTTTGTTCCCCTCACTTGATTGTGAACTTCCAGAAGGCAGTGAAATTGCCCCACCTGGAAGACAGTGCCCAGCACACAGAAGACCTTCAGTGAATACTGAGTTAGTGAATGAATTAATCTATTCCATTTTTCAATTGGGTAATTTGAGAGGCCCAACATCACAGAGCTGAGCTAGCTCCTGAGGTCACTCTTACACATTTCTGTAACCGAGCCATCCAGCAGCATCTAATGAGGCAAGAGCGCTTGTCTTCCCATTAGAATTTTGAGTAGCAATTTTTTAACTTTTTAAGAATTCTTTCACATTGTTGAAGTCAGTGAGGACCCCAAAGAGCATTGATTTATGTAGAAAATATATACATTGGTATATTAGATACAATTTTAAATACAATTAACACCGACAAGTTCAGAATATATGCAACGATTATAACTACCAATATTTATCATTATTAAAAGATATTTTTCAAGTACAAGAATATACAAGTATAATTTCCAGTAGCCATCAGAATATCATCACATATCAGGAAGTCTCTGGAATTACTATGCTTGCCAAAACACAAGTGGAAAAGGCAAGTAACATCTTTTTTTAAGAAGATTTATTTACTTATTTATTTGAAACAGTTACAGAGAGGAGAGAGAGAGAGTGAAAATGAGAGAGAGAGAGAGAGAGGTCTTCCATCCACTAGTTCACTCCCCAGTTGGCCACAACAGCCGGAGTTGCGCCGATCCAAAGCCAGGAGCCAGGAGCTTCTTCCAGGTCTCCCACATGGGTGCAGGGGCCCAAGGACTTGGGCCATCCTCTACTGCCTTCCTGGGCCACAGCAGAGAGCTGGATTGGAAGTGGAGCAGCTGGGACTAGAACCTGTGCCCACATGGGATGCTGGCGCTTCAGGCCAGGGCGTTAATCCACTGTGCCACAGCGCTGGCCCCGGCAAATAATATCTTTTCTTTTTAAAGATTTATTTATTTATTTGAAAGTCAGAGTTACGGAGAGAGAGAGAGAGAGAGAGAGAGAGAGAGAGAGAGAGGTCTTCCATCTGCTGGTTCACTCCCCATTTGGCCGCAACAGCTGGAGCCACGCCAGTCCGAAGCTGGGAGACCTGGAAGAAGCTCCTGGCTCCTGGCTCCTGGCTTTGGATCCGCACAGCTGCGGCCATTGCAGCAATTTGGGGATTGAGCCAGCAGATGGAAGACCTCTCTCTCTGTCTCTCCCTCTATCTGTAACTCTACTTTTCAAATAAATAAATAAATAATACTCCATCTAACACTAAACATAAACTCTGTTGTACTGCTCAAGATGTCATGTTAATGTAGTACCAATTTTATGAAATTTGCACTACTAAAATATTCTGTGTAATCTGTGTCTAAGATTTAATGAATGAAATATTGTGGTATACATTATGTTCAGCATTTGCATATGTTAACATCTGCTTGGAACACTCTTTACCTGGATAGTTCTTGCCTTAACCTGCAAGTACTATCCTAACATTTATAATTATTTTCTAAAAATCTCAGACACTTGGGGACCAGCATTGTGGTGCAGTGGGTTAAGCCACCACTGCAATGCCGACATCCCACGTGGGCGCAGTTTGAGTCCCACGTGCTCCACTTCTAATCTAGCTCCCTGCTAACAGCCTAGGAAAAACAGCAGAGGGTGGCTCAAGTATTTGGGCCCCTGCCACCCACATGGGAGACCTGGATGAAGCTCCTAGCTTCTGCCTGACAGCCCTGGCTGTTGCAGCCAACTGGGGAGTAAACCAGCCGATAGAAGATCTGTATTTCCTTGTCTCTCCCTCTCTGTCTGTAACTCTTTGAAATAAATCAAAAACCTTTAAAAAAATCTGACACTTATTAGCTATGTTAGGCACAATGATCCTTTTTAAAGTACTCCTAAGTTGAAGAATTTCTGTTTACACCCATTCTATTCAACAGAGACAAATTCTGGAATGGTGATGGAATTGGAGGCTTGTATTAGACAACTACCAGTCTATGTGAATTGAAAAGTACTGTGGCCAATATGAGACCAGCAAAGATTAGAACTAGAATGTTTTCCCTAGTCAGAAGTACATACCCCTGCTTTTCTCTCTCTCAAACACCACCTACAAGATGAAGCAGCATTATACGTAAATCTAAATTCAAGTCTGCTGGATTCAGTCAAGGCTTTCTTCACAAACATAAATGCACCTGTTGAAAAGATCCCCTTGGCCTAAAGAAGTGCTAAAGTATTCCTGTGTCTTCTCACATGTCCAAGAGGTAAATGTTCTCACACTGACAGTGTATGAGGTAGCAAGGCTTATGTGTTTCCATCCCAAAAAATGCCTCTTAAGATTTGTTCATGGCATTCGGGTTACAGCATACTCGGGATGTCAACGCCACGGAAAAGGGTGAGATGGGGAAAAAGGGTATCACCATTAAGCGAGGTCTAAGAAAGTAAAGTTTATTTATTTGAGAGAGACAAAATTCTTCTGGCAACCAGAAAGGATTTAAGAGTTTCTGATCTGAAGGCAACAGTCTAAATCTTTTTATATATTCCTGTGAAAAACAACTTGGGATAGAGAAGAGTTACCAGTATTTCTTATAAAATTCAAGTTACAGTGCTTTTAAATGAAGCCATGAGATTAAAATATAAAACTTTTTAAAATAATCATTTATGAGTAAATCAAGGCAAAATTTTTTTGGTTTGGAGTAATTGTGTGATTATTCAGTATAAGGCAAGAAACGGAACTCCAGGCTTCATTTCACCTTTGAACAGTTCCCTTTGCCAAATAATAACGGTCATTTTTTTCCCTCTTTCTTTTTGAGGGGGTGAGCTTTACGGAATGGAATGTGCTCTGAGGGTCACACCCACTCCTCCCTGTCTTCCACCACTTGGAGTTTTACCACATGGGCTTCACCTGCTTATTTAATTCTGCCCAATCTCCACTATCTGGGTAGGCTTGCTTAGGTTTCAAGCTACTGCTAAGTGTTTTGATTTCTCTCGGCATTCAAATGCATTGGAGAAGAAGTTTATTGATAGCAACAATTTCAACAGAGCAAAAACCCAGTGTTTATTAACTATGTATATAATTTTCTACCCAAGTACAAATTTCAAAGTGTCTTCCCCCAAATAAACTGAGAAAACCTAGACGGCTGGAAGACACAAGCAAGCCTCACGTTGCCAAAGAAAATAAGAAAGAACGGACAAACTACAGGCTGAGCAGTAGACAGACACATAGATAGAATCAATGCGCTTTTTCTCATGCAAAGAAAAAAATTAGATGCAAACTTTACATTTAAAACTGCATTGTTCCCCTTTAATCTGGCCACCATCCGAGTGGTGATCTGGATGTTAGAGAAGAGATGAATGGGAGACATTGGCAGGGATTGAAGCTTGGGGATGAATGTGGAAATGTAGAATGGATGTTTCTTTTTTTTGGCTTTGAGTTGACTGTTGTTTCTGTCTGTTTTTTAGAACTGATCCGAGAGGACAGGGAAGTCAGTGTGGGCGGCTCTGAGGAGCCTCCCTCTCTACAGCTGCGGCTCAGAGGATTACGGCCTTCATCCACAAGGCAACATTGCACAAGTAGCCTTTGAACAAAAGTCATGGATACTATTAATGATATGGTAATCCTTAATCGAGCTACCTCCCAGTAGTGATTATACTGACATGGGAAGAATATCTAAGTCGTGGAGGCAGCCCACAACAACACTGTGGCATTGTTCACCCTGGGCTTGACCAGGACTAACTTTTACCAGCATCGCTAACGTCACCTTTCCCTCTGGAGCCTCCCCCAAGCCCTGGCCCCAGCTCCCACTCCCACCCTACCACGGTAAAAAAGTAGCAAAGAAAATGCTGCTCTTAAATCTTAGAGATTTGTTTTTGCAAGTTCCCACACACATTTAGTGTTGTCTCAAAATTCATGCTGTCAACTGTCTAGGAACCATTTCCATCTGAGAACGAGACCACACAAAAGTTGGTTCGGCGGGTCTCAGTGAAGATGTTTTAATTGTCTGACAATAGATTCTGCCATCATTTGACTTGCAAATTCTGTCCTCTTGCTCTCAGATAACATGTTCAGAATTAGATAATTTATCAATAAATTTCCCAAAACTCCGTAATTATGATGCTGAGACACTAGCTGTTTCCCATTTGATGTAACTCAAGTGCCACCCGGGCAGGGGGGAGGCTGGAAATCTTATGGCTCACTACCTTGGAGCATTCCCCTAAGGTCCAAATCTAATTCGCTTACAAAGAATTCCCCTTAATGTTAGGGGAGGGAGAAATGTATTTATAATTTTTATGTAATAATATGTGTGGGATAAAATATTTACATTGATGTTTCAAATGACTTGTGCTGAATATGGTATTGAGGCTGAAGATTCTATACCTTAATCCCCACCATGGCCTAATTATTCCTTTTCCATGGATTATTAATATCATAAAATAATGTCATCTCTCTACCCTCCAAAACAAGCCCAAACAAAGGCAACTGCCAATATAATTTTATGGACACGCTTCTCCATTCACGAGCCCACACAGATAATCTTTCCAAACCCTGTAATAAGCCATGCTGAACAAACAGAGAAATTGTGATGTGTAAAAAAGCACCTGAGTTGTCAAACAATTGTCTCTTCAGATCATTCTTTCAAAGAAGCTTTTCTTTAGTTTCTGGAAAAAGAAATTTCAGAAATTACACATATTTTGAGTCAAACTGCCATCTTTAATGAATATAAAATATATATATTTTATCCAGAGCGTGACCATAAAGGAAAAGCAACAAATTGTATGCATATAACATTATTATAGGATATTTTCTATTCAATATAAAGTCAAAAATAGTATGATGGTCTGTATTAAGCACTGAGATAATTTATTAAACGTTTAGAGCCATGAAACTAGTGTACCAATTTCTGTGTTAAAATTAGTAATCAGCTGGTTGTTTCTGAAGGCTGGATTTGAAGGAAAATGAGAGTGGCAGAAATACTCCCTTTTGACTTTACATGTATTAGGATATTTGTAATAATTACGTATTGCTTTTCTGGCTTAAAAATTAGTAAGTGGCCAGAATACATGAATTGCTTTGAATATCTAAACCTTTTACCCTAAGTGGTTATATTTTGTGAGACTATTCATATGAAAGGGGCACTGTGGCAACTTTAGTACAGCAAAAAAACAAAACAAAAGTTCCAGAAGTCTAGTTTACGAAAAAATTGACTCTACAAGTTAATACATCATCTCAGGTAAAAGCATAAAAGCTTTAACCTCAAGTCTGATTTACCTATGTACATCTTCCGGTCCTAGGCAGAAGAAGAGCTGATCATCATCACACCTAAAAATTACTAACCATAGTTTCCTTTAACTGGAAAACCATAATGAGAAAAGTACTGGTGTTAGGGCCAATAGTGCCAGCCCTGCCTCTATCCCTCTGAGTGAGTTTTTAAATGTGTAGAATGAAGATAACAGAACTTGCCCTTGCCACCCCGTAGACCTAGAGAAAGTAAATTATCATTGTTAAAATGATGAAGACAGAAATGACAGTGAATGTTCTCAGCACAGAAATATTCTGTTCTAGGTTCACTGGAGTTCAAAGATGAACATTTTTTGCTAAAAGAAAACAAGTAAACAAACTTATATTTTATCTGGATTAGCTACTTTTTTACAATATTCTTGTTTCAGGTGCTAATTGTCTAGTCTTCCACAAACATTGGGGAAGATGATTACTTTTGCTCAATTTGATAATTAAATTAAACTTGGGAGGAACATTCAATTTTTTTGAATCGCAATTTACAGATAGAGAAACTGAGGCACAGAGCTCTTAGGAACTGATTTACTTGGCATCAACGATTGAAACAATTCCTTCTTTCCATTATGATGCCTACTCTAACTCTAAAATTCTGTTAATTCAGCAGTGTCCAACAGAATGGACTGCAAGGTACACAAGTAATTCAAAGCTTTTTAGCAGCATGCTAAAATCATACTTTAAAGGTGCATTCGATTTTAATGTTTATGTAACCCAATATATTCCAAACATAATCATTTCTATGTGTAATCAATATTTGTAAAAGATCATTGAGATGCTTTAATACTTTTTATTCTTAGAAATTCAGCATTTTACATATAACATTTCGATTCAGACTTTAAAATATTAATAATGGGTGGTTAGAAAATATGAATTGCTTGGAATCTCTGAGCCTTTCATTTCAAACCACATTTTTTAAGTGCTCATTAGCCACATGTAACCTCACAGATTAGCCCATATATAATTGTTCATACCGTACTCACTGTCCAGAAAGGCAGGGTAATATTAGGCTTGTGGGTTCCAGAGACTAGTCTGAGTTTGCAGCCTGGCCTTACTACTACTAACTAGGCAACAGTGGGCAATGTACTTTTATGTGACCCAAGTTTCTCGCACATAAAATATTTAACAGGGTGTAATAATATGAAATGAAGTAATAGTTAGTGCCTACCAAGTAGTAGGCATTAAAAATTAACTATTGTTAATGCTACTGTCAGAGAACATACAATACCCTCCTCCCAAAGTCTGTAAGAAACTAGACACGTCAGGTCTATAACAGGGTTCATTACATGTTGAATCGTGTCTCCAACATGACATTTTGAAGTCCTTATCTTCCAGAACGTTACATCATAACCTGATTTGGAAATAGGGTAGCTGGAGATGTTATTAGTTAAGACACAGTCGTATTGTAGCAAAGCAGGCCCTTCATACGACATGACTGGTGTCCTTCTAAGAGGGACTTGTAGACACATTCAGGGAAAGCTCCAAATGACAGCAAGGGCAGAGACTGGAAGGTGCCAGACTGGGAGACCAGACAAGGCATGCTGTGGGTAAGTAGTCACCACTGACCTCTGAAGGATTTTACCTGGAGGGAGCGCAGCCCCGCCTACAGCTTGAACTTGGACTTCTGGAAGCCAGAAATGTAAGAGGATCATTGTCTGTTTTTAAAAGCTGCCCAGCTTGTGGAATTTCATGATGACACCCCAGGGAAGTAAGAGAGGGACCTTTACCCCAACGGAAGCAAGCACTCAGTCTTGCAAACAGCCAGGTTCTGGATGACTGACAACCCAGCAACCACAAACTTCGCAGGGAATCACAGGAGGCTTTTATAACGTCCGGGCAGCCCAATTCCCAGAGAGCTTTCTGGCTGCTCCTCAACTCCACATATGAGGATACGTTCTGGAAGGAGAATCTCAGCCTTGGACAAGGAATTCTTGGTGGGACAGCTGCCTGCAAAGTAAGGGAGCTAAGTCGCCAACCCAGAGAAACAATTTTCATTGGTTCCTCGGGGATGAAACCAGTGTGAACATGTCACAAAGTCTACCATTCGTTTTTAACGGACTTGGTCATTCTTTGGTTACAGCTTTTTTCAAATATCCTATTGTGATCAAAACTTTAATCTGGTTTTTAAAGAATTTTTAGTATTTACTTATGTGCATTTTAAAAACTAGGGCACAAACAGTAGGACATATAAAGTAAAATAAAAATAACCTAAAGTGATATGGATTTTACATTGCTAATACTCCTGGGACTGTTAGCCATTCTATATAATGTTTTTCAGAGTTCTTCATTCTCATAAATTATTAACAACTATGTTCTTATCTTTTACACTTAAAAAAGGAAGTTGTCAGTCATATGTAATGTAGGCTTTGTGACAAAATCAGCAAAGAAATAATTTCTCTAAAAGGAACATTTGTTTTCCTAATTCAACAATGCTCAGTTGATTGTAATTCAAACAAATAATAAGTGATTATTGTGTTGATTTTAATCTGATGGTTCCAGAATAACAAATTTATTATTTATTATTTCAATCTTATGGTTTGGTAGTTCTTATTTAATAGGAAAACATATGCTTGTATTCCAGCATTATCTGGGTAACAATGTATCTTGAAATCTCCATTAACATTTATAAGAGTGTGAACTGTTTCAAACAGAACTTCGTCCCCAGGAAGGACTTTGGAGATCTCTTGATCTCAACTTTTTATTTTACAGCTGAGAAAACCAAGGCAAGGGGATAGTAAAGACTTGACCAAGGTCATACAGCCATCAAACGGAAGTCCATGCTGTAACTCCTGCTCCCCGCTGAGGGGCCTTCATACCCCAAAAAGTAAGTATAATCACCTGTCTGGCAGGTGAGTGGACAGTTAGCAATTGGTCAGTGAACTGTAGCAAAATGCAGAGATATGGTCTTTACTGTAAAATTTCAAAATGCATATACAGCTCTTAGCATAATGTAGAACACACAATAAACACCTGGGAAATGAAACTATTATTACTGCTATTGTTACAGAATTCGCATTTGTTCGCGTAAAACTGAAGCAAAAGGACCAGGCTCACATCAACTCCATCTCCCTTCTACTCTACCCCCCACCTTTCCTTTGGCATGAGTGTTCCTGCCCCACTGTCTTTCGGGTATTCAGGAGACTCCCCTTGCAGCACCATGCTTATGTCTCTCCCTCCCAGCCCCACATTAAACAACAACAACTCTCCTCGTTGACTTCATTCTCTAAGGCACCTGATCTTGGTTATGGAGCTTCTAAGATGCTCCAAGACAGGAGGTCAAATAACTTTGGGGAATGCTCTAGACTACATCCCACAGTAGCAGACACCCACTTTTCCATGAGGTCTGCTGCTGGTATCTCAGCACTCCTGGTTCCTTTCATGCTGGGGGCCTCCTGCCGCCAGCACTAGCGACTCTGTGGACACTCTCTGACTTGCCGTATGCTCTGCCCGTCTCGGTGCAGGCCAAGGCGATCTAGCTACCGACAGTAGCCCACACCCAATGACAGGTGGGAGTTGGTGGATTTAGCTACTCCAGCTTCTTTGTTCTCAGCAGGCACAGTTCTAGGTACCATACAACTATGCAGAGGTCCTGCAAAAATGAGCGCCCCAGGGGCCGATGTGTGCTGTAGCAGGTTAAGCCACCACCTGCAACACCGGCCTCCCGTAGGGGCCCTGGATCATGTCCCAGCTATTCCCTTCTGATCCAGCTCCTGCTAATGGCCTGGGAAAGCTGCAGAAGATGGCCCAAGTGTTTGGGCCCCTGCTGACCACGTGAGAGACCCAGAAGAAGCTCCTGGCTCTTGGCTTTGGCCTGGCCCAGACCGGGCTGTTGAAGCCACCGGGGAGTGAACCAGCAGATGGAGGCTCGCTCTCTCTTTCAAATAAACAAATATCTTCAAAAAATGAACATCCCAGATACCACATCAATTGCTTGCCAATTAATACATCCTATATTCTTCCTTCCCTTCCATATCTCATTCTCCCAACACCTTACCAGTGGTTCCTGGGATCAAGTTTGAAATAAACTATCTGTCTTGCAATCCATTTCTTCTCTTCTCGGAGACTCACAAAACACACTAGCAATGTTAGAGACTATATGAACTCTTTCAGGAAATGAATTCATTTAACTTTTTTAAATCTAAACCTTATTTCATGAGTTTCCCAAATTTATTTGGCCATGGGAAGCTTTTTAAGAACAAGAGCTTTGGGCCGGCGCCGCGGCTCACTAGCCTAATCCTCCGCCTTGCAGCGCTGGCACACCGGGTTCTAGTCCTGGTCGGGGCGCCGGATTCTGTCCCGGTTGCCCCTCTTCCAGGCCAGCTCTCTGCTGTGGCCAGGGAGTGCAGTGGAGGATGGCCCAAGTACTTGGGCCCTGCACCCCATGGGAGACCAGGATAAATATCTGGCTCCTGCCATCGGATCAGCGCGGTGCACCGGCCGCAGCGCGCTGGCCGCGGTGGCCATTGGAGGGTGAACCAATGGCAAAGGAAGACCTTTCTCTCTTTCTCTCTCTCTCACTGTCCACTCTGCCTGTCAAAAAAATAAAATAAATAAATAAATAAAAATTTAAAAAAATTAAAAAAAAAAAAAGAACAAGAGCTTTGATCATCCTAAGAAAACAATGTTCCCCCGGCACACTTCGGGCAATGCCAAACTCAGCACTAGTGACCAGGAAGTGAGTGTATTATCGCCCTCAGGGATCTCAGCCTAGCTAACAGCTTCTCCTGAAGATCAGCCCGCCTTCCCACTCAAAGAGCTTGGTCCCTAATCTCAGACCACCTGGGAAGTGGGATGGGAAATAGTTTTATCACACCCTTCAGATCATCAAACCAGATGGATAATAGTCTACTTCGCTAGCAAGAACACACAGGGAATAACAAGTTACAGGGTTACAGAGTACATTCATGAGACCAGTGACAATCTAGGGGGAGTACAGGATGAAGATATTCGTAGTTATCTCCTGAAATTGCTCTGGGAAAAAAAAAAAAAAGCGTCTTTAGGAAGAAGGACCTCACCTATCAGTGGCCTCAGCCAAAAACACCAACTGCCTAGGACTACAACATGCCTTGAGGTATTTGAGGAATAAAATGGTCAACACTGACCACATTTAAATACTTAAGCTCTAACCACTCTACAAAATCCATAAAGGGATGTTGGAAAAGAGCAAAAAGGGGAGTTCCATGACAGAGAAATATAAATAGAAAACATAGTTACAGTTAGCATTCTTGCTGTTTTCAGTACAATCCATCATCAACAGCCATATGTGCTGCTGTCCAAGCTGGACCCCACGGGAAGGAAGGAGCGAGAAGTCTTATAAGCGGGGAAAAGTTAGAGGGAAGTGAGGAAGAGTGTGGAAGAGTGCTTGGGGTAGCTGGGGAAAGTCCTTCTCTAGCACCTGACTTTTGCTACTTAGAGCAATTTTCTTCCCAACGTGGAAAACATGGTTTACACACCCCCTGTCATCTCAGTCACACTGTCTTCTCCCATAACCAATTTTTAAGTGCCGAGATAGCAAATATTTTAAAATATATTGTCGTGGTTCTACAGTAAAAGATTCTACTTTATAAAAACATTGGTAATCATATTCTGGAAATTTCCTGTCACTTTAAAATATTCATAAATGAGATACAAAGCAATACATTCTAAATAATCTTAATCCTTTCAGGGGGTATGCTCTCTGAATGTCAAGCAAAACCATTATTAAGGACTGAGCAAATGTGAAAGAGGAGTTACCAGGACTCCAACATGGCCGCGAGCTGGGGAGATGTGACATTCCCATCTTCATCAAGGGGGATTCTGTCAAGTAGCAACTCAAGCTCTTCATCAGTAATCTCCACACCAAACCTGAAACAAACGGCAGTTAGCATCAGTCACCCCCAAGTTCACATCTGGGTCACCCCGACCCACAATACCCTAAGCATATGGCTGCCATTAATGCTTTGTTACTGCGGCGGTCCTCAAGATCAAGAGCACCACGTGAATATCAGAGGTTAATCAGGGTTTTGATGGCTTCAGCTTTCTCAAAGAAAGAGATTCTACCACGGAATCCCCGCACTGGTGGTGCACAGAAATAGAAATACCCCGGCGTGCTGAACTGCGTGTGATTGTCTTCTATCAAAAGTTATTCATTACACTAAAACACTGGTATTGCTTAAACAAGTTAACTCTGAAAGGCCTTTCAATTGGACTGCTTAGCACGAGAAAAAAAAGGTAAAGAAAAAAAGTGCCTTTCGAAAAACAGCTTCCTAATGCTCTTGCAAAGCATTCCACGATGGCTTTAAGGACATTTTGCATACAAATATTTTAAAAGTGGCAGTGTTTATTCATCAGCAAGAAAGTGTTTTCATCTCTCAAGAACAATCAAAACATAATCCTTGAATCACTGGCATAAATAAGAATGACTTAAGCAATAATAATGAACAAGGCATTCATTCACGATTCTGCAAAGCTGATAAAACCCAGCTGACTTTTGGAAGAGGAGAATATATTTTCTTTTGGCAAAGCAATGGAAGAATAACATCAAAAAGTGTTTTTTTTTTCCATTTTCATTATTACTTTCTTGATAATTATAAAACACACAAACCAACATCACAACAAACAAAAATGGTTTAGGCTGCAAAGAATTAAGTTATCACACATTTGTATTTCAGAAGTACTTGAATTTGAACAGCATGTCAGGGGCTCTGCAGTTGGGGGCTTTTTTTCACTTGTATAAAATTAGGGGGAAAAAGGTAGAAAAAAGTTACACTTAGTTTCTATTCTTGTTCTCTTTATTCTCTTTTATTTATAATTCCCTATCAATGGAGTTCCTACTGTTAATGGGTAAATCTTTGGCATTTTGCCTGAGAAATGAAAATTCTGAAGTTTTATTTAGATTTAAACTTGGTATTTCTAAAGACACAGATTCTCTTTATAGACATACCAGAAAAATATTACCAGATTAAAAGCCAAGAGACTTTATTAAAAAATATATAGATATTAGTTTAATATATATGGCTTATATCCATCATTACACATAATTATACAGCTATGCAATCATGGAGAAACTACTTCACTTTCATAGTCCAGTTGTCTCAAATCTCCAGTGGCCTGCAACTCCTCTATATCTTACTGAGTGATCATGAGACAGTGAGATAAAGCAAATAATAGTGTCTTGAACAACAGGAAGTATCAAGTAAGTGTTGCATATTGTTTTATTATTGACATAGAGAACAGGTTAAAAAATTCTACAAAAAATATGCCCGAGTAGATCATTCAAACCTAACAGAAACATAGGCAGCCTTTTTCTTCTCCACAAATCTTCTCCATGAATGGCAATATGATGCAGTGGAGACAGCATGGGCTTTCAGAGTTGGATCTACATTCAGATGGCAGCTTTGCCACTTTGTAGCTGTACAAGGCCTTGGGCAATTTAATTCCCTGAGCCCTTGATTTCATTTGTATGAAAAGAAAGATAACCTTGAAAGTGGAATGTTAATTTTTTTTTTTTTTTTTGGTCAGGCATAGTGGACAGTGAGAGAGAGAGAGAGACAGAGAGAAAGGTCTTCCTTTGCCATTGGTTCACCCTCCAAAGGCCGCCGCGGCCGGCGCGCCGCGCTGACCCAAAGCCAGGAGCCAGGTGCTTCTCCTGGTCTCCCATGCGGGTGCAGGGATGTTAACTTTTATAATATGCACATACTCCCTTTATTGGGAAATGTATTTTCCTAATGGCTCAAATACCTTCGTCTTATTGTTGATAAAAGGAGGCTTTCCATAACCACAAACTTCCCTCCCACCTCAACATCCCAGTCACTATTTATCATCACACTTATTATTTTCCTTATTGCTCTTCCCACCACCTGAAGCTATCCTACTGGTTTATTGTCTAGTCGATCACTGTCTGTTGTCTTCACTTCTCATGTAAGCTACATGAAAATAGATGCCTTGTCTTAATCACCACTACAACCCTGAACTTACATAACAATGACTGGAAGGTGCTCAATAAATATTTAATAAATGAACAAATGACTAACTCACATCTACTGAAGGGTACATGTACTTATGAAAAGAGGAGCTGATGCTGTGGCGTCACGGGTAAAGCCACCGCTGCAGTGCTGGCATCCCATATTGGCACCGGTTCGAGTCCTGGCTGCTCCACTTCTGATCCAGCTCTCTGCTGTGGCCTGGGAAAGCAGTGGAAGATGGCCCAAGTCCTTGGGCCCCTGTACCCTCGTGGGAGACCTGGAGGAAGCTCCTGGCTTCCGGCTTTGGATCGGCCCAGCTCCGGCCATTTCAGCTGATGGGGAGTGAACCAGTGGATGGAAGACCTCTCTCTCTCTCCCTCCCTCTCCCTCTCCCTCTCTTTAACTCTGCATTTCAAACAAAATAAATGAATCTTAAAAGAGAGAGAGAGAGAGAGAGAGAGAGAGAGAGAGGGGAACTCCTGGGGCCAGCAGGTTAAGTCTCTGCCTGTGACACCAGCATCCCATATGGGTGCTCATTCACGTTCTGGCTGCTCCACTTCTAACCCAGCACCATGCTAATAAGCCTGGGAAAGCAGCAGAAAAAGGCCCAAGTCCTTGGGCCTCTGCCACCCATGTGAGAGACCTGGAAAAAGCTCCTGGCTCCAGGCTTTGGACAGACCAGCCCTGCTCTGGCCATTGCAGTCATTTGGGGAGTGAACCAGCAGATGGAAGACCTCTCTCTCTCTCTCTGTAAACTCAGCCTTACACATAAATAAATAAATCTTAAGGGGAAGGAAGAAATTCTAGGTTGTGAGGTAGTGCATATGTTAATTGAATCAATAGCCATTCCACAAGGTAAATATATTTCAAAACAACATGTTATATATAAAAATACATACAAGTTTTATTTGTCAATTTACGAAAGAATAGGGGCAAGTGGTTAGCCTAGTGGGTAAGATACCCACTAAAACACCTGTGTCCTACATTGGAGTACCAGGGCTTGATACACAGCTCCAGCTCCTGACTCCAGTTTCCCATCACTGCAGACCCTGGGAGGCAGCCAGCATGACTCAGGTAACTGGGCTCCTGCCACCCATGTGGGAGAACCAAGTTGAGTGCCCTGCTCCACTTTGGCTCTCCAGGTCATTGAAAACATTAGGACAGTAAACACTGGAAGGGAGAGCATGTGTTCTCTTTCTTTTCTCTGTCTCAAATAAATAAAAATTTTAAGACAATATTGAAATAACATTACAAGGAGAAATGGTTTTTGTCAAAAATTTATTTATTTATTTGAAAGAGTTACACAGAGAGAGGAGAGGCAGAGAGAGAGAGAGAGAGGGATCTTCCATCCACTGGTTCTCTCCCCAATTGGCCGCAATGGCCAGAGCTGCGCTGATCCGAAGCCAGGAACCAGGAGCTTCTTCTGGGTCTCCCACATGGGTGCAGGGGCCCAAGGACTCGGGCCATCTTCTACTGCTTTCCCAGGCAATAGCAGAGAGCTGGATTGGAAGTGGAGCAACTGGGACTAGAACCAGTGCCCATATGGGATGCTGGCACTGCAGGTGGTGGCTTTACCCCGCTATGCCACAGCACTGGCCCAAGGAGCAACTTTTAAAAGCTTCTATTTATTACCATTCTAATAGAGAGTGAATGACTTATACAGTGAAAAATAAAGTCAGACATGTTTCATTTGGAATACATTTTATACTTTTTATTAAATATGGAAAGCTCAGTCACAAATTAGCTAGATTTCTAACAGAGTAAAATAACATTGAAAACATATTTTCAATATAAATTTTTCATGAACTTTTAAAAATTATTTATTTTCATTTCATTTGCAAGGCAGAGACACAGGCAGATGGAGACAGAGAGATTGTCCTTCTACTGCCTCACTCCCCAAATGCCTGTGACAGGCAGGACTGGGCCAGGCAGAACTCAATCCGGGTTTCCCACATGAGTGGCAGGGACTCAAGTACTAGAGTCATTGTCTGCTGCCTCCTGGGGTACATACTAGCAGGAAGCTGGAATGGAAAATGGAGCCAGGACTTGAAATGTGGAACTTCAATATGGGATGCAGGTGTCTCAAGTGGTATCTTAACTGGTACACCAAATTCCTGTCCCTGAAACCACTCTTATTCTTTATTCTACTTATTCAACAAATATCTGGAAGGCATGAAATATGGATTAGGCACTATATTAAGTACTTAGAATACAGTGATAAGTCCTAGCTTCATTTGTAACAGGAAAGACAAACAGTAAATAAAAAGTTGTAATAAAATGTGGTGAAGCATACAGGATATTAAGGGAGGTTTTTGACAACCCAGCCTAACTCTGATTAAGGGCATCTGTAAGGAAGGGATGAGCAAAGTATTGGTTAGGTAAGTAGAGAGAAAGGGCATTCTAGGTAGAAAACAGGCACATTGTAGAAACCAACGGATTCTAATCTCATTAAAGCCTAAAGTTCAGGCCAGAGAAGGGAGAGACCAGACAGGTGCCAGACTGTAGCCATGATAAACAACTAATGTTTAAAAGCATGGGCTTTATTCGGAAGGCTTAGGATGCTATTAGAGATGCTGTTTTCGACGTGTCAATTTGACTAGGCTAACAATCCCCAGTTTCTCAATCAAACACTAATCTAGGTGATACTTCAAGGTATTTTACAAATATGATTAAAATTCCTAAGCAGTTGAGTTTCAGTAAGGGGTGGGCCTGATTTAATCAGTTGAAAGGCTTTAGAAGCAGAACCAAGGCTTTCAAGAAGAGGAAAAATTTCTGGTTGAGGACAGCAGCAGCAGCTGTGGCAAATTCCCACTGAATCTAGACAGATGTGATTAACGGCCCCAGTGAAAGCAGGTGTGGAGTGAAGGGCTTCCAGCTCATATTACAGCAGGACAAGGAGTGAACGGAACAGGAAGAACAGAGAATGTAAACCCCTCTGTAGAAATTTAGCAAACAAGGGGAAAGGAAACAGAAAACAACCAGGAAGTGGGTGGTGTTAGCATCAGGGAGTGTTTTGTTTTTTTGTTTTTTTTTTTTTTTTAAAGATGAGGAATGTAAGCACTGTTAAATGCTGATGGGGTAGTACCATGGCAGAATTTAAAAACAGAACAAAAGAGAAGAAACTGTCAGCGGATCCTGTGAAAGCAAGATCAAGAATACAGTAGACAGAAGAAAAAAATCTCTCTTCCACTGAAATGAGGAAGTATGTAGCTATAGCTTTTAAACATATGGCCCGTTTTTCTTATTTTACTATGAAGTAGGATGCAAGATTATTTGCTGAGATTAGTGTGGGGGAGTGAAGCCAGGAGGATCTTCGCAAGCAGCACTAAGGAGCCTGGGTGCAGGTGAAGCAAGGAGGAGCAGCTGGGCCCACCCAGGTTTGTAAATATGCCAGAACAGGAGACAAAAAAAGCAAGAGTTTTGAATATTGACAAGCAAATGGTTAATGTGGGAAACAGAATCTGAGCTGTGTTCCAGGTTGGAGAGAACAGCTATGTGGTGACAACAGGGGGAAAGTAGGATGGGCTAGAACAGGTAAGAAACACTAGCCAGGGATAGGTTGAATAGATGATTTCATAGGTGTAGTTATTTTGGACTTTACCCAAGAAAGCTTACATTCTTAACTGTCTCAAAGCTGTCTTTTGTTTAAAAGGTAGACTCGAGGGTAAAAACTAACACTGAGGATTTAACATGCTTCATAGTGTGCTAAACATTTTTCATGCATTGTCATCAAAATATAACCCTGCCAATTATTAAGGATCCGTATCACCTCACTGTCCCAATAGTGTGTCTAAAGAGAAACAGTCTGGAAATGACGTGAGTGAACAGAATGGGTGGCTTCCTTTTGAAATGGCTTCAGGGGAAGCAGTGCCCTTGGCAGGGAGCCAGGGTCTTATTAAACCAGAGGGTAAGGCAGCATTAGCAGATCTGGAGAATGAAGCAGAGGTTGCTTCTCATGGACTGGATGTTCTAGGGGCACAGCAGCAGGATTTCAGAGGAAGGAAAGGAATGAGAATTTGGATGAAGGACAAAAACCCAGAGGAGCATTTTGGCAAGAAAATCTGGACATCATATATAGGTTAGGCAATTGAAGGGTTTCCCAGGAAAATGGGTAAGGTCACACAGATTTAGATTCCAAAAGAAATCTCAAACATAGCCATCTAGCCCCTATTTGGGCTCCTCAAATGTTGTCTCTACAAGTAATGGGGAAGTAGCTTAAGTTCTCAGCTGTAATAATAGTCAACATTTATTGAGTGCTTACTACATGCCAAACACATTACATGTACTGCTGTATTTAATCCTTACAAGGACACTGTGAGGTATGGACTACTATTATCTGCAATGTACAGTGAAACCTCACATAGCTAGTATCTGGTAGAGTTTGAATTTGAACCCTGTGTACTAACTCTGGTGCCTTCAAAATGATCATTCAAATATCCTTACTGCTTGAGCGGGACTGTCATTTCCCTCCTTTCCTATGTAGTATATGTTCCCTTACAGTAAAATGTCTGTCCAATACTCTTCCATAGATAAACGTTAATGTATGGTAACATTATGACAATGTCCATCCATCCAAAGCTAAACTTTAACACTATACAAGTGGATTTTGAAATAACGATAGTGCACCCTAGACTTTAGAAAAGAGACTCCATTTTAATGTATCTCAAAGACCTTCATCACTTAGAAGGTAGACTTAAGGCATATATCCCAAAGATAGTATTTTAGAACAGATCCAGTGCGCCTAAATAATAACCTGTCACAAGTAAATTTAATTTTCCTTTAGGGAGAAAATTAACTTCGGATATTTCTCCCCCAAAACAAAAAAGTCAGTCACTGGCAGGCTGTTTTAAATTCCATAACCAGCAATATCTTGATTTTTTTAATTTACTCTATACATTTTTCTGTACAACAAATAAGCAAGGGAAAGAACTTTCATACATACAAAAAAGTAGAAATCCTAGTATATAATTTCTCCTTTTCTGTTATTCATCAGTTTTAAATACCAAAACATAATATTTGTGTACAGGATGCAAAAAGTAACTTTAAAAATCAAGTAAAAACATAAACCATCAGACTTTGTTGTTAGAGAAGTGGCATTTCCAAGGAACCTGAAAGACTTAAGGCGAGAAGATGAGGCCTGACATTTAATGAAAAGCTTTTATTCTCTCCTGCAAGTAACAGCTGATGTGCTTCTGAGCCTTCCATTAAGAACTTAGTAATTTTTACTTAATGACATATTTTTCAGAAACAAAAACAAAAAATACAATCTGTATTAGCTCAATATATCAAAGACAATAATATGTTTTGGAACAATGGTAATGCTATACTTGTCACAAACTTGGATTTATTTCATTGCATTTTAGTATTGTTCAACCAAATCTCTAGACAGTATCACATATTTTGCTAATAAATCTGTTTAATTGGATGCTTAAATTTATCTTACAGCATAATTAAATATTTAATATTCAAAATTATTTAAAGATGATCCTCAACTTCTTTAAAGAAATATTTGGGGCTTTTTAAAACTTTCTGTCATTTCTGACTCTTTCCCAACCAGACCACTTTGTTTATAAAATACAAAGATACATAGTACAGGAAAAACTGTTCATCACCTCTGTTCCTTTCATTGTCAAAATCTTTAGTACTATGTTCCCTCAGAAAACATCTGGGTACTATTATGAAATAAACTCTCAAGCTCTGGTCCAAGTATCTTTAGCCTATATTTCAAAATGGAGAAATAATCCAGACCTTAAACAAATGTTCCAGATAAACTTTTCCAACATTATTAGATGTTTAAACAGAAGCACAACATCTAGAGAACCCTGATCAAACCCAGGGTGACGGGAAAATCCATTAACCCTCATCATATAGGACAGATCTCTTGGCATGTGACATACCCACCACATGTCCTGAGTATTAGTCTTGTCTTTTCTCCCTTCCATGCTAAAAGTAAGGCCGATACCATCCTAGGAGATCCATTAGCTTGAAAGGCTCCATAGGGGAGCTGGGGCTGAGTCTAAGGGACATGCATTTCTGGTGTGATCCTAGTATTACGAACCATAAGCAGTCCAGGGTCAGCCCAAGCCCAGAGAGGACCTCTTAACTGGACTTCCTTGAGCTATACTCTATATGGGGTTCTGTTTTGTTTATCATATTACTGTCAAAAAGAAAAGGATATTTGATATCATAGGTTGGATCCTTACTTATGTTAACCAACAGGAATACAAGTGAAGGACTTTGAATATGAACACATTCAAAAAGGAATTTCTAAGCATGAGTTATAAAGTGAAAAGTCCTGAGTTTGAGTTCTCGGTTCTGCCACTTAAGAGATGTGTTTAGCAAGTCACTTAATCTTTCAGATATTGTACCTTCATCTATAAAAAGAGCAAGATAAACACAATCTACCAAGAGGATTATTTCTAGATACAAACTGGTCCATAAAATATTGTAAACACACAAAATCATAAATTCTGAATTCTTTTTTAGATTTACTTATTTGAAAGGCAAAGTTATGGGGATGGAATGAGGGAAAGGGGGGGGGAGGGAGAGAGAGAGAGAGAGAGAGAGAGAGAGAGAGAGAGAGAGAGAGGTCTTCCATCCACTAGTTTACTCCCCAAATGACCACAATAGCTGGAGCTGGGCAAATCTGAAGCCAGGAGCCAGGAGCCTCCTCTAGGTCTCCCATGTGGGTGCAGGGGCCCAAGCAGTTGGGCCATCTTCCACTGCTTTTCCAGGCCATAGCAGAGAGCTGGATCAGACTTGGAGCAGCTGGGACTCGAACCAGTGCCCACATGGGCTGCCAGCAATGCAGGCAGGGGATTCACCCGCTATGCCACAGCACCGGCCCCATTTCTGAATTCTTAATGTCAGATATTCATATTAACAATACAATTGGGTAAAGTTTGCATTCCCCTCAACACTACAACTGAAGAAAAGTGGGTGGCCGGCTTCCTCAGACTCCCTTTGCATTCTTTGTTCCTGAAGACATAATAAAACTCAGTTTCTGCACAATTTTTTTCATTTGAGTTACTGGAAACAAGGCAATTAGACAGTGAATAACAGCTCAGACAGGACAAGGCTGGAGATTTATACAAAGAATGAAGAGGAAATGTTTTGATCCTAAACAGGTGTTCTCCCTAGATTGTCTAACGGGAGGGTGGTTGATTTGTGGAAACGCGGCTCATTCCCTGGTGGACAAACGCTGGGCGGGGCCGCTGGCGGCTCAGGATTTGGAAGGTCACATGGGAAGCTGTGGGAGGAGGTGAGGGAGATTTTCCATGTATTAGGGAACTCAGCGGAAATCTAAGGTTGAGGAAGGTTTGTTACCTCACAGCAGGCCCCCTTCCTGATGCACGGAACGGAAATCTCCTGGTACGAGCACCGATTGCCAGGAGTCCCAGAGGCAGCGCACCATGGGAGCGGAAGTGGGGGCATGCCGGGAAGGCGGCCACCTCAGACAGAAGGAAAAATTGGGGCACTGGGTGCTTCTGAGGAGGAAGGGCCCAAAGAGCAGTGGTAATTTTTGTTATCTCTGAGGTAAAATTATCATGGTGTCCGTTTCATAGCTGCCATTACAAATCAGTATTTCTTCTCCAGGCCAAGAGATGTGTCCCCTGGTGAGCTGCCCCAGGACCTCAGCCTGGTCCAGGTGGCCCGAAAAGGGACCATTTCCTGTGTCCTTTTCATACTGTCCCGGGTGTTAACGACCCCCACCTGTCCTGACTTTCCCAGCCTTGCTGCTATTCTTTTTATTTTTTTACAATACTATAGGGAGAAATGTCTCAAGTTTTACATGTCTTCGACCTGAAATGGATAATACAGGCCTTCAAAAGTTTCCAAAATCGTATTTTAAGTCTCAGTGTACGTTTTTCCATTGCAGACCATTCGTGTTCTGCTAACATTCGTTTGGGGCAGAGTCCCAGCCCTGTGTGAGCGGATTACTGATGAACTCCTGTTAAACAGGACACCGACCAGACCACAACAGGCCAGCCAAGCACGGTGCCTGTGTTGCTTTGAACGCAACAGATGATTTATACTTTTGGGGGGGATATAGTTGTGGCTGCGATTTTCTAATACACTAAAATGTTCATCTTATTTCACATAGGAGGTTTTCCTAAATGGTAAGTGTAAGGATACCCAAAGGTCAAGGTGAAGTGATTGCCATTACTCGATTTTTCATGGGTAACCTACTCATCATTTCCCAAGTGACAACATTTGGGTCTATCTATGTAGAATGACTGCAATCCAGCCCAGCATCCAAATTCTGCTGTTTTCTAAAGATCTGATTTCAAATAGTGTGTCAGTGGATTTCAATATATATGTAAAATGTTTTGGTGTCACTTTCTTAGTACTTTGTGAATCTCTTGTGAGAGGAACTGTCTTTAAATTAAAAGCAGTTGTAATTGCTTTATGAGATTTACAAAATGTTTCAGAAGAGCTGAAAACTAATTGAAGTTAATCAGTAGAAAATATCCAATCATTGAAAAATATTAGCCATCAATTGATCAAGTTATTACTATGGATTATTCTGTTTTAGAGTTAATATAGAATACATTTATAACCATAATGATATTTTAAAAGTTTAGCATCTATAAGAACAACATTCTTTAAATGAAATTAAAACTTTACATTGGGATCACCCTTTCATAGATACATACATCTGTGTATATGCACATGTGTACAAACATTTAGTTTTATTGCAAGTTACAAAATGTTCTCTTCCCAACTTTTTTTTGGAAACATCTTATTTCTATACTTATTTTTTCCTGATACACAAAATTATGACTTTATAAAAATTGCTTTGAACAATTAAAAAATATATAATATAAATATAATCCCCTCCCACGATTGCTCTCCTTTTTTCTCCTTTCCATCAGAAATAATATCCTTGGCTGCTTGACGCTTCATCTTCCAGATTCTTTCCCATAGACTAACATTATTTTTAATAAAATTATATTTTAAAAATTATTCATTTTACTTTATTAAATCAATCTTAGATATTTATAGAAATATTTGTAGACATTAATTTTGAAAATCTATATGGTATTCCATTGTGGGCATATACTATAATTTATTTAACCCTCTGTTAATGTATATATATATATGAACACACATATATGGATTATATTCACTTTCTCTTTAAAATTTAGCTTCTTGAGTTGTGTCTTTTTTCTCTTCCATTGCTTCTCCCATTCCCCCAACCCAAAAATAAAAGTGTGTTCTAGTGACCCAGGACTATTTTCAAGTTTTTTTTTTTCCCATTTAGCCTATTTTCCAAAATGTTTTTCTGACTTTTAACTCTCTTCTTTCTTCTTGGATCTCCTTTTTTCCCCACTTGCCTATTCTTTTCCCATTGAGGACAAAGGCCCTCTTACAGAATCTCTCCCCTCTGGTACCAATATGCTCTCTTCACACTCTTCCAACTTCAGCAGGGAAGGGAAAGAGACAGCGAGCATTAGGTTTCTGATAAGGGACAAGGGGCTGCTACTGGCAGGGAGCCCTGTCAAGAGCTCTCTCACTCTCAGCACTCCATTCCCACGTGAACAACAATGAATGGAGATTTCACCCGCCCAGCCCACATTGTTCAAGTTGTCCTTTGCCCTTTCCATCAAATCTTGGCACTCAGGAGACAGCAGAACATGTTCTGAATTCAACCCTGGGGAGCCACCAATCAGTATCACTTGACTCTTCTCACCCATTAGTTGTTCTCTTTCTGTGCCTGACGTGGAGTGATGTCTAAGCTATTCTTTGTCATGGCCCTTTCTCAGTGGGCCCAGCTAACCCCTATCGGGTGGGATGGGTATCTGCATCCCCAGGCACAGCACAGTGAGCAGGGTAAAGCATGGTCCAAGTACAAGGCAGAGTTGTGGGATGTTGGTTCCCTCACTGCTTCAGCTGTAGGCTCAGAGGAGGAGGGGAAAGTGCATTTTACATCTTTGTGATCTTAGTTATCAAATACCAAGACTGTATAATACCTTCTTGCAGAATACTGTAAGAATGGACATTTTTAAAACACTTTGAAAAGATTCCAAAGAAGCAATTTATTATTTCATCATTGGTCACTTTTCCTTTTTTAGTACATATATTTTTATCTGACTTCATATATATATATGGATATAAAACTCATTTTTGGTTTTTACTGCCATATCTACCTGTCACTCTCAATGAGTTAGCTCTTGTTTATGAAGTATAGACAATATATGTCTTTAAAGAAGACTTCTTTCAGTGGAGATTTTTTTTGGGGGGGAGGGTAGGTTTAAAGGAAAGAAAAGTGGCTCGTCAATTTTTCAAATCCTAATTTTAAAAAATTATTGAAATTTGTTATAACTGACACATTGTGCATATCTGAATATGCACAGCCTCTTCACTCAGTCTAATTGTGATCCTCTGGATTTTCAGATGCAGCAGTCTTAGAAAGGAAATCCCCAAGACCCAGAATCCAGTAGGATTATTCAATAATGGATACTGTAGTGTTGATTTAAGAGACTATAACTTCATGATTCCAATGAGCATTTGATCTTTGCTGTGCACTTTACAGAGACTCAGGTCATCAAGTAGAAAGACCTTAATAAAATGTAATGAGACTGCCAGTGTCTCCAACTTGCAGAATAAGTAGGTAAAACTTCCACATCTGCCAAGTTGGGAATTAACGGTGTGTTAAAGATTTCAAAAGGGAGTTGAGCATAAATAGGGTTAGTCACTAGAATAAGAATTCAAAGAATTCCATGACTTGAATGAGGAAATCTGACAGAGGTACCAACAAAACTATTGATTACGCATAAAACTGCAGCTCAAGTCTTAATTACAATTTCAGGAAGTCACTAATATTTTTAAACAAAAGGAGGATCTTAAACATTGTGGCAGAGCATGTGACAACCTAACTGGCCTGCTGAGTGGTTAGACTTCCTGAAGAGCTGGGCTTCTGATTTTCTGTTTCTGTTGGCCCCATTTGGCGTAGCTCTCCTGGAGCCTCCCTGAGTTACCCAGTCTTGTGGGGTTGGGGAACACGCAGCCTGCAGGCCACCCAAGGCCTGCATCTGGTCTGGCCCTGCCAAAGCCACTTCAGATTGGGACTCAACTCAATAAACCTATAGCAGGCTAATTTTTAAGCTGATTATTTTATATGGCCTGCAAATGATGTTATAGATATCCAAATGATCCTTGGTGAAAACAAAACAAAACAAAGGTTCCCCATCCATGAAGGGGATTAGTAACTGCAGGCAGAACAACCTGGGCCAACAGAAGTCCCAGATCCAGTCCCTTCCCCCATCCTCCTCTCAGCCTCTCCCTCCACAAGCTGCCAAAATACACACTCAGTATATCTAAAATCAAACGGACCCAGCACATGCACAGAATAATAAGAAAGAACACAGGCTTTGGAATTAGCTGTGGAATCTGGGTCCGGGTGTTTAATTTCTTTGAAGCTTACTTTCTCACCTGAGTGTGTGAACAAAGATAAAAGTATCCATACAGATAGTTACTTTAGCACATCAGGTTTTCTTAGTTGTCCTTATATGACTGCTATGTCAAGAAAAACTAGAAAAGAGAAACTTGAGCCTCTGCACCCATGTGGGAGACCCAAAAGAAGCTCCTGACTCCTGTCTTCCAATCGACCCAGTTTCGGCCATTCAGGGAGTGAACCAATGGGTGGAAGACCTCTCTCCCTGTCTTTCTCTATAACTCTGCCTTTCAAATAAATATATTTTTTAAAAAAATAGGCAAAAAATCATTAGACACACAAAAGGGTATGTATGGCAGCTGCTAAACTCATGAAAAGATATTCAGCATCTATGCAAATTAAAACCACAAAGAGAAACTACTTTATGCATCCACTAACATAGCTAAATTAGACTCACAGCATCGTGAGTCAGAGAGGCGATGAAGCAATTGAATTCTCTTAAATTGCTGTTGGGAATGTGAAATGTTACAACCACTTTGGAAACAGTTCAGCAGCTTCTTGTAAATTAAGCCATGTTTACCATTCAATCCAGCAATTCCACTCTTAACTATTTACCCAAAATGAATGAAAATATTACTACACAAAGACCTATACATCCATGTTGAAAGCAGCTTTGTGCAAAATAGCCCCGACCTGGAAACCATAATGTTCACCAGGTGAATAAATTGTGCCATATTGTATTGTGGAATACTAACTACTAACTAGCACTAACGAAGTACTTACGTATCATGAGTGGATCACAAAAACTTGCCGAACGAAAGAAACCACTCCATGTAATACACATTGCTTGATAGTGTCTCTCTCTCCCTCTCATGAGGGAACTTCCTGGGTGATGGAATTGTCTTTATATTGACTGATGTGATAGCTAACAGATGTATGCTTCTTGCAAAACTCACTAGTTTTGAAATGGGTGCATATATACTTTCTGTATGTCTATGTAGTAGAGACTTTAACCTTACCCCTAAAGAGGTCTGGCTTTGCCCTCGACTTCTGGGAGGTAACATCCATGCCCTTGGATGTCATGGGAGATGGGGGACTCTGATGTCCTGGGCTTGGATTATCCTGGTAGTCTGACAATGTAAGGTGGGAATAGAGTGGACCACACCAGATAACATTTAGGGTGGGGCTGACTGCATCCCAATGACCAACAGTGTGAGAGTGAGGGCTTTGGGTCACAAAATATCTACTAGACCAAGGAGGCTGAAGACAAGGAGACTGAGATCAGCCAGACAGGCAATCAGTCACATGTACAATAAACACTTAGAATCCCCAGGCTCAGCTGAGCTCCCCCAGATGGCAATATTCCATGCATAGTACTACCCACGGTACTGAAAAAATCACATGTCTGGGACTCCATGGGGGCAGGACAGCGGAAGTTCCATGTTTAGTATTCTTGGATTGTGCCTCGTGTACTTCCTTCCTTGGCTGATTTCAACCTGCAAACTTTCCCTGTGTTAATCCATACTTAACAATGTGTCCCAATAAATATGAATTTTTTTAAAAATGTGGTTCTTCATTCCTCATAGTGCACATATAACGTGTGTGTGTCTGTGTATACACATAATTTCAATGGAACAAAGTGCTTTTAATGCTAGTAAGGAAAGAATCTTAAAAAGACTTTTGGAATCATCTTAATGCTCTAAAAATATAAAATGGTCTTTATGAACCTAGGAAAAACAGAGAATAGGCATGAACTAATTAGCAGACATTATCTAGGCAAAGTATGGCTAAGCAAAACAGGGGCTGGTATTTATTATTTTCTAGAGGTACAATTTAAGTGGTGTCATTATGAGTCATTGTTGTCCTTTTATGTTTTTCAGAATATTTCAAATTAATACAAGAGCGAATATATACTGGGAGAATTCAGAAATTTTTTTATTTCATTCTTGGAAGTTTTTCTTTTGGTTAAGAAAAGCGTATGAAAACCCAAGAGAGGGCCGTACTCTGGAGACGTCAGCGACTTTAACTGCAAGAGCCCCAGACAGCGAGTGGAGCTCTTCCTGCAGTAGTCGTGCACCTCCAGCCCTCTTTTCTGCTTCCTGCCACAAACATTTATTGAGCACTGGGTAGGTTTTAGGGTCGCAGCTGTGTGGCTTTGGGGAACAGGGTAGGTTAACAACAGCCCTGCCCCCAGCTCTGACAACAAAAAACATTTCCAAACACAGTCAAATTTCCCCTAGGGGGCATGATCAGTTGAGAACCACTATTCGAAGGAAACCCATTTCTAGATCCCTAATTCACACACATACTCTTTCCTAAAATTAACCTGCTCTCCTATAGTAAAGTTAATAAGCTTACATTGTGTTGAGTCTCCTTTCTCTTCTTTCAGGAGGGTCCTCCTCCCAGGTTATGAAAGAAAGGTTTGATTCTCCCCCATCCAGAACCCTCCAGGTGCATCATCTGGGAGTGTAAAAAAAAAAACCTATCCCATCTAGAAACGCATTTCCAATCAATATTAATGTTTATGATGTTGGATTAACTATACAGTAGTGAAAAATGGACACTTAACATCTTACGGTTACAAGAAATAACGAAGCATTGGCTCTAGCTATATAGTCATACCTAGCAGAGAAGTATAACAGGGTGATTATATCTTTTTTAAATCTTAGAATTTTTATATTATTATGAGGGAACTTCAAAGAGTTCATGGAAAATGGGATTAAAAGATAAGTTTACTTTGGTGCAAAAAGTCTGAAATCTATGTATAGTTTTGTCACAATATAAAATTTCCATGAACTTTGTGAAAACAGATGTCAAAATTTTTTCATTTGAGAAGCAGACAAACAGAAACAGACAAACCTACAGAGCTTTCATCTGCTGGTTCACTCCCCAAATGCCCACAACAGCCAGGAGTGGTCTGGGACCAAAACCAGGAGCTGGAAACACCATCCAGGTCTCCCAAGTAGGAGGCAAAGACCCAGTGATCTGAGCTGTTAACACTGTCTTCAGTGGCAGTGTCGTCACTGACAGGACACTGGAGTCAGAAACCAAAGCCAAGAAAGGGACCCAAGTACTCCAATGTGGGTTGTGCAAGTCTTAACCACTAGGCTAAATGCCCTCTTCAAAAATTTTGTGCTAAAATAAACTTAGTTTTCAATTCCATTTTCCATAGATTTTTTAAAATTTGATAGATAATTCTGTGTAGGAAAACAGAAAAACCTATTGTGAGGAAAAAAGGAGTGCTATTAAGTATTCAGCTGTGAAAGATGAGCTTATTTTAGAATTTTGAAAAAACAGATGGTGGTTGTCAAATCCTTGTGCTATTCCATAATCAATTAAAGAATAATATAGCAATTTTAAAGTTTCAGTATTTACAATATTTCAGAAGTTACTTCTCTTTAGTTATTTAAATTCAAAATTCATGTTTAAAATGTATATATTTGAGAGGTATAAAGTTCCCGTCCACTGGGTCACTCCTGAGTACCTGGGGACTGTGGTAAGCCAAAGCCAGGAACTGAGAACTTAATCCAGGTCTCCTAGCGGGGTGGCAAGAACCCCAACACTTGAGCCATCACTGCTGCCTCCCAGGGTGCTCATTAGCAGAAGCTGGAACCTGGAGCAGAGCTGAGTAGGGGACTGAGGCATTCCAACACAGGAGGTGTGTGCTCCAGCCAGCAGCTTACCTGCTAGGCCAAATGTCAGCCCCTACTTAAACTTCTCGTTGAATAATTTTGAATGAACTTAAGAGTTTTTGAGTGATACACATGTTTCAAAATTATTTTAGGGGTTCATGAGTAAAAGATATGAGGGTTGCTCTACAGCTGGAAGCTACATTTGACACGGTGAGAAATGCAGCATCCAATCTAATCCAAGGACACTCTGCCATCTGGTGGCTTCAAGGTTTTCATCATCGCAGCACCAATAAAAGTCTCTCCTGCTCCAACCATGCATGATGAAGAACTGATTCACACCATATAGAAGCAGAAGTGAGTCATTTGATTACAAGATGTGTGCATAGAGAAGGAAATAAAATGGTTAATTCTTCATATTGTAATTACAATTTAGGAAATTATCATTGGTAGTTTTTTTGCTGGGTAGGATAACACCTAACATCTCTCACCCTTGGTCAACTGATTTCAGAAATTCTTAAAATGATAGTTCACTGAGTTTTCTTTGATAACCTTATTTAAAAACAACTTTTCTCTGTAATTTGGCATGGAAAGACAAAAAATGTTTCATGAGTGTACGCCATGGAAAATGAAATTACCAAAGATTCCGTTATTTATATTTTATTGAAACATAGCACACATAGATTTATTACCTGCTTTAAAAGGGTGTTTGGAATTTCTATTGACTAACAATATTTTCTTTCAATTTACCAACCTTTCTGCTAAAAAAAAAAAAAAAAGCGAAAAACAAAGAAATATGGAGCTTGCCCTAGGAAATCCAGTAGCTGCAGTTCTAACTTCCTGAAAAAGTGTTCAATCATTCCTTCATATTACAAGGTAATAGAACTTTAAGATAAAATCATTGGGGGCCGGTGCTGTGGCATAGCGGGTAAAGCTGCCACCTGCAATGCCAGCATCCCATGTGGGCACCTGTTCGAGTCCCAACTGCTCCACTTCCCATCCAGCTCTCTGCTGGCCTGGGAAAGCAGTAGAAGATGGCCCAGGTCCTTAAACCTCTGCACCCATGTGGGCAACACGAAGAAGCTTCTGGCTCCTGGCTTCGGATTGGCGCAGCTCCAGCTGTTATGGCCATTTGGGGAGTGAAGCAGTGGATGGAAGACCTCTCTCTCTCTCTCTGCCTCTCCTCTGTGTGACTCCTTCAAATAAATAATCTTTTTAAAAAAGATAAAATCACTTGTAGGATAAGTAATTTTGACTTTTTTTTTTTTTTCTTTGACAGGCAGAGTGGACAGTGAGAGAGAGAGACAGAGAGAAAGGTCTTCCTTTGCCGTTGGTTCACCCTCCAATGGCCGCCGCGGCCGGTGCGCTGCGGCTGGCGCACCGCGCTGATCCGATGGCAGGAGCCAGGAGCCAGGTGCTTTTCCTGGTCTCCCATGGGGTGCAGGGCCCAAGCACCTGGGCCATCCTCCACTGCACTCCCTGGCCACAGCAGAGGGCTGGCCTGGAAGAGGGGCAACTGGGACAGAATCCGGCGCCCCGACCAGGACTAGAACCCTGTGTGCCGGCACCGCAAGGCGGAGGATTAGCCTAGTGAGCCGCGGCGCCGGCCATAATTTTGACTTTTGTGTGCAGTCATATGTGTTCTTTAGACAGCTTGGTAGAGGAAGGGGGAAGAAAAGCATCTTTTCAAGATGCAGCTTCACAATCTACAGGATAACTAGCGACATAAAAACCAAACTGCAGATGGTTTAGGATTCTCCACCATTTCATTTTTTAAGATTTATTTTGGAGGCTGGCACTGTGGCATAGTGGGTAAAGCCACTGCCTGCAGCACTGACACCCCTTATGGGCACTGGTTCGAGTCTTCCAATCCAGCTCGTTCCTATGACCTGGGAAAACAGAAGATCGCCCAAGTACTTGGGCCCCTGCAACCACGTGGGAGACTCAGAGGAAGCTCCTGGCTTCTGATAGGGTCAGCTCTGGCTGTTGTGGCCGTATGGGGAGTGAACCAGTGGATGGAATGAACTCTCTCTACCTCTGCCTCTCTAACTCTGCTTTTCAAATAATCCTTTAAAAAAAGATTTATTTTGTTTATTTGAAAGGCAGAATTGCAGATAGAGGTCTTCCATCCTCTGGTTCATGCCCCAAATGGTTGCAAAGGCCAGGGCTATGCCAGGCTGAAGCCAGAAGTCAGGAACTCCACCTGGGTCTCCCACATAGGTAGCAGGGGTCAGGCACACGGGCCATCTCCCACTACTTTCCCAGGTGCATTAGCAGGGAGCTAGATGCTGGCATGGCGAAGCAAGTGCACCAATTTGTCTACGGTTCCAGATACAGTGGAGGTGGAGCTGATTCTTCTGTCATTATAAAATCTATTTTAAAATGTAATGTGAAGAATACCACTTAAGGCCTTAGGATGAAAAGAGGATACAGAGTCAGGACCCAGCCTTGGCTTCGTTCTCTTTTCCACTGACTTAAAACTATTCCTTTAGTTTTCTGCTTTACTTTGATTAATCTTCCCAATGTTTGGATTTCTTAACAAAAAGAAACAACTCTTCTAAAATTTAGAGGGTTTTGTTTGTGGGTTTCTTTTCTTGCATTACAGATGATTATGAAAAGAGAAAAAACCCAACACATTGAAATATATTAATAAAATAAGTTGTTACCCAGATATGTGTACACGTAAGTCCAAAGCAAGGCTAATGTTGATATTCCAGGCTCCTGGCATTTGCCTGGCCCAGCCTCACCTGTTGCAGGCATTTGGGGAGTCAACCAACAGATAAAAGACCTCTCTTTCTCCACACTGTCTTTCAAATGAATAAATCAAAAGAAGAGAGAAAAGAAGAACTCTTCAAACTCCCTTTTCTGGCCCTGAAGCACGTGGTCACCCAATCCCAGAGGACGTATGCCCATGTGGTGCTCTCACATGGTAAGGAAAATAACCCACCAGAGACAGCCAGCCCATGTTCTGTTTTGGTTCTATCACACCTGGGATGGTAGTTGTCGCTCCCCGTCTTCGTGGGGGAACGACACTAAACCCTGCCTAGGCTTCATATCCGAGTCACGGCACCATTATGTCGCTCCCCCTCTTCATGGAGGAGCAACACAGGACCCTGCGCTGTTCTTTCGTCTGCTCGGCCCTCCCCGGGTTTGCTGCTGGTTCCTCCCGGGTTGGCTACTATCCCTTCCACCTCCGTGGAAGGGCAGTTCCCCCTGGCCGCATTCCCCACTTCCGCAGGGGAGCGGCACACCGCCGGCCGGCTTTCTCGGGGGCTGCACAGGTGTTCCTTCAGCTAGATGTTCCCCTTAGATGTTCCTGGTGCATGCCGTCTCTCTCCTCCTTTATAGTCCTCCTCCGCCAATCCTAACTCGGCTGCCCACACGCCGAGTACGCTGCTCTCCAATCAGGAGCAAGTCCTACAGTTTATTGGCTGAACTGGAGGCAGCTGTGCGGAAGCTGTTTACTTCTCTCCCAGCGCCATATTGTGGGAGAGCAGATGCATAGAATAAGTCTTAATTCCAGTAACTCAGTCCAGTCCGGGCTGCTCCCCACAGTAGTGAAGCAAGATAAATACAGGAAACAGGGCAGAGGAGAAGTGGCATGCCCCCCCTACACACACACACCTGCTACTGTGGAAGCAGCTACCCCAGGAGTGTCCCACTCCATCTGGGCTTTGCCCAGAGGACTGCCAATGGACACCCAATAGGCCTGAGAGTATTGGCCGAGGACCATCTGAGCAGCACCTCTCCCTCTGGGTGGGGGTGGTGGAGAGGTGGGGTAGGGGTGAGGAAGGCGGGCTGGACTAGCTGCAAAGTGAAGAGTGTTCATTTTATCAGCACATTCACTCTGTGCCCTAACTCATGCCTTTGCTCTCACGGAGACAGGAAAGGCACCACTGGAGGCGACTGTGGGAGAATTTCCAAGAACACACAAAAGAAGAAAACTCACTGGACAGGAACTAGAGCCTACAAAGGAATCCATAAAGGAAAATCCAGAGAGAGAGCAAACTCAGGAGAATTACATCATAGAAGCTAAATAAATACGCGTTCAGAAAGGCATGGGTGGGCAATGAAATAAATATTTCAGAGAAATCAAACAAGGACTAGAGCACATGATTTATTTAACAACGTGGGGGTCCATGGCAAGCTCAGGGAGAGCGCATCTCCAACAGGTGGGAGCGCTGCAGCCCACGGACTGCATGACGATGGACAGCAGGAAGAGCAGCTAACTCTTCAGAAACAATTTGCCAGGGAGACAGGGGTAGAAAGTTGCCAGAACAAGTTGCAAGGCCCTAGGAGGGTTCTTAGAGGCATAGCATTTAGAAAATGCTTGAGCTGTATGATGAAATATCGGTGGAGACACGGTTGAAGGTGACAGGGACGAGGCAGCAAGGAGTCCTGTCATACTGGATTACATTGCTGAGTACCTGGTGTCCCAGTACTCATCCTGGGACAATACTGAACAAGGTTCCAGCGCATGCTTCCCAAAATTACAGTCATGTGCTGCACAAAGACTTCTTGGTCATCGACAGAGTTCGCACAACACAGTGGTCCCCTAAGATTATATCGCCCAGTCACATCCTAGCTGTCTTAGTTTGTCTAAGTGCATTCTCTAATATTTGCACAATAGTGAGATCACCCAGAACTTAAGCTGTCATTGAGCAGTGCATTTAAGTATATTCCTTATCAGTTTGGATATTTAGCACTTTAATTTGGGGTACTACTTGGTCTCTTGCAACCATTAAAAAGTATAACAATGTGATAATTTTTTCTACATTTCAGAAAATTAGTCATTTCTGTGTACATAAATCCACTAAGTTTCATATCAGTAACATCAATTTTTTTTTTTTTTTTACAGGCAGAGTGGACAGTGAGAGAGAGAGACAGAGAGAAAGGTCTTCCTTTGCCGTTGGTTCACCCTCCAGTGGCCGCCGCGGCCGGCGCGCTGCGGCCGGCGCACCGCGCTGATCCGATGGCAGGAGCCAGGAGCCAGGTGCTTTTCCTGGTCTCCCATGGGGTGCAGGGCCCAAGCACCTGGGCCATCCTCCACTGCACTCCCTGGGCCACAGCAGAGGGCTGGCCTGGAAGAGGGGCAACCGGGACAGAATCCGGCGCCCCGACCGGGACTAGAACCCGGTGTGCCGGCGCCGCTAGGCGGAGGATTAGCCTAGTGAGCCGCGGCGCCGGCCAGTAACATCAATTTTAAAAGTCGTGAGGTAGTACAAAGTAGACTACCATTTGATAAAAACACCTGCTATTATTTTCACAGTGATTTAGAATACTCCATGAGTGAGTCACAGGAAAACTTTTGGGGGTATATTCTCCTTCAAATCCTAACATAAAAATGTTGGGTTTTTGTTAAGATTACTTCCAAAATATATACTATATCCACACATGCCTTCAAAAATAAGTACATGTACATCCCCCGGGTTGCATGGGAGAGGGAGGGCTGTGTGTCTGAGCTCCAAAGCACGCTGCTCTATCCAGGCAAAAGGTCAAGTGCTGCAGAAGGTAAAACCTAAAAATAAAGTGCGGCACGGAGGGACATGCAGGAGGTATGCGGGGGGAGTCAGCCCCACCCACTGCGTCCTTCTCTGCCCTCCCAGGCTCTGTGATGGTCACGGCAGCCAGCAGTGGCAGCCTTGCTCCCATGTCAGTCATTTTAACAACAGCACTAATAATGTTAGAAAGAACACAGCAGTTTCATTCCTGTAGCACCTCTGCTCCCATCAGCTGACTTCCCAGGAGACACAGATCCACCAAGACGCACGGAGTCTAAGGAAGTTTATCTCGGGCCTGGTAGGACCCAGTGGGTTAGAAGGATGGCAACACCAGCCCTGAGGAGCAGTAGCACCTGTGCCCGGGCAGGGCGAGGAGCTGGTGCCGGGTCCTTTCCACCCGTCACCCAGGCAGTGTCTCAGGAAATTCAGACAACTGAGGCCAGTCAGGCTGTTTCCACAGGTGCACCCCCCCCCCCAACTTCAGGACCTTGTCAAAAATACTCTTCCAGGTCAAAGTCAAACTTCTTCAGGACTGAAAGGAAAATTTCCTTTTTAATCTCAGAGAGACAGAGAGAGCGTGCAAGCAGCCACTAGTACCCAAGAGTTTCCACATCAATCATAGGTTTGGGTTTTTAAACATTTTCTTCTAGTGAAGAATCTCAAGAGGAGAGTCAAGAAGAATTTCAGGAATGCACCCAGTGCCTTTTTAGGCTACCTGTAATGTATGCATAAGAAGCAAGAGGGTGCTGAAGTCAAAGTCACTTAGTGGCAGAGGCTTCCATAGTAACTGGAGAGTTAAAAGTCCGTGTTAGGGGCCAGTGTTGTGGTGCAGATTAGGCCACCACCTGCGATGCTGGCATCCCATATGAGCATCAGCTGGAGTCCTGGCTGTCTCACTTCCTATCCAGATCCCTGCGGCTGTGCCAGTGAAGGCAGCTGAAGGTGGCCAGAGAGCTTCTGGGGCCCCTGGCCCAGCCCAGGCCATTGCAGGTATTTGAAGACTGAACCAGGTGATGGAAGATAGCCCTCCTTTCTTGCCTCCCTCCCTCTTTCCCTCTCCCTCCAACTCTGCATGTCATATAAATAAATACAGCTAGGCCGGCGCCGCGGCTCACTAGGCTAATCCTCTGCCTGTGGCGCCGGCACACCGGGTTCTAGTCCCGGTCGGGGCGCCGGATTCTGTCCCGGTTGCCCCTCTTCCAGGCCAGCTCTCTGCTGTGGCCAGGGAGTGCAGTGGAGGATGGCCCAGGTGCTTGGGCCCTGCACCCCATGGGAGACCAGGAGAAGTACCTGGCTCCTGCCATCAGATCAGCGCAGTGCGCCGGCCGCAGCGCGCTGGCCGCGGCAGCCATTGGAGGGTGAACCAACGGCAAAGGAAGACCTTTCTCTCTGTCTCTCTCTGTCCACTCTGCCTGTCAAAAAAAAAAATAAAAAATAAAAAAAATAAATACAGCTTAAAAATAAGCTCCACGTTAGGTACCTTTCTCTGAAGGGAGGAGAGAACTTCCACTTTGACTATAGCCTTGTCTAAATAAGATCTGAGTTGGTGAACTCAAGAGGCTTCCATAGCCGTGGCAACTCCTGACAAGAGCCTAGGGTGACTACTGATGCCAGAAACAAAAGTGTCAACTGTTAAATCAACAACGGGAGTCATTGTACACCTGCTCCCCATGTAGGGTCTCTGTCCTTAATGTGTTGTACTATGCGAATTAATGGTAAAACTACTACTCAAACAGCACTTTATACCTTGTGTGTCTGTGTGGGTGCAGACTGTTGAAATCGTTACTTAGTATATACTAAGTTGATCTTCTGTATATAAAGATAATTGAAAATGAATCTTGATGAAGAATGGGATGGGAGAGGGAGTGGGAGGTGGGAGGGAGGTTATGGGGGCAAAAGCCACTATAATTCAAAAGTTGTACTTTGGGGGGCCGGTGCCATGGCTCATTTGGTTAATCCTCCGCCTGTGGCGCCAGCATCCCATATGGGTGCCAGGTTCTAGTCCTGGTCACTCCTCTTCCAGTCCAGCTCTCTGCTGTGGCCCAGGAGTGCAGTGGAGGATGGCCCAAGTGCTTGGGCCCTGCACCCACATGGGAGACCAGGAGAAGCACCTGGCTCCAGGCTTTGGATCAGCACGGTGTGCCAGCCACAGCGCACCAGCCGCAGCAGCCACTGGGGGGGGGGGGGGGTGAACCAACGGAAAAAGACCTTTCTCTCTCTCTCTCTCTCACTGTACACTCTGCCAGTCAAAAAAAAAAAAGAATTTGTCACCATTTGTCCAGCCATGTGAATGATGCTTAAAGATGTGCTACACATAGAAACACAGAAAGGCAGTTACCATTTTAAAGAATGTGAAGGCAGAAATATCCCAGTAAAAGTGCAAAGGAAATCCAAAGGAAACAATAGGACTATTTATTTATGGAGAAATAGCAAATAGCAGGGCCAAGTCATTACTTATAAATAGTAACCTTGAATGTAAATGGCCCCAACTCTCCAGTTAAAAAAATACACACTAATTGAATGGATTAAAAAGCAAGACCCATTATTTTGCTGCCTACAAGAAATACACATAATACAGCTCACCAACAAAGATGTATATAGACTGAAAAGGAAAGGATGGAAAAAGATAACAGAAAGCAAATAGAGCAGGTATACCCATCCTAATTATCAGAAAAATAGATTTTAATACAACTGTTAAAAGAGACATAGAAGGCAATTATATAATGACTAAGGTATCAATTCAACAGGAAGATCTTACTATAATAAATGTATATGCACCCAATTTCAGGGCACCTGAGTATTTAAAAGAAATGTTAATGTTTATAAAGAGAGACATAGACTCCAATACAAGAGTAATGGGGGACTTCAATACTCCACTTTCCCCAGTGGATAGATCAACCAGACAGAAAATCAACAAAGAAACAACAGAACTAATCAGAACTATAGGCCAAATGGACCTAATCAATATCTACAGAACTTTTCATCCCACAGGGGCAGAATACATATTCTTCTGATCAGTGCACAGAACCTTCTCTAGGATAGACCATTTACTAGGCCAAAAAGCAAGTCTCAACAAATTCCAATAAATAGAAATCATATCATGCATTTTTCATGATGGAATGAAGCTGGAGATTAAAAACTCAAGAATCTCTAGAACATATACAAAGGCCTGGAAATTGAACAACATGTTCCTGAATGAACAGTGAGTCATTGAAATCAAAAGAGTAATCAGAAAATTTATGTAAATGTATGAAGATAATGCATCATATCAAAACATATGGGATACCGCAAAAGCAGTACTAAGAGGGAAGTTTATAGCAATTGGTGCTTACATTGGTAAAAGGGAAAGGAACCAAATAAATGAGCTATCAATGCATCTCAAGGACTTAGACAACAAACCAAACCCAAAAATAGAAGGAAAGAAATAATTAGAATTAGAGAATAAATCAACAAAATTGAAAAAAAAATACAGGGGGCTGATGCCGTGGCTCACTTGGTTAATCCTCCACTTGCTGCGCCAGCATCCCATATGGGCCCTGGGTTCTAGTCCCGGCTGCTCCTCTTCCAGTCCAGCTCTCTGCTGTGGTCCAGGAAGGCAGTGGAGGATGGCCCAAGTGCTTGGGCCCTGCACTCGCATGGGAGACCAGGAGGAAGCACCTGGCTCCTGGCTTCAGATCGGCATAGTTCCAGCCATAATGGCCATTTGTGGGGTGAACTAACGGAAGGAAGATCTTTCTTCTCTCTCTCTCTCTCTCTCTCTCTAACTCTGTCAAATAATAAAAAAGAAAAATACAAAAGATGCACATTGTGCCAACTAACCAAAAAAAGAGATGGGAGAAGACTCAAATTAATAAAATCAGAGATGTTACAATGGACACCACAGAACTAAAAAGAATCATTAGGAATTACCACAAACAGCTATATACCAACAAATTAGAAAATCTAGAAGAACTAGACAGATTTCTGGACAAATACAACCTACCAAAATTGAGTCATGAAGACATAGAAACCTGAACAGACCAATAAACAAGATAAAGATTGAATCAGTAATAAAGACCCTGCCAAAAAAGAATAGACCAGGCACAGATGGCTTTGCTGCTGAATTCTACCAGACATTTAAAGAAGTAACTACAATTCTTTTCAAAATATTTAACACAGTTGAAATGGAGAGGATCTTCTCAAACTCCCTCTATGAGGCCAGCATCACCTTAATTCCAAAACTAGAAAAAGATAAAGAAAAAAAAACTATAGACCAATATTACTGATGAACATAGATGCAAAGATCCTCAAGAATACTAGCTAGTTGAATACAACAATCAGAAAGATCATTCACTTGGACCAAGTGTGATTTATCCCTGGTATGCAAGTGTGGTTCAACATCTGCAAATCAATAAATGTGATACATCATGTTAGCAAACTGAATAAAAGCCATATGATTATCTCAATAGATACAAATAAAGCATTTGATAAAATACAATATCCATTCATGATAAAAATCTTAAGCATATTGGGTATAGAATGATCATTCCTCAATATAAGTAAGGCAATATATGACAAAGCCACAGCCATCATCTTATTGAATGAGTAAAAGTTGGAAGCATTTCCACTAAGATCCAGAACTAGACAAGGTGTTCACTTTCACCATTGCTATTCAATACAGTTCTGGAAGATCTGGCCAGAGCCATTAGAAAATAAAAAAGAAATCAAAGGGATACAAATTGGAAAGGAACAAGTCAAATTACCCCTGTTTGCAGATGACTTGATTCTACATATAGAGAAACCAAAAGACTCCACTGTGAGATTATCGGTACTCATAAGAGTTTGGTAAACTTGCAGGACAGAAAATGGACAAACAAAAATCAATAGCCTTTGTATACACAGACAATGCCATAACTGAGAAAGAACTTCTAAGATCAGTCTAATGCATAAGAGCTACAAAAAATATCAAATGTCTTGGAATAAATTTAACCAAGGATGTGAAAGATCTGATGAAAATTTCAAAACATTAAGAAGTAGAAGACACAAAAAATGCAAAAGAAAACTTCCATGTTCATGGATTGGAAGAATATTGTCAAAGTGTCCATACTACACAAAGGAATTCATAGATTCAATGCAATCCCAATCAAAATACTAATGACATTGTTCTCAGATCAAGGAAAAAAAAAGCTAAAATTCACATGGAAACACAAGAGATCCTGAATAGCTAAGGCAATATTAAATAACAAAAACAATGTTGGAGGCATCACAATACTAGATTTCAAGACATACTACAAAGCAGTTATGATCAAAACAGCCTGTGATTGCCACAAAAGTAGATGTGCAGACCAAAGGAACACAGTAGAAACCCTAGAAATCAATTCACACATCTACAACCAACTAATTTTTTTTTTGACAGGCAGAGTTAGACTGTGTGAGAGAGAGAGAGACAGAAAGGTCTTCCTTCCATTGGTTCACCCCCCAAACGGCTGCTACGGCTGGCGTGCTGCGCCGGTCCAAAGCCAGGAGCCAGGTGCTTCCTCCTGGTCTCCCATGCAAGTGCAGGGCCCAAGCACCTGGGCCATCCTCCACTATACTCCCAGGCCACAGCAGAGAGCTGGACTGGAAGAGGAGCAACCATGACAGAACTGGCACCCCAACCAGGACTAGAACCCCGAGTGCCGGCACAGCAGGAGGAGGATTATCCTAGTGAGCTGCGGTGCTGGCCCAGAGTCAACTTCTAACATTGAGATCACAGATTTAGATTTTTCCCAGGGAGGAGGAAGGAAACAAGAATGCGTAAAGTAGGTGGATGCTGTCTGGGACTGATTTATCATCTCAGAAACTTAGACAACTATGAGAAGCACACCTCTAAGAATTCAAGGGTGCACAGGACCAAATATGAAATAAGCAAAGAAGGAAGTCTGGCAATGTCAACTGTTGACGGTACTGAGATTGATTTCCATCACAAAAATGACTTTGCCTTTGTTGCTGTAGATTTGTTCTGAAAGGAGGAGCGCAGTGGGGCAAGAGCCACGGAGTCACCACAAAGACCCCAGGAGTCAAGTGAAAGTGGGCTAGAGGCGAGCAGCTCGCAGACTCGTTTATTTCAGTTGGTACAGACGCTTATATAGCTGAGGCAGCCAATCCAGTCAAGGGGCAGTTTATGCCCTAGCCATTCACAGCCTGTTGCCAGGCAGGCTCCATTGCCAGGTCAGTTCCAAAGCCATTCCTGAGTAACTGACACTCGCTTGCTGGTGGCCATCTTGACATGGCCTTCTCATTCCACCACATGCCTTCATCTCTTATCTTCTCTCTTCTCACCCATGTTGATTCTTCAGTTAAGAAGTTTGGTGGAGAAATTCTAAGATGGCATAATAGGGAGGGAGCTTACTGCTCTAGTGTAGGGGAAGATAGTTTAAAAAGGTGGAGAGAGTACAATCTTAGAGAAGAGTTAGGGAGAAAACTGCAGAGGAAACTCCAAGCAAATTAGAGGGACATTGTAGATCTCATAGAGGGTGTGGACATGCACAACTCAGGACCCCAGCAGCCAAGAGCCTGCACAGATCCTTTGTTTGGTTCATGCTCTAGCACAGGTGAGGGTAGTGCCCACTATGATCTAATCCTGGACATTAATCACTTTGGAAGAAAGGAAGTGAGGTTATGATTACACCAATATGCATGACCATACCCTACTCCCTGCTGACAATAGAGGAGGACTACCATGCCCAACTTGGGTGTCACCTTGAATTCTCACCCAACCTTGAGAACTGACCAGGTATCTCTGGCCCCACCCAGTACACACCTCTTGGGTATTCACTGAATGACCAGACACTCCATTAAGCCACAGAAGCCACAGAAGCATAGTTCTAAGATAAAAACTATCAGTGGAGAAAACCAATGAGTGTTTTCATAAGTGGCTAAAAATAAATACAGAAATACAAGAAACAAAGAGACAAAATGACTCCCAAAAGAAGCAACACTTCAATATTACAATGTGAAGAGATTGATGAAATGCTTGAAAAGGAATTCAAAAGAATGATCATAGGGTCATTCAGAAGCAATGAAAAGCAAATTCATGAGTTGAAAAAATCCACTCATGACATGGATGAAAAATCTTCACATAACATATTTTGAAGAGAAATCAAACTGAAATATTAGAGATGAAGAATTCAATGTCAAATAAATAAATACAGTGGAAAGCCTTAACAATAGACTTCATGAGACAGAAGAAAGAATATTTGAGCTTGAATACACATCTTAGGAAATACCTCAAATAAAGAAATTTTTAAAATTTAAAACAATATTCAAGAAATATGGGAAAATCTGGAACAACCCAATATATGTGTCTAAGGAGTTCCTGAAGGTGTAGAAAGACAATGGATTAGAAGGCATATTCAGGCGGTGCCACGGCTCACTAGGCTAATCCTCCGCCTTGCGGCGCTGGCACACCGGGTTCTAGTCCCGGTCGGGGCGCCAGATTCTATCCCAGTTGCCCCTCTTCCAGGCCAGCTCTCTGCTGTGGCCAGGGAGTACAATGGAGGATGACCAAGTGCTTGGGCCCTGCACCCCATGGGAGACCAGGATAAGTACCTGGCTCCTGCCATCGGATCAGCGCGGTGCGCCGGCCGCAACGCGCCAGCCATTGGAGGGTGAACCAACAGCAAAGGAAGACCTTTCTCTCTGTCTCTCTCTCACTGTCCACTCTGTCAACAAAAAAAACCCTCAACCCAGAATACTGTACCCTGAAAAGTTTCATTTATGAATGAAAGTGAAAGAAAAACATTCCATAACAAACAGAAATTGAAAGATTTGTCACCACTCATCCAGCTTTACAAAAGATGCTTAAGGAAATGCTACACACAAAACACAGAAAGATAGTCATCACGATGAAAAGAATGTGAAGGCAAAAAATCTCCTAGTAAAAGTACAAAAGCAAGCAATAGGAATATTTACAGAAAAATGGCAGGGTCAAGTAATTAATTGTCAATAGTAACCTTGAATGTAAATGTCCTGAATAATCCAATTAAAAGACCCAGCTTAGCTGAATGGATTAAAAAATAAGACCCATCTCCTTGTTGCCTACAAGAGGGACACCTCATCAACAAAGATGCAAGCAGACTGAAAATGAGTAGGAAAAAGATATTCCATACTAACAGAAAGCAAAAATAAGCAGTTGTAGTCATCCTAATATCATAAAAAATAGACTTTAACACAAAAACTGTAAAGAGAGAGACAAACAAGGGCACTATGTAATGATTAAGGGATCAATTCAACAGAAGATGTGACTATCATAAATGTATGAGCATCCAATGCCAGGGTACCTGGCTATTTAAAACAAATGTTAATAGTTCTAAAGGAGACAGACTCCATTACAATAGTAATGGAGGATTTCAACACCCCACTTTCATTGATGGACAGATTGATTAGAAAGAAAATTACACACACACACAAACCACAAGAGCTAATCTACACTATGGACAAAATGGATTTGATATCTACAGAACATTTCATCCCAGAGGTGCAGAATACATATTCTTTTCATTAGTGCATGGAACTTTCTCTAGGACAGACCATATGCTAGGCCATAAAGTAAGTCTCAACAAATTTAATAAAATTGAGGTCATACCATATATCTCTGACAACAATGGGATGGAGCTGGTGCTGTGGCGCAGTAGGTTAATCCTCTGCCTGCAGTGCCAGCATCCCATACGATCACTGGTTCATGTCCTGGCTGCTCCAATTCTGATCCAGCTCTCTGCAATGGCCTGGGAAAGCAATAGAGGATGGCCCAAGCGCTTGGGCTCCTGCACCTGCCTGGGAGACCCAGAAGAAGTTCCTGGATCCTGGCTTAAAACTGGCTTAGCTCTAGCTACTGTGGCCATTTGGGGAGTGAACCAGTGGATGAAGACCTCTCTCTCCATCTCGCCTTCTCATGGCTATAACTTTACCTCTCAAATAAATATATGAAATCTTTAAAAAAACACACAATGGGATGAAACTGGAAATCAACAACTTAAGAATCTAGAAAATATGCAGACACAAGGAGACTGACAACATGCTCCTGTATAAACAGTGGGTCATGTTAGAATGTTGATTTCTGTATGAAAGCCAAACAACAAATGCTGGCAAGGATATGGGGGAAAAGGTACCCTAATCCACTGTTGGTGGCAATGTAAACTGGTAAAGCCACTGTGGAAGACAGTATGCAGATAACTCACAAATCTGAATATATACCTACCATATGACTCAGCCATCCCACTCCCAAGGGAAATGAAATCAGCATATGAAATAGTGATCTGTACCCCCATGTTTATTGCAGCTCAATTCACAATAGCTAAGATATGGATCAACCCAAATGCCTGTCAACTGAAGATTAGATAAAGAAGTTATGGGATATGTACACCATGGAATACTACAGAGTATTTTAAAAAAAAATCAAATCTTGTTATTTGCAACAAAGGATGAAACTGGAAAACATCATACTTAGTGAAATAAGCCAATCCCAAAAGGACAAATACCATATGTTCTCCCTGACTGTGATAATAGAGCACCTAAAAGGCAATCTATAGAAGTGAAATGGACACTTTGAGAAGTAATGACTGAACAGCCCTTGTCTCAACTATTGAGGAACAGTTTTTTTTTTTTTCCAAGTCATCTGTTGAGCTCTTAACAGTTACTTATGTATATAAAGTTAATTGAAAATAGATCTTAGTAAAAAACAAGAATGCAAATAGGAGAGGGAGGAGGAAGAGGGGTGGGAGAGTAGGTGGGAGGGCAGAAATGGTGAGAAGAATCACCATGTTCCTAAAGTTGCAATTATGAAATATATGAAGTTTGTATTCCTTAAATAAAAGGTTTCTGGTGGAACAAAATAAATAGTGGGTCACTGAACAAATCAAAAGGGAAATCAAAAGATTCCTTGAAATGAATTAGGACAACAATGCAACATTCAGAACTTATGGGATACAACAAAAGCAATGTTAAGAGGAAAATTTATAGCAATTAGTGCCTACATTAAGAAATTGGAAAGGCCTAAAATAAATGAGCTATCAATGTATCTCAAGGACCTAGAAAAACAAACCAAACCAAGTGAATAGGAGGAAAGAAAAAGAAATTGAGAAAATTTTGAAACAAAATTGAAAAAAAATTGAAACAAATGAATAAAAAAAATCAATGAAGAGTTTTTTTGAAAGAAAAATTGATATACTATTGACCTAACTAACCAAACAAAAAAATGAGGTGAGAAAAAATCAACATTAAAAACAAAGATGTTACAATGGATACCACAGAAATAAAAAGAATCAAAGAATTGCTATAAACAGCTATATACCAACAAATTGGAAAATCTAGAAGAAATGGATAGATATCTGGCCACATAATCTACCAAAATTGAGGTACAAACACATTGAAAAACCTAAACATTTGGGGGCATTAAAAGGGGCTAGGAGGTACAGTAGGATAGAAAGTATCTTTTTATTTACCTTCCAGCCTACAACAATGAAAAAAAATTTAAAAAAAAAATGAAACCTAAACAGACCAATAACCAAGATGGAGGTTTCATCAGTAACAAAGACATTTCCAACAGAGAAAAGACCAGAACTGGATGCCTTCATTGCTGAATTCTACCAGAATTTTTTTAAAAAGAACTAATTCAAATTCTTCTCCAACTATTCAAAACAACTGAAAAGGGAATCCTCCCAAATTCCTTCTTTTAGGTCAGCATCATCTTAATTCCAAAACTAGAAGAAGATACAACAAAGAAAGAAAATTAGAGAACAGTATTTCTAATGAACATAGATGCAAATTTCTTCAATAAATACTAGCTCATCAAATCCAACAACATATCAGATCATTCAGTCAGACCAAGTGGAATTTATCCCTGGTAGGCAGGGATGGTTCAACATATGCAAATCAACAAATGTGATACATCACATTAACAAACTGAACAATAAAAACCATATTATCTCGGGCCGGCGCTGCGGCTCACTAGGCTAATCCTCCGCCTAGCGGCGCCGGCACACCGGGTTCTAGTCCCGGTTGGGGCGCCGGATTCTGTCCCGGTTGCCCCTCTTCCAGGCCAGCCCTCTGCTGTGGCCAGGGAGTGCAGTGGAGGATGGCCCAGGTGCTTGGGCCCTGCACCCCATGGGAGACCAGGAAAAGCACCCGGCTCCTGGCTCCTGCCATCGGATCAGCGCGGTGCGCCGGCCGCAGCGCGCCGGCCGCGGCGGCCATTGGAGGGTGAACCAACGGCAAAGGAAGACCTTTCTCTCTGTCTCTCTCTCACTGTCCACTCTGACTGCCAAAAATAAAAAAAAATAAAATAAAATAAAAAAAAATAAAAAAAAACATATTATCTCAGTAGATACAGAGAAAGCATAATTTGTTAAAAACCTTAAGCAAATTGACTATAGAAGGAACTTTCTTCAGCACAATCAAACAAATATATTACAAACTCATAACCTGTAGCATATTGAATGATGAAAAGCTGGAAGTATTTCCACTAAGATCCAGAGCCAGACAAGATTGACCACTTTCACTATTGCTATTCAGTATAGTCCTAGAAGTTTTAACCAGAGGCATTAGGCAAGAAAAAGAAATCAAATGGATGAATTAGAAAGGAGAAAACCAAATTATTTCTATTTGCAGATGGCATGATATTATATATGTTTTCCAAAAAAAATGCCACTTAAAGACTAGTGGGTGGGTGCTTTTCATGTCCTGGCTGCTCATCTTTTGATCCAGCTCTCTGCTTATGGCCTGGGAAAGCAGTGGGAGATTGCCCAAGTACTTGGACTCCTGCACCCACATGAGAGACCCAGTAGGAACTCCTGGCTTCAATAAGCCCAGCTCTGGCTGTTGTGGCCATTTGGAGAGTGAACCCGCAGGTGGAAGACCTCTCTTTGTCTCTCCCTCCCTCCATCTGTAACTCTACCTCTCAAAAATTAAAATAAAGACTATTGGAACTCATAAGGGAGTTTTGGTAAAGTTGCAGGATATAAAATTAATATACAAAAGTCAATAGCCTTTGTACACACAAATAATGTCATGGCTAAGAATGAACTTATAAGATCAATACTATTCACAATAGCTAAAAAAAAAAAACTTTAAATATCGAAGAACAAATTCAACCAAGGAGGTGAAAGATCTTTATTATGAAAACAATAAAGAAATAGAAGACACAAAAAAATGGAAAAAATCTTCCATGTTCATAGATTGGAAGAATATTATTAAAACATCCATATTACTGAAAGCACTTTAAAGATTCATTCCAATCCTGATCAAAATACCAATGATATTCCTTTCAATTCTACAAAAAAACTATGCTAAAATTCATATGGAAACACAGGAGACCCGAAATAGCTAAAGCAATCTTATACAACAAAACACAAAGCTGGAGGCATCACAATACCTGATTTCAAGACATACTACAAGGCAGTTATAATCAAAAAGTTTGGTACTGGCACAAAAATAGACATGTAGACCAATGAAATAGAACATAATCCCAGAAATCAATCCACTCATCTACAACCTACTAATCTTTGACAAAGGAGCCAAAATCTATCCTTGGAGAAAGGACAGTTTCCTCAACAAATGGTGCTGGGAAAATTGTATTTCCAAGTACACGAATATGAAACAGGACTCCTACATTACACCCATACAAAAATCAACTCAAAATGGATCAAAGAGCTAAATCTATAACCTGATACCAACAATTACTAGAGTAGAACATTTGGGAAACTTTGCAAGACATTGGCATAGACAGAGACTTCTTGGAAAAGACCCTAGAAGCACAAGCAACAAAAGCAGAAATAGACAAATCAGATTACATCATTCTAAGAAGCTTCTACACTGCAAAGGAAAGATTCAACAAAGTAAAAGGTAACTGACAGAATGGTAGAAAATAGTTTCAAACTATGCAACAGATAAAGGATTAATATCTAGAACCTATCAGGAGCTCAAACTCAACAAAAACAATCCAGTTAAAAATGGACAAAGAACTTGAACTGACATTTTTCAAAAGATGACATTCGAATGGCCAGTAGACATATGAAAAAATGGTCAGGATCACTAGCCATCAGAGAAATGCAAATAAAAACCAAAATAAGATTTCACCTCACACCAGTCAAAATTTGTCATGCAGAAACAAACAAACAAAAAAAAACCACAACAGTAAATGCTGGTGAGGTTGTTGGGTCAAAGGCTCCTTAATTCACTGTTCATGGGAATGCAAACTAGCACAGTCCTTGTGTAAGACAATATGGAGATTCCTCAGAAATCTGACCATATGACCCAACCATCTCAGTCCCAGGAATTTACCCAAAGGAAATGAAAGCAGCATATTAAAGTGTTTTCTGTTTATTACAGCTCAATTCACAATAGATAAGATATGGAATCAGGGGCCCATGCTATGGCATAGCAGGTTAAGCCTCTGCCTGTGGTGCCAGCATCCCATATGGGCACTGGTTCATTTCCTGGCTGCTCTTCTTCCAATCCAGCTCTCTGATGGTGGCCTAGGAGGATAGTGGAATATGGCCTAAGTGCTTGGGCCCAACTAAGTGGGGAATCCCAGAGGAAGCCCCTGGCTCCTGGCTTTGGATGGATCCAGCTCTGGCTGTTGTGGCCATTTGGAGTGTAAACCAGTAGATGGAGGAACTCTGTCTCTTCCTCTGTCTGTAACTCTGCAAATAAATAAATCTTTTTTAAAAATGTGAAATCAACTCATATCCATCAAGTGATTATTGGATAAAGAAAATGTGATATATATGTGATATATATGTTTATATGTGGTGTATATGTGTGTGTATATGGTATATACATACATATACCATTGAATATTTAACTCAGCTGTAAAAGAGAATGAAATCCTGTCTTTTGCAACAAAATGGATCCAATTTTAAACCATTATACTTAGTGAAATAAGCCAGTCCCAAAAAAACAAATACCATGCTATCCCTGATCTGTGTAGAGTACAGAAAATGTAATGTGTAACTTTGCATTGTGATGCATAGACTGTTGAATGGAAATGATTTAAAGTCCAAATAAACTTAAGTATTAACTTGTAACCACACAGGAAATAGTTCTGTTACACTGTCATTGGTTCTATTTGACAGAAATAATGAATGACTAATTGGCAAAAAAAAACTGTATGAGTGAGTCATTTTTTCAATTATTGTTTATAGCTATTGTCTATATTCCCACTTAACTATGGTCTTTTTCTTTTTACTTATTAAACTTATTATTTGGTGAATTATTAAGCCTTTTTATTGCAATTTAATTTTAAATTTAAAATTTTATCACAATTTAATTTTAAATTTAAAATGCTATCTCAAAAACTGAAAAAAAATGAAAGGAAGGAGGGTGGGGGGAAGAAGGGAATGTCATTATGTTTTTAGACTTGTATCTGCAAATTATTGGATCTGTTAAAAATTAAAGTAAGAACAAAAACAATTGGTAAGGTATCAATTAAATTATCTAACAAGGCATTTCAAAGATCTATGAAAACAAGAACAAACCAAATTTAAAATTAATAAGAGGAAGAAAATAATAAAAATTAAAGAAATCAACTGAAACCAAAAAAAGGTACTAAAGATCAATGAAATGAAGACTTTAAAAAAAATCAAATTGATATACCATTGGTTCAAAAAGAGGGGAGGGAGAAGACTCAAGTTAATAAAATCAGAGATGCTATAATGAATACTACAGAAAAAAAAAAAACATCAGGAGTTTCTAACAAACAGCTGTATACCAACAAATTGGAAAGTCAAAAAGAACTGGATAGATTTCTAGACACATATAATCCACCAAAATCGAATCAAAGACATAAGAAATCTAGAATGTGGGCACCAGTTTGAGTCCTGGCTGCTCCATTTTCAATCCAGCTCTCTGCTATGGCCTGGGAAAGCAGTAGAAGATAGCCCAAGTCCCTGGGACCCTGCACCCGTGTGGGAGACCCAGAAGAAGCTCCTGGCTCCTGACTTCGAATCAGTGCAGCTCTGGCCATCCAGTGGATGGAAGATTTCCCTCCCCCTCTCCCCCCTCCCCTTCCCTCCCCTCCCCCTCTCCCTCCCTCCCCTCCCCCCCTCCCCCTTGTGAGTGAGCTGGAGCTGGGAATCAAACCCAGGCACTCCAATGTGGGATGCAGGCATCCTAATGAACACCATAACTGCTAGTCTGAATGCCCACCCCTTATTAGACCACTGACAGGTAATGCTTTGGGTCACTGAAGAATTGTACCTCTGCTTGCAAAGGCGATGAAATAGTTCCGGTTACCTTTTGCAGGCAAGGAGAAAGATGAGCTTCTGCTTGGCCACTACACACCAAGGGCAAGGTGCAAGTGGCTCAATTAAGTTGTTAGCACAGACCCATCTCATCATGGGGGCCCTAGTACATCATTCTGCGAGCTTCCATCATTCATATAGGAAATGAAAAAGTTAAAACATTTGAGGAGCAGGCATTGTGGCACGTCCGGTTAAGCTGCCTCTGGGGACACCAGCATCCCATAGCAGAGTGCTAGTTCAGGACCCAGGTGCTCCACTTCTGATCTAGCTTCCCGCTAGTGCACCCTGGGAGCCAGCAAATGATGGCTCAAGTACTTAGGCCCGTGCCACCCACATGGGAGACCCGGAGTTTGTGGCTCCTTGGGCACCTGCATCCCATATCACAGTGCTAGTAGCCAGTTCCTCACTATGAAAATACACAGGAGTACCAGCTGGCAAGTTTCCACATCGAGGGTAGGTGAGAAGACAAGGGATTCCCAGACGTACAGAAAACTGGGAATGGAGGTACCCCTCAAAGGAAACGCGCCGCCATGAACTGACTCTTTCCATCCCTGGTGTCAGGGTCCATGCCCGGCGGTTTCATATAAAGAAAACGAGAACATTTTTCTGCACAGAACCACATCAGGTACGCACGGTGGGCTTCAAAAGCAGTACCCCGACGGAGGCAGACACCAAAGACGCAGCTGGAAGCGCCCACGGTTCCGCCTGGCACCAGGGCCAGGGTCCTCACCAGCCTCAAGCAAATCACTCACAACAGAGAGGCGTTTCCGCCTGCCTCGCGGTTTTGCGGAAGAGGTTAAACGTGGCCACGGAAAGGGGTTTAGCACGGTGCTCAGCCCAAAGCAGTGGATGAGTTAAGTCGGACAGGGAGTTCCGACGGCCCCCAAAGCGACAGAGCCAAGGAGGGAACCGCTGGGCACCTACGACGGGCGAGCAGGAAGGCGGATTTAGTTGAGAGGAACCTTTGTTTTCCGAGCCCCTGTGGAAAAAGTACAAGGTCCGGCCCGGGCGCGCCCACTCACCTGGCTTCCGAGGCGGCCTGGGGCGAAGTGGCGACTGTTGCCAGGCTGCTCTCCCGCACCGTTTCTCCCGGAGTTCCCGCTACCCCAGGCGGTGCTTCGCAGGCAGAACGGATCCCGGGAGCCGTGGCGGGACTGCAGGTGTCTGAGCGCGGCGAATACCCAGGCCACCGTCCCCGCAGGAGCCGCGTTCCAAGCCGATCGCGTTTCGTTCCTGGGCTGGGGTCTGTGGTGGAGCAACCGGGAATGAGACTGAGAGTGGAAAGCCCACGGTTCGGATCAGAACCAGTTTCCTCCCGACTACCCCGCTGCTCCCCTTCCCAGGGCAGACCCCTCGTCGCGCCACCAGCTGCGAGCCAGCCACCGTTGCCTTTGCAGAGTCCCCTTTACAGCTCCTGCGGGCCTGCGAGGCGCTGGGCGGAGGTTGCCACCGGCCAGGGCGCACGAGCGCCCAGCCTCCCTCTCCGCAGAACTGCAGAAGCCGGAAAGCCCGGGATAGGAGCCGAGAGGCAGGGGGAGCCAAGGAGGTCAATTTCAACCCCACCCAGCGTGGCGCAGGCCTAGGGGCGGGAGTTTTCCGCACAACCCCCGCTCAAGCACCTGTCGCGCCCATGCGCAGCGGTACCTGTGGCTCAGGCCCCGACTGTATCTGTGCCTCCCAAAGCAGAACTCTCAGGATTCTCTGGACCCCAAAAGATGGGTCTGGCGGGGGAGGAAACCGTGCGAAAAGAGTTCATGTGAGGTTAACCCAACTCTTTCTACATTAAGCAAATCACAGCCATGGCCAGAGATGGCCCAGCGATGCGCCTTGGTGCTGCGTCACAAGCGCTTTCTAAAAAGTGGTCCCAGCTGTATCCACTTGCCCAAAATCAGGGCCGAGACTGTGCCTTTCTCTGCAGCGTCTGGAGACAAGTGAGAAGAGCTGAACAGATCTTCCTTGACCAGGCCATTCTAGTTAGCATTTCCCCAAGATGGTTGTGAATCTTAGTGGAATTGGTGGATGGTAGCTTCGACGCATGCTTAGCATTAGTTGATATTGTTACATAGTTTCCCACAGTGGCTGGACCATTTTACATTTCCGCCAGCAGTGCCCCAAGATTCTGGTTGTTCCACATTCTTACCAACACGTGGCGCTCTGCTCTTTAATGTTAACATTCTGGTGCGTGTGGTGGTGTCTCATTATAAAAGTCAGGTGTTTCCTGGGTTTTTGGCCTTTTTAGGCTGAATTATTAGAAATAGCTAATAATCAGTCATTGGAGAGGCTTACAAGAAGGGCAGTTTCATAAGATTCGACCCAGTTTGCCTTTCCCTGGTGAGCCGTGAATGTTGCACACCTTTTCATTTGCTTATTAACCATAGGTGTGAGAGTATTCCCTTCTGGGATGCTACGTTCCTGTTAAAGGTTCATCCCATTTTACAACGGGTTATCTTACCTGTCTTTTTCTTCTCTGATCTTCATTCTGAATGGTGTCAGATGGGCTGAACTGTGTTCCCCCAAAAGCTAAACGCTGAGGTCCCGATATCTCAGTATGTGACTAGTCAAAGCTAGGACTGTTAAAGGGGCTAAGTTAAATGAAGTAATTGGACTGGGCCCTAATCCTATATGATTGGTGTCTTTATGAGAAGATATTAGCATACAGACACACACACAAATGACCATGTAAGGACACAGTGAGAAGGTGGCCATCCACACAGGCCAAGGAAAGAGGCCTTAGGAGAGCCTGCCAACATCTTGATCTTGGACTTAGAATTGTGGGGAAATACATTTGTGGCTTAAACCACCTGACTGATGGTATCTTATTATGTCCTGGCCAGCCGATACATGATGTAATTTATTAATGAAAGTTCAAGAGTCAGCGCTGTGGTGTAGTGGGTAAAGCTGTTGCCTGCAGTGCTGGCATCCCATGTGGACAGCAGTTCGAATCCCACCTGTTCCACTTCTGATCCAGCTGTATGCTAGTGTTCCTGGGAAAGCAGCAGAAGATGGTCCAGGTCCTTGGGACCCTGCGCCCACATGGGAGATGAAGAAGCTCCTGGCTCCTGGCTTTGGATCCACACAGCTCTGGCTGTTGTGGCCATTTGAGGAGTGAATCAGCAGATGAAGGACCTCTCTCGCACTCTCTCTCTCTCTCTGCCTCTGCCTCTCTCTAACTCTGCATTTCAAATAATCTTTAAGAAAAAAAAGTGCAACGAAGTCAAATTTATCAGTGTTTCATTCCTAATGATTTATTTTTATGTAAAAAATTATTTTTTATATCTATAGGGTTTTTACAATTTTGTTTTTAATTTGAAAAACACAGAAAGAAACTGAGAGTGTTCCCATCTATGGGGTTCATGTCCCTGAATACCCTCAGTGGCTGCAGCTGAGCCAGGCTGGAGACAAAGTTGGGAACTCCATCCAGGTGTCTCCCATAGATGGCAGGAACCCAATTACTTGGGCCATCACTGCTGCCTCCCAGGGTCTGCATTAGCAGGCAGCTGGAGTGAGGAGCCAGAGGTATCCAAGTGAGGTCTCCAGTGTGGGACCCAGTCATCTTAAAGAGTGCCTTAACTGATAAGCTAAGTATCCACCCCCATTCTTTTTTTTTTTTTTTTTTTTTTTTTTTTTTTTTTTTTGACAGGCTCAGTGGACAGTGAGAGAGAGAGACAGAGAGAAAGGTCTTCCTTTGCCGTTGGTTCACCCTCCAATGGCTGCCGCGGCCGGCGCGCTGCGGCCGGCGCACCGCACCGATCCGATGGCAGGAGCCAGGAGCCAGGTGCTTTTCCTGGTCTCCCATGGGGTGCAGGGCCCAAGCACCTGGGCCATCCTCCACTGCACTCCTGGGCCACAGCAGAGGGCTGGCCTGGAAGAGGGGCAACCGGGACAGAATCCGGCGCCCCGACCGGGACTAGAACTCAGTGTGCCGGCGCCGCTAGGCGGAGGATTAGCCTAGTGAGCCGCGGCGCCGGCCTACCCCCATTCTTGACTTTTTAAAAAAGCATAAGATAGAATAAAATGGATGGTTTTTAAAGGTCTAATGAAATAATATATGACTACAAACCAACATCATGCTTAATAAGGAAATATAGCAGTATTATAATTAATGAATGGGGCCGGCACTGTGGCACAGCGGGTTAAAGCCCTGGCCTGCAGCACCAGCATCCCATGTGGGCGCCGGTTCTAATCCCAGCTGCTCCTCTTCTGACCCAGCTAGCTCTCTGCTATGGCCTGGTAAAGCAGTAGAAGATGGAGGAGGAGGAAGACAACGAGGACGACGATGGCGACGACCTCGTGTCTGAGGGCTTAGAGGTGCCTGAGAGAGACCGTCCTGCGGGCAGCATCACCAGCTGAATGGCGGCGAGCGCGGCCCGCAGACCGCCAAGGAGCAGGCCAAGGAGTGGGCGCTGTGCGGCCCCCACCCGGGCCAGGAGAAAGGGCTGGGCCGGCCGCCAGCACTGGGACCCGCCAGGTGTTCTCCATGGCGGCCTTGAGTAAGGAGGGGGGGATCAGCCTCTTTGACCACCGGGCCTGACTCCCCGTCCCCGGTGCCTTTGCCCCCCGGGAAGCCAGCCCTCCCAGGAGCCGACGGGACCCCCTTTAGCTGCCCTGCCGGGCGCAAAGAGAAGCCGGCAGACCCGGAGGAGTGGACGGTCATGGACGTAGTGGAGTACTTCACCGAGGCGGGCTTCCCTGAGCAAGTCACGGCTTTCCAAGAGCAGGAGACCGACGGCAAGTCCCTGCTGCTCATGCAGCGCACCGATGTCCTCACCGGCCTGTCCATCCGCCTGGGGCCAGCGTTGAAAATCTATGAGCACCATATCAAGGTGCTGCAGCAGGGTCACTTCGAGGATGATGACCCTGACCCGGAATTCTTCCTGGGCTGAGCACAGAGCCACCGCGCCCCTTGTCCCCACCCCCACCCCGCCTGGGACCCATTCCTGCCCCCATGTCACGCAAGGTGCCCCAGAGGCCAGGAGCTGGACCGGGGAGGCGAGGGGTGCGGACCTACCCTGATTCTGGTAGGGGGCGGGGCCTTGCTGTGCTCATCGCTGCCCCCCACCCCCACCCCGTGTGTGTCTCTGCACCTGCCCCAGCACACCCTCCTGGAGCCCGGATGTGGCCTGGGACTCTGGCCTGTTCATTTCGCCCCTTGGAGGTCAGCCCGGTCCCTCCCTCCGGTCCCAGGACATTTTTTAAAAGAAAAAAAGGAAAAAAATTGGGGGGAGGGGGCTAGGGAGATGCCCCAAGATTCTCCTCGGCCCAACCAGGTGTTTATTCCTATATATGTGTGTGTGTGTGTGTGTGTGTGTGTGTGTGTGTATATATATATATATATGTTTTGTTCTGCCTGTTTTTCGTTTTTTGGTGCGTGGCCTTTCTTCCCTCCCACCACCACTCATGGCCCCAGACCTGCTCGCCCGGTGGGCTGGGAGCAGCTGGGGGTGGGGGGAGGGTGGATCCTTGGGTCTGTTTCCTCCCTCTCTCCCCTTGGTTCTGTTGTCGCTCCAGCTGGCTGAATTGCTTTTTAGTATTGCACAGGGGGCTTGTTTTTGTTTTTTTTTTTTTTTTTTCAATAAAATTTTTTTAACAAAGGAAAAGATGGCCGGCACCGTGGCTCACTAAGCTAATCCTCAGCCCTGCAGCACCGACAGACACACCGGGTTCTGTCCCGGTTGCCCCTCTTCCAGGCCAGCTCTCTGCTGTGACCCGGGAGTGCAGTGGAGGATGGCCCAAGTCCTTGGGCCCTGCACCCCATGGGAGACCAGGATAAGTACCTGGCTCCTGCCATCCGATCTGCACCGGCTGCAGCGTGCCAGCTGCGACAGCCATTGGAGGGTGAACCAACGGCAAAAGGAAGACCTTTCTCTCTCTCTCTCTCACTGTCTACTCTGCCTGTCAAAAAACAAAAAAAAAAAAAAAAGGAAAATAAAAAAAAAGATTAAAAAATGCACCCATGTGGGAGACCCGGGAAAAGCTCCTGTCTCTTGGCTTCAGATCCACGAAGCTCCGTCTGTTGCAGCCATCTGGGGAGTGAACCAGTGGATGGAAGACCCCTTTCTCTGTCTCTACCTCTCTCTGTAACTCTTTCAAATAAATAAAATGAATCTTTAAAAAATATATAGTTAATGAACATAGGTTATCTGTTATCTCCACTGTTATTAAAATTTTTGTGGTGATGTTGATGTCAGTGTAATCAGATAATAAAAAGAGCCAAGGGCGGCCGCGCTCTAGTACGGAGTATTGGTCCCGATCGGTGGCCGGTCTCAATCGGTTACCTTGCCTCTCATTTGTCTCTCACTTGCTTCTCGTTTTCAATAAAATTCATGTGTGACTGTCACTGGTTTTTGTAACATTTTGTTTTAGCTGACGAGTGGATGCAACATATGGTGCGTTGGACCGGGAAAGTTAAAGGTCTGAAACAGGGTCCTTTCTCTGGATTGGAGAGGTAAGGCTTGTTTTGGTGGTGCACCTGGATGGCTCACGAAGGTCAGCCGGACGCAGCTATAAGCCTAGAGTCAGGGCTCCTACTGGGACGCCGGTGGGCCCTTTGGTTTGGTTTGGTATCTGGGTAAGGATCCTCCTGATAAGTGGCTGCCATGGCTTACTAGCCTCGAGATCTCTAGACAATCACGTTTCGTGTCCTGTTTGTGATCTCTGTTTGTGTCGTCTGTTTTGCTTTTACCTTTTCTTACAGCATGGGTTAGGAACACAGGAAGCTCCAAAACCCACCAATTTCTGAGAAACCCCAGGCACTTGTTTCCCTTTCAGAAACTGTCTTTGTCACTCATCAGCCTACTTGGGACGACTGCTCACCACGGAAGACAGAGAAAAATTTGTCTCGAGACTCAGAAACTTGTTACCAATGTGGACAGACAACCGACAGAGGACCCGATCCTTATTGAACATGTCTTTCCTGCAGCCCATCCTGACTGCAATCCAAATTCCATGAGTGGTAGGCAAGCTCTAATCTGTTTTCCCCACACTCTGTTGGGAGGCCTCCAGGCAGCAGCGCAGTTTGTCTCACAGACAGCTTCTGATATCCAGAAAAATCTACAGAAACTGGACACTGGGTTTAAAGAAATTTCTCTTTGAATCTAGAAAGATCACTACCTTTAAAAATTTTGCTTTGTAACTTGCCAAACTCACTTACAGTTTGTTTTGGGTAAAGGGGAATGAGATAAATGTTTCTAAATGTAAAACTTTGGTACCCTCAACACCTTATGTTCTATAGAAAAACTACTTGAATTTGCTAATGTGTTTTCATAGATTGTCCATATGAAAAATAGTTCAACATCACTTGAAAGTAACTAAGGCTGAAATTTGATGTTGTACCTTGTTTAGAAATGTTGTCTTAATTTGGAGATTTTTTTAACAGGCTATTTCAAAATGTAAATGAAGGAAATTGGCAGATGGAAAACATCACAAGTATAGAAATATGCACTTGGTAAGGAAGATTAAGAAGGAAAGAGATGATTTTTTTTTTGAATAAAGAAAGGACATGGTTTGTAAGAATTACTTCATCCTGATGGCAGGTTTACTCTAGACTGGAATGGAAATGAAGAGGGTATGTAGAAGTCACAAAAGGTTATGAAAGAAAGAAATTTTGGATACAAAAGCTACTAATCTATTTCTCTTTAACATAGAATTAGAATCTAATCAAGCAATGAGGTTTTTGCAATATATATATATATATATATTTTTTTTTTTTTTTGACAGGCAGAGTGGACAGTGAGAGAGAGAGACAGAGAGAAAGGCCTTCCTTTGCCGTTGGTTCACCCTCCAATGGCCTACGGCACACCGCGCTGATGCGATGGCAGGAGCCAGGTACTTCTCCTGGTCTCCCATGGGGTGCAGGGCCCAAGCACTTGGGCCATCCTCCACTGTACTCCCTGGCCACAGCAGAGAGCTGGCCTGGAAGAGGAGCAACCGGGACAGAATCCGGCACCCCGACCGGGACTAGAACCTGGTGTGCCGGCGCCATAAGGCGGAGGATTAGCCTAGTGAGCCGCGACGCCGGCTGCAATATATATGTTAATAAATATTTTTTAATTGTATTAGAAATCTGTTTAAAATCTGTAGCCTCTCCTTTGGATAGTTTAATTGGTGACTCTGTTTAGTTTTTTAGCAAACTCCAGTAAGTTCTCTCTAGTTCTGACTCTGTTAAAACTGTTCCAAATGATGGGATTTGATTCAGTACACCAGCTCTTAAATTTAAGGTTTTATTTCTGATTTTTGGAACAACCAAAGAGACACAGATTTTGTGAAATGCTAAAGTAATTAAGTTCTCTTGATATCTCTGTTAAATTCCAATTGTTTAAAACATCTGAGTTTTTATTAAGAATTATGATTTGTTTGAATATATGCTTATTCTGAAACATTTGAATAATCACCTTGTAACAATGATCAAATTTTGTCTATATTATATCATCATGTTAAGGGATCTTATTTCAACCAGATATTTCTTGGCATTCTTGTAGAGACACCAACTAATCAGGCTATTTGGATTATGTGAAGTGGTGCTAAATTTTAAGTTTTGATAACTTTATGTTACATGGTGGTTAAGTTTTGATAATAAAAATGCTACTGATACAAATGTCTGAAAGTTAAAAAGTCTAATGACTTTATGTTACTAGACATGATGGTTATCTTAATGAGAAAGCCCTAAAGGCCTAAAAAGAGTTAAATGCTTCGTAAAATCCTATAGGTGCTTTCAAAAATGCTGTGTGAAGTAAGCAAGTGCCTCTTGAGTTTATAATGAGTTTATAATTTTAAACGTGACAACTTAAAGTCTTTTGTCCCCAGTTTTGTATAGGCTCCAATGGACTTTTTCCAGCCACTTCTATTGTATTCAGTACTTTGGGATGACTCTGTAAACAGATGAAGCCACTAATGTATTACAGGTACCAACTGAGAGAAAGTGTGGTTAGCTGAGGTTACTAAGAGCAGAAAGTAATTCGAATCAATTGGTAATTTATAAAAAGGAGTTAAAGATTTTTAAAAAAGCAATTACTGAAACTGTTTTATTGTTTTATCTTGTATTTTTTATGTGTATACATACTGTATGTCTACACAGGAAAATTTATTAAGAGCTTTATTTTAATTGGCCTATAGATAAGATTGTTCATAAATTTAAACTGCTGAAATTAATCAAAGATACATTTTGATTCATGTGGCCTGAATCTCTGTATCAGATGTTTTAAACTTTTTGGTAGAAATAAACTAAAAACATTTTATATGTTTGTGCTTGAGTTTGCTGGTTAAACAAGTTATACCCTGTTAGATATTTAAGAAATGTTTCCAAATACATGTATTCTTAAAATTTATAGAAGGCATTGGACCTTCTGGTAAATGTTTTCCTAAGTTGTTATCTAATGGTTGAAATCGCTTGCTAAGTTTTCATTTGCTATTGCTATTGTCAGCAAGCAATCTGGGACTTGCTCCCTCATTTCTCTATTCTCTTTAAGATGGGAAACTGACTATTCTGAAGGACTCTCCAAGATGCACAATTTGATTTTTAAGATCTTATAAAAGGGATGGATAACATTTTTTGTAATAATAGTATAGCCAAAAGGAGAGCTTAAATTATGATTTCACAGCTAGATTTACTTTGCCATGGGCACAGTAAGTAGGCAAACCCTCCTTTTCAGACCAAACAAAGGGAAAGAAAGTTTTAAAGTGAGAACATAGTTTTCCTCATGGGCATGTCTACCTCAAAATAAACCACTACCAGAACAGGCCTGTGACTATAGACTTCTAGTTTAGGCCATAAAGATTAGAGATGGGACTTGAGCACCCCCTTGACTTGCATCCTCTGGTCTGCTTTAATAAAAACCAGGAGGAAAAGTAAGCTAGGCATCAGAAGCAATGTGAAGATAGCTGGCAGGCCTATTAAAGGCAGCTCTGTACAGTGATCTGCCCTCAAGGAAACCCAGCAGGCCGGTCCACTGCTTTGGTTTTCAACATGGAAATCTAGGGCTTCAGCAGAAGTCAACTTATGAAGAGCCCTGGCAGCTCTGCCAGCCAAGAGTTGGATCACTGGAAATGGACCTGCCCTGGAGTTGAAGGACGCCCAGGTCAGAGCCACAGATCTTGCTGGCTCCAAGCTGAAAAGCCTTTCTCTTGGCCTGGCTTCCAAAGTGACCACCGCTGAGGAGGGGACGGCCAAGTAGGGTCAGCAACACTGCAGGCAGAACTGTAAATTTCCTGTTAGAGATGCCACCTGCCTTGATCTGGCCAGCTCTCCTGCCAGGCCAGCTGAGTAATGAAAGATAACAGGGTGCCTTCCCCAGGGAGGTTCACACCTCCCTTAGGATGTACCCCATGTGAAGAGATGGATAGGTCTGGGCCTCATAACTGACAGAGCCTTAAAGCCCACCGGATTATTATCAAGCCTCTTCTGTCAGTTTCTATTTGGCTTAGACAGCACCTTTCTTAGGTCCTCTAATAATGACTCTGTCCTTTGTTCTACACCCTGTCTTGCCTTCTTGGGGCCGCATTCCTTTGTAATCATAGCCTCTACTCTTACATCAATGGCTCTACTCCCCCTGTCTTATCAATAATCCTCTCGCAAGTTTGGGAATGGCCATTTCCAGGCTTTCACCTTCTAGCCCTTGTCCTCCAACTGGTATTTGCCCTTCTCTATCCTGTCCCAATTTTATCATGAGAACAGCTCCTTGTTTACTGATAAACAAATTAGGTATCTGACCCTCTGAGGACTCTTTTGTCATGAGCAAACCAGATAGGAAAATCAGGTCTTCTGACCTCCACTCCTGTGGGCTTCTTGTCCTTGGATTGGTGTCCACAGTTACCTCTGGGAACTGTCTGGCAGCTGCCTGAACTTTTGTTTCAGAAGGAGTCCTAAGTGGCTGACTGTAGACTAGGACATCATTGGCCTAGGGTATTCTTAGGATACATAGAGAAGCAACTGTAACTAGATAAGAAACCTATGGGTGGTTCCAAGGTTGGGTTGCCAGCTTGCCATGGCTTACTACTCTACTGCTGGCACTAGCTGGCCCTGTAATTCTGATTTTTCTATCCCTGCTTATAGTACTGTGCATTAGAAACTGTGTTACTAGATACGTTAGAGAGAGAATTAGCACAGTGAAATTAATGGTCCTGAAAACAAATTATGAATCCTTAAAAAGTACTGAAGAAGATGGAGCCGGCGCCGTGGCTCAATAGGCTAATCCTCCACCTTGCGGCGCCGGCACACCGGGTTCTAGTCCCGGTCGGGGCGCCGGATTCTGTCCCGGTTGCCCCTCTTCCAGGCCAGCTCTCTGCTATGGCCAGGGAGTGCAGTGGAGGATGGCCCAGGTGCTTGGGCCCTGCACCCGCATGGGAGACCAGGAGAAGTACCTGGATCCTGGCTCCTGCCATCGGATCAGCGCGGTGCGCCGGCTGCAGCGGCGGCCATTGGAGGGTGAACCAACGGCAAAGGAAGACCTTTCTCTCTCTGTCTCTCTCTCTCACTGTCCACTCTGCCTATCAAAAAAAAAAAAAAAAAGTACTGAAGAATGTGAATCAAAGGTTTGATTAGTGTCTAGAAAAGGGGGAAATGTAAAATCAGAATCAAAATGGAGTGAGTGTGGCTAAAAGCTAATTGCAGACCTCTTGCTTCTGTACATATTAGCTTTGCTTGCTACCGCCTAAGGGTGTATCTTGTGAAACTATGTGGGCCCAAATTCCCAGGAACTAGGTTGACCGAAATGTGTCCTTCACTGTTATCTTACCACCATATCTTGGACCTGTTATTGGGTTTGTTATTGTTAACTGTTATCTTACAACCATATTCTGGTTTTTTCCTTTTTATTGTTCACTGCATACCAGGGGTCTGGTTCTAAATTGTGAGCCCTAGTGGACAGAATACTATACAAAGCAGTGTAACCTGCTGTTGGGGGCCGCACTCTGGTAAGGAGTGTTGGTCCCAATTGGTGGCCAGTCCTGATCAGTTATCTTGCCTCTCATTTGCTTCTCATTTTCGATAGAATTCATTTGTGACTGTCAAAAAAAAACAGCAAAGGGCAATGATTAGAAAGAAGTAAAATGGTCATGATTTGTAGGTAATTTGATGTCTGAGCTGAAGAAATTGGAGGCCTTGTGCCCTGCTGGTGGGGATGTAAAATGGTCCAGTCACTGTGGAAAACAGTATGGTGGTTTCTTTAAATATTAAACATAGAATTATCCTGTGGTCCAGCTATTCCACTTCTCAGTATATATGCCAGAAATTGAAAGCAGGGAGTTAAATAGATATTTGTGGCCTATGTTCATAGCAACATTAGTCACAACAGTCAAAAGTGGAACCCAAGTGTCCAGCTCCCAATGTATGAATATAAAAGTACATTCAATGGAATACTATTTAGTCTTTAAAAAAAAAATTCTGACTCATGCTACAATGTGGAAGAAACTTGAGGACATTGTGCTAAATGAAAGAAGTCAGGCACAAAAGGACAAATTCCATCCAGTTCCATTTACATGAGATACATGGAGTAGTCAAAGTTTTAGAGACAGAAAGTAGAGTTATGCTGTCAGGGTCTCTGAGGAGGGGGAAGAGAACTGTTGTTTGGCAAATGCAGAGTTCCAGTGTTGCAAGGTGCAGAGAGTTCTGGAGACCGGTTACCCAACAGCGTGAGTGTAGGTAACACTGCTGAATTGATGGTAACCCTTCACTTAACGTTAACTTTATCACAGTTTAGAAACAACTCACCTTGACATTTGTGTTTTTTCAGTTTGGCCTATCACAAACAGTGCTGCTGTGGATATCCATGCACAGATCACTGTAAGAACGCATATTTACAGGAGTGGGCACTTGACCTAATGGTTAAGAGGCCCACATGCCCCATCAGAATGCCTGGGTTTAATTCCTGGCTCTGGTCCCAATTCCAGCTTCCTGAGGTTCAAGTAATTGGGATCCTGCCACTCAGGTAGGAGACCTGGATTATGTCCTGTTCCTGACTTCAGTCCCAGCCGTTGTGGGCATTTGGAGAGTGACCCAAGGGATCTCCCTTTCTTCTCTCTCCATCTCTGTGGGGAGCAAACTGGACTAGACTGAGTTACTGGAATTAAGACTTATTCTATGCATCTGCTCTCCCACAATATGGCGCTGGGAGAGAAGTAAACAGCTTCCGCACAGCTGCCTCCAGTTCAACCAATAAACTGTAGGACTTGCTCCTGATTGGAGAGCAGCGTACTCGGCGTGTGGGCAGCCGAGTTAGGATTGGCGGAGGAGGACTATAAAGGAGGAGAGAGACGGCATGCACGAGGAACATCTATGGGGAACATCTAAGGGGAACATCTAGCTGAAGGAACACCTGTGCAGCCCCCGAGAAGAGCCGGCCGGCGGTGTGCCGCTCCCCTGCAGAAGTGGGGAATGTGGCCAGGGGGAACTGCCCTTCCACGGAGGTGGAAGGGATAGTAGCCAACCCGGGAAGAACCAGCAGCAAACCCGGGGAGGGCCGAGCAGACAGAAGAACAGCGCAGGGTCCTGTGTCGTTCCTCCACGAAGACGGGGAGCGACATAATGGTGCCGTGACTCGGATATGAAGCCTAGGCAGGGTTTAGTGTCGTTCCCCCATGAAGACGGGGAGCGACATAATGGGGCCGTGACTCGGATTAGAAAACCTAGGACGGATAGGAAACCTAGCTCGGATAGGAAACTTAGGACGGAAATGAAACCTAGGAGGGAAGAAACGGGAAGAACTGGGAAAATATCGGAGAGAGAGACTAGCAAACAGCCTAGGGAAAAGCCGGACGAAAGAGGTGCCGGAAGAAGTTATTGAAAGCCTAGGCATAGACTCAGATACGGACTACGGGGGGAAGCTGGGAGAAATCTTTAAGGTCGAAAGCAAAAGTGAAAGCTAGAACAAAAAGACTCGGATGCGGACTGTGGGGAGAGGCCAGGAGAAATGAGGGAGGAATATTGTTGGAAGAAAACTTAGGGAAACATACCGGGTAGAGAAAAATGTTAGGGAAATTGAAGCTGCGGGGGGCAGGCCAAGGCGGACACGAAAGCCACTTTGGGGTTCTCAAGTTAGCCCGGGAATAGGGGGCGAAAAGTTGAAACCAGAAGCTGAAACGTAAGCCAGATTGGGATCCGTCTGATTAGCCCGGGGAGCAAAGGACGGGAAGCCAAACCGTGGGGCGGAGACGTAAGCTGGGTTGAATTTGCCAGGCTAGCCCAGGGAACTTAGATTGAATGCTAGTGGCGGACACGTAAGCTACGCTGTGTGACTCGCGGAGGCTGCCGTGCGCAGAGAGAGCGTGCGGGGCACAAGTAGATAGGGAACGGGCTGGCGCGAGGCCATGGTTCAGACGCGAAAGGGTTAAGTGCGAGACCGCGGAGTGTGCGCGTGCAAAGCCGAGCCACGCAGATGAGAGAGGCGCTGGCTGAAGCGGCGCAGAGCCGGGAACCCGCCGGCGGGGCGAGGTGCCGGAAAGCCGCAGGGATAAGAGAAACAGAAGTTTATAAGTAAAGTGAGAGAAATAGGAATGCTGGAAGATAGAAGTAAAATGGGAGAAATAGGAATGCCCGGAGATAGAGAAATAGAGAAATAGAAAGGCCTCCCTACAACACTGCAATGTGAGAGCTTGGATTCGGTCTGCCTGATTAAGTGAGGCGATGAGCACCTGCGGGCGGCTAGCAGCTTATGCGCCGCAGGTCACCGAAGACAGGCACGAATTAACATCAGTAAGGCCTCCCCACAATACAGCAATTAGAAGGCTTGGATTCGGTCTGCCTGATTAAGGCGGTAAGCACCAGCAAGCAGCTCGACCAGAGTATGAGCTGCAGGTCACCGAAGATAGGCACGAACCAACACTAATAAGTCTCCCCCACAATATGGCAATGAGAAGGCTTGGATTCGGTTTGCCTGATTGTTAGGGCTTGTAAGCCCCTGCAGGCAGAGCAGAGCATGCGCTGCAGGGCACCGAACACAGGCACGCATCAGCGCCTAAAAACCTCCTCACAACATGGCGAAGAGAGGACCCGGATTCGGTTTGCCTGATTGATAGGACTTGTAAGAACCTGTGGCAACTCTAGCAAGTAGAGCAGAGTGTGTGCCGCGGGACACCGAAGACAGGCGCATATCAACGCCAAAAATAAAAAGAAAGGGGGATCTGTGGGGAGCAAACCGGACTAGACTGAGTTACTGGAATTAAGACTTATTCTATGCATCTGCTCTCCCACAATATGGCGCTGGGAGAGAAGTAAACAGCTTCCACACAGCTGCCTCCAGTTCAACCAATAAACTGTAGGACTTGCTCCTGATTGGAGAGCAGCGTACTCGGCGTGTGGGCAGCCGAGTTAGGATTGGCGGAGGAGGACTATAAAGGAGGAGAGAGACGGCATGCACGAGGAACATCTATGGGGAACATCTAAGGGGAACATCTAGCTGAAGGAACACCTGTGCAGCCCCCGAGAAGAGCCGGCCGGCGGTGTGCCGCTCCCCTGCGGAAGTGGGGAATGTGGCCAGGGGGAACTGCCCTTCCACGGAGGTGGAAGGGATAGTAGCCAACCCGGGAAGAACCAGCAGCAAACCCGGGGAGGGCCGAGCAGACAGAAGAACAGCGCAGGGTCCTGTGTCGTTCCTCCACGAAGACGGGGAGCGACACATCTCTGCCTCTCCAGTAAGTAAATAACAATAACAGCAAATGTTTTCAGTTCTCTTGGGCTCATCTCTAGCAATAAAATAGTTAGGCCATGTGGTGGTTTTCTGTTCAACTTTCTAGAAAACTGCCAAGCTGTTTGTCAGGGTTTGCCAGCAGCAGTGAATGAGAACGTTCCAGTTCTTCATCCCTGTGGACACCTGATCGGCTGTTCTTTTACGTTTTGGTCATTCTCGTGGATGAGAAGTACTTCCTCATGGCGGTTTTGACTTTCATTTCTCTAGTGAACAGCGATGCTGCTCATTTGCCATCTGTATACCTTCTCTGGTAATGTGTCCGTTCAAATCTTTTTGGTCCTAAATTATATACTTGTATATTCTGAATACAAGTCTTTTCTCAGATCTATATTTTGAAAATATTCTCTACCAATCTATGGCTCAGCTTTTTTTTCTCTCGACAGTATCTCTCAAAGAAAAGTTTTCTATCTGGATGAAATCCAGTTTATTAAGTGGATGATGCTTTTGATGTTAGACCTAAGAAGTTTTCCTGAGTCCAGGTCACAAGATTTTCTTCCAAAAGTTTTATAGTTTGATGTAGGATCTCTGTCCTTAATGTACTGTACATTGTGATTTAATGCTAAAACTAGTACTCAAACAGTATTTTTCACTTTGTGTTTCTATGTGGGTGCGAACTGTTGAAATCTTTACTTAATGTATGCTAAACTGATCTTCTGTATATAAAGAGAATTGAAAATGAATCTTGATGTGAATGGAAGGGGGGAGGGAGCGGGAAAGGGGAGGGTTGTGGGTGGGAGGGAAGTTATGGAGGGGGCATTGTAATCCATAAGCTGTGCTTTGGAAATTTATAATCATTAAATAAAAGTTAAAAAAAAGTTTAATAGTTTGTATTTTTTTTTTTTTTGACAGGCAGAGTGGACAGTGAGAGAGAGAGACAGAGAGAAAGGTCTTCCTTTTTGCCGTTGGTTCACCCTCCAATGACTGCCATGGCTGGCGTGCTGCGCCAGTGCACCACACTGATCCTATGGCAGGAGCCAGGTGCTTCTCCTGGTCTCCCATGGGGTGCAGGGCCCAAGCACTTGGGCCAACCTCCACTGCACTCCCTGGCCACAGCAGAGAGCTGGCCTGGAAGAGGGGCAACCAGGACAGAATCCGGCGCCCCGACAGGGACTAGAACCCGGTGTGCCGGCGCCGCTAGGTGGAGGATTAGCCTAGTGAGCTGCAGCACCGGCCCGTTTGTATTTTTCATGTAGGTCTGTGCTTCATTTTGAGTTTTTGTAAGTGGTCTAAGATACGGAGCAAAGTATTTTTAAAAAATGATTAGAATATCCGATCAAATACATTCATGTAACCATATAAGGGAGACAAAGAAGCTAAAACCACACATAAGGAAATCTGTTCAGGGCTCAGGCTTTTGGATAAAAAATTCCACCTGAGCCTTATGCTGGCATAAATAATAAAAGACTACTTCCTGTTTAAAAAAAAATATGGAGGTGCTCATCTCTCTGCTCTCTGCTAAGCCACCCGCCTGGCCCGCCTGGCCCGCCTGCCTGCCAGGTATATTCTCTCCATCTAACCACGTGACCCCGCTTTCCCCCAGTCTGACTGACCAGCACTCTCTTTGTCCCTTCTTTTCTGATGGATGCCCTGTCCCCAATAAAACCTTGCTACTTTGAAAAAACAAAAAAGGATATCCAGTGGTTCAAGCATCATTTGTTGAAATGCTATCGTTTTTCCACTAAATTGCCTTTGTCAGAATTAATTGTAAGTATATGTGCAGACTTATTCCAGATCTCTCTATTCTATTCTATGGATCTGTGTGCATGTCTTCACAGCAATACCATACAATATGTTTTGATTACTGAAGCTTTAAAATGTGTCAAAAGCAGGTAAGGTTGGTCCTCTAACTTAGTTCTGCCTTTTCAGAGTTGTTTTGGTTATTCTATGCTATTTGTATTTCCATTTGAATTTTAGAATCAGTTTGTCCATTTCTATTAAAAGGGGGAGTGTGCAGAGATCTTGATTGTGGTTGATTTGGATCAATTTTTAGATTTATCCCTAAAAAATAGTTCCTATTTTTATGCTATTATAAATTATATGTTTAATTCAAGTCCCAAGTGTTCATTCTTGCTATACAGAAGTAGAATAAATGTTTGTACTTTGATCTTGTATCACTTATTAGATCTAGGAGCTTTTTAAAAATATATTCCATCCAGTCTTTCATTTAAATGATCATGCCATCTGTGAATAAACAAACAAGCAGAAGCTCCTTCCTCTCAAATCAGGAGGCCTTCTATTTGTTTTTGTGCCTTGCCATGAGCTACCAGTACAATGTTGAATAGAAGTGGTGAGAGGGGATATTTCTGTTTTTTCCTGCTCTGAGGGAAAATCATTTAGTCTTTTACCATCAGGTATGACATTAGCTGTAGGTTTTTCATGAGAGCTGTTTATCAGATTGAGAAATTTCCCTTCTATTTCTAGTTTGATGAGAGTTTTTATTAGGAATGATGTAAGATTTTATCAAAGGCTTTTTTTTTTTTGCTTCTGTAAGTATTATGATTTTTCTTTCTTAATGTGTTAGCATTGTGAATTAAATTGATTAATTTTCTAATGTTAATTTACCTTGCATTTCTGGAATGAAATCCCATTTGGCCATGATATAATATTTTTATTCAATTTATTAAAACCTTGTTAAAATATTTACACCTGTGTTCACTTATGTTCAACTTTCTATTCTCAAAATATATTTTTCTGTTTCTGGATTAAGGGAATTCTGGACTCAAAGAAGGAGTTGAAAATGTTTTGTACTTTTTGTCCTCTAGAATTTGTGTAAAATTGGTATTATTTATTATTCTTGGTGTTTGATAGAATTCTCTGCTGATATCAACAGGGTCTGGCATTTTCTTCATGGGAAGATCTTAAATACAGACTGGCTTTTTGAAATAGTGTAGGACTATTCTCATTATTGATTTCTTCTGGAATGAGCTTTGGTAGTGCTCTCGAGGAATTCGTACTTTCAAATTAAGCTGTTGAGTTTGTTGGCAGAAGCTGCTCATGAAATTCCTTTACCACCCTGTAGTCCTTGACTGCGTCTGTAGACTCTTCCACGATACGGCCTTCCTCTTTCCTGATAAGTCTGGCTAGAGGTTTATTGATTTCACTGATATTTTAAAAGAACAGTTTTTTATTTCCGAATTTTCTCTACTGTTGTCTTGTTTTCTATTTTATTCATTTGGACTCTGATCTCTGTTATTTCCTTTCTCCTACTTACTTTAGGTTTAATTTGCTTTTCTTTCTTTAATTTTTAGAGATCAAGGCTGAGGGCATTGATTTAAGCCTTTTTTTTTTTTTCTTTTCTAGTATAGGTGTTTAGGTGTTTAGTGCTATAAATTTGCTGAGAAACAGTCTATCTTGATAGTCCATACACACTTGTTGGGTGGAATGTTCTATAAATATCAGTTAAATGAAGCTGATAATGTGACTCGAGTCTTCTATATGCTTTCTGATTTCCTGAATATTTGCTATCAGTTACTGAAAGAGTGTTATGCATTAAACTGAGTGCTCAGGAGTCTGCATTGTGGGGCAGTGGGTTAAGCTGCTGCCTACAATCCTGGCATTCTATATCAGAGTGTTGGTTCAAATCCCTGCTACTCTGCTTCTGATGCAGCTTCCTGCTAATGCACCTGTGAAAGCAGTGGATGATGGCTTACGTATCTGGTCCCCTGCCATCCATGTAGGAGACCAGGATAGGGTTCTTGGTTCCTAGCTTTAGTCTGGTCTACCCCTAACTGCTGTAGGCATTTGGGGGAGGGAACCAGCAGATGGAAGATTCTCTCTCTCTCTTTCCTCTCTCTCTCTCCCCATCCCATCTTTCAAATAAATAAATAAACAAATAAGTAAGTAAATCTTTTTTTAAAAATTGAGTGTTCCATAGGATATGTCCAAGTCTTAATCACTAGTATCTGCAAATAGGACCTTATTTGAAAAGAAACTCTTTAGAGGCTTAATCATGATAAGATGAGATCAGACTAGATTTTGGTGGGCCTAATACAATAACTGGAGACCTTATAAGAGGAGGAAATATGGACATATTTGTGGGCATACAGACAATAAGGACATATGGAAATATGGACACAATGTGGACAGAGACACAGAGAGAAGAGAATGCCATGTGAAGATGGAGACAACAGAAGGATGAGAAGACCAGGTGACCATGGAATCAGAGATTGGAGTGGTGCACCTGACAGACCAGGGAACACCACGATCACTGGCAATCTCCAGAATCTATGAAAAAGCCGGGAAGGATCCTTCCCTACAGTCTCTAGGGACAGCATAGCTGGGCCAACACTTTGATATTGGACTTTGAGCCTCTCCAGAGCTATGAGAATGAATTTTTGCTGTGTAAAGCTGTCCAGTTTCTGGTAAAGTCATCCTTTGGTCTCCATTGGTCCCCAAAATCATCAATTCTGAAGTCCCTTATATAAAAAGTATAGTATTTGCATATAATCTGTGCACATCCTCCCACATAAATTAAATCATCTCTAGATAATTTACATACCAAATACAGTGTAAGTGCTATGTAAATAGTTGCTATTTGTTTAGGGAATAATGACAAGAAAAATGTCTGTCTATTCGGTACTATTGCAACGCTTTTCTGAATATTATCAATCCGTGGTGGGTAAATCTGTGGATGTGGAACTTGTACATATGAAGAACTGAGTGAAATTTGTTACAGCAAGCCTACAAACCCAATACGAAGACACAATAATCTCTAATTATAGAATTGTCTGTTTTCACGTTATGTCACTTTTTATTTCACTGTATCTGAAATCTCTGCTTTTAGTTATAAAAACAGTTAGAATTATGTCCTAGTGTATGTCCTAAGGACCCTCTTATCTTTATGAAATAACCTTCTTCATCCTCAATACTGTTGTTTCTGATGTTCTTGTTTCTATCTCTTTATCGTTAACCTTTTTTTGTCTTCACATTTAAAGTGCATTTCTTGTTGCAGCATATATTGGAGTCTTGCCTGCTCTTCCAATGTGACAATTCCTACTTGGCCAGAACTCTTTTTGTCCACTGTTTTTAGGCCACAATTGTATGTCTTAAAAAGTATGACTTTTTAAAATAGGGATTTTTTCTTAATTTTGTGTACTATTGACAGATTTTTTGATAAAAATTAGTAACCAAAACCAGTATTTTGAGAATAGCTAGAATAGCTATGTGTGATCTCCCTCTTGTGGCCATTTCAAATAATGCCGTAGAAGTCAATTCACCAGAGCCGAATTTCTCCGTGGGAAGCCGGGAATAATTGGCAATTGTATCTATCAGTTCCCTATTAAGTTGACTTTAAATGCTTTCTGCAGAAGTGTATACAATGACATATGGTTTTGAGAGCCACTTAGGCCAGGAGAAACTTGGCACCTTCAGAATCTGGCAACATAGTAACCACCTAAAATGATTAATAACAACTGTGCAGTTAGTAGCTCTTTAATGCACAACCCAGAAACAGAGTGGCTTACCTAGGTTATCATGGTAAGCAAGCAATGGAAATGATAACTTCAAGGACAACCAGAAAGAGGGCTGGGAAGCACAAAATAAGGTGGCAGAAATAAAGACTTAAAACACATTAGTCATTTCCTTTGTGATTTTTTTGAATTCACAATTATTTCAAAATAAAAATGTTTAAATATTAATGTTCATGATAAATGGAAATGGATCCAATTTCTGCAGTAAAATGATTGGAGTGTCAACTTGGATTTTTTTTTAATAAAAAGGAAAAAGAAAACATGGAGCTTTACAAAGAACATATCTAAAACACACAGAATGGTTGAAAGAGTAGAAAAGGATAAACCAGGCACAAACAAATCAAAGGAAAGTAAGAATTTTTTCAATTTAGGGAGAAAGAATTTTAAGGCAAGAAGTACTATTACTACTGATACAGAGGGCCATAATTTAATGACATAAGGCTAACCCCAACAAGAAGTAACAATTCAAATCTTGCATGCCTTTAAAAACAAAATCTTAAAATACATAAATGAACATTTAGCCCACCACTAAAATGGCTATGTTTTGTATGGTAGACAGAGATGTTAGGAAATCCTATTTCTGCTGGCACAGTTCCTCTTAGTTTATGATCAAGTTACATATATCTGCGTTTCATTGTGCTACAGAAAACACACAGTGTGTTCCAGGTGCTCTGTTGTTGCAAAGTTTTGAGAGCCATTGCTCTAGAAACTGAAGTGCATTACATTTGATGAACAACTTTTTTTTTTTTTTGGACAGGTAGAGTTATAGACAATGAGAGAGAGAGAGACAGAAAGGTCTTCCTTCTGTTGGGTCACCCCCGCAAATGGCCACAACAGCCAGTGCTACGCCGATCCGAAGCCAGGAGCCAGGTGCTTCCTCTTGGTCTCCCATGCGGGTGCAGGGCCCAAGCACTTGGGCCATCCTCCACTGCCTTCCTGGGCCACAGCAGAGAGCTGGACTGGAAGAGGAGCAACCGGGACTAGAACCCGTGTCCATATGGGATGCCGGCGCTGCAGGCAGAGGACTAACCAAGTGAGCCACGGCGCTGACTGAACAACTCTTATGTTTAAGGTATCATGGAGCTCATACATGGAAAGACTTTGTTATGAGTGTACCATAGCCATGTAACAGAAATGCATAGGCTGGAATTTCATAGACATCCACAGAGAAGGACTCCACATCCAACACAGGGTGGGCGTGAGGGCCATGTGGTCTGAATCTCCATCTGTCCACGCTGGCCTCAGCTTCCCGGTCCTTATTTCCTTCTGGCCTGCAGCTGTTGCCCCATCAGGGTCACTTCTGACACTTTCCTCTTTTCTAGCCATGCGGCTCTTCAGGTCTCTCTCGCTCTCAGCTACCACTCGTGTCCCCAGGTACAGAGTGTGAATCTGCTGCTCCCACACCAGGAGAAACGTAACGGGGCTAAGGTTCTTTGCCATTAGCAAGTTAACGTGCAGGCGTCTGGTACTTCTTCTCTTGCTCTCTTAAATTAATCCTGCGAGGCTGCCTCTGGTGTGCACCCAAACAGCACCAATCTTTGCCCTCCTAGCCCAGGACAGAATTACATGCCCCACCTCTCTCCCAGGGATTCACATTGGCACATCATTTTTTGCTTTCTCTCTCTGTTCTTTTCTTTCCAGGTTTGGGAAAACTTAGTGTAATCTTTGGAAGTGTGGCTGGATTGGAAGCTTTGTAGCCCCTCTACTGTTTATACTTGAAATCTATCTCTTCCTTTGGAAATTCTAATGCCAAGAATAGACTCTATGTTTCCCCACTTTTTGAGTCTTTTCTTTTCCCTGTGGCAATGACACAAAAAGTTGAGCAATTATATGAGGAGTTATGGAATAATAGAAAGCATATAGGAGGCCGGCGCTGCGGCTCACTAGGCTAATCCTCCGCCTTGTGGCACAGGCACACCAGGTTCTAGTCCCGGTTGGGGCGCCGGATTCTGTCCCGGTTGCCCCTCTTCCAGGCCAGCTCTCTGCTGTGGCCAGGGAGTCCAGTGGAGATGGCCAGGTGCTTGGGCCCTGCACGCCATGGGAGACCAGGATAAGTACCTGGCTCCTGCCATCGGTTCAGCGCGGTGCGCCGGCCGCAGCGCGCTGGCCGCGGCGGCCATTGGAGGGTGAACCAACGGCAAAGGAAGACCTTTCTCTCTGTCTCTCTCTCTCACTGTCCACTCTGCCTGTCAAAAAATAAAAAAAATTAAAAAAAGAAAGCATATAGGAGAAAGCCCACAGACATTAAAATAGCAAAACAGCGTTCTTCAACAGTACGTATGGCAAAAGATGATCTCTCTGATAGTATTGATTTCAATAGTAGGTATAAAGCAAATTTTTTTCATGATTGGTAGAATGGAACCCTTAAACCCTGGGGAAGTCGTTTCAAAATATACTTAGAAAATCCATCAAGGCTGTGAATGGAAGGGGAGAGGGAGCGGGAAAGGGGAGGGTTGCGGGTGGGAGGGAAGTTATGGGGGGGAAGCCATTGTAATCCGTAAGCTGTACTTTGGAAATTTATATTCATTAAATAAAAGTTAAAAAAAAAATCCATCAAGGCAACGTTCAGCGATTACCGGGCTTATTCGGGAGGCTGTGTGTCAGTGAAACTGGAAGGTGTCAGTGTGAGTGGTGGAGGGCCACAGAGGTGTGATTACAGTGCAAGTGCAGGTTTAGTTGTGTCGTGAGATACTAAATGTGCTCACTGCAGTCCTGAGTAAAGCAGAGCTGCTAAGGTTGGAGTGGGAGAAAGGGAGTTAGGAATCTGTCTCTGGGAAGTGTGCGGCCTGCCTGTGCCAGCTGGGGTGGGCTGCAGGGGCTGGAGGCGGAGAGCCTTCCGGAAGGATCCCTCTGACCTCTTTTCCACGAATCAGGGGCTCTTCTGCCCCCCTCAAAGTCTCCTCTTTTAAATAATAGGGCGTAAAATACTTCTAGCAAAGCTTTTTCTTTCAGAAGCATCCATAAAATGCTGGAAATACAACTTCTGCAAAGAGTGGATGTTAAGTGTTCTCACCTCAAAAATAACTATGTGAGGTAATACATTTGTTAATTAGCTAGATTTAACCATGCCACAATGTATATGTACATCCAAGCATCATGTTGTAGTACATAATAAATATATACAATATTTCTGTCAATTAAAAATAATGTAACTTTGAAAAGTCACACAAATTCTAACTGAGATTTCACACTGAATTACTTCTGGGCCCTACACGTGTTGAAACAGCTTTGGAAGCAGAACAAGAATATCTGCTTCTGGCATGTGAGCTTCTCCAGGCGGTGATCTTATCCTACCCCAGAGAGGGCATGGTGTCCAGTGTACGTATTCAGTAATCCTTGTAGGAAGATGAAAAGAGAAAAAATGAATGAATGAATGAATTAATGCGGTATAAGTGGTTCAGATCATTTCAATTTTAATGAGGAACAATGGGAGGAAATTAAATACCCGAGGGAGTTGGCCACTAAAAGGTAGAAGTTCCTAGAATGAACAAAATGAGTTAGAAAAAAGAGAGAGACATGTTGCAGTTTTACAATGTCACTTACATTAGATAACTACTGGTGATTGGAGGAATTTCCATGAATATTCATGATTTGTGAAGATATGGTTGGTGTGTGGGCCCTCTAATATGGACTTTATACAAAGAAAATTCATTATAAAGGATATTTTTAAGTGGAGTGTTGTTCTAATTCACTAAGCTAACCCAAGCAAGAATTGTGGAAAATATTCATTCATTTTGTTTTGTCCTTTCAAAGCAGTGCATCAATGTGAATGAGTCTTAATAATTTCCTTTGATTGACATCCAGCAATTCATATGGGTTCTTGAGTGATGAGAAATAAATGTATTGATCCTCTTTGCTTAATGCTAACACGTCCCATGTGTACAGATAGTGGGAGTGTTTTCTAATTCCTAACTCTTTCAGATGTACACCTGCACATAGGCATGGCATTATCATCACACCAGCAAATCCTCAAGTGTTTTCCTTTATTTTGACTCTTTGGCTCTGCCTTTTACTCTTTAGCAGCTCCCACTCTGTAGTCTCAGTTTGGTAAGCTACTAGTTCTACAAAAGCCCCCAGAAGTGCAGAAATCCAGCTCAGTACCCTACCCCCATTTCCGTGTAGCTTGTCCTCCCAGCCTCCAGGACTTCATGCCACATTTGGAAGTCAAGTGCTTTCTCTTATCCCCGAGATGCCTTGTCCATCCTCCTGCTGGCAGACAGCCACTCCGTCCTGGGACTGGCCAGGAGACACATGTTGTGCCGAGCGCCATTCTCTCCTCTCCTCTGCCTGTGTAAGTGATACCTGGATCTTGTGATCCCGGGCAGCTCACGCCCCAGAGGGCATCTGAGGCCTCTCTTTTCTGAGAAAGTCCATGAAAAGGGAGTGCTGTACGTATGGGCTTCCATGGAAAACCCCTTGTCAAGGATTCCGGTTACAGCTCCCTCTACATGACAGGAGAATTGGCGAGAAGCCCAGGAGGAATACATCTCCTGCTTAGAAAATATAAAAAATTTGGATTGGTAAAAGAAAGTATAACAATGATGATAATACTTCTAGAATTATTATATTAAGTTAATTTTTAATATAAATGTCTGTTAAAACTCTTCTGGCAATGTTTAAATAATCGAACAACTTGAAAGTAAAAATAAATCAAGATATATAAGCAGATAAAACTTTTTTATCTTTTAAGTAGTTGCAGAAACATGTATTAGCTTTTTTCCTAAATAATTATGATCACCAAATGTCATAGTATGGAGACTGAATAAATTAAAGCTATTATAAATCATTATCTGAAAACTAGAATTAATACTATAAAATAAATAATGGAGAGAAAAAATATTTATTTAAGAATTACTGTTGGGATATCCAAGAGTGGTAAGGAAGAATGTGAAATTATATCCTTATAATACATAATTATTGCTAGATATTTTTAAAATAACCAAAGATATCTTTTCTACCAAGAGGAAAATAGACTAATATATCTATTTTTAGGGTAGAATAAACTGATGTATTTGTAAAACAGATACAGTCATAGAAAATCATAAGGCATATTATCATAATATATATTTGATATTTAAATAACATTGGGAGAATAACAAGAGTATAAAATAAATATCAAAAACAACAAAATGGAAAGTTCTCAACATCTGTTTATTGTCCCAAATATATAAAGAGTGGTTGTTAGTAAAAATACTTTCATTATAAATTGGTTGAGGAAGATTAAAAGTTTACACAGTAAGAAAACTTAACAAATTAAGTTGAATCATTTGGAATATGTACGGTTTCATAGTAATTAAAGAAGAGCTAAGTGAAACTCATAATATGAATAAAAGGGTTTTGTCGTTGTTGAAGAAGGGCCTATGAATAAAAAGCACCAGCCTATTTTGCTGGTGAGTTCAGATTTCTGAAGAGCAATTTATCAATATCTAACAGGAGCTGCAAAGTGTTAAACCCTTCAATGTATGCATTCCATTTTGGGAGTACATGAAAAGGAAAAAACTTAAAAGATACAATGAAGTTTGTGCGTTTATTTAACAGCATTTTTTTTTCATGATGACAATAAGAAACAACCACCGCAGCTCAATAAGCTAATCCTGCGCCTGTGGCGCCGGCACACTGAGTTCTAGTCCCGGTCGGGGCGCCGGATTCTGTCCCGGTTGCCCCTCTTCCAGGCCAGCTCTCTGCTGTGGCCAGGGAGTGCAGTGGAGGATGGCCCAAGTGCTTGGGCCCTGCATCCCATGGGAGACCAGGAGAAGTACCTGGCTCCTGGCTTCAGATCAGCGCGGTGCGCCGGCCGCAGCGGCCATTAGAGGGTGAACCAACGGCAAAAGGAAGACCTTTCTCTCTGTCTCTCTCTCTCACTGTCCACTCTGCCTGTCAAAAAATAAAAAAAAAATTAAAAAAAAGAAAATGGCTTAAACAGGTGCTCTATATTAATAGGCTGGAACATAGTACACTATTGTAGGTACAAATGAGTGATATAAGATTCTTCTGATCCATAGAAATCCATACGTGAAGGTGTGATAAATAAAGCTGATCAAGCCAAAGACGTTCCACCACAAGATCCTTGGTAATAAGCCACGTCTTACTCACGTGGACTCCACAGGGCCACGCTTAGTTGTGGTTTATACAGCAAATGCTCCGCAAGTGTTTGTTGAATGAATGTGTAAGTGGCTCTTCTGTGAGTCTCTCCCAAGTTCTTGACCTTCTATCTGCTCTGACCTCTGGCCGCTGTGCAGTGGTTCCTAGCTTTCACATTGCTCTGCTCATCATGATTTCTGCCTCTCCTCGGGTAAATGCGTATCCTCTATGGCCTGGCATGCCACCGGTGACCTCTGCTCGCCCAAAGTGACACACGGCTGCGGCTCAACAAACACTTACCATGACTTCCGTACTCATCAGCAAGCTCTTTCCTTAAAAAAAAATCATAAACCTTTGCAAATGCACAAATGGACATTAGCAAACATGGAAAGAGAGTTGAGTAAAGAGTTTGAGGTCAAAAACTTTCGGCCCTCATTCTAGCGAAAGGAACAGCTGTATTTGGAAGGCAGAAGCAGATCAGCTGCATTTGAAAACCTGTGCGCCTTATGTGAACTCCTGGGGGAAAGAAATGAAAGCCCAGAATGACATACTTTAACTATGATTGCAATGAGTTCCTTGGGCCTGGCATCTCCGCAACCCCATCTTCCTATTACAATGAGATCAATACAGCCAGGGATCCAACCTGGGAGAGGTTGTGAGCCCTGACCCTCAAGAAGGCACTCGCTGATTGAGAACATTCTGCCCAGATTGCGCGCCCGGAGTGGAGAGCACGGTGGCACATTAAGCCCTGGGGTGGGGTGGGGGTGAAAAAAGGAGTGTCCTCTGAGCTGTACCAAGGAGCTTACCAAGAAGCACCCCGGGTCTTTGAGTCAGCGGGCTGTGGCGGGCCGACCTAGCAGAGAAGCAAGCCTCAGAGGCCCCACACGCCCTTTGCAAGCTTCAGCTACGGCCCTGCGCCGGGCTTCCCTGGGCCCCCGACTGCCCGGTGCACGGTATTCGATTGCAGCATGAATGACTGCAAGATTGAATGGAGAGGGGGGGACAGTCGGCTGCCAGATCTGAGGAGGAGATCGCAGCACCAAGTGACGTTAACATTTATTTAGGAGGATCACAATGGATTTGCCAGAGCGCACAGCTCTGAAGAGGTGGAGATCCAAGCAGGGCTGGCAAGGGACACGGAGACAGGACAAGAAAATAGCCCCCACTCCCTTGGCCCGGAGCGCGTCCCGTGCGGGCCCGAGGTTAAAGAAAGCACGGCTGCAGGCGGCGGGTCCCGTGTCCGTCCCCGGGCTAAGCCTTCGTGTGCTATAAATACAGCGGCCCACATGCCGCGGTGACACGGTGTTCCCTCTGCTCGCCGCCACAGATAACCCGAATGTGCCCTTTAAACGTCCCAGGCTGGAGGCACAGCCCCCGGCCCACCCCTGCCTCCCGGAAGCGGCTTCGCCCCCGATGCCCTCTGCGGAGGAGGGGGACGAGGAGGGGGTGTCCAGCACCTGCGCAGCCAATGCGCAATGCGCGCTCCGGCCCGGGACCTCCTCCTCTCGCGAGACGCCGCGCCGGGCTTATAAGGAGGGCTGCGGCGAGCCAAGCGGCCTCTTCGCTTCGCGCAGGGGACGGGGACGGCGTGGCGGTGCCTGGCTAGGGCGTAGGCGAGAACGAGAGCGCGAGCGCGAGGCGGCTCCTTGCAGACTGAGTGCGCCCTGCTGTCATCATGAGTGATCAGGCTTTGAGCTTCCTCAAGGACTTCCTGGCAGGTGGCGTCGCCGCTGCCGTCTCCAAGACTGCGGTCGCCCCCATCGAGAGGGTCAAACTGCTGCTGCAGGTGAGCACGGCGCGGGCGCGGGCGCGGTGCGCGGTCTGCCGGGGCGCGGGCCCGGCACGGCGCCGGGGTATGGTGCAAGCCGCAGCGACGCGGGGCGCGGGGAGCCGCAGGAGATCTGCTCTAGGCCGCAGGCCCCGACGCTGGGCCCGCGCTAAGGGGAAGGTGCCCTCTGCGCAGACACCGGTCCAGCGTCAGTAGCAGATTCCTGGTGTCGGGTGGCGCCCCCGCGGTAGGGTGTCTATATATGGAAACCCCCCCGGAGTCGGCTGCAGCCTGCCAGGTCCTGCGCCCGTGACAGCACCCGCGCTCCAGTTAGGGCCTCGTAAGCTGGCCTCTCCAGATTTTCAGTGTTCTTTTCATCTGCAGCCATCTTGTACAATAAAAACGTCAAAATGATCGCTGTGACTCGAGGATTCTTACCGTGTCCCAGGCATTGTGCTAGAGACGGACACATCATTTCGTTCACCTTTATATAACCTCTACGACATGGATGCTCTTTTCCCCCATTTTACAGACAAAAGCAGCTGGGGTTTTGAGAAATTAAGAAACAATTTTCCAAATAAACTCAGATCACCATATGTAAAATCTCCGAATCTGCTTCTCCCCACGCCTGGTCCTTGAGTGGCCCATGACGGCCATGCGTCCTGTGTTGCTCCAGATTGCCCAATTGTGATTTGGATCATCAACAACCAAACCCCAACAAATTCCTCATTGGGGCAACAAACCCCTCAATAACTGGTTTCTTGCAAAATTCCAGGCTCTAGTGGGTTTTTTCTTCCCCTGAGAGAGCCTCATCTCCAGGGAGACTTGAGTGGCACTGAGGAGTGCCATCCCCTGCCTGCACGCCTGTTACATTGCCAGCCCTTGGGGGAATGTAGCTTGGGTCGTTTCTGTCTTCCAGTAAGCCTGGTGTATAGGGAAAATGCAATCAATTAATGCCCATCTTTACATAAAAGGGCCCTTTCAGTTAATCTAGGGCACACATTTCTGTAAAAAGGCCCTGGCAATTGAGACAAAAATTGGAGTTTTGGGCTGGTTTTCCTGGTAGCTAATATATGTTTACATTTTCTCAGTATCGGCTTGGTTTTCTCAAGCTGTATTCTCAAAAGGAAATGGAGGGAGTGCAAACCTTCTTTTCTCCCGTCTTGTTCCCTTCTCCCTTCCCTGCCTGTCCCCTGTCACCCCTCCCCTTCCACTCCCCCAGGTCCAGCATGCCAGCAAACAGATCAGCGCTGAGAAGCAGTACAAAGGGATCATTGATTGTGTGGTGAGGATCCCCAAGGAGCAGGGCTTTCTCTCCTTCTGGAGGGGTAACCTGGCCAACGTGATCCGGTACTTCCCCACCCAAGCTCTCAACTTCGCCTTCAAGGACAAGTACAAGCAGATCTTCTTGGGGGGCGTGGATCGGCATAAGCAGTTCTGGCGCTACTTCGCTGGTAACCTGGCCTCCGGTGGGGCAGCTGGGGCCACCTCCCTCTGCTTTGTCTACCCGCTGGACTTTGCCAGGACCAGGTTGGCTGCCGACGTGGGCAAGGGTGCCGCCCAGCGTGAGTTCAGTGGTCTGGGCAACTGTCTCACCAAGATCTTCAAGTCTGATGGCCTGAGGGGTCTCTACCAGGGTTTCAATGTCTCTGTGCAAGGCATCATTATCTACAGAGCTGCCTACTTCGGAGTCTATGATACTGCCAAGGGTGAGAGAGGGGCTGTGGTGGGGGTGGGGCGCGGGGAGGAGGAGGGTGTGTGGAGAGAAGGGCCTGTGGGATCTGTAGCTTCCAGAGGACTTCACATTTATTAACCTTGTTTCTTTTCCAGTCACTGGGCTAACCCAAGGCTTCTGAATGTGGTGTGGATACATTAATAGCTAAAGGACTCTCTGTGTCCTCTACTGAAATTAACTCTGCCCTTGAGCTGTTCAGAGAGGAAGAGGGAACTTAACTTCCCTTTTGACACAGCCATACCAGTTTCCAGTTAAACTAGAAGTAACCAAAGCCTGCAGAGTGCTGGCATCCCTGGATCCAGAAGGGGCAGCAGCAGGCTTCTGTTGGCTGCCCCGGTAGCTTTGAGGTCTCCCCCCACCCGGGGGGGGGGGGGGGGCGAGGCCCGCAGAGTGCAGTTGGAGAAGTAGATGCCCCTTCTCTCCCACCTCCGCCCACCTGCTCTTGGCCCAGCAGCTGAAAGGAGTCCTCATCTCACGGCTGTTTGGCTGCTTGGCTCTGCCCGCAGGGATGTTGCCTGACCCCAAGAACGTGCACATTATCGTGAGCTGGATGATCGCCCAGACCGTGACGGCAGTGGCCGGGCTGGTGTCCTACCCCTTTGACACTGTTCGTCGTAGGATGATGATGCAGTCTGGCCGGAAAGGGGGTAAGCCTGAACCCTGTTAAGTGTTCCTTTCAATCTTCATTATTCCAGATGACCAAAACTGTGTGGTAAGAAAGGTTTAGGAAAGAAAGATTATGCTTAATTTCCCCTAATATTCTGAACTGTTCCTTTAGGAAAAGTTTTTTTTTTTTCTATTAAAGAAATGATAAAGACCATCAAGGATGAGATTTTTACAGATGAACTAAACAGGTATCCAGCATGATAGAGACCTTGGGCCCTTACAGCCTTGGTGTAGAAGCAAGGAAAAAGAAGAAATTAGCTGGTTGTTTAAAAAGAATTAAGGATTCCCTTATCTAGTTATTGCAGGAGTATTTGGGAGAGGAGCTTTTAGCTGGAAGAGAGATGGCCTCAGTCCATTGTGGTGGAAAAACTTTTTATTTCTACAGGTTGAAACATGTAAGATTGCCATTTTAAAGTCAGGTATTAACCATTTGACATGGTTCAACCTGACAGTTACAGCCCTTTATTTTAGCCATATAATCAATCTTAAGCAGTATGACTTGACATTAGGCCTCAGTTTTGTCTTCCATATAAAAGGTGATTGTGTAGCATAATGCTCCCTGGTTTTAGGTTGACAGCTTGAAGTACCTGGTTTTATTTCTCCAATTACTCATTGATCTGAGTTAAAGGAGTCAGAATCATTGGAGATCGAACAGTCATGGCAGGAGCCAAACCATTTTTCAAGGAAGGTGTCCAGTTGAGTATTGCATAGAGATAGGGCTTAATGCTCAAGACACTGATTGTATGAAACTGGTAACACTGTGTGCAGATGTCTTTTAGGGAGAAAAAAAAATCTTTGTTCCAGAGTTACGGAGCCTTTACTCCTGTTTGTTTTCACAGCTGACATTATGTACACGGGGACAGTTGACTGCTGGAAGAAGATTGCAAAAGATGAAGGAGCCAAGGCTTTCTTCAAAGGTGCCTGGTCCAATGTGTTGAGAGGCATGGGTGGCGCTTTTGTATTGGTGTTGTATGATGAGATCAAAAAATATGTCTAATGCAGTTGAAAATCAAGTTCATTGATTCACAGGGGACTTGGATCACCAGTTCACAGATCCATTATGTGGTTTAATAGACAATTCTGGGGGGAAGTAAAAAGATCTGAAATACCAGACTGAAAGGAATACCTCAGAAAAAAAAATGCTTCATTAAGTGTTCGTTGAACCACAATGTATTTTGTATTTATTTTACATTTGAATCCCCACAGCAAATAGAAAATAACTTATCATACTTGTATGATTGTCTGAAGAATTAATAATGAATAACTGAATGTAAAACATCAATAAAGATCACTTAATGCATGTTCTCTGTTATTGAACTCTTATTAACTGCTAAGTGGATATTTGAAAAAGACCCATAAATATGTATTTTCTAGTCTTATTTTTAAATCAGTGGCTGAGCTTCTAAATTTCAAGTATTGTACAGAATATATGTGAATACTTACAAAGCCTAAAGTTCTGCTTTTTAAATTTAAGCCAGTTATGTGCTCTGTTTTGACTCATATAATGTTGCAGACTGGAAAGTAGTATCATGGAACATGGGCTTCTGTATTCCCACCTTTTTTTATGCAAAGGTTAGGGGTTCTAAGGTTCTGCTAGAAGCTTTAAATCAGTTTCAAGAATCTTGCGTGATTAGGGATTCATCTTTTTAGTCCTTTTAGAGAACTGTATTGCCTAGGATTCTATGACAGGTAGACAATTTTCATGGAAAGTCAGTTGCCTGCATCAGTTCTGGCTTCTGTAATGAAGTACCGTGGCGTGGTAGCTTATGCACATCAGAAACTTTTCTCACAGTTCTATGGCTGGAAGGCTGGGATCAAGAAGCCAGTATGGTTGGCTGCTGATGAGGGCCCTCTTTCAGACTGTGCATTACCGGATGCTTCTAGCCTCACATGGTGGAAGAAAATGAGAGCATGCTCTGGAGTCCCTTTTTTAAGGGAGGGCAGGCCTATTGATAAGGGATCCACCCTCATGGTCTGATCACCTCTCAAAATCCCCACCTCCTAACATATCACCTTAAGGGCTAAGAGTTCAACATAGGAATTTCCAGAGGGACACACTTGCCCCCAAAGAAGGGCCAGTGAGGGAAAGGGTGAAACGGCATTGTTAAATAATGTCATGTTTGATACAGACACATGGGCGTGGTAAGTACTTTCTTGTAACAGTATATCCATAGCTAGAGGGAAGGTCTATTTTGGATGTGACTCAGAGACTTGTGAGCAAGAAGACAATCATTAAAATTTCAGGTTGGAAATTAAGTACCTTTGGACCAGACAGTTAATATAGCCCTAGCTTGTGGTGACTGATCTGGTAGATACAAGCTCCTAAATCCTAGGCACAGCTTAAAAGGCAAGCAAATGTGTTTTTCCTGACAGGTGGTATGAGAGGGGTGGTGTCTGTACTGCCAGTTCTTTACCTTCCTGCCCACAAGCCCTTTAACATCCTCACTCCTATCTTCCAATAAAGTGTTGGCTGCCTTGCTTTTGCACATTAACTAAAGGTTTTTACCAGAGCCAAGGTTAGATCTAACCCCATCTAGTGCTGAAGGTATCTCAGTCCTGTCTTTCCAAGGCCTGGTAACAAATGTGCATTGTCCTGGCTTTGCTTTCATTCTAAGGATGATACAAATGGGTCAACTCATGTGCCTCACAGAACATAAAAGTCGGGGAGACTGGTAAGGCAGTTTTTTTTAAAAATCTGTACTTTAAAAAAGATTTACTTGTTTGAAAGACAGTTATAGGCCAGCGCCGTGGCTCAGTAGGCTAATCCTCCGCCTTGTGGCGCCGGCACACCGGGTTCTAGTCCCGGTCGGGGCGCCAGATTCTGTCCTGGTTGCCCCTCTTCCAGGCCAGCTCTCTGCTGTGGCCAGGGAGTGCAGTGGAGGATGGCCCAAGTCCTTGGGCCCTGCACCCCATGGGAGACCAGGAGAAGTACCTGGCTCCTGGCTTCGGATCAGCGCGATGCGCTGGCCGTGGCGGCCATTGGAGGGTGAACCAACGGCAAAAGGAAGACCTTTCTCCCTGTCTCTCTCTCACTGTCCACTCTGCCTGTCAAAAATAAAAATTAAAAATTAAAAAAAAAAGACAGTTACAGAGAGAGAGAAAGAGAAGTCATCCATCCACTGGTTCACTCCCCACATGGCCGCGCAACTGCCAGAACTGAGCCAATCCAGAGGCAGGAGCCAGCAGCCAGGAGCTTCTTAGTCTCCTGGTGCAGGGGTCATCCTCCACTGCTTTCCCAGGCCATTAGCAGAGAGCTGGATTGGAAGTAGAACAGCCGGGACTCGAACCAGCTCCCATATGGGATGCCGGCACTGCAGCCCGGGGCTTTAACCTCCTGCTATGCCATAGTGCTGGCACCAAGGCAGATTTTTTTGTGAGCCTTTGTTAAAAATAAGGTCAGTCCTTTCTCGGTCTTTTCAAACCTAAGAGCTTAGGGTCAAGACAAGGCTGTGAACTGATAGCGATAGCAGTGAATGACTGTGGGCTGTTCCAGCCCAACCAAGAACCAAATTGTTTTCTGGTCTTTGATTCTGTCTTCCCTGGCTTGTGATAGGGAGGGGAGATGAGGAGTTGACGTGTATTAAGCAGTGCACATTTTCTGCATGCTGCCTGTGACCCAGAGCTGGCCTTCCGCCTCCTGCTGAGGCTGCCTGTGTTGTACTTTGTCTCCAGAGTTCTACTGAGTCGGTCCCTGTCCACTGCAGCTCCATTCCACAGCAAGTCCTAGAACTCTGGGAGGATGCTGCGATCCAGCAGGGGGCGGGGGCTGGTGCTTCTTCCCTTCACTCTCCTCTCCTTGCAGTTCTCATACTACTCTCACTGTACAGACTGCTGTGCTGGAACACCTGGGAGGATAGGGGGATTACATTAAAGTGACAACTTGGAACCAAGTGTTGGATGCACGGTACCCACCCCCTAGGGATTTCTCACTAGCTCTTTTCCCACAAAGGTGTCTAACTCCCATCTTTTTTTTTTTTTTTTTTTTTTTTTTAAGAATTATTTATTTGAAAGACAGTTACAGAGAGAGAGGTCTTCCATCCACTGGTTCACTCCCCAAATGGCCACAATGGCCAGAGCTGCACTGATCTGAAGCCAGGAGCCAGGAGCTTCTTCTGGGTCTCCCATGTGAGTGCAGGGGCCCAAGTACTTGGGCCATCTTCCACTGCTTTCCCAGGCCATAGCAGAGAGCTGGATCAGAAGAGGAGCAGCCGGGATTCGAACCGGCACCCATAAGGGATGTCGGCACTGCAGGCAGAGGCTTTATCCACCGCGCCACAGTGCCAGCCCTACCCCCATCATCTTTTATGAATTTTCTTCCCTAAAGCCTGACCTACAGACATATCTTTTAACCATCTTCATTTACATTTTAAATATAGGAGAAAAATATACGATGTACAGAAGTGAGTCCATAGTGGTAGTAATTAGACATGAAAAACTTGCCTCGAATATTTATGCTGAAATCTCAATTTACTGGACTACTGTGTCCATTCCATTTTCCTTTTGTAAAATATGCAGTGTTGCCTGTGGCGATAATTGGACTATGAGGCTTATAAGCTCAAACGAGGACAACTGGTGTTTTTCATGGCCATTTGCCGGGGATCTAGAAAAGTGCCTGGGCCATGGAAGGTGCTTACCCAGTATGGATTTGTTGTTGATTGTTGGATACAAAAAGGCATGAGGAGGGAATGGCATATCCTAAAAGTACAGAGAATATCTGGAGAAAGGCAAGTTTGACTTTAGAGGAGATTTTCCAACATGCAAATTATTGTGGGTGTTGGGGTCATACAATCTAATGGGTAAAAGTTTTTTAAGTCTATAAATATACAATTTTTAATTTTTTAAAAGATTTTATTTACATGAAAGAGTTAGAGGTCTTCCATCCACTGGTTCACTCCCCAAATGGCCACAATGACCAGAGCTGAGTTGATCCGAAGCCAGGAGCCAGGAGCTTCTTCCGGGTCTCCCACACAGCTACAGGGTCCCAAGCACTTAGGCCATTCTCCACTGCTTTCCCAGGCCACAGCAGAGAGGTTCAGAAGAGGAGCAGCCAGGTCACAAACCAGTGCCCATATGGGATGCTGGTGCTGGTAGCTGGGGCTTTAATCCACTGTGCTACAGTGCTGGCCCCTAAATTTTACAAAGCCCACTATACCATAAGTTCCTCCACACTTACTTAGCTTTTCTGCCCCTTCTGAAGGTCAGAGATTTTGTTGATCCCTGATAAAGTATATGTTCTCATTTTTGTGGATTTTACATTTGTAAACTAGCATTATTGCAAAAGTTATTTGTAATCGGTTTATTATGGTCCTCCTCAGACAAGCACAGAGTGAGGTGCTGGACACACACACTTCCAGCCCACGTGGAACAAAATGAGCCACCCTCTGCCTTGCAGTTTTAGCTCTTACACAGCAAACAAGTATCCTCCCTGCAGTCTGTTAAGTATGACTGCTTTTGCATTTCTGTGGGTAATTTTGTTGCTTCAAGTAATTCCCAAGCATAGTGTGGAAGCACTGTCTAGGGTTCCTAGGCCCGGGAAGACTCAGATGTGCTTTATGGGAAAAATGCCTGTGTTGGACAAGCTTCCATCAAGTCTAGTGCTTTTGTTTGAGTTTGATATTAATGAATCAACAAAATCTGCTTTCTGGAAATGGAAACACGCAGTAAAACAAGGCTGTGTGTTGATCAGTTAGAGAAAACATTGTCAACAGAGGTTCATAGAGCCTAACTGTATTTTCCCACAAGTTCAGTATTTGCTAAGTCAGTGTTTGCCTTGACTTTTTAGTACATAACTACTGCAAATAACAAGAATCAATTTATTACAATTTTTAAAGTTAAAATCAGTATAGTAAGATTACCTGTAAAATGTCTCACATAAAACGTTTTGTAGGGGCAAGTGTTTGGGCTTGTGGTTAAGATGCTGGCTAGTCAGAGTGTCAATTGTTAAATCAACAACAGGAGTCACTGTGCACTTACTCCCCATGTAGGACCTCTGTCCTCAATGAGTGGTACTATGAGAATTAACTGTAAAACTTGTTTTCAAACAGTACTTTATACTTTGCGTGTCTGTGTGGGTACAAACTGTTGAAATCTTTACTTAGTATAGAGTTGGGCTTCTGTATAATTAAAAATGAATCTTAATGAAGAATGGGATGGGAGAGGGAGTTGGAGGTGAGATGGGAGTTGGGGTGGGAGGGCGGGTATGGGGGGAAGAACCACTATACTCTTAAAGCTGTACCTATGAGGCCGGCGCCGCGGCTCACTAGGCTAATCCTCCGCCTAGCGGCGCCGGCACACCGGGTTCTAGTCCCGGTAGGGGCGCCGGATTCTGTCCCGGTTGCCCCTCTTCCAGGCCAGCTCTCTGCTGTGGCCAGGGAGTGCAGTGGAGGATGGCCCAGGTGCTTGGGCCCTGCACCCCATGGGAGACCAGGAAAAGCACCTGGCTCCTGGCTCCTGCCATCGGATCAGCGCGGTGCGCCGGCCGCAGCGTGCTGGCCGCGGCGGCCATTGGAGGGTGAACCAACGGCAAAAGGAAGACCTTTCTCTCTGTCTCTCTCTCTCACTGTCCACTCTGCCTGTCAAAAAAAAAAAAAAAAAAAAAAAAAAAGCTGTACCTATGAAATTTGTAATCATTAAATAAAAGCTTATATATATAAAAAAAGATGCTGGCTAGGATGCCCACGTCCCACATTGAAGTACCTTGGTTTGACTCCTGGCTCCAGCTCCTGGGAGGCTGTGGTGCTGGCCCAAGCACTTGGTTTCCTGCCTCACATGTGGAAGACCTGGTTTGAGTTGTGGGCTCCCAGCAAAGCCCTGGCCAGTGAAGGCAATTGGGGAGTAAACCAGTAGATGGGAGCTCTAATTGTCTCTCCACCTCTCTGTATATGATTTTTACTTGTTATACTTACACATTTTTCATTTCACAGCTCTTTACTAGAGCATCTTTGAACACTTTATTGCTTACTTCCCCCACTTTTTGTAATCATAGATTTATCACATGTAGGAGTGACATGCTATAGTTTTACATTAGCCTGAATGGATTAAAATTAGAGCAGTGAAAATGAGGGATATGCTCTATTTTGAAGATCACTCAGGATATGATAGACTTTAAAGAAAAATCTTAGTAAGAATGCCAATGTTTTATGTCTCCATGTGATTTTTTTAAAGAAAGATTTATTTATTTATTTGAAAGACAGAGTGTGCAGAGACAGAGAATCTACCTGTTGGTTCACACTCCAAATGGCCACAACAGCCAGGGCTGAGCCAGGCTGAAGCTAGGCACCTGGAACGTCATCTGGGCATCCCACATGGGTAGCAGGGTCCAAGCACTTGGGGCCATTTCCCAATGTTTTTCCAGGTGCATTAGCAGAGAACTGGTTCAGAAGTGGTGCTGGTAGGACTCAAAACAGTGCTCATATGGGATGCTGGTATCATAGGAGGCAGTTTAACCCACTGTGCCACATAGCGACCCATTATGTCTCCATGTTTGAGAGAAAAAAATAACCTTACCCTGATGGCAAGTTAATTGAAGAGGCAGCACTTGGGAAAAGCAGGTACTAATGGTAAACATATCCATGAGGGATCCTACAACTAAAAGACTAGGTAAAGAACAGAAGACTAGATAATGCGTGGAAACTATGGTAGGCCCTAAGACGCAGTAAAATGAGCAAGACGGTAACAGCAAAGATGATGAGAGCTCTGAAGAACAGTCAGCAGTGACAAGCTCAAAGAAAAGGCAGGAGTCCTCAGAAGCAAAAGTTAGAGAAAAGAATCGAGGTCATGTTTCTGTCATCAAACCAGAAGATTATTTAAATAATACCAGGTGCAGCAGAAAGGTTAAAAAATGCAATGGAGTCAAATAGATTTTGAGATTTGGAGTATGGTAGCAGTGAAGGTTTTAAAGAGGTTTATGGGTGTCCGTATCGTGATGCTGCAGGTTGAGCTGCAGCTTGTGAGGCTAGCAGCCCCTCTCTCAGTGCCAGTTGGAGTCCTAGCTGCTCTGCTTTCTATCCAGCTTCCTGCTAATGCACCTGGGAGGCAGCAGATGGCCCAACGGCGGGGGCTCCCAGCACCCACGTGCTGGGACACATGAATGGAGTTCTTGGCTCTTGGCCTCAGCCTGGCCCAGCCCTGGCTGTTGCAGCCATTTGGGAAGTGAACCAAGGGATGGAAGACCTGTTTCTGCTTCTGTCTGTTGCTCTGCCTTTCAGATAAATAACCTATATTTTTTTTACATTATGGAGGGAGTGTATGTTGGACTAACAATACATACTCATCGCAGCACGCTTGCTGAGCACTCCAACCACAGGTCCAAGTAGCAAGGCAGGCACTGGAGCCACAAAGGCTGAGCCAGCCCCTGCCATTGAGGAGGAGTCTAATAGAGAAGACGGTCGCAATGCAGTGCGGTAACTTACGGAACACAGGAAGTCCCATTACGAGGGACAGTGGGAGACAAAAACCAAGTGACTGATTGCTGGGTGTATGTGATTTGTACAGGGAGATGTCTGAGAAGAATGCAGACTTTTCACCTTTGGGCTTCTAGAAAGGCAAATTCAGACACAGGTAGGAGGGCAGTGGAGGCAGAAGGACCAGTATGTACAGAGATGAGACACCAAACTCATTGAGTACAAAGGTAGAAAGGATAGTGGTTAGAGCATCAGTCAGATAACAGGGATTCCGTCCCCTAAGTTAGGCAAGATGACACATTTGAAGCCCGTGAGGAAGAGCAGAGAGAAATGGGACAAGCAGAGGCAAGGGCTGAGTGTGGACAGGGCCACTGCAGTTCACCCACAATTCTTTCCTTTCCAAGATTTGAATACTTGCACTGTGCTAGGCCCTGAGGAGCCTGGAGAACATACAGTCAAATAGATACAGCATCTGCTTTAAAGGATTTTATAGTCCGGGAATGCTCTGTTTAATAATGAGTATCTTTAACTAGGGGTGGAAGGCAGAGGGTATAGTCAGCATTACTGACTCAGCATTATAAAAAGCAGAGGTGCATTCTGTATCTTGAAAGAGATCTGAGGGAAATGATAGGAAGTGAGGCTCAAGAATAAAGTGCTTAGCGCAGTCTCCAGGAGAAATTCTATTTCATAAAATGATCTATAGAGGGCTATTATTTTTCAGCAAGGGCATAGCATATCGGATTTCACTTTTAACACATTCTTAGCTGTGGTATGGAAAATAGAAGCGGCAAGGAGCCAGAAATGCAGGTGAGGAGCAATTAGGGCCAAAGTAAAGCAGAAACAACAGGATCATGTGAAGACATCTATGGGGCTTGGAGTGGTTTAAAGGAGAAAGAGTGAGCAGCAGAGAGGTTTGGATGAAATGGAAAAGTTCACCTTAGTCACTGTTTCCAAATCAGGTGCAGACACAGTGGTTTGCCCAAACACCCTGAGATTCAAGATTGACAAAACCCATTTGGCAGAGTTTCACTGTAATATGTAAGAAATAGCTTTAGGCCGGCACAGAGGCTCACTAGGCTAATCCTCTGCCTGCGGCGCCGGCATTCCAGGTTCTAGTCCCGGTTAGGGTGTTGGATTCTGTCCCGGTTGCTCCTCTTCCAGGCCAGCTCTCTGCTGTGTCCCAGGAGTGCAGTGGAGGATGGCCCAGGTGCTTGGGCCCTGCACCCCATGGGAGACCAGGAGAAGCACTTGGCTCCTGGCTTTGGATAGGCGCAGCGCGCTGGCCATAGCAGCCATTTTGGGGGGGATCCTCCTTTCTCTCTCTCTCTCTCTCTCTCTCTCTCTAACTCTGCCTGTCAAAAAAAACAAAAACAAAAACAAACAAAAAAAAAAAAAACAAAAAAGAACGAACGAACTTTAAAAAGAACATATTGGGACTGGTTGTTGACAGCCGGTTAAGCCACTGCCTGCAGTGTCAGCACCCCATATTGCCACAGGTTCAAGTTCCGGCTGCTCCACTTCTGATCCAGCTCCCTACTAATGCACCTAGGAAAGCAGCAGAAGATGGCCCAAGTACTTGGACTCCTGCACCCACGTGGGAAATTCAGATGAAGCTCCTGGCTCCTGGCTCCTGGCTTAAGCCTGGCCACGCCCTGGCCATTGCAGCCATTTAAAGAGTGAACCAGCAGGTGGAAGATCTCTCTGTGTCTCTTCCTCTCTTTCTGTAATTCTGCTTTTCAAATAAATAAATAAATCTTTCTAAACAATAATACATTAACGGTCTACCTAGGATTTTGGTAGACTAGGTAATGTAAACCAATCCTCCCTCAAAAGCCAAGTAGAAATGAGAGTTTAACTATTTACCACAAAAAAGCTGCTTGAAGGCACTGAGGAGTTAACGAGGCTTGGAAATGTATGGGGCCTCCACATGGGAGACCCAGATGAAGCTCCTGGCTCCTGGCTTATCCAATTTATGCGATGGTTCACTCCCCAGTTGGCCGCAACGCCTGGAACTGTGCCGATCCGAAGCCAGGAGCCAGGAACTTCTTCCGGGTCTCCCACGTGAGTGCCGGGGCCCAGGCCATAGCAGAGAGCTGAGTGGGAAGTGGAGCAGCCGGGTCTCGAACCAGTGCCCATATGGGATGCCAGCACTTCAGGCCAGGGTGTTAACCCGCTGTGCCACAGCGGTGGCCCTTAAATCTTTTTTAAAAGTCCTATTAAAATATATATTCTAAAGTGCCCAATGGGGTAAGAAATGGAAACCACAATGAAAATTTGAAAACATTTTGAACATAATGAAAATAAAAATAGCAAATTACCAAAACTTGTTGAAAATAGTTAAAGCTATGCTCAAAAATTTATAGCCTCCACTGCATCTATTAGAAAAGAAGGGGACAGGTACTGTGGCGTAGAAGGTTAAGCCAGCATCCCATATGGGCACTAGTGTTCTGGCTGCTCCCCTTCCAATCTAGCTCCCTGATAGTGCACCTGGGAAAGCAGCAGAGGATGGCCCAAGTGCTTGGGTCTCTGCACCCACGTGGGAGATCCAGAACAGGCTCCCTGACTCCCGGCTTTGGCCTGGCCCAGCCCTGGTCATTGTGGCCATTTGGGGGAGTAAACCAGTGGATGAAGGATCTCTGTCTCTCTGCCTTTGAAATAAATAAATAAATCTTAAAAAAAAATCTGAAAATTAGTGAGCTGCACATCTACCTCAAGACATCAGAGAAATAATAGCAAATTATCTCAAGAATGAGGTGGAAGGATATAATTAAGGTAACTGAAGAACTGGTAAAAAGAGACAGTTAAAAATGCCAGGCAAGTTACACAAATAGATGTGAAAGGCAAAACTTCTTGAAAGAAAGTAATACGGCAGAAGGTCTTCATGCCCTAAGGTAAAGGTAAATTATATGTGATTCAACATTAAAAAAGTAGTAATCATAAAAGACTGATATACTGGACTAAAGTGAAAATAAGAATTTCTTGAGACACCATTTGTAGTAGAAAGGAAAGCCAGACTGAAAAAGTCAGTGTAACATAACTCCTACAAGGAGGGCTGTAATGAACACAGAACACATACCTGCTCCTGCAAATCAATAAGAAAAAGACATGTGATCCACCAATAAATAGGCAAGGGGTAGTAGGCTGTAGCAGTTAAGACACTGCTTGGGGGCTGGCATTGTGGCATAGCAGTTAAGCTGCTACTTGCGATGCTGGCATTCCAAACGGGCACTGGTTCCAGACCTGGCCGCTCCACTTCTGATCCTGCTTGCCTGGGAAAGCAGCAGAAAATGGCCCAAGTACATGGGCCCCTGCACCCATGTGGGAGCCCCAGATGAAGCTCCTGACTCCTGGCTTCTGCCTGGCCCAGCCCCAGGTCACTGCAGCCATTTAGAAACTGAACCAGCAGATGGAAGATTTCTCTCTGTCCCTCCTTCTCTCTGTAGCTCTTTCAAATAAATAAAAAAATAAATCTTAAAAAAAGAAACGAAAAGAAAAAAAAAAAAAACGAAACTGCTTGGGATGCCCACATCCTATACTGGAGTCCCTGGGGGGGCTTTAGTCTCTATTTCTGACTCAGATTTCTGCTAATGCACTCCCTGACAAGTCAGATGATGGCTCACATGCTTGGGTCTTGCTGTCCATGTGGGAGACTCAGGCTTCTGGTTCTGGCCTGGCCTAGCACCGATTGTCGTGGGCATTTGAGGAATGAACCAGCAGATGGAAAATGAATCTTTCTCTCTACCTTTCAAATAAGTAAATAAAAAAATTAACCAAAATAGGCAAGAAACTTGAATGGGCACTTCACGAGAGAAGATATTCTAGTAGCTGATAAAAAGTTTCCATCTAATCACTAGTCAAAGAAATGCCTTTTTTTTTTTTTTATTATTTTTTGATAGGCAGAGTTAGATAGTGAGAGAGAGAGAAAGGTCTTCTTTCCGTTGGTTCACCCCCCAAATGGCTGTTACGACCGGCGCGCTACGCCGATCTGAAGCCAGGAGCCAGGTGCTTCCTCCTTTTCTCCCATGTGGGTGCAGGGCCCAAGCACCTGGGCCATCCTCCACTGCACTCCCGGGCCACAGCAGAGAGCTGGACAGGAAGAGGAGCAACCAGGACAGAATCTGGCGCCCTAACTGGGACTAGAACCCTGGGGTGCCTGTACCGAAGGCGGAGGATTAGCCAAGTGAGCTGCGGTGCCGGCCCCAAAGTAATGCTTTAAATCAGGGAGATATGTTCCAGTAAGCTGAATTGTTAAGCTTACAAAACGACTGATAATAAATATTGGTGAAGCTGTGGAGCAACAGGAAGTGATGTGCTTCTGTGGGATGAAGAGCTGGCACACTCTATGGACAACTCGAGCATTCCCTACCACACACACACAAAACACACATATACATGCTTCAGGAGCCAGCAACTGCATTCCTACGTATATGCTCAGCCAAACGCACATGCAGGCCAGTCAAGGCACATCTGCACACTAGCATTATTTTCAATCATCAAAACCTGGAGACCACCCCCAAATGTCCATCAACTACAGAATGGATAAATCAGTTATACACAGTTAAGCACTAAAATAAGATGTGAGAATGAACAAATTAAGCGTATCTCACAAGCATGGATAGGGAAGTAAAAAAGTCACACACAAAAGACTGCAGTCCCATTTATATGATGCTCAAAAACAAACAAAACCAAACTAAAAGTTGAAAGAGAGTAATTACCTTTTGGCAGACAAAGGATTGAAAGGCTGGGAGCAAGATCCCAGGAACCCAGTGAGTTCTGGCACTATTCCAGTCCTTCATCTGGTGAGTGGTAAGCCAGTATCTGATTTCTGGCTATTTAAAAGTTGTACATTTATATTTTGTACTATTTTTCCACAGTTCTGCAATATTTTGATAAACAGGTAACAACAAAACCCCAAATTCTTATAAAGTGCCACTTTCTGGTATATATTCACCTAAAAGACCAAGTCTCACTCACATCCCCCAAAATATAATTTAGAATCTTCTTAGGTTAATAATAGAATTAGGTTTTGGTAGTATAAGTAACTACATAAGTGGATACATGAGTATTTGCTTAGCTCTGTATATATTCTACATGAATGAAATCAAGACAAAAATAGCACATTCCAACCTTGATTAGCTGTAATTCCAAATCTATGAAATAAATATGTGTGGATTTTGCTGAATACTATCATTGCAATATATATCTAATAAGAATTCAGAACCAGGGACTGGTGTTGTGGCATAGTCGATAAAGCTGTCGCCTGTGATGCTGGCATCCCATGTGGGCTCCAGGGCACATCCCAGCTGCTCCACTTCTGATCCAGCTCTCTGCCAAAGGCCTGGGAAAAACAGCAGATGATGGCCCAAGTGCTTGGACCCCTTTCCACCCACGTGGGAGACTGGGAAGAAGCTCCTAACTCCTGGTTTTGGTCTGGCCCAGCCCCAGCTATTGTGGCCATCTGGGCAGTGAACCAGCAGATCAAAGATTGATCTCTCTGCTCTCTCTCTCTCTCACTCGGTCTCTCCCTCTCTCTTTGTAACTCTTTCAAATAAATAAATCTTTAAAAATAAATAAATAAATAAATCTTTAAAAAAATTCACAACCAGTTTTTAAATTCTATCCAATTTCTTTTACTATCTTTATTAACAGTGGATGTAGAATTAGATTCTTATGAAAAGAACTGTGTCTTGTCAAGAGTAAAATAGACACGCTACCTCTTTTTTATTTTTGTAAAGTAGTAAAGCTTCAAAAACTTCATGTAGCACAAATAGTACAATTTATGTAAACCAAGTGGATTCTGAAATTTAAGTAAAGGCACTAAACATGAACACTACTACAGAGGCGCAGTGGGCTATGCCATCATTCTGTATGGGGCACAGGTTCCATTCCTGGCTGTTCCACTCCCAATCCAGCTCCCTAATGTGCCTGGGAAGGCAGCAGAAGATGGCTCAAGTGTTTGGACTCCTGCTACCCTTGTGGGAGATCTGGATGGAGTTCTGTGTTCCTGGCCTTGGCCTAACCCAGCCCCAGCCACTTGGGAACTGAATCAGTGATTGGAAGACCTCTCTCTCTGCCTTTCAAATAAATCTTTTTTAAAAAGATTCTATTATTGTGGCTACAAAAATATTTCAAAGTGGATTAAAAAACTGTTGCCAGAATTTAAAAATCAAAAAGGAGTGTGCATTTCACCTAGCAGTTAAGATGCTGCTTAGGAGACTGCAACCCATATTGGAGTGCCTGAGTTTGACTCCTGGTTCTGCTCCTGATTTCAGTTTCCTGCTAATGTGTACCCTGGGAGGCAATAGGTGACGACTCAAGTACTTGGATTACAACCACATACCCGGGAGACTGGATGAAGTTCTGAGCTCCTGGCTTTGGCCTGGCCTAGCCCCAAGTGTTTTGGACATTTGTGTAGTGAATCAGCAGATGTCTGTTTCCCTGCCTTTCAAATAAAAAGGGAAAAAAATGAATAAAAATTTATGTCATAATATAATCCTGTTTCCTTTTAGCATCCATTGAGAACTCCTCACTGTAGGAGCTACAGAGTGATTTATTCCAAGGGTAGTATTTTTATTACCTTCTCATTTAAAAAATCCTAAAGTGATGCTTTAAGTTATCACTCAGAGTAGGCACTGTGGCACATTGTGCCACCTGGGATACCTGCTTCCCATATCAGAGTGCCAGGTGGGTCCCCGCCACCCATATGAGATCCAGATGGAATTCTTGGCTTCTGGCTTCAGCTTGGCCCAGCTGTGGCTATTGTGGCTATTTGTGGGGTAAACCAATGAAAGATCTCTTTCTGTTATTCTGCCTTTCAAGTATATGAAAATAAATCAACATTTTAAAAAAGAGTCTAACTCATATATAATCATACATATGAAATGGTAATATGCATAGCAACTTTTAAAAACATATTCCTTCAAGCTCTAATAGTATCCATTATACAGATGATGTGGTTTAAAAAATGCCTACCAAGAACATCACTGAGAGGCCAGTGCTGTGGCGTTAGTGCCAGTATCCCACATGGGTGCTGGTTTGAGTCCTGACTACTCCAGCTCCCTGCATCTGGGAAAGCAGTAGAGGATGGCCCAAGTGGTTGCGCCCCTACACCCATGTGGGTGACCCAGAAGAAGCTCTTGGCTCCTGGCTTCGGCCTGACCCAGCCCTGGCCATTGTGGCCACTTGAAGAGTGATTCAGCAGATAGAGGACCTCTCTCTCTAACTCTGCCTTTCAAATAAATAAAAAATAAGTCTTAAAAGGGGAAAAAAAAAAAAAAAGAATGTCATTCTAAGAAAACTCTTTCCCATACATTCATACTTTCAGATGTGTGTGTGTAAAAGCTGATATCCTCCCAACTTGACATTCTCAGTAATTCATAGTCTAGTAAGGTACACAGGAGTTATTCCGATTTTAAAAATAGGAACAAGTCTATTTTGGGGGAAAAGAAACAGTATTAAAACTCATTTTAATTATTTTTCTTTTTTTCCATAGTTACTTTTTTTTTCTTTTAAGATTTATTTTATTTATTTGAAAGTTGGAGTTACACAGAGAGGAGAGGCAGAGAGAGAGAAAGTTCTTCCATCTGATGGTTCACTCCCCAGATGGCCGCAATGTCTGGAGCTGTGCTATCTGAAACCAGGAGCCAGGAGCTTCCTCCAGGTCTCCCATGCGGGTGCAGGGACCCAAGGACTTGGGCCATCTTCTACTGCTTTCCCAGGCCATTGCAGAGAGCTGGATTGGAAGTGAGCAGTCGGGTCTTGAACCAGCGCCCATATGGGATGCCGGTGCTTCAGGCCAGAGCATTAACCCACTGTTCCACAGTGCCGGCCCCAATTCTTTTTCTTTCTACATGAGGGCAAACCAATATTTATGCTTAAAATACAACAGGCTAGGAAATTTTAAAAGGATGCTGATTTTTAAGTTTCTTACTAATCTTTACTTACAGGAATCATTAAAGTAGCCACTAGCATTAAGTATACTTTCTACAATGGTATACACTCATTTATGGGTTTAGACTTCATCATTTAAGATATCAAATGTTTTATGGGGACTGGCGCTGTGGTGTAGCAGGTAAAGCCACTGCCTGCAGTGTCAGCATCCCATATGGGTGCCAGTTCTAGTCCCAGCCGCTCCACTTCTGATCCAGCTCCCTGCTTATGTACCTGGGAAAGCAGTGGAAGATGGCCCAAGTGCTTGGGCCCCTCACCCTCTTGGGAGACCCAGAAGAAGCTCCTGGCTCCTGGCTTTGGGTCTATCCAGCTCCAGCAGTTGCAGCCATTTGTGGAGTGAACCAGTAGATGGAAGATCTCTTTCTCTCTTCTGCCTCTGCCTCTGTAACTCTGCCTTTCAAATAAATAAATTAATCTTAAAAAAAATTTTATGAATTTAAGTATGGAAATATAGTAAATTAGCATCTTCAACTCTACATTGGTCTTAAATGTTTTTCAGAGTATGAAGGATTTAAGTCTGAAGATGAAAAGTACACAATCATATCTATCACAACCATATTTTAGAAATTGTTTAGATATTTTATATGCTTGAGTTAATGGCTGAAAATAATTACATTATACTATATTTAGAAGCAAATCAGAAAATTTTATTTGGAGTAGTAACTAAGAAAGCAACTTTTAATGGATACTGAAGAAGAATGAGATAATAGCTAACTTTGAAGAAATAATTTTAATAATTATCTTTCACAGAATCTTATTAAAAAGGAGGCAACTTTAACATTTGACATAGATGAAAATTCTCAATAAGAATCTAGTTTCATTACTAGACCTCAGATCAGTATGCTTTCTAGGTACAGATGTAAATCTTCAAAGTATATACATTAAATACAAGTCAACCAAATATAAAATAGTGCTGGACTATCCATCACTTTATGTTCTTGAAAACAAAGAGAGTAATGTACTTATACTCTTTTATTAAAAATGCCTCTTGGACCACAAATTCAAACCACACTGACTTATATCAGAAAATATCAAAATTTTCATTGTCTATTTCTATTATATATGTGTGTGTTTGTGTAACCATGGCAATAGAATTATCAATTGTTTAAGAAAGTGGCTGCTCTTCCTAACTTGCACTCAAGTTGAATCCTTGCAATCAGTAATACTTACATGAACTTCCTCTTTTGAAGTAGTAAAAATGAAAGGCATTAAATTAGTATCTAAAATCAGAGTACAGCTTTGTCTTTAAAAGTATATTTGTTATATCTGCATATGTGGTAGCAAAGGCCATATAAAAATGTACTTGGAAACTAATGCCATTATGAACATAAAGGTTTTATGTACATATTTTTGTCAAATTTTTAAGGAAGATCTAAAAACTAATTCATTATTGGGCAAATGTCCAGATGCTGAGTTGTAAATCTATTATGTTACCTCAAGGATGTGTTGTTATACAAACATTAAAAGTGCAGTAAGTTAAAAAAAAAAAAGAAAACCTTGGTTTACTATAGCTAAATCTTATATATAAAGTGGGTGTAAAAAACTTGTTCACTAGGAACAAAGCATCAAATAACCTCAGATGAATGTTATAGCCCAAAGTAGCAGTAAAACAAACCTCACAGCCAGGTTGTGTTTAAATGAAAATGTTCAACCATACTGTTCTGTGCTCTATCATAAACAAAAATCCATCAAAACAAACTAAGACCAAGGTATCTGAATTGATGTTAAGCAAAATGCAGTTTAGTTTACTGTTAAAGGTATTAAGAAAGTTCAACATATATGCTACACAGTTTGAGCACTGAAAAATAAACAAATCTCCTTATTATGGCTTAGAAATTCATTTTAAAAGAAGAAAGATTTGTCATTTAATATGAACACTTTCCAATATATTCTAAGGATATTATACTGAAAAGACCAGTTACGAAAAACAGTGATAACTATGAAATATACTTTGCTATAGGAAATAAGAGACTAACAAACACCCTATTTGTCATTACTGATTTCATCAAGATTTCTAGCCCTTTAAATATGAAACTTTAGGATTGAAACAAATAAACCAAAACAAAACAAGAAAATAAGCTAATATTTAAAGCAGTAGTACCAACAAATATGTGATTTACTCCCCTTATTATTTATAGTTTAGTTTTCCTTTTCAGCCCTTACAGACACTAGTTGGAATTTCTAAACATTTCTTTTTTGTTCTGAATCTTCTCTGTTAATACAATACTAACTCACAGCCCAACATGCTAACTGGTATCAATTAAAACACTGTTCTGACACACCTCTGGATCTGCTTCTTGGCTCTTTAAACTGGTGGTGCTACTTTACTGACTCAACTTACTTTTGCTGCTGATGAAACTGATCTGGTCTGTGGTTAAACTACTGACAAAGGAGCAGACAGTACCTCTAGAGCCCATCTCATTTCTCAGACTCATTAGGTGCATTTTACATAAACACAGAGAAGATAAAAAGAAGGAAAGAGGGACTTCTAAGTTGAGTTTTATAATATTCTGTTTGCAATGCTTTGGAATGGTTAATCTAATTTTTGAGATCTAACTCAGTGCACTTCTAGAGAAATATTAGACATCACTGGCAAATCCCAAGGACTGCTCCAGCACTCCAGCACAGGCTTCTCCCCACCTGCTCATCAAATCTAAATCAGCTACACCAATGAAAACAAATTTCAAGATCTGTTTCATTATAATAAAGTGTGGCTCTCATAGAATCAAATTTTGAGTCATGCCACATTAGTTCTAAAGCAAACAGAAAACAAATTCAGTCAAATTTAGCATCTAAGCTCACGGTTTAAGCTTACAAGAAATGAAAACAGCATAAAATGAGAACTATATAGCAAACACCTTGGGTCCAACATGCAATGACACTAATGACCACCATTTTGTCAGAATGACAACTGAAATAATTTCTGTCCTGAGAAAATACTCATGCATACTATCATTTCTCTATAAACACACATACATCTCATATAATTACATCATCATTTAAAAAACACTGATTTTACATTAAATTGTCTTTTAGACAATTTTGCACTGAATAACAATAAATTAGAACTTACTGTATATTTCAAGTTGCTTAAACCAGTATTACAGATGTTTACACAAAGAATTACAGTAATATACAAGGGCACTTCGATAAAAATTGTATGAGCAATGTTTAAAGTGAAAGAAAGGTTTATAACCAAGCTGTACGGACATCCGGGGGTTTAGGTCTCAGCAACAGGCCATTGGGTTTGTCAAAGGCCGATCGTTCACTCTTACAGCTGAGGGCACTGGTTGCACTGGATGTCCTAGAAGCTCCTCCTGAAAATACAAGAAAGAATTCAATTATTTAAGCTGGATACATATAGTATCACCTGGTAAATGTCCTCTCTTTTTTTTGTTTTAAAGGAGAGTCTTTGCCTTTTTTTAAAATTTGACAGGTAGAGTTATAGACAGTGAGAGAGAGAGACAGAGAGAAAGGTCTTCCTTCCGTTGGTTCACCCCCTAAATGGCCGCCACGGCCGGCATTGCACCAGTCCAAAGCCAGGAGCCAGGTACTTCCTCCTGGTCTCCCATGCAGGTGCAGGGGCCCAACCACTTAGGCCATCCTCCACTGCCTTCCCAGGCCACAGCAGAGAGCTGGACTGGAAGAGGAGCAACCAGGTCTAGAACCTGCACCCATATGGGATGCCGGCGCTGCAGGTGGAGGATTAACCAAGTGAGCCACGGTCTAGACCAATTTTTCTTCCTTATCCCACATGTGTCTAATAGGCTAATGCAATGATTCTTAATTGGGAACGCATTTCCTAATTCCCTGTGTAACGCTGAAGTGTAGTAACAAATAAGCCCAGACTTGGCATGAAATTTAGAGTGGAGATAAACATTCTTAAAAGCTTCTCAAGGGCTGGCATTGTGGAGCAGCAGATTAAGCTGCCACTTGTGATGTTGGCTTCCCATATGAGAGTGCCAGTTTGAGTTTCTGGCTGCTCTGATTTGAATCCAGCAACCTGCTCATGTGCCTGGGAAAACAGTGGAAGATGGCTCAAGTGCTTGGGCCTCTGCCAACAATGTGGGTGTCCTGGATGGAGTTCCAGGCTCCTAGCTTCAGCCTGGATTAGCCCCAGCCATTGCAGCCATTAGGGGAGTAAACCAGAGGATGGAAGAGCTTGCTTGCTCACTCTCATTCTTGCCTTACAAATGAATCAATAAATAACCTTTTACAAAAAAAAAGCACTTCTCAAGTGATGCAACTGCAACAATAACAACAAAACTCTATGTTGTACAACTATTTACATACTCATTCAACAAATGATTTGCTATATCCAAGGTACAATATTAATATAGGTTACTGAACCAAGACCTCATCTTAGTCACTATCTAAGGAAGCAATGTTTGTAGAATGAGTAAGTACAATGACTAGTAAGGGTCAGTGTTGTGGCTCAGCAGGTTAAGCATCCCATATGAGCTCCGGTTCGAGTTCCAGCTGCTCGAGTTCAATCTAGCTCCCTTCTAATGTGTCTGGGAAATCAGGGGAAGAAGTACTTGGCCCAAGTACCCATGTGGGAAACCAGGATGGAGTTCTGGATCTTGGCTTTGACTGAGCCCAGTCCTGGCCATTTGTCCAATTGGGGGTGAATCAGCAGATGGAGGATCTCTTTCTGTCTCTCCCTGTCTCTCTGTAACTCTACCTTTCAACTAACTAACTAACTATATCTTAAAAAAAAAAAAAAAAAATAAGTGTTTAAGACCCAAGGCCAGTGTTGTGGCTTAGAAGGTTAAGCTGCCACCTATAACACCAGCAGCCCATATGGGCTAGGTTCACTTCCTGGCTGCTCCACTTCCAATCCAGTTCATTGCCAGTGCACCTGAGAAAGCAGCAGAAGATGGCCCAAGTGCTTGGGCCCTGCACCCATATGGCAGACCCAAAGAAGCTCCTGGCTCCTAGCTTCAGCCTGGCTTAACCCCAGGCCACTGTAGCCATTTGGGGAATGAACCAGCAGATGGAAGAGCTCTCCCTCGCTCTCTAACTCTGCCTTTGAAATAAATAAAACTTTTTTTAAAAAGTGTTTAAAACTCACATGAGTACTGGGAAGCCATAGCATTGTAAATGGTTCCAACCTTACTTACTTGAATCAGCTTTTTTTTTTTTTTTTAAAGATTTTATTGATTTATTTGAGAGGTAGAGTTACAGACAGAGGAAGAGGGAGAGGGAGAGAGAGACTGAAAGAGAGAGAGAGAGAAAGGTCTTTCATCCGCTGGTCCACTTCCCCAAATGGCTGCAACAGCTGGAGCTGGGCCAGGAGCCAGGAGCTTCTTCCGAGTCTCCCATGTGGGTGCAGGAGCCCAAGTACTTGAGCCATCTTCTACTGCATTCCCAGGCCATAGCAGGGAGCTGGATCAGAAGAGGAGCAGCCGGGACTAGAATCTGCACTAATATGGAATGCCAGGCTGCAGGCAGATGATTAACCTACTATGCCATAGCGCTGGCCCAGTATTAGTTTTATATATATATATAGTTATATATATATACATATACACATATATATGTACACGTACACATCCACACAGAGTTTAGGATACATACATGAATGCATACACAGATCTCTGTAAAGCAAAGTGTCTGGCCTTTCTAGAGGTTGAATATTCTGGCACTAAACGGTCACTTCATTCCTATCTTCGCTGGGTATGCTCCTGGCTAAGTCTGTACCAGATCATCTATCAAGCACTGAGTTATTATATCTGGTAATTCTATAGTTTGCAAATTTTGCTTCAGTTATCCACTGAGAAAGAAACAGCACACATAATGGCTGGAAGTATTAGCAATAATTCTTAGCTAGCTAAGAGGAATGTTCCAACAATTTTGAAATAGCACATCTATTCATTTCTTCCTTCTTTTTTTATTTGTTCTTTTAATAGAAATATTGAAATTAAAAGTCCCTTGTCCATTACCCAAGAAATTACTAATATCTCTCGATTTTCTTTTTATGCTGCCATGCGTGCTGTAATGAAAACTCAAATTAAGGGATCTAGCACAAAACAAAATATATCAGTGAAAAAGAATATATTCTAGGAGTTAGTTTTTGCAAAATTTATCAGAAGAATATATTATTTTAAAAAATGATAGAAGATATGAACAATTATAAAATAAATGTGAATATGCTTACTTAATGGGCTATATTGACCAAGAGTCGATCTCACTCGTCTTGAGGATGGAGGTGGGTTGAGATAACCCATGTTACGATGATAGTCCATTAGTTGTTCTGAACGTTTCATACCAACTGTTGGCTTCACAGCTTCAAGCCTTTTCAGTAAGGCCTTCATTAAAGACAAGCAATTCCAAAGTCACTGTTAGAAAACTAGGGACAGTATTTTTAAAAGGCAAAAAGTTTCTAGAACTTAAGATTCACTAAATACTCATAAAGTAGGAAAGATTTTATGCATTTTTAAAAAATTATTCAAAATGCAGAGACACACACACCCCTACACCCTATTTCAATCTGGGCCAGGCCAAAATCAGAAGCCAGGAACTCAATGCAGCTCGTTCCCATGTATGGCAAGGACCCAATCACTGAATTACTTCAAAAATATACTTTAAAAAAAATTCAAGGGTTTTTGCTAGCTCTATAGTTAACCAAACCGCCATGATTAAACAGCTTCTTATAGGTATATCTCTCCAGATATATATATCTTACAGAGGTTAATTATTAAGTTATGAAGCAACATAATGGGAATTATAATGCTGAGTCCATTGTTAAACCTTAAAAATGACCACCAACAAAGTGTTGAGAAAGGAATATTTAGGTAAACCAAATGGCTTGGGGAACTTGCCCCGGTTGAATTTTATCATTTATTGATTTGAACTTTCTCAGAAGCAAGCTGACCTTTATTTGCAAACACAGTAATGACCTGCATTAAGATTCACATTAAAAAATTTAGCCTCATGAATTTAGTTACAGGACAAGTTTTCTCCATATAATCTTTTTTCCTTCTTCCTATTGTGCTAAAATATACACAACATTTACCATTTTAAAATTTGTAAGTGTACAGTTCCACGGTATAAAACACTAACTCATACTAAGTTCACTTTGTTGTGAATCATTAACACCAGCCACTTCCAAACTTCCACAACTCAGTGTTCCTGCTCTTACCAGTTTTATCTCCTGCCCTTCTATTCTGAGGCTCCATTAGTGCATGCCTGAGCAATTCCAAAGAAGGGATGGTGGGGGGGAGAACAAGCCAAACATTCCGGAGAGAGTGGTTTACTTGCAACTCCTTTTGCATAAAATGCCCTTTCTCAGTTTTCTTAGGAAAGAATCAATCAGTGAAGTCTTACCAAACTAGAGTTAGTGGCTCTCTTTGCTGAACCAAGAATTATGATTTGAAAACTGTTCCAGCTGACTGTGAAGTCTATGGGTTTTCCTTCCTTTGTTGACAAAAGTGTATAATCTTTTTTTTTTTTTTTTTTTTTTTGGACAGGCAGAGTTAGACAGCGAGAGAGAGAGAAACAGAGAGAAAGGTCTTCCTTCCGTTGGTTCACCCCCCAAACGGCTGCCACGGCCAGCTATGCCAATCCGAAGCCAGGAGCCAGGTGCCTCCTCCTGGTCTCCCATGTGGGTGCAGGGCCCAAGCACTTGGGCCATCCTCCACCGCCTTCCCGGGCCACAGCAGAGAGCTGGACAGGAAGAGGAGCAACTGGGACAGAACCTGGCGCCCCAACTGGGACTAAAACCCGGAGTACTGGCACCGCAGGCAGAGGATTAGCCAAGTGAGCCGCGGCGCCAGCTAGTGAATAATCTTGCAGTTCATAATTGTGCAAGAAGTTTCCTATGTATCACATCTACATCTGCTGGTTTTTTCTGATTATCCAATTAATTACTCATTGAGCTGTGCTGGAGTGGGAAGAAAAGAAAACTTGCTATTTTTAGTTTATATTCATTTCATTTTTGGTAGTGAAAGTCTCAATGCTTAACCATGCCTATTTTCCTAAATTTGTTTGGGTGGATGTCTGTTTTACTTTTTAATTTTTAACAAACTGCAATGATTATTCATCACATGTAAAACAATATAAGGTAAGCTGAATGTCAATTTGAAACAGTTTGATAATAAGGTTAAAAATCAGTAGCCTGATATGTCCATTATCAAGTTTACATACATGCAGAAACTTAAGGAAATAAGAGAAATGATTTGATTCAACACAGAATCATGTCTGGGTATCTGGGTATCATATAAATATAACAAACTAAGCAAAGGCAAATGTAATGACTTGAGAAACAGCTAGAAATAGCTCTTGTTACTTTCAAAACATGAAGTGGTAGGGCCAGTGTTGTGGTGCAGCATGTTAAACTTCGGCTTGCAATGTGGGCATCCCATATCGGAGTGCCAGTCTGAGTCCTGACTGCTCCACTTTCTGATCCAGCTCCCTGCTAATATGCCTGGGAAGGCATCAGATAATGACCCAGGTAGTTGGGCCGCGGCTACACATGTGAATGATGGGGATGGAGCTTCTAGTTACTGGCTTTGGCCTGGCCCAGACCTGGCTGTTGTGGCCATTTGAGGAGTGAATCAGCAGATGAAGATCACTCTCTGTCTCTCCCCCTGCCACTCTGCCTTTCAAATAAATCTATCTTTAAAAAAATTACAGTGTATGGGGCCGGCACTGTGGTGCAGCGGATTAACGCCCTGGCCTGAAGCACCAGTGTCCCATATGGGTGCCAGTTCAAGACCCGGCTGCTCCACTTCCAATCCAGCTCTCTTCTATGGCCTGGGAAAACAGTAGAAGATGGCCCAAGTCCTTGGGCCCATGTACCTGCCTGGGAGACCCAGAAGAAGCTCCTGGCTCCTGGCTTCGGATTGGCGTAGCTCCGGCCGTTGTGGCCAATTGGGGAGTGAACCATCTGATGGAAGACCTCTCTCTCTCTGCCTTTCCTCTTTCTGTGTAACTCTAACATTCAAATAAATAAATAAATCTTTTAAAAAATTACAGTGTAAATACTAAAATCAAAAGTATACGCATTTCAAGGGGCAGACAGTCTATTGGTTAAGATGCCCATGTTGTATAACTGAGTTCAATACTCAGCTCCATCTCCCTGCTAATAGACCCTGGGAGGCAGGTGATGGCTCAAGTGGTTGGGTTCCTGCTACCCAGCACCTAGGTGGGGGACCTGGATTGAGTTCCCAGTTTCCGGTTTTGACCTGGCCCAGTCCCAGCCATTGTGGGCATTTGGTAAATGAACCAGCAGATAGGAGGGAGTTCTAGTCTCTCTGTTAATACAATTTAAATCCCAGCTGCTCCACTTTTGATCCAGCTGTCTGCTATGGCCTGGGAAAGCAGTGGAAGATGGCCCAAGTCCTTGGGCCCCTGTGCCACTAGCGTGGGGAAACCTGGAGGAGGAAGTTCTTGATTCCTGGCTTCAGATAGGCCCAGCTCCGGCCACTTGAAAGTCAGAATTACAGAGAGAGAGAGAGAGAGGTCTTCCATCCTCAGTTCACTCCCCAGATGGCTGCAACAGCTGGAGCTGGGCCAATCTGAAGCCAGGAGCCAGAAGCCTCTTCTGGGTCTCCCAAGTGGGTGCAGGGGCCCAGCTTTGGACCATCTTCCACTGCTTTTCCAGGCCAAGGCAGGGAGCTGGATCGGAAGTAGAGCAGCCGGGACTCAAACCGGCGCCCATATGGGATGCAGGCACTGCAGGCGGCACTGCTGCCATCGCTCCAGCCTCCTGCATTCTTTTTTAAAGTTGTATATATTTGAGGTAAACAACCTGATGTTTTCATATACATATATACTGTGAAATGAACACTACAATAAAGCTAATTAATGTAATTATTTTCTCAGTTACCACTTTGTGTATATTTGTTAAGAATCAGGTTTGGGGTCTGCATTGTGGTGTAGCAGGTTGTGTCTCTGCCTGTGACATCGGCATCTCGTGGGCACTGGTTCTAGACCTGGCTGTTCCACTTCTGATCTAGCTCCCTGCTAATCTGCCTGGGAAAGCAGTGGAAAATGACCTAAGTGCTTGGGCCCCTGCAACTACATGGGAGACCCGGAAGAAGCTCCAGGCTCCTAGCTTCCATTAGATGCTAGGAGGTCCACTGCAGCCATCTGGGTAGTGAACCAGTGAATGGAAGCTCGCTGGCTCTGTCTCTCTCTGTCTTTCCTACTTTCTCTGTAACTCTGCCTTTCAAATAAATAATAATAATAAAAAACTTTAAAAAAAGAATGAGATTTATCTCAACAAATTTCAAAAATACAAGGTAATGTTTCAGTTATGCAAGATGTATATTCTGGAGAGCTCACATAAGGCTTAGTGAGTGTGGTGAACACTATTGTATTGTGTACTTGTTCAAATCTCTTAAGCTTCTAGGAAGTATCATTCTTTCTGGAAATACAATTAACCTAGCTTGAATTCCCCCCATCTTTTGATGTAGAAAATAATGTGCTACTGTGGCAAAAAACGACCTACATGAAAGATCACTGTGAGTGAGATCCCAGTGGAAAGAAGGGACCATTAAAGGCGGTACCTTTCTCTGAAGGGAGGAGAGAACTTCCACTTTGATTATGGCCCTGTCTAAATAATGTCAGAGTTTGTGGACTCAAGAGGCTTCCACAGCTTTGGCAGCTCATGACAAGAGCCTTGGGTGATTACTGACGTCATAAATAAGAGTGTCAATTGTTAAATCAACAACGGGAATCACTGTGCACTTACTTCCCATGTAGGACCTCTGTCCTCAATGAGTGGTACTATGAGAATTAACTATAAAACTTGTTTTCAAACAGTACTTTATACTTTGTGTGTCTGTGTGGGTGCAAACTATTGAAATCTTTACTTAGTACAGAGTTGGTCTTCTATATATAGATAATTAAAAATGAATCTTAATGAAGAATGGGATGGGAGAAGGAATAGGAGGTGGGACGGGAGTGGGGATGCGAGGGTGGGTATGGGGGGAAGAACTGCTATATTCCAAAAGCTGTCCTATGAAATTTGTATTCATTAAATAAAAGCTTTCTAAAAAAAAAAGAAGAAAGAAAATAATGTGTTAGTGATTTCTGCAGCTGTTAGCAAAGGCAGGTTGCTTTATTGTTTCTAAAGTGATGGAGGCAAAACTCTGTCAGGACATTAAAAACTATTGGGTGTCCTATATCCAGGGCAAATCAAAACAACTGCTTCCATTTTCTCATAGCTAGTCATACTTATTCATCATTAGCTTGCTGTCTTTTTTGGAAGGAAATAATAGGTGGTAACTAAAGAAAGAAAACCAGATTAAATGAACTGTAAGTTATTTCAAGATCTGAAAGATATTTATTAATCAACAAATTAACATTCATGGTGCTGGCGCTGTGGCGTAGTGGGTAAAGCAGCCTCCTGCAGTGTTGGCATCCCATATGGGCACCAGTTCAAGTCCCGGCTGCTCCACTTCCAATCTCGCTCTCTGCTGTGGCCTGGGAAAGCAGTAGAGAATGGCCCAAGTCCTTGGGCCCCTGCACCTGCGTCGGAGACCAGGAAGAAGCTCCTGGCTCTGGATCAGTACAGCTCTGGTCGTTGCAGCCTTCTAGGGAGTGAACCAGCAGATGGAAGACCTCTCTCTCTCTCTGCCTCTCTGTAACTCTACCTTTCAAACAAATAAACAAATCTTTTTTTAAAAAAAGAAGAAAGAAAAAGTCAAGCTTGTCTCTTCCTCTCTAATGAGTCTGTTTGTTTAAAAAATTCATACATTTCAGATCCACTACAAACACTATAAATCTTCATCTTTGTGACAACGTATCATTGTCCCTTTAATTATTCTGTATGAATTTTAAAATTACTCCTGTAGGCCAGGAGACAAAGAGGATTTTAGTTTTTATTTAAAGTTTTATAATTTATCTAAAAATTTTTAATTTACACACATAAATATTTTCACTTTAAAAATATTTTAATATGTGAACTCCTCAGTGGAAATATCATAGTCTACTTCATTGTCCACTTATTTGTATTTTTCTGGATTTACAACTGACCAGTGGTTATTTTATATTTGTGCGTTATTGTGTACATGTATGTTATATATATGTGTGTGTGTTTTATATATGTATGCTATGTGTGTGTGTGTATGTGTGTATAATACCTTATGAAGTAAAAACCTATAAAGTAAAAGAGAAAAAAAGACATTAACTCCATTTTAATTTCAGGCTTTAATCCTGATATACTCCTGCAGGAATCCTACTTCTTCCCTAACTGCTTCAATTCTTTCCTCTCCCTCCACCCCTTCTTTTACACCTGAGAAAACTACATATTTTTTAAAAATGAAGTACTCTTACTTCTAATTAGAGTAAACAGTAACAATAAATGAGTATATCTTTCTGAAATTATTATTCTCTTTCAGAAAAATAGATTCATGTAATGTTCAAGTGAAGTTAAGATATGGTTTAAATGAGGTTATTTCAAAATTCATAAGTTAAAACACCAGTCACCTTTTTAGAAATAAAGTTCTAATATAATTGAATCCATGTGGAGCAAGCACGCCCTCTACTGGACAAAGCTACCTTTCTTTATTTCCTTAATTTTCTCTGGCTGAAGTTTGTTGAAGCTGAAGGTGCTCAGCTTCACCAGAAGGGAAGATGGAAAACAGCACGCTGCTGACGTGAGGCACAGGGCTGGCTTTCATACAATATCTCTGTTCTCCTCCTCTGTACAGCACTACTTCTTTGAAGCCCTGAATTATTTCCATTTAAACAGCCTCTAAGTTAGTACTGGGTTCTTGTGAGAGCACTTGAAGATAAATGCTTTTAACTGCCTATTGGCCACCTGAATTTGTCTCTGTCACAGGAGATGGAGCAAATTAAAGAATTCAAATCATAAAAAATATAAAGTAATGGACCCTGTTTGTGTGTTCATCTGACACAGAAATAATTACAGAAATTTTTTGTGTGTGTATGTCTACCTGAATGAGTGCTTTAAATATAAACACGCTAGAAACAGGTTAAAAAGTATACTTGGGAGTGGGTGTTATGGTACAGAGGTTAATATGCCTACATCCCGTATTGGAGTGCTGAGGTTCCTGAGCTTTGGGCTCCTGGCTTCAGCCTGCCCAGTCCCAGCTGTTGTGGGCATTTGGGGAGTGAACAAATGGATGAAAGATCAGTTTCTCTCTATAGATCTCTCTTGCTCTGCCTTTCAAAAATAAAGAAATCTTCAGAAAAGAAGTATAGGGGCTTGTGCTGTGGTGTAGAAGCCTTAGCTTTGGCTGAGAGAGAGAGAGAGGAAGAAGAGAAAGAAAGAAAGAGAGAGAGAGAACTCCTATTCATTGTTCCCAAATACCTGCATGCTAGGGTTGGGCTAAGGCAGAGGCTGAGGTCAATGAAGAAGCACAGCAAGCCAGGAACTAAATCCAGAGATCTCCCATGTGGGCTAGGACCTAACCACCTGAGTCATTACTGCTGCCTCCCAGGGTCTGCACCAGCACAAAGCTACAGTCAGGAGCTGAAGGTAAGCATGAAACTCTGGCACTCTGGCATAGAGCATGGGCTCTTAAAAGCTAAATCACATGCCCATACCTCTTTGACTTCTTTAATGCGACTACTAGAACATTTACAATTATACAAGTGGCTTATATCATGTTTCTATTGTTTGAGAATCTAACAAATAAATTCTTACTATCAAATGGAGAAAAATAATGTACATATATACAAATTACTACATATAGAAAGTAAAAAAGAATAAAACACTAATAACTTTCTGCTGGATTATAATAGGTGAAATACACAACTGATTTGGAGAATAATAAAAGCTGCAAGTAGAAGCTGCTGACAGTTTTGCCCTATAAGTACACAGAATAGTCATAGACAATAATGGCTTCAACTTTTCAAAAGTAAGCCCCTGGGGCTGGCATTGTGACACAGTGGGTTAAGTTGCCACATATAACAACAGCATCCCATATTGAGTCCTGGCTGCTCTGTTTCTGATACAATTCCCTACTAATGCCCCTGGAAGGCAGTGGAGGACAGCCCAAGTGCTTAGGCCCAACACCCATTTGGGAGACCTGGATGGAGTTCCTGGCTCCCTGTTGCTGCCTGATCCCGCTCTGACTGTTGTAGCCTTTTGGGGAGTGAACCAGTAGATGGAAGATCTCTCTCTCTCTTTTTCTCTCCTTTTCTGTCACACTACTTTTCAAATATATAAAAGTATCTTTAAAAAGAAAAAGTAAACCCAGGTTCCTTAAAAAGGAATACAGAAATACTACTGTATGATAGAGTAATTCTACTCTTAGGTGTAATACCCAGAGAAATTAAAAGGAGGAATTTGAACAGATATACTTTTCTGTCAATATTCCTCTAGCTTAATTCACATAGCCAAAAGGTCAAACAGATCAAGTGTCTATCAACAGATGAGTGGATACTGAAATGTGTTACAAGTCTAAAATGGAATATTATTTAGATAAGAAAAATGAAGTTCTGATACATGCCACACCATGGCTGAAACTTAAAAGCATTATGCTAATAGGTCACTTTAAAGAGGGTTTCTGAGCTGCAAAACCAAGACCTTTAAATGCTATGAACAAAGACTGAAGTTCTCCACAGGATATCAGTCACACAATACTGTGTTTTCCTGAGGAGAGATAAGATTCAGTCACTCATAATCATGACATAATCCATGACTGGTGATATAGGAAAGTAATACATGTTTGAAAGTCTTAAAAAAAAAAAAAAAACTAGGCCGGCGCCGCGGCTCACTAGGCTAATCCTCTGCCTAGCGGCGCCGGCATACCGGGTTCTAGTCCCGGTCGGGGCACCGGATTCTGTCCCGGTTGCCCCTCTTCCAGGCCAGCTCTCTGCTGTGGCCAGGGAGTGCAGTGGCGGATGGCCCAAGTCCTTGGGCCCTGCACCCCATGGGAGACCAGGAGAAGCACCTGGCTCCTGCCATCGGATCAGCGCAGTGCGCCGGCCGCGGTGCGCCGGCCGCAGCGCGCCGGCTGCGGCGGCCATTGGAGGGTGAACCAATGGCAAAGGAAGACCTTTCTCTCTGTCTCTCTCTCTCACTGTCCACTCTGCCTGTCAAAAAAAAAAACAAAAACAAAAACAAAAAAAACCTAATTTTTTCTTTCAAGCCCCATTTATCCATTAGGACAAAACTAAAAACATTATGCTAACTGAAATAAGACACTAAAGGTCAAATATTATGATTCTGATATCTGAAACAGCCAAATGTATAGACAGAAGAGAGATCAGAGGCTTTCCTGGGCTAAGGGGAAGGCAGAATGGAGAATTATTTAAAAGGTAGAGTTTCTTGTATGGAGTGGTGAAAAAATTTTAGAAATAGTGATTACCATGGCTGTACAACATTAAGAATGTACTTAATTCAACTGAACCATATATTTAAAGATAGTTACAATGGCAACTTTTTATATATATATATAATATGCATTTTACTACAACTTAACAAAATTAGTTATACACTAAATACTGAACTGTACACTTTAATTGTGTATGGCATGTGAATTATATCTCAATAAAGCTGTTTTAAAAAAGTAACCCAAGGGGCCAGCGCTGTGGTGTAGGTTAAAGCCCTGGCCTGAAGCGCTGGCATCCCATATGGGCGCTGGTTCTAGTCCCGGCTTCTCCTCTTCCGATCTAGCTCTCTGCTATGGCCTGGGAAAGCAGCAGACGATGGCCCAAGTCCTTGGGCCCCTGCAGCCACGTGGGAGACCCTGGAAGAAGCTCCTGGCTCCTGGCTTCGGATTGGTGCAGTTTCAGCCATTGAGGCCATTTGGGGAGTGAACCAGCGGATGGAAGACCTCTCTCTCTGTCTCTACCTCTCTCTTTAACTCTGTCTTTCAAATTAAAAAAAAAAAAAAAAAAACTTAAAAAAAAAAGTAACCCAAAATCCTAATATAGGTAACCTGCATTTGAATTTGGGCTCCACCACATACAGGCTGACCTTGAGCAGTTTTCTTCATAACAATAACTATGTCATAAGGTTACTATGAGGATCCAATGACCTAACATTTGTAAAATAGGATAAATGACATAGCTGCTTAGTAAATAAAACAGGCTTCAAAGACAAGTGAGAGTGCAAACAGCAAGTGAACCCAAATGTTTGTGACGCACAGTGATTTTAAATTTTCTCAAAACATGAATCTTGAGTATTGCTAATGTGAGGTACAGAGCTATCACTTAGCTCACCACCCACAAGCTTCACTTCAGCTCGCTTTATTGCTGTCTACTGTTTGCCACATGCAGGGTTAACACTGGTGAAGAGTTCAAGACTACTGTTTGTTTTGTAAATATAGTACTCCAGCTCCCCAACTCTTGCGGTGATGGTTAACAAAGAAATTTACAAGAGTTGTTATAAGTTCAGGTAAGTACATGGTTAAGTAGGACCACAGTTGTGACAAAACATAATGAAGGTTAATTTTTTAAAAAGTCTTAATTAATTTTTGAAAAAATTTATTTATTTGAAAAGCAGAGTGACAGAGGGAAAGAGAGGAGAGAGACACATCTTCCATTTGCTAGTTCATTTCCCAAATGGCCACAACAGTCAGGTCTGGGCCAGGCCGAAGCCAGGAGCCAGGAACTTGATCCAGGTCTCCCACATGGGTGGCAGGGGCTTAAGTACATGGGCCATCCTCCACTGCCCTCTTAGGTGCATTAGCAGCAAGCAGGACTGGAGGCAGAGTACCTGCGCCTCTAACCTGCACTTGATATGGGATGTCAGCATCACAAGCAGTGCTTACCCACTATAGGTCACAAAGCTGGCCCCAGTCTTAATAATTTTCATAGCTTTACAAATTACTTTAGCTCTGAATTTATGTACTCATTAAGGATCTAATTATAGTTTAAGATGTTTAGGTTAAGAAACTGCCTAGGAGGGCCAGTGCTGTGGTGTAGGTTAAGCCTCTGCCCACAGCGCAGGCATCCCACATGGGCACCAGTTCGAGTCCCCGCTGCTCCACTTCCGATCCAGCTCTCTGCTATGACCTGGGAAGGCAGTGGAAGATGGCCCAAGTCCTTGTGCCCTTACATCCACGTGGGAGACCCAAAAGATCTTGGCTCCTGGCTTTGGTGTGGCCTAGTTCCAGCCGTTGCAGCCATTTGGGGAGTGAACCAACGGATGGAAAATCTCTCTCTTCTCCTCTCTGTATCTCTGCCTTTCAAATCAATCAATCAATTAATCTTAAAAAAAAAAAAAAAACACCTGGGTTTAAAATCAGTCTTTTATGAAGAAAATTGTATGTTATAACAATAATTTGAAGTGTGAAGATTTTCAAAAGCCCCCATATATTTCTCTTAGAATATCAAAGTATAATTATATATATTGATATGTAGTTTGTTGGATAAAAAATACACATCTTCCAACTCATAGCTCTTTACAGATTTCCTGCTACATGTATGTATATTTGCTTTTAATATATTAAAATTTGAAATTCAGGTTCTTATAAATTGGACAGTGAACTCAGAACAAATGCATTTTCTTTGACAATTAAAAAATTTCAGTTACTTACCAAATTTTCTCTTTCAATCCTTTGTTGTTCCCTCTGTCTGTTGAGAGCACTATGATACAGTTTAGGGGGATGACCAACTGATCTTCTGGGAATTGTATTTTTGCTTCCTGGTTTTTCAGCCTGTCTTGACAGTTCTTTCAAAAGCCTCTGATTCTCCTGATCAATCTGTCTCACTTCTTCTCTTGAGAAGGAGTAGTTTTTCCTAGGTACTACTGCAGGCTGATCAAAGTGATGTCTTTGTGGTCCCCTTTTATCTAATTGCAGAAAAGCTACAGAAGTGAACAAAAAGGAAAGAGAGAAAAAGTGGTTAAACACAGTAGCTATGATAGCACATGCTTTCACCCTTAAAAATACAGGCTATATCAATTCACGAAAGGTAGGTATGAAATAAAGCTAATAGTTTCTAGATGACAACTGTGTATAGGAAAAAAATTAAAGGAGTTTAAAGGTTTACTCTCTGGCTTATTTGGACATGAAAGCTACTAGCAAAATGATAAAAAAAATCTTAAGAAATGTATATGGTATTGGTTTCTAGGCAGATATAACTTATGAAAAATGACTTTGTTAAGTCTATTATGGCTCTCTATGGCAATGTAATAGTTGGATGGGTTAGAAGCCCCTGAGTTGTATGCATCAATATAACACATAATTTAGGTATAGTTTTTGTTAGTTGGAGGGCATGGTTAAAAGAAATGTCTTTAGGGCTCAGTGTTGTGGCACAGTGGGTTAAGCCACCTGGCATCCCATGATCCCATACTGGAATACCTGCTTGAGTTCTGGCTGTTCTGCTTCCCATTCAGCTCCTTGCTAATGGCCTAGGAAAAGCAGCAGAAAATGGTACTCGCTACCCATGTGGGAGATCTGGATGAAGCTCTTGTCTCCTGCTATGGTCTGAGCTTCCTTGGTCATTGTGGCCATCTAGGGAAAGTGAACCAGCAGATAGAAGATCTCTCTCCCTCTAACACTGCATTTCATTTTCATTTCTTTTTTTTTTTTTTGACAGGCAGAGTGGACAGTGAGAGAGAGACAGAGAGAAAGGTCTTCCTTTGCCATTGGTTCACCCTCCAATGGCCGCCATGGCTGGCGAGCTGCAGCCGGTGCACCACGCTGATCCGATGGCAGGAGCCAGGTGCTTCTCCTGGTCTCCCATGGGGTGCAGGGCCCAAGGACTTGGGCCATCCTCCACTGCACTCCCTGGCCACAGCAGAGAGCTGGACTGGAAGAGGGGCAACCGGGACAGAATCCGGCACCCCGACCGGGACTAGAACCTGGTATGCCGGCGCCGCAAGGCGGAGGATTAGCCTAGTGAGCCGCGGCGCCGGCCTAACACTGCCTTTCAAATAAATAAATAAATAATCTTAAAAAAACAAAAACAAAAACAAAAGTGATCCCACCCTATAAAAGGTATTTTTAATTAAGAAAAATATTTTGCATATGATTATCAAAGAAAATTTTTACCAACATGTTTAATTTATAATTTCCATTTTCATAAACATAATTACTATGAATCCCAGATGAAAAGCTTCTAAATATCATAAGCTTGTTGAATGTTTCAGGTTCAGTATGTTTAAATCTAAAACTACATCAGACAAGTATATTTAATTTTTTAAGATAATTTCTGAAGTTTGAACTATTTCTTAAATTTTTAAAAAGTTTATTTATTTGAAAGGCAGAGAAACAGGGAAATATCTTCCATCACTTGGTTCACTCCCCAGATGCTTGCCAACAGCCAGGGTTGGGTGTAAACCCAAGAGGATACAGGAGCTCAATCTCACTCTCCCACTGGGCTGGCTGGGATCAACCACTGGAGTCATCACCTCCTGCCTCTCAGGGTGCACACTGGCAGGCAGAACTGGAAGCAGAGCCAGGGCTCAAACTCAAGCACTCCAATATGGGATGTGGGTGTCTCCAGAGGTGTCATAGCCCTTGGGCCAAGTACCTACCCCTATTATACTATATTTATGCTTAACTATGTCAATTCTTTGTATATGTTGAGCATTTTGTCCTGTTAAAACCATAATGCTTTAAAGAGAAATGACACTTTTTAAAAAATTCTCCTGAGTCTCAACTTTTAAAAATATTTATTTATTTTGAAAGGCAGAGTTACAGAAAGGCAGAGGCAGACAGAGAGATCTTCCATCCACTGATTCACTCCCCAAATGGCCACAACAGCCAGAACTGGGCCAATCCGAAGCCAGGAGATAAGAGCTTCTTCCAGGTCTCCCACATGGGTACAGGGCCCAACAATTTGGGCCATCTTCTATTGCTTTCCCAGGCTAAAGCAGGGAGCTGGATTGGAAGTGGAGCAGCCGGGTCTTGAACCGGTGTCCATATGGGATGCCAGTACTGCAGCTGGTGGCTTCACCTGCTACACCACAGCACTGGCCCCAGCACTTTTATTCTCATTTAAAATAAATACAGTACCAATTTGGTCAAGGTCACAAAATTCTACCTTCCTACATTTAAACTGAAGACTGTAAAAGATCCCAGAAAGTTATTATAACAGCATGATGAAATTAATGGCTGATATTTTGTTGAAAATCACATCAAGTTATTGGAAAACCTGAATAAGAACACATTTTGAAAGATATAAATATGCCGTTCAAATTACCTTACTTCCAAGAAATACCCATTTTATAGAATTTAATAAGCCTTCTAATTAATTTAGCTATATGTAGAAGCCCTATAAAATTAAATTCTGAAGGAAATTATAAGCTCTGTTTTCCTAATAGCATTTAAAAGACATTTTTAAAAGGAAAATAAGGCAATAGCAAAAAAACAAACAAAAAAGCCCCCCCAAAAAAACTGAATTGAATTCATCTAAAAAATATATGTGGAGCACTTACATGAGAATATCAAGTACGACTATTCCATATTTCTTTTTTTTTTTTTTTTTTGACAGGCAGAGTGGACAGTGAGAGAGAGAGACAGAGAGAAAGGTCTTCCTTTGCCGTTGGTTCACCCTCCAATGGCCGCCACGGCCGGCGCGCTGCGACCGGCGCACCGCGCTGATCCGATGGCAGGAGCCAGGAGCCAGGTGCTTTTCCTGGTCTCCCATGGGGTGCAGGGCCCAAGCACCTGGGCCATCCTCCACTGCACTCCCTGGCCACAGCAGAGGGCTGGCCTGGAAGAGGGGCAACCGGGACAGAATCCGGCGCCCCGACCGGGACTAGAACCCGGTGTGCCGGCGCCGCAAGGCGGGACTATTCCATATTTCTAAAATGACTACTTGCTTTAGTATGATGCTATTTGCTTTATAGCATGGCTTAGTATACGGCAACCTCAAACACAGGACTGATTGATTTTTCCCATTGAGTGGATCTAAACAAATTTTTAATTTGAATAAACTTTCATATATATATATAAGTATATACATATTTAAACTTACATATTCAAATATTTATTTTTCTTTCTTTCTTTTCTTTTTTTTTTTTGACAGGCAGAGTGGACAGTGAGAGAGAGAGACAGAGAGAAAGGTCTTCCTTTTGCCGTTGGTTCACCCTCCAGTGGCCATCGCGGCTGGTGCGCTGCGGCCGGCGCACCGCGCTGATCCGATAGCAGGAGCCAGGTGCTTTTCCTGGTCTCCCATGGGGTGCAGGGCCCAAGGACTTGGGCCATCCTCCACTGCACTCCTGGGCCACAGCAGAGAGCTGGCCTGGAAGAGGGGCAACCGGGACAGAATCCGGCGCCCCAACCGGGACTAGAACCCAGTGTGCAGGCACCGCTAGGCGGAGGATTAGCCTAGTGAGCCGCGGCGCCGGCCCTATTTTTCTTTCATTTAAAACATCTTATTTTAAAGGCAGAGAGAAAAAGAGACAGAGATTTCCCATCTGCGAGTTCACTCCCCAAATGCCTGCAAACTGTAGAGCCTGGTCAGGCTGAAGCCAGGAACTGAGAACTCAATCTGGGTTTCCCATGTAGGTGGTGGGGACCCAACCAATTGGGCTATCACCTGTTGCCTCTCAGAGTGTGCTTTAGCAGGGATTTGAAATGGAAGTATACCCATTTACTCCGATGTACTTGAACCCATGTACTTCGATATGGGATACAGCTCTCTGACGTAGCATCCTAATTAACTACTGCACCAAATGCCTGCCCCTCTAATTTTAATCAAATAATTTTGTTCCGTTTCTCCAACATTTATTTTAATTTCAGTGTCCATCAACTCTACGCACTTTTTAAGTCGTCTACCACCATTTACTATAGTATCTAAGCTATCTGAAATACCAGCAGGATTTTAAAAAATTTATGTGTGTGGGTTGAGTGTGGTCCAGCAGTCAAGACATCACTTGGGATGATATCCTATATCAGAGCACCTTGGGTTTGGGTTCTGGGGCTCTGGTCCTGATTCTAGCTCCCTTCTCTGCTAATAAGTACCCTTGGAGGTAATAGGTGACAGTTTGAGTTCCTGAGTTCCTGCCATCCACATGGGAGACCTAGATTGAGTTCCTGGTTCCTGGCTTTAGCCAGCTGCAGCCCCGGCTATTGCAGGTATCTTGGGAGTGAACCAGAGGATGGGAGAGATCTCTCTCTCTCTGCCTTTCAAAAAATAAAAAAAAAAAAAGAATTTCATCTATATGTGATGCTATCATTGGAAACGTTACCCCAAGTTATATCAAGCCCTTATTCATATTAATTCTTTTAAAAAAATTCATCATGCAGGCATATTCATGATCCCTATTTTAAAAATGGCATTAGCTGTTTAAATTGAATTTTAAATTTTTAAAAAATCTAACACTTGTAACTGATTAGTTATAATTCAAGAAAAAATAACTAAACTTACTACATTTCTTTGCCTTGTTTATTAACAACTTGTCGGATGAGAAATTCCGTGACATTCTTCCTGCTCCCTTCCTTTGAATCTGGGAAGGCCTGTAGGCCCAAAGTGATAATAAGTGACTTTCAAGGATGATTACCAAGAGAAGATGCAGCTTCCCTCGCCACCCCTTCCCCCGCTCTGTTTGCTGAAATACTTGGCTTGGAGTCATGAACCACCATACACATTTAATTACTGTGAGTCTGCCATGCTGTGAGGTTATCAAGCCTCATAAAGAGGCCATGTGCAGGCACTTGATCAAGGTTTTTGAGTCGTCTCAGACTGCTGCTTTACACAACTAAATTTTGTACTGATTTGTTAACAGAGTGAATGTAACTAATAAACAAAACATGGGACCAGGAACCTCTACTATTATAAAAACCTAAAATACACAGCACTAGTTTTGAGATTTGTTGGCAAGGAGAGCTTGCACCTGGAAAAGATTCCTGATAGAGATGCCTGTGGCAACAGGGAAATGGAACAAATCCCAACTACACTGGTGGATTTGGCTAAGCAGATCTCCAACAACGGTTTATTTAACCCACAGTAAAAGGCAGAATAGAGACACATAAGGTTAAAAAAAAAAAAAAAACAGTAAAAGGAACTGGCAGTTTTCAAGCAAAATTTAGAAGGAAAAGACTATGTGGTTCAAAAATTAAACTACTCCTCATCCCTAGCCTCTCCCAGAAGCAGCTTCTCAAAGTACTCAAAGAGCTATAACTGAGGAATCAACCACACTTAAGGAATCTCAGCCGCACCTGGACCTGATTTCAGATTCTCAATCTTGAGGCTGGTAGCATCTCTGGAAAGAGGAAAAGTATTTTTGCATATGTAAGGAAAACGTAGCTAGAAGTTAGATTGAAGAGATTTTAAGATATATATATCCATAAGCTGACACTCCCATTAAGAAGAGTCTATGCCCCTTCATCTTAAACCTGGGAGGCTTTCTGACCATTTCAACGTGACTTGAGGCTAGGTCATAAAAGGTGATGAGGTTTCTATTGTTTTCTAGAACTCTTGTCTTCGGAACTCGGAGCCACCATGTAAGAAGTCCAACTGCTCCAAGGCTGCTACATCTGAGGGAGCCTGGCTACATGAAGAAGTCGTGTGTGGGCCCCTTGGTCAGCAGTCCCAGTCTCCAGCTCACCCAAGCCCAGGCTCCTGACACGTGAGTAAACAATCACACAAGGATTCTAGTCCTTCACTGTCAAGTCACTTCTATTTTTGAGTCTTTCTGTCCCCTAAATTGGGGCAATTTGTTATGTTGCAATAGTAACTGATTATTTCTTACTTGAAAAAAAACTGACAGAAAATATCTATGGGACAAGTTCAGACACTAAACACGTTTTTTGTTTGATTTTTGGTCTCATTATCAATGTGCTACAGTGATTATGTCATCATCAATTTCATCATCTAATTCTATTTTGCACTTATCACACATTTCAAATCAATGACATCTTTTTGATATAATTGTCTCACTACTATGAAACACCTTCATTAGTTACTTTTAGTACTTTTCATATCTTGAATCCTATTTTTTGCATAGTAATAACATTTTCTCCTTGTTAAGGAAAATATGCCTGGCATATCTTTTTCAAGTCTTACTTTTTCTATATTATTTATCTTTTTAGTTTGGGTTTTTTTTTTCCTAAATTAATTTATTGACTACTTCTAGTTAGCACAACTGAATCGCTATTAGAAAGGGCTAGTGTGGTTTATTTTCCATTTTTCAAACTTGTAAAATACACAAAATACAAAATTTACCATCTTAATCACTGAGTATCTAGTTCAGGGGTATTAAATTCATTCATAAAATGCAATCATCACCATCATTCACCTCCACACCTCTCTTTTTCCTGTAAAACTGAAACACTATGCCCATTGAACAGTAACTTCCCTTTGCTGCCTTCCCTAAATCCCTGGTAACCATAATTTCACTCTTTGATTTTAACTAAACATCTCATAAAAATAGAACCATGTAGCATTTGTCTTCTTGAGACTGGCTTATTTCACTTAGCAAAATGTCCTCAAGGTTCATCTATGTTACAGTATATGCCAGAATTCCCTTCAAGGCTGAATAATATTCTTGGTTTAACTTTTTAATGCAGTGATAATGTGCTCTGATAATCTGAACCAATCATTTGTATTATTTGGCCTCTTTTTCTACACTCTTGCCATTTTAAAAGATTTATTTGTTTACTTCTTTGAAAGGGAGGGAGAGAGAATGAGAGAGAGAGAATGAATATGAGAATATCTCCAAGTCCTCTATTCAATGGTTCACTCCCCAAATGGCCATGCCAGCCAGGGCTGTGCTAGGTTAAAGCCAGGAGCCAGGAACTCCATCTCAATCTCCCATTAGGGTGGCAGGGGGGTTCCAATTCTTGTGCCATCACTGCTTTCTAGACGCATTAGCAGGAAGCTAGATCAGAAGTGGAACATCTAGGACTTGAACTGGCACTCCAATATGATATGCTGGCACTGATGTCACAAGTGGCAGCTCAATTCACTGTGCTACCATGTCAGCCCCACTTTTTCTTTTTTAACTGCTTTTATTAAAATTCTTTTTTCTCATTTTTTTGTTTTGGAAACCAAAAGTTAATTTTGACCAAGTTAAAATTTTTCTAAAATTTTCATCAAGGTACTATAGTATTGTGAATACTATAATGACATATTCTTGTCATATTCTTCTAGAATTTCTTGAATTTTTCAGTCTTAGGACCCATTATATGCCTTAAGATAGAGGACCCCAAAGAATATGTATGTGGATTACATCTATTAATATGTATCACACTAGAAATTAGAAGTGAAAAAATTCATCTGAAAATAAAAATAAACCAATTACACCAGAACACGTCAGAAGTTTCTGACAAGTGGCACTGAATGATAAGCTTGGGAGCAGCATTTATCCTAGCAGTTAGGATACTCATGCTCCGCATGGCAATGCTTAGGTTTGATTCCCAGCTCTGGATCCTGACTCCAGCTTCTTGTCAAAGCAAACCCTTATGAGGAAGTGGTGATGACAGCTGGTGGGTATGAATCAAATAGTTTGCTTGGTTCGAACCTTAGTTTCTCTATCTTTCTGCTGCTGCATACCCTGGGAGTGTGTGGCCCAAGTACTTGGGTTCCTGCCATCAATGGAAGAGCTTCTCAAACTTTAAAATGCATACACAGCACCCTAGCAGATTCTGGTTCAGTAAAACTTGGGTTGACCCAATTAGCTACATTTCCAACTAGTGCCCAGAAGATATCAATGCTGCTGATCTGAAGACCATAGTCTGAATATCAACACACTAAATTATCTGGTTCCATTTAAAATAAGTAAGGCGACTGTGGCGCAGCAGGTTAAAGCCCCAGCCTGCAGTGCCAGCAACCCATATGGGCACTGGTTTGAGTCCTGGCTGCTCCACTTCCGATTCAGCTCCCTGCTAATGTGCCTGGGAAAATAGCTGAGGATAGCCTGCCTTTGGGCCCCTGCACCCATGTGAGAGACCCAAAGGAAGCTCCTGGCTCCTGGCTTCAGATCAGCTCAGCTCCGGTCATTGTGGGCATTTGGGGAGTGAACCAGTGAATGGAGGACATCTCTCTCTCTCTACCTGTCTCTTTCAAATAAATAAAGTAAAATAAATCTTTTTAAAAAATAAAGTAAAATAAATAAAGCATCTCTCACTAATGTTACCTAATCCAGTTCTGAAACTTGGATATAGAGAATTTATACATTTTTAAGTTTTAAGTGGGAAAAATAATTCTACCCCAAATTCTTTAGGTTTCCCTGTGACTAAATTGAAACACTGTTAAAAAAAAATTCAACATAGATGTATAAACAAGCTTTATTCATACTAGTGCAACTGAAGCACCCCTAACCTAAGAGAACCACTAGGAAGTAGTACCAGGGATTTTATGTTTTCTTTTCTTTCCTTTTTTAAAGATTTTTCTCATTTATTTATTTGAAAGGTAGAGTAGTAACAAGAAGGAGGGAGGGAGAGAGGGAAGAAGGAAACAGAGAGATCTTCCATCTATTGACTAGTTCCTCAAATGCCAATAACACTCAGGGCTGTGCCAGAATCCTGGGATTCTATCTAGGTCTCCCATACAGGTGGCAGAGGCCCAAGTACTTGAGCCTTCCAGGATACTCATTAGCAGGAAGCTGGAATTGAAGCAGAATTAGGACTCAAACCCAGGCACTCCAATATGGCATACTGGCATAGTATTAACCTCTGTGCCAAACACTAGTCCCTAAGCCAGATTTTCTTAATAGGAGCCAACAGATTTCATGCAGAGTTTGACTTGAGACTCCAGCCATCTTTTATTAAACCAGATATTAGAGATTAGAAAAATTATTACGTTTCTGATCTAATTTTTAAAAAAGATTTATTTAGTTATTTGAAAGGTAGAGCAAAAGACAGAGAGAGAGAAGAGAGATCTTCCACCTTCTGGTTCACTCCTCAAATGGTCCCAACCTCCAAGTCTGGGCCAGCCTGAAGTCAGAAGCCAGAAACTCCATCCTGGTTTCTCACAAGGGTGGCAGTGGGCCATCTTTTGCTGTCTTCCCAGGCACATTTAGCAGAAAGCTGGATAGGAAGCAGAGTGGCAGAGACTCAAACTGGTACTCCAATATGGGATGCTGGTGTGGTAAGCAGTAGCTTAATCCACTGGGCCACAATGCCAGCCACTGATTTAATTCCTAATACAGTAAACAGTTACAGAAATAAGCCATAACCTACATAAACAAAAGCTCTTCTGATCCTTCAATCATTTTTAAGAATACACAAGGGTCTTAAAATCAAAAAGTTTGAAAAATGTTGGAGTCCACGCTGTGGCGCAGTAGGTTAAGTCAGCCAGCAATGCCAGCATCCCATATAGGCACCGGTTCTTGTCTCCACTGCTCCATTTCTGATCCAGCTCCTTGCTAATGCGCCTAGAAAGGAAGCAGAAAATGGCCCAAGTACTTAGGCACCTGCCACCTACATTGGAGACTTTGAAGAAGCTCCTGGCTTTGGCCTGACCCAGCCCCAGTCATAGCAATTATCTGGAGAGTAAACCAGGGGTTAGAAGATCTCTCCCTCTCTCTCCATAACTCTGCTTTTTTTTTTTTTTTTTTTTTTTTTTTTGACAGGCAGAGTGGACAGTGAGAGAGAGAGACAGAGAGAAAGGTCTTCCTTTGCCGTTGGTTCACCCTCCAATGGCTGCCGCGGCCGGTGCACCGTGCTGATCCGATGGCAGGAGCCAGGTACTTATCCTGGTCTCCCATGGGGTGCAGGGCCCAAGCACTTGGGCCATCCTCCACTGCACTCCCTGGCCACAGCAGAGAGCTGGCCTGGAAGAGGGGCAACCGGACAGAATCCGGCGCCCCGACCGGGACTAGAACCTGGTGTGCCGGCGCCGCAAGGCGGAGGATTAGCCTAGTGAGCCGCGGCGCCGGCCCATAACTCTGCCTTTCAAATAAATAAATCTTTAAAAAAAAAAAGTAATAAAGAAAACTATTATGATAGAGCACTGAGGAGGGTATTGGAAATCCAGAGGGGGAAAAAAAGATAGACTTAGTTTTTAACAAATGAATGATCAACTTGATGTATGATCCAATCTAAGTTAATTAATGAATATTCAGACTGGAAAGTGGTCATACCAATTAAAAGGAAAAAATGGAAATGTCACTCTGGAAGGCTTAGTAAGGACTAAGGGCTATCCAGACAGGGATATTTAATCAGTTATTTTAAAGGTTATAATGTAGAGACAGATATAGACATACTGTATATATTTCAGGTGGTAACCTAAGACTAAGGGCCATTGTTATGAAATCAAATCTCAGTGAAATGTATGAAATGCCTTTGCTATCCTTTCCTATTTGAGCTTTTCAATAAGTGAAGGTTCCTGACATTCCCTCCCTTCAGTGGGCAAATACTGTCTACTAGGTGCCAATGCTTGCCATTCTAGCAAGAAATAAGACCCTGCCTTCACACTTACACTCCAATGAGAGAAGCAAACATACCATGCTAATTCCAGAGTTCTGACTACTGTAATAAGACAGATGTTGGGGCTATAAAGCCACCAAACATAGAATGTTCAGAAAAAGTCTCTCTGAGGAGGTGATACATAAGCTGAGACCTGACAAACAGAAGTGGCCTATGCAAAGAAAAAGGCAACAGCAAGTGCAAATACACAATCAGTGGAAAAGAAGTTGAAGGACTGTGAGAACAGTAAGGAAGGAGTATACTGGAGCACAGTAAGTAATATGATGTAAAATTGCAAACCATTTCCATACAATGTAAAAAGCAATGGTTCTCACTAACATTAACAGTGTATCAGATTAGCAATGAACATGGACACAACATATGACCACAGCAGCCCTGAGCCCGAGAAAGCATCAGCTTTGGAGAGCAAAGTGAGATCAGAATGCAGTGGCCCCTGACAATGGTGACAGAGCTAGAGAGAGAGCCTAGCAGATTACACTGTCTCTGAGTGCGACCCAGAGCCCTGAGTGGAACAGCATGCCTGCTCATCCAAAGACAAAGAAAAGGGGACATCTCTCTCTCTCTCTCCATCCCGCCCCCCAACCAACAAGACAACACCTGGCAGAGGACGGGCACCATTTGGGACTTAAGTAGGTAGCAGCTGCTGCAGGTCTTGTGTGTATACCCAGCAACTGGCGGGACAGTCACCATCTTGTCTGCAGAGGCAACAGCAGCAGCTCTGCCACGTGAACCAGGAAACAGACGGGGAGAAGGAGCCATTCGAAATAAGTACTGGATGCAGAGACTCTTACACATGCCCAGCACGACTGTAAAATGAGTAGGGCTGCAGCCAGCGAGTATTGTGCACACTTGTGATCCAGGGATTTTACCAGTGGGAGAAATATGCACTCCCCTCTGACTCTGAGTCTGGCTGGGAGGATTGAGAAAGGGTTTGGGCACCCAAATATGACTGTGAGGTGCTCTCAGCCTCTTAACTTAGCACAGGCTCTGGGGCTCAAACCATTTAAGTGGAGCACCCACAGGCAGCTGGCTCTGGGAGCACCTCAGCCTCTCTGTGGATGGGACAGGCCAGCTGGTTGGAGTGAATCTTCTACACCCTGTGACTGAGGGAGCCCTTAGTGCTGAGACTGTGGAAAATCTGGGCCTGCATGAGAGGATGCAAGGTGTAGGTAGGTCTCTGGGCAATGTGGGAGGCTCCACACAGAGCTCCTTGACTGCCTGGGGTGGGTCACTGCAGCAGGACCCGAGCTCACACTGAAGACTGCACAGATCCTTTGTGCAGTTCATGAAGAAGCACAGAAAAGGGCTAATACCTGAGCACTGATCACCTTGGAAGAGAGAAGGTGAGGGTATGTTCGCACCACAGAGGTGACCACACCTCACCCTATGTAACCAGATATGCCCAACTTGGGTGTCACCCTGTTTACTCAACCCACCCTGGAACATGACCAGAGCTCCCTGGCCACACGCAGCACATACCTCTAGGTATTCACTGAAAGAATAGGCATTCCACTAAGCACAGAGGCACAGATCAAAGATAAAAGGCATCAGGAAGATAAAACTAGCAAGTATGCCTAAAAATAAATGCGGAAATTCAAGAAGATTAAGGAAGACAACGTGACCTCCTCAAAGGAACACAGCAACAGTTCAATTTTAGAATATAAACATGAAGAGATTGAAGAAATGCCTGAAACAGAATTCAAAAAATTAATCATAGGATTATTCAGAAGCCATGAGAAGTAAATCCACAAATTAAAGAAATTTATATCTGACATGAATGAAAATTTTGCCATGGAGCTGGAGCCGTGGTACAGTAGGTTAATCCTCCACTTGTGGCACCGGCATCCCATATGGGCGCCGGTTCTAGTCCCAGCTGCTCCTCTTCCAATCCAGCTCTCTGCTGTGGCCTGGGAAAGCAGTAGAAGATGGCCCAGGTCCTTGGGCCCCTGCACCCACATGGGAGACCAGGAAGAAGCGCCTGGCTCCTGGCTTCGGATCTGCGCAGTTCTTGGAGAGTTGTAGCCACTTGGAGCGTGAACCAACGGAAGAAAGACCTTTCTCTCTGTCTCTCCCTCTCACTGTCTGTAGCTCTACCTCTCAAATAAATAAATAAAAAAAAAATTAAATAGGTCAAATAAAAATTGCAATAGAAAGCCTTAATAACAGACTTGGTGAGGCAGAAGAAAGAATATCCAAGCCAGAAGACAAATCTTTGAAAGATTTCAGTCAGATCAAAAAATAAATAAATAAAAAAGAAGAAATTAGAAAAATTTTAAAAAGTGTTAGAGATTTATGGGATACTATCAAATGACCCAACATATGGGTTTTAGGAGTTCCAGAAAGTATGGAAAGAGCGATTTAGAAGGCCTATTTAGTGAAATAATTACAGAAAACTTCCCCAGCTTGGGGAAAGAAAGAGACATCCAAGAAGAGGAAGCATGTGGAAACTCCTAACAGACATGATCAGAAAGTCTCTTCAGATGACATGCTGCAGTCAAACTTTCAACAGTAAAATATAAAGAAAATATTGTAGGGGCCAGCGCTGTGGCGCAGTGGGTTAACACCCTGGCTTGGAGCGCCAGCATCCCATACGGGCACCAGTTCGTGTCCCAGCTGCTCCTCTTCCAATCCAGCTCTCTGCTGTGGCAGAGAGAAGATGGCCCAAATTCTTGGGCCCCTGCACCTGCGTGGGAGGCCCAGAGGAGGCTTCTGGCTCCTGGCTCCGGATGGGCGCAGCTCTGGCTGTTGTGGCCAATTAGGGAGTGAACCGGCGGATGAAAGACCTCTCTTCTTCTCACTCTCTTTCTCTTTCTCCCTCTCCCCTCTCTGTGTAACTCTTTCAAATAAATAAATCTTAAAAAAAAAAAATTGTAAAATGTGCACAAGAGAAACTCCAGATTACTTTCAGAGGATCTCCAATTAGACTCACAGCTGAGTTCTCATCAGAAACCCTACAGGCTAGCGAGAGAATGGAGAGACATAGCCCAAGTCTTAAGAGAAAAAAAAATGTCAACCTAGAATTCTGTATCCTGAAAAGCTCTCATTTATGAATGAAGGTGAAACAGACCTCCCATAAGAGAAATCGAAAGAATTTGTCACCACTTATCCAGCCTTTAAAAAGATGCTTAAGGTTGTGCTACACACAGAAACACAGACAGTCATCATTATGAAACAATGGGAAGGCAGATAATCTCCCAGTAAAATAAAAAGAAAATCCAAAGTAAACAATCGGGATATTTATGCAAAAATGGTAGGGCCAAGTCATTACTTATCAATAGTCACCCTGAATGTTGATGGCCTCAACTCTCCAGTTCAAAAATATAGACTGGCTGACTGGATTAAAAAACAAAACCCATCTATGTGCTGCCTACAAGAAACACACCTCACTAAGATGCAGGCAGACTGAAATTGAAAGGATGGAAAAAGATATTCCATGTTAACAGAAAGGAAAAATGAGGAAGTAAAACCATCCAAATATCAGAAAAAATAGACTTTAACACGAAAACTATTAAAAGAGACAAGGGCACTATGTAATTATTAAGGAATTGATTCAACAGCAAGATGTGACTATAATAAATGTAAACACACCCAATTACAAGATACCTGGCTGTTTAAAAAAATGTTAAGGGATCTAAAGAGAGACACAGACTCAAATACAATATTAATGGGGGACTTTAATACCCTACTTTCAGCAATGGACAGATCAACCAGACAGAAAATCAGCAAGGAAACAACAGTTAATCAACACTACAGACCAAATGGACAAACACATCTACATGGCTTTCCATCCTACAGCTGCAGAATTCACATTCTTCTTACCAGTGTATGATACTTTCTCTAGGATTGACCACATGCTAGGCCATAAAGCAAGTCTCAGCAAATTCAAAAAATCGAAATCATATCATGTATCTTCTCAGACAACAATGGAATGAAACTGGAAATCAGTAACTCAGGAATCTCTAGAACATATGCGAACACATGGAGATTACACAACATAATCCTAAATGAACAGTGGGTCATAGAAGAAATAGAAAGAGAAATCAAACAATTTCTGGAAACAAATGAAGATGACAATACAACATATCAAAACTAATGGGATACAGCAAAAACAGTGTTAAGAGGAAAGTTTATAGCAATAGGTGCCTACATCAAGAAATTAGAAAGGCATCAAATAAATGAGCTATCAATGCATCTCAAGGATCTAGAAAAACAACAAACCAGCAGGAGTCACTGTGCACTAACTTCCCATACAGGACCTCTGTCCTCAAAGAGTTGTATTATAATTGTGTCTAAGTTCTCCTATAAGATGTATCATTCTTGGGTGGGAGCACAGGTGGGAGGAAGGGTAGGGTGGAAAGTTCCTGAATGTTCCTATGTTCCTGAATCTCTATCTATTAAATACATGAAATTTGTAAACCTTAAATAAAATTTTCAAAAAATTAAAAAATGAAAAGGACAGATAAAAAAGAAAAAAATATTAAACACAGAAATTTTAAAGAAACAAATTCTGGAGGTAGGAATAATGTTAGAAATTAAAAGTTCACTATAGGAGTTCAAAAGCAGACTTGATCAAAAAGAAGGAAGAATTGGCTAATTCAAACACTAGTCATATAAAATTTTATAGGAGGAAAAAAAAGAAAAAAGAATAAAAAAGAATGAATAATCCATGGATTTGTGGAATATCATAAAGTGAAATAATATGTTGATTATGGAAATTTCAAATGGATAAATTTCAGAGAGAGAAAGAATTCTTATTTAAAGAAGGATGAAGACATTTCAGAGTGTTTGTTGCAAGCCCCACCATGCTTCACATTTCATTTTTCACAAATGAAAAGAAGAAATAATTCACTTATTCACTTACGAGAAAAAAAAAAGTGTATCAGATCAATTGCCTCACAATTCCAGTGGCTAGGGCCTAGGCATCAGTATTTGTTTTATAGGCAATGCTAATGTACTGCCTGGGATGAAAATCAAAGATATAAAGACTGTTACACTAGGGTAAAGGATTTAGATTAGATAATAGGCAACCCTAATGTATTGCCTGGGTTGAAAATCAAAGATATAAAGACTGTTACACTAGGGTAAGGAATTTAGATTTACTTAGTTCTAAAAATTCACTTGAAGGCAGAAAGACAGACAGACATTGCTCCCATCTGCTAGCTCACTCCCCCATTCCTGCAAAGGCTTGGGCTGGGTCAGGTAAAAGCTGAGAACCGGGAATTCAACTAGAGTCTCTCCAGGGTGGCAGGGACCCAACTTCTTGAACCATCACCTGCTACCGCCCAGTGTCAGGAAGCTGGCTTCAGGGAGCCAGAGCTAGAAGTAGAACCCGGGCATTCTGATATGGGATGCGGGTTTTAAATTGCAAGGCCAAATGCCCATTCCTGGATTTCACTTTTAATAAGTCGCTGAAGAGTTAAAAAATAACCTAGTAGAATTTACTTTAAACAAAAACATTCCCTTTTAAAAGATGTCTCTGGTTGTTACAGGAAGTAGACACCAGGAATAAAAAAACTCAATCTTGAAAGTTTAAGAAACTGAATGAACGATTTTTCAGAAAAGATATATTGGGTAGAGGCTTAGCAACGAGATGGTGACGGTCCATACGGAGAGTCTTCAGACTATACAATCAATAGGTATAAACAAAGCAAAGGGAAAGTATTCCCAACAAAGAGAGAACACTCACAAATGCAAGCTTATTGACCACTCTCGTTATTTATGTTCTAACATTGCCACTATATGTAAGTTATTTAGCAAAGTATTTTTTCATTAACATTTCAAAGAGATCCTTTTTTGCAACTTAAAAAAAATTTATCCTCCTGATCTAAAACCTATCCTGCAAGACCAATAAACCACAAAGATAAAGTCTTAAGTTGCTTTTATTTCATCTGAAATATTCAACTGAATATGGATAATTGATACAGAAACACAGCAATAAAGATTATTCTAATTAAACAATATTTTATAACATAACGGAACTTAAATTATGCTACTTCATCAATTTGGTAATTATTTTTAAGTAATGTTCATTGGCCTTTAACTTACAATGTGAACAGTCCCTTGTAATTTACTCTGAGTTCTTTCAATTGCCAGCATTCTTGTCACTTTCCCTGATAGGAAAACAACAGGGCAGGTTATTTTAACCTTAGTGCTGCCGCCTTTCTTAAAGAAAGCGATAATTATGCCATCTCTATCAAAAGTGGGAAAACATCTGGCACTATTTCTCTCATTTCCATCTGTTCCCCGTGGGCATTCCAAGTTTGTAAGACACTAAAATAAAATCAGTGTCAAGTCTGTAGTCCTAGTTGACCAGCTTTGGAGTATATTTCTTACCTGATAACACAAATGATATACCAGGTATTTTTATGGTAAAATGGAATATCTGGTAAAGTTACCCTAGTATCAATAATCCCAAACAATAAAAGATTGAAAAGATAAAAAACCAGTGCAAACTCAATGCATTTAAAGTTAGAATATAGTTAGCATACAAAACTTAAAAAGAATATTACCTTTCAAAAGATGATTCAGGTCCATTGTGTCATGTAAAACTTTCTGTCTGTATCTGTGGTCTAAATTAGAATCTAACACTGAAGACTTTGAGATAACATTAGGCTCCTGTTTTTCTTTCCCTTTTTTGGCACTTTTCAAACACCTTGAATTATTTTTTAAATCCTCAACATCTTCATTTATTTCCTGATTCACATTTTCTTGCCTTTTAACTTTTACTTTTTGGTCATTTGATGCCCCCAGTTCAAAAGACTGAACAGGGCTGATGTCTGGGGTCGATAAAGGAGTTACGTCAGTCACAGTATCTTCAGATTCCTCAATGTAGTCATCAACTTTTGGTTTAGTAGTTGAAGGTCGTTTTCCTGTTGACTTTATTCCTGTTTTATATTTCTGTTTTGGTGATAAGAGGGTTACACTAGATACATGTTTCTTTGATGATGGAGAGGAATCAGATTTGGAGATATCAGACCCTGCATCTGAACAATCTGTACCTGAACTTGAAGATGAAGAAGACAAAGAAGAAGAAGAAGAAGAAATAATTTTGGAATACTTTCTACTTATGCTTTTTTTAAAGTTATTAGACGGCTTAGCTGACTTGGACCTCACATGACACTTTTTCCCATCATCACTGCTTTCCTCTCCATCTGTATAGTAGTCATCCTCAGCATCTTTTACAGCTTTGGGAATCCTGCGGGACATGGGCAGGTGTATTTTATGTCCTATTGTATTATCACACAATTTTTCTGATCTTGAAGAAGTGGTCAAAGATAAAGAATTTCCAGTTTGTACAATATCACTCTCTATTGGGTTTTCTTCTAGAGGAATTTTTGCTCTCCTTTCATTTCCCTTATCAGTGAGATAATTTTCCTTTGTTTGTATTCCAAATTTCAGGTTTACATTTTCTGTACCTTTATCTAGGCTCTCTTTAGCATCAACATTTTTCTTGTCAAAAACTGAATTACTTTCATATTTCTTTGTTTCTTCAAAGTCACTGTCAAAGAAAGAATGGTCCACTTCACCTTCTGATATATCTCCGAACCGATCCATGATAGCAAAAATATATCTGAAAAGGAGTGAAGTATAACTATCAAACTAAAAGTCATTTCCAAGTACTTTTCATTTTAATATAATTACATAATCAATGGTAAATGAAACACCATATAATTTTTCCAAGCTGAGAAATTTGGCTAATATACGAAAAGAAACATTTTAAAAAGAATTATTCACTTATTTGAAAGGCAGAGTCAGAGAGAGAGAGAGAGGGAAAGACAGGCTGAAGCCAGGAGCCAGGAGCCAGGAGCTTCCTCTTAGTCTCCCATGTGGGTAGCAGGGACCTAGGAACTTGGGCCACCCTTTGCTAACTTCCCTGGTGCATCATCGGGGAGCTGGATCAGAAGTGAGGCCGCTGGGACACAAACTGGTGCCCATGTGGGATACTGGCATTGCAGGCCTCAGTTTAACCCATTGTGCCACACAGCACCGGCCCCGAGGAGAAATGTTTTAAAATAAACAAATAACTCAGTGAATTGTTGGTGGGTCTAACAGGAGTAATATCAGGTTGTACCAATTATTTGAAAAATAAATAAGTCCAATAATTAAGTTCACTAGAAAATAACTGATCATCAAGGCAAGTATATCACAAACAGGGACACCCAGGTGAATACCAAGGAAATTCTGTATTCTATAAATTACACAGTTAAGAGTTTAGAGTAAAAAAGTATGGTATTAAAACCTCACAGGATTGGCTAAGTCAATCCACACATAGTATTCTGGAAGTAATGCAATGAAGACTGCTAAACTTTCAGACTTTAGTACTTATTGTCTTTGTCCTATTCAGCTCCCTCACTACAGTTATTGAGGAAGAAGCAGAAAAAAAGGAGATGACTCCCATTAAAAGTAAAAGCTCCTGCCCAGCACTTCTTAAAGAGGATAAAAACTCTAAGGTACATATAGGCTGCATAGGTAGCCTGGAATTAAATTTCTCAATCTTTAATCACAAACTGTGACATAATCACATATAGAAGACAGCAAGAGAAGAGTATCTATGTCTCACTGAGTTAAGGGGGTCTGGTGTAAGAGACATTTCACAACAGATGGCCAATGATGTATAAAATGGAAAAATCAACATGTATTAGACAGACACATGAAAGTAAATATTAGAAAATAAGGATTAAAATGTTCCAAGTGACTGCCTGTAGTGTGCGACAGGGACCATTGTTTTGTTTCGGCGCTGGTACCCCAGGTTCTAGTCCTGGTTGGGGTGCCGGATTCTGTCCCGGTTGCTCCTCTCCCAGGCCAGCTCTCTGCTGTGGCTGAGGAGTGCAGGTGGAGGATGGCCCAGGTCCTTGGGCCCTGCACCCGCATGGGAGACCAGGAGGAAGCACCTAGCTCCTGGCTTTGGATCAGCACGGTGCACCGGCCACAGTGGCCACTGGGGGGTGAACCAACAGAAAAGGAAGACCTTTCTCTCTGTCTCTCTCTCTCACTATCCACTCTGCCTGTCAAAAAAAAAAAAAAAAAAAAAAAAAAAAAAAAGACTTAAGGAAAGCAAAACAAAAGGTTTAAGGGGCTGTGATTGACTAAGTCAGAAAGTTTAGGCTTAGGTTTATAAACAATGTCTCAGTGCTTAGAAAGATTTCCTTTGTTAGATTTGCTAAGTGTGTCTTGTCAGGTGTTTGAGACCCTTAATGAAATCAATTATAAAAATTGTGTTATTAAGTAAACTTGTAATAGTGTACATTGTTCAGGAAAATGTGATATACTGTTATAAGCCAAGTGACGATTAAAGTAAAAATGAGTTTTAAAATTCCAAAACAAAATTATTAATTTCAGCTAAAATATGATGTCTAAGTCTAACATTTAGGAAATTTTGTTATATATACTTAATAAATATTAAAAACAGAAGCCATAATATTTTCCACATCATAGATTAATGCCATCTTCATATTTTAAAATCAGAATTGACAGGGGATACACCTGCTACCCAAATCCTCAGAACAGAAATAACTAATACAGTTTTGGATATCTTTTTTTTTTTTTTGGACAGGCAGAGTGGACAGTGAGAGAGACAGAGAGAAAGGTCTTCCTTTGCTGTTGGTTCACCCTCCAATGGTCGCTGCGGCCGGCGCACTGCAGCTGGCGCACCACGCCGATCCGATGGCAGGAGCCAGGTACTTATCCTGGTCTCCCATGGGGTGCAGGGCCCAAGCACTTGGGCCATCCTCCACTGCACTCCCTGGCCACAGCAGAGAGCTGGCCTGGAAGAGGGGCAACCGGGACAGAATCCGGCGCCCCGACCGGGACTAGAACCTGGTATGCCGGCGCCTCAAGGCAGAGGATTAGCCTAGTGAGCTGTGGCGCCGGCTCAGTTTTGGATATCTTATTTATCCACATTGAATCAGTCTATTCTTTTAACTAACTTATAAAAATTGAAACCTGTTTTAAAAGACATTGGGCAATTAATTTTCAGAACTCTTAAGACACAAATGTTTAGAATCAGTAACTTCTGGAAATTTCAATATCAAAAAGAAGAAATGATATTATTTACTGTGTTTTCTGTAATACTGAAAAACCTGTATAGAGAAATATAAAAATTCCATTAAAATAATTATTTAGATCACAGAGTACTACTGCTTATGGGTCAAATAATCCTGTCATCTGTTGTCGTAAATAAAGTTTCACGTAAACTCAGCCCATTCATGGATTTGGGTGTTGTCTCTGACAGCTCTCACATGACAGCTGCACAGCTGAGCAGCTATCACAGAGACCGTAAGACCAATGAAGACTAAAATATTTGCCACTTGATCCTTTACTGAAAAAGTCTGTAGACATCTGATTTAGATAATATATCAACAATCAAAAACACAGAACACAAAGTTATTATCTATACAATTTACACATTTAAGCAAAAACTTTGGGGGAAAAGTAGAAATCAAGAGTTGATCTTAAGGGGCTGGCTTTGTGGAACAGCAGGTAAAGCCACTGTCTGTGATGCTGGCTTCCCATACAGGCAGGGTTTGTGTCCTCGCTGTTATACTTTCGATCACGCTCCCTGCTAATGGTCTGGGAAAAGCACTGGAAGACAGCCCAAGTGTTTGGGCCCTGTCACCCATGTAAGAGACCTGGAAGAAGCTCCTGGTTCCTGGTTTCCACCTGGCCCAGCCCTGGCCATTGTGGCCATTTGGAGAGGGATCCAGCAGATGGAAGACCTACCTCTCTCTCTAACTCTGCTTTTCAAGTAAGTAAATAAATCTTAAAAAAAAAAAAAAAAAGAGTTGATCTTTAGAAGAAAAACCACCACGAATTCCACTGAATTTTTACTATTTCCACTACTATTACTGTGATGATATTTATACAGTACATTCAGTACTTAAATGATGAGTGGAAGTTTACTCATTGTTTCAAAAAGAATGAACTGAGTCAGAAACTGACCCAGGCTCAAAATTTAGCCCTGAACTTAGTGGTGTGTGATCTTGAACATATGTACAAGGATGTCAATCACAGCACTATCTGTGATAGCAAAAAGTTAGAAACTACCTCAATGTCTACTAAGAGGAAAATGGAGATCTACAAAGATATTGATGATGAAAACAAACAGAATTAGATGAGTAACAATGTAACTGTATAAAACATGAGGGTAATGTTCTGGCCCAGCAGGTTAAGCCTCTGCCTGTGACCCCAGCTATCTCATGAGGGTGCCTGTTTCAGTCCTGGCCACTCCACTTCTGATTTAGCTCCCTGTTAATGTACCTGGGAGAGAAGTGGAATGATGGCCCTTGCTAACCACATGGGAGACCTGGATGGAGTTTCAGGCTCCTAGTTTTAACCTGGCTCAGTCCTAGTTGTTGTGGCCATTTGGGGAGTGAACCAGTGGATGGAAGATCTCACTTTCTGGCTCTGCCTCTCTCTGTAAGTCTGCCTGTCAAATAAATACATAAATCTTAATTAAACAGGCCAGCGCCGTGGCTCACTAGGCTAATCCTCCGCCTTGTGGCGCCGGCACACTGGGTTCTAGTCCCGGTCGGGGCGCCGGATTCTGTCCCGGTTGCCCCTCTTCCAGGCCAGCTCTCTGCTGTGACCCGGGAGTGCAGTGGAGGATGGCCCAAGTACTTGGGCCCTGCACCCCATGGGAGACCAGGAGAAGTACCTGGCTCCTGCCATCGGATAGGCGCGGTGCGCCGGCTGCAGGGCGCCGGCCGCAGCGGCCATTGGAGGGTGAACCAACGGCAAAGGAAGACCTTTCTCTCTGTCTCTCTCTCTCACTGTCCACTCTGCCTGTCAAAAAAAAAAAAAAATCTTAATTAAACAAAAAACTTAAAATACACAATACTATGGCCTTTGTGGGCAAAGACATAGAAACAAAGTTATAAAGCATGGATTTGACCCGCATGCAGTAAACATCGAAAAGCAGAAGGAAATGAGTGGCTGGGAAGGGGAAAAATGGGGAGAAACAGACTTGAGAAAAGATCTGTGATTCTGAAGCACCACAAACATAGACAGTATGATCATTATTAATCCAATTCTGCCCACTCTAACTGAAAAAAAAATAAAAATAGCCACTTTAAAGTGAATACTTTCATAACACTGTCACTAACCTATCCAAAAAGTTACCGTTTTTTGTAGGATAATTCACCTTGAAAATAAAATGTCATAAGTAAGTTGTGGTTATTGTTTTTTTTCCTTTCTCACTCTGTTATATAGTTAAAAATCCCTTAGCAATTAAAAGTTTTTAATAAATTTCTTCAAATTTCGAAAACACTGTTCCAAAGCATACTCCAGACCAATATTTCATGGACAGCAAATCACAATCCAATATAACATCAATTCACTAGGTCATGCCATTGAAAATGGGGCTGGTGTTGTCACGTAGTGGGTTAAGCTGTCACTTGCAATGCCTGCATCCCATATAGGTACCAATGAGATTCCTGGCTGCTCCACTTCCAATCCAGCTCCCTGTTAATGCACCAGGGAAAGCAGTGGAGGATACGCCAAGTGCTTGGGCCTCTGCACCCATGTGGAAGACCCAGAAGAAGCTCCTGGCTCTTGGCTTCAGTGTGGCCTAGCCCTGGCTGTTGCAGCCATTTGGGGAGTGAACCAGCGGATGGAAGATCTCTTTCTCTGTCTCTCCCTCTCTCTAACTCTGCCTTTCAAATAAAAAATAAATATTTAACCAAAAAAAAAAAAGAATAAATGTAAAAATTTAGAAAAAGAATCAGAATACAGAATAATAGTGCATATCAAATTGTAAAAGTAATGTCTCATGAAACTTGTTTTCATGACTTAAATGCATTATATATATACAAGGCATTGATATAAAACCTATCTCTTACAGGGTCTCAGGAGTGTGAAATGCCACTGGTCTATGCTAGTGAGAAGTTGTGATCAAAAGCTAATGTACTACAATACTAAGAAACTAGAATGAAAGTTGAAACTTTGGACAGTACTAGAGACAGTGTCAAACGTCATCAAGAACCAGAGTTTAAGAAAAGTTGTGGGGCCATGCTGTGGCATAGCAGATAAAGCCACTGCCTACAGTGCTGGCATCCCATATGGGCACCAATTGGAGTCCTGGCTGTTCCACTTCTGATCCTGCTCTCTGCTGTGGCCTGGGAAAGCAGTAGAAGATGGCCCAAGCCCTTGGGCCCCTGTATCCAAGTGAGAGACCTGGAAAAAGCTTCTGGCTCCTGGCTTCAGGTTGGTACAGCTCCAGCTGTTGTGGCCAATTGGGGAGTGAACCAGCAGATGGAAGACTCTCTGCCTCTCCTTCTCTCTCTGTGTAACTCTTTCAAATAAATAAATAAATATTTTTTAAAAAAACAAAAGTTGTAATTTAAACTCTAAATATAGAAGGAATATTTTCTTGAACTTTGAAAAAAAAACTGAAACCGAAGTTGTTAAAGTATAAGAGATGGAGGATCACAGAATCTGAAGAAATGAAGATATCTTAAAGCATAAAAAACAATGTTATTAAGTCATAAGTTAAAAGTTATTAGTGCTTGGTCCAAAATTAGCACATCTTTATATAAATTTATTAACAGACATGTGAATATTCCTCTAAAAGTTTCTGTTTTTTTCTGGGAAATAAATTGATAGAAAGCTTAAATTTTTCTTGGCTATTGTTTCTTTAATCTTTTTAAGATTTACTAAAAAAATTTTTAAAAAGATTTATTATTTATTTGAAAGGCAGAGTCACAGAGTGCCAGAGGCAGAGAGAAAGAGAGACATCTTCCATCTGCTGGTTCACTCCTCAGATGGCTGCAATGGCAGTTCAGCTAATCTGAAGCCAGGAGCCTGAAGCTTCTCCCAGGTCTCCCATGTGGGTGCGGGGGCCCAAGGACTTGGGTCATCTTCCACTGCTTTCCCAGGCACATTAGCAGAGAGCTAATGGGAAGTGGAGCAGCCAGGACTCAAACCAGCACCCACATGGGATGTCGGCATTGCAGGTGGTGGCTTTACCTGCTTTGCCACAGTGCTGGCCCCTGTTTCTTTAATCTTCAAAAAACCAATCATCTAAATCATTCCAACCCTTATGCTTCAGAAATACTTGTATGGAAATAAAATTACCAGCATAAACAAGCCTCAATTGTGTTAGTGCTTTATGTTATTCTACTTCTAGCAGTTAAATGTAGTGTTTACTATGTAACAGCATCGTTCAAAGTGCAACTTTTAAGAGGTTTTATCATTGCTGTTTATGAGCAATCTGAAGCAGAGAACCTTCCCACAGTCACACTGCAGGTGGCCCAGCCAGGACTCTAAAAGCAGGCATATTTTAAGATCCTATTATTAACTACTGTTCTATCCTGATTCTCAGTATGATCCTTCCATAAGACCACAACCTGAGGCTTGTTTTTTTTTTTTTTTACTTTCATATATTGTAATATTTATGATGTTTGAGGGTAAACATTAGTCAGATAAAAAGACCTTTCCACCATGGGGATTTTTAAAAGGAAAATTGGACCTGGTTAGCAACATGATTTTAAGAACAGTGTGTTGTTTAAAAGGATGATTTGTACAGTTAAAGTTGTAAAGGCAAGCTAGTGCTTGCCACATTTTGCTGGCTTTATTTGTCACGTAGTTTTCCTCTGACAAAGTAACTGGAAGAAACCTCCTTGGTACCACAAATTAAGTGAATCAGTAGCCCTAGGTAACAAGAATCTAGAGCTCTGAATTAACTAGTAACTCCCCTGTCCTACTCTGGGCTTATGAGGAAACTCCCTTTCCAAAGAACATCTCTGGCAAGAACAGTGACAATTCTGAAATTCTAAACTTGAAATACTGCCAGCATGCCTCTTTTTTGTGTGTATGACACAAACGATTTTCTATGATAGCAACCTAATAACCTTAACTGAGACCTATGTAAAGTTCCTTCTGATGGTGTATGGCACAAAATAAATGTTGGAGCTAATACCTGTCAGTTTCCCAATAGTCCTGAACGGAAAGGACTTGGCTTTCTGTGATGGGGAATTCATGTGTCAGTTTGACTGGATTAAGGAATACCTAGAGAACTGGTAAAGCTCCCAACTAAGTACATCTACCTTACACTAAAAATGAAGAAACTAAGCCTAGAAATTCAAGTTACTTGAATCCCACTTCTTGGACTGTGGTAAATACACTTTTTTTTTCCTTAATGATTTCAGCCTTTATCAAACTTGTGAACTGGAGGGGGAAAAAAAAATTGCGGCAGACAATCAAAATGCTCAAGATCACACATCGAGAAATTGCATTCCAGATTTGGACCCAGGCATTCTGGCCGGAGATTTAGCACTCTTAACAAACACTACACTGAAACAAGCAGAGGAAAAGCAACAAGCCAAAATCCTAGCAGGAAGGAATATTCCAAAATAGCCAAAGCAACACACAGATCCACATGAAGGACAGTAAAGAGGGAAGCAGCCCTGAGGACTCTTGATTAAAAGGTTCAGAACTGTGATATCAAAAAAAGTTTGCAGATTTATTATTTGTAGTTTCAGAGGTAGAACTTGCATCAGCAGATGAAAGTACTTAAAACTGTTTTAATTTTTTAAAATTTTATTCATTTGAAAGGCAGAGTTACAGAGAGAGGGAGAGACAGGTTTTCCATTCGCTGGTTCACTCCCCAAATGGTCACAACGGTCAGAGCTGGGTGGGTCTGAAACCAGGAGCCAGGAGCTTCTTCTGGGTCTCCCAAGTCGGTGCAGGGGCCCAAGCATTTGTGCCATCTTCTACTGCTTTCCCAGGCCATCAGCAGGGAGCTGGAATGGAACTAGAGCAGCCGGGACACAAATTGGTGCCCATATGGGATGCAGGCACTACAGGCGGAGGCTTAACCTCCTATGCCAAGTGCTGGCCTTTAAGTACTTTTAAGGTGTTGAGTTTAACAGAACTGCTCAAAAGCAGAAATGCTACCTTCTAATATGAGCTCTGAGTCACTAGAAATGCTGGAGCAAAGACTGGATGAGCATTTGCTGGGGTGCGGCAAGTAAGTTCATACATATGGAGGCTACAATCTTTCTAAACCCTGAACTAGGTCTAAGTCCCAAAATCAAATGATTACAGATACTTCTGTGAATCCTTTTTTTTTTTTCATAGTTAAGTTTCCCATCTAGCTTGTGAAAAGGATCAGAATACATCACAGCAAAATATGCCGTTTTGGGGCCGGTGCTGTGGCTCAGCGGGTTAATGCCCTGGCCTGAAGCGCCAGCATCCCATATGGGCACCGGTTCAAGACCTGGCTGCTCCACTTCCCATCCAGCTCTCTGCTATGCCTGGGAAAGCAGTAGAAAATGGCTCAAGTCCTTGGGCCCCTGCACCTGCATGGGGCTCCTGGCTTTGGATCGGCACAGCTCCGGCCATTGTGGCTATCTGGAGAGTGAACCATCGGATGGAAGACTTCACTCTCTCTCTGCCTCTCCTCTCTCTATGTAACTCTGACTCTGAAATAAAATAAATCTTAAAAAAAATGCCATTTTAGCATAATGATCATTTTGAGCTAAAAATATCAACAGATGTAAAAGCCTTTAGAGAACTTCACTCATCTAAGAGCAGAAACCTCCGAGAAACGAGGACTGCCCTCAGTCATCTCCCAGAGAAGGTTCTTCATCTTGATGACTAGGCTGGCAATGAGCTAGACCAGCACAATTAACCCTTGCTCAGACAGCCCTTCCCTTACATTAGTTCCCCCACATATTTATCTTTTCATAGTTTACAGCCCCCAAAGACCTAAAACCGTTTATCTTCACAACTTTTCATTCTTTGTTAAAAATGGGCTATCAACTTACAGGCCTATTCATTTCTTTGGGTCTTCTTTTCCAGGAAGGTCCCAAGTTTGGGAAAATTAACATCAAGTAAAATCTGCCTGACCTTTCTCCTGTTCCATCAGCCCTGTCAGTTTAATTCCAGGGCCTTGGCAGCAGAACCCAAGAGGATAAAAAAAAGGCTAAATAAAGGCTTTTTTTAAATTTATTTTTTTAAAGAAACACATTGACTTATTTATTTCAAGTGAGAGAGAGGGTGAGACACAGAAAAGTGATGGGAGTAGGGGTGGGAGTGGGAGGTGGCGATCAAGCTTCTGTTCAACAGGTTCACTCCCCAAATGCAGGCAATAGCCAGGGCCAGGCTGATTCCAGGCCAGGGACCCCATCCACCAAAGCAGCAAAGTGCCCGAGCCAGCATCTGCAGCCACCAGCTGACTGCCAGCAGAGGTGGGACTCCAGGCCAGACACACCAATACAGGAGGTTTCCCAAGCAGCAGCAGCTCAACCTGCAGGCACACAAGGTCTGTCCCAAGGCAAAGTTTTCCCCTCTCCTGTACACTTGTCACCCAACCAGTTCCCAGTGTGTTGCTCATCTTTATCAGTCATTCCAAGAACCGTTTATCTGACAAGAGTCTAGAGTTAAAACACTGAACATGGAGCCCTGGTTCTGCTCTTTGCTAACTACATAGAAAAATAGCATCATTTCCAACTTAAGTTTCCTGCCTTCTTTCTTCACCCTCTCCAGACAGACAGACAGACAGACACACACACCAGAACCATCCCCTTGTCTGCAGGTCCACGATACAGTCAGGTAGTCCCCAGTGGTCGCAAGGGTCAGGCTCCCTAAGTGGCCACAGTCCATGAGAGCTGGTGCATAGCCCAGTGCCTGGCAGCCTTCACAGACTTAATTTTCTATTCCTAACACCCAACAGAGAGTAAGGATTTCAGCACTCAGGTGGCTGAACTTAATTTACATGGCTATGTATGCAACAATCCGTTTGATAACATTTACCTCAACCTTAGTGAGCGAGTCAATTTACACCGCGGTACAACTAAGAAAAATGGTGGCTTATGAAGGTAATTAAGATAACGCTTTATAGTGCACTGGCAAAGGGCAAAAATGAAGCGATAATCTGCCAGATCATAATACCCCCTGGTGCTCAATCAGGCCAAAGCTGCCTGGGAGTCACCGGAGCTACTCACCGTGTGTACAGCTCCTGAAGCGCCCGCAATAAAAATACTAGTGCCTTCCCGACACCTCAGGAGAACACCCAGAATCAGTCTGTCATTTTCAAAAACTGTCATTTCTGTTAACTGTGACCTTACATTTCTGTGGTCCTCAAGAAGATGCCAGTTGGGTAAACGACAATCTCGAGCCAAAGTAAACACCTGTTTTCCTGGAAATCGGGGCTCGAATCCCGACCCCCTCGGACTCCCGGGAGGAAGCAGAAGGTAAACAGCTTGCCCTCGGGCCTCAAGGTTCCGGCTCCAGCCTGCAGAGGTGGGCGGCAGCGCTCAGAGCCCAGCCCCGGTTGCGACCACACCTAAATTCAGAGCCGCCCCTGACCCCCACGTCACCCCAAACGCGTCCGGAGGACCAGACCGGCCCTCCCGGCCCCGCCGGCCGCGGGCTAGGGCGCCTTTGTTGTGGTTACTCCGCCGCGCCAGGGGCTGGCCAGGCGGAGAGTGGCGGAGCACACGGCTGGGGGCCCCCGCGGCCCGCCTTCCCAACCTCCCGCGCAGGCTTCGTTATACCAACCCCGGGAGCTCGCCGCCGCCTGGGCTCCGGAGCGGGAAAACGGCTCGCCCGTGGGGTGGGGGTGGGGCGGCGGACGCGCCGCGGGCCGGGCGCAAGGGGCCCCGCGCACGACGCTCACCTGGGAGCCGCGGCCACTACCGCCCCTCCGCAAGGCGCCCGCGGCTTTCCGAGCCTCGCTCCCGCGTCCGCGCGCTCCCGCAGCCCCAGCACGCGGCTCCCGGCGGCGCGCGCGCGCCCGAGCCCCCAGCGGCAGCTTCCGGAGGCGGAGGGAGCGGAAAAGGAACCGTGTGGGCGGTGAGAGAGCCGCGAGCGCGCGTCCGGCGGGCAGGGGGCGGGGCCCGGGCGAGCGCCCGCCTCGCGCGGCTGCGGGCGGGCGGCCCGCGTCACAGAGCGCCGAGGGCCGGCGGCCGGGAGCCGGGGCTCTCCCTGAGGCCCAGGGAACCGAGGGCCGGCTGAGGGCCTCACGATTGGGCCGGGCTTGAGAAAAAAAAAAAAAAAGGAATGCTGCAGCCCGCGGCCTCGACGACGGGTTACCGCAAAGAGGGTAGGCGCAGTAGTTACCTTGGGACGTTAGCAGGCGAGGCGGCTAAATCATCTTGTGACTTTGTTTTACAAAAACAACACTGATGAGAGGTGATTGTGAAATTTCAGCGAAAGTTAAGACGCGGGCCGGGCAGTCCTCTGCCTGCTGGTAAACGAGTTGGGCAGTTTAAACAACTAAAGAGAAGAAAAAGAAAATATCTCTGCAGAATATACTGCATGCCACAATTTCTTTAACTCTTCGGGCACAGAGTAGCCGCGGAGAATACTGGCACCCCAAAACATCCACCTCCTAGTTCCGAGGACACATGAATATGGTACCTTAGGTTGCCGAAGGGATTTAGCCAATGTGATTAAGGGTCAAAATGAGAAGATTAACCTGGATTATGTAGTGGGTCTAAGGTAATCACAAGAGTCCTTGGACAGGCAGGAAGTTCAAAGTCAATGGTAGGAGCTGTAAACACAGAAGCTACAGGTTGAGTTTTGCGAGGCAGAGGCAATGAGCAGAAGCATGCAGGGTAGCCTCTGGCAGCTGAAAAAGAATGGACTGATTCTCTCAGAAAGCCTGGAGGTTATGCAGACCTGCCAATACCTTGATTTTAGACCCCTGTGTTGTTTTAAACCACAAAGTTTGTAGTAGTTTATAGGACACTAATACCATAAGTACTCAGTGTTGTTCACATGACAGTATAAAGGTAGGAAATTCATTTATCCATAACCTAGGGAATCCGATTGAGAAATTGTCTCTATTCTTATTCACAATACATCATGTACTTTAAATGGAGAATCACTTCTATTCTTTTTGTTAGCCAAAAGAAAGGATTCCACTTAATGCTGCTTAATGAAGCTATGCTGGCACCATACTGGGGATGGTTTTCTACTCTGTGGGTAGAAGTTTCTTTTACCAAGTATTTAAGCAGAAATTTCTCCAAAGATAACACAAATGGCCAATAAACACATGAAAAGATGCTCCACTGTCACTGATTGTTACAGAAATGCAAATCAAAACCATATGAGATACCACTTCACACCCACTAACTTGGCTGTTGTCAAAAACCAGAAAATAACAAGGATGGCAAGGACATGGGGAGATTGGAACCCTTGTGCTTGTGGGGCTGTAAAGTAGCACAGCTGCTGTATAAACTGTATTGCATTTCCTTGAACACAGAATTATATTACTCAGCAATTCCACTTCTGGATACACACCCAAGAGAATTGAAAGCAGACTCTCACAAAGATGCTTGTACACCATGTTCATAGCTACATTATTCACTATAGCCAAGAGGTCAAAACAACCCATGTGCATCAGTAGATAAATGTGTCAAATACTCTACATACAATGGAATGTTAATCCAGAAATAAAATTCTGATACATGCTTATGTAATATGGATGAACCTGAAAGACATTAGACTAAGTGAAATTAGCTGGACACAAAAGGGAAATACTGTATGAGTTCACTTAGAGGTTGCCTAGAGTAGTTAAATTCATAGGGACAGAAAACACTGTAGTGGTTCTTAGGGCCGGAAGGGCAGGGGTGGATGCAGAGTTTCAATATGAGGATAAAAAGGTTCTGGAGAATGGATAGTGATGATGTACAACAATGTGCATGTCCTTAGAGCTACTGAACTCTCCATGTCAAAATGATTGATATGGAAAATTTTATGTTGTATTTATTTTTGTAATGAGAATATAAAAACATCAAGGAATTTATTATATCTCAAACTACCTTATTTCTTGGGAGCTATGAATTTATAAGTTTTGTCTCATCTTGGGGTCCTAGCTTAAATCTGGGGTGGGACAGAGGTTCAGGAAGCTGAAGGAGAAACACACTAAATAGTGGAAGAAAGATGTTTCATTGAGACAGAAATCAGTTGTGGTCTACTCACAATGTCCAGCATCTTTTTATTTAAAGATTTATTTTAAAGTTACAGAGAGAGAGAGGAAAAGGGAAGGAGGAGAAAAGAGACAGAAGGAGATCTTCCATCCATTGGTTCACTCAGATGGCTGCAACAGCTGAGGTTGTGCCAGGTCGAAGCCGGGAGCCAGGAGCTTCATCCAGTCTCCCACATAGGTGACAGGGAACCAAGCACTTTGGCTATCTTCTGTTGCTTTTCCCAGGCCATGAACAGGGAGCTGGATTAGAAGTGGAGCAGCTGAGACTCAAAACAGCACCCATATGGGATGCTGGCGTCACAGGTGGCGGCCTTACCCACTATGCCACAACACCTGTGGCTGTCCAGCATTTTAAACATTTTTTTCCACTCAATTTTACATTTGGAAGTAAAGCAGATGACATTCCCATCTTAAGAGAACAATGAAGATAACCTTATGGAGCATTCTGTTTGAATGTACTGGCCATAAGGAATTTAAATAAGACACCCCTATTTAATTTGCTGTTTAATCCTTCGACCTGTTAGGACTCCACACACTCCACACTTACTATTGGGAAGGAACATGTAGATTCTAATTTAAAACCTGAGCTAGGATTTTTATCTCCCTCAGTACCTCCTGATTGCAGTCACTCCCTGGTAACCCCTAATCCTTTTTTTTTTTTTTAAGATTTATTTTATTTGAAAGGCAGTTACAGAGAGAAAGATATCTTCCATCCACTAGTTCACTTTCCAAATGGCCGTTCACTCCCCAAATGGCCATAAGAGCCAGCCAGAGCTGAACTGACCCAAAGTTAGGAGCCAAAAGCTTCTTCTGGGTTTCCCACGTTGGGTGCAGGGGCCCAAGCCCTTGGACCATCTTCAGCTGCTTTCCCAGGCTCATTAGCAGGGAGTTGGATCGGAAGTGGAGCAGCCGGGACTTGAACTGGCCTTGTTATGGGATGCTGGCACTGCAGGCGGTAGCTTTACCCGTTACATCACAGCACTGGCCCCTGGTAACCCTCATCTTAGCTTTGCCTCTCCAGTGTTTTCTCCAGTCATGAGTAGGATAGAGATTGTCACTGCTGACTTGGCAGCAGTATAGCTTTAACTTCCAAGTGGTTTTCTGACTACAGGTTTACATTTCTTCAGATCTGTGTTACTCTTGCGAACAACATACTGCTGTATCAGAAAGCCCATGATCTTAAGAGTTACAGATTGGGGGGCCAACGTTGTGGCGTAGCGGGTGGGGCCACTGCCAGCAGTGCCCACATCCCATATGGACGCAGGTTCAGCGCCTGGCTGTTCCACTTCCAATTCGGCTCTCTGCTGTGACCTGGGAAAGCAATGGAGGATGGCCCAACTCCTTGGGCCCTTGCACCCACGTGGGAAACCCGGAGGAGACTCCTGGCTCCGAATGGCGCAGCTCCAGCTGTTGTGGCCAATTGGGGAGCGAACCAGCAGATGGAAGACCTCTCTCTTTCTCTCTCTCTCTGCCTCTCCTTCTCTCTCTGTGTAACTCTGACTTTCAAATAAATAAATAAATCTTAAAAAAAAAAAAGTTACAGATTGGGCTGTCAACAAAATGTCAGACCAATTTCCTCTTTAGTTATGGAAGTTATAATCAGCACTTGTAGGGGGCTAGTGAAGATTCTGGTCTTCTCAGAAGGCAACAAAACTAAATACTTTCAAACATGGAATCTAAGTCTTGGGCTCATGGATTTAAACTGTGCTTTTCTCTAAAACTTGTATGCGATGACTAAATCAGAGTTTTGAGGAGGCACTGTGGTGTAGTGCTTCAATTCACAAGCTCTGAAACTAATCCACATACAGTGAGAATCAAATCCTGATGGTATATAGCAGGTTGTAGTCATGATTAAACGAAGTTTATCTAGTGCTTAGAACAGTAGCTGGCACACAGTTAAGTGCTCAATTACTTACTACTATTGTTAGCTATGAGTTTAAATTGGAAAATGTATAAAGCCTTAGGCATTCAGCTCTTGGCACATAAATGATAAAAAATATAGATATGATTGTTGGTAATAACAAACTACTATGCTTTATTTGAAACAATTTGGATTTGTAGCCTACAGTCTTGAGGAGCCCCAAAGGGATGAATATTAACAACTGTTTTGCAGACAAAAGACTTCTTCAAAAATCAGTTATGCTTTATTTTAAAGGAGAGAGAACAGGAACTCATTATTTCCTAATTTTTGACTTAACAAGCTATAAGAGAATGAAGTGCCCCATGAATACCAATTAATATTGAAAAACAAAGCTTTATAGAAATAACAAATGTGACTAGATTTGTTTTTATGTAGATATATGAAGTAATTCACTACTATATCAATTTGTTCGGGATATATTATTAGCTAAATGTTAGAGACTGACTTAATCTCCCACTTGAAATCCATTCCAGGGAAATTTATCATGAAGACGTGGACTGAATACATAGGTGGACTGCGAATATCTGTGGATACCAGTAATTTTTTTCTTTTGAATAGCAACCTCTTGGGTAATACTTTGCTTCAAAGCAATCAATATCCACTAAATATTTTATTTCCTTCATATGAATATTGTATTTTTCCTTTGTTGCAATGACACTATTAAAACTCACTCACAGATTCCTTTTCAAAAACATAATAATATACAAGGTATAGATCCATGTACTCAAATTCTTTATTAGAGCGACATGGAGAGAGTTCCTGGTCTCTTGCCTTCAAATGTTCCCCACATCCTTATATTTTTCACTGCTCCCCTAATCTTTTTAACTCTTCTCTTCCTCTTCTCATTCCTGATTTGCCTTCCCTCCTCCTCTTTAAAATAAACCATCTGTAGTCTCTTCAGTATTCCTTTACTTCCATTATCCACTAGAGATACTTGTGCTGCTTTCTAGGGCTTAGCAGTAATTGCCAGGGTTTATGTAGCACACTGGCATCTACCTCCTCGCAAGCATTATCTGAATATTACCGTCTTGGGACCATGTGAGGAGAAGGGGCAAAAATGTACTCTCAGCACTATTTGGACCACTTCCGTTTGCATAGATAACAGCGTTTGCACAGAAGAGTTGGCAACCAAAGCCCAAGATTGGAGCCAAAGTGACTCCGGCAGCTCTGCAAGAAATCTGGCCCCAGGCAGACTTCTTTGGGCCTTTCCCTAACCGAGAACTGCAGGCTTCATTGACTCCACGTTCGCCCAGTCCTTACCTGAGGCCCCCGGTGGGAAAGGGAAGGTCGTTAGCAGCTATGAAAAGTGAGGATCAAGAATGGTTGCTGTTGAATCTAAGTAAGGGGAGGACGCAAGACAGAATTCTGGGGGGTTGTGGGCCCGGCGAGGACGTTACTTGTCACCGGTGAGCCGAGAGCGAGAATTACGGGATCACCTGGGTTCGAAGATTACAAACACCTGCAGCAAAATTTTCCATCCACCGACCGTACGGGGGCGGGGGAGGGGATGCGGGAGCGCGGGAAAGAGCACTTCTCGAAGCCATTGGTCGCGCCCCCTCCCCGTGGGGCAGCGGCCGACCGGACCCCGCCCCCGCGCCGTGGGTGGACACCGGCCCGGCACCTCCCAGCTGTCAGTCAGAGGCCCGGTCGCTCCCCGCCCCCCGCCTGACACGCACTTCGGGGCCGCCCTCGCCCCCGCCCCGCGTCAGGCATCGCCGGCTTCAGTCACAACACGGGCCGGCTACCTGGGTGCGCCCGGGCCGGCAGCTGCGGGCCCGGCGCCGGCGGGCGGCGCTGAGGGGTCGCTGGGAGGGGCTCGGCGGCGTCTGTTGGAGCCGTTCCCTCGGTGGGCCGCCGGCGAGGGCATGAGCGCGGGCTCCCCGTGCCTCCGGAGTGGCGGCGGGAGTGGCGAGGGCAGGAGGCGCCGCGCAGAGGCCACCGTCCAGGGCAGCGCCGGGGGCCAGCAGGGCAGGAGATGTGCCTGTCCTTAGAGGCACAGGAAGCAGCATGCACCCCGATGCCACCGACAGCAGCGGCGCCGGCCTCAGCCCCGCGCCGGCCACAGGCGCCGGCGGCCGTCCTAGCCCGGGCGCCAGGGACGAACGGCGGCGGGAGTCCCGGGGGGACGCGGAGGCGGCGGCGGCGGTGCCGAGGGACCCGGGCGGCAGGAGCTGGCGAGTGGCCGTGGCCGTGGCCGCAGTCGCTGCCGTGGCCCTCTCCTTTCTGGCGCCCGGCTGCTGGGAGACGGCTGGAGGCGCGGGGCCGTGCACCGTCCTGCTCCGGCTCACCCTGTACCTGAGCTGCGCCGCGGCCGCCTTCCTGCTGGGGACCCTGTTAGCTCTGGTCTGCCGGAGCCGGCGAGCCCCTCCGCCCGACTTCGTCGCTACCTGGAGCCGCCTGGCCGCGGCCGTCCGCCTCCGGCCGGAGGTGAGTACCGGTCTCGGCTGCCTCGAGCGCCCGCGGCCTCATCGCGGCCCTCCCCGCTTCCGGTGCGAGCCACCGGCTCTCGGAGACCCCGCTGGCGGCGGCGTGGTCCTCCTCGCGGGCCCCGGCTCCCCACCCGGGAGCTGGAAGTCCGAGAGAAGCGGGGCTGGGGCGTGTGGGCCCGGCCGGTGGATGCGAGCCTTTCGTGGGCGCCCCGCGGCGACGGGTCGGGACCTGGCGCGGTGAGAGGCTGGTACTCAGCCGCGGTCCCCGGTCCCCACCTTGAGAGCTGGGTGAACATCCCAGATCTCGTCCCAGATCTCCCGTGAGCCGGAGACAGCCACCGCAGTCTGCACCGCACTCTCGGTTGGTTCTTCTGCCCCTTCTCGGTGGGAGGTAACTTAAGGACCGTTTCCAGAAGAAACTTGGGTAGGTCAGCCGCCCAGGACCAAACCGGATACACTTCTTACCACACCGTGTTGTTAAGTAGTGGTGCAGTCCTCACTGGTTTCCGTAATTTAGGAAGGGGACGCCAATAACCACTGTTGCTTGCAACAAAAGGAGAGCTCTGAGGGCGATAGGGCTGGGGTTAGAGATCTAGCAAAGAACAATATTTGCAGTGAGTTCCTCCTCTCTCCCTCAATGCCAAACTCACTACTTTTTCTGTCTCCCAGCTTTCTCTTCATAATCCTCTACAAGGTTTATGGTAGCTTGACTGAATGATACCTTCATTAAGCTGAAGTTGATTGTCCAAGCCCTTTGGGATGAGGGCAATGACAGTGGCTCAACTTCCTACAAATGTTAGAATGACCATTGTTTGCAGGATTTGTATCTGCTCACTCTACGACCTGCTTACTCCTTTGTTTAGAAAAAAAGAAAGCATCATGCTGCTCTCCAGAATTGCTTTTCTGAATTTGCCACTTCACGGTGCAGACTGGCTGGGGTAATGGCTGGAGGGCTGTATGTAAGGCAGTCGGGAGTCCTCATTCTGTAGGTTGATTAAATAAACCTCTGTTTTCAAAATTGGTAGTCTCAAAAAAATTTAATGATTATTTCTCTTAAAAACCTTCACCTAGCTGTCCATTTTTAACACCTAATTTAACAAGAGTTGGTAGGTAGATGTGTTCTTTTCCTTGCCTTTTTTTTCTACATTGATAAGTAAGGGCCGCAAGATTTTATTACTTGCTTATTGACTGCTAAAGGATCAACTCTTGAGTATTGTAAGAATTTATAATTTATTTAGTACATGTTTTTGAGCATCTTACACAAGCCAGGTAGTACTCTGAAAACTGGGGTTGAATCAATAAAACACAATATTCCTGTGAGGCCAGACAGTAACAAAGAAGTACTTTGCAATAGTGAAACTTGCTTATGAAGTGAAAAATGGTTAAGAGTAAGTGAGTGTGAGTGACTGGGTGGTAGGGGAAAGAAGCTTAGATGTTGAGGTCGGGGTCAAAGTCAGGGTACTGCAGGCCACCTCTGAGTGCTTAGATCTCTCTTGTTGTAAGCCATATATTCCCTGAAAACTCTGCACCTCTGCATAGGTAAAATTTGCATTATTATCTAGGAAGATGATGTAGAAAAGGAATTAGAGAAATTAGTACTTTAAAGGTGACACAGAAAATAAAGCAGCATGTGCAGTCTCATGTATGGTATCTGAATATTTCAGATAACAGAAGCGGTAAAGTATTATCTGAAACAAGTAATTTCTTAATTATTCTTTTTGAAATTGAATTCTGTAAGTACATTAGGAAGTTACTTTTTAAAAAAATTTATTATAAGGATTACAGAGAGAGAATGAGAGTATCTTCTATCCACTGGTTCACTCCCAAAAATAAGGCTACAATGGTCAGGGCTAGGTCAAAGCCAGAAGTTTCTTCTAGGTCTCCTGTGTGGGTGCAGGGGCCTAAGCACTTGGTCCATCTTTCACTGCTTTCCCAGGTGTGTTAGCAGGGTTGCTGGGTCAGAAGTGGAGTAGCCAGGACTCAAACTGGCATTCATATAGGATTGCTGGTGCTGCACATAGCGGCTTAACCTGCTGTACCACAGTGTCGGCCCCAAAAATTACTTTGTAAGTTATGTATTACTTAGAATTGGAATCCACATTTACATAAAATTCTCTTTTCTTGATAGTACTGGTGCTGTTTACTCAAGTTGTACTTTACTCTGTTGTACTTGCGGTAATGTGTGTGTGTGTGTGTGTAAATGTGCTCTTCTTTATGAATGGAAGGATGGGAAGGGAGCATTAGCATGTGGTGTAGTATAAAATGTGTGTCAGTTCTGTGGGGGTAGGGGATGGATCACAGAGGTCATCTAACATATGTAGAGGGGGAGGCTGTTTAGCAATCAGCCACATGGAGCTTCTCAGGATAACAGTGACTTCTACAGAAATTGGGATCCAGTATGAAGAAAACAAATCCTCATTCTTAGGCAGTACATTTTGAATTCCCATAGTATGACCTGGATTTGTCAGAGGAATCCATCCTTCTGTCTATCTGAACATCCTTCTTTGGGCCTCTCTTTTGGCTTCCTTCTGCAGAGGAAAAAAAATGCATAGGCTGCCAAAAGTAGGTTACCAGTGAAGCCTACATGGAAGCAGAAAAGATGTTGCATATCTAGGAGTGTTCAGATACTTCACGGTATAGTTATCAATTGTGGTCTACACTTCCGTTATCCCTTGTACCTGGTAGGAGTCAAGGGGTTTTTCTTGTGATAATGGTTGCTAATGACTTGTGGTCAGTAACTTACTGCTTAGCTCTCCAGGTATCTAGTGGGCACCTCCTGTGTGCACAGCTTTTGATTTCACTTGGGTGAGAACTACTGTTCATTAAAGTAGTAAACATCATGTTATCCCAGGTAGAAATTTTATCCCAGATATCCAGTGGTATTTTCAGATTCTAGGGCAACTTTTGTGTGAACTCAGAAAGGTTGATGCTGAAGTCTTGACTGTTGATATCTGGGCTCCATTTGAGAAAAATGTGAGTTTTTTGCAGGCCAGCAGACTGGAGCTGTGATGCTGTGGGCCCAGTCTGCTCCTGGTGTGATAATTGTTAGCCCGGGTTTTCTGCGTAGACTGTCATAGTGTGGTATTCCTAGACCAGGATTGTAGTTTGGTGTCTGCCAGGCCAATTACCTCTTCTGGGTCTGAGCCTCAGATTAACCAGCCACAGTTACTGGACACCAGCACTTGATCCAACCAAATAATATCAAGAAACGTAGGGTACAAGTGAATCAATAGTTTAGGAGAACTTAGTAAAAGACCAGTAATTCAAAGTACGTCTTCTCATAATAGGAAAGAGGAAATATGCCTTACATTTTGATGATAGGAAGGTAAGAGAGAATAATTATCAAATTTTCTATCATTGTCTGGTCTGGATTTTTCTCTTTACTACATAAAAAAATTTATTATAAGTTGGCATTTATAATTTATGGGGTACAAAGTAATGTTATGACCCTAAAATGTGAAATAATTAAATCAAGCTAATTAAAATGTCCACCACTTCAAATAATAAACATTTTTTTGCTCTAGATACTTCTTGATTTATGTCTTACAAGTTCAAAAATAAATAAGCATTTTAGTAATGAAGCTTGGAGAACTGATAGAAGAAAATCCACAAAAGTTTGTTTTTTAAAGATTTATTTATTTATTTATTTATTTGAAAGCCAGAATTACAGAGAGGGAGAAATGCATAGAGATATCTTCTATCCTCTAGTGCACTCCCAAAGCCCACAATAGCCAGGGCTGAGTCAGATTCAAGCAAGGAGCCAGAAACTCCATCCAGGTCTCCCATTTAGGTGACAGGGGCCCAAGTATTTGGGCCATCTTCCACTGCTTTCCCAGGCACATTAGCAGGGAGCTGATCAGAAGTGGAACAGCTGGCACCTTTAAGGGATTCCAGCATCGCAAGCTGTAGTTTAACTTGCTGCACCACAATGGCGGCCACAAAAGTTTGGTGTTTAAAAGCATAAGGGGAACTAAAAGCCACTGTCAGGTGAAGAAAAACTTAAAGATCAACCAGATAAGATGCTTAAGAAGTTCATCAAATCCAATTCATAAGCATTTACTGAATATCTGCTACATATTTCATATTCAGATCCCATTAGATAATTTTTTGCTTTGTTAGTTGTTGGGTGCTATGTTGAGCACGTTGTATGCTCTTGATGAATTTTGATGAGAACAAATTTAAGCATCTAATTGCCATTTTTAGAATTGAAGTTTCAACCAGTTTCCTAGAGAAGAGTTAGAGCTTTGCAGTAGGATCAGTAAGAGCTTGGATAATTGTTTCCTGGAAGTACATGACAGTGTTTTTGGTCTTGGAGAGGACTTGAGATGAACAGGAATACTCCTTGTTCCTGTTCTCTCAGACCTGACAGATTAGACTGATGGAGAAAGACTGGATGGGAGGGCAGATGTTTGCAGAGACAGTAAAAACATTCACAAAGCTATCAACTGTTCCAGTTGGCTGGGATCAGACTTGTAGAATTCCTAAATGAGTTCTTTTACTAACACAAATGCTCTTTGAGTAAAACAAACTTAATTTAGTTACTTGAGGGGAAAAGGAAAAGAAACAGGAATTAGGGTGACTATCCATAGCCTCTTTATAGCTTTCTTTTATTATACTGATTTGATAAACAATTCCTTAATCGTTTGAAGTACTTAATAGTATAATATATTTACTGCCTTCAGGATATTTGTTTGCATTTTAACGAGGGGATTAAGTTGTAGTGGCCAGTGAGAAAAAATAATTTTGAGGAACGTGGCTTTTTAAATCCCTTAAATTATAGAATCATACCTAAGTCTTTGTGGTGTAAGAATTGTTTTACTTTAAATTCACACAAGTGATTTTTTAGGTTAGTTTTTAATAGGTTATCCATTCACATGATTAAAAGAAGCATATAAATACAGTGGACGGCCGGCGCCGCGGCTCACTAGGCTAATCCTCCGTTTTGCGGCGCCGGCACACCCGGTTCTAGTCCCAGTCGGGGCGCCGGATTCTGTCCCGGTTGCCCCTTTTCCAGGCCAGCTCTCTGCAGTGGCCAGGGAGTGCAGTGGAGGATGGCCCAAGTGCTTGGGCCCTGCACCCCATGGGAGACCAGGAGAAGTACCTGGCTCCTGCCATCTGATCAGCGTGGTGCGCCGGCCGTGGTGGCCATTGGAGGGTGAACCAACGGCAAAAGGAAGACCTTTCTCTCTGTCTCTCTCTCTCACTGTCCACTCTGCCTGTCAAAAAAAAAAAAAAAAAAAAAAAAGTCAAAAAAAAATACAGTGGAAAAAAAACCTTCTATGTAAGCAACCACTATTTTAAAAATTTTTTGTATTAATAGAGAGAATAGTTTTCATGTGTTTCAAAGATAAAATTCCAAGAAACTATCCATACTTGCCTCCCTTGCTCTCTCAATGCCCCTACACTGAGAAAAAAATCTTTTTTTATTCCTTTAATTTTTGCAATAACATAATTTCAATTTACTTTATAATCACAAGCTTAATGCACCATGAACCGTAATGTTCAACAAGTAAAAAGCAGAAATACCACTGTTCTGCAGGAATACAGACAAGGACCATAATAATAATAATTAAATCACAAGATATTAGTTTCATTTTAAAAAAAAAAGATTTATTTATTTTATTTGAAAGTAGAATCACAGAGAGGCAGAGGTAGAAAAAGAGAGAGAGAAGTCTTCTATCTGCTGGTTCACTCCCCAAATGGCCACAATGGCTGGAGCTGAGCAGATCCGAAGCCAGGAGATAGGAGCTTCTTCCATGTCTCCCATGTGGGTGCAGGGGCCCAAAGGCTTAGGCCATCTTCTACTGCTTTCCCAGGCCATAGCAGAGAGCTGGATCTGAAGTGAAGCAGCTGGGACTCAAACTGTTGCCCTCATGGTTTGCTGGCACTGCAGGTGGTAGCTTTACCTTCTATACCACAATGCTGGCACCCAGCTTCATTCTTTTTTTTTTTTTTTTTTTTTTTTTGACAGGCAGAGTGGATAGAGAGAGAGACAGAGAGAAAGGTCTTCCTTTTGCCATTGGTTCACCCTCCAATGGCTGCCACAGCCAGCGCGCTGCTGCCGGCGCACTGCGCTGATCCTATGGCAGGAGCCAGGTGCTTCTCCTGGTCTGCCATGGGGTGCAGGGCCCAAGGACTTGGGCCATCCTCCACTGCACTCCCTGGCCACAGCAGAGAGCTGGCCTGGAAGAGGGGCAACCGGGACAGAATCCGGCACCCCGACCGGGACTAGAACCCGGTGTGCCGGCACCGCTAGGTGGAGGATTAGCCTAGCAAGACGCGGCATTGGCCCCCAGCTTCATTCTTACACATTGTTTTTGTTTTTGTATTCTATGTTAACTACCACATATCAGAGAAAACATAACATTTATCTTTTGGGGACTGGCTTATTTCTCTAAACATTATGATCTCCAGTTGCGTCCATTTTGTTGCAAAAGACAGGCTTTCTTTTTTACAGCTGGGTAGTATTCTGTTGTGTATATATACCACTTTTTTTTTTAATCCAGTAATCAATTGATGGATATCTGGGTTGATTCCATATCTTAGCTATTGTGACTTGAGCTTCTATAAACATGGGGGATACTAATAACTCTTTAGCAGCCACTATTAATAGTTGCAGTTTATTTTTTCAGATATCTTTTATGCATACTCAACCAAGTACAGATATGTTTTCAGAAGAAGTTTTTTTTTTTTAACAATTTACTTTATTTATTTGAAAGACAGAGTTACAGAGAGACAGAGAAGCAGAAAGAGGTCTTCCATCCACTGGTTCACTCCCCAGATGGATGCAGTGGCTGGAGCTGCAGCGATCCAAAGCCAGGGGTTAGGAGCTTCTTCTGGGTCTCCCACGTGGGTGCAGGGCCATCTTCTACTGCTTTCCCAGGTTATAGCAGAGAGCTGGATCAGAAGAGGAGCAACCGGGACTAGAACCGGTACCCACATGGTATGCCGGCATTTCAGGCCAGGGCTTTAACTTACTGTGCCACAGAGCTGGTCCCAACCTTTCTTCCTTATGGGAGTACCTATTGTATGTGATGTAATTTCCAGCAAAAGGCTCTGTCACATGGTTATGTTGATTTTGGAAAAAGTTCTTCACATTCATTATATTCTTAATTTCTCTCCCTTGTTTGAACTACATGTGTTATGAGGTATTCCTTCTGACAAAAGGCTTTCCCACATTTATTACACGATTTCCACCATGTAATAAATTCTCTGATGTTATATTTGTGATTTTGGCATAGTTTTCCAACACTCATTCCATTCATACGGTTTCTCCCCCATGTGAATTCTGATGTTTTATGAGGTGTTACTTATGGATAAAGGCTTTTCCATATGCATTATATCCAAAGTGTTTTCCCCCATATGAATTAGATGATGTGCAATGAGGGCTGAACTATGGGAAAAAGCTTTCCAAGTCATTATGTCTAAAAGGTTTTTCTTCATGTGAATTTTCTGACGCATTCTGAGATGTGACTTATTGCCAAGGGCTTTTCTACAGTCAGAAGAAGTTTTTGAAAGCTGTAATTTGTTATATGAACAGTATGATTACTTATAAGGGAAAATTTTTTACTTTCTTTATCTCCTGTTATGAAGGAACTATTCCTTAAGGTTGATAAGCAGTAGATGAAGTTATATATCAATAGTGATAACTTCAAAATAGGAAGATACATGATTAAACCTGGAACATATAAAAATGCTAAACAAGCACAACAGATGTATCCTAGGAAATGAGGAAAATGTGTATTAGAAATTAATAAAACTCTAAAGAAAGCAATGTATATTTTCATAAATTGTTAAAAATATAAAACCAAAAATCTCAAAAGCCGTTTTAGAGACAAAAGGAGGGACAGGTGGACAGATATCATCTGAGATTTGGGTTGCCAGTGAGTAAATGAGATGAGTCATAGGAGCTAGGATTGGAAGGGTAGATTTGGCCAGGTGTGGAAGTCCTCAAATGAGGGAGTCAAATTGGATTTTAGATTGTAGGCATGGCAGCTATTAACATTTTCTGAGCACAGGAGCAATAGCATAAAAGCTGGGCTTCAGAAAAATTAATTGGAAATGTGATTGGGGTAGACTTACAAGAAGTAACATCATGTAGCTGCAGGGATACAAGAGGCAAAGAATTCAAGAGTGAGTGAGATTTTTTTTTTTATGTTAGTTATTAGTTACCATTAGAGATAGGTTCAAGAATATTTTTAAGAGTGTCTTAACATTCTTTTAAGGCGATAAATTCAGTCTCCAACCAAAGGGTCAGACTGTTAATCCACAAATATGTAGCCTGAAAACTTGAATAGTCTGCCTTGATCTGTCTTAATTCTGGTCATTCCCAAGGCTTTTATTTATTTATTTTTTTAACGCTCTTGAATCTTAAGTTGCTTTTGTTTTTGAAACATACTATGATGTCACTTTGGTAACTGAATGTATAAAATATCTTAAAAATATCTTGGGTTTCATTTCCAAGTCATGTCACTTAGGGTTTTCCTTGTCAGAATGGTACAGACAGTGGTACTAAAAAATGATTCAGCAAATCTGGTGCTGAGGGTGCAGGCTACATAATGGTTGTCTGTTGAAAGCTATTAGATTGAAAATGATTGCAAACTTTTTTTTTTTTTTTTGTGGGATGATTGGTTTTTAATTGAAATTTACGTTTTGAAAAAACATATTTCAAACTTGGAACTTGTGCTTTTCTCCGTCACCATTAGTTCACCTTCTGAATTAGGATTTGTTGGCTGCACGGAGGTGATGGGTAGATAGGCTACAGTTTTCAAGGCTCTTCCAAATACTCTGCAGGCCGGGATTTAGGTCCAAGCCACACCCTGCTTTAGTCCTGGGTGTGTGCTTTTATAGTTGCTTCAAGCACTGAGGAGATTTCTAGAAAACCCAGAAGGTTTGGTTGCATTTTGGTGCATTTCTCAGCTCAGGTGCTGCTTTTGGAAAGTATTACTAGGAGTGTGTGATGTCCCTGGGGCTTGCTTTCACTTACGAACTCTGAGGCACTGGCCAGTCCTGATATATTTGTCAGCCAAAAATGAGTAAACTAACTCCAAGTAAAATACCTCTGAGGCCACAGGAGACAAAAAGGAATGAATTCCAGACCTGCATTTGGCCTAGTAGTTCAGCTGGCTGGGACACCTGCATCCCATATTGGAGTGTCTGGGTGGGGAACAGTCCCAGCTCTACCTCTGATTCCAGCTTCCTGCTAGTGCACATCCTGAGAGGCAACAGATGGCAGATGATAGCTCAAGTAGTTGAGTGTCAGCTAACCATATGGGAGACAGCCCTAGCTGTTGTTGGTATTAGGGAGCGAACTGGCTGATGGGAATTCTCTCTTTGTGCGTCTCTATCTTTTTCTTTTTTTTGGTAAAAATTTTTTTAAATGAAATATGCAACTTTAGGATAGCATATATCAACTTATTTAGACTACTAGATCTATTTAATAAACTTTCTGTGTATAATGTACATCTTGGAAAATTGTATCAGTTTTTATAGATATTCATTTCTAAAGTAACCTGAATTTCTGCAGTTCTTAACAACCTGTATGTATGAGTGAGTTTATATAGGCAGTAGGAATTGAAATTTTATAGGCATTTACTCCTATCTGCTCATATACAACCTCATCCTCTTGTAGTATTACAACCTTCTGCCCACCTCTCCCCTCGACCTTTCTGGGCGTGTACATGCAGAGTCCCATATATTTGTGAATAATCTCACTTATGTTCTTGTGTTTCCTGGGGCTTGCAAAACACTTGAGAGAGGCTTCTGTGCAGTGCCACCACTGCCAGTCTCTGAAGAAGTGCACTTCTTGCTGGAGGACTACTGCGTGTCTACCAGAACTGCATGTCCCACAGCGCTTGGCCTTTTTATTTTATTTGTGAGCCAAAGCCACATTATATATATACTCTGTAGAAGCTGGGAGTATAGCTTTGTTTCTTTCACTCAGCCATGTTTTTAAGAAAATTCACTTTGTGTGGAAGCTGAGGAGCTTATGCCTCTGTTTGTACTTCCTGTGAAGACAGCTTCTTTTTTTCACTCGTGGCTCCTCTCAGCATCTCACTCAGATCAGCTCCTGAGGTCAACCTAGAACTTTCTCTGGGCTTCAGGCTTGAACTCTTGCATGAAAGCCACCACCTGGACAGCTTCTTCCTTCTATGCAAATTAACTCACACAAATACTTACCTGATGTATGTAGGCTTTTCCAACTCATTAGATAGGAAATGAACATCTTCAGTATTCCAGAAATTTCTGTCTGTTTTTCCTGAAGCAGAAGTTTAATTTTCTATTTTTTTCCCTTCTGATTTTTTTCCATTTCACTTAAATTTTCTGAGATTTGGCTTCTAGGTAGCTGAGGATGTTGTTGTTGTTGTTTTCCAGATTTGAATTTTTGTCATTCTTAAAGTCTCACTGTTTTAATTCTTTTACTCATGGACAGTTTCAACCTTGACCCTGCTACAATAACTATGTCTACATTGATGACTTAGATATTCATTCCCCAGGCTCAGGTCTTTTTTTAGGCCTTCGACTCACATTTATTCTATTGCTTAAACTGACATTTCCATTTGGCAACCCTTGTGGTACTTGAAATGTGAATCTAAGATATGTTGTGATCAGTGCCTCCTTTCCTCTAGTTCCTGTGTCAGTGGCTAACACCTTCAAAAGTCAAGTCCCACAGCCAGAGGCCCAAGAGTCCTTTTTGATATCTCTTCCTCTCATCTCATATGCATTCCATCATCAAGTCCTGTCTTACCTGTTGAGCAGCCTTGTACCCATCTGCTTTCCAGCTCTCCTTGGTCCCAGCTCTCATTATGACCCACCTAGTATGACTGCAGTAGCCTTTCAGTTGACTCTCTGCCTCCATGTTGGCCTCCCTTCAACTGATTTTTTCAAAAATGTAAGCCTTATTAAATCCCTCTTCAGCAGTATGCTTAATTAAAACCCTTCCTGCTGCTTTTCTTTGCTCTTTAGCCTACCTGCCATAATTACCTTCCTCAGTTTTCAAAGTGCCAGTCTTTCTGTTTGTGGGGACTTTATGTAATGCATTCTCCCCCTTGAACACTCTGACACCCCTTTTACCTACTTAACATCTCTCCCTTCAGACCTCGGGCATCATTTTGCAGAGAAACTCTTCCTCTCTTCCAGTTTTATATAATCTCCTGGCATCATATACTTCTCATCATTGAACTTACCACAATTATAACTTACAGTCATTGGGGTAGTTTTCTTCCTTTTTCATTAAACCTTGAACTCCACAGAAGCAGGAATTCCCCTTTGTATCTCTAATACTTTGTTGATTGACTTAGTAGTTGAACAATAAGTATTTCTTGCATGAATGAATAACTGGGAATCAGTAGAGCATAGGCATTAAGATAATAGGTTTTGGAGTCAGTCATTTGTTTGTATTTGAGTTTTGGCTGTACCCTAATGTCTCTATGACTATGTGCAACCAGTTTAAGATTTATAAGCTCTGTTCTTCTAAAAAATGGAGATAATAAATATCTTTCAGGGTTATTTGGAACAATGTGATAGTATTTGTAAATACAGAATAGAGTGTGTATGGTTAGATGGATGATTGTAGAGAGAAAACTCTTAAAACTTTCAGAAGCCCCTCTGCTGCTCTATCCTAATGTCAATGCTTTCCCTCCCACCTAAGTAATCCCCTCTTGACTTTACAGTAACAATTTCCTTGCATATCATTATAGCTTTATCTCTCTATTGTGCAGCTATGGACATGATACTTTAGTTTTGTCCGTCAGAAAAGAAAAATCCCCTCTATTCTTTCCTTCTTTGTGGTTTATCTGTTGAATATCCTGGAGCATTTGCCTTGTAGAGTGGCCTATAGTCTGAATTTTGCTAATTGCATATGAATTATGTATGTTGCCATGTTCCTCTTTCTCGTGCATAGCCTGCAGATTAGCAATTGGATCCAGAGACTTGATTGGACTCATGATTGATTCTTTGGAAAGACTATGATTTTGTAGTGTGCTGTTTTATCAGGATGCCCATAGTATGTGGAAATCTCTTTTTGTGATATTAGTAGCTGTTGATAGTCAATTCCTAGATGCATTAGTTTATTAGAGATGACACAGTGGTGGTATTTTAATTCTGTCATGTATTGTTTGCTTAATAGTTTAAATATTTTTAAGAGACATTTTCTCCCTCATCTGTTATTTGATTGCACAGTGGTACAATTCATGGTGAAAAGCTAGAAAAATGCTTGATTCTTTCACTTTATTGGTTTCCAAGATAATGAGTTGGTTCCCTGTGAGTCTCTGAAGGTAACTGATTAGCTGTGTATTTAAGAGGAATGTATTGTTATGAACTCAGGAATGTGAATATATTTGATAAGTTTCACTAAGTTGTAATTCTTATCTTTTTGAAGCTTATATTGTCCCATCTTTGACCAGTGGGAGCTCTTTTCACTTGGCTCTTGAGTTCTCTTTTCATGACCCTTTTGAGAGTTTTCTTGCTGTGTGCTATAAGAAGGTGTTTCAGGCTTGTTTTGAGTGTTTTCTGCTCAATCGATTTAGCTGAACTTAATATTAATTGCACTTACTATTTGTAGGTGCATATTGTACAGTACCCAATTTAATTTTTACCTCTATCATATAAGTTAGGTCCTATAATTCTCATTTTACAGATAGGAAAGCTGAGGTGTGGAGAGACTAAATATGTCCGAGCTACATAGCAAGTGAAAGAACTAAAAATTAAAGCCAGATCTCTTTTACACTGGAGTAGTCCACATTCTTAATGGCTTTATTACCTTTTTAATTAATAAAAGTTAATCATGGCTGATTCTGTTTTTTGTTTTGTTTTGTTTTGTTTTGTTTTGTTTTGTTTTTGACAGGCAGTGTGGACAGTGAGAGAGAGAGACAGAGAGAAAGGTCTTCCTTTGCCGTTGGTTCACCCTCCAATGGCCATTGCGGCACTGTGCTGATCCGATGGCAGGAGCCAGGTGCTTCTCCTGGTCTGCCATGGGGTGCAGGGCCCAAGCACTTGGGCCATCCTCCACTGCACTCCCTGGCCACAGCAGAGAGCTGGCCTGGAAGAGGGGCAACCGGGACAGAATCCGGTGCCCCGACTGGGACTAGAACCCGGTGTGCCGGCGCCGCTAGGCGGAGGATTAGCCTATTGAGCCGCGGCGCCAGCTTGATTCTGTATTTTTTTTAATGAGTATCTTTGGAACTATTCTAGGATATGCTGAAGAATTAGTATCACTTTGGAGGTCTCAGAATGAACTTGAATGATATCACAACTGTCCCTTCTATATCCATAATCATTGCTAATCAAGTAAAGCTGCTATTTTTTTTTTAAATTGTTACATCTAGATGAGACTGCAGCATCCCTCTTAATACAGCATTCCATTCAGTCACTGAAAATTCACTGGATTTGGCATACGATGTGAAACTCATCTGCCATTCTGAGTGAGAACCTGGTAGAATGGCAGTGATTCCTTTGGATTCCATATCCCTTTGAGTGCCTCTGCTACTCTATCCTCACTTTACTGTATTATAAAAGTCTGTCATATACTTTAGCTCTTCTGGTAAAAATCAGAGTTTCTCAGACTACCATCCGTTAACACTTACTTCTAGGAGATTCTTTTAGTTATTCTATGAAAAGAAATAAGAGGGATGAGAGGCTGATTTGGTGGTCCTCTAAGATTGAAAAAAAAATTCCTGAAGCTTTACAATATGCATTATTAACATTTTAAGAAATCTTACTGTAAAGAACCTTGTTTAACTCTTTTTAATCCAGTGTTTCCTAACACTTTTGTTTTTGTTTTTAACCAACAAGGAGATTTATTGTCTTCAGGATTAACACACACTATTGTACTCTACTTCTGTGAGATCAGCTTTAGTTGTCTTTCTGTAGTTGGCTTATTTCGCTAAAGGTATAGAAATAGAGGGTAGAACAGTGGTTTAGCAGAGGCTTGGAGTAAAAGGGAAGAGATAGAGGAAGATTGATTAATGAAAACAAAAATACAATTAGATAGGAGGATTAAGTTCTGACGTTAAGGCACACAGACATAGTAGAGTGACTATTGTTAAGAATAATTCACTGTCCGGCGCCACGACTCAATAGGCTAATCCTCCGCCTGTGGCGCCGGCACACTGGGTTCTAGTCCTAGTTGGGGCGCTGGATTCTGTCCCGGTCGCTCCTCTTCCTGTCCAGCTCTCTGCTTTGGCCCGGGAGTGCAATGTTGGATGGCCCAAGTGCTTGGGTCCTGCACCCGCATGGGAGACCAGGAGAAGCACCTGGTTCCTGGCTTCAGATCAGCGCGGTGCACCGGCCGCAGCGGCCATTGGAGGGTGAACCAACGGCAAAGGAAGACCTTTCTCTCTGTCTGTCTCTCTAACTCTGCTTGTCAAAAAAAAAAAAAAAAAAAAAAAAAAAAAAAAAAAAAAAAGAAAGAAAGAAAGAAAAGAATAATTCACTGTATATTTCAGAATACCTAGAAGAGAGGATTTTGAATGTCTTCAACACAAAGAAGAAATAAATATTTGAGATGCTGAATATGTTGATTACCTGATTTGATCATTATAGGTTGTATACATATATCCGAATATCACACTGTATGCCATAGATATTTCCAATTATTCTATTAATAATTTTTAAAAATAAAGTAAACAATAACTAAAAAGGAATAAAACACAGTCAAGTGGTAGGACTGGCTACCTGTAGAGCACTGTAAGTCTTTGATATTTCTGTGTCTTAGTTCTGTTCTCTCCTGTGAGCTGGATTAACTGAAGCATCAGCTTCGGTCACCACAAGCACACAGGATGATAGACAATGGAAGGAAGTCTCTTTTTGGGACAAGGAAAACATTCTTAGAAATGCCCCTGGCAATGTTCCTCTCAAAACTATTGGCCAGGTTTGAACAAGTATCCACTCCTAAAGAATTGCTGGCAAGGAGGACAGGATTGATGAAATTGGCCTTGCTCGGTAGAGAGGAAGGAGGTTGTGTAGTGAAAACAGTGAGCACCTCACCTTGCACTGAGGGACTACAGGACTAGAGCTAACCTCTCTCTGTGACCTGCCTTTGCACCTCTACTCATTCATCCCTCATTTATAGTAAACCACATGCTGTTCCCGAATTTACCTTTGTGTGGCATCTGTGTGTGGGTGCGCATATGTCCCTAAGGCCTTTGCCCCTATTCTTATACATTGAGTTCTGCTTACTGTTGGAGGTCCACTCAGTTGTCCTTCTTTTCAGTTAACTTTATCAGGCTCTTCATTTATGCCTGGTAAATATTTATTGAGGGGAGGAGGGTAAAGAATAGGATGATTCCAGGTTGCAAGCTTGGCTGGTAGAATGGCTAGGTACTATTTGTATAGGTTTGTGATACTGGAAGATTAGAGTTTGGTAGGTTTTGAGTCTGGCCATGTCGCTTTTAGATCTGTGGCAATATCCAGCTTGCAGTTAGGTATGCAAGTCTGCAATTTGAGGGAGAGATCAGTGTTAGGCAATGTGTATATGATAGTTAAGACTGTAAGGTTGGGGGCTGGCCCTGTGGCATAGCTGGTAAAGCTGCCACCTGCAGTGCTAGGAGCCCATGTGGGTGCAGGCTTGAGTCCTGGCTGCTCCACTTCTGTCCCAGCTCTCTCCTAATGTGCCTGGGAGAGCAGCAGAGGATGGCCACAGTCTTTGGGCCTCTGTACCCGTGTGGGAGACCCAGAAGAAGCTCCAGGCTCCTGGCTTCAGCTCAGCTCAGCTCTGGCCATTGAGGCCATTTAGAGGGGTAGACCAGTGAATGGAAAATCTCTCTCTGCCTCTGCCTCTCTGTAACACTGCCTTCAAATAAATAAATAAATCTTAAAAAAAAAAAAAACTATAGAGTTAATGGGAAAGAGCATATTTTGGATCCAGAGATCTCTCTTCCCGCAAGACTGCTGGCTTTTTGCAACAAACCCTTTCTTTTTACAAAACAAAACAAAAACAAAAACAAAAACCTGAAAGTTTGATGAGACTGCTGAAGTGCCATGTAATGGTTGAAAGCAGTTAACCAAAGGGCAGACAAAGGAGGAACATCCCCCAGAGGATGAGAGAAAGAACAATCAGAAACCATGAGGAGGAAGAAAAAGCCCAGAGAAGTAGAGAGTAAATGGCCAGCAGTGTCAGGACCAGAAACAATGGATGTCTCCTAGATTTGGTAACCTGGAGGTCTTTGGAAACCCATGCTAGTATTGTTTGGGGCTTGGAGTGGAGAGGTATGGGTTGACATGGGTGCGGAAATATTTTTTCTTAGGTTAGAGAGTGAGGGCAGGTAGTATGTGGACTGTGCTCTCCAGAAGCTTAGCTGAGAAGCATAGAAAACAGCCTGTAGAGGATAGGAGCTTGTTTGTGTTGGGGACTTTTGTTGTTGTTGTTGTTGTTGTTGTTATGGAAGAGCTTAAATACATCGCTAATTTAAGAGGAAGCTGGAAAAGAAGAGAGGAAGAGCCTGAATGTCTCAGAGGATGACAGGATGGGAGTACAGATGAGGGGTTCAGACTTGAGATTAGTGGGAAAGAAGTAAAAAAAATGGGAGCACATAGAGAACTTTGTAGGAGGTTGACAGGAATTAAGATATTTCAAGCTGGATATCTTCAAATATCTTGATAAGTGGGAGGCAAAATTAATTACTGATGGTGAAGAGGATGACATTCTGTGAAGGATAATTTTAAGAGCTAGAAAAAGGATTGAAAAAAAAAATAGAAAGGAAAAATACCAACAAAATGGTTATTGGGCCCTTACAGTATACTAGGCACTGTACTAAGTGCTCTACATTCTCATTTAACCATCACAATATCTCATGTTATAGTTACTGTTATTTCCATTTTGTAGATTAGGAACAAGGTTTAAAGAGGTTAAGTTGACTGCCCAAAGATGACAGAGCTTCTAAAGGATGGGTGGCTCTGCCTTTTCATGGTGTGACAGAAGATCAAGGTACAAGACTGATGAGAACTGCTCAGGTATCATCTACTAGGGGTGGCAAACCCTTTTTCTGTTGAGGCCATTTGGATATTGATGACATCATTTGCAGGCCATACCCAGTTATCAACTTAAAAATTCCCTGTTATAGCTTTTACTAAATTTCACATCCTGCCTGTGGTTGCCTTGGTAGTACCACACCAAATGATTTTGCAGGCCTTATATAGCCTGCAGAGCTGACATGCCCCACCCTGTCAGCCAGGGGATGAATGAGGCCTGGAAGGAGCTGAGAGCTTAGGAGAGAAGAGGGTCAAAAGGATTAAAGGTATCCTAACTACATGCAAAGCCTCCACATGGCCCTGAGAATGGGTACCTGGAGTGGAGAGGAGAGGAGAGTCATTGGAGTTGATGTCCAGGCACTGTGTGGCTGTGATCCACCCCAGGGTTCCACATTGTTCATTGTCCTATTTCACTTTTGATTGGAGGTATTGGCTGCAGAAGTTCTCTGTCAAGATGCTGTCAGACTAGGAAGACCTCAGTGTACATTATGAAATTATAGGTGATGGGAGAAGCTGGGGGTGGGATGGGAAGAGTGGGTTTCTGTCTCTTGACTGTTTTGCCCACAGCTGCCTACCTCTGGCTGTACCAGTGTCATTCATGGAATTTGCTTCTAACTGTGCTAAGGAATGGTTTTACTGATTAAATGCAATAAAAGTTAGGTTTTGGGAAAAAGTTGTTATTCTACCTTAGTGAAGTATATTTTAACTGTGTTAAATTTCCAAGAAATGTTTTATTCAGTGCTTAGACAGTGTAGACCATTCCAGGAATTTAAATAATTTTTGACTCAAGTGCTATATTTAAAATCACTTTTCATTTATTTAGCTATTTTTCTTTTTCTTTTAAAGTGATCAAGGGTTTGTTACTATTATCATGGAAAAGAAATGTTGTAGTGAAAGAATACCTATTACCTCCTTTCTTTATGAGATTACAAAGGAAAGATTATAATAATTTCACTTAACTAAGTCTAAATTATGAGTGATTCTTTTGTGACTCTTCTCCTAATTTATGTAGAATGATTGTTATTCTCTCTCTCTTTTAAAAATCTTTTTAGGCCGGCGCCGTGGCTCAATAGGCTAATCCTCCGCCTTGCGGCGCCTGCACACCGGGTTCTAGTCCCGGTCGGGGCGCCGGATTCTGTCCCGGTTGCCCCTCTTCCAGGCCAGCCCTCTGCTGTGGCCAGGGAGTGCAGTGGAGGATGGCCCAAGTGCTTGGGCCCTGCACCCCTTGGGAGACCAGGAGAAGCACCTGGCTCCTGCCATCGGATCAGTGCAGTGCGCCAGCCTCAGCACTCCGGCCGCAGCGGCCATTGGAGGGTGAACCAACGGCAAAGGAAGACCTTTCTCTCTGTCTCTCTCTCTCACTGTCCACTCTGCCTGTCAAAAAAAAAATCTTTTTATTTATTCAAAAGCAGTTACAGAGAGAGAGAGAGAGAGAGAGAGAGAGAGAGAGAGAAGGAGAGAAACAGAGATCTTTGATCTGCTAGTTCACTGCCCAAATGGTGAAAGCCAGGAGCCAGGAGCTTCATCTGGGTCTCCCACATGGTGCAGAGGCCCAAGCACTTGGGCAGTCTTCTGCTGCTTTCCACAGGAGCGTTATCAAGGATTTGGATCGGAAGTGGAGCAGCCAGGACATGAACAGTGCTCATATGGGATGCTGGCGTGGCAGGCAGTGGCTTAACCCATTGCGCCAAAGTACCCGCCCTATTTGCTATGCTCTTATGTTAAAAGGTTTTGATATTCCTAATAATAAAACACTTCTCATTTTTCTTTAGAGATCATAATTTTTATCATGTGATCCACTTATTAATGTGGTCTGAAGATCACAGAAATTCATTAGAAATTTTTGTTTAAAAATATACTTGTTCTAAAGACATATCCTGAACTTTTTGAATTAAGAATCTTAGAGAGTAGGGATTCTAAATCTGCATGTTGAACAAATTCCCTAAGTGAGTCTTTTTTTTTAATGATTTATTTATTTATTTATTTGAAAGGCAAAGTTACAGAGAGGCAGAGGCAGAAAGAAAGAAACATTCCTTCCACTGGTTCACTCCCTGACTGGCCTCAATAGCCAGAGCTGCACTGATTAGAAGCCAGGAGCTTCTTCTGGGTCTCCCACACAAGTGAAGGGGCCCAAGGACTTGGGCCATCTTCCTCTGCTTTCCCAGGCCATAGCAGAGAGGTGGATAGGAAGAGGAGCAGCTGAGACTCAAACCGGCACCCATATGGAATGATGGCACTGCAGGTGGCAGCTTTACCAGCTGTGCCATAGCACTGGCCTCCCTAAGTGAGTCTTGAAAACTTGTTTACATTGCTTTTAAGCTATGGACAAAAGCTGCCTAATGTCCATAAAAACCAAGAAAACTCAGCCTCATTTCATGTTCACATATATTTACATGCCTGTTCTACTCTCTTGAGTAGAATGCTGCACAAATGCCTGTATTAATATCATGTTTCTTTTAAGACGAGATTTTAGAGTTTGAATTTTGTGATTGAATTAGAAATGGAATAAATATTTTTTATGATCTATTTCTAGTCTGGGATCAGATAACCTTTCCTTATCGGTTAGAAGGGATGTAAAAGTCAGTCTCTTTGAGTAGATTCAATTGAATTGTGTTTTTAGGTTTATGCAACTAGTATTTTATTGCAATAATTCTTCTCACATCTGTATATTTTACACATGAGCGTTATTTGGGCCATTCTCTTTGAAATTCAGTATTTTGCTTCAAGGGAACCATGGAAGTAGAAATCTCACTGAATCAAATTACCAATGTAATATATTTTTAACCAAATACTGAATATTTCATCACCAGTTTTTATTTTAAAGCTAGTCAACAAATTAATAAGGAAATGGCATTATGGTATTGCAAGGCAGTAATGGAGTAGAAAACAGTGATTGCTTTCATTTCTAAAAATTGTTATGAAGAAAGCCATTCTGTGTGACTCATCTAGTTGGTGAGTTACATGAAGCTTTGAAGCAGGAATAGCTTACTCTGGTTCCTTCATCATTTATGCTCAGTGGTATCAGTGAGAACTCAGGAAATGATAATTATTTTTGCAGCATATTTCAGTGTGTCTGAACTTCAAAATCCTTATGAAATGTCGTCCTGGATTGATTGTATATTTGAGTAACTTTTCTGTGACCTGGGCTGGAGAGTGAAAAACAGTACCAGAACAGGAAAAATTTTTGAATTCCTAAACACATGCTAATATGGTTCACTAGTAACTTGCTAAGAGCTTCCATCAAGAATAGATTAAGGCCGGCGCCGCGGCTCACTAGGCTAATCCTCCACCTAGCGGCGCCGGCACACCAGGTTCTAGTCCCGGTTGGGGCGCCGGATTCTGTCCTGGTTGCCCCTCTTCCAGGCCAGCCCTCTGCTGTGGCCAGGGAGTGCAGTGGAGGATGGCCCAAGTGCTTGGGCCCTGCACCCCATGGGAGACCAGGAAAAAGCACCTGGCTCCTCGCTCCTGCCTTCGGATCAGCGCGGTACGCCGGCCGCAGCGCGCCGGCCGCAGCGGCCATTGGAGGGTGAACCAACGGCAAAAGGAAGACCTTTCTCTCTGTCTCTCTCTCTCACTGTCCACTCTGCCTGTCAAAAAAAAAAAAAAAAAAAAAAAAAAAAAGAATAGATTAAGCCCCTTAAGCACAGATTCTCTCTAGTACCCAACCAAGCGCCAGGCGTACAATGTGAGTACCTGGTAAATGTTAGATGATTCAATGAATTAATGAAAATGTGATTTTTATCATAGAAATGTATGATTTTCCATATGAACTCAAAATTACAATAGAAACCAGTAATGAAATGGTTATAGTTTTTTTTGACACTCACACTTTTTCAGGAATGCAATAAGCTGATATTGTAGTTTTCAGTTACTTTTTCCTAAGTCAGTTGGCTTTTTGTTCATTCTTTTCTGCAGGTCCAATACCCAGTACTTACAATTTAGGCAAATTGCTTTCTGCCTGTTTCAAGTGCATGTTAGTATTTCATTTTCCAAATCTAAGGATCTTCAGGTTTGAAATCTTTTTTAAGAAAGTATGATTTTTAAATTTATTTGAAAGAGGGGGAAGGGAGGGAGGAAGACAGAAAGAGAGAGAGAAAGTGAGAGAATGAATCCATCTGCTGATTCACTCTTCAAATGCTTATAAAAGTCATGGCTGGGCCAGGCCAAAGCCAGTAGCCTAGAACTCCATCCTGTATCCCATGTGAGTGGCAAGGACCATCTACTTGAGCTATCATCTGCTGTGTCTCAGGATGAACATTAGCAGGAAGCTAGAATCAGGAAGGGATCAGGGACTTAAAGAAACCAGCCACCCAGATGTGGAATATATCATCCTGTGATGGATTAACCATTACGTCAAATGCCTACACCCAAATTTGAATCTTTGAAATTAGAAATAAAATATGTTTTGCCCTCATAAGTTTAATGCTTCAAACTAAATGTAAAACTGTCCTAAGTATTATTAACTTACTTCAGAATCTATCTCTGTTGATCAGTTAATAGAGATTTTTCCTTTGTGTTAATGTTCATTTTTCTCTTAGAAAGCAGTTTAATTACCAAGAAATCTGCTTGTGACAGTATAATCTGAAATCATGTCAAAACTATAATCTTTTTTTGGGAAGGAAATTAACATTGTAAAAAATTCAGATTATGACTTTTGTTCTTTTTTTAAGATTTATTATTTATTTGAAAGAAAGAGAGAGAGAGAAAGAAAAGAGAGAGAGAGATAAAGAGATCTTCCATCTGCTGGTTCACTTCCCAAATGACTACAAGGGCCAGGGCTGGCCCAGGCCAAAGCCAGGAACCTGGGTTGCCACATGGGTGGCAGAGGCTCAGGCACTTGAGCCATCTTCTGCTGCTTTCCCAGGCCTGTTAGCAAAGGAGCTGGATGGGATGTGGAACAGCTGGAATTCAAACTGGCGCCCATATGGGATGCTAGCCTTGCAGCTGGCAGCTTAACCAGCTATGCCACTATGGCCCCAACTATGACTTTTGGAACCAAAATTGTAACCTATATCTACATATTAATTAGTAATTTTAAGGGACTTTTACATGTTATTGTCCTCCTTGAAATGCATAGCAATCCTTTAATTTAAATAATGCAGACATTAACTTAAGTTGAGGTGAATCTCAAAGAGGTGGACATGTGCATTTTAACTCAGCAAGTAAATAGCAACAAATCAACTACAGCCTACTTTTTTTTCCCTGGATTTTAATCAAATGCTCGTGCCACTATAATGTCATATGCTTTTGCCAAAGTAATAATAAAGGATTGTGTGCCAGCACTTTGAATTTCATATTTGTTCAGAGGAAAGATCTGATTTCATAACCCTTTATAGCATCTGGTCTTAGGTTCTATCTTAATGGATGATTATCTTACACTTTGGAAATGTAAGCAGAGATGCATGTAGGTTGGGTTGGCCTTTAGCCTGAACACAGCAGACACTTTGATAAATGGTGTAATAAGCTATAGAAACTATTGATGATCTAATTTACCATTCATGTTGCCAAGTTCGTCTTGGATAAAATCATTAGAGAGGTTTCTACTTCAGAAGACTGAGTTGGCTTTTCTTTATTGTCAGAGTATCTCTCAGGGTCGAGAACACCCTGACCTGCCCCTTCATCCCACCTCAGTGTTCATTACTCATTTTTCTGTCTGGATGTAGCCAACACAGTGCACCTGGGTTTTCAAGGTGCATAGCTTCGTGTTGGTCAAACAGGATTTGGAGGGGCCAGTGTTGTGGTGCAGTGAGTTATCTGAGTGCAGGTTTGAGATCTAGCTGCTTCACTTCCCATTCAGCTCCCTGCTAATGTGCCTGGGAAGGCAGAAGAGGATGACTAGAGCACTTGGGCCCTGCCACCCATGTAGGACACCTGGCTCATGTCTTTGGCCTGGCCCAGCCCCAAATATCAGAGCCATTTGGGAAATGAACCAGCAGATGGAATATCTCAATCTGTGTCTTTCATTCTACCTTTCAAATAAAAAAAAAAAAAAGAGACTTGGACAGAGAGATTTTCCCAACCCACCATGTTAGTCAGCTTTTCTTCACTATAACAAAATACCTGAAACACCTAACTTAGAAAGTTTTATTTAGCTCACAGTTTTGGAGGTTCTAGTCTAATATGGGTGGTTTGGCTTGGCTTCTCCTGATGGGAAGATGGTAATGGTGGAGCGTGTGAAGGAAGGCTCATATGGCAAGCCAAAAAGAGGAGAAAGCAGCTGGCCCATACTCAGGCTTTTATAATCAACCCTTTCCTAAGAACTAACTTGTTTTTAAAAATTTTATTTAAGTTATACAAGTTTTATGTATTTCATATATACAGTTTTAGGAATATACTGACACTTCCCCCCCTACCCTCCCTCCTGCCCACGCTCCATCCCTTCCTCCTCCTTCCTCTCACATTCCCACTCTTAATTTTTACAAAAGTCTATTTTCAGTTTACTTAATGATCAGATAGTAAAAGAGTTAGTAAAACAAATGGAATGAAGAAAACAAACAAAAAAACACTGTTCCTCAATAGAAGAGACAAGGGCTGTAAATAATCATTGAATCTCAAAATGTCCATTTCACTCCAATACATTACATTTCAGGTATTCTATTAATTACCTCAGATCATGGAAAACATATGATATCTGTCTTTTTGGAACTAGCCTATTTTACTAAATATAACTGTTTCTAGTTGTGTGCATCTAGTTGCAAAAGACAGGATTTTTTTTAAAGCTGAGTAGTACTCCATAATGTATATATACCATAATTTCTTTATCTAGACTTCAATTGATAGATATTTGAGTCGATTCCATATGTTAACTATTGTGAATTGTGCTGCAGTGAACATGGGGTATAGATAACTCTTTCATATGCTGATTTCTTTCGGTTTGGGTAAATTCCAGGGAGTGGGATGGCTGGGTCATATGGTAGGTCTATATTCACATTTCTGAGATATCTCTATACTATCTTCCACAGTGGCTGCACCAGTTTAAATTCCCACCAACAGTGGACCAGGGTACCTTTTTCCCCACATCCTTACCAGCGTTTGTCATATGTTGATTTCTGTATGAGAACCATTCTAACTGGAGTGAGGGTAAACCTCACTGTGGTTTTGATTTGCATTTGTGTGATGGCTAGTGGTTCTGAGCATTTTCTCAAGTGTCTGTTGGCCATTTGAATTCCTCTCTTGAAAAATGCCTGTTCAAGTCCTTTTCCTATTTCTTAACTGGATTGTTTATTGTTATTAAATTTCTTGAACTTTTTATAAATTTTGGACATTAAGCCTTTATCAGTTGTATAGTTTGCAAATATTTTCTCCCATTCTGTCAGTTGCCTCTTCACTTTGCTCAGTGTTTCATTTGCAGTGCAGAAGCTTCTCAGTTTGATGTAATCCCATTTGTCAATTTTGGCTTTGCCTGTGCTTCTGAGGTCTTTTCCAAGAAGTATTTGTTTGTGCCAATGTCTTGCAAAGCTTTCCCAATGTTCTCTAGTAATTTGAGGGTATCAAGTCATGGATATAGGTTGTTGATCCATTTTGAGTGGAATTTTGTGTAAGTTGTAAGGTATGGTCTAGTTTCATACTTCTGCACGTAGAGATGCAATTTCCCCCACACCATTTGTTAAAGAGTCTGTCGTTCCTCCAGGGATTGATTTTAGCTCCTTTGTCAAAGATAAGTTGATTGTAGATGCATGGATTGATTTCTGGAGTTTCTATTGTGTTCCAGTGTGGTCAGAAAAGATGCATGGTATGATTTCAGTATTTTCAAATTTGCTAAGATTGCTTTATGGCCAAGCATATAGTCTATCATAGATAAAATTCCATGCATTGATGAGAAGAATGTGTTCTTTAAGGGTGGGGTGAAAAATTCTGTAGATATCAGTTTAGGTCCATTTGTTTCATAGTGTTGATTAGCTTTGTTGTTTCTTTGTTGATTTTCTGTCTAGTTGCTGAAAGTTGGGTGCTGAAGTCTCCCATTACGATTGTATTGGAGTCTATGTCTCCCTTTAGATCCATTAACATCTGTTTTAAATAGCCAGGTGCCCTATAATTGGGTGCATATACATTTCTTATAGTCATATCTTCCTGTTGGATTGATTCCTTAATCATTACATAGTGCCCTTCTTCATCTCTTTTAACAGTTTTATGGTAAAGTCTATTTGTTATTAGGATGGCATCACCTACCCTTTTTTGCTTTCCATTAACATGGGATATCTTTTTCCATCTTTTCACTTTTCTGTCCATGTGTTTCTTTGTTGGTAAGAAGTGTTTCTTTTAGGCAGCAAATAGATGGGTCTTGCTTTCTAATCCATTCAGCAAGTCTGTATCTTTTACCTGGAGAATTGAAGCCATTTACATTCAAGGTGACTATTGATAAGCAACAACTTTGCCCTGCCATTTTCTCATAAATATTCCTATTTTTATTTAGATTTCTTTTGTACTTTTACTGGAGGATTTTCTGCCTTCACATTCTTGCATAATGATGGCTATCTTTCTGCGTTTCTGTTTGTAGCATCCTCAAGCATCTTTTTTTTTTTTTTTTTTTGGACAGGTAGAGATATAAATAGTGAGAGAGAGAGACAGAGAGAAAGGTCTTCCTTCCATTGGTTCACCCCCCGAAATGGCCACTACGGCTGGCGCTGCGCCAACCCGAAGCCAGGAGCCAGGTGTTTCTTCCTGGTCTCTCATGCGGGTGCAGGGGTCCAAGCATCTGGGCCATCCTCCACTGCCCTCCTGGGCCACAGCAGAGAGCTGGACTGGAAGAGGAGCAGTCGGGACTAGGATCTGGCGCCCATATGGGATGCTATATGCCACAGGCAGAGGATTAACCAAGTGAGCCACAGTGCCAGCCCCTCAAGCATCTTTTGTATGGCTGAATGAGTGGTGGCAAATTCTTTCAATTTCATTATAGAAGGTGTTTATTTCACCTTCATTCATTAATGAGAGCTTTGCCTGATAGTTTTCTGAGCTGACAGTTTTTTTTTCTCTTAAGACTTGGAATATATCTTTCCATTCTCTCCTAGCCTCTAGGGTTTCTGATGAGAAGTCAGTTGTGAGTCTAATTGGAGATCCTCTGAAAGTAATCTGGCATTTCTGTCATGCACATTTTAGAGTCTTTATGCTTTACTGTTGAAAGGTTGACTACAATGTGTCATGGTGAAGATCTTTTCTGTTCATGTCTATTAGGAGTTCTATGTGCATCCTCTATTTGGGCATTCCTTTCCTTCTCAAAATTGGGGAAGTTTTCTGTAATTATTTCAATAAATTGGCCTTCTGATCCATTCTCTTTTCATACCTTCAGGAACTGCCCTTTCCCAGTTGGGCAGCAGGGACTGTTGTGGGGATGTTGTGGCAAGATAATGTGTTCCATTTACTTTTACTGGATCTGCAGCCAGCTGCTAGCAAATTCTGGCCCCCAGGGCTCCAGTCTGGACTCATGCCACAGTCCACCTCTAGCTATATCACCACGGGTTGCTGCAGTCCAGTCTCACCTTCATCTTCAGGCTACCTCCTGCTCCAGCTCTTGGCTGCTGCCAAGAATTACCTTCTGCGGGCATGCACCCATTAACCTAAAGACCTTCCAGTATGCTCACCTCCTAAATACTGTAATTGGATTACGTTTTTCCACCTTAGTACCATTTACTTTCTATGACTAATATCTTTTAGAACATTTTTGATGGTCTTATCCTTAGATCAATAGGATAGAAAGTAAAATATTTCATTTCAGATAGAAAAAAGCAGGTGGAGACAGACTAAATATAGAATAAAAGAACAGTTAAATTATGGTATAAGCCATTTATAACATTGCATTCCAAGTACTTTATTTATTTATTTATTTTTTGACAGGCAGAGTGGACAGTGAGAGAGAGAGACAGAGAGAAAGATCTTCCTTTTGCCGTTGGTTCACCCTCCAATGGCCGCCGCGGCTGGCGCGCTGCGGCCAGCGCGCTGCAGCCAGCGCATCGCGCTGATCCGATGGCAGGAGCCAGAAGCCAGGTGCTTTTCCTGGTCTCCCATGGGGTGCAGGGCCCAAGCACTTGGGCCATCCTCCACTGCACTCCCTGGCCACAGCAGAGAGCTGGCCTGGAAGAGGGGCAACCGGGACAGAATCCGGTGCCCCAACCGGGACTAGAACCCGGTGTGCCGGCGCCGCTAGGCGGAGGATTAGCCTAGTGAGCCGCGGCGCTGGCTTCCAAGTACTTTATTACTTGATGTTCATGATATAATGCTGAATGTAAAAGACTGGCTACAGAATTGTGGGGTACTAGTTCCTAATTTCTTTGTAAAAGTATGTGAAGGGGATGGGGCCATGGCTCAATAGGCTAATCCTCCACCTGTGGCGCCGGCACTCCGGGTTCTAGTCCCAGTTGGAGCGCCAGATTCTGTCTCGGTTGCTCCTCTTCCAGTCCAGCTCTCCGCTGTGGCCCAGGAAGGCAATGGAGGATGGCTCAAGTCCTTGGGCCCTGCACCCGCATGGGAGACCTGACTCCGGGCTTCGGATCAGTGTGGTGCGCCGGCTGCAGTGCGCTGGCCGCAGCGGCCATTGGGGTGTGAACCAATGGCAAAAGGAAGACCTTTCTCTCTGTCTCTCTCTCTTACTGTCCACTCTGCCTGTCAAAAAAAAAAAAAAAAAAAAAAGTATGTGAATGGGAAAATACCAATAATAATCTAAAATAACTGTCATCAGACCTTGTTAAAAGTGCTTGATATGTATTAACTTTCTATACATACTAACACACAGAGGTAGATGAAGAAATCAGGGTACAAAAAAACTTGCTCAGTTTATGTTACATAGTAACTGTTGGACACACAAGTTAGGAGAAAATACTCAAAATCTCAGTCATGATCATCTCTGGGTGATAGTATTATGGTTCAATTTAATTTTTTATAATGTACTATATTATAGAATATATGTCTGCTGTAATTGGAGATAACATTTTAAAAATGAAGCATCCTCTTGGGTTGTCATTGTGGCATAACCACCACCTACAACACTTGTACCCTATATGGGTGCTGGTTTGAGTCCCTACGGCCCCATTTCCAATACAGCTCTCTGCTAATGGGCCTGGAAAAAGTAGCAGAAGGTAGCCCAAGTGCTTGGACTCCTGCCACCCATGTGGGAGATGCTGGTGAAGCTCCTGGCTCCTGGCTCCAGCCTGGCCCAACCCTAGTTGTTGTGGCCATCTGGGGGAATGAACCAGCAAATGGAAGACCTCTCTCTTTGTAACTGACTTTCAAGATAAATAAATATTTTTTTAAAGTAGCATGTTCAGAAAAGCAACAATATGAAAAAAAATTTTGTAGGTTAGAATTTCAAAGAACAGCTTTCTCATATCTAAAGTAGAAATTATGCTTAATTACAAGGGGAAAAGAAAGACACATATACCACAACTTTGTCTCAGTACAAAACTCCCTGGATGATAACCTTTCAGTATGTGTGTTCAAAAATTTTCTTCTCTTGATATGCAAAACAAGGTATTCTTCAGTTCATAATGAAAGAGGATCCAGGGAACTATCTTTGAAAGACTGGGTTTTGTTTGGGTACTTTAGTACTTTATCAACAGTAGAAAGTGACAAGTTACCTGTAACAATAGGACATCTCCAGAAAATGTGCACTTTGCTTTCTGTAAAACACAGCCTTAAAGGCAAAAATACTTCAAGAATGATACGTTTTGTTGTTTAAATCTTTCTTTGGTTGCTTAACTTTTCAGCCCTTCTTTCTTGCTTTTATTTTCACCATTCCTGTCCCTTTAAAAAAGCAACCAATCAGGCATCCAAACCAAGCAACTGAAAATTGGTAGCGTTTTGAATTTTTTAGTGATAATAGCCATACTGTGACAGTATGCCAGACATTCTTGCTAAGTCCTTTATGTGAGCAGACAATTCTGTCAAGACATGGCTCACAGGTCAGTTTATGCAGTGTAAACTCACAGTGTTTAGAGCAGCAATTGAGTTAGTTGGAAATGCCATCTAAAATTCTTGATTTCTATTTGTTGTTGAGGAAAAAAAAAAAATCAGGACACCTAGCTGTACAGCAGCCACAACCCTCTTCACTCATTTATGGTCTTACCAGGTGCCTGTTGTCTTTTTTTGAACCCCTGATATAGTTACGTTCTTTAAGTTCTGAGGTATAATTAACACATTTAAGAAGTGCCTAGAGGGGAAGTGGCCAGGACTAGAATCCAGCATTAGTAAATGGCACAGCCCGGGCCTGTTTGACTTCAGAGCCCGTGTTCTCTCCTCCAGTGCCCGCCCCCCCACCCCCATCGCTGTTTACCAAGGCTTCCATGTTGGGAATGTTTGTTGTTCATGGCACTCTTAATCAAATCCTGTGCTTCTTAGTCCCTTCCTTTTGTTCTGAGGAAGGATATGTATAGTTCCTCCATTTCTTTGGATTTAAATCACTTTTTTTTTTTTTTTTAGGCTGAGACATAATATGTTTGTTTTGAAAGGAGCCATGGTTTTGAGAAATAACGTAGTTTTAAGAATGAGAATATTAGTCATTGGATTCAAGTAGATTGTTAGATGCTGGGAATAGTTGGAAAGACTCAGCCATGTCACAGCTCCATGTGGTTAGTGATGGTTTGATTTTATAAGATAATTTGCCAGTTCAACAGCTTTACAGAAAATTACACCCACCAACCTGTGAACTCTGTTCAACTGTTTTTCTTTCAAAATACATTAAATATTTGAAAAATATATATGTTATGATAAAGAATAGAGACACTTTTTTTTTTTTTGAATAGTAATCAGTATAAAAAGAATTGCAAGCCATGGATTGGCTGTTCTGGCTCACATAGGCAGCAACATGGTGAGCAGTGTCATTCTTAAAAGCAATGGGCAATGGGGTGTATCTGTGGCTGGATTCCAGATGGTTCCCTGCTTGTTTATTGCTAATGGTGTCAGAATTCCCAGGTTTGTTTGCGTGACGTCTGTCTGGATGTTGTTTCCTTGTGAGAGAGTGCCTTTGGCCTTGATACAAAGACATTTTGAGTGTGTTAAGGCTGATGTTCAGGAGTAAATGGGAAGCTTCTATGAAAAGGGTTCATTGATGTAATAGCTACTCTTCTTGATGCTGAGAATCTAGATAACATGTATTAGGGAAAGGCTTTCGGGTTTTGTTGTGTCTTTGGAAAACATTTTTAAATGGAGCAGTTATATGTGGTGACCCCATTTTCTTCAAAAGAACTCACTGAGTGATTAAAAATTATCTTGAGGGGTGGTGCTGTGGTGTAGTGGGTAAAGCCACTGCCTGCAGTACCGGCATCCCATGTAGATGCTGGTTCAAATCCTGCTCTCTGCTATGGCGTGGGAAAGCAGTAGAAGGTGGCCCAAGTTGTTGTGCCCCTTGCACCTTCATGGGAGATCCAGAAGAAGCTCCTAGCTCCTGGCTTTGGATCTGCCCAGCTCCAGCCTTTGTGGCCATTTGGGGAATGAACCAGCGGATGGAAGACTTCTTTCTCTTCTCTGCCTCTGCCTTTCTGTAACTCTGCCTTTCAAATAAATAAATAAATAAATCTTTAAAAAAAAGAATAAATAAATAAATCTTTTAAAAAATGATCTTGAGTAGCTTTTAAGCTAGACAGGCTTCACTTACTTTAATTAAAATTTTTAAAATATATATTTTTTACGTGATAGTGGTCTGGTTCACCCAAAGCTTTTTAGGAGTTAATGTTGTGATATGGACACTAAAAACCTAAAGCAGGAGCAGAGTGATCGGACTGCATTAGAAGTCTTGATTTCTGGATTAGAATATTGAAGATTTCTACCACATATCTTCTTTGTGACAGTGGTTAAAGTAAATGTGTCTGCCTTTCATCTTTTCCTAAAACTGGCAGTTTAGGAAAGTGATGGTCAGGAATAGGTAGGCTTTACCTGAGGAGTGAGGCCTGTGCTATTACACCAAGAGGAAATTAGCACTAGCTGTACAGAGCAAGTCTTTGGGGGGGTCTGCCTTGTGGAGTGTCTTTTGTTCAAACTAGGATAATGAAGACAATCAAGATTTTATTTATGTTTTTCATTTGTTTAAATTTTAATTTTCTCCCATACCTCCTCCCTCCCTTTCTTTTTTCTTCTTCTGCCCTTCCTTTCTTTCTGAAAATCCACCTTATAGAAATGATTGGTAAATTCTATTCTTGTGACCTGAAAAAGAGAGTATTAGTAGCTAACTTAAACTTACGGAGCCTTGAGAAGGTTCTGGCTCCATAAATAGTAAATTCCTTAAAAGGAATTTCCATGTGTAGTAATCCAGTTATTTTTGGCTCATTGTTCTTATCTTTCCTGTTTTCCTTACATACATACTTTTTAGCAGGGTGTGAGGATGAGGCAGGGATGCAGAATTATTTTTTTTTCTAATAAGGGCCAGTGACTCCTAAAAGGTAGGGTGAGGGAAAATCCAGAGCCAGATTGAAAAATCAACATGAAAGAAATAATAGGAATTTTGTTTAAAAATAGAAAATGTTATTCTCATAAGCTCCTGTCCCCCTAATTTTTATTGTAAAATACTCATAAAATAAAGGTTACCATCTAGGCCAGCGCCGCGGCTCACTAGGCTAATCCTCCGCCTTGCGGCGCCGGCTCACCGGGTTCTAGTCCTGGTCGGGGCACCGGATTCTGTCCCGGTTGCCCCTCTTCCAGGCCAGCTCTCTGCTGTGGCCAGGGAGTGCAGTGGAGGATGGCCCAAGTCCTTGGGCCCTGCAACCCATTGGAGACCAGGATAAGTACCTGGCTCCTGCCATCGGATCAGCGCGGTGCGCCGGCCGCAGCGTGCTGGCCGCAGTGCACCAGCCGCGGCAGCCATTGGAGGGTGAACCAACGGCAAAGGAAGACCTTTCTCTCTGTCTCTCTCTCTGTCCACTCTGCCTGTCAAAAAAAAAAAAAAAAAAAAGGTTACCATCTTAGTCAATTTTCAGTGTACAGTTCAGTGGTACTAAATGCATTCATCATGTACAGTCATCACCACCATCTCCAAAACTCTCTTTCATCTTGTAATCTGAAATTCTGTACCCATTAAAAAAAATTCCTCATTCTTTGTTTCCCCAGCCCCTGGCAACCACCATTTTACTTTGTTTCTCAAGCTTTTTAAATTAAAGAGACTATTCAAATATAGTCCTTAGTAACAAAATGATTAGTATATCTGAATATGAAATAGAAAGACAAAAGACACAGCTTTGTGTTGGGAGATATTGATCCTTAATGGAGGAGTCACAAAGGGGGGGGGGTGAAGGAAAGGAAACATTTTAAAAAGTTTTGCATGTGGTTGTGTAGATGTGGTTGTCTGCACATACGTGTCTCAAATATGCATGAACTGCCCGACAGTCACATTCAAACTTTCTCTCCCAGCCCTTAATGTCACTGTGCACTTTAAAATCTCAAATTCAGGAACTTATTAAACAAGTATTTGGCATTGCTAATGTCATCTGATCAGTATTGTTCACTATAACCACCATACCTGTATTTGGAAAACTATAACCAGACTATTTGCCAAAGCCTTGAAAAGTTGTGGTTAAAATTATTTATCAATATAGCCCTCTAAAAGTAATTAACTCAAGGACTAGGAAAAAAACTTTAATTATTAGTGAGATGTTTTAAAAATCACTCAAATTTTAAAATTTTTCTCACTTTCTCAATTTTTTTCTTTCATGAATTCTATAAAAATTTTTCAAAATTACTGTAAAATCTACTGACCATTTAATTTCATAAAGACCTATCCAGGGACTAGCAAATACTTTTAAATGGTTGAGAGTATGTATTTTTTTCTTTTATGCAATACATAGCTTAAATTTATGTGACAGCAAATTTTTTTTAAATTGGGGAAATATTGATTGCTGTATGTTAATTGGCAGCATAAAGGAATATATTTTCTTTCTATAAATATTAACTCGTTAAAGAAGTAACACAAGGGTAAAACCAGAGCCAAGATTCTGAATCACAGACTCATATAAAGGAATTAAGAATATAGAAAAGAAGGTATTTGAAATCAATAAATGATATCGGGATAATTTGATATTCATGTGGGAATGTAGTTAACATCTCAAATATTTGGACAGGTTCACAGGAACTCACAGGCCCATTCAAATGCCATAATATCCAATGTGCCCATAAACCATGGGCCATCTTTGTCTTCACAAAAGAAATACTCTGGCCCTCATCACTGACCAATCAAAGGAAGGCTTTGTAACCTGTGGATTAACCAGGGACCCACACAGGAGCTGATCCTGCACGGATCCACCCACTATGTAATCTGTAAAATTCACTGCTTTTAATCCCTTGGGGAGTCAGGCAATTGAGCAATAGCTGCCTGACTCCTTGCTCTTTGAATTACAAATAAACTCCTACTTCTACAAACTCGTTTCAATAATTGAGTTGGTGTGTCCTGGTGATCAGACCAAGTTTGGCTCCAATTTGTATTTCTTTGATCGAAACAAGGTAGCTTGTTTTTTCATGTACTTATTAGACATTTGTATTTTATGCTTGTCCTTTGAATTAATTTGCTTGGTTCAGTTATTTTCTTGTTTTAAGACCTGTATGTATATTAAATAGTCATTTGCTATGTAGGTTGTAGATGTTGTCTCCTAGTCTATCATTAATATTTTGTTTATAGCATTTTTGTCAAGCAGGAGTTTTCTATTTTACATAGCCATATTTGTCATTTTTTTTTTTTTTTTTTTTTTTTTTTTGACAGGCAGAGTGGACAGTGAGAGAGAGAGACAGAGAGAGAAAGGTCTTCCTTTGCCGTTGGTTCACCCTCCAATGGCCGCCGCTGCAGCCGGCACACCGCGCTGATCCTGGCAGGAGCCAGGAGCCAGGTGCTTTTCCTGGTCTCCCATGGGGTGCAGGGCCCAAGCACCTGGGCCATCCTCCACTGCACTCCCTGGCCATAGCAGAGAGCTGGCCTGGAAGAGGGGCAACCGGGACAGAATCCGGCGCCCCAACCGGGACTAGAACCCGGTGTGCCGGCGCCGCAAGGTGGAGGATTAGCCTATTGAGCCACGGCGCCGGCTCCATTTTTTTCTTTTAAAACTTTTAGACTTTGTGTTTTATTTGGGGAAGGCCTTGTCTATTATAAATAGCACTCCCTTGTTTTCTTTTAATAGATTTTTAGATTAAAAATATTTCATTCTTAATCAGTTTGGAGTTTTGAATATATATGTATATATATATATTTATATATGAAGTTACATATGCATGTGCATGCATGTTTATATAAAATGTCTGTATAACTTTTTTCCGACACAAATATCAAATTTTTTGAAGTGTATTTTTTCCTTATTGATCAAATTTTTTTTCTAAAGATTTACTTATTTATTTGAAAGGCAGAGTTACAGAGAGGCAGAGGCAGCGAAAGAAAGGTCTTCTATCTGCTTGTTCACTCCCCAGATGGCCACAACAGCCAGAGCCGTGCCGATCCACAGCCAGGAGCCAGGAGCTTCCTCCGGGTCTCCCACGTGGGTTCAGGGGCCCAAGGACTTGGGCCATCTTCCACTGCTTTCCCAGGCATAGCAGAGAGCTGGATAGGAAGTGGGGCAGCTGGGACCTGAACTGGCACTCATATGGGATGCTGGCACCGCAGGCGGTGCCTTTGCCTGCTACGCCACAGCACCGGCCCCCTCGAATGCTTCATTATATTTTTAATTCCAAAATATGAATAGCTTTGTTTTGTATTTTATATCATTCTGTTGGCTTGTTACTACAATGTTGCCATGTTATTTTGATTTCTGGTAATGAACATTCTTCCTCAGTTCTCTTTTTCCAAAAATTTTTTAGCTAATCCTAAGCATTTATTTACTTTTCCAGAAGAACTATAATCTATTAAAGCTTTATCTTAATGCTTGTTTAGCTGGCATTTTGTGGCCTTTTTATTTTTATATGTAATTTATTCATTCAGTAATCTGTCTTTTCTTTCCTTACATTTCAGAGTCCTATATGTGGAAACTCACAGGAGACAGTTCAATCTAGAAGGGTAGTGATTTCTCATAACATGGATAAAGCTCTGAAAGAAGGTAAGGATGAATGAGAATGTACAGTTAAATGTGCAGCAACTCCTTGTGCTCTAAAAGGAAAATAGCTGTCTCTAGCAAATTTAATAGTCCTCTTTTCTGCATATGCCTTTAGGAATTTATTTCTAAATGAGTTTGTGTTTGATGACTGAATAGATACATCAGTGTTTAATGAAAGGAATGTAAACATTTACTGGGTAGGAATTTTCAGATCACATGAAGCTGGCCAGTCATGTGGAGTTAGCCCCACCATATGATGCATGAATATACTCTGTGTTCCCTAAAATCAACATCAGGAAATAAGTACTTTTCTTTCTTTTTAAAGATTTCATTTATTTATTTGAGAGGTAGAGTTACAGAGGGAGAGACACAGAGAAAGGCCCTTCCATTGGTTCATCCCCCAAATGGTCAGCTGCACTGATCCGAAGCCAGGAGGCGGGTGCTTCTTTCAGGTCTCCCATGTGGGTGCAGGGACCCAAGCATGTGGGCTATCTTCTACTGCTTTCCCAGGCCACAGCAGAGAGCTGGATTGGAAGAGGAGCAGCTGGAACTAGAACTGGCACCCACATGGGATGCTGGTGCTGCAGGGAGAGAACTAACTTTCTGCGCATGGCACCGGACCCAGGAAATACTTTTTTTTTTTTTTTTTTGACAGGCAGAGTGGGTAGTGAGAGAGAGAGGGACAAAGAGAAAGGTCTTCCTTTTGCCGTTGGTTCACCCTCCAATAGCCACCGCAGCCGGTGCACTCGCTGATCCGAAGCCAGGAGCCAGGTGCTTCTCCTGGTCTCCCATGCGGGTGCAGGGCCCAAGCACTTGGGCCATCCTCCACTGCACTCCCTGGCCACAGCAGAGAGCTGGCCTGGAAGAGGGGCAACCGGAACAGAATCTGGTGCCCCAACCAGAACTAGAACCGGAGTACTGGCGCCGCAGGCAGAGGATTAGCCTGGTGAGCCGCAGCGCCGGCCTTGTCTTTTTTTTCTCTTGCAGTTTTTGTTTCTGCTGAGATCACCCATCTGTCACTATGACCATTTTTAAAAATCTTTAATTCCTTGAACCCAATTATAATAGCTGTTTTAAAGTCCTTGTATGCTAGTTCTAAGATATACATAATCTTGGGGTTGGTTTCTATAGATTTCTTTTTCTCTGGACTATGTGTCATATTTTGGGGGGTTTCTTTTTATGTATAGTGTTAGTTGGGTATTGAGCAATATGGATGCTAACTTGCATGTTCTTGATCCTGTTTTCTTAAGATTTGCTTTTTTGTTTTTGTATACAGTTTAATTACTAGCTGATCACCTTGAATATAGTTGTTTCATTCACTTTTTAAGGGCAATTCTTTTTTTTTTTTTAAAGATTTACTTTATTTATTTGAAAGACAGAGTTACTGAGAGAGGTAGAGCCAGAGAGAGAGAGAGAGAGAGAAGAGGAGGGGAGGGGAATGGAGGGGAGGGGAGGGGAGGGGAGAGGAGAGGAGAGGAGAGGAGAGGAGAGGAGAGGAGAGGAGAGGAGAGGAGAGGGACCTTCCATTCCGCTGGTTCACTCCCCAAATGACTGCAATGGCCAGAGCTGAGCTGATCTGAAGCCAGGAGACAGGAGCTTCTTCCAGGTCTCCCACATGGGCGCTTTCCCAGGCCATAGCAGAGAGCTAGATTGGAAGAGGAGCAGCCGGGACTTGAACCAGTGCCCATATGGGATGCTGGTGCTGCAGGCAGCAGCTTTAACCAACTGCACCATAGCACCAGCCCCCTTAAGGGCAGTTCTGTTACTGTAAGATGAATCTCTCTGTGTTGAGCTATAGGCAGAACCCATCTACTTCTTGACTCTTTCAAAGGAAAGCCCATGGTCAGACCTCCAACGTGGTGAAACTCCAACTCTAGACTCTTGTCTCCCTGTGGTGAGCAGTAGTTGAAGAATCTGCTCAGCTCTTTCCGTCTTCCTGCTGTTGCTTTCCACCAGTGTCTTTGTAGTCTTGCCCCTATACCCCATGGCTTGGAGTCAGAAATGGTTTTGAGAGTTTGCGACCAGATTTTGTGGCTCCATCTTTTTAAATATTTCCTGCCTTTATTCCATTTGCTCTGGAAGCTTGTACTTGTGTTTTCTGATATCTTGAATTGAAAAGGGGGGATAAAAAAGGAGGTCGACATTCTGTCTAGGTTTGTAATGCCTTGTGCCTAGAACTGTTGTGATCTTCAGGGGAGAATTGTGTGCACATGGATTTTACCCAGTGCCATCCCCTTCTTTCTAGAGGAAATTGCTCTCTAATTTCTACCTGCTTTTTATTGCTCTCTAGTGTCTCTAAATGGTTCTTTAATATTTTTCCCCAGAGTTCCCACTTATTTGGTGTAAGAAAGTTAGTCTACTATACACTGTTCTACCATCCCTGAAACTAAAACTTTGTCCTTCCATTTTTTAAAAAAATGTTAACTTTGCTAAAAAATATATAACATAAAATTTATCATTTTAACCATTTTAAGTGTGTAGTGTGGTGGTGGTAAATACATTCACATCTTTATATAACCAATCTCTAGAAGTTTTTTCAACTTGCAAAATTGTATCAAAGTGTAATCAAAAAGCTCTTGCTCGAAGTTTTCATGTAGTATTTTCCTTTCCTTGGGAGCCTATGTCCTGCATCAGAGTGCCTGGGTTTGAGTCCCAGCTCTTCTTCCAGTCCCATCTTCCTGCTAATGTGCACCCTGGGAGGCAGCAGGCTCAAGTAGTTGGGTCCCTGCAACCCATGTGGGAGACCCAGATTGAATTCTAGGCTGCTGGCTTTAGTGTGATTCAGCCCCCACTATTTGTGGGCATTTGGGGAGTGGGCTAGTGGTTGGAAATCATTGCATAGAAATTAGCTTGAGGGTAATGTGTTATTGTTGTTTGTTTGTTTTTAACTTGTAAAACTGAAATCTTGTACTCATGAAATGACAATCCCCTTTCCTCCATTCTCTGGTTACCACCATTCTGCTTTCTGTCTTTATGGACTTGCCTGCTCTAAGTACCTAACATAAATGAAATTATACATTATTTGTTTTTTTGAGTTAGACTTATTTCACTTACAAAAATGTTGTCAAGTTTTATCCATGTTGTGGCATGTGATATGATTTTATTCCTTTTTAAGGCTGAATAATATTCCATTATACACACACACGCACACACATGCACACATATACACATACCCCACTTTTAGTTTATCCATCTGTCTGTTGATGGATATTTGGATTAGTTCCACCTTTTGGCTATTGGGAATGATATTGTTATAAACATGGGTGTATTTTTTAGTTTTTGAAGACTTAGAAATTTCTCTGCATTGAGATGTGGCCTTTTATCTTGGATAGGCCAGTTTGTTTCAGAAGTGTTTATGAAAAAAGAAAAGACAGGCGGAGGACAGAGGACTAGTTGACACAGCAAACAACACGTTATCCTCAAGCTAATTTCTGTGCAGTGATTTCTTTTGAAAGGAAAATGTTATAGAAAGACTTTGGGTAAGAGCTTTTTAATTACACTTTGATATGATTTTGTTCTTTTTATTTAAACTATGTCTTAATGTTCACATTTCCTGTGCTTTGTTTTAAGCAAAATGATTTTCAGGGAAATTGAGCATTTCTTTACCAAAAGGAGATATTGGCAAAAGGAGAACATTATGCCACTTGAGATCACATCACTTATTGGGAATCAAATTTGTGTGTTTTGAAGTAGTTATTCAACAACAATAACAAACCAAAACTAGAATCACCTTCTAAAAAAATTTGGTCATTAAATTTAATGAGAATTAGAGTCTAGAAATGTATGTTGATAAGGTTGAGAGGAATTTCATAAGCATCTAGCTTATCTGTAGTGATTAGATTTTGCATGTATGGAGTATTTTCATTTACATTTCTAAGATCGTTAAGATTTGCCAGTACCTTAGTTGGAATTTAGAATGTTATTAGCTATAGTAGAATTAATTTTGATAAAATTAAGGGTATATTTGTATTTTATAAAAATATAAATAGCAATATACTTATGAAAGTTACGGTAATTTGTGTTCAGCTAGTAAGAGATGTTTATGAAGTATTTACTAAAAGATTTCCTCCTGAAAGTTAGTTTATAGATAACATTATTATACTGTTTAATTTTTTATGTCTATTTACTGCTTTTAGTATGTAGAACTTAAAAACAGTTTTATTCTGAGTTGAATAAAGTATAAGGCATGTGTGTGTCTATACCTATATAGTGTTCTATATGTTTGTGTGTGTGGATTTTTTGTTTTTGGTCACCAATGTGTACTTGTGTTGTTGTTCAGCATAAATTTGGATTCGTCTTAATTCCGTACAAATTAACATTTCAAAGAAGAAAGGCATAATAGCCAAAAATGAAGCACCGGGGCCAGTGTTTTGAGTAGCAATTAAGACCCACTTGAGGGAGCCCACATCCCGTATCAGAGTGCCTAGGTTTGAGTCCCAGCTTTGCTTCCAGTTCCATCTAACTGCTAATGTGCCCCTGGGAGGCGGCAGGCTCAAGTAGTTGGTTCCTTGCCACCATGTGGGAGACTCAGATTGAATTCTGGGCTCCTGGCTTCAGTCTGACCCAGTCCCAGCTATTGTGGACATCTGGAGAGTGCACCAGTGGATGGAAACTGTCTCTCCACCTCCCTCTCTGTTTCTCTGCCTTTAAGATAAATTAAAAAAAAAATTTAAAACATAGACTTTTTTTGTGGACCAATGAGAATCACTAGTGGTGGGAGTATGTTGTAGCAGTTATCTCTGGTTATGCCTGCATCTCATATTATGTGCCTGGTTTGAATCCTAGCTAATCTACTTCTAATACTGCTTACTGCTAACGCACACTCTGGGAAGCAGCAAATGATGGTTCAAGGAATTGGGTCCCTGTCACCCATGTGGGATACCCGAATTGACTTCCAGGCTCTTAGCTTCAGCCTGGTCCAGCCTTGGCTGGCATTTTTGGATGAACCCACAGATGGGGACGATCCCTCTCCATCTGTTATCTCTCTGCTTTACTGCTTTTCAAATAAAATGAAAAAAAAATTTTTAAAGTTTGTAGAATTATGAGTTTATTTTTTAATAAAAAATTATCAAAACAGCAAATGCTGAAATTTAGTGGCACATTTGGATTAGGCAATCAAAGCATATTTTATTGTTTTGTTAGCCAATTAAAAAATTCAAAAACACATATTTTAGAAATTCAGATATAGTATGAATAAACAACTATGTATGCCTGTTTGAGAATTCAGAAAATTGTCCTTACCAGATAACTTCACAAATGTCAACAAAAGCTGCATTTCCTGGAAAACTGAGAGAAGATAGAAAATCAAAATCCTTGTAAAAATCTTTTTTGGGGGGCATATGTTAGCAGATATTTGACCTAGTGTTAAGATTACAGTTAAAAATACCCATGTTATGGGGGCTGGTGTTGTGGCTTATTAGGTGGTAAAGCTGTTGCCTGTGATACCGACATCCCGTATGGATGTTGGTTTATGTCCTGACTGTTCCGTTTCCAAATCAACTCCCTTCTAATGGCCTGTGAAAAGCAGCAAAAGATGACCCAAATGTTTGGTCCCTTGTACCCATGTGGGAGACCCGGATGAAGCTCCTGGCTCCTGGGTTTGACCTGGCCCAAACCTGCGTGTTGTGACTCTCCCTCTCTCTCTCTCTCTCTAATTCTGATTTTCACAATAAAAATTAAAAAATAAAAATAAGCAAATAAATCTTTAAAAAAAAAGAACAAAAATGAAAAGTACCCATGTCTCATATCACAGTACCTGGGTTTGAAATCCAACTTTTGCTCCTGATTCCAGCTTCCCTCTAATGCAAACCCCCTTCTAGGTTCTGCCACCCACACAGGAGACCCACAGTGAGTTCCTAGCTCCTGGCTTCAGCTTGGCCCAGTCCAAGCCATTCCGGGCATTTGGGAAGCAAACCAACAGATGGGAGCTCCATCTTTCTGCTTCTTTAATTAAAAAAAAATTATTCTTATTAATCTCATTATATCTATTGTGTAATTTTTACTAGGCTACCCTGAATTATCTCACTGATGTGGGCCAGATAGTTTAATTCAATAATTATTGAACACTTGCTATTTGGTCAATGAGTGGACTGAATGTTCAGTTGAAAGTTATTGTGTTAAAAAATACTTCTTCACAAAATTTATTCTTTTGAAAGTGTTGGGGGTGCTGCCCTCAGACTAATGTTTGTGGTGTTCTTTACAAATGTAGTTAATTTTTACATGTACATTTTTAAATGAATGTATTTGTTAGTTTTGATTGGTTCTTAATTGTTTATGAATTTCAGTGGGTAACCGTGCCTATTAACTAAACTGTAGATGTTGTACAAAGCATCTAACTTGAAAACAATTATGAATACAGAAGATATTGCAAGTATAATAGAACTTGTAGTTTCTTTGGATTAGGTGCTAGATTAGGTGATTACCACATCTCTTAATAGTGCTGTTCCTGAAGCTGTTAGGCTGTCCAAGAATTAGATGGTGTCACAGAAGAAACAGGGCTTTCTCCTGGGAATCCACGGCTTCTCCCTCTGCCTTAAGCTCAGCTGTCTTAGTCCATGACTCTGTTCAGTGGCATGCAGTATGTATACTGTTTTTTGTTGAACAAATAAACAGATCAAGCCGGCACCGCGGCTTACTAGGCTAATCCTCTGCCTTCGGCGCTGGTACCCCGGGTTCTAGTCCTGGTTGGGGTGCCGGATTCTGTCCCGGTTGCTCCTCTCCCAGGCCAGCTCTCTGCTGTAGCCCAGGAGTGCAGTGGAGGATGGCCCAGGTCCTTGGGCCCTGCACCCGCATGGGAGACCACGAGAAGCAGCTGGCTCCCGGCTTTGGATCGGCGCAGCTTGCCAGCTGCAATGTGCCAGCCATAGCAGCCACTTGGGGAGTGAACCAATGGAAAAAGGAAGACCTTTCTCTCTGTCTCTCTCTCTCACTGTGTAACTCTGCCTGTCAAACAACAACAACAACAACAAAACGACAAAAAAAAAAAAAACACAAATAAACAAATAAACAGATCAATCAGTGACATAAACTTGTAACATCAGATCTTCCCAGAGGATATCTTTTCATTACATTTTAGAATTTTGCAAACCATTAAGGGCCATCTAAATGAACAGTGGAATTGTTATTTTTTTTATCCTTAGTTTAGTCTAATTTCTGGTTGAATGATGACTGTTTCTTTGTCCTAAGAGAATTAAGACATGGGCATTTGTGAGTTGTGGAGCTCTACCTCACAGATAGAACAAGTGATATCTCTGGATTCTTCTGAGTGAAAGCCAGGCACAGAAAATATGGCTTCCTTGGGGTTCTCTTTCTTATTTACTTAACTTGAGTCATTCCTTCTTGTGCAGATTTGTAGATTACCTAATAGCTCATTGTCTGGAGTAGTAGTTGTTCATCTTATCTCTCTACTTTCAGTTGTTCCCTAACTCCTCTTTTCAGATTAACCTAAGGCTAAAATTCCAATCATATATTATTTCATTCTTTATCATCTCCATTGGCTTTTTTACATTTTCTTTTTAAGATTTATTTATTTACTTGAAAGTCAGAGGCCGGTGCTGCAGCTCAATAGGCTAATCCTCCTCCTGTGGTGCCGGGACCCCTGGTTCTAGTCCCTGTCGGGGCGCCAGATTCTGTCCCGGTTGCTCCTCTTCCAGTCTACCTCTCTGCTGTGGCCCGGGAGTGCAGTGGAGGATGGCCCAAGTGCTTGGGCCCTGCACCTGCATGGGAGACCAGGAGAAGCACCTGGCTCCTGGCTTTGGATCAGCACGGTGCACCAGCCGCAGCACGCCGGCCATAACGGCCACTGGGGGGTGAACCAACGGAAAAAGGAAGACCTTTCTCTCTCTCTCTCACTGTATACTCTGCCTGTCAAAAAAAAAAAATAAATAAATCAGAAAAAAAAAAAAAAAGAAAGTCAGAGATACACACAGAGAAGAGGAGAGAGGGAGAGAAAGAGAGGTCTTCCATCCTATGCTCCACTCCCCAGTTGGGTGCAACGGCCGGAGCTGCACCATCCTGAAGCCAGGAGCCAAGAGCTTCTTCCGGGTCTCCCACGTGGGTGCAGGGGCCCAAAGACTTGGGCCATCTTCTGCTTTCCCAGGCCATAGCAGAGAGCTGTATCAGAAGAGGAGCAGCCAGGACTAGAACCGGCGCCTGCCGTTCCCTTGCCCATAAAGGAACGATGTTGCTCGCAGCTTATCGGTCTTTAGTAGACTTTTATTGAGAAAATAACAGCGACAGAGAAAGCATGAAAGGAGGAAGAGAGGAGAGAGAAAAAAGCCCCCTCCTTCCTGGGCACACAGCTTATATACGAAATTCAACCAATCGCAAGCGGGCTCTAGTCCATGCACGGAACACTCCAATCCACTGCTTGTTCACGCGGTGTGCATGCGTCCTCGGGCCAATCAGATGAAGTGTCATGCAGCAGGCAGGCTCACTGCACAGTCCTCGGCGCCATCTTGTTGTTTACGAGACAGGCTGAACTTCTCTGGAAAGTCCCAACTGCTGGAAAGCATTGCCCTAACCAAAAGTAGCAACATCCGCCTTGCAATAAAGACACAACGACAGCTATCAGACCAAACCCTGACATGGGGACCCCATGGCTGGCCAGCCCATGAGGCCCCACAGGCGCCCATATGGGATGCCGGCGCTTCAGGCCAGGGCGTTAACTCGCTGTGCCACAGCGCCGACCCCTACATACTGTTTTGAGAATAGTCCCAGAAAATATATTTCAGTAGTAATAACACCTGAATTTTTATTGACTGTTACTGTACCTTGAGAGTCAAGACTCTTTGTCTAGCAGTGAGAATCAATGTTTTCACTTCTCATTTTGGTTACTTATTTATATTTATTTTTTAAAAAGATTTATTTTATTTGTTTGAAAGGTACAGTTACAGAGAGAGGAAGAAATACACAATTCATACATGAGAGAGAAATCTCCCATCTGCTGGTTCATTCCCTAAATGAACAACCTAAAGGCCAGGGCTGGGCCAGGCTGAAGCCATTAGACAGGAGCTTCATCCAGGTCTGCTACAAGGATGGCAAGAACCCAAGTACTTTGGCCATCTTCTGTTACCCTCGCAGGCACATTAGCAGGAAGCTGGATTGGAAGTGGAGCAGCCTGGACTAGAATTGATGCTTATATGGGATTCTGGCATCACAAGTGGCTGCTTAACCCACTGCTCCACAACACCAGCCCCCTTTTATGCTTCTTTTTTTTTTTTTTTATTTGACAGATAGAGTTATAGACAGTGAAAGAGACAAAGGATGCTTGTTTCTTAATAAAGACCATAAAATTATTTTATGATCATGAATTTGTCTTTTGTTTATTTGTTTTTTTTTTTATGCAGAACTATACAGCTTTACAGTTACAAACTTCATACACTTTATAACATGGTGATTCTTCCCACTGTGTCCACCCTCTCACCCCTCTTCCTCCTCCCTTTCTTATTCCCACTTTTATTTTTTACTGAGATATGTTTTTAATTAATTGTCTTTATATACATATGATTAAATCTATGTTAAGTAAATAGGTCAACAAATAGCATGAAAAGAAAACTGTTCATCAACAGTCAAGACAAGGGCTGTTCAAATTATTGCTTCTCAAAGTGTCAGTTTCACATCTACAGATTGCCTATATGTATTCTATTAGTTATCATAGGTCAGGAAGAACATGTGGTATTTGTCCCTTTGGGACTGGGTTATTTCACTAGTATGTTTTTTTCCAGATTCATCCATTTTGTTGCAAGTGACAGGATTTCATTTTTTTTTTTTTACCACTATGTAGTGTTCATGAATTTCTGTCTCTTTGAAGTGAGTCATAGGGTATGTTTTAAGATATTTGTTGATGTGTGTACTTTTGTAAATGCTATAACATGGGGATATGTATAACATGATGTTACTTTAAAAAATTGATGGAAAAAATGGAATAAAGCAAATTTTATTTTGCTGCAAAAAAATTTGAAATCCACACATAACTTTTTTATAATATGAATTTTCTCTGCACTTTTTGGAGACTATGTGTATTCAGAATCATGGTTTGTTTTGCACTTTTTGTGAAGTTAAATATGTTTTTATTTTTTTTAAAGATTTTATTTATTTATTTGAGAGGTAGAATTAGAGAGAGAGAGAGAGACAGAGAGAGAGAGAAAGGTCTTCCTTTTTCCGTTGGTTCACTCCCCAAATGGCCTCAATGGCCAGAGCTGTGCCAATCCAAAGCCAGGAGCCAGGTGCTTCTTCCTGGTCTCCCATGTGGGTGCAGGGGCCCAAGGACTTGGGCCATCTTCTACTGCTTTCCCAGGCCACAGCAGAGAGCTGGATTGGAAGAGGAGCAGTTGGTACTGGAACCTGCGCCAATATGGGATGCCGGCGCCGCAGGAGGAGGATTAACCTGCGCCTTGGCAAAGTTACATATGTTTTTAAGATGCATAGCTTGTAGAGGGTGCTGATAGAACATACTTGTCTTTATTACTAAGCACAAATGTTTGCCAGTATTCATTTGTAATCAGTCACTAATGAAAATGCATTATCAACAGAGTATTTTTTAGAGTTGTATTAATTAGTGTATGCGATATGGATAGCAAATGTATTGGGACTTTATGCAGGTGATCTGCTCTTCACATTGAGCCTTTAAAAGGCCAACCAAGATCTTATTTTAAAGATGTTATATATCGGCCGGCGCCGCTGCTCACTAGGCTAATCCTCTGCTTATGGCGCTGGTACTCCGGGTTCTAGTCCCGGTCGGGGCGCCGGTTCTGCCCCGGTTGCTCCTCTTCCAGTCCAGCTCTCTGCTGTGGCCAGGGAAGGCAGTGGAGGATGACCCAAGTGCTTGGGCCCCTGCACTCACATGGGAGACCAGGAGGAAGCACCTGGCTTCTGGCTTCGGATCAGTGCAACGCACCGGCCATAGCAGCCATTTGGGTGGTGAACCAACAGAAGGAAGACCTTTCTCTCTGTCTCTGTCTCTCACTAACTCTGCCTGTCAAAAAAAAAAAAAAAAAAAAAAGATATTATTATTTTTTTTTTTTTTTGACAGGCAGAGTGGACAGTGAGAGAGAGACAGAGAGAAAGGTCTTCCTTTGCCGTTGGTTCACCCTCCAATGGCTGCCTCGGCCGGCGCGCCGCGCTGATCCGATGGCAGGAACCAGGTGCTTCTCCTGGTCTCCCATGGGGTGCAGGGCCCAAGCACTTGGGCCATCCTCCACTGCACTCCCTGGCCACAGCAGAGGGCTGGCCTGGAAGAGGGGCAACCGGACAGAATCCGGCGCCCTGACCGGGACTAGAACCGGGTGTGCCGGCGCCGCAAGGCGGAGGATTAGCCTACTGAGCCGCGGCTCCGGCCCTCTTATATTGTTCTTACTTTCCTGTTATAATTTGAATGTAACTTTTAGTGAAGAGGAAAAGTGGTTTTCTGACAATACAGTGGAAAAATAAAACTCAGTCTCTCCTATTATACATGTGAAGCCATGGTTCACTTCTGATACCAGATATGTGGGAGTTTTTCCCCACACATCAAGCAGTCTTGTAGTTCTGACACTCTCACAGGTTGAGCGCTCCTATGTACTGATTTACTCTTTTTCTCTCTCTCTCTCTCTTTTTTTTTTTTTTTTTTTTTTTTGACAGGCAGAGTGGACAGTGAGAGAGAGACAGAGAGAAAGGTCTTCCTTTGCCGTTGGTTCACCCTCCAATGGCTGCCTCGGCCGGCGCGCCGCGCTGATCCGATGGCAGGAACCAGGTGCTTCTCCTGGTCTCCCATGGGGTGCAGGGCCCAAGCACTTGGGCCATCCTCCACTGCACTCCCTGGCCACAGCAGAGGGCTGGCCTGGAAGAGGGGCAACCGGACAGAATCCGGCGCCCTGACCGGGACTAGAACCGGGTGTGCCGGCGCCGCAAGGCGGAGGATTAGCCTACTGAGCCGCGGCTCCGGCCCTCTTATATTGTTCTTACTTTCCTGTTATAATTTGAATGTAACTTTTAGTGAAGAGGAAAAGTGGTTTTCTGACAATACAGTGGAAAAATAAAACTCAGTCTCTCCTATTATACATGTGAAGCCATGGTTCACTTCTGATACCAGATATGTGGGAGTTTTTCCCCACACATCAAGCAGTCTTGTAGTTCTGACACTGTCTCACAGGTTGAGCGCTCCTATGTACTGATTTACTCTTTTTCTCTCTCTCTCTCTCTTTTTTTTTTTTTTTTTTTTTTTGACAGGCAGAGGTAGACAGTGAGAGAGAGAGACAGAGAGAAAGGTTTTCCTTCCGTTGGTTCATCCCCCAATTGGCCGCTACGGCCGGTGCACTGTGCTGATCCGAAGCCAGGAGCCAGGTGCTTCCTCCTGGTCTCCCATGCGGGTGCAGGGCCCAAGCACTTGGGGCATCCTCCACTGCACTCCCGGGCCACAGCAGAGAGGTAGACTGGAAGAGGAGCAACCGGGACAGAATCCGGCGCCCCAACCGGGACTAGAACCCGGGGTACCGGCGCCTAGTGGGTCTAGTGAGCTGTGATTAGCCTAGTGAGCTGTGGCGCCGGCCTGATTTACTCTTTAGATGCCTGCAGTGCCAGGGCTGGGCTTGACTAAAGCCAGGAATTCAATCCAGGACTCCCATGTAGATGGCTAGAACCCAATTATTTGAGTTATCACCTGCTGTCTCCTAGGGTCTACATTAGCAAGAAGCTGTAGTAAGCAGCCAGAGCTGGGTATTGAATCCAAGTACTCCAATATAGGGTGTGGGCATTAAGCCAAATGCCCACCCCACTTTTCATGTCTTTATTTAGTTTCTCTTTTTGTTGAACTTAAAACAACTCTTCATGATTTCTACCTATTGGTGTTACTTGTACTTCCCAGAGCAATTTTGCAGAGCATAACTTTTTTCATAGTTTTTCTATACAGATGTTTTTTGAAAGGTTGGATAACAGTGTGAAAGAATGCTATTTCATGTTTCTCATGGCTTTTTTACTTATGTGACTTATGTTCTACCAGTGTACAGGATGCACAGGACTTTAGTGTGCTGAAAGGAAAGAGTGTTTGATGGACAGTCAGGAGACTTGATTTTGCCACCTTTTTCAGCAAATTGTTTCACCTTTTTTTTTTTTTTTAAGATTTCTTTATTTATTTGAAAGAGTTACAGAGAAAGAGGGGAAGAGACAGAGATCTTCCATCCCTTGGTTCACTCCCTAGTGATCCCAACATTCATGGCTGGGCTAGGCCAAAGCCCAGAGACAGGAACATCATCTGACTCTCCCACATAGGTAGGAAGTGCCCAGGTACTTGGGCCATCTTCCACGGCTTTTCCCAGGCCATTAGCAGGGAGCTGAATTGGCTTTTGAGCGGTCAGAACAGAAACCAATGCTCATATGGGATGCTGGTATTATAGGGGCAGCTTTACCAGCTATGCCACAGTGTTTCACTTCTTTTGAGCCTCAATTTCCTAAAGGGATGAAAATCAGTTACTGCATAGGAACCATACTTTCTATTTTGTTGTTGTTACCAATAAATAAGATTATAGAATAGGCCCGTTCCTGGTTTTGCCATAGTTTGTTACATCTGGGTCAGAAAGTGTTTCTGCTGTCTTAATGTAATAGTCCAATTAGGCATGAGATATGGCTACTTTTTACAAAACTCTAGAAAACATAACAGCTGTTTATTCAGTTTAATGTCTGGTGGTTAGAAAATGACAGAGTTTTAGGAGATGGTTTGTTTGTTGGTTTTGCCTGTTTTCCCTCACTGTACAGTAATTAGTGATGTGACTTGATTCCAGCTTACAAACTGGAAGCCTTCTGTAGATATTTATTTAATGAATGATTGAAGTTGTGGTGGTATTCTTTTTTTCCCTGCCTTTAGTAAGCAGTTGTTTTCAGCTAGCAGGCAGCTTTGTAGGTATCTTATCCTTATGACTGAGGCCCATGTAATCATTGAGAATTTATCTCAACTTTTATATACGTGTCTGTGAACAAAATTCATGATACTCTGTGTATGTGTTTGAGCTATGAGATTTAAGATGCTATTTTAAAAATTATTGTAAGGCTGCATTGCAGAAATTCTGGAAATGTGGAAAGCATTGGGTATACTTTCGTGGTAGATATTTTGAGGAATAAGCTGTCATTAGAATATTAAAACAAGAGTGATGTTTGCTTCGACCTGTGAGCAGTGGCAGCTATGTAGAATTCTCACATATGGTGAGTGTGCATCCTGAGCTCACATTCCACCTGCCATGCCATTTCTAAGAAACATCACTTCTTCCCTCTCTCTTCTTCCAAGAAAACCTCACTTACATTTACTTTCAAGTCTCTAAGTTGGTATCTAGTGGCTAAGATGAATACAAAGAGCCTAGAATCCTAGGTTAAAAGATTGCTTGACTTTACAGGTTAATCATCTGTGCCTGGTGTGTAGTAGATCTGATTCACAAGTTACATTTTACTCCTCAGGATTCCTGAGGATAAAGTAGTATGCTGACAGCTAAGAGGATAAATTATTTACACAAAAGAATGTGTCACCGTATCTGAAATTATGCCAGATAAAGTGGTGTTTGATAAATTAAAAACTGAAAGATAGAAAGTGGTAAAAATAACCTGGTGTTCTTGAACTGGAACAGGATTGTGTGGCTAAATGTTTTGCTCCTGGGGCTGGCATCGTGGCATAACATGTTAAGCCTCTGCCTGGAAAGCATCCCCTGTGGGTGTCAAATTTGAGAGCCAGCTGCTCCACTTCCAATCCAGTTCCATGCTAATATGCCTGGGGAGCTGTAGAAGATGACCCAAGTGCTTGGGCCTCTGTACCCACACGGGAGACCCACAAGAAGCTCCCTGGAGACCGGCACTGTGATGCAGTGGGTTAAAGCCCCAGCCTGTAGCGTCAGCATCCCTTATGGGATCTGGTTTAAGACCTGGCTGTTCCACTTCCCATCCAGCTCTCTGCTATGGCCTGGGAAGGCAGTAGAGGGTGGCCTGAGTCCTTGGGCCCCTGCACCTGTGTGGGAGACCTGGAAGAAGCTCCTGGCTCCTGGCTTCGGATCAGCTTAGCTCTGGCCATTGTGGTCATTTGGGGAATGAACCAGCGGAATGGAAGACCTCTCTTTCTCTCTCCCTCTCTCTCTCTCTTTCTCTCTCTCTCTCTCTGTAACTTTGTCTTTGAAATCAATAAAATAATAATAATTTAAAAAAGCTCCTGGCTCCTGGCTCCTGGCTTCGGCCTGGCCCAGCCCCAGCCATTATGGCCATTAGGAGAGTAAACCAGCAGATGCAGACCTCTCTCTCTCTCTCCCCTCTCTCTGTAACTTTGCCTTTCAAGTATATAAAAAATAAAACTTAAAAAAAGTTCTCCTCCCTTCGGTATTAAGAAGTCACCATTAAGCCCATCAGTATTTTTCAAAAAACCTAGTTTCTTGGGAAGATCTATATGGACTAGAGCTATGCTGTCCAGTGCATTAACCATTGGACATATGTAACTGTCGAGTACCAATAATGTACCTAGTCTAGATTGAGATCACTGATTGGACAAGATGTATATACCAGGCTGCAAAGCTTAGTATAAAAAATGCAAAATATTTCATTTCAAATACTGATTACATATTATTTTAAAATAATTTTGAATATGTTATGGTAAGTGAACTATATTATTAAAGTTAATTTTACCTGTTTTTACTTTTTTAATGTGACTGTAAAAATTATATACACGGCTCTCATATTTTTATTATATAGTGCTGGTACAGAGCTAAGGTTTTCCAATTCTAAGGCATGGAATTGATCCAGGATTAAGAAAATAGGTACTAGAAGTCTTCCAAAGAATATGACTGACCACTGATACTGAATCTAAGGAAATATCTGAGCCTGGTAGATGGGATTTTTCCTGCACCAATGGAGTTTTTCTAAGAGATAGAAACCACCAAGTAATTGAACAGGGAAAGTTAAATATAAAGAATTATTAATGTACAGGCAGGCATTCAGTCTAGCAGTTAAGACATCTGCAACCCACATCAGAATACCTGGTTTGGATTCCCAACTTTGGCTCCCTACTCTTCCTTCCTACAAATCAGACCCTGGGAGACAGTGATGATGGCTCAAGTAGTTGGGTTCTACCACCCATGTGGGAGATCTGGATTGGGTTCCCATCTCTTAGGCTTTCAGCTGACATAGTTCAGCCATTTCAGGCATTTGGGAGTGAACCAGTGGGTTGGAGTGCTCCAATCTGCCAAGTTAAAAAGTAATTACTAACTTATAACATAGGATTAACTAGTTAGGAGTGAAGAAAACTCTAAAGGAAGAGCAGATAATGAGAATAGCCACTGCCCCTAAGACTTGAGTCAGATTACTTTAGGATGGAGTAAATTGAAAGAAGTTCCCTTCTTCATGCCAGGGCTGAGGTGCTCTCCTCATTGGAGAGGCCATGCCGTTGGCACACATGATGGGAAGAAGTTTGGGGAGGTATTACAGACTAGGAGAGGCCACCCTGTGGGTGCCATTGGAACTCCCTGGGAGTGAGCAACATTGGGTGCCTTGCATGCAGCTGTCTGCTGTTTGTGGCAGGAATAATCAGAGAACACACAGGAACCAGGAATAGAAGGCCTTTCCCCTCTCCAGCATGCCCAACTGACAAACTTGCATTATACCAATTGACAAAGAAGAAATGTTTGCAGAGTCTAGTTCCACTATCAGAAAACAGGAAAAAAAAGAGTGAATTTGGAGCAGAGAGGTAATAGATTGTTAACTAGCGCACTTTGTAAATGTGTTGGCACTGTGTAAGGTAATCTATTTCTTGATAAATCTTGGTGGTTAGGTACCAAGATGGAATATTTAAAAATTAGACTGTTGAAAATAATCTATGATACGCAGTCACCACACCCAAACATGATTAAATAAGAATCTTTAATTTTTAAAAGGTTTAGGAAAGATCACTGTCTTCTCTTGAGTTCTGCTTTCTACTCTATTTATATCGTAAGCAATGACTATTAAACAGTAGGTGATCAATTTTCAGTAGAAATGCTGTGTCAGTGGTTACTAATTTCATCTAAATTTTACTCATTGCTTTGTTTATTCCTGGTAGTGTTCGACTACAGTTATAGAGATTACATTCTGTCCTGGTATGGAAACCTCAGCAGAGATGAGGGACAACTTTACCATCTGCTCTCAGAAGACTTTTGGGAAATTGCCAGGCAGCTACGCCATAGACTGAGTCACGTGGATGTGGTTAGAGTTGTCTGCAATGATGTTGTGAGGACTTTACTCACTCATTTCTGTGACCTCAAAGCTGCTAATGCCAGGTAACTATTGTAATATGAACAACTCTCCTACTTTTTTTTTTTTTTAAATCAAACGATTTTCCTTTTTGCCTGAGGAGCCAAAGTCAAGACAAAACTCTAGGATAGTCTGCCAGTTTTCTCGCACTTGGATTAAAAGTGTAGACGTATTATTGGGTTAATAATTATTGTGTTCTGATAGAGCAGATTTTTCTTTGTAAATTTCTTAGTGGTAACCACTTTCAAGATACATTTAGTTTGTCAAATAATTTAAATAGTGAAATGAATTTTCCTGAGCCAGTGCCATGATGAACTCATTAATACCTAGAGGTAGAAAGCCTAATACATTATTTTATAATATTTTAATATTATAATATTTTATGATGATGTTAGTGTTAATGAATTTGCAGTTTTTATAAAAATTAAATATAGGTCATATTTCTGCTTTGAGTCCTGTGTTAAGAGCTCTATTGCATCACAAGATCGTGAAAACTAGATTTTAAAGAAACTTTACATTGGAGCTTGTGGGGTCTAACTAAAGATACTTCGTTGAGCTTCTGTTTATATGCGTTATATCTAGTAGTGTGCTGTAGCCAACTTGTAGTGACATGCAATAGCTGATTGTGCACACTTCTTCCTAACCCCTAGTTCAGTGATATCATATTAGTAACTTGAAATGCTGTGACAGTATTTATACTGTGAAACAGGAAAATGCTCCAAATTAGAATTTTTCCCCCTAGAGAGCCAATTGTTGAACATTTATCAGCTTACCACTGATGTTAGTTTTCAATATTTACAATATTGAGATATTAAAACAAGACATTTTAAAAGTACAGGGGTACACACTACACTTTCCATTAACCTCCAGAGTGGTGATGTCATCACACATTATGTAGCCACTGGAAAACTCAACTATGCTTGTGAGAATGAGCATGAAAAAGAAAATGACATTTTATACTACCATAAATGTAATTTTAACTTTACAAGAGTCCCTGAAAAAGAGTGTTGGGGATGCCAAGGAGTCTGAACTACCCTTCGAAATCTGCTGCTTGTACAGAAAGTAACTTCCTCTAAGGGTTTTGCTGTGGAGAGTTTGAATTAAAAAGGGAAGTTAGAGAACTGGGACTCTTGGGTGTCTCAAAAGCATCAGCCTTTCCTTTTGATGTGCTCTACTGCCTGGAACACCTGCTTATTTGCTGTGGTGTTCACTATATAAAGTATATCCGATTTCTCTGTGACAGATCCTGTCACAGACTTGTTTGAATTCAGTGGAAGCTCATTTTAAAGTATTTAAATTATAGTCTAATAGAGGACAGTATTTTAAATCAGTGTTTATTCTGTTAAGAGACTGATGGATTTAGGTTTGGGAAAAGAGCAAGTGATTAGGGAAATCTCATGTTTTTATGATTATTTAATTTCAAATTGTTATTTAATTTCAACTTGAGAACATATTTTTCACTGAGACATTTACCAGCTTCTGAAATTGCTGCTTTTGTGGATAATATAAAGATATCTATGGGTGAAGTGTCAGAATAATAGAAACGGAGTCCTGATTCCATATTAGAAGCTTCTTGTTTTGAGCTTCTAGTCTTCTTATGCCAATGGTAGATTGATTTTACTCATATCCAGGCTATGCCTAGAAGCCCTAGTTGATGATTAAAAATAATAATAAAAGGATAAAGAAAAAACATAGAAAAAATTCGATGTTTTCAGGGATTTTTAATATTTGAAGAAATGACAGTAGGTCACTGGTATTTTGCATGTAGATGGCCATATCCTAAAGAACGAGAATTATCTGTGCATCTGTTATCTGAAGAACTGGTGTTATACGAATCACAGTGATACTGGCAAGCAGTGACTCCAGATTTGAGGACTGTGTCTGCCTGCCTGCCCCAGGTGAACGGTACTATTGTCCCAGAAACCTCCATTGGTGTGTGGATCTCCGTGAGCCACAAAACAACTTTGGTAGCCTGCAGAGCGTGCAGTTGAATTGGCCGCTATCAGACACAAGAATAATAAATTGCCTTAATAAAAGCAGCACACCCTCTGACTAACTGTTAGGCAATTTTGTGGAGGCAGCTTTCCGGTCAGCCTGTGTTTCTTTCCAGGCCCTCATTCGGTTGCTACTTTAAGCCAATCCAGATCCCATTTAATTCTTGCCTCTGCTTCCTCTTCCGTTGTCCCATCTGTCTTGTTCCAGCATGTTTCAGGGAAATCTAAAAATGATTGCTTTTATGCTATTAATTCAATGGAGTATTTAATTTCATTGTCTCCTTAGAATCTCTGCATTTTGTTTGCCAGTCAAATACTTTCATGCCATTTGAGAGAGAACATTTTTATTCTCATGTTTTCCTTCTTTATCTCGAAAATTGTTTTCCATTTCATCTCTGCAATCCCTGGTCATGATATAGTGTAGTTTGGGCTTGAGAGTCAGACAGAATGGTGCTTGAGAGGAATTTCTACCATTTGTTACTTCTGTGATTTTGACTATTCACTTAAGCATTCAGATCTTAATTTTCTAATCTATCAAATGTTGAAGATTATCTACTTTTTGGTGTAGGTGGGAGGATAATTTTAAATTATTTATTTATGTATTTTTAAAGAGTTACAGAGAGAAAGGGAGAAACAGAGACATCTTCCATCCATTGGTTCACCTCCCCAGATGGCCACAACTGCTTGGGCTGGGCCAGGCCAAAGCCAAGAGACAGAAGATTCTGTGGGTAGCAGGGGCCCAAACCCTTGAACCATTTTCCCCTGCTTTTCCTAGGCTATTAGCAGGGAGCTATATCAGAAGTGGAGCAACTGGGACACAAACCAGCATCCATATGGGATGCTGGCATTGCAGGTGGTGGCTTTACCTGCTACACTACAATGCTGGCCCCCAGGTAATATTGGACACATGAAACTTATAAAAGGTTGACATCATTTTTCTTACCCAAAGAGTGGGAACCCAGAGGTAAGTATTGGGAATTGCAGTAAACAAGTGATGGACCTGTATAGACTGAAAGATGCTACAAAGACTAATGCTGCAGCTCAACAGAAGGCCAGCTTGACATCCTGATTCAGAAGTAGCCATAGAACTCATGATTCTTGGCTTCTAAAGCAACTTGATAGCCACTTTCTAGAGGCCATCCTAGGGATATCCTGAACAGAGTTAGCAGAGGGATTCCAGGAAAGCACTCACATCCTTCTTCCAGAGATTGAGCTTGTTTGACTAACCCTCTGGCCTTTGGCTCACTCAGAGGATTTTTCCTAACTCAGGCCTACAAGGTAGAGGAACATGTAGTCTGGGGTCTGGGCTCCTTTTGTAACCTTCTTTCCCTTAGTGTGGATGGGGGATTGTGCTTACTTTGAGAGGGTTTTTTGATGTTATTTAAAGCCTCTGTTATAAAAGTAGATTTTGGTTCTTTTGGCCAACTTAACTCCCATAAGCATTACCCAAATGTGCTCATGTTTTAAAGTAAAGAATTTTTTGTTTAAAAAAGATTTATTTATTTATTTGAAAGGCAGGGAGAGAGAGAGAGAGAGAGAGAAATAGAGAGAGAGAGAGCTCTTCCATCCACTGGTTTGCTCCCCAAATGGCCAATATGGTCGAAGCTGGGTTGATCCAAAGCCAGAAGCCAGGAGCTTCCTCTGAGTTTCCCTCATAGGAGGGAGGTACTTGGGCCATCTTCTGCTGCTTTCCCAGGCCACAGCAGAGAGCTGTATTGTAAATGGAGCAGCCGGTACATGAGCCAGTGCCCATATGGGATGCTGGTACTGCAGGCAGTGACTTTACCCAGAATGCCACAGCACAGGCCACAAGAATTATTTTTAAAAGTACTTGACATGACAAAGGCACTTAATGATACTATTTTGAAATAGTAACTCTTAACTGACAGAGTTTAAAATAATTGAAAATGCCATTTTAAAAAACTCAATATGTATCAGTTCATGCATAATGACTTACTCTTAAAAATCTTTTTTTGGTGTTGTTGGCTTCACACATCAGTTTAGATTTCCTCTTGCTTATTATAGAAGAAGAGGAAACTTTTTTTTATGGTTTAGTCTTTCATCTCTAGTGCAAAAAGAAATTGCAATTAACTGCTGAAACACATGGGTTATAAATGAACTGATACACATTCATGGGGTTTTTCCATTGCCAGTGTAGTGCCCAATGTGTTTTTCCCCTCTCTGTTTTTCTTTTTCCCTCAGTTTTGGCCACTAGTTACTATAAGAATCTTTTATACTGTGCCTGTTACTAGAAAAATTAGCATCCTAGTCTTTCTTGAATTGCTATGAAGATACTATGTGGTGTGGTAGGCTGGGTCGTGTGGGTACTGGTTCCTGTCCTGGCTGATCCTCTTCCGGTCCAGCTCTCTGCTAGTGGCCTGGGGGTGGGGGGTAGCAGTGAGGGGTGGCCTAGGTGCTGGAACTCCGGGCTCCTGGCTTAGGATTGGCCCAGTTCTGGCCATTGCGGTTATTTGGGGTGTGAACCAGCGAATGGAGGACTTTTCTCTGTCTCTCCCTCTGCCTGTCTGTAATTCCACCTCTCAGATAAATGAATAAAATCTTTAAAAATATACTATGGAAAAGGGAAAAATGGAAGTTTCTTTTCACACCTCTTCCTCTAGGTCCACCAAATTAATGACCCTGGGATGGGGTCAACACCAACAGAGAAGTTCATGACCAAGGTTGGCAAGACTGGCTGGAAAATACTTGGGAGGCTGACAGTAGGCAGTTTACCATCAATATAGGTAGCATCAGGTTAGGGTATTGTAGCACAGGTGGTTAATCCACTGGTTGGGACACCCATATCCCTTATTGGATTGCTGGTTTTAGTCCCGGCTACTCTGCTTCCAACCCTGTTCTTTGCTAATATACTTGGAAATAGTCAATAATGGCCCCAGTACTTGTGTCCTGCCATCCATATGGAAGTCCCAGATGTAGTTCTGAGTTCCTAGCTTCAGCCTGGGCCACCCTAGCTTTTGCAGCAATTTCAGAAGTGAATCAGCAGGGGGAAGATCTCTTTCTATCTGTCTCAGTTACTCTGTCTTTGAAATAAATACATCTTTTAAAAAAAATTAAAAATTATGTGGCATCAAGTTATGGGCTGTCTACTCACAAGAAATGCCTGTAGAATTTTTTTTATACTATGATCTTCCAATCAGGAAAGCTTGCTGATAACCCTGATTTTATGCTTTGTAAGCTTTTTTTTAAAAGTAAGTTTTTTTTTTTTTTTAAAGAGAGAGCGAGCACATTTGAGAAGACATACTCTTGAACTGTTGCTATGATTTGAGAGTTAGAACTTTTGATGTTACTGGAGGTAGTTACCATAATTTGAAATCCCCAAAGGGCATGTATTTTCATTTATTCCAGTATACATTTTCCATATTAGTCTGTGATTGAGGAAAACACTGATACTGATGAAGAAGTGGCAGAGTTATTCTAACCAATGTGTTGTCCGTTTTTTGTCTAATGGTACATATCTGAATTGTTTCCAGAAATTTCTTTCCTTTCCCCTATCTTCATTTGTTTATTTTTTCAGACATGAAGAACAGCCGAGGCCTTTTGTGTTACATATGTGCTTGAGGAACTCAGATGATGAAGTAAGATTCCTGCAAATGTGTTCTCGGGTCCTGGTGTTTTGTCTGCTCCCCTCAAAGGATGTCCAGTCTCTCAGCTTACGTATAATGCTTGCAGAAATTCTCACAACAAAAGGTAGATTTATGAGATTTACTATTACTAATGCAATCAATCAGTGTGCAAACTAATATACTAGATACTAATGTGTTAGTATTTGTATACTGTGTGAAAGATATGGGAATTAAAATATTTTCAAAATATTAAGTTTATTTTTAAAAGCTTTATTTATGTATTTGAAAGTCAGAGTTAGGGGGAGAGAGACAGAGACAGAGGGAAATCTTCCATTGCTGGTTCACTCCCCCAGTGGCTACAGTGGCTGGCGCTGGGCCGATTGAAACCCAGGAGCTAGGAGCTTCTTCTACATCTCCTCAGCCCAAGGACTTGGGCTTTCTTCTGCTGCTTTCCCAGGTGCATCAGCAAGGATGCTGGATTGGAAGTCAAGCAGCCAGGACTTGAACCAGGCCCATATGGGATGTCGGCGGCAGACAGCAGCTTTACCTGCTGTACCACAGCGCTGGCCCCCAAAATGTTGTTTAAATGTCACTCAAAGAAAACATTTGGCCACCATTTGTGATAATCTTAAATATTTTATATAACATACTGAAAAATGCACAGTCCATTCTACTATTTATTTTGACACTTGAGAATCAGTTCTTATGCTCTCATTTGCATTCATTTGGATTAGTTATGAAGTTTTACATACCAGTAGTGTATACATTAATAAAAGTGTCTATTTATGTGTGATGTATGTGCACACAACATACATATATATGTATTCAAACCCCAATTAGCATTTACTTAAAATCTTTGCTATAAAATTCATTGATAATACTTATACATAATTTTGTGAGCTTGGAATAAATTAACTGTGCCACCTTATAATGGGATTGCTAGAGCCGGCGCCGCGGCTCACTAGGCTAATCCTCCGCCTAGCGGCGCCAGCACACCGGGTTCTAGTCCCGGTTGGGGCGCCGGATTCTGTCCCGGTTGCCCCTCTTCCAGGCCAGCTCTCTGCTGTGGCCAGGGAGTGCAGTGGAGGATGGCCCAGGTGCTTGGGCCCTGCACCCCATGGGAGACCAGAAAAGCACCTGGCTCCTGGCTCCTGCCATCGGATCAGCGCGGTGCGCCGGCCGCAGCGCGCCGGCCGCGGCGGCCATTGGAGGGTGAACCAACAGAAAAGGAAGACCTTTCTCTCTGTGTCTCTCTCTCACTGTCCACTCTGCCTGTCAAAAAAAAAAAAAAAAAAGGGATTGCTAGAAAGAAGTTAACCACCCCCCCCCCCGGGGGGGGGGGGGAATGCTTAGCCAGGATAATAAAAATGGAAGAAAGTAAGGCCAAGGAAAAGTTTCCCTATTTCAATTTCAAACAAGTAACATTGCATTTGAAATGCACTGATTGAATGTCTCCTTATCTCAAGATTAGCCAGCTGTGCCCATCTGATATCAACAACCACAGAGAAAAGGGGAACTTTTCAGTCTAAAGTTAGTAGGATGGATTTGTAATAGTGTAACTGACATTCTTTTTTTAACAACTTCCTCCTTGAGATCTGCTTTGACTAGTTGGGAGAATGCTGGCTTTCATCCTTTGGCAAACTAACCTGGTCAAAATATGTTGAACCTTGTAAAAAGAAGAAAAAGAAACCATGTACTTGATTTGGATAGCAAATTTCAAAAGTTAGCAACTTGGGTTCTAAATGACTTCCTTTCCTTATTCCTTTATATTTCACTCTTATTAAAATGACCATTTGATTGTAGCTATGATAGATAACACATCTGTAAGAATAGGCAGCCCTTCGTGTGTGTGCACATCTTGGAATGCTTGAATTGTTTATAATTTCTTCAGTTTGTCTAGTTGAAGAAAGATTTCCAAATATAGTTTCAATTATGTGATATAAAAACAATTCCCTTAAAGAAGAAAATGTTTTTCAGTGCTGCTTTCTGTTCCTTCCCACAGTCTTGAAGCCAGTAGTGGAATTACTGAGCAATCCAGATTATATTAACCAAATGCTGCTTGCCCAGTTGGAGTACAGAGAACAGGTGAATGAACATCACAAGAGAGCCTACACTTATGCGCCTTCTTATGAAGAGTTCATCAAGCTTATTAACAGCAACTCTGATGTGGAGTTCTTGAAGCAACTAAGGTATTTGGTTATAGCACAAAACTAGCTACTGATTATTATCTGCTGTCTAGTTAGATTTTTTTTTTTTAATTTGATTGCTAGGTAAGCAGAAATGAAAGAAGTCCACAAATCTTAGTGACAACTAAATTTACCCAGCTTCTCCTTAGCAGTGGAATTAGAATTAGAGTGTTGTTTTTGCAAATAATTCGATTATGATAGACTGAAAGTCCGTTAGTTGTTAGGAATACCTACTCAGCTGCTCAGTTGCCTGTCTTTGAGGAGCATTGGAAGGGGATACTTTCTGTGGATCTTTTTTCTGAGGAATTCAGAGGCACGGGTTTGAGAATTAGGGGTCTTAACTAATTGTTTTGAGAAAATACGTTGGAAAAATGCCACAGGAGTCTCTTTTATGGGGAGAACAGTCTCCATTATCATTCTTAAGATGTTTTAGTGGTGAGCTGTGGTTTTTGTGTGTTTATTTTTCTTTTTATGCTGTGTGTGTGTGTACATACAGGAGCAATATAATTATACGCTATTATGTACTCTGTGGATTTTCTAGACTTCTGCTTCTCTGCTCACCTTTCTTTATGGTTGTCCCAAATGATGATAGTTGAGAAAGAAGTGAAACTGTTGTCATTTTGGTTTTCATTAGTAATTTTGGTAAATCATTGATTGAAAAGTAAAATATTGGCTTAAGTTAAGTGTTTAAGCTACTTGAGGAATTTAAATTTGTCATATTTGCCTTTGAACTAGAGTTAACATTAAGATGACTTATGCTGCTTAGTTTTCTCATGCAGATAATATGCCATCTAAGAGACGTATGCTGCAAATGGCACTGGGTTCTTGTAGACTGTATCACATGTTAATTTTGATCCTATAAGTGTTATGTATGGCTTTGTTTACAAGTAACTTAATTATTTGGAATATAATATCCAGAGATTTTATTTGCTTCTTTTTCTATGCATAATCTAGAATATGCTAAATGCAGTTATTTATTATAGATTTATGATTGCTATAGGTTTTATTTCATTGTTTATTCTTTTTTGATAACTGTGACACTTGAGCTGATAGAGAACCCTAGAATCTATGTTCCAGGTTTGTTTCTTTTAGATTATGTTTGTTGAAAGGTCATCTTTACAATGGCTTCTTTAATTCTTTTTCAAGTATTTTTCCATAAAAAGTGAATGAGCAGTGACAGAACACCCTAGTTGCCTATTCTTCTCCGTAAAACTCTACAAACTCAATAAGCTATGATTCTGTGGATACTATTCAAATTGGTATATTTTATTAGTGTTCATTCATTGGGTACTTTCATGTCCACTGTTCTCAAATGTGCTGTGATCAAGGCAACTTGATGACCACTCTCTGGAATTATAATTTTTTCCTAAGACATTGTTTATGAGAAGACACCTCATGTTGCTAATTTGTGGATACACTGAAATATTTTTTTAACTTTTATTTAATAAATATAAATTTCCAAAGTACAGCTTTTGAATTACAGTGGCTTTCCCCCCCATAACTTCCCTCCCACACACAACCCTCCCATCTCCTCCTCCCTCCCCCATCCCATTCACATCAAGATTCATTTTCCATTATCTTTATATACAGAAGATTAATTTAGTATATATTATGTAAAGATTTCAATAATTTGCACCCACACAGAAACACGAAGTGTAAAGTACTGTTTGAGTACTAGTTATAGCATTAATTCACATTGTACAACACATTAAGGACAGAGATCCTACATGGGGAGTAAGTGCACAGGGACTCCTGTTGTTGATTTAACAATTGACACTCTTGTTTATGGCGTCAGTAATCACCGAGGCTCTTGTCTTAAGTTGCCAAGGCTATGGGAGCCTTTTGAGTTCGCCAATTCGGATCTTATTTAGACAAGGTCATAGTCAAAGTGGAAGTTCTCTCCTCCCTTCAGAGAAAGGTACCTCCTTCTTTGATGGCCCGTTCTTTCCGTTGGGATCTCACTCACAGCGATCTTTCTTTTAGGTCTTTTTTTTTTTTCCGGAGTGTCTTGGCTTTCCATGCCTGAAATACTCTCATGGGCTTTTTAGCCGAATGCCTTAAGGGCTGATTCTGAGGCCAGAGTGCTGTTTAGGACATCTGCCATTCTATGAGCCTGCTGGGATACACTGAAATCTTAACAATTTTTTCTCTTTAAATAGTTTTTCCACAGTAAAGTTAGATATGGACTATTTGGTAACCTCCAAGCAAGTTTAAGATAAAAATCTAGAGTCAATAGTGGCAGATTAAGTGAATCAGTATTAGTTGTTCTATTTTATGTGCCACACAAACGATTCCAGCACTGCACATGTGGTGACATAATCAACTAACATCTTAGCAAAAAGATGTGGCCATTTGGGAGTGAACTAATGGATGGAAAACCTCTCTGTCTATCCCTTTCTCTCTGTAACTATCTTTCAAATAAAATAAATAAATCTTTTAAAAAATTACCTAGCTTGGAGAAGAAAATGAAATATTTGTCAAGTACATACTGAGATTGAGGTGGTTTTCTGTTTTAGTAAGATAAATCAAAGGAAGTAGGCATAAGGAGTGGGTTAATTTAAGAGATCATAATTAACAATGGAGTGGGTTACTGAGTGGCTTTGCTAAGTATTTTTTTAGATATTAAGGGAATGGATTTTTAGTGCTGAGAATAGTTTAAATGCATTTATATATGAACATAATATATTAAAATTGCATGCTTCTGTGAAGAATGTAAATTATTTGAATGTTAGTATTTTGAAAAGTTATTCTGAAAATGTTATGAATCATGAGCAGTAAAATGGGATTACATTGTAGAGGAAGATGAAAGAACAAATCACATATACCTCAAGACAAAGTAATATACCATGTGCAGAGTCAATAAATGCACACAAACTGCTAAGGAAAAGGTTAGTGTGGGTGGAGAAGGAGATGATAAATCATAAAGTATGAAACAAAAAATCCTGGCAGATTTTTACAAAAAGAATAAATGAATATAAATTTGGTTTTAAAAATGCAGTGAAATGAGGCTGCTTAACAAAAATATTCTTTAAAGAACTTTCAGGTTGATGAGAAATAAAAGTACATTGATTTCCACAGATAGTTCCTTTTGTTGGTGTCTAGCAGAGGGCACAGAGTGGGTGTTAAACCTATCAGAAAAGCCACACTATTTTCAGATAGGAGGAAAGATAATTGAATATTAGCAGCATCATAAAACTTAATATAAAAACAGGAAATTTTGCTATAAACTAGCTTGTGATCTCTTGACATTAAAAAAAATCATGTGTTTGTAATTGGAGTGACACTGGCACTGTGGGTACCTGTATTTGCTTTATGAGTGTTACAACCATGTGTCAGTTTATATAAGGTACTTAACCCAGGATCTAGCATATTCCCAATTGTTAGCTTCTACTATTATTGCTATCACTATAGACCAAGGTGGCAAATGTATTTAATTTAATTGTGAACACTAATCAGTGACTAGTGGCCAACCAGAGTGCACTGTCAAGTTTTGGAGTTTGAGGAGACCCAATCAGTAACATGACTCTTTTTTCTACCCTGAACTCTAGACCCTTTTAGAGCTGAGGAAAAAGGCAGAGACTGAAATGTCACTGTTATTATTATTGACAGGTAATGGAGAATATGGTTTTTATGTGAAAGTAGTATACTTTCCAAAACTCAGACTTAGGGTTGGCCTTTCCCACCTAACAAAGCCTCCTTGTCCCTACTTCCTCCTCCTTCCTCATCTCCCTGGCAGGTGCAGAGTCTACCTGCTGGCTGCCCTCTGAGGGCATGCCCTTATGAGGAAGGAGGAGAGGGAAGCCGTGTTTCATGTGCCCCCACTTCATCCCTCTCTGTGATCAGGTTATAACACTCCTCCTCCTGCACTGGCGGAGAGCAAGTGAGGCTAGAGACTGGGGATTGCGGCTTCTGTTACTTGGATAAAGCATCAAGCCTTGGAGGTGTAATGTTCTTGTCATAAAAAAAAAAAAAAAGTAATGGTGCTAGGTCCCTACTTAGCAGAAAAGCATTTTGTGATTCACAAGGTCTATTAAAAGAAAGGTAGTGAGGGGTGGTAGAAGTGATGATGCTTAACAACTGGCTTTGGGGCAGGATGAGAAACTGACTTGTAGCATTTGCTGATTTCTGTGGTGTTCATATTCCAGCCACAGCCAATTTAAAGCCTCCAGCATGATGCCACTTAAAATGGAGTTGGCGATAGATTGTCGTTAGCACACTGCTGTGTGTATACCCTATATATGAGTATTTCAACAAGTTTACGGAAAGGCTGAATTAAAAAATAAGTTGATTTTGATGTGAAAAGGTTGAAAAACATGCATAGTTTTTTATAGTACTCATTTTTCATGAGCTTTTTTGAAGACCTTGGTATAGTATTTCTGTTTTATTGCTATAATAGACATAAATAACTTCATGAGCATAGGTAAGTGAATAAAATCATTAGGAAATGATGAGTTTTAAATACTTTGTTACCGTTGTAAAATATAATTTGTTTAATTGTAAGTTTGTAAATTGAATTTTTTAATGATAGGTTAAATTCCTAAAAATTTAGGCATGTAAAACCGTGAGCTAAAGAAACCTCTCTTCCCTTTATAGATGCCTCATTTCAGTTATTTTGTTTTAGTAACAAAAAGCTGACTTACACATTCAGTAAATATTCTGAACAAAAATGCTTAATGTAAGAATTAAGAATGAGGGGCCAGTACTGTGACATAGTAGGTTGAGTCTCTGCCTGTGTTGCCAGCATCCCATATGGGCACTGGTTCAGGACTTGGCTGCTCCACTTCTGATCCAGCTCCCTGCCTTTTTTTTTATTTTTAACTTTTATTTAATGAATATAAATTTCCAAAGTACAGCTTATGGATTACAATGGCTTCCCCCCCATAACGTCCCTCCCACTCGCATCCCTCCCCTTTCCCACTCCCTCTCCCCTTCCATTCACATCAAGATTCATTTCCGATTCTCTTTATATACAGAAGATCAGTTTAGCACACATTCAGTAAAGATTTCAGCCTGCTCCCTGCTAGTGTGCCTGGGAAAGCAGTGGAAGATGGTTCACGTGCTTGAGCCCTTACATCCATGTGAGAGACCTGGAAGAGGCTCCTGGCTCCTGGCTTTGGATCCACCCAGCTATGACCATTGTGGCCATTTGGGAAGTGAACCAGTGGATGGAAGACCCCCTGTCTCTGTCTCTCCCTCTCTCTGTAACTCTCTCAAATAAATAAATAAAATCTTTAGAAAAATTAAGAATGAGATCCCAGTGGAAAGAATGGGCCATCAAAGAAGGAGGTACCTTTCTCTGAAGGGAGGAGAGAACCTCCACTTTGACTATGGCCTTGTGAAATAAGATCAAAGTCAGCCAGCTCAGGGGGCTTCCATGGCCTTGGCAACTCATGACTGGAGCTTGGGGAGATTGCTGACGCTTTAAACAAGAGTGTCAATTTGTTAAGTCAACAACAGGAGTCACTGTGCACTTACTCCCCATGTAGGATCTCCATTCTTAATGTGTAGTTCAATGTGAATTAATGATATGACTAGTGTTCAAACAGTATTTGGCACTTTGTGTTCTGTGTGGGGGCAAACTGATGAAATCTTTACTTAATATATACTAAATTAATCTTCTGTATATAAAGATGATCAAAAATGAATCTTGATGTGAATGGGATGGGAGAGGGAGCGGGAGATGGGAGGGTTGCAGGTGGGAGGGAAGTTATGTGGGGGGGGAAGCCATTGTAATCCATAAACTGTACTTTGGAAATTTATATCTACTAAATAAAAGTTTAAAAATTAAGAATGAAACATACTAATACTGTACATATAAACTTTTTTAAAAAAGATTTTATTTATTTATTTGAATGTCAGAGTTATACAGAGAGAGGAGAGAAAGAGAGAGAGAGAGTCTTCCATCCGATGGTTCATTCCCCAATCGGCTGCAATGGCCAGAGCTGCGCCGATCTGAAGCCAGGAGCCAGGAGACTCCTATAGGTCTCCCAAACAGGTGCAGGGGCCCAAGGACCTGGGCTATCTTCCACTGCTTTCCCAGGCCACAGCAGAGAGCTGGATCGAAAGTGGAGCAGCTGGGTCTCGAACCGGCACCCATATGCAATGCCAGTGCTTCAGGCCAAGGTGTTAACCCGCTGCACCACAGTACCAGCCCAACATGATACTTATAGCCAACAAAAATATGAGGGATACCAGTAGAAACTAGATGTAGGTAGCAGAAAGAAAATTTTCAACTTTCTTGAGGTTAACTAGATGGCAGCAGCATGGGGGCCACAGCAGTTTCTGTGGTTCAGTGGGTTAAGTGGGCACCTGTAGTGCTGGCATCCCATATTGATACCAATTTGAGTCCCTGCTGCTCCACTTCCAATCTAACTCCCTGCTAATGCACCTGGGAAAGCAGTAGAAGATGGCCCAAGTCCTTAGGCCCCTGCATCCTCCTGGGAGACCTGGATGAAGCTCCTGACTCCTCAACTTCAGCCTGGCCCAGCCCTGGTCATTGGGGCCATTTGAGGAATAAAACAGCAGATGGAAGATCTCTCTCTCTCTCTCTCTCTCTCTCTCTCTGCTTTTGCTTCTCCCTCTTTGTAACTCTGCTTTTAAAATACATGTTTAATAATAATTTTTTAAAAAGACACTAACTTGCCAGTGGTGACATAGCTTTGGTTATGTCTGTAACACATAATTTCTATGTGCTCTGGGAACTAGGGGGAAATATATAGAGATATATATACATATTAATATGTGGTTATTTTCAGAAGACAAAAATATAGGTACATAATATTAGGAAAATAGATCACTTACTAACAGATAAGTGCTGAATATTTAATGAATATTTTCACACTGAAATATTTTACATTGAAAATACTTTGCGATATATAGCTAAGAACCTTGTTGTTATGCTTGGTAGTACTCATAGACATAAAAGCATTTCAGAATACCTTTTCTTTATTCATAATATTGATTAAAATGTAATGAAATCTCATATTAGGAAGGGTGTAAGAATAACCTCATTTTCTACTGGTAGTATAAATTACTACTTTTTTTATAACACAGAGTTATTGTGTGAATGTGAATTCTTTTTGATCTGATTATTACTTACAATAATTTATCTTAGGAAAATGATTATGAATGTATAAAAATACTTCTTCCAGAATGTTACCTGTATTTTTTCTTTAATTCTTTCAAAAATTTATTTTGAGAGAGAACTTTACCCTAGCTTCTGATTCATGCCCCAAATGCCCACGACTTTTGAGGCTAGAGTAGGGCTGAAGCTGGGAGTTGAGAACCCAATCCAGGTCTGCTACATGGGTGATAGGAACCTGAGCCAGGATCAGCTGCCTCTCAGGGTCTGCATTGTCAGGAAGCTGGAATTGGGAGCCAGAGTTAAGAATCAAATCCAGGCACTCTGATATGGGACATTGGTGTCTTGACTGATATCTTAACTGCTGGCCAAACATCAGCCCCTGTAATTTTATTTAAAGTAGAGAAAGGCTGGAAATAATAAAAATGCCTAACAAGGGACCAGTTAACAATTTAACAATAAGGGTTTGGTTAAAAATATTACCATGTTTCATTCATGGTATAGGATTAGAATAATTATATTTGAAGATATTAACTACAAATCGATAAAAGACCTCTAAGTATGTATAGCATAAACCCAGTTTCACAAAACAAAATGTTGTGCTTGCATTTAAAAAGCTTATAAAAATACACCAAATGTTAATAGTAGTTAATTTTGAATGTTGTACTTTGTGTATTTTCTCATTTGTTCCAATGAACATATGTTACTTCAGAGAAAAATAAAAATTGGCTCAGACAGAGAAAGTAAAATCTGGAATAAGAGACACTAAATCCAGATACAAGGTTAGCAGGAAACAGTATTTCTCTCAAGTAGCTGTGGCTATAAAATGTCATAATTATCCCCTTTGAGCTTTCTTATTCACTGAGAAAATTGGTTCTCTAAATGCTATAAGAAAGTTTGCTGTTTGGAGTTCTATCAGCAAGAATGACACAACCTGCTCTTGGCTGGAGAATGTAAGACAGAGTGACACATGGAACAGCTGTGATTTATGACAGATGCAGAGCTGCAGATAAGAGCATTCTGGACTAAACCTACCATCTCTACCTTAACTTTATAGTTTCTGAGGAAATAGGATCCTGGATGTACCCAAAGTGGATTTTTTTTTTTTGGTAGATTTATTTATTTACTTGAGAGTCAGAGTTAGAGAGAGAGAGAGAGAGAGAGAGAGAGAGAGAGGGAGGTATCTTCCATTCTCTAGTTCACTCCCCAAAATGCTACAACAGCTGAACCTGGGGCTGATCAGAAGCAGGGAACCAGAGCTTCTTTTGGGTGTCCCATGAATGTGCAGGGGCCCAAGCACTTGGCCATCTTCTACTGCTTTCCTAGGCCATCATCAGGGAGCTGGATCAGAAGTGGAACAGCCGACACTCGAACTGGTGCCCATACGGGATGCCGGCACTGCAGGCTGATGCTTAACCTACTACACCACAATGCCGGCCCCCAAACTTGATTCTTTTACAAGCCCTACCATGAGCCTTCTTCAAAGTGCTGCTTCAGGTGTGGGTGTTTATCCTGGATGTTAAGATGTCCATGTCTCTTCAAAGAAGGAGGTACCTTTCTCTGAAGAGAAGAGAGAACTTCCACTTTGACTATGACCTTGTCTAAATAAGATCCGAGTTGGCGAACTCAAAAGGCTCCCATAGCCTTGGCAACTTAAGACAAGAGCCTCAGTGATTACTGATGCCATAAACAGGAGTGTCAATTTGTAAAGTCAACAACAGGAGTCACTGTGCACTTACTCCTCATGTAGGATCTCTGTCCTTAATGTGCTGTACATTGTAATTTAATGCTATAACGAGTACTCAAACAGTATTTTTCACTTTGTGTTTCTATGTGGGTACAAACTGTTGAAATCTTTACTTGATGTATACTAAACTGATCTTCTGTATATAAAGAAAATTGAAAATGAATCTTGATAAGAATGGAAGGGGAGAGAGAGCAGGAAAGGGGAGGGTTGCGGGTGGGAGGGAAGTCATTGGGGGTGGGGAGCCACTGTAATCCATAAGCTGTACTTTGGAAATCTATATTCATTAAATAAAAGTTAAAAAAAAAAAAAAAAAGATGTCCATGTCAAAAAAAAAAAAAAATGCCCATGTCCCATGTCGGAGCACAAGTGTTCAATTCCTAACTCCAGCTCCTGATCCAGCTTCCTGCTAATGCTGACTCTGAATGGCAGCAGACAGTGGATCAAGTAGTTGGGTTTTTGCCACCCACAAGGGAATCATGGGTTGAGTTCCTGGCTCCTAGAGCCACAGTCCTTCTGGAGAGTGAACCTAGTGTACAGGAGTGCTCTCTCTCTTTCTCTCTCTCTCACTCTCTTTCTGTGTGTTTGTGCCTCTTAAATAAACACATAAATAATACTACTTCAGTGAAATTTCATCTGAACTTCACTCTTCCCAGAATCCCATAGTACCTTCATCTTTTCCTTTGGGGAGATGCCCCACAATTTCTCTGATGAACAGTCTCTTGATCATTACAGTAGGTCAATACACTTGATTTTAATAGTCTACAGTGATCCTGTTGGTCTTAGGTTGACTGAGCTAAAAATCTTGTAATCAGGGAAAAGTATGCCACTTTAAACATATGTTTTACAAACATGTATAAAGGATGCTTCCGAAAGCTCATGGAAAAGTTTATATGAGGCAAAACAAATTTTGAAATCTACGCATGGTTATTACAAAGTATGCATTTTCATGAGATTTTGAAAGTCCCTCGTATGTACTATTTCCCTAGATTTTACATATCTAAAGAGTAAGATTCAAAATAGCTGGATAGAGGAACCCAGTGTTCACCTCCTCCTCCACAGCAAGACCCAGATCAGCTGCAGTAGGGAACAGGGGGAACATGGTTGGAGCACATCTGAGAAACTCAACAAGAAGTACATGGAATCTCTCTGCTATCTCTTTTATGCATTAATACATAATTGTTTCAAAATCTATTTTTTTTTTTTTGACAGGCAGAGTGGACAGTGAGAGAGAGAGACAGAGAGAAAGGTCTTCCTTTTGCCGTTGGTTCACCCTCCAATGGCTGCCGCGGCCGGAGTGCTGCGAACGGAGCGCTGCGGCCGGCGCGCTGCGGCCGGCGTACCGCGCTGATCCGATGGCAGGACCCAGGAACCAGGTGCTTTTCCTGGTCTCCCATGGGGTGCAGGGCCCAAGCACTTGGGCCATCCTCCACTGCACTCCCTGGCCACAGCAGAGGGCTGGCCTGGAAGAGGGGCAACTGGGACAGAATGCGGCGCCCCAACCGGGACTAGAACCCGGTGTGCCGGCGCCGCTAGGCGGAGGATTAGCCTACTGAGCCTCGGCGCCGGCTCAAAATCTATTTTTAAGAGTCAGGAGCAATATTAAGAAAAAATAGCAACAATTAACATTTATTAGATGTGCATATTGGCAAACACTGTTCCAAATATTTCCAAATGTATTACCTAATTCAATGTACATCACAGCCCTATCAGGAAAAATACTGTTACTACTTAAAACACACACACACACACACACACACACACACACACAAATGAGGACGCTTGAGATTTAGAAAGCTTAAATACTTTTCCCAGGATGACATAGCATGTGTTAGAAACAGGATTTGAACAAAGGCCAGCCCATGCCAGAGCTCACATTCTTAACTGCTCTGATTCATTTCCTGAATTACCCAGCAGACCCCTGTAGTCGTGCCTTGGATGTGAGAAAGGGCTTCAGCTTGGCTGGCTAAAGTCATCATGGCTTTACTTCTAAATGCTTGACTGAGATTCTTCTAACAAAAGCATTCTTCCTAGCCTGTGGCAACTTTGAAAAACGTTATTTTAAAATTTTAGTTTTCCTTAAGCATTTATATGTATATGGATTATATTCCTTAATATATCCTTGATAACATAAAACAATGTTTAAAACTATTTACCATTTTTTATACCTGAGACTAAGGTTAGTCAGCCTTTACTCTCCTAAGAAATTCCAGTGTATGCATCACAGCAAAGTGATGGCTTTCTTAAAACCTGTGACGGTGTGCCTAATGAAATGAAGAGAGTGATTTTTTCCTTTGGTGTATATATGTCTTTGAAATAAATTCTAATAGAATTTGAGAACTTGTCTGAAATTTCTAAGGCATTTGCTTTGAAGTCCTGTGAAGCTTTCCAGGTGGGTTTCAGGTTGGTGGGAAGAGTTCATAAACTAAAGAGAGCCAAGATGGAGACTCAGAGTGACAGGTGCCAGTCATCTTTGTGTGGCTTTGTCCTGATTTCCAGGACACGGGAAACCTTTGGGCAGAATATTGCCACAGTTATAAAATAACAATTCTTTTAACATCACTTCTCTTTAGTATTTGAATTTACATTATTATTTTGGAAAAACATATGTCAAGAATCTGTGCAGTTACAAATATCAGTCCTTATGATTCTTTTTTTTTTATTTATTTATTTATTTATTTTTGCAGAGAGACAGAGAGTTATAGACAGTGAGAGAGAGAGAGAGAGAGAGAGAGAGAGAAAGGTCTTCCTTCCATTGGTTCACCCCCAAATGGCCACTATGGCCAGCATGCTGTGCCGATCCAAAGCCAGGAGCCAGGTGCTTCCTCCTGGTCTCCCATGCGGGTGCAGGGCCCAAGCACTTGGGCCATCCTCCACTGCCTTCCTGGGCCACAGCAGAGAGCTGGACTGGAAGAGGAGCAACCGGGACAGAACCAGCGCCCCAACCGGGACTAGAACCCAGGGTGCCGGCATGCAGGCGGAGGATTAACCTAGTGAGCCGCGGCGCCAGCAGTCCTTATGATTCTTAAACTCTATAGGAGCAAGGCCATGTCCTTTGGAGGAAGTCCAGTGCTTGCCAAGAATCTCCGGGAAGTCTGGGCTCTCAAGGGTATCCATCATTTGGACATAGAGTTATATTTTTTTAAGGATTTATTCATTTATTTGAAAGGCAGAGTTACAGAGAGAGAGGGAGAGACAGCTGGTTCACTCCCCAAATGGCTGCAATGGCCAGAGCTCTACTAGTCTGAAACCAGGAGCCAGGAGCTTCCTCCAGGTCTTCCACATGGGTGCAGGGGCCCAAGGACTTGAGCCATCCTTTGCAGCTTTCCCAGGTACATTAGCAGGGAGCTGGATCAGAAGTGAAGCAGCTGGGCCTTCAACTGGCACCCATAAGGGATGCCAGTGCTGCATTTAGTGGCTCTACCCACTACACCACATTGCCAGCCACAGTTGTATGGTTTTGTTAAGAAAATGAGTGAAAAAGCCATTGCCTTTTTTTACCTTTTAGTGTCAAGTGAATAAATTCAACAAATGTAATGATTATTTTCAGACACCTATTATGTGTAAAGCATGATATAAGGAAGATCTGTTGTATGCAAAGATGAATTGGTTATTTATCCTTGGAATCCACCTCCTTCCATTACAGTGTTTGTCATCCAGCATAGGAGACCCATGTGGATTTAAATAGCAAAGTAGGAAGCAAGATATTAAAGGCTGAAAGCAGGGTGTAAAGAGCTAAAGAAGTGGATAGCATCAAATATTTTATCTCACAAAAGAGAAGAATCTAAGAAATCTATAGAGAGGGATGGTTATGAGCTGAGAATTTAAGTTGCTGAGATTTCAGCAGATTCCAGGAGTGATTTTCTTCAAGAGGGAGAAGTGAGAGTAAAGCTAGGGTTGTTCAGGCTATTACAGTGGTCTGGCTTAGGCAGAAACAGAGTATTCAAGAGGGATATAGAAGGCTGCAAAAGTTATCTGGCATTGGCCATATTTGTATACTTTGAAAAGGCTTGACAAGATAAGCATTGACTTATACTAAATTTTAGAGTAGGAGAAAAAATAGTTAAGGGCATGAGCTTTAGAGTTTGGCAACCAGCGTTTGTAATTCTGGCTCTAGTTCTTATGAGCAATGGGACCCTGCACAGATTTCTTTATCTACCTGAACTCTAGTCTCCTCCCCTATAATGTGGAGAAACTGTGGCACCGTAATATGAGGGATTAAGTGAGATAATGTAAGTTAAAGTATCTGACAGGGACCTGGTGCCTAATGAAAGGAATCTATAAATGCTAGCTGGTATTACATTATACTCTTATGGTCTCATTAAAAAAATTTAATGCTTTACTCAGATGGTGTGTATTTTCTTCATATTATTCATGACTCATTTTTTCCCAAGCAGGAATCACTCAGAATATCAAGAGAACAAATTATTCAGGATAATTATTTGTACCCATTAGGTGTTAGAGGTATTAACTCTAACTAATGTAGCTCATTTTAATATGTATTCAGTGCTTGCCATATGTGTAATGCGAAGCAAGGTACCATAGGAGAATACAGATTCTATTTTCAAGAGGCTCCTGATGCTGCTGGGGAGAGAAAAAAAATGTATTTTTAATACAGATAAAGCATTTTACCTTGGGCTCAGAAATATGTCACTATTTTTTTTAAAGATTTATTTATTTTATTTGAAAGTCAGAGTCACACAGAGAGAGAAGGACAGGCGGGGGTGGGGGGGGGTCTTCCATCTACTGTTTCACTCCCCAGTTGGCTGCAATGACTGGAGCTATGCCAATCCAAAGCCAGGAACCAGGAGCTTCTTCCAGGTCTCCCATGTGGGTGCAGGGGCCCAAGGACTTGGACCATCTTCTACTGCTTTCCCAGGCCATAGCAGAGAGCTGGATAGGAAGTGGAGCAGCTGGGACACGAACCGGCACCCATTTGGGATGCTGGTACTGCAGGCGACGGCTTTACCTGCTACACCACAGCACCGGCCCTATGTGTCACTTTTTTTTTTTTTTTTTTTTTTTTTTGGCAGGCAGAGTGGACAGTGAGAGAGAGAGACAGAGAGAAAGGTCTTCCTTTGCCATTGGTTCACCCTCCAATGGCCGCCGCGGCCGGCACGCTGCAGCCAGTGCACCACGCTGATCCAGTGGCAGGAACCAGGTACTTCTCCTGGTCTCCCATGGGGTGCAGGGCCCAAGCACTTGGGCCATCCTCCACTGCACTCCCTGGCCACAGCAGAGAGCTGGCCTGGAAGAGGGGCAACCGGGACAGAACCCGGTGCCCCGACCGGGACTAGAACCCGGTGTGCCGGCGCCGCAAGTGGAGGATTAGTCTATTGAGCCACGGCACCAGCTGCTATTTTTTGAATGAGTGTTAGACCCTGGAATAACTGACCACACCATTTTCTTTTTTCACAGAACTCTCTGAGAGAATGTAACCGGTAAATACATAGGTACTATTATAGAGCAGAAGTAATTTAGGACCTTAGAGAAGACATATATTAATGTATTACAGGCATTGGGGAAAACTTGAGTGAAGAATATATGTTAGGTCTAGTTAGGTGGACAAGTAAAGCCAGAAGGAACCAAAGTATGAACAAGAGTCTACAGAGCTATAATTTTGAGCCAGCAGTGTAAAAATTGGCCTGGCTTAAATACACATTTTTTGAAAACACTTTTAATTAATATCAAGAGAACAGATTTCCTGTAATTCATAGATACAGTTCTAAGAATATAATGATATTTCCACATTTAAATCAAGGAGAAGAGGAAGTTGCTTTGAACAAGAGAGTCAGTGCAGGTTGTGGAGGGAATGGCAGGCTGGGGTAGGTTACTCCTTTGGGAGGTTGCTGGAGGTGTTGAGCGAAGGATGAGATGCGTGTGTTTATAGGAAGGTGTTTTGACAGAAGTGCTCAAGTTGGTTTGGATGTAGAGAGGAGGATTGAAGTTGGGGAGACAGCTGCTTAGTTACTGCGGGGACCTGAAGAGGGCGTGAAATAGGGTAGTGACAGAAGAGGAAGAAAGGGACTTATTTAAAGATTTTCAGGGTCCAAAATCCTTGGCTTTGAGACTAACATGTGCTGGTAGGGTAGATATCTAAGATGGACGATTTTGAGAGAATGATGGTACCTAGCACAGAAATGGTGAGGTGAGGAAAGATTACTATGTAAGAAAGAAGCTGAGTTTGAACAGTTGTAGGTAAATTGGTTAGATAAACAGCTTGGAAAAAATTAGAAGATGAATCATAATTCCGTCATTTTGACACAACTGCACCTGATTTCATCTTTATTTTGCCTTGTAGCCCTGGTTCATATACCCATGTGTTTACATATTTACAATCATAAATGTACATGCCATTCCACATTTTAGAAATTATGTCATAGACTCCACCTTTATGCAGTCTTTTTTTTTTACTTTTAAAATTTTAAAATTTTTTACTTTTAAAATTTATATTAAGGAAACAATTTTCATGTATTTAGTATATACAATTTTAAGAGCATAATGATACTTTCCAGTGTACCCTTCCCATGTCATTGGCTGACTGATCTATTGCAGAGTTCCCTGAAAACAGGAACCACAGTGGTGGTGTTCATTTCTGTGGGTCTAGAACACAGGAAAAAAATTAACATTTATTTAGTGAAAGCATAATAGACCACACAGATTATTTCGATGCTTTTCTTTGTAGAAGTTGCTGCAACAAATATGTATATAACAGTTTGGGTGTGTTTGTTTTGGTTTGTTTTTCTGTGTAGAAGGACATTAAGTCTATTTGCAGGATGTCTAGATCACAACATACTGGGACTGTTTGGAGCTGCATCTTGCAATTCGGTGAAAAGTCAGTGTTTCCACTAGTAGGAGTACTTTCCACCACTCCCAAGGTTATATTAAGGGCTTGGTTAAGGATACAGATTTGTGTATGCTTCTTATGGGTTGTTTCATCGACCACTTAGTAACCAGCAGGAAAATTCACATAGTTAGCTATTTTTGTGTTTTGCCATTATTTGCAGGAATGAAGGCAGTTCCATTGGAAAACTATTGATCACTAAAATTCTAACAAGGCTTTAGTTTGGAAACCTAAAGTCTTGGGTGTATGTTCAGCATAGAAATGTTTTCTGGAGTCCTCAAAGAGCTCCCTCTATCAGCTGGCCTTGGTCATGAGATAACTTGAGCTACAGTGACTTCTGCAGTTAGGGATTTGTTTTCCTCACACAACATGTCCTGAAATAGGCAACCTGAGGCTGTTATGAGGACTTAGTGATATCACTGGAGAGCTAAGCTTCTCCTGTCTTCCTTCTTCACCATCCTTAGCCTGGGACTTTTATCTTCATGGTTGTCATGTGACTGCTGTACTTTTACCCAGTGGCTTTCTTGTTTTACACAGGAAAATGAGGGAAGGGCAAGGACAAAAGGTTAAAAGTGCTTTTCTATGGAGTCTGCCCCTTGAGAAAGCTTTCCTGGAATCCCCGCCGTAGCAACTTCCACTTTTATCTCCTAGACCGGGACCATATCGAAGGGCCATCCCTAAGTGCTAGGGAGAAGGTGGTTAGCATTGTTAGTTGCTGGATGCACTGCTTTCCTTGATAAAACTGTGGTTCAGATGGTGAAGAAGAAAGGGAGAATGGATGTTGGATAGGCAACCAGCCGCATCTGCCACAACCTCCAGGTGGCGTGCTGATGGAGCGCCTAACAGTCTATTCTTTGAGGTAGTGAGAGTCTGGCCTTGATATTTATATTGTACAAGTGAAAGAAACTTTAAAAATGTGAATGGTGAGGAGTCCATGAATATCTATAACCATGATGAGTTTGTGTTTCTCCTCTGGATTTCAGTTGAAAGACAAGACTGCAGATTATATTGTGTCCTAAAAGCCAGCCAGCTATAACATTAAATCTTAGAATGCTGCAGAATTTGTGTTCAAAGTAAGAAATAATGTTGATTAGCTTTATCACTGACAGATTCTTAGTCAGTCAGTGTAATTAAGGGCTAAAAAAATTCAGGATAGATTAGTTTAGTTAGAGCAATACTTAGTAACCATTGCACAGCCCGTAAGTACTTGGATTGATAAACTTCCATGCCCAAACCTTTACAATTCCAGAGTTGTACCCAGCACTTAAAATATCAAAGATTTTTTTATGTTTCCTGACTCAGAGACCCTACTGGTCACATATAAATATATCTGGTTCTCTGTTCTCATGTTCTCAATTCTCACCATGCATTAGAATTGTCAGGGGAGCTTTAAAAAAATATTGATGGCAGAGAGCCACCAATTCTATTAGTCAAGGATGGTCTTCTAAATGAGAAGTAGCGGGGGGAACGTACTGAGGCAGCGGCAGTGGAACTGGAGGGGAGAGGACAGCTTTGAGAAACTTTTAGGATAATATCATCCAGGGTTTATACAGTGATGCAAATGTTGTTTTTGTTTGCAGTGTCCAATATGTGCAACAAGCCACATGTGACTATTGAGCACTTGAAATGTAACTAGTTTGATTGAAGAATTAAATTTTTAATTTAATTAAGTTAAAGTGCCTTATGCAGCTCATGGCCATCTTATGGGACAGTGTAGATTTAAGAAGTGGAATCAATGGGCTCTACCAGGGAGTCCCAAGGCGAGACAAGAGTTGAGGAAGAGAAGGAGTTAAGCAAAATTTAAAGTTTGTTTTCAGTGAGAGTGAAAGTGATAATGTTTCTGGTTTAGGGAATAGTGTAGGGGAGTAGACTCATGATTCTTACGCTCTAGCCTCAGAAGTTACTAGCACATAGTTCGTGCCCAGCATATCATGGTGCTCAACCCATGTTGGATTGTTTCAGTGAGACTTGAGCAGGATTCACAGCCCTCATGTTACATTTGTTTAGTATATATACAGTCTGAAAGTATCACTGAAAATAGTATTTTCTTATTCAATCATTTCTCTTTCTCCCCCCTGCCTTTTTTTTTAAACATCAGGTATCAAATTGTAGTGGAAATAATCCAAGCAACTACAATTAGCAGCTTTCCTCAACTGAAGAGGCACAAGGGTAAGAACCAGTTTGTTTTCTTCAGTTTTATGCTTTAAAAGTCCCAGGTTTATCCCTGTTTTCCTCTTTCCTATCAAATCTTAGTCAAAATGAGCATCTTCCTTCCTCCCTCCCCCCTCCCTTCCTCCCTTCCCCCCCTTCCTTCCTTCCTTTCTTTCTTTCTTTTTCTTTTTTTTTTTAATTTGAAAGGCAGAGTTATAGAGAGGCAGAGGCAGAGAGAGAGGGAGAAAGAGATCATCCTTCCATTGGTTCACTCACCAAATGACCGCAATGGCCAGGGCTGAGCCAGGCCGAAGCTGGGAGCCAGGAACCTCCTCTGAGTCTCCCATGTGCTGCAGGGTAAAGTATCTGGGCCATCCTCTGCTGCCTTTCCAGGTGCATTATCAGGGAGCTGGATCAGCAGTGGAGCAGCCGGGACTTTTATCAGTGCCCATGTGGGATGCCAGTGCTGCGTGCAGCAGCTTTACCTGCTATGCCACAGCGCCGCCCCCAGATGAGCATTTTTCTAACTTAAATTTCAGTATTTCAAATTTATTATAGAATAGCATGATTAAAGAAAGTAAATTTAATCTCATTGTAACATATTCCTTTATAACATATTCCTAGCATATTCCTTTATACATTTTGTGTATTTGTAATCATGATTTTTGGGCATATAGTGTTCCTATTCTGTTTATAACATAAATATTATGTAATTTTTTGTCATTGAAATTTAGTCTTGTTATTCACTAATTTTTTATCTTGAAACATAATCTTTATAGTCATTTCAATAATTAATTAGAGTTCATGTTTCATAATTTACTCTTTTCCTTTAGTTAAACATTTAGATGGTTAATAGTGTTTTTCCTCTCTCATATTATTATAGATTTTTTCAAAAACATATCTATATTTTCTAAATGTTTGTTTCTCTTCCGTTGAAGTAAGAGTTTTAATTTTTAAAGATTTATTTGTTTGAAAATGGGGGGTAGGTAGGGAGAGATATTTTCCATTCACTGATTTGCTTTCTAAATGCCCAGGTACCTGAAACTTTATCCAGGTCGCCCATGTAGGTGACAGGGGCCCAAATACTTGGGCAATCATCTGCTACCTTCCCAGGTGCATTAGCAAGGAGCTGGATCAGAAACAGAGAAACCAGAACTCAAACAAACACTCTGATTTGGGGTGCAGGCATCAGTGGCAGCTTAATTTGTGGTACCAAGGTACCTTCCCCAAAATAAAAATTTTTATCCATGAGTGATCCTGAGGAATAATTAAGGTGTGAAGACGTCTCTCAACTCCTTTACAGTTTGCCTTGTTCTAGCATATCCCCCCTCACATATTTGAAATTGGAGGTGTCTTAAAATCTAGAATGCAGGGCAGGTCTTGATTTGCAGCTGAGAGGCAGCAACCCTGCCTTTACCTATATTTAGATTTGCACAAAAATCTCCAGGCCCCCAGAGTCCCTGCCAGGGAGTAAAGTGATAAAGAACTAGGGAAAGTTGGGCCACAACCTCGGAAACATGCTCTCTGGCACCTAGAGGCAAAATGAAGCTTGAGTGGTTGACTTTCAATTGTCTTCCTGAGTCACTGACGGCAAGTAGGAGCTCTGTTAAAAAAGGAATGAACGTATAAACTGCAAAGAGTGCCAGAAGATAGAATTACAACAAATTAATTTCAAAGATCTCACTTGCTTTTATTTGCAGTTCTAAAATTGGGCTGCCCCTCCTTTCATAACAGAATATGTTCTGATGAGCCAAGCAGAGATTTCTTGTATAGATAGGAGGGGCTGGGGAAAGTAGAAACAAAAAAGAAAAAGTGGGTTGGTTGTTTTAAAGTTACTTCTTTTGTAAAGGTTAAAGCAGAAGAGACTTCCTTATAGTACTAACACTGACTTGTTTGGGGATTTGACTATTATCTCTCCCCCTGCTGATTTCTTGGGAGATCAGGTAAACAATTTAACTTCTGGAACTTCAGCATAGTAACTCCATATTCATTTGGCATTATGAGCCATGTGCCAGAGTTCAGTCCAAACCAATGTCCTCCTATAAATGTTACTTAATAAGAGAGATTGTTAATGTCAGCCCAGTAAGGAAGACTGTGGAAATATGTTCATCCAGCAGTGTTCACTGATCACTTCCTCGGTATTGATAATACAATAGAAACAACACAAGATGTCTGCATCCACCAACTCCCCAAATGAGGCTGGTAGACAATCATACAATAAACAACTAAAATACATGGTATTCAGATGGCAATATGTGCCTTGGAGAAGAACAAAGTGTGTGAGTAGAGAGGCTGAGGGAGGTAGCAAAGAATGTTGGTTCAGCTGCTGGGGTGAGGTGACTACTGTGTATTCAGAGTGAGCTGGGGAAGACCTCAGCAATTTCAGAACAGGAATTTATTGTAGAGGTGTGGGGAGGACACAGATCAGCCCAGGGCAGTTATGCTACAAGACACACCCTCTATGATACTTCTTACTTTCATAGCTCCATTCTGTATCCAACCTGACCTTATCATTCTCTTCTGTTTCCTGACCTCCTTCTGTTCAACTCTTCAAAAAGACGAATAAACTAAACAGTCTTGGGACCTTGGAGCTGTTTGGCCTTGGAATAGAAAGCATGGGAGACTGATTTCCTTACTTCTCTGAGGTTGCTTTTATTTTTTATTTATTTTTTATTTATTTATTTATTTATTTTTTGACAGGCAGAGTGGACAGTGAGAGAAAGAGACAGACAGAAAGGTCTTCCTTTGCCGTTGGTTCACCCTCCAATGGCTGCCGCGCTGCGGCCAGCGCACCGCGCTGATCCGATGGCAGGAACCAGGTACTTCTCCTGGTCTCCCATGGGGTGCAGGGCCCAAGCACTTGGGCCATCCTCCACTGCACTCCTGGGCCACAGCAGAGAGCTGGCCTGGAAGAGGGGTAACCGGGACAGAATCCAGTGCCCCGACCGGGACTAGAACCCGGTGTGCCGGCACCGCAAGGCAGAGGATTAGCCTAGTGAGCCACAGCGCCGGCCTGAGGTTGCTTTTAGCAGTGATTGTCATCACCAGTCTCTGTGTTCACATAATATGATGTTTCAGCAGAATTTAGACTATCTGCATTATATAAACTGCCAAGGCTAGCTCTTATATGCTCATTGTAACAACAGAATGTGTGCCCTTGATATCTAAGAGCAACTTATTTTTTTTTTAACTTTTATTTAATGAATATAAATTTCCGAAGTACAGCTTATGGATTACAATGGCTTCCCCCCCCCCCCATAACTTCCCTCCCACCCGCAACCCTCCCCTTTCCCACTCACTCTCCCCTTCCATTCACATCAAGATTCATTTCAATTCTCTTTATATACAGAAGATCAGTTTAGTATATATTAAGTAAAGATTTCAACAGTTTGTACCCACATAGCAACACAAAGTGAAAAATACTATTTGAGTACTAGTTATAGCATTAAATCACAATGTACAGCACATTAAGGACAGAGACCCTACATGATGAGTAAGTGCACAGTGACTCCTGTTGTTGACTTAACAAATTGACACTCTTGTTTAGGGAATCAGTAATCACCCTAGGCTCTTGTCATGAGTTGCCAAAGCTATGGAAGCCTTTTGAGTTCACCGACTCTTATCATATTTAGACAAGGTCATAGTCAAAGTGGAAGTTCTCTCCTCCCTTCAGAGAAAGGTACCTCCTTCTTTGATGACCTGTTCTTTCCACTGGGATCTCACTCGCGGAAATCTTTCATTTAGGTCATTTTTTTTTTTTGAGAGTGTTTTGGCTTTCCATGCCTGAAATACTCTCATGGGCTTTTCAGCCGGATCCACATGCCTTAAGGGCTGATTCTGAGGCCAGAGTGCTGTTTAGGACATCTGCCATTCTATGAGTCTGCTGTGTATCCCACTTCCCATGTTGGATCATTCTCTCCCTTTTTTATTCTATCAGTTAGTATTTTCAGACACTAGTCTTGTTTATGTGATCCCTTTGATTCTTAGTCCTACCATTAAAGAGCAATTTATTCTTAATATGGCATATTCTGGCTGAAATGTAATTATAACTGAAGTATTTTATTATGTTTATTAGGGTTTTAAAAATGTTATAACTAATAACCACAAACTGGGTGGTTAAACAATAAATAAAAATGCATTCCCTCATAGTTCTGTAGGCTGGAAATCTAAAATCAAGTTGCTCTATGAATGCTCTTGGAGAAATCTCTTCCCTAACTTTCTTTTAGCTTTTGGTGTTACAGTAAATCATTAGCATATCTGGCTTTTAGACACATTTTGCCTATCTCTGCCTGTGTTGCTACATGGTGTTCCCCTCTTATGTCTGTGTCTCTGTTTTCTTATAAGTACACCAGCATATTGGATTAGCACTCATCCTAATTAAGCATGACCTTGTCTTAAAAATTGATTACATCTGAAAAGACTGTGTTTCCAAGTATGATCATGTTCATGGGTACCAGAGGGTAGTACTTCAGCATATCTTTTTGAGGACACAGTTCAATCCACAACAGTATATCTGAGAAGTTCCAATATACATTTGTGAAAATGCTAGAAGTACTTATTTACAATAAGTTTTCTGATCACGTTAAGATATGCTGCCTTCTTACTTTTTGAGTTAATTTTGGTATCAGCATTTAGCATTTTCTAAATTGGAATCCTTTAAGTCTATAATGAGATTCAAAGTTAGAAATAAAATCTCAGAAGAAAGTAGGATAGCTGAAATCACATAGGTGATTTTAGCCTATAGGTGATATATGCCTTCATGTCCAGAGTACACATAGGTTTCCTGGAATCAGTGCTCTTGGCATATTGTATAACTGTATAAGAATTAAGGGAAGTCTAAGTGACCAGAAAAAAAGAAGTAAATTAGACTTCATCAAAGATAAAGAACTTATGTATGCATGCCGGCGCCTGCAGTACTGGCATCTCATACTGGTGGCATTTCGGGTCTTAGCTGCTCTACTTCCAATCCAGCTCTTTGCTATGGCCTGGAAAGGCAGTGGAAGATGGCCCAGATCCATGAACCCCTGCGCCCATGTGGGAGACCTGGAAGAGGCTCCTGGCTCCTGGCTTCTGGCTTCGGATCTGCCCAGCTCCAGCTGCTGCAATCATCTGGGGAGTGAACCAGTGGAGGGAGGACCTCTCTCTCTCTCTCTCTCTGCCTCTGCCTCTCTGTAACTCTGCCTTTCAAATAAATAAATAATTTTTTTTTAAAAAAAGAGCTTATGTATGTCAAAGGACATTATCAAAAATGGAAAGACAACTCACAGAATGGGAGAGAAATATTTGCAGATCATGAATCTGATGAAGAGCTCATATTCAGAATACATAGAGAATAGAGAACTCATAAACTCAATGATCAAAAGACAGCACAATTGAAAAATGAGCAAAGGATTTACATAGACAATTCAACAGAGACATATCAATGCCAGTAAGCAATGAGTAACAGCTCATTGCATGCTAGAAAAGAGCAAATGAGAAGATGGAAGAATAGGGAGGGAGCTTACTGCTCTAGTCTAGGGGAAGATAGTTTTAAAAAAGTGGAAATAGTGCAATCTCAGGGAAGAGTTAGAGAGAAAACGGCAGAGGAAATTCCACACAAATTAGAGAGGGTGTGGGCATGCACAACTCAGGACCCCAGCAGTCGAGAGCCTCAGCACCAGTTTTGAAGAGTGAGGTGAGACCAGACTGCAGCAGCCCAAGCCACTGGCAAGAAAGCCGTGGGAAGAGCCTGGCATGAGTCTGGCTTGGAGCCCTGTAGAGGACAGTATACCTGCCAACCTAGAGAAAAAGGGGTGGGGGCATGTTTCTCTCTCCCTAACCAGCTGGCACCAGTGTCCTGTAACTAGCTGAGAGCAGGTGTGTACCATTTTGAACATATGTACAGCTGCACCAACTCATGTCCACACCCCCAGCAATCAGCCGAAAGGAGACGCCTGAGTCTGCCTGGGAGAATTGACAGAGGTTTGGTTGCTCATGACTATGGGAGCCTTGTGTGCTAGGACTGTGAAAACACTGTGGCTGCATGGGAGGGCGCAGGGTATGACTGAGTCTTTGAACAGTCACTATGGGTAGCCCCACACACTCCCAGCTCCTTGATTCACTGGTGAGGGTCACTGCTACAGGATCTGTGCTCACGCTGAGGGCTTCGTGGATCCTTTGCATTGGTCTTGCAGAAGCATGGATAAATATTGTACCCACTGGGGCTTGCGCCCAGGCATTGGTCTCCTTGGAGGAGAGTTGGTGAGCATGAGACTACACCAACAGAGCTGAACAAACTTCCCCTCTGATTAAAAAAAAAAAAAAAAGGATTTACCACGCACAATTTGTGAATCACCTTGGACACTCCCCTCACCCTGGGGCACTGAACAGAGCTCCCTGGCCACACCCAGCACATGCCTCAGGGTATACCCTGAAAGAGCAGACAGTCTACTAATCCAGAGAGGTATAGTCCAAAGATAAAAGCCATCACAGGGAAATAAAAGTAAACCAACAAACATCTCCACAAATGCCTAAAGATAAACACAGAAATTCAAGAAACAAGAATAAGGAAGACAACATGATATCCCCCCCAAAAGGAACACAACAACACTCAATACTAGAATGTGAAAATGAAGAGATTGAAGAAATGCCAGAAACAGAATTTAAAAAATTGATTGTAGGATTACTTAGAAATAACCAGAAGCAAATCCACAAACTAAAGAAATCTGTACATGACATGAAAGATAATTTCTCTCATGAAACTGAAATTTTAAAGAGAAATCAAAATTAAATATTAGAATTGAAGAATTCAATAAAACAAATAAAAAGGCAATGGAAAGCCTTAACAGACTCAGTGAGGTAAAAGAAATAATATCTGAGTTAGAAGACAAGTCTCTGGAAATTTTACAATCAGACCAAAAAAAAAAAGAAAGAAATTAGCAAACTAAAAAGCAGTGTTGGAGATTTATGAGATACTATCAAATGACCCAACATATGAGTCTTGGGAGTTCCTGAAGGCATGGAAAGAGAATGGATTAGAAGGCCTTGTCAGTGAAATAATTATAGACAATTTCTCTAATTTGGAGAAAGGGACATCCAAGTACAAGAAGCACATAGAACTCCTAATAGATATGACCAGAAAAGATCTTCACTGGGACACACTATAGTCAAACTCTCCACAATAAAACATAAAGAAAATATCCTAAAATCTGCACAAGAGAAACGCCAATTACTTTCAGAGGATTTTTAATTAGACTCACAGCTGACTTCTTTGGAAACCCTTACAGGGTAGGAGAGAATGGTGAGATATATTCCAAGTCTTATGAGAAAAAAAACCTGTCAATCCAGAATACTGTACCTTGCAAAGCTCTCATTTATGAATGAAGGTGAAATAAAGACCTTTAATAACAAACAGAAATCGAAAAAATTTGTCACCACTCGTCCAGCCTTACAAAAGATGCTTAAGGATTTGCTGCACACAGAAACACAGTCATCCTCATGAAAGAAAGTGAAGGCAGAAAATCTCCCAGTAAAAGTACAAAGGAAATCCAAAGTAAACAGTAGGAATACTTACGGAAAAATGGCAGGGCCAAGGCCAAGTTGTTACTTATCACCTTAAATATAAATAGCCACAAGTCTCTAGTTAAAAGAAACAGACTGGCTGAACGGAAAAACAAAACAAAACAGAATCCATTTATTTGCTGCCTACAAGAAACACATTTCACCAACAAAGATACACGCAGACTGAAAGTGAAAGAATGGAAAAATATATTCCATGGTAACAGAAAGGAAAAAGGAGCTGGAGTAGCCATCTTAATATCAGAAAAAATGGACTGTAACACAAAAACTGTGAAAAGAGACAAAAAAAAGGCACCATGCAATGATTAAGGGATCAATGCAACAGGAAGATGTGACTATAATAAATGTATGCACACTAATTACGAGGCACCTGGCTATTACAAAGAAATGTTAATAGATCCAAAGGGAGAGAGACTTCCATACAGAAGTAATTGGGGACTTCAATACCCTGCTTTCAGCAATGGACAGATCAGCCAGAGAGCAAATCAGCAAGGAAACAAGAGTTAATTGACACTCTAGACCAAACGGACTTAACAATATCTACAGAACTTTTCATCCTACAGTTGCAGAACATACATAGAACTGTCTCTAGGACAGACCACAGGCCAGGCCATGAAGCAAGTCTCAGCAAATTCAAAGAAATCAATATCATAGCATTCATCTTCTGTAGCCACAACTGAATGAAGCTAGAGATCAGCAGCTCAAGAGTCTCTAGAACATATGCTAACATGTGGAGACTGAACAGCATGCTCCTGAATGAACAGTGGCCATAGAGAAAATCAAGAGAGAAATCAAAAGACTGTTGAGGAACTTTTTTTTTCTCATATTATTTGTTGAAACTTGTACTTAGTATAGAGTTAATATTCTGTGTATAAAGTTAATTGAAAATAGATCTTAGTAAAAAATAAGAATGGGTCTAGGAGAGGGAGGAGGAAGAAGGGTGAGATGGTGGGTACAGTGGGAAGAATCACTATCACTGTGTTCCTAAACTTGTATTTATGAAATGCTGAAGTTTCTATAACTTAAATAAAAGGCTTTTTGGGGAAAAAGATTGCAGATTAGGTCTTTTGATGGTCTTGTAACTGAATGTCAAGTATTTTTCTTCCCCTAAATCATGCTTAAAAACCCCAGCACCACTGGCCCTTCACGTTTTGCCTCTCTCAGAGCCCCGCTCCATGCCACTCTAGCTGGAGGTCTTTAACTCTAATCAATTTTGCTTTTAAGTCTCTCTGCTTGTCTGCCTGGAAATTCTTCGATGTGAGACAGAGGACCTGCCGTTTTACCGATAACACTGACAACATGATTTTCTCAAATACCTAAATGGCATCATGACACTGTCCAGTTTAAAGCCATATAAGTGGCTTTCCATTACTTTTTCAAAAATTTAAAAAGTCATATAGAAAAAGAGCAAATGAAAGCATGAGATATTACTCCATACCTACTAGAGAGGAAAAATAACATATGATAATATGTTGGTTAAGATATGGCAAAATTACAACCATATATGTTGTTGGTAGAAACAGAAAGCAGTTTGGCAATTCCTCAGAATTTTAAGCCTAGAATTACTGTGTGACCTACCATTCCCACTATATGAGAAATCAAGTTGAATCTTCATAAAAACTTGTCCATTAATGTTTGTGGTTGCATTAGTCATAATAAGCAAAAAATGGAAGCAACCCAAATGATAAACAAGAGTAGTTTAAACAGGGACTCTTGTTGTGGCGCAGCAGGTTATGCTGCTGCCTGCAAGGCCAGCATCCCATATGAGTGCCAATTCGAGTCCTGGCACTTCTGATCCAGCTGCCTGCTAATTTGCTTGGGAAAGCAGTGGAAGATGGCTGAAGTACTTGTACCTATGCACCCATTTGGGAGACCCAGAAGGAGTTCCAGGCTCCTAGCTTCCACCTAGCCCAGCCCCAACTGTTGTAGTCATTTGGAGAGTAAACCAGTAGGTGGAAGATCTCATTCCCTTTCTCTCTGAACAAATAAATCTTTTTTTTTAAGGACTTGATAAACAAAATGTGCTATCTCCTATAGTGGAATATTATTCAGCAGTAAAAAGGAGTGAACCTTGAAAACACTATACTAATGAAAAAAAGCCAAAATTTAGATTATTGGTTACTTAGTACTCTGTAAGTAGGATTGAGATGAAATGGCATGGAAAATAAAGTAGGGAGTGACTGCTAATGAGCATAGGTTATTTCTCTCTGGGTTGATGATAATGTTCTACATTTAGGCTGCCTGATATACAACTCTGAGTATATTAAAAACTATTGAATTGTATGTGATAAATGGGTGAAATGAATGATATATGAATTATATCTCAGTAAAGCTTTTTTTTTAAAATAAGCAAGAATGAGAAGGCAGAGAATGTTAACATCAGTTTGTGGCAAAACTAGTATTAGCATATGGCTAGGGGCCACTGTGTTGAACAATACAAAGGAGTATTTAGGAATTTCTAGTACCCTTCTTGCCTTCTTCCGGGACTAAATGAACTGGCATATTCCACTTTCTGGCATGCAGGTGCTTAAAGTTGAATAATAAATAAAGTCTTAATTTACAAAAGGTCTTTGAGCAAATAAATTTCTCTTTTAAGTTTTAGTCTAAATTTTAATTTGCTAGTCCTAGCCAGAGGATCTTGTGCCTTCTTAAATTATAGGACCCTGTATGCTCCTTGCTTATTGAAAACTGGCTTTAAATGATCTCACAGGTTTAAAGTTGAAGAAAAGTGATGTCAGTGCCAGAGTGGCTTCAGGTTGTGCTCAGAGTTTCTGATTCATTTAACCTACATGAGAGTGAGAGTCAAAGACCCACCATAAAGTAGAGCAGAGCCCTAGGCTTATAAGCTTTCTTGGACCCTAGAAATCCTTCATTTAGGTATTAGTGTCTAGAGCTGCACACAGATATCAGGCAAGCATTTAGAGGAGAAGAGTGAAGGTGACTGAATTTGTTGCATGGTATTAGCTCTCTTGTTGGACTTTGATGATTCAGTAGATACAGATTGTATGCTTGAGAATCTATGGAGAGAACCAATTTTGTATTATTTTACAGGACAAATTCTTACAGTTTTTGTGACCCCACATACCCAATAAATGAGAAGTATGACCACACAATTTCTATAATTAACTTTTCAGTTTATCCTGTGTATTAAATAGCTAGGCTATTTTGTTGTCATGTTTATTTTATATTTTTGTTGTCTAATCCCACCAAAAAGGTGCTGAATTTTTTTAATGTGACTTAATTTATTAGATGTTTAAAACATTCAAAAAATTAACTTTTAACAAAAGAATGTATTCAGTATTTTATTCAGGTTGTGGTTATGATATGGTTATGATTCAAACCTGTTTATGTTTATAGTTTAATAATGATGAAAACATTTCCATGAAGTACCACTGAGGATTGTGGCCCTAAAAGAGTCAGAAAACCTGTAACACAATTACATTGGGATAAAATAGAAAAATAAAAAAATAGTTATCAAAATTTTAAAAAATATCTTGGGAATATTTCAAGTAAGAAGGTGATGTACTAGGAATAAGATATTTTGATCTACAATGTAGATAATACAAGTGAAAAGAAAGTAACATAAGAAAAGTTAGAAGGAAAAATGGCATAATACTTAGTTACTTGTTGGACATAAGGGTGAGTGAGCAGATGGACAGAGGATTCAGGGAAAATGTAGTGCTGGCACATTTGGCTATTTCTATAGATGAGAGACGGCCATCTAGAGAAAGTGAATTAGTCTGAGATAGTCACTTCTGCTCTTGTTTCTACATCCAGTTGATTCAGTTTAGTGAGGTGAAGTTTTGGGTGTAGAATAGTGTCACAGCGGAAGTTTGGAGACCTTGGTTCAAGTTAGAATATGCTGCTTGCTTCCTAATGCACAAGTCCTTGTATTTCTCTAGGACTCAGTTTTTTCTGCCCTTAGATTGAATCCTCTAGATAGTTGTAAAACATTCTCAATGAAGACATTGACAGAGTCATGGGATGAGTGATGGGGACTGGTCTTGGCATACTGGATTTGGGACAGGAGGAGGATAGAAAAGTGCCTGTTTGGCATTTCTAAGCTGGGATTCATGCTGTGGAGAGACAACAGCTGTGAAGAGAAGTACTTGGGAATTACCAGGATAGAGGTAATAGTTAAAAGTCTTCTATTTCTGCTGTCTCCAAGTCAAATATCTTTGTGAAGTTGATGTTGCCTGATTATTAGAGCAGAAAGATATGTTAACCTTGGAAAGTGACTTCCCCTAACTCACGATACCAGCTGCTGTCTCACCTTAAAAGTTCAGATGTAGGCGGTTCCCATTTTAAATAGTTAAGATGTTACCATTTAAGCACAAATACTTTTTCATTAAAAAAGAGTCATTCTCCATTGTTTTTGCTTTTTCTTTTAATTCAATGTTCAGTAACTTATTGAGTATTATAGGGAGTAGCAAATAAAAGGTTAATGGTAGACTGGCTTTAGATAGCTGCATTAGAAGTAGCTATGTCATTCTTTCTCTACATAAATATCTGGTTTTTTCTCACCATAAAAGTTACTAAGGAAAGTCAATTTTTTAGTATTTAAAAGGTTCACCAGGGGCCAGCACTATGGCTCAATTGGTTAATCCTCTGCCTGCGGCACCGGCATCCCATATGGGCGCCGGGTTCTAGTCCCGGTTGCTCCTCTTCCAGTCCAGCTCTCTGCTGTGGCCCAGTAGGGTAGTGGAGGATGGCTCAAGTGCTTGGGCCCCTGCACCCGCATGGGAGACCAGGAAGAAGCACCTAGCTCCTGGCTTCGGATCAGTGTAGCACCAGCCGTGGTGGCCATTTGGAGAGTGAACCAACGGAAGGAAGACCTTTCTGTCTTGTCTCTCTCTCTTACTGTCTATAACTACCTGTCAAATAATAAATAAATAAATAAAAGGTCCCCCAAAGATTTCCCAAAACACAATTATTTTGCAAGATCTTTGCATTTTAGAGATAGTGTGATCTAGTGAAAATACCACCAAGCAAAGAATCAGGAAAAAGCCTATATTTTACAAGTAATTTTGTTTCCAGTGTTCTTTCTCTTTATATTGTTTGTATACGTGAGAAACTAAAGAAGTTTAAAAAAGAAGAAGAAACAGATGGAATAGTTTTATTGCTACATATAAAGATGTTTCCGGCAAGTCTTCTTAAATTGTAAGGGTTGATGATTAAGAAACATGTTATGCAGTCATGAATATGTTTTGAGGATTTAAAGATAAAATGCCATGTAACAGACTATGAGAAGTTACCTGATTGTGTGCCCTCTGAAGTCTTTTTATTTTTTTAAGATTTATTTGGAAGGCAGAGTTATAGAGAGGCAGTTACAGAGAGGCAGAGAGTGAGAGAGAAAAAGAGAGAAGCTGCATGGTGTGATTCTAATTCTTTTGAATTTGCTGAGACATGCTTTATGGCCTAGTATGTGGTCAATCCTAGAGAAGGTCCCATGTACTGCTGAGAAGAATGTAAATGCTTTCTGTGTAGGATGAAAAGTTCTGTAGATATCTGTTAGATCCATTTGGGCTATAGTGTCGTTTAAATCTACTGTCTCCTTGTTGCTCTTCTGTCCTGTTGATCTGTCTATTTCTGAGAGTGGAGTATTGAAGTTCCCCAGTACTATTGTATTGGGGTCTAAGTCTCCCTTTAAGTCCCTTAACAAATCCTTTAAATAAACCAGTGCCCTGTAATTAGGTGCATATACATTGATAATCATATCTTCCTGTTGAATTGATCATTATATAGTGCCCCTCTTTGTCTCTCCTAACAGTTTTTGTGGTAAAGTTTATGTTGTCCAATATTAAGATGGCTACGCCCACTCTTTTTTCATTTCTGTTGGCATGGTATATCTTTTTCCAGCCTTTCACTTTCAGTCTATATGCATCTTTATTGGAAAGATGTGTTTCTTGTAAGCAGCAAATAGATGGGTTTTGTTCCTTTACCCAGTCAGCCAATCGGTGTCTTTTAACTGGACAGTTCAGGCCATTAACATTCAATGTGACTACTGATAAGTAGTAACTTTGCCCTGCCATTTGCCAAAGATATCTTCTAATATATGTTTTGAACTTCCTGTGATCTTTTGGTGTGAGGTTTCCTTCATTTACCTTCTTTCATATTGATGATCGTGTTTCTGTGTGTAACACATCTTTAAGCATCTTTTGCAGGGCTAGACGAGTGGTGACAAATTGTTTCAATTTCTGTTTGCTGTGAAAGGTCTTTATTTCACCTTCATTCACAAATGAGAGCTTAGCAGGATATAATATTCTGGACTGGCAATTTTTCTCTCTTAGTACCTGAGCTATATCTCGCCATTCCCTCCTAGCTTGTAGGGTTTCTGATGAGAAGTCAGCTGTGAGTCTGATTGGAGATCCTCTGAGAGTAATCTGACATTTCTCTCTTGCACATTTTAGGATCTTTTGTTTATGTTTCACTGTGGTGAGTTTAATTACAACGTGTCGTGGTGAGGATCTCTTTTGGTCATGTTTATTAGGGGTTCTATGAGCTTCCTGTACTAGGATGTCTCTGTCCTTCTCCAAACCTGGGAAATTTTCTGATAATATCTCACTAAAAAGGCCTTCTAATCCTTTCTCCCTCTCCACGCCTTCAGGAACTCCTAGAACCCGAATGTTGGTTTTTTTAATAGTATCCTGAAGATTCCCGACAATATTTTTTAGTTTTCTAATTTCCTCTTCTTTTCTTTGGTTTGACTGTATATTTTCCTGTGCTCTGTCTTCTAAGTCTGATATTCTCTCTTCTGCTTCACCCATTCTGTTTTTAAGGTTCTCTAATGTGTTTGTCATTTGATCTATTGAATTCTTCATTTCATTATGATTTCTTGTCACTATCATAGTTTCATGTTCTACTAGTTGTTTCATTTCATTTTGATTCCTCCTTAATATTTCATTTTCATGAGAGAGATTTTCTATCTTGTCCATTAAGGATTTCTGTAGTTCGAGAATTTGTTTTTGAGAACTTCTTAATGTTCTTATCAATTTTTTGAGATCTGCTTCTTACATTTCTTCTATCTCATCATCTTCATAATCTTGAATTGGGGTGTCTGTTTCCTTTGGGGGTGTCATAGTGTCTTCCTTGTTCTTGTTACCTCGGCTTTTGCGTTTGTTGTTTGGCATATTGGAGATATTCTTTGGTTTTTTTGGTGTGGTGTTTTTTCTCATTATACCGTGACTCTAGATTAAGAGGACTGTCTGCTTTTGATGGATCCTTAGAGGCTGTGATGGGTGTGGCCAGAGAGCTCTGTTTGGTTCTTCAGGGTTAAGGGTGTGCCAAAGGTGATTCACCCTGATTGTTCTCTTGCTCTCTCTCTCTCTCTCTTTTTTTTTTTTTTTTTTTTGACTCAGTTGGGAAGTAATTCCACACAGCTGAGTGGAATTGAGAGTAGTTGATGTATGAAATCTGGCCCCTGTGGGTATTCGTTTGCTTACCGCTGGGACCACACAAAGAATTTATGCAGCCCTCAGTGTGGTCTCAGATTTCACCACAGTCTCTCACCAGGTTGCCCAGGTTATGGAGTTTGTGTACTAGGTGAGTTCTCTCGTTTCCCCCCCACCCCCTCAGTTTTTCAGTCTCAGTTGGTTAGCTCCACAGTTTCATTAGGTGTTAACCTCCTGTTATTTCTCCCCACCAGAGTCAGGTTTTTCTGCTTGGCTAATGCGGGGCACCCACTTTACATATGCAAAATGGCATGAGCCGCTTTACTTATGTAAAATGGCACCTGCCCTTTGTCTTGCTTGGCTTTGTAAGGTGAGTGGAGAGAGAGGCTAATGTCCGTGCAGGTTCCCCTTATTTATTCAATTTTTTCTCTCCTCCAGCCAGCCTAGTGAATTTTCCCCAGTGGGGTTTCAGGCCTCGTTCTCTGCAGGCTCTTTCTGCCTTTCCCCGCCAGTGTCTCGGGTTACTGAGAGGTTTTTGTCTCACCTCCCTTTCCTGCACTGGCGCGCAGACTCTGCGGCTCCAGCGGCTCCAGCGGCTCCAGTGGCTCCCGTGGCTCGGCTTCCATGCGGTGGGCTACCTTGCTCTCCCCGTAGGTCCTCTGAGTCACAGCCACTAGATCCAGAAGAGTTTCCTCTGCAGTTTTTTCCTGATCCTTTTCCTGAGGCTACCGTAACTCCACTTTTATTAAACTATCTTTTCCCGGACTATTGGTGTGTGCCCTCACTATTCTGCCATCTTGGCTCCGCCACTGACTTTATGTTATCATTCAAACCTGGCCAAATGTACTGATGAGGGCCTGAATTTTACCATTGGTTACAGCAACTGCTTGTCCGTTGGGATTTATGAAGTTTAGCTAGTCCAACTAGCTAATTTCAGTGAACTTTGTTCAGTTTACACCTTTGACCTTTTGGCAGCATTTGACATTGTGGTTTGCTCCTATCTTAAAAATCGAAGTTGCCATGGCTAACACTCTGTCTTTCTTTCTTTCTTTTTTTTTTAGGATTTATTTATTTATTAGAGAGGCAGAGGCAGAGAGAGAGAGAGAGAGAAAGAAAGAGAGAGGGAGGGAGAGAGTCTTCCATCAGATGATTCACTCCCCAGATGGCCACAACAGCCAGAGCTGTGCTGATCGGAAGGCAGGAGCCAAGAGTTCCCACATGGGTGCAGGAGCCCAAGGACTTGAGCCATCTTTCCCAGGCCACAGCAGAGAGCTGGATCAGAAGTGGAGTAGCTGGGATGCAAACTGGCGCCCATATGCTGGCACTGCAGGCAGCAGCTTTACCCTCTACTCCACAGCATGGGCCCTCTAACACTCTTTCATATTCTAGTTTTTTATTGGATTTTCTGGTTTATTTTATCTTTCTTTAGCCTTTTTTTTTTTTTTCATTTTATTTAAGAAAGGAGAAAAGAGAGACAGAGAGTGAGAGAGCATTTTCATCTACTGGCTCATTTCTCAAATGCCTGAAATGGCCAGAGCAGGAGGCCAGTCTGCAGTCTGGAGACCAGAATTCATTCCAGGTTTCCCACATGGGTGGCAGACACACAAGTAGTTGAACCTTCATCTGCTGCCTCCTAAAATGTGCCTTAGCAGGAAGCTGAAATAGAAGAGCCAAGATTCAAAGTAGGCTCAAGCCAAGACCCTAACTCTGATGTATGATGTGGTGTCCCAAATAATGACTTTATCACTACTCCAAGTGCCCACTTCGCTATTCAGCTTTTAGATGTACCTGTGCTGTCTGCTGTAGTAGATGTTAGCCACGTGTGACAATTTAAGTGTAAATCCATTTCCTTGGTTGTATCACCCACATTTCAAGTACTCAGCAGTGACACAGTGATGATGAATTTCCATCATCAGGGAAGCTCTGTTGGGTAGCACTGCTCTATGATCCTTTACTCTCTCTATGCTGACGATTTTCCAGATTTCTTTCTATAGATCTCTATGCTTGCTTTTCTGCTTACTCAGCATTTCTGTTTAGCTATCCCAAATGTAGCTCCATCTGACAAAAATCCAAAGCAAATTCACACATAGCTGATTCCCGCTGGTTTCTTGTCTCAGTGAATGGCATCCCTATCTGTCTTAGTCAGTTTGAGCTACTATAAAATAATACTATGAACTGGGTGACTTAAGCAACAAATGTTCATTTCTCACAGTTCCAGAGGCTGGCGGGGTGGTGCAGATTTGGTGTCTGATGAAAGCCTTCTTTGCTGGTTTGTAGATAGCCTCCTTCTTGCCATATCCTCAGTCAGGGTGGGGAGAGAGGAGGAGTCCTGTTCTGGTCTTCTTTTTATAGCAGTCTACTCCCTTCATTCGTGCTGCACTCTCAAAATCTTGCCTAAACCTCTTAAAGGCCCCACCTCCTAAAACTTTTATTTGGGGGATAGAGTTTCAACATGAATTTGGGGGGAACACATAATTTAGTTCATTATACAATCCCTGGTTGATTCCTTTCCCTTGTAAACTTCTCTAGTCCATTATCTTCGTACAGGTAATACCATATAAAGATATTTCAACTCTGTTCTCTTTCTGTAAACTATCATTTTCTACTACCAGTCTCTTGAACTATGACCATAACTTCTTCACTGGCCTCTTTATACACTCTTTCCCCTATTTAATATGTTGTTCATGTTGAAGTAATAGTTATTGTAAAAAAAAAAAAAAAGATTACCATGTCACCTCTGCATCTAAAACTCTTCATTTTCTTTTTATTTTAGTTCTTATGAACTCCTTGATGTGACATACAAGGTCTGGTTTGCTCAGGCCCCGATCCTTATCTTCAGATTTATTTCCTGCCTTCCACCTCTTTTGTCTGCACCCAGCCACACTAACTTTCTGTTTCCTAAATGCACCTTCATTACTCCTGCAGTGTATTTGTTGTACAATCTGTTTCCTCTCCCTGGAATGCTACCTTACTCTCAGTATCACTCTGCCTAGGTAACTCCTACTTATCCTTTATCTTTTATACCTGTTGTCTCTTTTCTTCTCTGAATACTGACTCCCCAGTCCTCTTGTGTTCTCTTAGGACCCCTCAATCAGTAGAGAATGTACTCTAGGTGGTATCTCCATGACCAGAAGAGGGCCTTCAGTTGTTCAGGAAACATTTTTTGAGTGCTATTATATATTAGGTACAGCAGTGGAATGGGTACAACTGTTTTTGACTTAAAGGAAGTCATAGTCTAATGGGGAAATAGGTGAGCATGTGTATAAAATGACAGTGGTATTTGATAAGTGTAGTAAGAGTTGCATGTTCCAGGGGGCTAGCATTGTGGCATAGTAGGTAAAGTCACTGCCTGCAACACTGGCATTCCATATGGGCACTGGTTCAAAACCTGGCTGCTCCACTCTGATCTAGCTCTCTGCTAAGGCACCTAGGAAAGTAGCAGAGGATGACCCCAGTGCTTGGGCCCCTGTACCCACGTGGGAGACTCAGATGAAGATCTCCTGGTTCCAGCCTGGTGCAGCCTGGGCCATTACAGCCATTTAGGGAGTGAACCAACAGATGGAAGATCTCTGTTCCTCTCTCTTTGTAACTTTGCCTTTCAAATAAATAAATAGATCTTTTTAAAAATTATTTATTTATTTGTTTATTTGAAAGGCAGAGAGTTACAGAGAGGCAGAGGCAAAAAGACAGAGAACTCTTCTATCTGCTGGTTCACCCCTAAGTGGCCTAACAATCGGAGTTGGGCCGATCTGAAGCCAGAAGCCAAGAGCTTCTTCCGGGTCTCCCACGCAGGTTCAGGGGCCCAAGGACTTGGACCATCTTCTGTTGCTTTCCCAAGCCATAGCAGAGAGCTTGCTTGGAAGTGGAGGAGCTGGGACTTGAACCAGTGCCTGTATGGGATGCGCGCATTGCAAGTGACAGCCCTACCCACCATGCCACAGTGCTGGTCCCTAAATAAATAAATCTTAAAAAAAAAAAAAAAAGATTGGCATGATCAGGTCTACATGGTGCAGAGCTCAAGCAAGACTTTCTCTTAAAATTAAGACTGAATTGAGTCACAACAGTTTTGTGACTCACTCCTCTCTGTGCCAGTCAGATGGATATGAGTAGATTGGTACCACATATACATACACAAAAAAGAAAACTGTGAAATGGTCTCATGCTTAAGGATTCTGTCAGGTGAGACACTATGCTAGTGCTTGGCATACAGTGGAGAGATAAGCTTGATAGGTAGACCAGGGCCATCCCTAAAGAACCTTGAAGCTGTCCTATGATGTTTAGTCTTAACCTGCAGAGCAGTAGTTCTCAAATTACACACTACCAAAAAGTTTCTGATTCTGTAGGTCTAGTGTGGACCCCAAGAATGTGCATTCCTTACGGAGTCCATGGAAATGCTGTTGTTTATCTAGGAACTATACTTAAAAAGCTACTGTAGGGCCGGCGCCGCGGCTCACTAGGCTAATCCTCCGCCTGCAGCACTGGTACTCCGGGTTCTAGTCCTGGTCGGGGCACCGGATTCTGTCTTGGTTGCTCCTCTTCCAGTCCAGCTCTCTGCTGTGGCCCAGGAAGGCACTGGAGAATGGCCCAGGTGTCTGGGCCCTGCACCCGCATGGGAGACCAGGAGGAAGCACCTGGCTCCTGGCTTTGGATCGGCACAGTGTGCTGGCTGTAGCGGCCATTTGGGGGGGTGAACCAATGGCAAAGGAAGACCTTTCTCTCTGTCTCTCTCTCTCACTGTCTAACTCTGCCTGTCAAAAAAAAAAAAAAAAAAAAGGCTACTGTAGTTGATACAGAGACAGTGAAATATTGACATTTGCATTTTAGTCCCCAGTTCTTTAGCTTTTTATTTGCAACTACACAGAACAGCCAGAGTAGTTGAGAAATGTTAAAATAAGCTGACCAAGTATAGGAATTCTAGAAGTCATGGGATCTATGCAGAATTTCCCCTGCAGTTTGACCTATATAAGCTGAGTACATCAGCACCCTCTAAAGCTTTAGTCACTACTGTTCTAAATCCTAAAATGTCAACAGCAGTTAAAGTGGTTTGAGGGTAACATTCATGCAGCTGGTTACAGCAGAGGACATGAAATTAATTTGAGTGTGCAGGAAACTGCTATATATAAATAGTACATGGACTTGGAATGATAACAGTGTAGAGACTTTGTCTTTTTATTCATTTGGTTAAAATGTACATCTTATCCACATATAACTAAATTTTTTTTTTCAGATTGTAACCAAACAGTTTTGGAATTGAATATATTAAGTAGAATTGTAGAACTACAGAATATATCCAATATGTGTATGTAAGGAGTCTTCCAAAAGTTAATAGAAACTGAAAAATAGGTTTTAATTTCATTTTCCAATTTTACTATATGTGCTGCCGAAGCGAGCACTTTAATTTCATTTTCCATGACTTCTGAAAACACTTTGAATGCACACATAAACACACAATCACTGCACTGTTCCTTGCTCATAAGAATCATGATTTTCATTAGGAATTATTTATTTAAAAAAAGATTCATTTATTTGAAAGGTAGAGTTAGAGAGAGAGAGAGAGAGAGAGAGAGATAAAACTTTAATCCACTGGTTCAACCTCCAAATGGCCACAATGGCCCACACAAGGCTGGGCCAGGATGAAGCCAGGAGCCTGGAACTCCATCCAGGTCTCCCAGGTGGGCAGCAGGAGCCCAAGCACTCTGGCCATTTTCTGTTTTTTTTTTTTTTTTTTTTTTTTTTTTTTTTCCCAGGCACATTAGCAAGGAACTAGATGGGAAGCGGAGCAGCCAGAACTCAAACTGGCACTCATATGGAATGCCAGCATCACAGGCAGCAGCTTAACCTGCTGGGCCACAACGCTGGCCCCGGGCATTATTTCTTAACAGTATTATATGAGTTGGCACTGTGAGTTGAACAGTGCTAATTTACCATGGTAATACCTTCTTTGTCCAATCTAGAATTTAAAAGGTACCCTGCCTGAAAGAAGGGATCTAACCTGTGGACTCTAGTGGACTTCCCAGGGTCCTTTCTAATGCTTTGATGTAGTATGTTTTTCTAGCATTGTGTAAAGTAATGCAAATAGTACCTAATTTGTGAATGACCCAATCTAAGAGCAGACCTGCCATGGTTTGAATATGTGTGTCTCCTAAAATTCATATGTTGAAACCTAATCACAAGGTGATGACTAGGTCCACTGCATCAGTGGAGTTAGCGCCTTAATACAAGAGGTCAGGGAGGCTGCCCTACCCTTCCCAACCTCCAGCACTTTGAGAAATAAATTTCTGTTGCTTATAAGCTACCCAGTTTGTGGTTATTTTGTTACATCAGGCTGAACTGGCTAAGACAGGACCTCAGGCTGTTTCTCTGAAGTTGGTGCAGGGGCTCTTGTCAATTTCTTCCTGTCCTGCCCTCATGCTGTGAGTATTATAGCCTCCAGTGCCTGCTGTCTGTTTCCCAACATCACTGTCTACTCCCATCCCTTCTCTGCCACGAAGGACTTAGAGCTCAGCACTTCGATTTCACTCATTATAGGCTCATGATTGTATAGCCACCTCTGTTCTTACTCTCTCTCCCAAGAATACTTTAGTCATCATATTTTCTAACACCTGCATTCTATACAGATTAAGTTCAAATCCAGAGACATTAAACAGTTTACCCAGTTTGAATAGGATTGGTTCATCACACACACATCTGGAACTTAAATCCCAGACTTCTAATTCCTGGTCCTGGACTCTTCTCCTGTTACACATTCACACGGGTAGATGTTTGAGAATCATGCTCAAAACTTAGAAATTTTATGGGTTAAATTTATATCCTAAGTGTGTATCTCAAATCTTCCCAACTCACTGTATTAATTTGGGGGCAGGATTCTGCTTACAACAAAAAAATGTAACATGTGGATTTAATTGATATCATATTTAAGCATATGCTGCAAGAATGAAGGAAGACCTTAAACAAAGGAAAGAGCTAGAAGTTCCAGCACTTGAGACACTGAAGGAACTAAAGGGAAAGCTGTAGACACATCCTGACTAGGCTATATAAGCCCTGTAAAATCTCTTTAGTGTTCCCCTTTATAAAGTGAGTGGTTCAACTACCAATTCCTGCTGTGATTTCTGCTTATTTTTTGAATATACTTTCCACTTAAGTGGAGTGATACTTTAGACTGAAATTTCAGGCGTTTGGTGTGATAAGAGAATCCCATTTGTTCTTTTTACGCAAGAACATACCAGCCTCAAGTTGGAAAGTAAAGTAAATATTTTTTTTGAGTTCCTAGGCAGCTTCTGAGGTGATTTTCAGGTAATCTTGAAGAAGTCTGTAATGATTAGTTACTACCGAGAATTGCTGCCAGCTTCACATTAAGAAGTCAAGCACCATTTCTCATTTTGAATCTTGCCTAATCACTAAGTAAATGCATACCTGTTTCTTGAATCCTCCTATCAAGAGGATTTGGTAGGACTTGTCTTTAAATGTACAAGGAAGATCCAAAGACTGATTAGTCTGTTCATATGCTTGCAGGTTGAGGAGTGGAGGTCGAGCATTTTCTAGCACAGTTAAGTCTCTACTCCTTCACCTCCATTGCCCAGGGGATCTTGAGAAGACCTGTGGCATTCTGGGGAGAGTCTGGAGAGGAGAACCCATTCTGAGGAGTTGGAGAAAAGAGGGAGTGTACAGCCTTGTCCTTCTCCTCCTCACAGAAGTCATGCGTCTGTATCAGTATTTCCCAGGGGCACCAAGTTGGGGGAGCTTTTGCCCTTCAGTAAAGTTTGACAGTGTGTGGAGGGATTTTTGGTTGTCACCTGTGTGGGAAGGGGTACTACTGGCATCTAGTGGTAGAGGCCAGGGATGCTACTAAATAGCCCATCATATACAGGATAAGCCATCTCCTCTCAAAGAATTACCCAGACCAGATGTCAGTAATGCTGAGATTGAGAAAACATACTCCATGTTATCCATTGAATTCCTCAGACCACCTCCTGATGATGCCGCTCTTAGTATATGCCTTGGAATGTGACAGCATGCTATGAGAGAAGAAAAATATTCTACTGTTGACATTTTGTACTGCCTAAGAAATACAGTGGTGCCATTTTATTCCAGTTGTGCTGTTTCTGGAGTCTTTAGTTTGCACTGTGTTACTTCACTCTCTGTTGCCTCATTGGAAATAGCACTCAACAGTTACTTGCTGGCATTTTTGTTCTATGGCAAGCAATTCACTTGCTTGAAGATGAACTCTATCATGGGTAGAAGATTTATAGCAAAAAGCATTTCCATGATGTTAGTAAATCTGTTGTGATGTTTTTATAGCCAGAAGGGTTACCTAATGTCCAATCTAAGTGTCTTTTTCAACAAATTAGCCCATTTCCTTTTGCTCTGATCTAAGTACAATCTGGACTCTGTAGGAGAAAAAAAGCAGTGGATATTTAGAATTAATTGCTTTAGAATATTACATCACTTGTGCATCCATTCTTTGAGAGTCTGAAGGGCCACTGCCATCTAGTGTGTCACTGGCCACGGTTTATCATCTTGGCCTTCTTTTTAAAGCTAGATCAAATGTTGTGTGACTAACGGAGTTTTTAACAATGCAGTGCCTTGGTACCTGCAGACTAACCGCCACATGGGTCAGGCTTGAGTTGTTACACACTCTCTGGCCTAGACTTTTCTTGATGCGAATATTGCTTGGATGAATGGGTTTTAAGGCCACAAAGAAACTTACTCTTCTGCATCACTGGGTTTACAAGGATTTTTGCACACCATAAGGTTGGGCTGCACGAAGTTCATGTTAGTCATTCAGCTCTAAATGTGGCATTCCTTTTCTAAGGAAAAGATAAACAGAATTGTCTAAGCAACAAGCTGCTGTTGCATTTGTTAGCAGCAAGCTTTGTGATCAGACAATGGCATTGTATTGCCCTTTAACAAACAGAATGCATTCACGTGAGCAGGCCACATTCAAGCAGAACACGAGAATATTCTTCTCAGCCTTGCAGCTGGGTTTTAGGGGAAGGTTTATTCTCTGTCTTTCTTCTTTTTCTTTGGAATTTTCTTCTATTTTTTTTGTCCTTTTTAGAAAGGCTTTTAAGCTTTCTTGAGGGACAAAGAATATAGTGGTTGATAAATGTGTTTTGGTTTCCTCTTATAGCTGTCTGTCTCTCCTTATTAGCATATTTCAACACAAAATTTAAATTAAGGTCTAAGTTTGATTCATAAAAGATAACTTTTGTCCCTGATTTTTAGGGTTATTTAAATGTTATGCACAAAATTTAGGGTTTAAGGATGTATGTTTAAAAATTAAAAATTTTTCTTAAAAATGAGCTCTTCTTTAGGTACACCTACAAAGCACCTTAGTTTGCAGTAGACTAAATTTAGGGCCAAATCCATTTACCTTTATGCATCTACAAAGGTGAAAAAAAAAGTGAAATATTGTTTTTTCTTGTTAAGATAAGTGCTGAATTAGTGAGTTCTTTGATCAGGGTCTCTCTAATAGCCATGAATAGGACAGGTTCAAAGTCAAATGCAAACATTTCCTTAGCACACATATGGAAAAACATCCTATAATATCTGACAGAGTCTCTGGAACAAGGTCCTCTACTGACCTGATGTCTACCTCTGATGTTTTGTGTTAAGTACTAAAAAAGCTACCCTTGACAGTGCATGGTGTTGTGTCTAGGTTTTTAAAATTAATTTAAAATTAATTTTCTCATCTTATCTAGATTCTTTTATGCATTTGCACATATTGACTAAGTGGGACTCGAGAGGGTAAATGGTCACCCTAGGGACTGGGAGGTTTCCAGCTGGGATGTGTGGAAGCATGGCTTAGCACCAAGAAACAAAACATAGACCCTCTTCTTGTTATTGGCAGTTCTGAATCTAAGCCTGGTCTATAAGGATTTACCTCCAGAGAATGTGATATGAGCTGCCTAAATACATGAGTACCATACCTAAGAAGGAATATTTATATTGAGTGTTCAACCTAGACCCTGAACATTGTCTTAACAATCTTACCAAGTATCTGAAGTGAATTTGCTCTTCTGCATCCCACAGATTTCGTATTTCCACAGCTTTTCTCAGGCCTCTGATATACACCCTTTTACCCACTTCATTCTGTGCAGATAACCTCACTTACTTGGGAAAAACAGAATCAATAAGAAGGAAATACCCCAGCCTCCTGCCATGTTTCCAAACTTCCTTTGTCTACATCTGTCTGTTCTGCCTTCCGTGTTACTACAGTGAACAGCACGGGCTTTTTCCAGACCTAATCTCTTCATCTTGTATTCTGGATTCCATTTGCTATCTACCATCTCTCTTAATTTTTAACTGGTTTATTTTCATCAGCATCAAAGCCAACTCAATTCTGTCTTTAAAAAATAAATGCCTCTACTTCCCCTAGCCTGCTTTTAAGTTGTATATGCTGACAGGCGCCGCGGCTCAATAGGCTAATCCTCCACCTAGCAGCACCGGCATACTGGGTTCTAGTCCTGGTCGGGGCGCCGGATTCTGTCCCGGTTGCCCCTCTTCCAGGCCAGCTCTCTGCTGTGGCCCGGGAGTGCAGTGGAGGATGGCCCAAGTGCTTGGGCCCTGCACCCCATGGGAGACCAGGATAAATTCCTGGCTCCTGCCTTGGGATCAGCGCGGTGCGCTGGCTGGAGCACGCCAGCCGCAGCGGCCATTGGAGGGTGAACCAACGGCAAAAGGAAGACCTTTCTCTCTGTCTCTCTCACTATCCACTCTGCCTGTCCAAAAAAAAAAAAAAAAAAAAATTGTATATGCAAAGCCAACCCACTCTTCACAAGATATTTTTCAATGCTTTGTCATCTTTTAAAATTAAGTATACATATTGTTATTGACCTCTCAGTAACATTTGACAAAGTTCATTAACCTAGTCAGCAAATATTTAGAGTTCTTTTGTGTTGCCAGTACTATTGTAGGTGCTGGAGGTACAGCATTGTGTAAATAAATAACATGCCTGCCTCTTCCTTCCCCTGCCCCTTATTTAATGTAGGGTATATTTAGATTATGTCCTGGAATCTTTTTGTTTATTTCTGAGTTGTCTTACCCAGTCACATGATGCTAGTTACCATCCCAGAGCTGAACATTTCTGAACTCCAGACATTATGTCTCCACTCAGCTAAAAACCCTCAGATTCATTTTTGCCTGTTCTGGTATCTTCTGCTATGTAAAACATCCTAAAACACAGTATCTCGGCAGTCACTTATTTGGATTATATATCTGCAGTTTGGGAGAAATGATTCTGCTTCATAGAGTATCAATTCAAGTGGCTGGACTGGGGCAGAATGATACACTTTCCAAATGACAAACTCACCTTGAGCCAAGATCTCAGCCAGGGCTGTAGATTGGGGAGCCTCATTTCCTTCCCATACAAATCTTTCCCTTGACTGATTGTTTAGGCTTTGCCAAAGGGTGGAAGTGATAGGGCAAGTGGCTCAAAGCTCCAAGACCATGGACTTTAGGACCTTACCGATCTAGCCTTGGAAGTCATAGCATCACTTCTTAATCATAAGCCCACCCAGATTCAAGAAAAGGAAGCACATATCCTAATTTTCAGAGCAAAAATTGTCAGAGTGACACTGTAAAAAGAGTGTGTGAGGTGGAAGGTATTGCAGACCGCTTTGGAAGATATATCTGTGACATTTTCCAAAGGTGAAGGTCTTCCATGAACTTGTTTTTATCCAGTATTCTCTGATTCTGTATTTGGCCTTATTACTTCCATGGCTGAAACTTGGGAGCCATGTGCCATCTCTCCCTCTCACTCTCTCTCTTTTTTTTCTTTTTCTTCCTGGGTAGCCTGTCCTTCACCCTGTCCAGTCATTGAGCCTGTCGTTCTCAGATCTTCCTGTTCTCCCTATTGCCATCACCCTTGGTTAGTCCCCATTCTCCCTCCTCAGTTTTATTGTGATCATTTCCCAAGTGGTTTTCCTACTAGCAGTCTTTTGCTTTCCAGTCTATTTTTTTTATCCTTCTTCCTATGTAATCTTTTCAAATATCTATATAATTATAGTTTATACATTTGTCGTACTCCTGCTTACATCCCTTTATTAAAAGCATCTCAGTACTCTTGGGCTAAAGACTAGAATTCTTTCTCTGGCTTAAAGCTCTGCATCTTCTGGATCCTGCCTGCTTCGGATTCATATTGGATCTTCTGCCTCCTTCTGCATCTGCTAAACGGCTCTGTTTCCTTTCCTGTCTCAGCATTCGCACTTTCACACCTGCTATTCTTGCTGTTTGCTGTACTGTACTCATTATTCACTTTTGTTTGAGTGTATTTTCCTCAAGGAATTCTGCTTTGAATCTCCTGTTAAATAGTTCAGTGGTGCTTGCTCATTTTGTTTTGTAGCCCATTTTACACTTCAAATTGTCCTTACTCTTTGGATTTCTTACTTGCTAGACCAAGAAGTTCTGTGAGAACAGATAATTGGTTCTGAATCTCAAAAGCCTAGCAGTTCCTCATGCATAGTGAGCACTCAATGCATCTTGTAAATAAGTATGCATACACACACACACACACACACACAGAATGATATACTTCTGTTAGTACACATCCACAGCCACATTAATTTGTGAGTGTGTGTGTACAGAGATTTATGGAAATGTGTTTTACACTTGTGTAAGTTTTGCTGATGATATTCAGAAATAATATTTAGAAATTGCTGATATTTGTATTTAGGAGTACATATGTATTTAGCATGAATTCTGTTTGTTATTTTGTTTATAATCCACTGTTGTTCAACATGTAGTACATCAGACACTGATCTGGTTCAGAGTTGTCGAATTCCCTCTTTTGTACCTTGTCTTCTGACTGGGCACTGTTCATCACTCCTATTCAAGGTAAAGAGACTGCTGCAATGAAAGCTGATCTCCTGAGGGCCAGGAATATGAAAAGGTATATTAACCAGCTGACTGTGGCAAAGAAGCAATGCGAGAAGAGAATCAGAATCCTGGGAGGTCCTGCCTATGACCAGCAAGAGGATGGGACATTGGATGAGGGTGAAGGGCCTCCAAACCAGAAGGTAGAACTTGGTACTTCTTCTTTTTTTAAAAAAGGATTTATTTTTTATTCATTTGAAAGATAGAGTTAGAAAGAGGGAGGGAGAAAGAGAGAGATATCTTCCATCTGCTGGTCCACTTCCCAAATGGCCGCAATGGCCAGGGCCAGACCAGGCCAAAGCCAGGAGCCAAGAGCCCCATCCATGTCTCCTATGTGGGTACAGGGGCTCAAGTACTTGGGCCACCCTCCGCTGCTCTCCCAGGATCATCAGCAGGGAGCTAGGTCAGAAGTGAAGCAGCAGGGTCTCGAACCAGTGCCTATATGGGATGCCAGTGTCGCAGATGGAGGCCTAACCTGCTATGCCACACCACCAGCCCCAACTTTGTATTTCTTGTTTCAGCCTTATCAAGTTTATTATAAATACTGACAGAACCACATACAGTTTTTTAACTTTTTTAATATTTGACTTAAGGCATATGTTTTATAACTATGAACTTGCATGTTGGAGCTTTTCTGCTTAAGGGTTAAGTGTGTATGTGTATGTGCAAAAATATATTTGTTTGTAAATATATATATGTGTTTGTATACACATATATATATATATTTTTTTTTTGCTTGGTGTCCTTGACTTCTGTGAATGGCAGTAGGTATGATAGGTAGGCATGGGGAATGTGTGTGTGTGTGTGTATGTATGTGTTATTCCATCCCCCTTTTGTAAGGGCCTAATGAAGTCATCCATTCTTAATTGGATAGAAATCACCACCTCTGAAGTGGAAGGCATCTTATAAATTATTCTATTACTTGCTATCCTCACTTTTCAGGTGATAAAATAGTAGATTTAAATAACCTGTCCATGGCCACATAGATAGGAAGAGGCAGAGCTATACAAAAACCTCTATCTGGTCAATTTTACAAATCTGAATGTTTTTTCATTAAATCATATATATATATATGTAATACACACACATATAATATACACACACAGATATATGACTGTTTTTGCACAACAAAACTTTGAACTGTCTGTTGATACCAGATTCTTAAATGATAGAGTATAAGTAATTGCTCCACTACTCCTGTAGTACCTGTGCTAACGTTAAGTCCTGGCTTGTCTTCCAAGACCTGGAGCAAACTAGTGTTGAAGGAAACTGTCATCATGCACTCCCTTGGGAGCATGCCTGGACCAACTAGGAATAAGACTTCAAGACACAAGCCAGACTTCTCTCTTGTAAGATGCCATTTAACCACAAAGAAGCCAACATCAGTGTTACTTAGTCCTGGCCATAACCTCTAACCTCATCCATTCTGATTTCTGGTATCTTAATCATTTCCTGTTCAGTTCTCAGTTTGAGCTCAGATGCTTACCTGTGACTTTCCCTTGCCTCCCCTTTCCAGAGATGGGTGTGTGTCTTTTCACTTGTTTCTGACCTGGTTGTCATCAGAGCCTCTTCAGGAAGGTTTTAGTCCTATCTTTGGGCCAACTCTGGAACAAGCCATAGTTGTGTAGCATCTTACCCAAATAGCACAGATACAGCCCCACGGAACTCTTGTTTTATACAGGAATCTCCTAACCACTGGAGAGCTGTTTGTTTCACTATAAGCATATGTACCTTTCTGGAATTTTTGGCTTTGTGGAACAAAATGAAAGCTTCTACCTTTTGGTGACTCTCAGAGAAAGAATAGATTTGGCAAGTTGAATATTGCTCCTCTTCTTCTCCCTCAGCTTTTAGCCTCTAAAATAAATTTCTTTAAAAAAGTTTATGTCTTTATTTTCAATTTTTCACTTGAAAGGTGCAGATACTGAAACAGAGAGATAAAGTGATCTTTAATCTATTGGTTCACTGCACAAGTGTTTACAGCAGCCAGGGCTGGGCCAAACCAAATCCAGGAACCTAGAACCCCATCTGGGTCTCCCATGTGAGTGACAAGGACCCAACTACTGCCTCCCAGGATGGGCGATAGTAGGAAGTTGAATGGGAAGTGGAGCCAGGACTGAAACCACACTGTGATATGAGATGTCTGTGTCACAAGTGGCATCTTTTTATTGCTGAGCCAAGCACCCACCCCTCCTAAATAAATTTCAAGCCACATTTATCATAGATGAAGTCTTTGTCTTAAGTCCTGTTCATTTGTTCATTCCTCCATTCATTGAACAAACATTTATTGAGGGCCTGCACAGAATTTTGCAGTATCACACTATAGTGCTAGATAATAGAATATAAGATGAATAAGATAGAATCCTCACTTTCAAAGAGCCCCATATAATTATAAAATAAAAATGTGTGGGGCCAGCGCTGTGGGTTAGTAGGTGAAGCCTCTGCCTGCAGCTCTGGCGTCCCTTATGGGCACCGGTTCCAGTCCCAGCTGCTCCACTTCTGATCCAGCTCCCTGCTAATGCACCTGGGAAAGCAGTGGAAGATGGCCCAAGCCCAGAGGAAGCTCCTGCCTCCTGGCTTTGGATCATCCCAGCTCAGCCATTGCAGCCATTTGGGGAGTAAAGCAGCAGATGGAAGACTTCTCTCTCTCTTGGCCTCTGCCTCTGTCTCTACCTCTCCTCTGAGACTCTGATTTTCAAATAAATAATTTTTTTATTTTTATTTTTTTTTATTTTTGACAGGCAGAGTGGACAGTGAGAGAGAGAGACAGAAAAGGAAGAAAAAGAAGTGCTCTAGTAGAGATGAGATATATACCTAGTAAAGGTATTTAACGTTTTGCTGCATAGTCAAGGAAAGATGATACACTTCTAGATGTTATGGTACAAGAAAACCTCAAGAAAGGTCAAGGAAGCATATTTTAGGAGAATTGGGTACATTTATCTGGCAGTGTCTACTAGAAGTGCCAGCTGCCTTTTTTTGGTTGGTTTTTCCTAGACATTAAGGAAAGAAACCCATTCCTATTCCAGTAAGTTATCTTCAGAGTAAAACCATTTCTGCTAGTTTTCCAAGGTAGAAGGCTCAGATAATCTTACAAATTTATGGGATTTCCTATTCTAAAGGTAAGACTTCGATTAATTTGGGGTAATTCTGATATCTTTGTAGGTAGTAGAATACTTTTGCTGTGGCCTCACATCTGAACCAGAAGAATTACCACCAAATTTATTTCAGAACTTAGATTTCCAAATTAGATAAAATCTCCAATTAGAACAGTGAGATTGTCAGAGTGAATTTTTTTTCAAATTATTCTTTTTTTTTTATTATTTGACAGGTAGAGCTACAGAGAGAGAGAGAGAGAGTGAGAGAGAGAGAAAGGTCTTCCTTCCACTGGTTCACTCCCCAAATGGCCACTATGGCCGGCGTGCTGTGCCGATCCGAAGCCAGGAGCCAGGTGCTTCTTTCTGGTCTCCCATGGGGTGCAGGGCCCAAGCACCTGGGCCATCTTCCACTGCCCTCCCAGGCCACAGCAGAGAGCCCAGCTGGAAGAGGAGCAACCGGGACTAGAACCTGTAGCCCATATGGGATGCTGGCGCCGCAGGCAGAGGATTAACCAAGTGAGCCACGGCTCCAGCCCCCAGAGTGAATTTTTAAAAAGTCAAAATTTAATTAAAGTTGCTTATAAGAAACTATACATAAAGGCACAAATAGATTAAACATTAAGAGGGGAAAAAGACATGCCATGCAAAACTAAGCATTAGAAATCTGCTATAGGTAATAATGATGTCAGAGTAGACTTCAGAACAAGGAATATAACCAGATATGAAGATCATTGCATTATGATAAAAGGGGTCAATTCATCAAAAAGACATAACCCTAAATTACATGCAGTCAATAAGAGAGCTTTAAAATAGATAAAGCAAAAATTTGTAAAAGTCAAAGGAGAAAAACATATATAACTAATTTACTGGCCACTCCCCAAATGGCTGCAATGACAAGGGCTGAGCCAGGCCAGAGCCTGGACCAGGAGCTTCACCTAGGTGTTGACCTGGGTGACAGGGACCCAAACATCTGGGCCATTTTCCATTGCCCTTCCTAGGCCACCAGCAGGGAGCTGGATTGGAAGTTGAGCAGCCAGTACATAAACCAATGCCCATATGGATGCCAGTGTCACAGGTGCTATAACGCCAGCCCCACAACATGTCTAAACATGCTTTTAGCAAAGAAGAAATCATAAAGGAACTTCTGAATGGATTGAAAATGAAAATATATAATATTTGTAGGATGCAGTTAAAAGGAAATATGTACTTTTTGTGCTTATATTAGAAAAGAAGAAAGATGTAAATTCAGCAATCTAAGCTTCCACCTTTAGAAGCTACAAGTTAAAACTACATTAATTAGAAAAAAAGGAGAGAAGATATAAATTGCCAGTTTTAGGAATGAGAGAGATGGGATATCACTCAAAGTGCTACCAGCATTAAAAGGATAACAAGAGAATATTATGAATGACTTTAAGCCAATAAATTTGACAATTTAAATGAAATATATAAATTCTTTGAGAAACAAATTGCCAAAACTGATTCAAAAGGATATAGAATATTGGAATAGCTCTAGATATATTTTAAAAAATTCAGGGACCATATGGCAAGTGGGTTAAGCCATGACTTGCATGCAAGTACTGCTTATTATTATTTTTTTGATTTTTAAATAAATCTTTTTTTAAAGATTGGAGCATCTTCCATGTCTCCCATGTGGGTGCAGGAACCCAAGGACTTGGGCCATCTTCCATTGCTTTCCCAGGCCATAGCAGAGAGCTGGATCAGAATTGGAGCAGCTGGGACTCCAAGTGCACCCTCATGGGATGACTGAACTTCAGGTGGTGGCTTTACCTGCTACGCCACAGTGCGGGCCCCGGTACTGCTTTTTGAAGTGATAGTTTGAGTTCTGGGTACCTTGCTTCTGATTCAGCTTCCTGCTAATGCATCTGGGAAGCCAACCAAAGATGCCCTAAGTATTCAGGCCCCTGGCACGTATGAAGGAGACTAGGCTAGAGCTCCTGGCTCCTGGCTTCAGTCTTGCCCACACCAGGTCATTGCAGCCATTTGGAGAGTGAACCAGCAGAATGGAAGTTTCTCTCTCTCTCTCTCTCTCTCTCTCTCTCTCTGATTTTCAAATAAATAAAGAAATCTTTTAAAATTCATAATTTAAAACCTTCCCATACTGAAAACTCCAGGCTCAAATAATTTCACTAGGGAATTCCATTAAAAATTTAAGGAAAGAATAGTAACATTCTTAACCCTTTGAAAAAATGGAGAAGGGAACTCTTCAACTCACCATAGGAGATTAACATAATTCTGATACCAAACCAGAGAAAAATGTAAGAAAATGACAGACTAATATCCATTATATCCCTAACAAAGAATACTTATAAGGGACCAGCTTTATGGTACAGGATGTTAAGCTGCCTCCTGTGACCCCAGCATTCCACATAAATGCTGGTTCAAGACTCAGCCGCTCCACTTCCAATCCAGCTCCCTGCTAGGTGCCTGGGAAAGTAGAGGAAGATTGCCCGAGTGCTTGAGCCCTTGCACCCATGTGGGAGATCCAAATGGAGTTCCTGGCTTCAGATCCAGCCATTGCAGCCATCTGGGGAGTGAACCAGCAGATGAAAGTTTCTCCCTCTCTTTCTCTCTCCCTCTTTCTCCGTCTTTCCCTCTCTTCCTCTCTCTCTGTAACTCTGCCTTTAAAATAAATAAATAAATATATTTTTAAAAAAGCCCTTACAAAATAGTATTAAATCTAATCCAGCATTCTATAAATAAAAAGTAACTTCACTATGTGTTCTCCTGATGGTGGGTCCTTAGTATAAAAATTGCATATTTAATTCATTTATAATACTGTTTTTAAGGCTTGGTGGATATTTGTTTTTTAAACAGCTTTATTAATTTATAAAGACATGCAGTAAACTGTGCAGATTTAAAGTGCACAATTTGATAAGTTTTGATATATGAATATACTCTTGACATATCACCATGATTAAGATAGTAACCATATTCAATACTCAAAATTTTCTTGTACCCTTTGTAATCTTTCTTTTTTAAAAAATATTTATTTATTTATTTGAAAATTAGAGTTACAGTGAGAAAGGGAGAGAGAGAGAGAAATCTTTGATCCGTTTGTTCACTCCTCAGGTGGTGCAATGGCTGAGGCTGGGCCAGGCCAAAGCCAGGAGATTGGAGCTTCTTCTGGGTCTTCCACATGAGTGGCAGGGACCCAAGCACTTGCGCCATCTTCTGCTGCTTTTCCCAGGCCATTAGCAAGGAGCTGGATTGGAAGTGGAGCAGCCAGAACTCAAACCAGCACCATATGGGATGCAGGTGTTGCAGGTGGCAGCTTTAGCCACTATGCCATAACACCTAGCCCTGTAATCTTTCTTTTGATCCTAGTTAAAATCGACTGTTAATCTTTATATCTGTGTCTGTTAACTAGAAAGTGACCTCTTAGTTATTTGGTTTTAGGCACTTACTAGTGCCTTCTTTTTTAGCTAACATCATGGTTCCAGCTCTTCCTGATTAGTTTTTGTTGTTGTCTGTTGTGATTTACAACAGTTACTTTAAATATCACAAGAACATAGATGATATTACCATTTTACAGATGAAGAACCTGAGGTTTGGAGTAGTGGAATGACATAAGGCTCATGGGACTGGGAAGTAGCATACTCAGGTTTCAAACCTAGGTATCTCTAATTCCAAAGCCTGAACAAATTTGCACTGTTGCCTTCTTATCTTGCATTGTTTTCATCCTAACATGAAAACATAAGATCTAAAACTGTTATTTTCTGCCTTATGCCTTATTTTAGCACCACCCAAATAGCCCCATAATGGAAAGATAGAATGAGAAATTGAAGAAAAGAACAGAGAGGATGAAATGAAAGTAAATGGGGTTGGAGCCGGAACTGTGGCATACTGCGTAAAGCTGCTGCCTATAGTGCGGGCATCCCAAATGGGTGCCAGTTCAAGTCCACTTCCAATCTAACTCTCTGCGATGGCCTGGGAAAGCAGTAGGAGATGGTCCAAGCCCTTGGGCCCCTGCACCCACATGGGAGACCTGGAGGAACCTCCTGGCTCTGTGCTTCTGATCAGCACAGCTCCAGCCATTGTGGCCAGTTGGGGAGTGAAGACCCCCACCTCGCTCTCCTTTTCCTTCTTTCTCTGTGTAACTCTGACTTTCAAATAAATAAATAAATAAATATAAAAAAATGAAAGTAAATGGGGTTGTAAATTAGTAGTAATAAATATCTGACCTTTTCCTTAAGGTCAGCTTGCATATGAATGTATTTATTTGATTCAAGGCCAATCCAAAATAAACATTATTGAGTGTAGCCCAAGACTCCATACTGAAGTGTGAAGAGATCCTCTCACTCTTTCTTCTGCTGCTGGAATTGCTCATCTGTCTTCCTTAGCCAAAGCTGATAAGAATTCCTTTAAACCTCTTTGGAGCATGTGCAGTTAGAATTTGTGATTCAAAATGCTCCACTGGTAGGATTTATACACAGTAAAGACATAGTTAAGAGGGGTTGGAAGATGTGCACAGTAGGAAAAATCACCATGTTCCTAAAGTTGTAATTATGAGGTATGTGAAGTTTGTAAAGCTGTGTAGTTCTGCATACATTCTTATGGACTTACTTCCAAGGGTACAGTTTATTTTATTTATTTATTTATTTATTTTTAATACTCCCATTAGTTTTATTTTTTTAACTTTTATTTAATGAATATAAATTTCCAAAGTACAGCTTATGGATTACAATGGCTTCCCCCCCATAACTTCCCTCCCACCCGCAACCCTCCCCTTTCCCGCTCCCTCTCCCCTTCCATTCACATCAAGATTCATTTTCAATTCTCTTTATATACAGAAGATCAGTTTAGCATATATTAAGTAAAGATTTCAACAGTTTGCACCCACATAGAAACACAAAGTGAAAAATACTGTTTGAGTACTAGTTATAGCATTAAATCACAATGTACAGCACATTAAGGACAGAGATCCTACATGAGGAGTAAGTGCACAGTGACTCCTGTTGTTGACTTAACAAATTGACACTTGTTTAGGGAATCAGTAATCACCCTAGGCTCTTGTCATGAGTTGCCAAGGCTATGGAAGCCCCCTGAGTTCACCGACTCTGATCATATTTAGACAAGGCCATGGTCAAAGTGGAAGTTCTCTCCTCCCTTCAGAGACAGGTACCTCCTTCTTTGAAGACCTGTTCTTTCCACTGGGATCTCACTCGCGGAAATCTTTCATTTAGGGTTTTTTTTTTTTTTTTGAGAGTGTCTTGGCTTTCCATGCCTGAAATACTCTTATGGGCTTTTCAGCCGGATCCGCATGCCTTAAGGGCTGATTCTGAGGCCAGAGTGCTGTTTAGGACATCTGCCATTCTATGAGTCTGCTGTGTATCTCGCTTTAAGGGTACAGTTTAAAAATTTGCCATGGGACCCCAAATCCCCCTCAGCTGAGTGGTGTAAATACCATCTTAGGTGTTAAAGTGATCATATGGATAAAATTAAGTGTTAAAGTAATCATATAAATAGGATTAAATGTCTAAGAATAATAATTGATAGAATTAAAACAAAGTGAATGCTCCAACATCAGAAGCAGTCCATACAGTAGACTCATAGAATGACAATTGCTTTAAGTGGCACTCTGACGTCAGAATCAGCTCTTAAGGCATTCTAGTCTGGCTGAAAAGCCCACGAGAGCATTTCAAGCGTGGAAAGCCAAGACACTCTGGCAAAAAAAAAAAGTCCCACATGAAGGACCTCAGTGGGTGAGAACCCAGTGGAAAGAAGTGGTCATCAAAGGGGGAGGTACTTTTAACTGAAGGGAGGAGAGAACTTCCACTTTGCTTATGGCCTTGTCTAAAGACTGATGGAGTTTGTGGATTCAAAAGGCTTCCATAGCCTTTGCAGCTTATGTTAAGAGCTTTGGGTGATCACTGACGTCACACATAAGAGTGTTAATTGTTAAATTAACAAGAGGGCCGGTGCCGTGGCTCACTTGGTTAATCCTCTGCCTGCGGTGCCGGCATCCCATATAAGCACAGGGTTCTAGTCCCAGTTGCTCCTTTTCCAGTCCAGCTCTCTGCTGTGGCCCAGGAGGACAGTGGAGGATGGCACAAGTGCTTGGGCCCTGCACCTGCATGGGAGACCAGGAGAAACACCTGGCTCCTGGCTTTGGATCAGCGCAGCACACCGGCTGTAGCGGCCATTTAGGGGGTGAACCAATGGAAGGAAGACCTTTCTCTCTGTTTCTCTCTCTCACTCTCTGTAACTCTACTTGTCAAATAAAAAAAATCATTAAAAAAATTAACAACGTCATTGTGCACTGACTTCCTCTTCAGGACCTCTATCCTCAAAAAATTGTATTATGAAAGTTAATAATAAAACTTGGGGCCGGCACTGTGGCCCAGTGGATTAAAGCCCCAGCCACCAGCACCGGCATCCCATATGGGCGCCGGTTCAAGTCCTGGCTACTCTACTTCTAATCCAGCTCTCTGTGATGGCCTGGGAAAGCAGTGGAAGATGGCCCAAGTCCTTTGGCTCCTGCACCCACATGGGAGACCTGGAAGAAGCTCCTGGCTCCTGGCTTCAGATCAGCTTAGCTCTGGCCGTTGCAGTCATCTGGGGAGTGAACCTTAGGATGGAAGACTTCTCGCTCTCACTTCGCTCTGCCTCTCTCTGTAACTCTGTATTTCAAATAAATAAAATCTCTTTTTCAAGAAAAAAACTTGTTCTCAAAGATTTATTTTGTTTTAGTGTATTAAGAGGAGAATATTCTTATGTCTCATAAGTTTTAGTTATGTCTAAGTGCTCGCAAAAGATGTATAATCCTTGGGTGCTTCTTTAAAGTTAATTAAGTTTCTAAAAAAAAAAAAAAGTGAAATTAACTTCAAGATGCAATGACTTTGAACAGCCCTTGTCTCTACTGTTGAGGAAGTTTTGTGTGTGTGTGTGTGCAAATTATTGAACTCTTTACTTAGTATAGAGTTGGTCTTCTGTGTATAAAGTTAATTGGAAATGGATCTTAGTGGAGAATGGGACTAGGAATGGATGGGAAAGTGGGTATGGTGGGAAAAAGCACTATATTCTTAAAGTTGTACTTATGAAATGCAGGAAGTTTATATTCCTTAAATAAAAATTTTCTTTGGGAAAAAAAAGTTAATTAATTAAATAGTATTGGTCTGAAATCTTTATGGAAACTAATCATTAATGGTCTATAGTAAGGATAGCTTACTCCTTTAATCAATTATTAAAGGTTGTTAGAAAATATTTTCAGGGCCAGTGCTGTGGTGTAGTGGGTAAAGCTACCGCCTGCAGTGCCAACATCCCATATGGGTGCTGGTTTGAGTCCTGGCTGCTCTGCTTCCAATCTAGCTCTCTTCTGTGGCCTTGGAAAGCAGTAGAAGATGGCCCAAATTCTTGGGCCCCTGCACCCCCATGAAAAAGACCTGGAGGAAGTTCCTGGCTCCTAGCTTTGGATCAGTGTAGCTCCAGCCATTGCAGCCAGTCTGGCAGTGTACCAGCGATGGAAGACTTCTTCTCTCTTCTCTGCCCCTCATTCTCTTTCTGTGTTAACTCTGACTTTCGAATAAATGAGTAAATTAAAAAAAAAAAAAAAGGAAGGAAGAAAATATCTTCCCTTTTCTGCTCACAAAACAGATTGAGGGCTAAAAGAGCTGGTGTACATTGATTATATCCATTTTTATTTTATTTATTTATCTATTTAATTAAATCTTTATTTGCAAGATAAATTCACTTGCTTTGAAGATTTTTTTATTATTGGAAAGTCAGAATTACACAGAGAGAGGAAGAGACAGAGATCTTCCATAGGCTGGTTCACTCTCCAGGTGGCTGCAACAGCCAGGTCTGAGTCAGAACGAAGCTGGGAGCTGGAAGCTTCATCTGGGTCTCCCACGTGGGTGGCAGGGCCCCAGATATTTGGGCCATCTTCTGCTGCTTTGCCATTAGCAGAGAGCTGGACCGGAAATGGAGCAGCCAGGACACAAACTGGGGCCCTATTGGATACAGTGTCCCAGGCAGCAACTTTACCTGCTATACCAAAAGCTGGCCCCTACGCTTGATTTTATTTTATTTTATTTATTTATTTTTTGACAGGCAGAGAGGACAGTGAGAGAGAGACAGACAGAGAGAAAGGTCTTCCTTTTTCTGTTGGTTCACCCCTCAATGGCCACTGCGGCCGGCTCACCGCGCTGATCCGAAGCCAGGAGCCAGGTGCCTCTCCTGGTCTCCCTTGCCGGTGCAGGGCCCAAGGACCTGGGCCATCCTCCACTGCCTTCCCAGGCCGCAGCAGAGAGCTGGACTGGAAGAGGAGCAACCGGGACAGAACCGGCACCCCGACCCAGACTAGAACCTGGGGTGCTGGCGCCGCAGGCGGAGGATTAGCCTATTTGGCTGCTGCGCTGGCCCCTTCGCTTGATTTTAGAAATAGCTTATGGATAGCATTTCTGAAAATTTGCCAACTATTATAATGTTAAGTTTAAGAATCTCTTAAGTTTTTTATTTAATTACACTTAGATGTATTTTTAATTGCCCTTAGATGTGTTTTTTTTTTTATTATTATTACTGATTCAGACTAAGGATACAGGCCATTTATTCCTTTTAAGCTAGAGGCATTTCTCTTAATGAATTGAGTCACAAATTATTGTGAAGGTCAACTTCTTTTTCATATTACAGTTTTCTACACCAAAGATTGTTCCTGCTATGGCCTTAGATTGCTTTTATTTTTCTGTGAGCCTGCAAAATAGTTCACAAAGGAGTAATTGAGTTGGTTTTGGTGTGTCCTACAATGGAATATTATGGACCAATCAAAATGATGCCACAAATTTTTTTAAATGAATATGATATTGTAAACCAAAAGGCACAATATAAAATCACTTGTAGATTCCTGAACTCTATGAAAATAAGATAGAAAACAAAAAAGTGCCAAACCATTAGACTCCAACTTCCTGGTCTTTTATACATTTCTTTTCTGTTTTCCTAACCATGGTTCCTATTACTTTTAGTTTAGAATGTACATCCTGAAGGGCAGAGTTTTACATTTTACTTCCTAGAACTTGATACCAGGTAGATGCCAAGTAAATCATTGCTGAATGAGTAAATGATTAATAGAAAATTGATTTTTAAAATATATGCATTTTGAATATTTAAGTAAGCTTTGGTCCATTTAAAATTTAGGAAGGTGAGCGAAGAAACATTTCAATTTATCAGAGATACTATGAGGGTATTTTTTTTTTTTTTTTTTTTTGGACAGGCAGAGTTAGTGAGAGAGAGACAGAGAGAAAGGTCTTCCTTTTCCGTTGGTTCACCCCCGAAATGGCCGCTACAGCCAGCACACTGTGGCTGGTGTGTTGCGGCAATCTAAAGCCAGGAGCCAGGTGCTTCCTCCTGGTTTCCCATGCAGGTGCAGGGACCCAAGCACTTGGGCCATCCTCCACTACCTTCCCGGGCCACAGCAGAGAGCTGGACTGGAAGAGGAGCAACTGGGACAGAATCTGGCGCCCCAACTGGGACTAGAACCCTGGGTGCCAGCGCCGCAGTCGGAGGATTAGCCCAGTGAGCCACGGCGCTGGCCACTATGAGGGTCTTTCAAAAAGTTCATGGCAAAATGGATTAAAGGCTAAGTTAATTTTTTGACAAAAAATTATTGAAGTCCATGCTTGGCTTGTTTTCATAGCATAAATTTTTCTTGAGCTTTTTGACAATCCCTTGTATATCACATTAGCTATCACTTTAAAAATGTACCCCCCCCCCAATGAAATTAATCCTTTGGAATTTAGAGCAACTGACATTTAAATTTTTATTTTTCTTAAATTCTCTTAACAGATTCTTCAATTTGAAGACATCTTGGCCAATGCTTCTTACCGAGAGAACTTTCACTTATACATGGAAAGGATAGACAAGAGAGCTCTGATTGGTTTTTGGGAGGCTGTAGAACATTTAAAGAGTGCTAACAAGGTAACGTATATAGGCTCAAAGGGGTATGAATCACTAGCTGACGAAAGCTTGCTTGTTAGGCATTGTATCTGTTTCAATAACTGTAATAAAATTTAAAAAGATTATTTGAAACCAAGTACAATATTGGCATTATATTTTAGCCCACAATGACAAATAAAATTATATTTTTTACAGAAGATGCCTTTGAATGTGTAGTCAAGATACAAAGAGAATTATAAATGTACCAACAATGGTAACTAATTTTTAGCACACTGTGAAAAGGCATATACTCATACATATCAACATTTGCTATTACAGTGAACTTGACCTTGCCATTTACACATCAGTCTCATAACTTTGCATTTGTAATATTATAATGTGCATTTTGGAGTAATCTCCAAAGGAAAATAAACATTTTTGGTTACAGGTGCCTCTTAAAAAACCCAACGTTCTACTTTGAATGGGGAAAATTCTCAATATATATTTAAAAATTAAAGTGTTTATACATATATGTATATATGCATATATCTGTAAACAACATAACTGTATAACATATAATATGCCATATATGTATGGAATTTTGAGAAATGTATTAAACTATGAAGACAATCTGAGAAAATTTAACAGAATAGGAACTTCCTCAAAATCGCCATTTTTTAAAAAGATTTATTTATTTATTTGAAAGTCAGAGTTACACACAGAGGCAGAGAGAAACGGAGGTCTTGGATCCACTGGTTCACTCCCCAGTTGTCTGCAACGGTCAGAGTTGAGCTTCTTCTGGGTCTCCCACGTGGGTGCAGGGGCCCAAGGATTTGGGCCATCCTATACTGCTTTCTGAGGCCATAGCAGAGAGCTGGATTGGAAGTGGAGCAGCTGGGACTTCAACCGGTGCTCAATGGGATGCCAGCACTGCAGGCAGCTGCTTTACCCGCTGCACCACAGCACCAGCCCCAGAACTGCCATATTTTGACCTAGCAACACTGGTTTGGATGTAAAGTGTTTTGGGATGTCTGTTAAATTAATCATATTGATTAGAATGTATGTCTTAATAATTTTATTGCTAGACTCTTAGATTTAGTGAAGTGCCACTGGAGGAAATGTAAAGATTATGGTAATCAGCAGACATGTTTGTGTTTCCAAAGGATAGCTGATGACCCAAGTGCACTGTTTCAGACAGCTGTGCAAAATAACCTGATTACAGTGTGATTGCTCTGAGAAATATTTTTCTTGTTTTTAAAAATTACACAGTTATTATAGTGACTTCTTTCTGGGATAAGAAATGGCACTTTCCATCACTTATATTAGATAAAAGGATTAATTTTAGTAGTATTTGGATTTATGAAAAGCAATCTGTTAGAATAGAACTGCTCTCATGCTTTTTTTTTTTTTTCTCCAGTGTTTAAAAGAAATTGCAGACACTAACTGTTCAACATAAAGTGTTCACTTTAAGTAAACAGTAGGTTTGTTTCGGAGTCTCAGATTTACCCCTCAGCTCTGAAAGTGGAAACATGAGCCCAAGCCCCACAGTGGCTCCAGAGCCTGTGTATTTCCTCAGTGTCTTCAGAGAAGTCAGAAGACGATCATTTCTTTCAGAGATGTTATTCTTTAACCTTCTCTTTCTTCATCTCCATGTCCTTTCAGAATGAAATTCCACAATTAGTTGGTGAAATTTATCAGAATTTCTTTGTGGAAAGCAAAGAAATAGCTGTGGAAAAATCACTTTACAAAGAAATCCAGCAGTGTCTTGTGGGAAACAAAGGTATTGAGGTGTTCTACAAAATCCAAGGAGATGTTTATGAGACCCTAAAGGATAGGTATTACCCTTCATTTATTGTCAGTGACCTGTATGAGAAATTGATGATAAAAGAAGAAGAAAAACATGTTTCACAGCTGATTTCTAACAAGGATGAAATGGTAAGTGGCATTTACTTTCAGCTTCCTTTTGAATGTATGAGATTTAAATATGATTGGGTGGGTATATATGGTATGAGCCAAGTCTGATGCACACCTTTATATTTTAATATGCAGGAACTTAAGTAGAATAAACAGTAAACTTAAATTATACCTTTATTGATTCTGGGCTTTTGTATTTTCCCCCTTTTTTGTCCTTTTGATCAACTTGTTGCCACCTGCCCACATTGAGTAAAAGATTTTTCCTGCCTTCTGTCTGCCTTAGACATATTCCTGGTTTGACTACAGAAAAATCTATGTAGTGGGCCATTTGTATCTTAGACCAGCTATGACAATCAGTAGAACTATAGTCCAACCCCAGAATAAGGAAGGAAAATATGAGGAGGTGTCAGGAGTGTGTAAGGAATAATGGGAAATATTCTGGAGTTTTAAAAAAAATCAGATGAAATTGCAAAGTGCCAAGAGAAACCTTGCTAAGTCATATCTAAGCCTGACTTTCTCATAATATAGTCTATTATTCTGAATAGCTCCAGGTGCCATCTCACTCACTAATAATGATTTATAGTTACTTTAAAATTTGTGAGGGAAGCAAAGTGTTTTATAGTCACCTTATGTAGAATGATTGTCATTTATCTTGAATTTCTTTCTATCTGCATGGGTCACTATATCTCCAGCTCTGAAGAATCAGGTACTTAATACTGATGGTATTAGAAGTCAGCTTGAGGTCTCTAACTTATTGTTAAATTGGATGACCTTCATTTAGGCCTTGAAAAATGTTTCATTACTTAGTTCTTTATATAAAGCTCGTCAGTCATTGTGGTTTTTTTAATTTATTTTTTTATTTATTTTACAGATAAGAGTTAGACAGTGAGAGAGAGAAACAGAGAGAAAGGTCTTCCTTCCGTTGGTTCACCCCCCAAATGGCTGCTACGGCTGGGGCTACGTCGATCTGAAACCAGGAGCCAGGTGCTTCTTCCTGGTCTCCCATGTGGATGCAGGGGCCCAAGCACTTGGGCCCTCCTCCACTGCCCTCCTGGGCCACAGCAGAGAGCTGGACTGGAAGAGGAGCAACCAGGACTAGAACCCGGAGCCCATACGGGATGCCAGCGCCGCAGGCAGAGGATTAAGCTAGTGAGCCACAACGTTGGCCCCATTGTGTTTTATTTTTAAGATAGGTTATGGTTTACTTCGTTATTTTTCAACTTCAAAAATTAAAATGGTTAATATTATAGCAAATGTTGTAGGCTTTTAAAATTAATAAAAAACATAAATTTCCAATAGATAAATTGAGTAAGAACTTGAACTGTTAATGTTAGAAGTAATAATGTACAGGCTGGCACCGCGGCTCACTAGGCTAATCCTCTGCCTGCGGTGCCGGCACACCAGGTTCTAGTCCCGGTCGGGGCGCTGGATTCTGTCCCAGTTGCTCCTCTTCCAGGCCAGCTCTCTGCTGTGGTCCAGGAGTGCAGTGGAGGATGGCCCAAGTGCTTGGGCCTTGCACCCCATGGGAGACCGAGAGAAGCACTTGGCTCCTGTCTTCGGATCAGCGTGGTGTGCTGGCCACAGCAGCCATTGGAAGGTGAACCAACAGCAAAAAGGAAGACCTTTCTCTCTGTCTCTCTCTCTCACTGTCCACTCTGCCTGTCAAAAAAAAAAAAAAAAAAAAAAGTAGTAATGTACAAATGTGAAAAAAATGTCCACAATATCACCTAGGAGTCAAAGAAGGCCAATATGGCTTACTAACCTTTTGAGAGCTCCTACTCTTTCTTCTGAAAATCCCTGAGAGTTTGAGCTTATGGAAATTTGCTGTAAGGAAGTAATGAAAATGTAGGGAAAAGTAAGTTTAAGCATGATGGAGTTTGTTTTAGCACATCTAGGATTGCAAAAAAGAAAAGTCAAGCCATAGCAAGAGCATTAATGGGAATATGCCCTCATAAATGACCAGTACAACAGAATACAATCCAGTCATCGGAACTATAATGTTGTGATGACTGAAAACCTAGAAATATACAGCATTATATTAAATAAAACAGATACCCCCTCAAATATGAATAGAAGGTAGAGAATTTTGTCATAAGATTGATGTATAATTAGAGACAACAAGTGAAATGAACATACAAAAACGAAAGCAGTATGTTTTCTGGGATTCAGTATTTTATATTGAACCTGGAAGAGAGTGAAGGAGGAAACAGAAGGTGGTTCTCGGCAGTTCTTTGCAGTGCCCTGCATGTTGTTGCCGCTCACGAATCTGTTTTGTATGCTGCTTGGTGCTCTGCCCAGATTGTTCCAAGCTACATGGTTCTTTATGAGTCTGAAGTCCCTTCCAAATGCCATTTTACTTGTAAAATAAATCTTCAAGAGAAGGACTGAGCAAAGTGTATGATGAAAATAATTTTATTAGTGGAAATTTGTAAGATTTGTTTTTAAAAGGAACTTGCACATGTTTTTCATCCTCATCTAAGGAGACTGAAAAGAAGCCAGATACCATTGTCTTTGTCAAAGATGAGGGGCAGAATATTTTCAGACTGAGTTGAGAGGATAATACAGTTGCCTCTCTTTTTCCATGGAGAGTCCCTTGGGTGTATTATTTAGGAAAAAATGGAATGGATTTTTCCCTCCTTTCTTTGGTTTATTGAATGATTCTTTTTTTTTTTTCACTAAAATATTAAACCCTAGTTACATTGGATACAAATACTTTGATTATTCTCTTTGCTGAGATAAGCCGTCTGCTTCTAAGCTTTCTACTATAGTATTATTTCCCTATTGGAACCTAGTACTTTCTGCTATAGTATTCTTTCTTTATTGGAACCTAGTCCTTTCTGTTATAGTATTCTTTCCTTATTGGAACCTAGTACTTTCTATTATGGTATTCTTTCCTTTTTGGAACAGTATACGATAATGATATAGAATCTGCACACTTATATTGGATAGTAACTACTGAGTTTTCTATCTTTGTAAGATTTGGTTGTATATAACATTTTCCCCCAGGGCCCAGGAGTTGAGGCTGGTGAGGAAGCTGCAGATGAAGGCACCAGTCGGATTAATGAACAAGCCAGTTTTGCTGTAAACAAACTCCGAGAACTAAATGAGAAACTTGAATACAAAAGGCAAGCTCTAAATTCTATTCAAAATGCACCAAAACCTGACAAGAAGGTAACTTCTTTGCTTTAAAGGTTGTTTCTGAAAGTTTCCATCGGTCTAATTATAATTAATAGTTAGTTTATTAATAATTAATTCTTAATTTATTATTATTTATAATAAATAATACTTATTATTTATTAACAATTAATGATTAATAGTTTATTGTATAAAATGTCACTTTCTTTAAAAGGAATTTTAACTGTGAACAAGTTCCATTATTTTTTTTTGACTGCTTGGCTAGAATTAGAAAAAAAATTTGTTTTCTATCTTTTATGAATTTGAGTTCTTTCTCATTCATCAGCTGTGGTTAACTCTGTGTTCTTTGTATCTGACTTGCCTGCAGTATCTTTGGGGAATGGGGGTAAGCTTTCTTATGTACTAAAGTAATTTTTCAAGTGAGTTCAATATTTGGGAAAAAATTTGTTTTTTTCTCTCAACTGCCACAAGTACAATTTAGAGAACCTTGCAGAACTGTGCAAAAAATAAGTTGTTGGGCTGAAAGGTGGCAGAATATGAAAGCTAAAAGTTATATAAATGGGCCAGCTTTGTAGCACAGCAGGTTAAGCCACTGCCTACGATACCTGCATCCTGTATTGGAGTACAAGTTCGAGTCCCAGCTGCTCTGCTTCTGCTTCGGCTCCCTGCTAATGTACCTGAGAAAACAGCAGAAGGGTGGCCTCAGTACTTGGGTCTGCCACCTGTATAGGAGACCTGGATGGAGTTCCAGGCTCCTGACTTCTGCCTGGCCCAGCCCTGGCCTTTGCAGCCATTGAGGGAGTGAACCAGTAGATGGAAAATCTCTTTTCTCTCTCTGTCTCTCTCTCTCTGTGTCACTCTACTTTTCAAATAAATCAAATAAATCTTAAAATACATAAACAGACAGCATCTCACCAAAATGGCATCTCTCAAACCCAAGCTGTGATGTGGTTTTTTGCTTTGTGTTTATGCCTCTTTGGATTCCATAGAGATTTCTGTAATCTAGGTATGGCTGACACTCTTTGGTACTCTTTGAATGTGTGTTTGAGGATTTCAAGCATGACTAGGGGAAAACAACTTTGAATAAAACAATAAAACAGCTTCAGCAAATCACATTGGCTTTCCTTAAACATGTGCCCAATCCTGTTTAACCTTCCGTAGTACTTCTTCATGGGCATTCAGATACTTTTGCAGTGGGAGCATGTTCTTGAAAAAACAGTGTGAGGAACAACATATTATAAGCCTGTTGAGAATCTACAGGTACAATATTTAACCATTCATAATCCAGCTGCTGTCTAGTTAATCCAGTGAATTTTCTTTACAAAGAAGCAGAAAGTCCTGCAGTGGTGTATCATCTTTGCTAGTAGTAATCTTTTTATAAGTATTGTGAGGGGAAAGGAGAGTTAATGTAAAGGTCACTTTAATAATTGCTAGTGATCCTCTGAAACGGAATCGAATAGCCAAGTGTCCTGGGTGCCATAAGAAACACAGTCATTGGCCGGCGCCACAGCTCAATAGGGCTAATCCTCTGCCTGCAGTGCTGGCACCCCAGGTTCTAGTCCCGGTTGGTGCACCGGATTTTGTCCCGGTTGCCCCTCTTCCAGGCCAGCTCTCTGCTGTGCCCAGGGAGTGCAGTGGAGGATGGCCCAGGTGCTTGGGCCCTGCACCCGCATGGGAGACCAGGAGAAGCACCTGGCTCCTGGCTTCGGATCAGCGCGGTACACCGGCCACAGCGGCCATTGGGGGTGAACCAATGGAAAAGGAAGACCTTTCTCTCTCTCTCTTTCACTGTCCTCTCTGCCTGTCAAAAAAAAAAAAAGAAAAAAAAAGAAACACAGTCATTCTCCCCTTCCATGGAGTCCTTCTCAGAATGTATAGAACTTGCAAAGTCCTGTATTCTTCCCAGTGACAGAAATATCTTTGAGATGAAAACAAAATTAGCTGGCATAGTATATGACCAGTATCTGCAGTCTGGCATGTTCTTTATGAACAATTATCTTTTATTCTGGATTCATCTCATTATACATTAAAATGTATTTATGGGTAACAGTATGAAAGATGAGCTAAGGAATGGTCATCAAATTATTGATTTGGTTCATTGGTTGAAAGACATTCTTCAGCCTTTCTTAAAAGAACTTCTACTAACCATGGAATAAACATTCTGAGGTATAATTCTGATATTATAACCTGGGTTGAACACTGATCTCTGGTTGAGGTAAAGATGTCTGCATTTCCTGTTGCATCACGTTGCCCACAGGCTGCTGGAGGGGGCAGTCTGCTTCTGGTGCCCGTGTGCAAGACGCACAGGACTCCATGGATGCACAGGAGTTGATGGTTTCCTCCAGAAGGAAACAGCTTCCTCTTGTGTCTTTCATTCATATTGACAAGAATAATTATTCTATTTAGTAAATAATATTTTTCAAGCTAATTTAATTGTTGTTAAAAAATTTTCAGCAATCAGTAATTCACTTACGCACCAAAACCAATCTTAATATAGAAGGACTTCTCAGGATCAGATATGAATCAGATCATCTACCCATTCATATAACAGTGGCGTGGATTTCTTCCCTTCAGTAAAGAAAGTCAGGGATTTGCTTAGCCGTCCTCTTTCAGGTCTCTGCACCAGCAGTATAAGCAGCTACCTGATGTAAAATTAACCTTTTAGTTTGGTTTCCTGAAATTTATTTCTCAGGTTTTATTTTTTTCTCTACAGAGGTTTTGTGAGTCTGGAGCGAGCTGTTCAATTCTAGGTTAATGTGAGGGGTTAGTCTTTGACCAGGAAGAATGTCAATAACATACATGTGATGAATAAACACGGGATGCTGTGCTCGTCACTGTGAAGAGCCAAGCAGACAGGCTGGGTACAGATCAGAATACACTCCCATGAAAATAAAACAGTTACGGCCCTTGTTGACGACGAAAGGCAGGACTGTGGTATGGACAAGGAGTGCTTCCTCCAGGCTTTCTGAGAATGGAGAGATCTTGGAGACGGCATGTTCAGGAGTTTTGGGGCAATGCTTCTGTCCTCAAACTACACAGTGACATAATTCCACAGGAGATGGCAGGCACTGCAATTTTTAATGATCGTGGTAAACTAGAGATAACAAAAGTTAGCATTTTGACCATTTTTTCCAGGTACAGTTCAGTGGCATTAAGTACATGCACATTGTACATGCACATCACTACCATTCATCTCCAGAACTTTTTTCAACATGAAAACTGGAAACTTTGCACTCTCTAAATGATAACTCCCCATCTCACGCTTTCCCAGCCCAGGTGGCCACCTTTCTACTTTCTGTGTCTATGATTTTACCTACTTTAAGGACATCGATGAGTGGAATCACATAGTAGTTGTGCTGTTGTGAATGCCATGTTTCAGTTAGTGTATGTCTTTTAGGTTCATCCACATTGTGGTATGGGTCAGAATTTCCTTCCTTTTCATGGCTGACTAATATAGCATGTATTTACTACATTTTGGTTCATTTGTTCATTCATCCATCACTAGACACTTAAAGTGCTGCCATGTTTTGGCTGCTGTGACTACGGCTGTTAAGAACATGTGCATACCAATCTCTCTTGGAGACCTTGCTTCCAGTTCTTATGGGTATAGGCCCAGAAGTGGAATTGTTTATATGGCAATCCTGTTTTAGTGTTTTTAGAAACCATCATACTGTTCTGCAGCACCTGTACCATTTTACATTCCCATGACAGTGCACAGGGTTTCCAGCATTCCATAACCTTTCCAATACTAGTTTTCTTTCCTTTTTTTTTTTTTTTTTGAGTAGTAGTCGTTCTAATAGATTCGTTTTGCTGATTTGCATTTCTCTAATGATTAGTGATATTGAAGATCTTCTCCTGTGCTTATTTGTCATTTTTATATCTCCTTTGGAGAAATGTTTAAACAAGTCCTTTGCTCATTTTTAAATTGTTTTCTTGCTGTTGTTGACTTTTAAAAATTTTCTGTATATTTTGAATACTAAACCTCTGACAGATACATGGTTTGCCAATATTTTCCATTCTCTGTTTTGCACTTTTACATGGGGTAATAGTGTTCTTTGATGCATGAAAATTTTTAATTTTGATAAAGTCCAATTTTTCAATTTTTTCTTTTGTTGTCTGTGCCTTTCATGTCACAGCAAACAAATCACAGCCAAATCTATGTCCTGAAGTTTTCCATTTATGATTTTTTTCTAACAGTTTTATAATTTTGAACTCTTCTGTTTAGGTCATTGATCCATTTTGAGTTAATTGCTGTGTATGGTATTAGGTAAGGGTCCAGCTTCATTCTTTCACATGTGGATGTCCAGTTTTCCCAGCAATGTTTCTTGTAAAGACTGTCCTTTTCCCACTGAGTGGTCTTGGCACCTTTTAAAAAAAATCATTTGACATTTATGTGGAGTTTATTTCTGAGCTTTCTATTCTGGTCCATTGGTCTTTGTGTTTATCTTTATATCAATGCCGTGCTGTTTTGATTACTGTAACTTTGTAGTAAGTTTTGAAGTCAAGAAATGTGACTCCTCCGACTTTGTTCTTCTTTTTCAAGATTGCTTTGATTATTTGGGGTTCCTGGAGGTTCTATTTTTGTTTTTGAATGGATTGTTCAATTTCTGCAAAAATCTCATTGAGATTTTAATAGATATTGACTTGAATTTAGATTGTTTTGGGTCTTCAATCCATGACATGTCTTTACAAATAAATATTTTTCTTTAATATTTTCCATTAGTGTTTTGTAGGTTTCATTGGAGAAATTTTTCACCTCTGTGGTTAAAATAATTCCTAAGCATTTTATACTTTTTGATGCTATTGTAAAAGAATTTACCATCATAATCTCCTGTTTGCATTGTTCCTTGTTAGTACACAGAAGCACAGTTGACTTGTGTGTGTTGATTTATGTCCTGCTACTTTAGTCGCTCAACTGTGCAGTGTTTTAAACGTGTTTTCATAACCCCCAGAATGTTTTCCCTGTGGCAGATTGTTTCCAAGTTGAAGGATGAAATCATTCTCATAGAGAAAGAACGCACAGACCTTCAGCTGCACATGGCGAGAACAGACTGGTGGTGTGAAAACCTCGGCTTGTGGAAAGCTTCCATCACCAGTGGAGAGGTAGGTTTGACTGCATTTTTTTTAAAGTTTGACTTTGTAGGACAGAATTTCGTGCTGATATTGGACCACACTGGTCCTCCTTCCCTTTCCCCGTGTGTTTATTCTGATTCACCCATGACAGGGATCCGTGCCAGCCTGAGACTGAGCTCGAGACAGAAAATTGTCCTTGGTCCATAAAATCGTAAGCAACTCGAGTACAGGAACATTTAATGTCCTTGAATTACCAACCTGTATTCCCACTGAGGGTTGAAATAAATGGAAAGCACTTTTTGAAACTTAGAGATGAAAAATTAAAGATTAAAATCCAGAGATAGGCTTTGTGGTGCAGCGGGTTTAGCTGCCATTTAGGATGACCATACAGGAGTGCCAGTTTGAGTCCTGGCTACTCCACTTGGAATCCAGCTCCCTGCTGCTGTGTCTGGGAAGTAGTGAATCATGGCCCAAGGCCTTAAGTTCCTGCCACCCACTGGGAAACTTGGATAGAGTTCCTGGCTTCTGGCTTCAGCCTCATCTCGCTCCAGCTGTTGGGGACATCTGGGGAGTGCACCAATAGACAGAAGATATCTCTCTCTCTCTCTCTCTCTTTCCCTCTCTGTCTGCCTTTCAAATAAATAAATGAAAAAAAAAATTTTAAAGTCACATCCCTTTGTTCCATCCTGCAGACTTTGGTTGCTTAAATCCGAGTAGCACTAAGATCACTCTAATATTTTTCCTTTTATTATTTTTTTATTTTTAGAAATATTTATTTATTTATTTGAAAGGCAGAGTTACAGAGAGAGAGGGAAAAACAGAGCAAGAGAGAAAAAGATCTTCCATCTGCTGGTTCACTCCCCGAAATGGACCCAACTGCCCGGGCTGGGTCAGGCTGAAATCAGGAGCCAGGAACTCCATCTAGGTCTACCATGTAGGTGGCAGGGGCCCAAACAGTTAGGCCATCTTCCACTGCATTTCCCAGGTACATTAGCAGGGAGCTGAATGGTAAGTGGAGCAGCTGGGACTTGAACTGGTGCTCACATGGGATGCCAGCAATGCAGGCGACAACTTAACCACTGCACCACAACATTGGCTCCAATATTTTTCCTTTTAATCATTGCTATTCTTTGAGGAATATGGGATTACAGTTTGCACAATATACTGTATTCCTTTCCATTGGCCTATAAAAATAATTTTATTTAGGAAGGAAAGTACTTATGGGCATTTATAATGTCACTACTGACAACTTCTTCCTTCCCACCTTCCCTACTATCAGGCAAGTGAAAACCCAGTCAAGTGGTCCTAAGCCAAATTGGGTTAATGTTTGCCCTGTCATTGTTTCAAATGGTTTGTCTTTGTTCTTCCTGCTTTTCCCATGAACTTGGTGGCTTGGCATAATCTTTTCTTTTAAAAAATATTTATTTATATATTTGAGAGTCAGAGAAAGAGAGAGAGATAGAGAGAAGACACAGAGAAGTCTTCCATCCACTGGTTCACTCCTCAAGTGGCTGTAACTGTCATGGCTGAGCCAGGCCACAGCCAGGAGCCAGGAGCTTCATCCAGATCTCCCATGTGGGTAGCAGGGGTCCAAGGACTTGGGCTATTGTATGCTGCTTTTCTCTGACCACTATCTGGGAGCTGTATCAGAAGTGGAGCAGCTGAGACACAAACCTGGGCCCATGAGCGGCTGTACCTGCTACACTACAACACCAGTCCCTTGGCTTGGCACAATCTCAAGTTCACTTCTGGAGAGATAGCAAAACAAAGCAAGCTCTCTAAGAGCTACCCTGAAAGAACATACAGCCAAGTACCTGCCCTATGTTTATGGCACTTGGCATTCCCATTAAGCTCAGCCACAGACCAATATACCCTTTTTAAGGGAGGTAGAGGACAATGGGTCAGGGAAGGTGTGTACAACCTTGGGATACCATACTGAATCTCTTGATAGTTGCAGATATTGTTACTGCTTGGGTGGAGTCTAGCATGGTTCTGGGGTATTTAATGCCAGAGGTCATAGAGGAGGCCTGTGGGACAGAAAGAACACAAAAATATGTTACCGCCTCAGTCTTGCTTAGCACTAGCTGCCTCTGATATTTCACAATATATTAGGGCACCCTCCACAGGCAAGCATTGAGGGATGGAGGGAAGGAGTGGAAATCCTCATCAAATCACTTTGCCCTGGTAATCAGGTATTACAGGAGTTTGTTGTGGTTTCTTGCTCACATGAAAGATAATGGAAACAGAAACTGTGTAGTCAGCTGACTGCCAGAGCTCACAAAGCACTCCCATGGAGGAATGTTTAAAAGATGCTTTTACAGCCAGCCTGACTCATGAGTTTTGAGACCCACTTGCTAGATGTGTGATCCTAGGATGGTCTTTACCCTGGTGTGCCTCTCTCTGCTCCCCACATCCTTCCAGTGGGGCAGTAGTCTTTTTTTTGTTTTAATTAATTAATTTATTTATTTTGACAGGCAGAGTGGACAGTGAGAGAGAGAGACAGAGAGAAAGGTCTTCCTTTTTGCTGTTGGTTCACCCTCCAATGGCTGCCAGCCGGCGCGCTGCGGTCGCTGCACCGCACTGATCCGAAGGCAGGAGCCAGGTGCTTCTCCTGGTCTCCCATGGGGTGCAGGGCCCAACACTTGGGCCATCCTCCACTGCACTCCAGAGCTGGCCTGGAAGAGGGGCAACTGGGACAGAATCTGGCTCCCCGACCGGGACTAGAACCCCGTGTGCCTGCGACGCAAGGTGGAGGATTAGCCTATTGAGCCACAGCGCCAGCCCTGGGGCCGTAGTCTTACCCACACAGGGCTTAGCAGTGTGCTCAGTAAATTGCTGTCTCTTCCCTTTGCCTTTCTTACTGAATTCGTTCTCTTTCGTGTATGACCATAATTCAAGTTCAAATTCAATTTTCTGGTTTTTTTTTTTTTTTAATTTTCTGTTTACTAGTGACCTATGCTGAACTATGATGAGGTATGTGGGGAAGAGATAGAGAATGTGTGTATGCATGAAATGTCTAAGTTGGGAGGTGAAGGAAATTGTATATCCCAATGTGAAATTTCTTGAGAATTGAAAAAATGGGTTGTTGAATCCTAATATTAAACAAGGAACCCTCCATCTTTTCTGAGAAAAGTTCTGATGTGTCTGATACCTGTTAGCTTGCTACTAATTTGTGTCTTCAAGGCAATACAGTCAGGATGTGAAGTCTGCTATATTAGTTTTCTTCTGCTGTGTAACAAGTTTCATGGCTTAAAACCACCCATTTATCCACTCACACTTCTGTAGGTCAGAAGTGGAGCACAGTATGACTGGGCTCTCTCTCACTGTATCACAAGGCTGAAGTCAAGGTGTTGGCCAGACGGAGTTCTTGTCTGGACATTGGGGAAAAACCACTTCCAGCCTCATCCAGGTTATTGACAGAATGTAGTTCCTTGTGATTGTAGAACTGAGGTCTGTTTTCTTGCTGGATTCCTTCTTGGGCTTTGCATCTTTCTGACTTCCTTTTTCTGTTACTAACCAGGAAAACTCTCTGCTTTTAACAGACTCACATGTTAGGTTAGACCAACCCAGATAATCATCATATTTTAGAGTCTACTGTTCCTCCTGATAGAACCTAATTGTCAGAATAAAACTTAGCATAGGCACAGTCCTAAGGGCTGTGCAGGGCACCAGCCATGGTACACTAGCAAGGGGCAAAGCTCAGGGGCATTTAAAAATCTTCTTACCATATCCACTCACCATGCTTTCTGTTGTGGCTGTTTTTGATTTTTTTCAAGGTTACAGAAGAGAATGGTGAGCAAATGCCTTGTTACTTTGTCATGGTAAGTCTACAAGAAGTTGGAGGAGTTGAAACTAAGAACTGGACAGTCCCAAGAAGGCTCAGTGAGTTTCAGAATTTACACCGGAAACTTAGTGAGGTATGAATACTATGAACACAAGATTCTAGAATTACTGTGCAAAAAAGAAATCCAAGAGCTCATTTCAATTTTTATATATAAGGAGACTGATTCATCTTTCCCCTTTGCTGTAGACACTGTCAATTTAGCATTTTCAGCCTGATGTTTGGAAATTTACCCACAGATCAAGCCATCTAGTCTAAATCCTTCAAGATAAATAACTGGTTTCCATTGTAAAGAGCAATAGAATCCCCAGAAGTGGAAGAGACCTAACGATCATCTAGGGCCAGTGGTAGGGAAGCTGCCAGTGTGACACATTAATGAGTATGAAGTGAATTAATTATGAATTGCAGCAATTTGAGAAAGAGAGTAGAAGTGTATGGGAATTCATCACATACACTGAAGGATGTGGCCCACTGTGCTCACTGAAAGCACAGCCTAGACAGCCAGTCTGCTTGGCTTTGAATCCTAACTCCCTCTCCTGTGAGGCGGGCTTCTGTTCCTAGCATAATATGCTACCATGCATGTTGTACAAATCCATCTTATCAACCTAACTTCGTAACTTACCAGCTTCTTGGTATTTGTAGGCCTGGGGATAAGCTTTAACTTTTCTCATCAAAGGTTCCATTCCTCTATGTTCTTTGAGCCTAACTAGAACAGGTAGCTTTTCAAGGTCTTAAATCTCAGAGGAACAAATGTAGGAGGAAGACACTTGGTTTGTTCTAATTATAACTTTGATTTTTTTATTTAAAATGTAATTTCAAAATTAACATTGAATTTTTCCCTCCACAGTGTGTCCCTTCTTTAAAAAAAGTCCAGTTGCCTTCTCTTAGCAAGCTGCCTTTCAAATCTATAGATCACAAGTTTATGGAAAAGTCAAAGAATCAACTAAATAAGTTTTTACAGGTAAGCAAGTAGAGTTTTGGATATGAGAGGAAAAATCAGTTATTTGGGGTAAGCTGTCATTCTGAAAACTTGCTGGTTTGCTTTTTTGTTTTCACAAGTCGTGAGATTCTCATAATATCTTTAGTATTTTAAAAAAAATTATAGTCTACCTACAAGAAATACATGTACCCTAAGTAAATAACTCTCCATTTTCACAAACTGAACACCATCATGAAACTAGCACCCAGTCCAAGAAACTGGTGGATACCAGTGCCCTTCGTGCTGCCTTCCCATCACTGCTCCTCCACCAGAGCTACCCACTGTCCTGACTTCAAGCGACTTTTACTACTTGAAATTGCTTTTGAACTTCATCTAAATGGAATCATAAAGATTCCTTTGTGTCTGACTTCTTCCACTCATTGTTCTGCATATGGGAGGCATCCATAGTGTAGCTTTAGTTGTAAGTCCCAGTGCTTCATAGCAACTCATTCCCAGTGCTGCATAGATTTTTCATTGTGTGAACCTACTACATTCTATTTTTTTTTTAAATTTACTTTATTTATTTGAAAGAGTTACAGAGAGAGGTAGAGACAGAGAGAGGTCTTCCATCCACTTGTTCACTCCCCAATTGGCTGCAACAGCCGGAGCTGTACCGATCCAAAGCCAGGAGCCAGGAGCTTCTTCCGGGTCTCCCACGCAGGTGCAGGGGCCCAAGGATTTGGGCCATCTTCTGCTGCTTTCCCAGGCCACAGCAGAGAGCTGGATCAGAAAAGGAGCAGCTGGGACTAGAACCGGTGCCCATATGGGATGCTGGCACTGCAGGCCAGGGTTTTAACCTGCTGCGTCACAGCGCTGCCCCCGCCCCCACTACATTCTAATCATTCCATAGTTGATGGATATTTGGCTAGTTTCTAGTTTAAGGCTCTTACAAAAAGCACTGCTGTAAACTTCTAGTGGTTGATGTTTGGTGGGTATATGTTGGCTAGTTCCTAGGGATTAGGATTTTTCAGTTTTAAATTGGTTGTAGCTATTTTTATAGTCTCACCCTCAGCATGTAAGGGCTCTGGATGTTGCCAGATGCTTACTAGAGGCTATATTAAAACATACTGATTGAATCAGATTTGCATATCATAACTAAAATAGATATATTTAAGCCAGAGTTGCCTGGGAAGTATTAATTTCATTTTATCGTGTGTGTGTATGTGTGTGTTGTGAGTAAGTAAGTAAATTTTCCTCAGGAAATAAAATCATTGGAAAAGCTGTTCAACTTAATTATGTCAGGACTGGGGCAGAGAACCACTAATGTTTTAGTGCTCCTAACAGGAGAGAATTTAAAACTAGAATATTACCATTTTTGTTGCTGACTCAGAATGTCTAGCAGGTGTTACATTCACTCCAACATTGAACCCTGTTAAATAATTCAGATGAGTTAAAGATGATGTTTGTGAAACAAAAAGGTATATTTCAAAATGCAAGACTTTTAAGCCTTGGATATGGAGCTCAGGACTCCTTCAGCTGATGCTTGGGTTTTCTCCTGGCCTCTGCTGTGGGGGTTGGGGGCAGGGGGTCCTCTGTTTGGTCCTCCCAACCCTTCAGCTGCTTTGCCTGGTGTGTTGCTGGGACTGCTCTACATTGCAGGGGTGAGGGAGGGTGAAGGGATTGTCAGTGCTCTTACTGGCTGGCTGGGGTGGAAGTGGTTTGGTGAGTTCTGAAACAGTGCCTAGAGAAGTGGGCCAACTGGTGCACTGCTGGTATGTAGTTTGGATGGAGTTAAGTGCAAGAATAATCTGTAATTAAGCCAGATGCAGCAGTAGTCTCAAGTGGTCACTTACCATTTAATTAAAAGGATTTTGAGTCAGGAAATAAAAGTTTCCATTATTTCTCATTTCCTTAAAGACTTTATTTGTGATCAGCACATTTAGGTAGGCTGTATAGCAGGCTGTAATTTCAGGTATCCCACACACCACTGACAGGAAAAGCAAGATGCAGAATGACTCATCTGAAAGGCAGATATTGTTAGGTTCACAGGATCTTCCAGAAAAAAGGATTCCATTGAGTTTGTTTTTCTGAAATGTTTATAAATGACACATGGCACTTGCTGCTGCCTCCCATCATCCCCTTTCCCAAGGCTGAAGCCGGAGCTTCCCATGTTCAGAGCAGTCCTCTGCAGGATCCATGGAGGTGACTACCACTGCATGATGATGGTGTGCCTTGGGCCCCTTATCTGCAGTCTGGAGATACTGGGCCCCTCCAAGATACTTAGGGAAGGCCTTTGGGGTTGTCAGGTCATTTGCCATCTGAAAAAACAGGATGTGAACGTCATGGACCAACTCCCTTGAGCTTGGAGCCTAACCTCCCCTACCACTCCAGTTTCTGTCCTCAGAAGCATAGTCAGCTTCCCAGTGTTCATTTCCCCAAAGGGGGATACATCGTCAATGGATGACAGTTCCCGTTGGTTTGTTTATTCCTGCACCCTATGTCTTATACTGACGCCCAGGCATTCTTGTGGTCACATTGTTAATTTTACTGTCATACTGTAGCACTTGCTTAATGTATAAACAAATTGATTTATGGTCTGCTTTTCCTGTTCCTGAGGCCAGATAAGTACATACAGAACTTGGGAAATTTTCCAGCTTAAGGCCAGTAGAGCACTGTTTGGAAGGGTGTAACATGAAGCTATTACCTGGCAGACAGTGCCACCGTGTGATAACCCAGAAGGTCTTTGTTTGAGTTGATATATGGAGTCTGGACGTAGCGATAAAAAAAGTAGTGTAGTGGTTTTCATGTGTAATTTGCCCCAAAAATTAAGTTATTCAAACACAGATAAATGACAGGTATGTTGTGCCTCAAGAGCAGTGGCTCGGGAGACCTGTGAGCCATAAGCAGATAGTGCAGAGTGGAGCGAGTTCTGCTGTCTGCACGGTGTCCCCCATGCGCAGTGAGGAGGGCACTACCACTTAACCTGGAGCGTTACGTTAACTGGTTGTGTGGAGATCACTGAGAATTCACCTACATACAAGGAAAAGAGAAGCGAGTTTAGGTTCAGAATAATGATGAAAATAAATGCATGACACAGTCAGTTCCACCTTGTTTGCCAGCTCCCAGTAGCACAGCTTGCTGTAGGAGTAATGAACCTCTTTCTTCCACAGAATATACTTTCAGATGAAAGACTGTGTCAGAGCGAAGCACTTTATGCCTTTTTGAGCCCTTCTCCTGACTACCTCAAGGTTATCGATGTGCAGGGGAAAAAACCCAGCTTTTCATTATCCTCATTTTTAGAAAGACTTCCTCGTGACTTCTTCTCCCACCAGGAGGTGAGCCATCTAAAGGTCGTGCCATTTTGATTGCATATGTCTTAGCAAATGTCTTCTTAAAGGCTAGGTGAAGTTACAGCTATTTGATGGAAGCATACTACTAATGGGGGAAACAAATGTGTCCATTTTCAGTTATTTTCACTGTCATATTTTGGGACACCTGCTGGGAAGAGATGATACAGAAAGAATAAGTGAAAGAGACTCAAGTTCTGATGCTTGTTTACAGCCCTTATCATGACTGTTGAGGAACAGGTTTTTTTTTTTTTTCTTCATACTATTCTTTGAACTCTTTACTTAGTGTAGAGTTAATCTTATGAGTATAAAGTTAACTGAAAATAGATATTTGTAAAAAGTAAGAATGGGAATAGGAGAGGGAGGAGGGGGAAGGGTGGGAGCATGGGTAGGAGGGAGAGTAGGGTGGGAAGTATCACTGTGTTCCTGGATCTATATATATGAAATACATGAAATTCGTATACCTTAAATAAATTTTTTAAAAATGCTAAAAATAAATAAAAATATAAAATGAATCAAAAAAATGTGGCTGGGAAGTTCTGTAGCAGCCCCTGTACACAAGGTCGGGGGGCCAGTCCCTGTGAGTGGGGAGCCAGCATGAGGGCTGCCACTGTGGAGGAGCTGGACTGGCATGAAATGTTCAGGAGAGAGGGATGTGTCCATGTAGTGGCAGCCAGTCATTGGACTGCTGGGGAGGATTTTTGTAGTGCTCTAATAAAAGATAAGGCAGGTGATAGGAGGTCAAGGTTCACACCAGGCCAAGTTCATGGGGAACTCCTCCTGCCTCTGTAAATCTCAGTGCTTCCTCTGCTCACTTGATGTCTCCCAGTTCCTGCCTCTGCCCTCTGCCCTCTGCCCTCGGCCCAGTCCCACCACATCTGCTTTGACTGCCCTGCAGGCATTAGGGTGAACTTCCACAGCTGTCCCTCCCCTGCTGAATGTCTGTCCCTCTGTGACAGCACTTCCTCCTGCTCTGTAGACCCAGCTGCTGGAGTATCTGTCAGCCTCCCCAGATAGCTGTGGGCCGCCCAAAGTGGATCCCCCTCACTCATTTGCACTTGCCTGGAGACTGCTATATAATGAGTTTTGGTCCAAAACTTGCCGATATGTGCATCAGGAAATGAGACCAGATGAAGCACACAATAACAGCTTGAATGAGAGCTTTTCAAAATAACTTGGTACTCTAAAATGCACATGTTTTAAACCAACAATGAACCTACAATCATGTAAGTTTTAAAACAAAATCTACAGTTTTTAGAAAACTTATTAGCTACTGATTTTCTGATTATTGATACAGTGACAAGTTTTATTTAAATGAGCTTATTTTAAATCCTGAATAATGCCTTAGAATCAAGCTCTTCCTTGTTGTTAGAGCATTCTGTCCTCCATGTTAAAAATGACTGGATTTCTGCATGAGAGGTGAAGGATTAGGTAAGGCTGAAATGTGAGCAAATAGTTTTGGAATTTACACTAAAAAGCGAGAACAACTCCACGATTGTCTTTCATAAGTGATCTGTTCCCTGTGACTGCTGTGCCCCCAGGAGGAGACGGAGGAGGACAGTGACCTATCAGACTATGGTGATGATATGGATGGGAAGAAAGACTCCTTGGCTGAACCATGTTTCATGTTGATTGGGGAGATTTTTGAACTTCGAGGAAGTAAGCCTCTTTGTCATTATTCAGGGTATTTGCTGGTTAATTAGTACACACACAGAATATGTCCCTTTATTCCTGAAATACAGAGACATGTATTCATGTTGATACATCCATTCATTCACCAGATACTCTTAAGGGCCAGTCAGATACTGTGCTTGGTATTGATGATATACCCATAGGACAGACTCACCCTGCACCATGCTCCTCTGAATACAAAAGGTAGAATGCCTTGAATTTTGTTCTGCATGACTCAGCATAGTTTCATTGTCTGATCACCAAAAATTATACCAAAATTATTTTGCAGGGCAGAGGAAGAGCCCTGTTGTTGAAGGTGGGGTTTTGTGCTAGGATGGTATTGACGAGGAATACAGGAATGTCCCAGCCCTGTTTTCCACTGCCTTTCTTCCTCTGGATCAGTGGTTCTCAGTGGAAGAAAGGAGCTGCACATGGCATGGGATAATAGCACTTGCAGTTCTCCTCTGCTAACTCTCTAAGTGATGTAAGAATGAACATACAGCTACATTTCCTATATAGGACCAACTCAGCCTCCCATGCCTCAAGGGAAAAGATACTAAGCTGAGTGGACAAAGCCCAGGACATTGATGAGGCAACATTTTACTGACTGGTGATTTTACAGTATGGTGAAGTCTGGAGGCATTTTGGTTGTCAGAGCTTGGGGTGAGTAAGTACTACTGGCATCTAGTGGTAGAGGTTAGAGCTGCTGATAAACACCCTATAGTGCATAGGACAGCTCACACAACAGAGCTGGCCTGCCCAAATGACAGTGATGCTGGGGTTGAGAAATCCGACCCTGGTGATTCCTGAAGGTGATACACTTAGAAGAAACAACAGCAAAATGGAAGTCAAAATTCATTTTATTAAGATCTGCACACATGCCTGCTTTGGTGAAAGGTGAACCGGACTACGTGGCCTAATCTTGAGTCCTGAACAGGACACCTTCACAGTCCTGCATACTCTGCCTCATGAGACTAGTGTCCTTGGTCCTACCCAGAGCCCCACTAGTAAGCAGAGATATGGTAGACGCCTGCAGGCACACCTAACTTCCAGGATGAGGAAAACGAGAAGGGCAAGGGTTTGTGAAGCACATGAATGCCACCGACCTGTAAAGTGTTGTCCCCTGAATGTCCTGGGCTCTCCGCATTCAGCTTAGCATCTTTTCCCTTGGGGCAAAGGAGATAGACAGGCTAAGGGTTGATTCTATATAGGAAGTAGGGCTCTGCATTCCTTCTCATGTCACTCAAAGAATTACTGGCTCAGGAAAAAAATTCCAGTGCTATTGTAAACCTGAGCATGTCTACTGTACTACTCAGTCTATAGTAGGTGATTGGAAAAATGCCTGCCTCACATAGGTGAGTCAATAGACAAAAGGTTAACTGTCAAATTAATCATGTTTTGTCACGGAACTTTTTCCTTCCTTAAGCCAAACCTAAGAGAATTATAAAATACCAAATTCTGAGCTGCAGGTAGAAATTTATGTATAAGGGTATTTGTTCATTTTAGCTAATTTCAATAATGAAATAATGAAAACTAAGGTAAGTAATGAAATTAAGATAATCTTCAGAAATGGAGGATAGTTAAATTATTTAAGAAATACACATATAATGGAGTATCACCCAAATGTTTCAGCCTTCAGATGAAAAAGCTGTAGCCTTCCATGCTTTTAATACTTTAAGATATATACTGATGTTTCAGTTATTTCAATATAGACAAAAAAAAAAAACAGTACTCACCCAATGTCTGAATTCCTCAGTAAGATAGGCCTCACCAAATTGCTGGTCCTCCTGTTTTCTCTTGGAGCGATAAGAATGAAGCAGCGCTGTGCTAGCCTTGACAGCATGCCCTTTGCCACAGATGTGAAGAGATTAAAAGATGTGTAGATGCGTCAGAGCCAGTCACGGCTAGAGTGGGCCTCAGCAACACCCTGTCTTTGCAGCATGCACTTCCTCCATCTCAGGCCTGCTCACATGCCTATTTGGTTTTGCTAGTGACATTTCAGAGGGGAGTAAATAGAACATTCTTTATAATGAGATGTGATAGATTTGCCATCAGCAAAATCCTGCTACTGCTGTTGTAGCCTCTGTGACTCTGAACACATGAGACTTTGGAAGGAGCGACAGAATGGGGCTATTTTGTGAGAGCGTGAGGGCTAGGGGCTGGGGAAGGGTAGAGAAAAGTAGCAGAGCAAGGAGACGTTAGTGGTGGGAGAGAAACTGTAGCTCAGTTTTAGTTCCTGCTGTAGTTTAGTATGCAGAAAAATGCCAGAAACAGCCATGTTTAAAATAACCACCGGCGGCCCGCGCCGCGGCTCACTAGGCTAATCCTCCGCCTAGCAGCGCCGGCACACCGGATTCTAGTCCCGGTCAGGGTGCCGGATTCTGTCCCGGTTGCCCCTCTTCCAGGCCAGCTCTCTGCTGTGGCCAGGGAGTGCAGTGGAGGATGGCCCAAGTACTTGGGCCCTGCACCCCATGGGAGACCAGGAGAAGCACCTGGCTCCTGCCATCGGATCAGTGCGGTGCGCCAGCTGCAGCGGCCATTAGAGGGTGAACCAACGGCAAAAAGGAAGACCTTTCTCTCTGTCTCTCACTATCCACTCTGCCTGTCAAAAAAAAAAAAAAAAAAAAAACAAAAAAAAAAAAAAAACAAAAAAAAAAAAAAAACAGCTGTCAAGCATTCTTCCCATGGTTGCACTGGCCCTCAGACCTCATTCAGCCCTGGAAAGGCAGAGTGAAGGTGTCATCACTGACACGCATGCTTTTCCCAGCCCAAATACCAACCTAAAATGAGCAACAGCGTCTGGGCCAGGCTGAAGCCAGGAGCCAGGGACTCCATCCTGGTCTCCCACTTGAGTGGCAGGGACCCAACTACTTGAGCCATCCTCTGCTGTCTTCTCAGGAGCATTAGCAGGAAGCTTGATTGGAAGTGGTGCAGGTAGGACTCCAACCAGCACTCCAAGATGGGATGCAGATGTGGCAAGTGGTGGCTTAACCCACTGCGCCACAACACTGAGCCTAAGACTTGATTTTTTTTTCTTGAAGGATTAATACTGTTTTAACTGGACATTTAGATACATTTAAAAAGTTAGAAATGACTTTGAAATGTCTTAAACCCTAGTACCAAGTCTGTGTTGGTTATTGATGTTTTTTGTGTGGCTGTCCTTGTACAGAGATGTTTGTAAATTTGCTCATTTGAGGTTTCCTTACTAGGTGCAGAGGCCCTGAACTCAGCTCCTGAATTTCTCTTTCCTCATGTGTCAGTACCAAGCATTTCAGTGGGTGGAGCTTAATATGTAAATGAAACCAGTTTGTTGACCTCTAATATCCTCACAGTGCGTCTTTGCCTTCTTTTGGTTGATGCACAGATTTCATACTCATCAGATGTGTCTCCATCCAAGTTTGGATCTGTAGAGCTTGTCGCAGTGCTTTTTTCTTTCTGTTTTAAAAGATTTGTTTGTTTATTTGAAAGGCAGAGTTAGAGAGAGAAAGGAAGAAAGCAATCTCCCATCTGTTGCTTCACTCCCATAATGGCTGGGTCTGGGCCAGGAGCCAGGAGCTTCATCCAGGTCTCCCAGGTGAGTGGCAGGGGCCCAAGTACTCAAGCCATCTTCCACTGCTTTCCCAGGTGCATTAACAGGGAATTGGATTGAAAGTGGAGCATCTGGGACTTGAACCAGCACTCATATGGGATGTTGCCAGGTGGTGACTTAACCCTCTATGCCACAACGTAGTTTCCTGCAGTGTGTGTGTGTGTTTTTTTTTTTTAACACACAAAGACCTTCAAATCAAAAACAAAAACAAAAACACAAAAGGGAGGAAGAAAGCACATGTTAACACCATCCTTTTACAAATGAGAAAACTGGGAGTCCCAGGGGACGCCTGTCCACCTGCCATCAGAGGTGGGCCAGGAGACTGCTGAATTCACACCTCGCTTAAGATTGTGGAGCTTTGCAGTTCACTTTCTTTCCGCAAAAACAAAATCTGTACAAATGCATGATGATCAACAAACTGCTGTTCAAATAACAGTTAGTCCCATCAACCCATTAATATTTCAAAACATTTGTCAACGTTTGACTACAGATGTTTCTCATTCAGAGTAATGTGTTAGAAAGTCAGGTTCAGCAAGCCAGCCAGAGATCTAAAATAGCAATTCGACACTGTCTGCTAGTGAAAAACAGACGTGTTGTCAGTAGCCCAGGGACATGTAAAGTAAAGTATTACTTCCACTTGCTGGCTCAGCTGTTGTTTAGGCATTAAAAAGCTGTCCAACTCTTAGGTTTCATCTTGTCATTTGCTTAGTAGAAAATGAAATTTTAGATTTTTCCTGAGCAGAAGTTTGCTAACCTAGGGACGAGTGTTGTGGTACAAGTGGATTAGGCTGTTGCTTACGATGCTAGCATCCTCTATCAGAGTGCAGAAGAAGATGGCCTGGGGCTGGCACTGTGGCACAGCAAGTAAAGCCACCGCCTGCAGCACCGGCATCCTATATGGGCACTGGTTCAAGTCCTAGCTGTTCCACTTCCAATCCAGCTCTCTGCAATGGCCTGGGAAAGCAGTAGAAAATGGCCCAAGTCCTTGGGCCCCTGCACCTGTGTGGGAGACCTGGAAGAAGCTGGTTCCTGGCTTCAGATCAGTGCAGCTCCAGCCATTGCAAACAATTGATGGAAAACCAGCTTTGGAAAACCTCTCTCTCTCTCTCTTTGCACCTCTCCTTCTCTCTCTGTGTAAATCTAACTTTCAAATAAAATAATAAAAACTTAAAAAAAAAAGAAAGAAACAGGCATATGAATGTTGCCTAAGCCTTTCCTTAGCAACATCTTAATTAAAAAAAAGAAGAAGAAGGTGGCCCAAATACATGGTTCCTGCCACCCACGTGGGGAGACCTGCATGGAGTTCTGGGCTCCTGCCTTTGGCCTAGACCATCACTAGCCATTACAGCCATTTGGGGGAGTGAACCAGCAGATGGAAGACCTCCTCTTTCTCTCTACCTCTCCTTCTTTCTGTCATTCTGCCTTGCAAATAAATAAATTAAAAAAAAAAAAAAAAAAAAAAAACAAAGAAAAAAACTGTAGCTTTAGAAGTTTGTGGGCCTAGACTCAAAGTCTGTTGGTATCATAGCCTTGTCTTGATGTTAGGACACCGATTGAGTTAAATGGTAAGAATTATGCTTTGAACAGCTATGGAAATTTCATAATTGTGCTATCCTGTGATAAAAGTTTTCCTCTGATTTATATTTTAGTGTTTAAATGGGTGAGAAGAACATTAATTGCTCTTGTTCAGGTCACTTTTGGAAGAACCATCAACAAGTGAGTTGTATGAAATTGATGCTTCAATGGCTTACTTTTTGCTTTAATCAAAAGATTGTCTGGTATTGTGGCCAATGATTTAACTGAAGTATTTTATTTACCTGTACTTTTTATTTCTGATTTGTTTCTAAGATTGTCTAGGGGAGTAGATTACTGAAAGAATTTTTTCCACAGGCCGCCCAGTGAGTTAGATGATAGAAGCATGAGCTGGCTCCAACATTTTGGCTGATGAGAGCTGAAATGGTATTCCATAAAGTTCCCCCCGACCATAACTGGTTTGAGTATCTTGCATATAGTGTTTTTATCTCAGATGCTAGGAATCAGGGTAAAGTTTAGACTCTAAACCAAAAAAAGTAGGATGAGATTATATGCTAGGTGTTTACTTACAGGGAAACATAAACCATATGTTAACTTTTTTAGAGTTGGAGTAGCATTAAAATGTTAATTCTTCTTGTTAATATTTGAGTATCTATTGGGGATGTGTATCATGTAATACTATATAAGCCATATGAATATACTAAACTATATTATGGTACCTATATATAAAAGTATTATATGTACATATACATCTTTCACAGAATGTTCTAGGTTCATAAAAACTGAACCACAATTGGATCATTTATGAAAGCCCTGGGTCTATTATTAAGAAGTTGCAGTTAATTTAATTAATATTAATTGATGAGAAATTATTTGAATTTTTCATAAGTGCAAAATCAGGTAGTCAGTAAAAGTCAAATCAAGTTATGTAGCTGAGTTCAGGCCTGAAGGGAGCCTCAGAGATGAGTCTAACTCCTCATATTGTTGGTGAGGAGACAAGCAAAGACAGCCAGTGCCCTGAGGTCAGCAGACTGCTCAGCAGACCCAGCCTGGCCTCTTGGCCTAGTACCTGCTTCCTTCTGCTGTGTCTTTTGTTGTCTCTGTGCCTGGAACTTGGAAGTGCTATTATCAGTCTTTAAATAGTAACTCTGTACCCAGAATTCTTCCAGAGATAAACATTATGACTTCCTGAAGAATAGGCATGTAAGTCAACTTCTAGAAATAATGGAGAAAACATCGTGTGTGTGGCAAAATAAGTTTTATGATAAAATTATCAGATATTTTTCCAAATGAAAGATTTAGCTGTCAAACATGTAATAAGAGTGATGAGGGTTCTATCAGACAAAGCTTATAAATTTTTATAGGAGACATTGTAAAGAGCATTTGTTACTCTTAGTTATTGCTTTGCAAATAGAATATATTTTCTTGTCATAAAGAAGCTTACTTCTATTTTATTTCTAAGGTTTTAAAGAAATAGTTGTATTCCCCATCAGATGCTTATTTGAGTTAGTATTGTATGCTTTTGTTTTTATCAGAGAAATGGAATGTGTAACTTACGGTTTTGATCTAGGCGAACCGCTGTAGTATTTACAGACCTTAGATAAAGAAATTTCTAACATGGCCTTATTTTTCTAGTATTCAAGACTTGGTAATTTAATTTCCTTCTCAATTGCAGCAAAGCACATATACTTTCCTTGCTCCTATTTATGATATTGGCTCTTTATTACAAAGAGAGCAGCTGAGTTTTGTGAGTGGTAAATATGTTTGGCAGTTATTTTCATGGGCATGGAGAAGAGGTGTTGTGCACAGAATTTCCAGGCTATTCATTTCAGTGGGATTTTATCAGGTAGCGAACTATGGAGCACCTGGGCCTTTGCTATTTTTGCCTGTAGCAGATGATGACACATCATAAAGCTAAGCAGTAGCACAGCACAGATACAGCCAGATCTAAATGTCTGAGGAAAAATCTACAAAGTACATTTTTAAACTCTGGCTCTGAGAGTTGTTTTTTACTTTGGTATACTGGACCATCATTTATTTCTAGAGCTCCCGTTTTCATTGGCACTAACTGCTCCAAATGGGCCACACAGTACTTCCCAATATGTAAAAACAAGAACTGAGAGACAGACAGTAGCTTGCAACTACCCTAACTGTACAGAGCATTGCAGTGACTACAGTTTTCACCTTGCTTCAGAAGCTTCCCACAGGTTTTGGCTAAATAGAAAGTCAGATATAAATGGACACAAAGTACCAAGGTGATGAGCTTTTGGTTAAGAGTCATTTATCAAATTTTAAGTTGTAACTTGAAATTTTCTTACTACATTTCTTTCATGTAGTGCCATTGGGTAACACAAAACAAAAGTACAGAAAGAAAGCATGATGTAGGCATTATGTAGATTTTTGTTAGAATGGTAGGCAGGCAGGTAGGCAAGTTCTTTCTTAAAGCAGAAGTTCCCTTTAAATTCATAAAAAAAATTGTATTTGATCTAGGTCTGAATTGTAGAGTTCTAAACAGTGTGGGAAGTATCTTAGGAGACAAGCAGTTACAAACAGAATTAACATTATAACTTGACTCATAGAGGAGTTCAGATATTCAGTCAGCAGTAGTGACTGATTACTGTGTGCAAGGTACTAGACTTGAAATACCTATATAACATACTATTCTGAAACCTTAAATCATCCCGTTTAAAATCGGGTTGGAAAGTTAAATTCTTAAAGAGCTTTTTAATTTGTTACTACTCCTGAACCAAGTTTGAAGTTTCAAGTCTTCTTGGCAATAATAGTCTAAGAGGATTGATTCTTTTCCCCTTTTCAACAGAGAAACTTCCCCCTTCCATCTCACAGCCACTCTTGGAATCACTGAATTGTGTCTACTTGTCTCATGACAGTAGAAGACCTGTAATTGATTAGAATTTGACCGGTGACTAATGAAAGTCATTGTGGGAAGACTTGGGGAGCCAGATAAAAGCTGCTCATGCAGAAGTGCAAGTCAGGTGTCTGCCCGGTTGTCATCGCCATGGAGACCTGCAGTGGGCTGTCCAAAGGGAGGCGTCTGTTTTCCTGACCTCATGTACACAAGAGGCTTCCTCTGCATCATGTTTGCTGCTGCATCACCTGCACTAGCAACACTAAGAGACAGCTTCAGGGGCTCAGGGAGGTTTCCCAGGTTGTTGTTGTTGTTGTTGTGTGTGTTTTTTTTTTTTTTTTTTTTTTTTTTTTTTTACAGGCAGAGTGGGCAGTGAGAGAGAGAGACAGGGAGAAAGGTCTTCCTTTGCCGTTGGTTCACCCTCCAGTGGCCGCTGCGGCCAGCACACCGTGCTGATCCGAAGGCAGGAGCCTGGTGCTTCTCCTGGTCTCCCATGGGGTGCAGGGCCCAAGCACTTGGGCCATCCTCCACTGCACTCCCTGGCCACAGCAGAGAGCTGGCCTGGAAGAGGGGCAACCGAGACAGAATCCGGCGCCCCGACCGGGACTAGAACCCGGTGTGCCAGCGCCGCAAGTGGAGGATTAGCCTAATGAGCCGCAGCGCCGGCCTCCAGGCTATATGTGGCCTTTCATTTCAGTTGCAGAAATCAGTGTTTTAAAATACTCTGTACAGTTAGGGTAGTTGCAAGCTACTGTCTGTCTCTCAGTTCTTGTTTTTACATATTGGAAAGTACTGTGTGGCCCATTTGGAGCAGTTAGTGCCAATGAAAACAGGAGCTCCAGAAATAAATGGTTGTCCAGTATACCAAAATAAAAAAAACTTTCAGAGTCAGAGTTTAAAAATGTACTTTGTAGATTTTTCCTCAGACATTTAGATCCAGCTGTATCTTCACCTACCCATGGATAATGCCTTTTGAGAATAAAGTGTAACATTCTAAAAATCTTCATTTAAAAAATATTTTTCTCTTAAAAGACAAATCCGGGATACAGTGAACTGGATTTTCAGTGAGCAAATGTTGGTTTACTACATCAGTGTTTTCCGTGATGCTTTTTGGCCAAATGGGAAGTTGGCACCACCGACCACAATCAGAAGTGAACAACAAAGTCAGCAGACAAAACAGAGAGCACAGCAAAAGCTACTTGAAAACATTCCAGGTGAGGCTGGGTCCTTCTCCTGACAGTGTGGATACAAAAAGGGGGTGTTGCTAACCCTATTAAGATGTTTTTCATTTCTATTTCTCAGGAAATATTTACAATGAAAAATATAAAATTTTTTTCTTTTAAGCCATGCATTGCTACTTGTTAACAAGTTATATTAAGAATCCTAAGAGAACTTCAGCACAGATAATAAATTTTGTGATAGCAATCTTGCTAAACTGTTTTAAGATGCTTATTTTTAGGGATATATTAAGCATTGTAATTTGCATAAATGCTTTATGTTGAAAATTCTGAAGTTTCACTCTAAAGTTTTGAGAGAATTGACCTTTTGTGTTCCTTATGCTTTGGTGTTGTGTATGTGCCATGTAATATCTCCTTCACTGGGTATCTGTGCATTGCTCACTGTCGCAATCACAGCATACAATATAAACTCAATTTTCCAGATATGCTTCAGAACCTTGTTGGACAGCAAAATGCCCGCCATGGCATAATAAAAATATTCAACGCACTGCAAGAAACAAGAGCTAATAAGCATCTGTTGTATGTGAGTAAATGCAAAGCTCCCAGAGGATGAATGAGTTCTTGGATTTTGTTTCTGTCCACATATTGGGGTAGACTTTACTCTTTGTATTCTTAATCACGCCTGTTTAATAACTCTGTCTCATTTTCTCGGCATCGATATTATTTGTTCATTTGGTTGAGAAGAATAAAAGCACCCCAGTGGATGATGGATGTACTTTCTCATTCTCCCGTACTAGTTGTCTGTTGAGTTTTGATGCCACATCCCTGCATGACTGCTTGGTTTTCTTATTGCAGCCAAGCAGACTGTTTCCCAAACATCTGATTATAATTATCAGTATTAAATATTAATAATATTATCAATATTAAATATTATACGAATTATCAGTATTAAATATTAATATTAATTAAATATTATTAAATAATTCTACGGTATGTTCCCATGAAATAAGTCAGTCTGTTGGTAAATGGAGTTTATACAGCATTAATTCCTTTTGCTTGAGAATCATGTGTTTACTAAAAATAATCTTAGTACAAGTAGACTATTGTCATAAATGTAGGTATGTATTTTGAATAAGGCTTTGAAGGAAAAAAGAACAGATTTTCCTATGTTTTTTTCTTGGTTCAGGTGCTGATGGAGTTGCTGCTGATTGAACTGTGTCCTGAGCTGAGGACTCATCATGCAGACCATCTCAAAGCTGGCCAAGTTTAAGACTGCACAAATAAACCCCCAGAGAAATGTCTGTGTCATAATAGACATGAAACATTTTCCTCTTTTCCGCAGAGGGCTTGACTGAGAAGCATACGGCTTTTATTTTAGTTACCTCCTTCTAGTTTTATGAGAAATAAGCAGAATTAGGAGGAGGGGGAAATAATGCTGTAATAGGTAACATGAAGAACAATCCTTCTGTTTATTGATTTTTTAAATTTAAATAATAACAAAGTTCAATATACTGATTGAAATACAAATGTTAATATGTGATAAGAACCTAGGAAATATTTTAAATATTTATGAGAACAGTTTTGTTTTAAAATGAAGAACTATTAATATTGTACAGGTAACTTCCTCACTGAGGATTCTGAACATTCCTGTATTATTTCATGTGTACTGAAGAACATTGTTGTGCAATGCTTTGTGTAAAGTTATTGTGAAAATTTTATTGTTTTTATTTTTACCAAAGATTTCCCATAGTTTGAAGCATTTGAAGCAATAAAATACAAAAAATGAATCACAGTGCTCTTTGATTTTTAAGATACTTACATCTCAGAAAAACGTTTGAAACACTTTGGGCAGTTCAAATATTTATTGAGTGCCTTTTTAATGGAAAACATTGTGCAATTAAGTACTTAAGCATGGATGTATAAAGCGTGCTCCCTTTCTCCAGATATGAAATAAACATATGAAATAATATGGTTTTTCATGAATGAAAAGAGCCAAATTAGTGCTTAAAATGAAACGTTAGGTAGGTAAGATGTGAGCTGAACCTTGGATTAGGCAGGAAAACAGAAAAAAGAGAAAAAGGCACTCAGGGAGTTTAGGTACTGGATTCTATCATCGGCATTAAGGTAATTAATGTACAGATTTTCTCTTGCTGTTGATAGTGAGGCCATGGCCAAGTTACTTAACCAATTTTCCTAGAGTTTATTACCTATTATGCAAAAATAATAAAATACTGTCCCCCTCAAATTCCAGAAACAAAGCAATTGTAAGGTAAAAAAAATCAGTTTAATTCAGCAAAGAATATATACATAAAAAGTGGCATAGGCTTTATTATGGATATATCATACCTGCTATGTTCTTGATAAGAAACAAGTTCTGAAACATGAATAACTAAAACTTAGCAAAACAAATTTTATATTTGAAATTCTTATAGTTAAAATTCTTTGATCCTTTTTGCAAACCAGGATCATGTTTGACCCTTTGGAAAGCCCAGTTATTTATGTGGATAAGAATTATTCTTTGAAGAGATATTGAAAAGACAACATAAATATAAAATACATATTCAAGGAAGAGAAGCAGTATAAATTTGCCAAGCCAAAATAACTCATAACAGTTACTGGAAATATCTGTGGTATGCATAACTCAAACTGTAGCTGTTAAATGATTACTGTAAATGAAAAAAGTAATTATTATTTTGACTCCTCGATATTTCTGGTTTTGTTTTTTTTTGGTTTTTGTTTGTTTGTTTGTTTGTTTTTTGACAGGCAGAGTTAGACAGTGAGAGAGAGAGAGAGACAGAAGAAAGGTCTTCCTTCTGTTGGTCCACCCCCCAAGTGGCCGCTACGGCCAGCACGTTACGGCCAGCGCTGCGCTGGTCTGAAGCCAGGAGCCAGGTGCTTCTCCTGGTTCTCATGCAGGTGCAGGGCCCAAGCACTTGGGCCATCCTCCACTGCACTCCTGGCCACAGCAGAGAGCTGGGCTGGAAGGGGAGCAACCGGGACAGGATCCGGCACCCCGACCAGAACCCAGGGTGCCAGCGCCGCAGGCAGAGGATTAGCCTAGTGAGCCGCGGCGCCGGGCTACTCAATATTTCTTTAAGATAAATTTTATGAGATATCTGATATAAGTGTCTTATGGAAGTTTTTTTTTTAATATGAATAATCTGGAAGCCTCAGCTCATTCAGAGTGACTCCCCTCACAGGTCACGGGGCACACACCCTGTGACAGTACGCAGGGGCTCCCTGTGCGGGAGCATCGCCTTTACCACACTACCGTAAACTAAAAGTGTGCATTCCACGTTGGGCTCACTGAAGACGTTTAGGTGTGTTATCATACAGGGTACATGTCAGATTCCTACATTTAGGATTTCTGAGCTCTATTGGGGTTTGGGCTGGTTTAAGTTTATATTTTTTAAATGATATAAGACAAATATGTGACTGAGGACATTTGAAGTTCAAGTAATATAGGCAAACCAGAATATAAGCAAGAGAAGTAATTTCTGCTCTACCACAGCTCTTTTGTGACTATCACCTACATATTAATTGTATTTTCTCACCAAGAAGAGATACTGTTTAAATCCACTGTCAGAAAGAATGGTTATGATTTATAAAATAGACACATTGATTTTGTGTATTGATAGAAAGGGATAAAATATCTCAAGTCATATTTGTTTCTGCTAATAAATACCACTATGTCATCTTATGCATGTGGACCTTACTGGTTTTGCTGTGATCTTTTGCCTTCATCAATGTCATTGATAGAAGGAAAGCCACTAAGTTAATTTATTTTTGATGATATTTATAATTGTATCATTTCATAATTTATTTTTGCATTGAAATATATCTAAGCTTTAGAAAAATGTAGAAAATGAGTTGAAGCACAAAGAAACATCTTGCTTTAATTTATTACCTTGTGAATATTCATCAGGAATAGTAATTGTTTTGCTCTTTAAATTAAAATCTTCGAGGGAAAATTTGGAGGGGCAGTATTCTAAACAACTTCTTAAACTGACTTTTTAAAAATTTCTAATAAGCTAAAATCTTTAGATTCTGTTAGCTTTCATAACTTCAGAAGTAGAAATGCTATATACACAGTTACCAAAATGTTATGTGTAATTCTTTAAAACTCTTTAGTTTCATGAGCTTTAATTTTTTTAAGTGACACAAAAAATTAAAATTAAAAATTCATTCTTCCAAATTCACAAAACTAAGGATCAAATAAATGTAAATAATTACATTTTCAAATGATGTCTTAAAGAAGTTTATAGCATTTATTCTTCTGAATATATTAAAGTAAAACACTCTCAGTGTTTTCAGACACTTCATGTTAAAGAGAGGAAAGATACTTGCTTTATGACATGGTTTCAATATACCCTGAGTACTAAGCAATTTGATCCTGTGGATAGGTTTCAATTTGCAAAAAGTACAGCTTGCAAATTTAAGAAGGAAACCTCTGTAAATTACCCAAGATAATGTAACTTGAATGCAGAAAATAACCAATCATAGCTACCATAAAAATGCAGGTATTATAGGGTGTTAGGATTGCTGGTCTTTGTTGCAATGCACTGTTGTCTAAATTCCTTGGTGAATGAGGAGGGAGTAGAGTCCATCTGCCAGCTCCGGATTCAGGTGACAAGCCTGCAAATCAGAGTCAGTTATTTAGAAAATTCTAATTGTGTGGATCCTTCCTTTCCATTTTCTATTTCATTCGTTTCTAAGAAAAGTATAGTGAACTTCAAGGGAAGTGGTTAATTAAGATACATTCTATTCGGATTTCCTAATTGAAATAAGGAAATTTCAAATTTGACCTACATAAAATACTTAAAATAACCATGTTGTTATCGTTTGAAAGATAAAATTTTATCAGTGCCAAGAGTAAAGGGAATTTAAGCACTGAGGCTAGCACTGATGTTATGAATTATTGAATAAGGAAAATAAAAACATTCACATTTGGCCTCAAGCTTGTTGTGATCTCATTATGTGCGTGGCAGCATCTATAATAATTTTATTTTAAAATATCTAGTTGCTTTTATTTTGCCTAAAGCAAACAGTGATAAGGTGCATAATTCCTAAAATGTCAAGAATCTGGGAGAGAGACCAGAGGTTATCTCATCCAAAACTAACTCATGCAGAAATTGTCCCTTCCATACCCACAACAATCAACTAGGTATTTACTTAGTTGCTTCTAGAGGCAGGAAATTACCACATTATAGAGAAAAGTTGGTTTTGTTTGCTTCCTAAACAGTTCCATTAGAAGATTCTTCCATATGCTAAACTGAAGTTTCCCTCTGAGTGTCATTTAGAGCCACTGAAGGATCCTAGGAGAACACACAATGCTGGTTTCAAAGAAACTCTAAGAGGGAAGGTCGTTGGTGGAGTCACCCAGCTGTGTCGCTGAAGCAGAGGTGAGAGCAGGCATGGCTCTGCTGCCCGGGGCCATGGTTCACCACCTGATTCCCCACCCTTTCTCAGAACACACCATCATCGTCTGTTTTCTTCACCAGTAGTGCCTTTCCCATAGGGCACGTTGTCAACCCAGTGAAAACCTTTCTCAGGACCCCCTCTGCCCTTCTGCTGTGAATGAAACATTCTCAGTTTCTTCTTCCTGTCTCCTGTGACATGATTCCGATCCTTCACTGGATGGCGGTCTCTGAATTTCCTCCATCGTATCAGCATCCTTCGTAATATACAGCGGCCAAAACTGAATACAGGATTCTCGATGTGGTTTGTCAGTGCAGAGTAATGGGGCTCTTCTCTCGTATCTATGGAAACAGCTCTGTGTTTGCCATCTTTTTTTTTTTTTTTTTTTTGCCATTTTATTCAGATGGATATATGCTACATATCAGGACACTTTTGACCCTGGATTTTCTCTAATTATGTTTGTTTGGGAAGGATACTAAGGATAGCATAAAACTTAAAAGTGAGATCACCGGGAAATTGGAATAATACAGCATTCAGATTTTTAAAAAGTTAATAATGATTATTAGCCACTCAAATAAAATGGTATAATGGCAAATACCTCAAGGGTCATTTTTTGTATATTGTGTACTGTGTGTCTTTATTTATGTATTTAAATGGGTTTGATACTCTGAAAATTTTAATTTCAAACAAAATACACACACTGGAGTCCTCTTGGGAGCTTCAACAAATATGCTCGTGTTTCACTCCCAGGTAACATGGTTTAATACTTCTGAAATAAGGCCTGGACTTTAACATATGCAAAAGATCCCTAGGTGATTTTAGTACTTAGACATGTCTCCCACCCCTGACTTTTTAACAACTGCTTTACTTTTAGATGTGAAAATCTGGGATACAAATATCACGTGGATTAAAACAAAAAGGCATATTTCAACTGATTACTTCAAAATAAATGAATATTTCTTTTAAATCTGGCATATGTAATGCATTAAAAAGCCTTTTTAAAAAAAACTACATTTAATCAAGGACTAGAATGAAAATACAGGTTCATACTTTTTCTAGGTAAAAGATGAATTTTTTGGCTTTGAGGTCTTGATGCTGGGCTTTAGGCTGTAGATATGACAGTGTAAAAAGTTAATGAAAAATAGAACTAGATAAGTTTATTCTTATGCAAAAAAATGAAATCAGTGCCAAAGAGTGATCCTCAAAAAGTTCATAGAAAATGTATATTATGAAAAAACTGCATGGATTTCATTTTTTTTAAATTATGTTTGAGGAACAGACACAGATCACCCATCTGCTGCGGGTGCACTCCCCAAATACCTGCAATGGCCATGGCCAAAGCCTGGAGGTGGGAGCACCATCCAGGTTTCCACGTGGGTGGCAGGAACCCAACTGCTGTAGCCATGACTACTGCCTTGCAGAGACTACATCACCAGGAAGCTGGAATCAGAAGCTGGAGCTGGGACTTGAACTCAGGCATTCTGATGTGGGATGTGGCATTAACTGGTGGGCTAAAGGCTCGTTCCTCAAAAAACTGTTGCACCAAAATAAACTCATTTTTGATTCCGCTTTCCATGAACTTTTTGAAGTTTTACCCATGTAGTAGCAGAATGAAAGAGAATAACTTGCATCAAAATAAGACTTTTTATCTCATGAGCTTAATTATGTTAAGAATCTAACAAAATTGCAATCTTACAACCTCTGTAGACAGAAATTATCTGCATAGTAATTAAGTAGGAACAAATACTAATGCATAAAGTTGTTCAAGAATCAGCCAAGAGCCTAACAGTTTCTACTGGAATCAATTTATAGTTTGCTCTAACGCTTACTTTAGTATAATAGTGTTTAGCAGCTTTTTCATCCTTTGCAATCCCCAAGCCCAGCTGCAGACACCGTGCGTGGTAGAAGGACGCCATGGCCATGCCTTTGCCAATGAACTCCGGGAGACAGTCAGTAACCTGGGCTATCATGGGGATGTCGTGAACCTCATCGTAGTCAGCAATCCTGGTAAGACATTAAATTTTGAAATCAAAAAGACAAGAATAAAACATATGGTAGACATTGTCATAATAGTTTCATTTAAAAATTTTTTTAAGATTTTATTTATTTATTTGAGAGGTAGAGTTATAGACAGAGAGAAAGATCTTCCATCCACTGATTCACTCCCCAAATGGCTGCAACAGCCTGAGCTGAGCTGATCTGAAGCCAGGAGAGAGGAGCTTCTTCTGGGTCTCCCGCACATGTGCAGGGGCCCAAGCACTTGGGCCATCTTCTACTGCTTTCCTAGGACATAACAGAGAGCTGGATTGGAAGAAGAGCATCCGGGACATGAACCAGTGCCCATACGGGATTGCCGGCGCTGCAGGCAGAGGCTTAGCTCACTATGCCACAGTGCTGGCCCCTCACTGAAGTTTCGTATTCAATCTGTATTGCTTTGCCTTGAATTCGCCCTTTCCAAAATTTGGGTGCTACCAATGTGATGGTCCTAAGAGGCAGGGCCTTTATGAGGCGCGTCCCAGTCCCTTGTGATTGAGATCCAGACCCTACACAAGAGCCTTCCCTGCCGCCTCTGCCAGGTCTCCAGGGGACGCAGCCCTGGTCGGATAAGCACACTGTCCAGGGCCTCCATCTTGGTCTTCTCAGACCCCAGAGCTGCGAGAAGTCGATCACTGCTCCTTTTAAATTACCCAGTCTACGGCATCCTGTTACAGCACACAACAATGACGAAGGCATTCACCTTTTGGAAAAGGCAACACACTTTGTAAAAAACTTCATCTTGTAGTAATACTCCACGAGATTCCCTTGAGCGTAGACATTGCCACGCTCTGCTGCTTCTCGTAAGCAATACAAGGCAGCGTCAGTGTCCTGGCGGATGCCCTGGCCGTAAAAGTACATGAGACCAAGTGCACCCTGGGACTCCAGATTCCCATTGCCGCATGCTTCTGAATGCCAATAGAATGCCTAAGAAAAAGCACAAGTTCATTTTATTTGTTATCGACAAAATTAAATGATACAAAATTGCCAAAAGAAAAACTCTTACTGTTCCCCTCTAGAAAAACAGTTCTAGTTCCTTCCAGCACCAATCCACAGGCCTTGGAGGATGCTAAGGTGAGTCCCTCTGCTGCCTGCCCACTGCCGGTGAGATCACAGTTCAGAATACAGCAGGGGAGGGTCGGCTGTCCAGGCTTCAGAGTAAGGATGGAGAAGGCCTAGCAGGAACTAAGTGTGGGAGAGGCCCGGAGGCACACCTGCTAAGAGGCATGGCAGGAGGGAAGAGCTACTGATGTGGAGGAAAAGGTGGGGCTCCCTGTGGATCTCAGACGGAAGCCGTCAAGATCACTGACCCCAGGATAAAAGCTGGGGGTTGTCTCTAGCACCCGCGCTTATGCTCAACTACAGTGAAGCTGAATTCATTTAAAAAATGGTTTCCAAGCGGCTGCTCGGTTATCTGAGGTTGCTCTTAGTTAAGTGTCTCTTACAAAGTGGACATAAACTCCTTTTTTTTTTTTTTTTTAAGATTTATTTATTTATTTGAAAGTCAGAGTTACATAGAGAGAGAAGAAGAGGTAGCAATGGCCAGAGCTGTGCCGATCTGAAGCCAGGAGCTTCCTCTGGGTCTCCCACATGGATGCAGGGGCCCAAGGACTCAGGTCATCTTCTACTGCTTTCCCAGGCCATAGCAGAGAGCTGGATTGGAAGTGGAGCAGTCGGGACTCAAATCGGCACCCATATGGGATGCTGGCACTGCAAGTGGCAGCTTTACCAGCTACAACACAACACTGGCCCCAAACTCCACTCTTACAAGCTGGACTCGGCCCCACATTCCCTCTCCCTGCAGGATTTCTGAGAAAATGTTTCCGCTATTTGATGATTAAAGAGAATACATTTTAGGGCCAGCATTAGGATAAGCTGCTGCCTGCAACATCGGCATCCAGTATTGGAGCACCGGTCCAAGTCTCAGCTGTTCTGCTTCCTAGACAGTTCCCTACTAGAAAACAGGAAAACCCTAGAAAAGCAACAGAAGATGGCCCAAGTATTTGTGTCCCTGCCATCCATGTGGGAGATCTGGATGGAGATCCAGGCTCCTGGCCCAGCCTTGGCCGTTGCAGCCATTGAGGAGCAAACAAAAAATGACTCTTCCTTTCAAATAAATAAATCTTTTTTAAAAAGAATTTCTGTGAAAATCTTCAATGGATTTAACTTCTAAGTAGTTCTTAATATATTTTACTTATTAGTACCACTTATTACTTCCTGAAATCAAAGGTACTATTATTTGGGGCCAGTGCTGTGGCACAGTGGGCTAAACTTCCACCTGCGGTGCCAGCATCCCATATGGGCACAGGTTCAAGTCTCAGCTGCTCCACTTCTGACCCAGCTCTCTGCTACGGCCTGGGAAAGCAGTAGATGATGGCTCAGTGCTTGGGCCCCTGCACCCACATGAGAGACCTAGAAGAAGCTCCTGGCTCCTGGCTTCTGTCTGGCCCAGCTCCGGCCACTGCAGCCATTTGGGGAGTGAACCAGAGGATGGAAGACTTCTCTCTCTGTTTCTCCCTCTCTCTGTAACTCTATCTCTCAAATAAATAAATAAATAAAATCTTTAAAAAATGGTACTATTCATACTTAAAAGTATTTGGGCCTTAATTTCAAAATTCTTTTTTTTTTTTTGTTTTATAGTGCAATACTTTGTATATGTAGCTTTTTATAGCTATACAACACATACATGATCTCCTTTGGGAGCGGTCAGGATGGGAACATTTATAGATAAGCAAAAGGTGTGGACTGACCTTAGCCTAAAATGTAGGCTTTCCTTATCTTTTAAAGAAAGATAAGATCTATATCTATTCAAAACTATGCACTCATTCCTATTTCTCATTCAAGAAATACTGAAACAAATATTAATATCACCGTAATGCCACCATGAAGAAGAAGAAAGAGAAATGCTACCTTTTCTAACTCTTTAGGTTCTTTTGTTGAGTAATACAATCCGAGGATGCTCTGGGCCTTCACACTAGCTTTTGGATTTCCGTTGTCTGCAGCAAACAGCCACAGTCTGAAAGAGAAGGCAAGAAAGTCATTCTTGGATTCTTTGTTTCAGCATTTCACAAAAACAAAGCCTTACTCGCTGCCGAGATTACCTTTCAGCTTCCTCATCTGATCGTGGAACACCTTTGCCTTCATAATAAGCCCTGCCGAGGTTGTAAGCGGCTGCAAATTGTAAGTGTCTTGCTCTGGGACATGGAGAATCAAGAATTTTCTTCATGTAGTCCACGCCTTTTTCCTTCCACAAAAACAAAAGCACAAACAAACAGCCCGAGTTTTTCATCTTACCCCAACTGTGTTCGCCTTTTCATGTGATGTGTAATATCATGAATTTCTATTCATGGAGTCTGATTGTTCTGGATTCTGCTGGGCTAGAGATGAGGGAAGCATCTGTAACATTCTCATCTCATCAAGCATCCCCAGGAGCTCTGGGAGAGAAATGTCCTCCATTTGATTGCACTAAGTCTCATATGGGTTTCCTTCTTTCTCTCCAGCCCTCCACCTTACAGTCCTTACTCAAATTTATCCCAGTGCGAAGATAGCCATAATGACGTCCGTATTTATAGCTGTCTGAGTGCACGTGTGGGCCCCTAACAAATACTATCTTCCCTTCAAGTCTACTTTCACTAACTGCTCAGTGCTCATTTTCACCCAATATACCAATCTGCATCGGATATTGCTACACAGTCGCAAAGCACAGATGTTCTAACCACTAGCAAGGAAAGAATTTCACTTTCCTCCAAGAAATCCATCAGACACAAACCTTCAAATGTCTCTCACAAGAAGAAAATACTAAGGACAGATACACTTTAGGCACCCTCCCATCACACTCAAAGTGCTGCTGCCGGCCAACCACCACGTAACAGCTGAGAAATTAGGGTCTCTTACTGCTGGTGATTTCCAGGTTATACAGATTTATTTCTGTAAATACTTGAGTGGGTGTCTACATTGCCCACCTCTCCCCCTACCCCCCGCCCAAACAGGTAGTAGGAGGGAATTTAAGGTAACAGCTGTTCAGTGAAGTGGTTGTGCAAGTCCTCCCACAGATGACAATGATTAAATCCGGATACAGCACCAACAAGGACTTCAAAGGTACTGTGAAGTGTGCGAAAGCATGCAAGCTAGAGAAGAGATTCCTCTTCAACGGTGCAGCTGGGACCCACAAAGCTCAACAAATCTCAGGCAAGAGGGGCATAGGAAACCCTTTGCTAGGCACTCAGCACAGCCACAGCCACACTGCTGAAAGCCAAAGAGAAAGACGACAACACAAGTGGAGACTGACTTCTCAGGAGACACAATGAAGGCCTAAAGATTTCTGAATGACGTATTTTTAAAAATGTAACTAGGAAAACATCAAAAGTACAGGCAAATTGGAGGCATTTTAAGATACTCAAGCTTGGAGGTAATTCACACATGCAGACTTGCTCTACAAGAAATGCCCTTAGAGGAAGTTCTTTGGGCTGAAGGGAAGTGGGAAATGGTGCCAGGTGGCAACTCAGGTTGAGAGGAAGGAATGGTGAGCACCAGAATGGATAAATAGGTAGCAAGTGTGAGGACACACACATAAACACGTCCCGGTGTGTGTGTTTATACTTTCAACTTTTCAAAAGCTTTGTGAGTACAGTAAAAATCGTAACTGTGCTTTGTTTTGGGGTGACAACAAACATAAATCTATACAAACAGCACCAAGGATGGGGGTGAGTAAATGAAAACACACTTCTGCAAGACGACTCTGTTTTGCCTGAAGTAGTCCAATGTGAACTCTGTGTAAACTCTGCATACCTTACTCTCTAAAGTAAGATTTCATAAATTTGAAATAGCAAATTTATATTAAATACTTATACCCCATACCTCTCTGTAGTTCTTTCTGGACTCTCCATTTGGTTGTTCTGATCTATTTGTCTATTTCTGAATAAATACCACATTGTTTTAAGTATTACACATTTAGGCCGGCGCTGCGGCTCACTAGGCTAATCCTCCACCTTGCAGCGCCGGCACACCGGGTTCTAGTCCCGGTCGGGGCGCCACATTCTGTCCCGGTTGCCCCTCTTCCAGGCCAGCTCTCTGCTGTGGCCAGGGAGTGCAGTGGAGGATGGCCCAAGTGCTTGGGCCCTGCACCCCATGGGAGACCAGGATAAGTACCTGGCTCCTGCCATCGGATCAGCGTGGTGCGCCAGGGCCATTGGAGGGTGAACCAACGGCAAAGGAAGACCTTTCTCTCTGTCTCTCTCTCTCACTGTCCACTCTGCCTGTCAAAAAATTTAAAAAAAAAATAAAAAAAGTATTACACATTTATATTGGGCTCTTTAGTGGTTTGAGTCCCTCTCCCTTTGTTCTTTCTTTAAAGTTGGCTTATTGTATATTTGATTTTTCTTTTTATTTATTTATACATTTATCAGAAAGGCAGAATGACAGAGAGAGAGAGAGAGAGAGAAATTTTCCACCCACCATTTCACTCCCCAAATGCCCACAACAGCCAGGGCTGGCCCAGGTGGAAGCCAAGAGCCAAGAACTCCACCTGGGTCTCCCACATGGGTGGCAGGGACCCAAGAACTTCTGACATCTTCCACTGCTTGCCCAGGTGCATTAGCAGAGAGCTGGCCTGGAAACAGAGTGGCAGAAGTCAAACTGGCAGTCTGATATGGGATGCCAGCAATGCAAGCAGCAGCTTAACCTACTGTGCCACAATGCCACCTCCATTTGCTCTTTCATATTAATGTTACGAGCAGTTGGCCAAGTGCCATAAAAAATCCTGTCTCTAATTTGAGTCTAATTGCATTAAATATATAAAGCTGAATCTGGAGAGGACATAGAGGAAAATGTAGAAATAGTGTCTCTGGAAAACAGAGGCACTGACAAATAGGGGACAATGCCCAGTAAGCCTGGAGACTATGAAATACATAAACCAATGCCAGCATTCCATATTGGCACTGGCTCGAGTCCCAGCTGCTCCTCTTGCCTTCCAACTCCCTGCTATGGGCCTGGGAAAGCAGTGGAAGATAACCCAAGTACTTGGGCCCGTGTACAGACATGGGAGACCTGGAAGAAGCTCCTGGCTCCTGGCTTCAGCCTGGCCCAGCCCTGGTCATTGCAGCCATTTGGGGAGTGAACCAGAAGATGGAAGCATTCTCTGTCTCTTTCTCTCTCTCTCTCTCTGTAACTCAGAGATAAAAGGCTTTAAAAAATATATTTATTTGAAAGGCAGAGTTAGATAGAGGCAGAAGCAGAGAGAAAGAAGTCTTCCAACTGCTGGTTCACTCCTCAGACAGTCACAACGGCCAGAGCTACACCAATCTGAAGCCAGGAACCAGGGGCTTCCTCCAGGTCTCCCACGCAGAAGCAGGGGCCCAAAAGGGCCATCTTCTATTGCTTTCCCAGGCCATAGCAGAGAGCTAGATTGGAAGTGGAGCAGCTGGGACTTGAACTGGTGCCCATATGGGATGCCAGCACCTCAGGCAGCAGCTTTACCTGCCACACACCAGCCCCAGAAATAAATCTATAAAAAAAAGTCAACTAAAAATCATAAATAACAGAGAAAACTGTAATAGTGATCTCTAAATATCATAATTTAGCTTATTCTCTTTCAAACATGCCAAAATAAATAAGGCTTAGAAATACACTATTATTGATTGCAGTACAGCTATTAAAATGATATACATTATGTTTATTTACAAGGAAGAACATTCAAAATTGTTAGGTAAAAATAAGATAAAACACCATTGTATTTATAGTGTGGTCCTTTGTTGAAAAAGTGTGTGTGTATGTGTGTGTGTGTGTGTAGTTGTCCTTCAGTGTCCCTAAAGGACTGGTTCCAGGAATCGCATGGATATCAAAACCTAGAGGTGCTCAAGATGCCCTTACATAAAATGTTGTAAAGCAATAAAAAGAAGTTGCACGTCTTCCTCTATACTTCAAATCATCTCCAGATTACTTATCAAACCTAATACAAGGTAAATGCTATGTAAATAATTGTTTAGGAAGTAACGACAAAGAACAAATCTGTACATGTTTAGTACAGAATCGATTTTTTTGGATATTTTTATCTGTGGTAGGTTGAATTCATGGATGCGGAATCCAACTGTAAATCTACATTCATATATATACATGTATATGTGGATTTATATATAATTTATGTGCATAGATAATACATGGAAGATTATATATTAAAGTAATAAGTATATATTTGAGAGTAGAATTTGGAGTGATTCTATTTTTGCTTATTTTCTTATTTTTATCAATGTTCATGTAGCTTTGGAACTACATGTAACTTTAAAAATAAAGAAAAGCATTTTAAATGGAAATATTATTGACAGCTAATGATAGCAAGGAACATTTTTCAGTGGTAAATTAGAGAATTCAAAAGTTCTAATTGATCCTTAGAGATTCAAATTGTGCAATGAGAAAAGTTCACGTCAGAATGACACTGTAATTTCTCCGCCAAATTATCTGAATTTCCCACAGTACTTCTAATATGATATTCCAAAATTTACAGCTACAGATGTGTTTACTCTTTATACAGTATATAATAAAATCCACTTTTACTTGGGGTAGTTTATTTGGCATAAATTGCTATATTCTTTTCATAAATATTTTAGCATGTCAAAGATTCTCTGCTGTTAATTATGAGAACCATACTTAAAATAGGAATCTGAAACTTTTGCCCTTCTTCCCCTCAATAAAGTGAATTCTCAGTGGTAGAGCTGTACGCTCCAAAAGAGACAAACTGCCCTAAAAGCTGATGACCAAGAAGCCGCTGAGATGGTTATTTCATTCTGACTACCATTTGAACAAAAACAAACAGCAAAAAAACAACTCCATATGGAAGGCATTCCAGCAGAATAGCACTAGTTCACTATTAGCATACAAGAGGAAATTATTGGAAAGATTAAGCAGTTCTCTAGCATTTGGGGGTGGAGCAAAGTAAACATCAAAAGCTCATGTAAAAAGGGGCTCATTCTTTTGTATAGCTGAACTCAGCCAAAAATCTGGAAACGTTAAGTTGAGGACAGATAAGGAGAAGTGGGGCAAACAGAAATTGACTTTGTTTTTTACATAAATATAAAAAGGATGTTGATGTCCTTTAAAATTTTAAAAAGTTATATATTATTAAAATATAGGATAAAGCTATACTAAAATATAATTTAACTTATATATAAAACAATCCATGAACAACAAAATCTTAAACACTGTGAACCAAACAATAACTTACAGCATTTTGTATGGTCCCCAGTCCATCATAATACATTACTCCTAGCTGGTAAATTGCTTGATGATCTTTCTCCTTGATTTCTTCAAACTGCTCGAGTGCTTCTTCATACCATCCCTATAAGCTCCCAGAAAATATGCAATTACTTTTATTACAATCTTAAATTAATACCAGCTGATGCACCAAGAGGCTCTTTGAGCCCCAGGAAGTAAGTCACATCCAAAGCTGGGCGATCACACTGTCAGCCACTACGCTATGCTAGCCTCAGAGTGGCAACCGTAAGACGAGTCCGCAACAGATATTTGTTTCCAGAATAAAGGAAAATACCACTGAACGTTTAGACAATGAGTAGGATATAGGTGCGTAACTGCCCAAATAGTCTATGGATCTTGAGGGATTGGAGACAGACCCTTTTCAAATCTGTCCCTGGCATTCTGTGAAGAACTGAAGTCAGAATGATGGTGTTTGCACGGTTCCTCTGGGTCTACCTCCCAGGCTATCCCAGCAGGTCAACAAAGAGGCCAATTCTCTCCTCTTTCTATGTAGGAACACAGAGGCAACTTATAAGTACTAGATGAGATCACGGTCTTCATTTTTATTGATATGAAAATATTTTTATGAATTATTAAATACTGTGAGACATAATATATTTTTAATTTATAGGATGAAAATGGATTTTATGCCAAAATGACTCCTATTAATGACTACCATAAATTTATTAGCTTGACTCTTTTTTTTTTTTTGACAGGCAGAGTTAGACAGTGAGAGAGAGAGAGAGAGAGAGACAGAGAGAAAGGTCTTCCTTCCGTTGGTTCACCCCCGAAATGGCCGCTACGGCCGGCCAGCACTGCGCCGATCCGAAGCCAGGAGCCAGGTGCTTCCTCCTGGTCTCCCATGCGGGTGCAGAGCCCAAGGACTTGGGCCATCCTCCACTGCACTCCCAGGCCACAGCAGAGAGCTGGCCTGGAAGAGGAGCCACCAGGACAGAATCCGGCACCCCAACCGGGACTAGAACCTGGGGTGCTGGCACCGCAGGTGGAGGATTAGCCTAGTGAGCCGCAGCGCCAGCCTAGGTTGACTTTTTTAACAGAGGTCAGGTATCTCCTTAAGCTGGTGGAAGTATATCAAGAGTAAGCCCGCAGGTATATGTAATTTGAAAGAATTTTCATGGCATAATAATGTAAGGAACTCTATATGAGATTTTGCTATGAGGGGATCTAACAGAATTATAGGAAATAGCAACAAACAAAAGAGGATACCTCTTCAAAATAGAGTTGACCTCGTAGAAAATATGCGAGACCATCCCCTTTTCTTATCCTTTCCTTCAAGATCTGCAGTGCCTTATCCACCAGGTTAGCATGGCTATAAAGATCTGAATTTAAAAAGGTAAAAGTGTTAATAAACAGTAAGAGTTTTTTGAGCATTAAATTGTATAGAATTCATTTGACACTGTTAATACTAGTTTCATTCCTAGTTCTCATTCCTAAAACTGACCTCCTTAGCTCATGGAAAAAGCATTATCCTCAAAACAAACAAACTGCATTACCACAATACCTTATATAATTTAGAAATATTTATTGATTGGTTTTTCAAACTAACTTCACTGCAAGGTAGGAGTTCTAACAATGCAGTCTATATCCATGCATCAGATTTTTCTTCGGGCAAAGCTTTCTTGTGGGTTAGTTACATTCTTAATTTAAGTCTTAGCTAGAACTACTGTAATCGAATGAACAATCCCTAATTTTTTTTTTTTTTTTTGACAGGCAGAGTGGACAGTGAGAGAGAGACAGAGAGAAAGGTCTTCCTTTGCCGTTGGTTCACCCTCCAATGGCCGCCGCGGCCGGCGCGCTGCGGCCGGCGCACCGCGCTGATCCGATGGCAGGAGCCAGGAGCCAGGTGCTTTTCCTGGTCTCCCATGGGGTGCAGGGCCCAAGCACCTGGGCCATCCTCCACTGCACTCCCTGGCCACAGTAGAGAGCTGGCCTGGAAGAGGGGCAACCGGGACAGAATCCGGCGCCCCGACCGGGACTAGAACCCGGTGTGCCGGCGCCGCTAGGCGGAGGATTAGCCTAGTGAGCCGCGGCGCCGGCCCTCCCTAATTTTTTTAAAGTCTGTAGAATAAAATAATGGTAGCTTTCAATGCCAGCTTCAAGGAAAGCATGGCATTCATTATTCTCTTTAAAAGACATGACACCTGACTTCTCTTTTTGGGAGGGATGCCCCTCAGTCCTGTGAGTAAAATAAGGACCAGTACGGAGTTGTAAGACTCCTTGTTAATTTGCCACCAAATAAATGAAGTAGAAATTTCAGATTCTTGTAGGAAAAGTTAGAAAGGAGTGTAAATTAACCAAGTCCTTCAAAGCAATCATTCGCGAATTTCTTGTCTCGTTTGCTTTAGTGGTCAGAATAAACTTTTAATAAAAATAGTCTCCAAGGAAGATTAAATTTATACCAGTCTTCTTCTTCTTCCACTGGAAGAACTTTTGGTTCTTAGCAGCATGCTGAGATAAAGAGGCATAAAAGGGATTCTTGGGCAACTTTTCACTGATCAACTTCATCCTGTTTCCACAATGTGAATTCTGTAAACAAGAATAAAACATATGATAGTAGAAACCTTTCCCCCAGAAAAGTGCAAAAACAGACTCCATTCCTAGCTGGCACTCATTAAAAGCATCCTCCCTCCATCTGCTAGAGAGAGGAGAGCAAATTCCCAACTCTGACATGTCAAAGGTTCTTTCCCAGGAACCAGGACCCTCCCCAGCTCTGAGACAGCTGTTTCCCACATCTGCTTCCACAGCACGGAGTTAATGATGAGACCTGTTTGCAAGTCCTGCCTGGCTCAAGTTCATACAATGCAATGAGTCTGTTGCCTACCACCACTGCTACCATTTAGTGGGAATCAGGGATGCCTCCCGTAGATACAGCTCTTGTGCACTGGCACCTTCCTGTGTTCTTGTAACTGAACACCATCAGATTAATAATTTCGAATGAAAGCATCTGCCTATTTTACCTGGAACTATACTCTATTTTGGCTGTGTCATTCAGTTGTATCTTCTTGTCTGTATTGGATTGCCATGTTATAAGATGGATTGCAGCTGAATGGTAAATCAGAACCTTCATATAAAAAGCAGAGGCCGCCTCATTTGGGATGAAGGAGTCCAGGTTGGCCTAGGTTGAGGGTAGTTGAGGCAGCAAACTCAGTTGTTGCTATGCTTTTGTGTTTACTCCTTGGCATTCTACTGTTATAGTTTACTTTCACCAATCAGGAACAAGCTTCCAGTAAAGAGTCTTGATTGGTGATCAAGAAAAGAACTCAAGACCCTTAGTGTGATTGGAGAGCTGCAGTTACATAATTACATGATACGGAGCGGCGCTGTGTCCTAGTGGGTAAAGCTGCAGCCTGCAATGCCGGCTGCTTCACTTCCGAGCCAGCTTTCTGCTGTGGCCTGGGAAAGCAGTAGCAGATGCCCTGAGTCCTTGAACCTCTGCATCCACGTGGGAGAAGGGAAGAAGCTCCTGGCTTCAGATCGGTGCAGGTCCGGCCGCTGCGGCCATCTGGGAAGTGCAGCAGTGGATGGAAGGCCTCTCTCTCTGTCTCTCCTCTCTCTGCCTCTCTATAACTCTGACTTTCAAATAAATAAATAAATCTTTAAAAAAATAATAATTACATGATACTATTTTAGAAAATAAACCACTTCATTATAATTCAATAGACTAGGGAGAAAATCACTGAACTACTTTTTTTCTTTTTGACAGGCAGAGTGGACAGTGAGAGAGAGAGAGAGAAAGAGAAAGGTCTTCCTTTGCTGTTGGTTCACCCTCCAATGGCCGCCGTGGCCAGCGCGCTGCGGCCAGCGCACAGCACTGATCCGATGGCAGGAGCCAGTGCTTCTTCTGGTCTCCCATGGGGTGCAGGGCCCAAGCACTTGGGCCATCCTCCACTGCACTGTCTGGCCACAGCAGAGAGCTGGCCTGGAAGAGGGGCAACCGGGACATAATCCGGTGCCCCAACCAAGACTAGAACCCAGTGTGCCAGTGCTGCAAGGTGGAGGATTAGCCTAGTGAGCGCTGGCCTGAACTACTTTTATAACTTTGGAAGATTCATTTAATCTTTTTAGGAGTCAGTTTCCTTACCTATAGCTTAGACAATACGTAGTTTGAACTAAGGGATTTTTTTTTCCCAAAAGTCTCTTCCAAGATATATAAAAACCATTGATTATGTAATTCTCAAAATTTTATGGTTGCATTAGTGAATATAAAAATTCCTAGTGAACTTTAGGATGATGCACTATTAGGTAAGATATTTGGAAGAAAAACAATCCGAATAGGGTGATGCAGACAGCACCATCAGTTATTACTCAGGAACTAGAGGTAGAGGGTTTTTTCTTTTCACTGGAGACATCAGCCCAGAGTGCTACTAGATTCAGAAGGGCTAAGGAAGCACTGGGCATGCTCAGGAAGGGCATCAAAACGAACGAGATGAGAAGACAGTGCCTTACCTCATTCAAACTCACGCTGTCGTCTGCGGTTTTCGGACTGCACATGGTTGCTGCTGTGGCTTAACAGAAGCGTTGGAGAGGTCTGGAAAGTGAAAATGGAGATGCAGGGAGCATTCACAAGGAGCTGAGAGTGGCAATTTAGTTCTCCCACATGGGCAGGAGGAAGACGACGGCTTGCGCCCTCACTGCTGCCTTAGCAAGAAGCAGAAGCCACACAATCCACTATGGGACCAGGCGTCCTTAACTACCAGGCCCCCTAACGTGATTTTGTAACGTCGCAAGACTCCTGTAAGAAGTTAACCCCAAATTCAGTACTTTTTTGAGAAAATGAAAACTAAGATTGAAAAAAGCAAGAGAATAGGTTTATTTCTGCCAAAATCTTGGGATTTCTTATAAAATCACCATTGCAAACCTGACGACTGCTTGCATCATATGCTGTAAATTTAGAATATTCTGTAATAGAAATTGTCGACATTCGTTATGATACAGAATCTGAAAGAAATCTGATTTCAAAGTGAAAGGCGGGTGCAGTGGATGCTGATGGTGCCCTTCTTAGACCCTCCTGATGAGTTACTGCCCAGATCCCCAGCTGCTGGGAATGGTAAAACAGCTCAGAGCTGTTCCTTCCCTGTGGCTTTGTCCCCAGGCAAACAGGCGTTCCTTCAAGCTGGGATACTTTGCTTTCTCCCTGCAGACAGAACACTTAGAAACCATCCCCACCCCCCACCCCCCAGGAGAGGCAATCATGCGGTTGAGTATCCTGCCACATTGTTGTTGAATGAGTCAGAATGCAAAGTCCTAACTGGTCTTAATGTGGCACATTCTCCCAGTTGTGTTTGCAGCAGGTAACCTCATTACATAAAGTAATATTTCTGCACAAACAGAAGGTGTACTTTTCTTAAAAAGCAGTGAATTCCTTAAACTCAGTGCTCCTCTCTTACAATGAAGCCTTCTGAGCATACAGGAATTGATTATGGGCTCTTTGGGTCATTTCTTTTTAATTAATTAATTTTTTAATTTTTTTTAATTTATTTTTTGACAGGCAGAGTGGACAGTGAGAGAGAGACAGAGAGAAAGGTCTTCCTTTTCCGCTGGTTCACCCCGCAATGGCCGCTGTGGCTGGTGTACCGCGCTGATCAGAAGCCAGGAGCCAGGTACTTCTCCTGGTCTCCCATGGGGTGCAGGGCCCAAGGACCTGGGCCATCCTCCACTGCATTCCCGGGCCACAGCAGAGAGCTGGCCTGGAAGAGGAGCAACTGGGACAGAATCCGGCGCTCTTTGGGTCATTTTTGTAAGAACTGAGGGGCATGGGGAACTGGCTCAAACACCAAGTTGACATTTTGGCTATGGCTTTTGCCATGAATAATGAAGTCATTTATCTCTGATCCAGGAGTCTCCTATCTTCTGCCAGTATCTATGAAAACGGCTGGCTTATTAGTGTGAATCTTGGGCCCTGCACATGAAACTGTGGGCGATAAAGGAGCTCTCTCTCCTTGTTTAGCACCTAACAATCCACAATCATCATTCGTTAGCCTAGTGTAACCAATAATAGTTGTCTTTGTTAAACTTCAGCTCAGCTGTCTTTTAGGAAAACACCTGCTAATTAATACTGGACAGAACTAGGTAATGACCAAGATAGCAGACTGGAGTCAGTGTATTATATGAAATGATGCACGCTTGCTGACAACTTGTCAGCCATCTTTCAACATGTGACACATGTAGATGGATGGTCGGCTAATGTGCATAAATGGATTTTCCACACTCTTTTTCTTTAATCCTATCTTGTCCCATCACCCAGTTTCCCTGTCATGCCCCATTTACAGGGAGAATGATTTGGGATCTTTCCCCTTCACTTTGGGTCACATAAATACATTTCTCCTTTTTGAAAGACGAAGCTCCTGGTATTTGCTTTCTGTGGGAAGCATGGGAGCTCCCAACACATAGTACTTGACACTTCCTTTGCCTCAGGGTGAGTTTGTGTAGGCGCTGCAATTTGTGCTCTGTGCCATTGGAATGAAGTTGACACCTGAGTCCACACTCTGGTTTCGTGTGAGTACTGTCCCTCTGTCCTGTCTACCTCTCTCACTTCCTTTCTGCTAAGAGCATCCTCTTCAAATTGTCACTTGAACAAAACTGCCATCTTGGACTGTTACTAGGGAGCTCACCCTAATATAGACATATGGAACAAGCAGTATTTATTATGTTGCTAAAACTAGTGTAATAAAGGGCAACTTTCCTTCCAATAAAGTGTTAGAGTACCTGTTAAGTAGTATGCAAGGCATAGTATGTGAATTTTTCAATAAAAATATTTTATTGGTAATAATACTAACATTAGCCTAAGGATAATAATCTTATTTACAATGTTAGTGACAGAAAAGCAAGAACAGAATGATTTGAGAGTAGGGGGATTCTATAGACTGGAGATGTTAGATCTGCTTATCCGATAATTAGCCAAACAGAATCGCAGACAGTACCTGCCTCCTGAGAACAAGATGAAAACTAATGACTATCTCCCAAAGGTCCAAGCAAGTTATGACTCCTGTGTGGTTATGCTCTAGCAAGGATCAGAATGAAAACAAAAAGAAATTGTAAGCTTCTGTTTGGAATAGATTAGATCTTGGTAACTAAAAAGACATACATATATAGGGGAGGAATGATTAAGCCAATCACAAGGCTAAAAAACTTTGGTACTAGCACGGTGGTTTAGTGGGTAAAGCCTCCTCCTCCAACAAGGGCATCCCATATGGGCATTTGTTCATGTCCTAGCTGCTCCACTCCTGATCCAGCTCCCTGTTAACGTGCCTGGGAAGACAGTGGCAGGTGGCCCAAGTGATTAGGCCCCTACTACCAGCCTGGGAGACCGGAGAAAGCTCCTGGTTTCTGCCTGGCCCAGCCCTGGTGGTTGGGGCCATCTGGGGAGTGAATCAGCAGATGGAAGATCTGCTCTCCCTCCCTCTCTGTAACTCTTTCCAAATAAATAACTACATCTTTAAAAAATTAATTTTAAGTTAAAATATTAAAATTGAAGATACAAGATAATTTTCAAGTACTTTTTAAAAAACATTACCTTTAATGTAACTTTACATCTCCTGCGGACCACCTACTTCTGCTTCCATCCTCACCTGCCTCAGCACAGTCTGCTCCTGCTCCCCACGATTCTTTCATATTTCTTGGCCATTCATACTTCTTTGTTTAATGTTGGGTTTTATTTTTTTGGCTTTGGGTTTTGTTGCTTTATAGCTCTTGTTAGTAGCACACATTTAGATCTGTCAATTCACTTTTCATACTCAGGGTGATAATCTTCCTTATTACTGGAACATTGTTATTCTTTCATATTCAGTAACCCTAAATTTAAATGTTTTATTTTGTACGGTCATTCTACTTTATTAAGGCTTCTTTCTGTATTGCCTTCTGACGGATTTGCTACTCTTGATTGACTAAGAAATTAAACACTGGAAAAGTGTGCTTCCTAAATCTTGGATTGGTGCCTTCTAGTCTAAAAAAATTCCGTCGATATTTATTGGTATTAGTTTCCCAGGGCAGTTATAACGAATTATCAAAAACTTCGCCGCTTAAAGGAACAGAAATTTATTCTCTCAAAAAGTTCTGGGCTTGGAATCCAAACTCAAGGCGTCAGGAGGGCTCCGCTGCCTCCGGTCTGGGAAACAAACCCTGACAGTGCCCGCCGCCCGAGAGCCACTCCCCAGCCCTGCCGGCCCGGCGGCGCGGGGTCACGGCTCCTCCCAGCGGGAAGACCCCGAGGTCCTAACGGCCCCGGCTGCGGCTCCATCCTCCGTGGACTCCGCGGCAGTCACAGGGGCCCTCCTCTTGCCTCTCGGCAAGCTCCGAACGTGGACTTTCCCCCAGGCGACCCGCTACAACGGCTGGCTGGCTTCACGAACTCCCAACACGGGCCTGGCCCCACGGTCCGTTCAATGTCGGGGTGGGCTGGGGTTCCGGGTCACAGCCCTCCAACGCCCCGGGGCTCGCGGACCCCGGGAGAGGGCCGACTCTGAGCGCGAGGCGAAAGGACCTGTCCCTTCTCGCGGCTGGGGACTGGACGCGGGCCAGCTCCACGCGCACAGATTTCCAAAGGAAGTGTCCGCGCAGAGTACTTATAGCGCCTCGGTTTCCTGGTTACGTGCATGGAAACAGAAAACCAAAGCTTCGCCCGCGACTCCAGCTTCCCCAGAGGGATTAAAGGGCTGGGCACGCTATGTGAGACGTGCCAAACCGAGCGCGTCTCATGGCGGCCGCCGGAGCCCCACCGCTCCGACTCCCGCCCTCCCCGTTGCCGCCCTTCACCGCGCACGCGTGCTGCGGCTCCCGGGGGCCGGACGATGGCCCCGCCCCGAGGTGGGTGGGCCTTCCCCTCGGCGGCTGGCGAATCGGCCGGCGGGTCCGCGCTTGCTCCTCCCCTCTCCCCTTCGGTCTCCCCGGGTTCCGGGTTGCACGTGGCAGTGTTTGTGTACGTGCGGCGGCTGCTTGCCAGGGGGAAGTCCCGGCAGCTAAGGATTCAACTGCTGGGGCGCGGCCAAATCTGGGGTGCGGCGGCTTGGGGCCGGCCCGCTAGCCCCGGCGGTCTTTAAATTTTCCTGCACTGGGGCGAGCCTGTGCATGCTTACCTGCCAGTCTGCAGTGGGCGTCCCAGCTCTCTGCGCTTCCAGGGACTCCTCTCACCTGCGATAGGCGAGAAATGCTGTTGCTTGACTGTAACCCGGAGGTGAGACTCGGGCCCCTTTTGTCCTGCAGGCTTCCCGGATCGCTAGCGAGAGTGACAGCGGACAGACCGCCGGGCGCGGCGGAGTCAGCTTCGTCAGGGTTGGAAGGTTTGGGGAGCAGGAAGCTTTTCAACCCAGAGACAGCGCAGGACTGGAGAAAGGGTGCGGGATCTGTTTTCTCCCCGCAGGTGGACAGTCTGAAGCATTTGCTGGAGACGGGGGCTTCGGTCAACGCACCCCCAGATCCTTGTGAGCAGTCACCTGTCCACTTAGCCGCAGGTGGCGGCCTTGCTCACTTTCTTCTCTGGCAGCTGCAAACCGGCGCTGACCTCAACCAACAGGTAACTAGGTAACTGATTGTTGCTGTGAGCAACCCTCTCCTCCGCCCAGACCCACAAACGTGTCTCATACGCCGGCATACTCAGTGGGTTCAGTGGCGGCAAGCATGTCTGTGGCAGGGTTATCCCAACAGAAATAGAATGAAAACATGTATGTAATAAAAGCTTAGTAGCCACGCTAACAAAGGTAAACAAAACATGAAATTGATTTTAGTAACTTCTGCAACGAAATATTTCAGTATGTAGTCACTGTTAGGCACTGACTGATGAGCTAATTTACATTTTCTTCTCATAGGCTGCCTCAGTCTGGGTTCCTTTTATTCTTACAGTGTATCCCAATTCAGGGTACCACCTCCTGTATGCACATTAGTCAAAAAGGGCTACTGGCTGTCATCCTGGACAGCAGAAGACTAGTTCACTTCAAAATGACCACATTGCCATAGTCTCAGTATGACAACTGAAACACTTGTGAGGCTGTCCAGCGGCACACGTTTCCTACTGAACTTTCCTACAGCAGCTTGCGTATTCCATTGCATATTATTGTCTGGTGAATTTTAAATTAACTTTCTGACTTCTGAGGAGCTCTGTGTTGCTTGTAGTCACTTAAAGGTTAAGGTATGTGACTGCGGCTGCACATTGCACAGGTTTTCACTAATGAAAACTTGTATTAAAGAGCACACTAAGGGAACTTTATCAAGAATAGAAGTCCAAGGACCTGTGTTGTGGCACAGTGGGTCAAGCAGCAGCTTGTACCATGGGCATCCCATATCCGAGTACGGGGGCTTTGAGTCCTGGCTGCTCTGTTTCAGATCTGTCTCCCTGCTGATGCATCTGGGAAAGCAACAGAGGGTGGCCCAAGTACTTGGGTTCCTGCCACCCTTGTGGGAGACCCGATAGAGTTCCCTGGGAGCCATCTGGGGAGTGAACCAACAGATGGGAGGTCTCTCTTTCCATCTCCCATCTCTCCCTTTCTGTCACTCTGCCTTTCAAATACACAAATCTTAAAATCAGCCCAGTACACCGCAGTCCTAACTATCCCCCTCAGTTAGCTTGTTAGGACTCACAGAGGAACTTCTGGACAGTGTGTGTGTTGTCTTTCAGGATGTTTTGGGAGAAGCTCCGCTACACAAGGCTGCCAGGGTTGGAAGCCTGGAATGCCTTAGCCTGCTTGTAGCCAATGATGCCCAAATTGAGTGAGTATAAAATCAACAGCTTCCCACTCGAATTTTTCTTGGATTAAAGTCATCAGACTTCTCTAATTTTATTACATGGGCTTTATAAAATAATGCTTGTCTAACTGGTACCTATCACATGCTAACATGTGCTCTTAAGGGACATCTAGTAAATAATCAATTTGAGTAAAAGAAAAAAAAATGGATCCTGAGTGGCGGAGGCCAGTTCTGTTCTTGTTTTAGTTTTGGAAAACCCTTCTATAGAACTTCTCACTGACTACTTCTGAGTACTCATTCACTGTACTGAACACCAAATACTCTTGTGTTCACTCAAAAATGGAATTCCTACTCTGTTCTGGACTCTGCTAGCCACTGAGCATCCAACCATGAGAAAAAAGAAATTTACCTCTCCTGTTTGTCAACCAGCATTTGTATGCGTCTCAAATTCCTTTGTTAAAGATATCCAAAAAAACTAAACAATGGTGAATTTTCATTTAATTCAATTTTTGTTGTAATTCCAGTTTATGTAACAAAAATGGGCAAACAGCTGAAGATCTTGCTTGGTCATGTGGATTTCTGGAATGTGCCAAATTTCTTACAACAATTAAATCTATGCAGACAATAAAATCAAATGAACAACCCAACAAGGATCATTGTGTTCCAGTGCTCAGACAAAAACGAAGGTTTGGAAACGTGGAATGTACAAACGGGAAAAGGAAGTGTTGGTAAGTAACTGCTAACTGCAGCTTTCTTTCTCCTGACTCCTGCATTTAACATAGAATTTATTGTGCCATTTAAATTCTGACACTGTTACTGACGCTTAATACTAGTCACAGTGACTACTACAATTAGATTCTAGAGACCAAATATTGTCAGCAGGGTGGAAGTTTGGGGAGACAACCTTTTTTCTTTTTCCTTTAAAAAGCCTTTAATGTCAACATGTTTTTTAAAAACAGATGTCATGGTGGCTATGAAGTTTGAGGATGGCCTTCATTCGTGCCGGTCTACAAGCTGTGGCTTCTGGTTTACCATACACATCTCAACTCCATTTAAGGAGAAGGAAAACTTTCTCTTCCAAGTGAAGATAGCATTTAGGAATACATGTATTTACATGTCCATAATATTTTGTTGTGTATGCTTTGTCTTTTAAGTTATTAAAGGAATAAATAAATTCTCTGTAGTATTTATAGCCTTTGAAAAAACCTTAGTTTAAACCATCAAACTATACCCAGAATCTAATTTAATTTGAAATTAAGCTTATTCTTTATTAACAAATTTATAATACCACTTCACTCAGGCTTTGAGTCCCTGGGTATTTTAAATAATCTTTGGTCGCTGAGGAAGACATAAATTATAGTAAGCATCCTTGTTCCAAAAGTCTGGGCCCTTCCATCCACACCAGCCCTGGAATTGGGAGAAGGGAAAGGAAAACTTTTACAAAGTTAAAGACCACGTGATGGAAATCCTAAGTTGAGGCTGTATGAGCAAGAGTTGGAATAAGTCTCTGAATAGTTGTGTAATTCAAAGATTTTCATTCCTACTGAATATACAAACATAATTGGATCAATTCAAGGCAGATTTCTAAACCTTAAATTCTATCATATTTAACAACAGAAATAAAACCTTCCTTACAGTAACAGCTCCTGCAGATTCCACAGGTTACTGACAGTAAGAGGTTTGGTTTTACCAGGAGACAGTCTAACGGGCTCTCTTAGGTACAGCTGATGAAGCATGGCACTCACAAGTCAGAGCCTGCCCCAGGTCACATGCTACGTCTTCTTTTCCTTCCGGCTAACACCCATTTCACTTTGCACGCCTTAGGTCAGAAGCAATCCTTTTTCCCAGCAGACAAAATTTTTCTTTGTCTTTTTTCTTTCAAACAAAATCTCATTAGGAATATGAAAGTTTGTGAGATTTTTCTAGGGCCACTGCTTAATTTTCTTACGAAAATCTGAAAGGGCCAGCATTAAGGTGTAGTAGGTATAAAGCTGTCACCTGAGATGCTGGCATCCCATATGGGCACCAGTTCCAGTCCCAACTGCTTCACTTCCCATCCAGCTCTCTGTTATGGCCTGGGAAAGCAGCAGAAGATGGCCCAAGTCCTTGGGCCCCTGCACCCACGGGGGAAGCCCAGAAGAAGCTCCTGGCTTTGGACCGTCCAAGCTCCCGCTGCTGTGGCCATTTTGGGAGTGAACCAGCGGATGGAAGATCTCGTTCTCTCTCTCTCTCTCTCTCTTTCCCTCCCTGCTTTCCAAATAAATAAATAAATCTTTAAAAAAATCTGAAGAAAAGGCTGATGACTAGTGTGTGTTGTATCATCCTCAAATGAAATGTACTGGGGGACTGGCGCTGTGGCATAGCGGGTAAAGCCACCACCTGCAGTGCCGGCATCCCATATGGGCACCGGTTTGTGTCCTGGCTGCTCCACTTCCGATCCAGCTCTCTACTGTGGCCTGGGAAAGCAGTGGAAGATGGCCCAAGTCCTTGGGCCCCTGCACCTGCGTGGGAGACCAGGAAGAGGCTCCTGGTTCCTGGCTTCGGATCGGCGCAGCTCCGGCCCTTGCGGCTGGTTGGGGAGTGAACCAGCAGATGGAAGACACCTGTCTCCTTCTCTCTGTAACTCTGAATTTCAAATAAATATTAAAAAAAAAAAAATGCATTGGGAGGAGGCCAGCAAGGGACCCTTAAAATGCCACTGAATGAGAGGCAGTAGTGGTTGGCCAGATATCCTGGCAACCATTTAGTCATTCACACAGGTATGCCTTCTCTGAGAAACAGGATTGAAATTAAAAAAAAAATAAATGGCCAGACAGGGTGCCCAAATCAGAGTATCAGGGGCAGCATGCCTCTTCCCTTTGCAATGCTTGGTTGACAGCTTCTGCAAGGAAAACTGCAGGAAAGAGGGGGCAGGCAGAAGCAGAACTCTCCCGTGGCCTCCCACACTCCTAGGGTCAAGTGAGAGTCAGTGGCTCCACTGATGGCTCGGCCCTGGCTTCTTAGTGTTTCGGTGCCCTGACAGAGTAAGGAGGGGTGCTACCATTGCAAAGTTCTGCAGAACCAGAAGTAGCGAAGACAGAGACTACAATTCCCAATTCCCGGAGAAATTATCAGGGAAGATGCCTTGAGAAACCCTTACCTAGACAATCCCTTCTTCCTGAAGCCAGCCAGAAGGAATTAAGATTATTACCTGTATCACTCCTGCAATGAAAACAACTCAGGGGCTCCTTGTGTCTCAGATAAGATCTCCGGGTCTTGCTCCTCTGCATGCCTGGCTCACCAGGACTACCTTTCTTGCGTTAGCTCCTGTCTGCCCCTGCAGCCGCACCTCTTCTCGGTGCTGCCAGCACATTCAGCTACCTATAGACAGTTCTGCAAATAAGCCCTGCTCCCCCTCTTCCGCCGCCTCTGCAGCAGCCCTAAAAACCCACCTTACACACCATTTCTTTTTCCTTGAGAATTTAAAAGGACATTTTATTTGAAAGAGAAACAGACATCTCCCATCCTCTGCCTTGTTTCCCAAATGCCCACAATGGGTGGGGCTGGGCAAGGCCAAAGCCAGGAGCCCGGAACTAAATCTGGGTCTCCTGCTCAGAGAATGTGTTTCGACTGGCTTCTCCGCTGTTTTCAGCTAACGTCAGCCTCTCAGAGACCTTTCCGACAGGAAGGGCTCTTGGCACTGGTAACAGCCAGTTTGCTGGCCTTCATTCTAGGTTCTTTGCCTTGAGTCTAAATTTTAAACAGATACTTACCTTTTCCAAAATAACTTGCAAATCTTCAGCACCTGTATAATGTGGATCTAGAATCAGAAATTTTATCTGCCCTGTGACCTCATTCCATGCAACTCCTAGTATTGTGTGGGCCAGAACTCCTCCCCCTGCAGAAGAAAATAAACACAAAGAAGGCATAAAGGAATCTCAGTTGCTTATTCAATTTAAATTTTACAAGATTATTTTGCCCATTGATCCCAGACAGCATTAAAATTGGCTACTTACAACATGAAAAACCACAATGTCAAATACACTAAGACAAAATTCTAACTGTAGCCCATAAAAAATATCATGATACCTATATAATCATACCAAGTTTATACTCCACTACCACATCCATAGAACTAAGAGAAATTCAGGAAGGGCAAGAGAGGGCCCGCGTTCCCCCCTACAGAGCGGTGCCGCGCTGCGTGCTGCGTGCTGCGGTACCTCCAGCAGACGACCCTGCGGCTCTGCTCCGGGAAGCTCCAGGAATACGGACCTGCCGCTCCTGGAGCTCGTTCTGATTACCTGGAGGACACCAGCCTCAGCTTAGCTTCTGACCTCACAAGACAAATCTTGTCTTCACACAATCATGCAGCTTCAGATCAGCTAATCCTGTCTTCTTATTTTACAAATAAAGCCCAGAGAGCAAAAGTAAGGTGCCCACTGTCACACAGCCTGCCAAGTCAGTGACAGAGCCATCACGATGCTCAGGGAACGAGCTTCTTTAAATGACTGAATACGATTATCATTTCTCTTCTTCACCTTTATTTCTTCTTCTTATAATCTTTTTAATAACTTTTCTGCCACCTTGGTATTTTATTTACTACTTAGAGAGGTGTAAAAGTTAATTTTAAAGTGACTTATACTAAATATTGATATCAATGATTCGTTTTGCGCTCTTCTCCACAGTAAGAGCCCAACATGTCCGAAACACCTTACCAATCATTACTGGAGTTCCTTCACTCTGGAAATGACTGGCCAGCTCCCGTCCTTGAGAGGCCATTTCTGAACCCTGGCTGGAAAGAAATCATTTTCCATCAGATGAACCAATTTTTAAAAAAATGTTATTTAAGTTATGCAAATTTCATGTATTTCATATATACAGATTTAGGAACACAGTGATACTTTACCCATGCTCCAACCTTTCCTCCTCCCTCTCACAGTCCCACTATTTTTTTTTTTTTTTTTTTGACAGGCAGAGTTAGGGAGAGACAGAGAGAAAGGTCTTCCTTCTGTTGGTTCACCGCACAAATGGCTGCTACGGCCAGCACAATGCGCCGATCTGAAGCCAGGAGCCAGGTGCTTCCTCCTGGTCTCACATGTGGGTACAGGACCCAAACACTTGGGCCATCCTCCTCTGCACTCCCGGGCCACAGCAGAGAGCTGGACTGGAAGAGGAGCAACCGGGACAGAATCCGGCGCCCCAACCGGGACTAGAATCCGGGGTGCTGGCTCTGCAGGTGGAGGATTAGCCTAGTGAGCCGCAGCGCCAGCCATCCCACTATTAATTCTTACAAACGTCTATTTTCAGTTTACTTAATGATTATATAATTAACCCTATACTAATAATAATAGTAATAGAGTTTAACAAATAATATGAAGAAAAAAACACCGTTCCTCAACAGAAGAGACAAAGGCTGTAAACAATCATTAAATTTGAAAAATGTCCACTTCACTCCAATACATTACATTTCAGGTACTCTATTAGTTACCCTGGATCAAGGAAAACATGATCAGATGAACTACTTTCAATGTTAGGCTCATATAATAAACTTGAGGAGTCAGTGTTTTCCACCATTTTGTTTTCTTTTCTAGCTTGTTATAGAAAAAAACACTTAGGGAAGTGACTTAACGAACAGTTCAAAGCAACACAAACTTTTTAAGTACTTAAGGCCATTAAAATCCTAGGAAAGCAGTAAGAAAACCTTGATCTGCTGCTTTAAGAACTGTGTAACTAAGGTGCTGAATTTTTACCATGAGGTTGGAATTGGTTGAGCTGCACTAAGGGGGTTCTTATGGGTGGACTGAATTATCAGGACTTTTTTTTTTTTTTTTTTTTTTTTTTTTTTGACAGATAGTTAGAGAGAGAGAGAGAGAGAGAGGGAGGGAGAAAGGCAGAAGGACGAGTTTTAAGTCCTGCGTTCTTGTGTCCTTGCTGTCGGACTTCTGAGTCTGTGTTTTCTCATGCTTACACTGGGAACAGTGAGACCCGTCCTATGGATAAGACAGAGGAGGGTTCCAGGACTAACGCACATGTCTGGGAAGCCAGTGTGGAAACTGCAAAAGGTTTTCAAGTACAATGTATTCCCTGTTAGGGAATATTTCAACACACTACACAACCTGTACTTTCAAGAAGAGAAGGGACATATTTTTGGAGGGAGGTGTCAGGTGGCACTAAAACTTCGCTCTTGCTTATAAAGGATGTATAAATAAGGTATTAATGTACCCAAGCTTTCACTTTTCAGCAGGTCTTCAGTACTTAACCTATCATTTGTAAGAACTGATTCCTACAGCCACTCCAAATTTCAATCATAAGATCAGACATATTTTAGTACTTGGATAATTATAGATAATGTTACTATAGGTATAAAAATGTATTTTAAAACTTAAGCTCATAATTTGGAGTAAGTTAGTTATGGTGATAGAAAATGGTGTTATTTATATTTTCTCATATTCTAATATTATAATCATGCTTAAACTGTTGGAAAAAATAAAATGAATAGATTGGACACAGTATTGGCTTATTAATATTTTGGGAAGAAAAAGTAGGAGGCAAACAAAAAGCTCCAGTCATGGATCAACATTTGATTCTCTCCTTTCAAGACTTTAAGACTTGAGCATTAAAAAAATGATTTTCTATAACCTTACTCAAAGTTAATATATTTCAAAGTTTTCCTCTTCTAGGCTAAAATTAGGCTTAGGCAATACAGGTGAAAATCAGAACATTTACTTATAAACAGAAAAGTTTGCTATAAAACCACCAAGAAAAATATTTAGTATTTTAAAAAATGAGATTTACAAAGCAACAAGGTAGTTGGAGCAAGAGAAAGGAGCAAAAATAAACGACAGCAAAAAGTAACAAGAAGTTTTTATTTTAATAAAAATGACAACTTATCACTTTAAATGATTAGTTTTTTGAAGTGTCCTTACCTGACAAACAGTATTTTTGAAGTTATCCCAATCAGTTGGTTTAGTACTAGCTGTACCTCAATAGATCCAATCCACTGTCGTGATCCAACAAATGTTGCTGGTTTGTCACCGGCATCAACTAGTGCCTTTATGTATTTAAAAAATAACAAAATCCATACACAAAACAGCTATTAAAAATTACATTTAGAGCATTTTCTCTGATTACTGCTATATCTCTTTCTTCAAAACAGAAATAAATCTGTACCACAAGGTAGTAAGTATTGATGGTATATCAGCTAGTCATTTAAAATGGGGTGCTCGGTACCTGCTGAATTTCCCGGTGTGTTGGAATGGACCTCTCTGTGTACCCCTGATGTTTGAACCAAGAGCAGATAGTCTGCAGTGAGCGATAAGCACAGCCCCAGCCATTGTCATCTATCCGATCCTGCATATAGTGATGATAACCATATATGCCCTGGACGACGTGAATCTATGCAAAAAGAACAGTAAAATACTTAGTTAGAAGCACATTGTCTATATCCACACCTGAGTCATGTCTAAGGTTCTCAGAGCTATAGTCTATACAGTTCATTATAAAAATGCCTCTACAGAACTGTGGTTCAACATTATATACGCATTGGTTTTATAAGAGTCCCAAGTCCTGTCTTTTTTTTTCTTTTTTTTTTTTGAGATTTATTTTGAAAGGCAGAGCCAGAGAGAGAAAGAGAAAGAGAGAGAGAGAGAGAGAGAGAGAGAAAAGGAGAGAGGGAGAGAGAGGTCTTCCATCTGCTGGTTCATTCCCCAAATGGCCACAATGGCTGGGGCTGGGCCAGGCTGAAGCCAGGAGCTTGAAGCTTTTTCCAGGTCTCGCATGTGGGTACAGGGGCCCAAGAATTTGGTTCATCTTCTACTGCTTTCTCAAGAACATTAGCAAGGAGCTGGATTGGAAGTAGAGCAGCTGGGACTCGAATTGGCATCCCATATGTGCTGCAGGCAGCAACGCGGCTCAACCCGCCATACCACAGCACCGGCTGGTCCCAAGTCTTCACCATGGGCCCAGCCACACCTGCCTTTTGGCGGCTCTCCAACTGCATTTCCTACACTTTTCTCTGTTGCTTCCTCTGCTTTAGGTTCAAATATACCAGGGGTCATCTGACCATAGAGTATTACAGTTCTCTCAGCCTAGAATACCCTTTACCCAAGTAATATCATGACTTGCACCCTTACCTCATTTAGGTCTTATTCAAGTTTTAGCAACAGGTCTTCCAACCTAACAATAGTATGCTCACTCTTATCACCCACCCTCTGCTTTGGCAGCCTGCTTTATTTTTTATTTTAAAGATGTATTTATTTGAATGACAGAATTACAAAGAGAGAGGCAGAGAGAGAGAGCCTCCATCTGCTGGTTCACTCTCCAAACAGCCGCAAGGCCCACAGCTGGGTGGGTCTGCAGTCAGGAGCTAGAAGCTTCTGCTTCTGCCACACGGATGAGAGGAGCCCCAGTACATGGGCCATCCTCCACTGCCTCCCCAGGCACAGTAGCAGGGAGCCAGATTGGAAGTGAAGCAGCCGGGGCTCAAACAGGCACTCATATGGGATGCCAGCATTGCAGGCAGCAGCTTAACTCACTGTGCCACAATGTTAACCTCTATTTTTTTTTCAAAGCACTTGAAATTTTTCTTATTACTTTAAAAATACCAGCTTACCCACATTAATATGTGAGCTCAATGAGAACATGCAGTGTGTCTTAATTCATTTATGAATGCAAGCTTCTACAACAGGTCCTTTTTATAGTTGACACACGTGTTAGCAACTGCTGCACAGGTGCATTTGAGATATATACAAGAATATTCACAGGAGGATTGTCTAGCAAAAAGTCTGGGAAAAATCATGCACAGGTATGATAAAGATAACTGAACTACAGTTACACAAACCACCATGGGTAAATATTAATATTTATAATATTGAGTGGAAAAGCAAGTTGTAGAAGACCACATATAGTATGATACAATTTTTGTAAAATTCCAAAAAAGGCAAAACTAAGACCTGAATTATTGAGGTAATACGTGCATGTGTGCTGAAACTAATTCTTAAGAAAGGAAAGGAATGATGAACACAAAACTCAGCATAATAGTTCCTCTTGGGACTATGCTGGGGAAACAGAAGAGTGATAAGGAGGGAACACATGTTCATATTGGGAATGTCCCAGGGTTTAAATTGGTAGGGCTCCCTGATATTCATCTCCTTACCATGCTTTAAAACTTCCATGGATATTATATGTGTATACCAAAGATTACAAAATAAATACTTACAAAATGCTTTTTGCATCTTTGTAATACAAACGAGAAACCTATTGTCAAAAATCATCATCATTCATTTAGCACCTTAAATATCCAGGTTCTTTGTAAGGAACTATTTTTTTTTTTTTTTTTTTTTTGACAGGCAGAGTTAGACAGTGAGAGGGAGACAGAGAGAAAGGTCTTCCTTTTTCATTGGTTCACCCCCTAAATGGCTGCTACGGTTGGCCCGCTGTGCCCATCCAAAGCCAGGAGCCAGGTGCTTCCTCTTGGTCTCCCATGCGGAGGCAGGGCACAAGAACTTGGGCCATCCTCCACTGCCTTCCTGGGCAACAGCAGAGAGCTGGACTGGAAGAGGAGCAACAGGGACTAGAATCTGGTGCCCATATGGGATGCTGGCGCCGCAGGCGGAGGATTAGCCAAGTGAGCCATGGCGCTGGCCCCTGTAAGGAACTATTAAGAATTTAAAATGCATATATTAAAAATGCTCCCTACTCTAGAGCTCTGAATAGTCTGAGAGAAAACAGTTATGTAATAATCAACCAAAAAGCCATCTAGAATTCTACTGTTTGAGACTCCTATTCTATGATTCTATGACTGTGACAAAGAAACACTTTCTTTTTTTTCTTAAAGATTCATTTTATGGGGCCAGTGCTGTGGTGTAATGAAAAAACTGCCACCTGCAGTGCTGGCATCCCATATGGGCACCAGTTCAAGAACCGGCTGCTCCACTTCTGATCTAGTCCCCTGCTAATGCACCTGGGAAAGCAGCAGAAGATGGCCCCCATGGGAGATCTAGAAGAGGCTTGGGGCTCCTGGTTCCTGGCTTTAGATAGGCACAGCTCCAGCTGTTGGGGCTATCTGGGGCTATTTGTTGTCTCTGTCTCTACCTCTCTCTGTAACTCTTCCTTTCAAATAAATAAATCTTTTAAAAAAGAGAAAATTATATCTCTGCTGCTTTTCTAGGCACATTAGCAGGGAACTGAATTGGAAGTGGAGCAGCTGGGACTCAAACAGGTGCCCATATGTAATGCTGGCGCTGCAGGCGGGGCTTTAACCCGCTCTGCCACAGCACTGGCCCCTCAAAGAAACATTTTTTTTTAAAAGATTTTATTTGAGAGGTAGAGTTACAGACAGTGAGAGGGAGAGACAGAGAGAAAGGTCTTCCTTCTGTTGGTTCACTCCCCAAATGGCCTTTCCCCACCCTCTGCCAATCCTCTTATTCAAGCTGTCTTTAAGGAGGTTGCATCCCTTCCAACTAGGGACACGATACACAGAAAATAAGCCTCTTATTAGATCCCTCCTATAGTGTGGTTTGGACAGACTATGCCCTTAATTAGCATGATTTCTCATGTGTTCAAAATGAAAAAAATGAGACAAACTTTAAATCAGAGATGGAGTTCAGTAAGAGAAATGTGGCATATACTGTCTATTTCTAATCTTTCTAGTCCACATGAATGACAGCTGGATGATAAATTAGATTATAGGAATAATACATATTATGAATCAATCTGTAACAGCTTCTACTAATGACATTAATGATCAACTGACTCACATAAATAATCAGTTAAACTCACCATACCAGTCTCTATGTTGGGTGGATTAAGGTACGTATGTGGATTCCTAATGTAACCATCTTTGTATGGTTCATCTGGAAAGTGGTAAGCATTAGACCTTTTGAAATAAGGTCTGTCATGAGGCAGATTGAAGAGATCATGTAACTCCTAAATTAAATTGAAATCAGTAAAGTTAATGATTTGGATTCCTAGTTAATAAACTTAAAAATAAATTATAAAATTAACTATACTTGGTTATAAAAGTCTTCAAACATACTTCTGAGTGAGCTCACTAAGGACAAAGATGTTGAAAAGTAAACTAAAACCAAATAAGATTTACTTTTGTCTATGCACGTGTATGGATACACACTGGAAGGAGACAGGGGCAGGCATTTGGTACAGTGGTTAATATGCCACTTAGGACACCCACAATCCCATACTGGAGCTCCTGGATTTGAGTCCCAGGTGAATGCACACCCTGGGAGGTAGCAGATGGTGGCTCACGAAGTTGGGGCCCTGCCATCCCTGAGACCCAGACTGAGGAACTGGAATTGAGTTCTCAGCTTTTAGCTTCTGCCTGGCCCTGGCTGTCATGGGCATTTAGGGAGTCAAACAGCAGATGGGAGATCTCTCTGTGTCTGTATCTTTGTCTTCCTGCCTTTCAAATAATAATTTTTAAAAAAGATTTATTTATTTATTTGAAAGGCAAGAGTTAGAGAGAGAGATCTTCCATCCACAGGTTCACTCACCAAATGGCCCCAATGGCAAGAGCTGGGCTGATCTGAAGCCAGGAGCCATGTGGGTGCAGGAGCCCAAGTACTCAGGCCATCTTCTGCTGCTTTTCCAGGCACATTAGCAGGGAGCTAGATCAGAAGTGGAGCAGCCAGGACTTTAACCACTGCCCATACGGACTGCTGGCACCGCAAGTAGTGGGTTTACCTGCTATGCCACAGTACCAGCCCCTCAAATAAATAAATTTTAAAAAGAAAAAAAAATAAATTGTAAGGGAACAAAGAAAAATAACAATGATAAAATTATATTATTTTGAAAACTCATGTCTACAGTGCTTAACAAATATAAGGGGTAGCAATTATGGAGTAGAAGTTGGTGGGATAAAACCAAGCCAACATGGCATGAAAATAAAAATGTAGGTGTCTAAAATGTGTTATTTTCCCAAACTGTATAAAAACATGTAATAGTTACTTTGAAAAGTCTGACACTTTCTTTGTCATACCCTCTATGTACTCTCGAGTTTGAATAGGTCTGCTCGTCTGGCTGCTGCCTCTGCAAATCAATACACTTCACACTGACTGAGAGGTACAGGGGGTTAGAGTGTGACACTGCTCCTGAGAAGATGTTTCAGGATATAACGGGCACAGGTGACAAGCAAAGCCCCAGGTCAGGTTTTCCCCAAAATTCCCTCAATAAAACCAAAATAACTCTACCTACAGTAGAGTATTAGCATAAATTTTAATCAGAATTAGCATAAATTTTAATTTCTCTTCCCTAATTGCAATCTTGTCTCCTTCACAAATCTGGAGGTAACCTAAGAGAAGAGAAATTTGTTAATATTCATCAGCTACTCAAGGCATGTAAGCATCTTTTCATCTCTGTATTTCATTATGGAAAAATGTAAGTATTTTGAGAATATATAAACCACACTGAGTATTTGAGTTAAAATGTTACAGCTAGTCTTAGGACATTTTTTTATGAATAATACTTAGGTTTTAAGCCTTTTATTTAGTGAGAGAGATGTATAGGAGAGTGAGGGCTCTGTCCAAGAGAGAGGGGCAAATCTGGATCCATACCGAGCACCAGGAGCCAGCCACTTGGAGTAGTGTGCAGGCCAGAAAGTGTGGGGCCGTTGGCTCTGCCCTGAAGGTGCAGGGCAGCAAGTGGATTCAGGGCAGTGAGGAAGAAGGCAAAGGGGTGGGCCCATCATGTCCCAGGCCTTTAATCTGCTTCCAAAGGGGAGTGGTTGATTAGCCTGATTGGCAGGTGGGAACATAGGTGTGGTCAGGCAGGGGCATGAGGTCACACAAGGGTGTGGTGAAGGCGTGGTCTTCCAGCTCACAAACTTAATCAATTTTATACTATATGACTGCCTACAACAATGAATAATATTTTTAAAAGAAGTTCCATGAGAACAGAAAGTAAATAATATGTAAAACTAATAGTCTACTCCCACACTTAAATTAAATCACAAAAGGATTTCTACTTGTTAGAAATACAAAATGAGTGGTAGTTATTATCTTTTTTTCTAAGAGTAAATGAACTGGCTTTACCTTTCTGTAGGCCTGCAGTTGACCATCTGGAATTCCTGAGGGATACGAAATTGTTACAAGATTTTTTTCCCCTGGTAATAAAAAGTGCAATGGTTCAGGGACCACAATTGAAGTTCCTTTCATATATTTCAAAATGCATTTTTCCATATCAGTTAGTTGATTAAGAATTTCATCAACTAGAAGTTTACGAACTCTGTAGGGAGAGATATACAAGTATGTTATAAGAAAGTTATAGCGGCTACTACAAATCACAGTGTGGAGCTAACACATCCCTGATACGGTAAAAACTTGATTGGATCAGGTTTGTTAACAAAAGTCTAAATCAAGCAATGTTTGCTTTGTGTGGATAAAGGGAAACCCTCTAAGTTTTTGCATGCTACGCTACCTTCCTTCAAATATTTAATTGCTAGAAGACTCTTGGGTTAATAACAAGAAACAAATCATAGTAAAAACAACCACCACCTGGATATGTCTACATGATATTTAAAAATGGGCTCTGATTTCTTTGGGGAAGGGTCCTCATTTATATGAGGCAGTAGTACTGTAAAAATACTTACTTCCCCCATGCTTCTTCTGGAGCAACAGATAAAACTGCATCGACAGGTAAAGTCATAGTAACATAGTGGTGTCCTCCGCTTTCCCTCTCGATGATGGGGGTTACAGCTGCCAGAGAGGTTGACATTTCCAGCATAAGATCTATATTTACTATTTGATGCTATATAGATAAACAGTAACAGTCAACTTGTAGTAAATTCAACACTAAAGGGTAACTAAAAGGACTTTAAAAGGATCACAAATAATGCTATATTATAGGAATTGTTTCAAAGCACAAATCTTATGTTCAGAGAAACTCCTTTCTGCTTCAAAATAATCTGGGGCAAGAGGGAAGAGTGAACAGGAAGTAAAGATGACAATAGATTGACAATATGTTAACAAATGTTAAATCTAAGTTAAAGTTCACTGGGGGTCTCTAAACCATTCTTACCACTTAATGCTTTTTTAAAAAATCAAATGAAAAATATTATAAAATAACCATATATCAAAGGAACTTTTAAACAGGTAACTATGTACCTTGAAATAAAAATGTAAAGTGCTACTAACAAATGTTAAACTCCATTTAGTGGGTTTGATTTTTAAGTAGCATGGGCTGTAATTCCAAAACTACTTCCTGTGTAGTGAAAACACTGAGGCTACTGCGAGTCAGGCTTCTCAATGGGAAGCTAGGAACTCCATGGGGTTGATGTTGCACTGGAGCTATCAATGTGATTTACACAAACAGGAATATATGTAATACTACAAGTGTATGTATGTGTAGATGTGGACTACAGGTGTATGTATGTGTGTGTGCTCTATGGAGTACGGACTCATTCCTGAGCTGGAGCAGGGAAAGGACATGTTATACCTGGGATATCTTACAGAAGAAAGCAGGAAGTGTTCAAAAATACAATGTCAATAGGACACTGGAGTCAGCTTGAATAGCATCTATTAGAGAAATCTTGGAAAATGTGAGCTTCAAAATAACAAATGATAGTAACAGATTATATCCCTTTGCATAAAATAAGCATCTATACTTTAATGCACCTAATCAACACAGAACTGGAAGAGCTCTTCCTCATGGTATAATGTCACCAAAAAAAATGTTGAAGGAAATGATAGACTTAGAAAAATCACCACTTTGGAACCACCAGATTAGTACTGGATTCTGGCAAAAATTACTGTTGGATGCTAAAAGCAGTGTTCTGATGAAAAATAAGATATATAGCTCCAGCTACTGGTAATCTTCAAATCATCTCCACCCCACAATTTTGTGCATTCCACATTTATAAACTTAACAGTCACCTGTATTTCTCACTAGTGTCTTAAACATGACCCAAAGTGACCCCATATCCCTCCTACCATCTTAATGCAAACAAGACACAGGTCATGCCATATCAAATTAATTTCCAAGTACAATTCATTCCCCTACATATCTCTTATATCCATTCCTTCTTCTCTATTGCCATGACCAGTGGTTGAGGTACACCTCTCCTGAAGAGGCCTCAGACCACCGTTTCAAATTCATGCTGACCCATTCCCCGTGACCAGCTTGGGAAAACACTAGTCATTAACTTCATAGAGTTTCCTGCCTTGAAGAACTAGCTCCACTTTTTATTTCCAACTTCTGGTAAAGTTTGTAGCATATGGTAGATACTCAATAAGATAGGTTCAAAATCAATAATCTCATAGAAGTTGGGAGTTGAATGGTGGTTACCAGGGGCTGAGAAGAGTACAGAGGAGAGAAGGATGGAGAAAGTTTGATTAACAGGTTATAGTTAGGCAAAAGGAGTTTTGGTGTTCAGTTGCACAGTTGGGTGACTGTAGATAACAATTATATTACATATACATATCATAAACACATATATTTTAAAATCTTTGTATATATAAAAATACAGGGATTTGAATGTATTCACCATAAGGAAATGATAAATGAGTAGATATGTTTACCTTGATTTGAACATTATGCAATGTATACATGTACCAAAACATCTCTTGGTCCCACAAAAATACATAATTGTTATGTATCAGTTAAAATGTTTTTTAAAAACTTGAGAGCCAAGAACAGTATAAATAAAAACAAATCATTTATTACATTTATTACCTTACACAGCATAATGGGTTACTTTGTCATGTTTTAGAATGGCTCTTTTTTATTTATTTTTAAATAATTTGTAAATATACTCAGGGAATTTTATTTTTTGTGGGAGCAAAAGGTCATTAAGAGAAAACCTTCAAAATGTGTATCATAATGGGATTAAAGCTTAGATCTACAAAACAGACATATGACCTTTGCCAAGTCATGTAATCTTTTTGGACCTCAATACAGAAGTGTAAAAATAAGAGGGTTAGTTTAAATTACCTCTTAGGATTTCACTCAGCTCCAAATACAAAGATTTCAAATTTTATCAATAGAAAAATACATACAATTTATCAATAAAGATAGTTGATTTCCTTACCATGTCTGATGACTTTTTTTCTTTCTTTCTCATGAATTTTCGTTTTGTATCTTCTTCCTGTTCAAGTCTAAATTTTCATACATCAAGAAGTTTATAATATGAAGTGCTATTTTGAAAATGTTTCTAGAAAACTTCACACATACTCACTGAATAAAGCGCATTATGTTCTTACAAGGTGAATCATCAGTCAGTTCTCCTGGAATGGTGTTGAAGTCGCTGTTAGGCCAAATATAAACCGAACTATGGCAGATTCTGAACACAAGTGCATTTGAAGAAAGCTTGGCTGACAGGTCACTTAGCACATGTTTTAGTGCCTTCTTGATAAAAATTTCTAAATTAAAAGAATATAAATGAAATTTAAGAAAAATCTTACACTTTGCAGCACGAATGCTTCCAAACATACACAAAACCAAGCATTATTACTAAAATTAACACTCGGGGCCTGCACTGTGGTGCAGTAGGTTAAGCATCCACCTATGGTGCTGGTATCCCATAGGGGCGCTGGTTCAAATCCTGGCTGCTCCACTTCCAGTCCAGCTTCCTGCTGATGGCCTGGGAAAGCGGTGGAGGATGGCTCAAGTGCTTGGGCCTCTGCACCCATGTGAGAGACCCAGATGAAGCTCCTGGCTCCTGGCTTCAGATCAGCCCTTGTGACTATTTGGGAAGTGAACCAGCAAATGGAAGACCTCTTCTCTCTCTAACTATGCCTCTCAAACAAATAAGTAAATCTTTAAAACAAAAAATAACTCTCAAATGCACATTTCCAATATTTAATAATTATAAGAAAATATTTTTTGTCTTTTTAAAAAACTGAGATATGGGGTAAGTGTTCGGTGGATCCATTAAGACAGAGCTTGGGACACCTGTGTGCCATATTGGAGTGACTGTGTTTGAGTTCTGGCTCTGGTCCCAATTCCTGCTCCCAGCTATAGGGAACCATGGAAGGCAGCAGTGATGGCTCAAGCAGCTGGGTCCCTGCCATCCACACAGGATACCTGGATTGAGTTCATGTTCCTGGCTTTCGCCCGATCTGGCTCTGGCTGTGGTGGGCATTTGGGGACTGAACCAATGGTTGAGAAATCTCTCCGTTTGTTTCTCTTTCACTTAAATAATAAATTTTAAAAATTGAGATAAATTCACAGACCCTAAAATCCTTTCTTTCAAAGTATACCACTCAGTGGCTTTTAGTGTATTCACAAAATTTTACAGCCATCACCATCTAATTCTAGAACATTTTTATCAACCCAGGATGAAAACCTACACTTCAAAGGGAGTCTTCAGAAAGTTCACAGAAAAATGAATGTTTAATCTTTTAATTCTATTTCTATAAACTTTTTGAAGCATCTTTGTATTATCAGTCACTCCTTCATTCAAGCTATATTTTCTACTGAAAATGTTATTTTCTTCATCTTCCTATTTGCAGTATGTCCCAAGGGCTGGTGGGAGTCCTGAGACAAAGGCTAAGTTTAAATTCTGTTTAATCCACATACTAACTACATAATCTTAATTTATGTAATCTCTCAGTCAGTTTCACTAGCAAAATGGAGATATCTCAGGGCTAGCATTGTGGCGCAGCAGTGTTAAGCTGCCACCTGTGATACCGGCATCCCATTTCAGAAACCTGGTTTGAGTCCTGGCTACTCCACTTCAGATCCAGCTTCCTGCTAATGCGCCTGCGAAGGCTGCAGAAGATGGTCTGAGCAGTTGGGCCTCTGCTTCCCATGTAGGAGACCAGGAAGGAATTCTAGGCTCCTGGCTTTGGCTTGGACCAGCCCTGGCTGTTGAAGCCATCTGGAGAGTGAACCAGCAGATCCAAGATCTCTTTTTCTGTCTCTCCTCTCTGTTACTTTGCCTTTCAAATACAAAAATAAATCACTTTTGAAACGTGGAGAATGTCAGAATAGTAACCATGGTAATCACTTATCTGCTGTTTGTCTCCATGGACTTACCTATCAGGGGCCTTTCATGCTTAACTCACTCACAGCCTTTTGTCTTTTGGCTTCTTTCACTCAGCACTGTGTCTTCAAGACTCATCTATGTTGGAGCATAAGTCAGTACCTCATTCTTTTTTATGGCACAGCAATATTCCATCATAGTATGTGGACAGTCATACGTTCATGTACGTCTGGGGTGTCTGCACTTGTTGGCTGTCACAGCATGATGCTGCTGTGAATATTTATGTACAGGTTTTGTGTGCATATGCGGTTCCAATGCTCTTCAATGTCCAGCTAGGAAAGGAATTGCTGGGTCAGACAGCAACTTCCTAAGTTTTTGAGAAGCTGCCAAACCGTTTTCCAAAGCAGCTGCATTTTATATTCCCACCAGCGATGTATGGGGATTCTAATACTTCCAGAATGCCACATTACTAAAAGCAATAAAACTATCGAATGAAATTTAAACTTCTTTGTATCTTTTTCTTTACAGACTAAGTCTTGAGTGTTTCTCTGGTATACCATCAAGCTGGTATTAGTTAGGATATATGCTTTAAGTCAGAGTTTACACAGAGAGACAAGGAGAGGCAGAGAGAGAAAGAGAGAGAGAGGGAGAGGTCTTCCATCCGTTGATTCACTCCCCCATTGGCTGCAATGGCCGGAGCTGCGCTGATCCGAAGCCAGGAGCTTCTTCTGGGTCTCTCATGAGGGTGCGGGGCCCAAGGACTTGGGCCATTTTCCACTGCTTTCCCAGGCCATAGCAGAGAGCTGGATCAGAAGTGGAGCAGCTGGGACTCAAACTTGTGCCCAAATGGGATGCTAGCGCTCAGGCCAGTGCATTAACCTGCTATGCCACAGTGCCAGCCCCAGGGTTTCCTTTTAATTAAATAGTATTTTTTGAATACACTGAAATACTTTAAAAATTCAAATATTTTTAATATTCAACATATTTGGGCCCGGCACCATGGCTTACTTGGCTAATCCTCTGCCTGCGGCGCCGGCATCCCATATGGGTGCCGGGTTCTAGTCCCAGCTGCCCCTCTTCCAGTCCATCTCTCTGCTGTGGCTCGGGAGTGCAGTGAAGGATGGCCCAAGTGCTTGGGCCCTGCATCCGTGTGGGAGACCAGAAGGAAGCACCTGGCTCCTGGCTTCGGATCAGCACAGCGCATTGGCCATAGCGGCCATTTGGGGGGGTGAACCAATGGAAGGAAGACCTTTCTCTCTGTCTCTCTCTCTCACTGTCTGTAACTACTTGTCAAATAAATAAATAAAAATATTTAAAAAATATTCAACATATTCAACTGGGAAACATTTTCAAGGTTTCAAAGTCAAAATAGTGTAAGAAGACACATGCAAAGGAGAAAACAGGGCCAGTGTTGTGGTGCAGCAGGTTAAGCTGCTGCTTGGCATGCCAGCATTCCATATTGGAGTCCCTGCTACTCTGCTTCTGATCCAGCGTCCCTGCTAATTCGCCTGGGAAGGCAGAGGAAGATGGCCCAAGTGCTTGGGTCCCTCCCACTCATGTCGGAGACCTGGAGAGTTCTAGTCTCCTGGCTTCAGCCATCTCTTTCTTTCTTTGTTTCTCAGTCTCTTTCTGTTACTCTGCCTTTCAAATAAATAAATCTTTTTTTTTTTAAAGCTTCATTTATTTATTTCAAAGGCGGAGTTACAGAGAAGCAGAGAGAGAGAGAGAGAGAGAGAGAGAGAGATCGAGAGATCTCCCATCCACTGGCTCACTCCCCAGATGGCTGCAATGGCTGGAGCTCTGCCAATCCGAAGCCAGGAGCCAGGAACCAGGAGCCAGGAGCTTCTTCTGGGTCTCCCACACAGATGTAGAGGCCCAAGGACCTGGACCACCTTTTACTGCTTTCCAAGGCCATAGCAGAGAACTGGATCTGAAGAGGAGCAGCTGGGACTCGAACCAGCGACCATATGTGATGCTGGTACTGCAGGCAGCAGCTTGACCTGCTATTCCACAGCACCAGTCCCTCAAATAAATAAATCTTTAAAAAAGAAGACAATACAACATCTAGATACTCATTTTAACCTTATATACCTAAATCCTAAACCTATTTTTCCAGTGGTTAGATATTTATTTCACAATTGTGCTGATATCTTTTATTTATTTTTTTTACTTTTTTTTGTTGCTGATATTTTTTAAAAAAGATTTATTTAACTCACTGTGCCAGAATACCAGCCCCTCTTTATTTTTTTCCCCAAGACTTATTTATTTATTTTTTATTTGAAAGGTGAAGTGACAGAGAAAGAGAGAGAAAGGGAGAGGGAGAGATATCTTCCTTCTTCTGGTTCACTCCCCAAATGCCCACAACAGCTGGGGCTGTAGTATCTGCGAATTAATGGATTAAATGCTGCAATAGTTCACAGTATATACCACGTTCTGAAACGCAAGGCTTTATCCACACCAATCACATTTTAGGGCACTGATACACTTTTCTAGTAAGATCAGACAGCAGATGAGCTTGGTTTGGTCCTTGTAAAATGGTCCTCACCTTGACAGGACATCAGCTAAAAAGTGCTGATGCCTGGGTCTCCATCCCAGAAACTTTAGTTGGTCTGCTAGTAGGGATTCGAATATGCACCAAGATTGAGAATAATATTTTAGTTGAAGAGATGGGTTGGAGAGAGGGAGGGGGGAAAGAAGGGGAAAGAGGGAGAAAGAGAGAGAGAGAGTGAGAGAGAGCATTTCTATCTGCTGATTCACTACCCAAATGTCCAAAATGGCTGGGCCTGGGCAAGGCTGAAGCCAGAGCCACTAACTCAATCCATGTGTCCCATGTGGGTAGCAGGAACCTTATTGCTTCAGTTGTCACCACTGCCCCCAGGGTCTGTATAAACAGGGCACTGCAGTCAAGAGTTGTTGAGGTGGGAATCTCTCCGATTCATTTGCAAAATGGAGATTGAGAATATTTTATCATCAATTGTGTAATAAAAAGGGAGAATTCTCTGGAAGACATACCATTAGCAGTAGCTAGCTGAAAAGCTAGATCAAGTCCTCCTCTCACTCTGAAGAGTATATCCATAATTTCTGAGACAACCTAGAAGAAATAAAACCAAAATTCCCTTGTCAAACAGAGTAAATTAAAATATAACTGAATCTGGGGTAATATTTCATGAGTTCATTCCTTGTTTTATTGATATAAACGAGACAAAAATCCCCTAAATTCTGAAGCAGGAGTTAGCAATCTTTTTCAATGCTGAAATCCCTTGGGGTGTTTAAGATACTGATACTTGGGCTGCATTCCCAGAGATTCTGATTGGGGCTCTAACATGGGCCCAGGCACAGGGATATCTAAAAGCACCCTCCAGTCCCAGAAAGTGGTACTAAAGTAAACGGCTGACAGCCACTAACTAAGGGACATTAGAAACAGCTTTTTTATTTTATTTTATTTATTTATTTGGGAGGTAGAGTTACAGACAGAGAGAGGGAGAGACAGAGAGAGAGATCTTTCCTCCGTTGGTTCACTCCTCAGATTACTGCAACGGCTGGAGCTGCGCTGATCCGAAGCCAGGAGCCAGGAGCTTCTTCCGGGTCTCCGTGGGTGCAGGGGCCAAAGTCCTTGGGCCCCCTTCTACTGCTTTCCCGGGTCACAGCAGAGAGCTGGATTGGAAGAGGGGCAGCCGGGACTAGAACCAGTGCCCATATGGGATGCTAGCGCAGTAGGCAGAGAATTAACCTACTGCGCCACGGCGCCGGCCCCTAGAAACAGCATTTCTAAATAGTCCTGATGGTTTTATCAATGACATGAAAACACCCATGGTAGAGAACTAGTTTATGAATGTGACCAGAGCACTGAGCCTAATGACACCTGGTGGTCCAGGCAATGAGAGGAAACTGAGACACCAATGACATGGAAGCATGAACGACAAGAACCTTCCATGAATGTGGCAGTGAGAAAGAAAACCTTGTATTCACACCCTAGGCCGAGAGATTCTGTGGTTATAAATTTAGTCTAAGGAAATCAGCAAAACACACAAAGATTCAGGTATAAGAATGTTAACCTGGGACCGGCGCTGTGGCGCAGTGGTTAACGTCCTGGTCTGAAGCGCCGGCATCCCCTATGGGCGCTGGTTCGAGACCTGGCTGCTCCACTTTTGATCCTGCTCTCTGCTGTGGCCTGGGAAAGCAGCAGAAGATGGCCCAAGTCCTTGGGCCCCTGCACCCACATGGGAGACCCAGAAGCAGCTCCTGGTTCCTGGCTTCGGGTTGGCAAAGCTTCAGCCGTTGCAGCTATCTGGGGAGTGAACCATTGGATGGAAGACCTCTCTCTCTCTCTCTCTCTCTCTCTCTCTCTCTCTCTGCCTCTCCTCTCTCTGTGTAACTCTGACTTTCAAATAAATAAATCCTTAAAAGAAAAAGAAAAGAATCTTAACCTAAATGCCAACTAAGATTGGTTAAGTAATCATGGATATCATACAGCTATGAAAAAAATCATGTTTTAATTGAAAATTGAATACCACAGGGCAATATTTGCAACTAAAGGGGAAAAAAAAGCACTTGTGAAATGGAATGGATCCTTACTTGAGTCCATATGCTCAGTTTTAAGTAGTTGGTGATATATGACAAATGATGTACATTGTTTTGCAGGTGTGTGTATTGGGTGGGGGAAGGAAGACTGGGAGGGGACAGGAAGGAGAGGACAGAAAGATATTTAGCGAGAGAAATTTCAAAGATTACATCACATCTTCAAAATATGTCCCAAACAGCACACAGCACAGTAAGAATTATATTTTGAAATACTTGCTAAGTAAGTACTAAAACCCACTGAGTTCTTACAATGTGAACTGTGCTAGATGATGGACATATGTTAACTCTGATCCTCAAAAGATCAAGAAGTAGATATAGTTATACATTTTCTCATTTTCAAGTCTTTTACCATGTTTCTTTAGGAGTGATGGCTTTTACTTATTCCACAAAATGCAAACTATTGAAAAGTTATATTGTTTCCCAAGTCTAGTTTTAGAAATGTATTATAAGAAATCAGTCAGGAAAAACTTATAAGAAAGTTCAGGAAAAACTTAGCTTCAGTGTTGTCCCTTTACCCTTCTGTTGTCCACCATACAAATAAAATCAAAATAAAATAAAAAGGAAACAATTTAAATAGCTATCAATAAGTTAAATGAGTATCAAGCAAAATAGTTTATGCCCAGCTGAAAAAACATATTTAGATATTGAAGATAAAAGGAAAAGTGAGAGCAATTTAGTTCTGTTACTTACTGTATGATTTTGTGTAATTGCATTAATCATGGTTTTTCTTCTGTCAAGTGGAAAAAATATGTGACTTACCAGGATTTTGTCGATTCCCAAGATCATGTGTGAAAGCACTAGGGAGGCTGGGTAAAGCCATGACTTGGCAACGCCAGCATCCCATTTGGGTGCCAGTTCATATTGTGGCTGCTGCACTTCTGATCCAGCTCCCTGCTAATGGCCTGGGAAACAGTGAAGACAGCCCGTGCTTGGGCCCGTGCATCCACATGGGAGACCAGGATGAAGTTCCTGGCTCCTGGCTTCCCTGGCTCAGCCCTGGCCTTTGCAGCCATTTGGGGAGTGAACCAACAGATGGAAGATCTTTCTCTCTCTGTCTTCCCCCCTCAACCCCGGTAACTCTTTGAAATAAATAAACCTTTAATAAAAAAAAAAAGAAAGAAAGAAAGAAAAGCAAGCACTAGAATCTCCCTACATCTCTGAACTGAGATCCTCTCTGAAGAAGTAATATTTAAGCAAGGAGCTGAAGGCTAACTCGGTTTAAATATCAACAATCCCAAAACAAAGATGGTGGTGGGCGGGTGAAGGTGGGAGAATCCATTCCAAGGAGCGCAGACACCCTGGTGAAGGTCTGCTTAAGAGTACTTAAGCGACCATTCCAGAGAGTTCCGGTAGTGGCAAGTATGGTCAACATTTAGCAGTAGAACGCACAGATTTGGTTATCGCTGGGCTGTTCAGGAGTTGAGGAGAGGGAGAGGTCAAGGGCTATGGCCAGGTGTTTAGCAGGCACAGTGGACAGCGGTGCCGTTTGCAGAAACGGGGAATCCTGGAGGAAAGGCAGGCGTGGGGCGAGGGCACTGTCAGTTTTGCACTTGCTGACTGTGAAATGCCGGCTGTCCAAGCGGAGGCGCAGTCAGCAGCTGCGGGGAACTGAAGACCCAAAGAAAGGCCTAAGCCGGAGATGCAAATCTGGGCGGAGGTATAGGATACAAAGTGTCCCTAGGAAGACCGACAACCAGCACCGGGGCTGGAGAACTGGGCAGAGTGACGAAACAGGCGGCGCACCAGGAGCGTGTGACGTCACGGAGGCTTATGGATAGCACATTTGAACAAAGTTACACCCGTTTCCCAGATTAAATGCTTCTGCAAAGCCTCCCACAGCGCCGAGTAAAGAATCAGTCTGGAAACAAGCAGGAGGGGCGGGGAGCGAGTGATTATAGCGGGCGGCTTCCCTGCCACCCTACAGGGCATTAAGGCCGAGGGCCGTATCGGAGTTCGCAGCTGCAGCCAGGACGCCGGCGGGACAGGCTTTTTTCAGGGGCTCGGGAGCTGTACACAGGGCACCTGCCTCAGTCGGAGGGGAAACGCGAGGGTCGGGGAAGAGCGGCGATACTTACCACGTCCGCGACGTGGCAGTAACACACTCGTTGACCCCCGTCCGCGAACTCCGGAGCCAGACCGGAAGTAGCGTCATCCCCCCGGGGGCGAGGCTTGGGAGGAAAGACTACGCCTCCCAACATGCCCGGCAGCACTGCGTCACGGAGTGTACCACGCCACAACTTCTGGCCGAAGGCAGGAAAGGCGGGAAGCACAAGACTTACTTTCTATGAAATCTATTGGTTGAATCTTTCGTTTGATGCAGATGCTCTGAAATCCTTCTGTGTGTTCTTCGGTGGAGAGTGGACTGTTCGCGTGTCCTGCCCTCTCGTGCTTGGAATGGTTTCTCCCGTTTCCAGGGCAACGCACCACAACAATCGCCCGCCGTTCGCAGAACCCTGGGCAGCTTTGGCCCGCGCGGGAAGCGCTCCTGGAGCCGAATGAACCCGGGCTGAGCTGTGATGGCGTGATCTCGGTACCGGGTCAGGCGCTCTTTGGAGAGGTGACTTGGTCCACGAGGACACCAGGCGTTGCCCTTGGACACTTGTCTCTTCGCATCCTCCGTCTCCCTAGTGGGAAAGTTTTCTCAGCACCTCAGAGCTTTAATATCTTTTTTTTTTTTTCACTCGTCGCTGCCACGACACTTCATCTGTGCCTTTCGAAGGGAATTTGCCAAAGTCCACTTGTTCATTCATTTTGTCTAACTAGGTGTGCGCTCCCTGAGGGCAGATCTGTGCCTCGTAAGTATGAGAGGCCCTAGCTTCTCCCGGAAGGGCGGTTCGCGATGTGTGTCAAAGGAGTGGGCGAGCGAGTGGTCAGTGCGGAGCAAGAAGCCTGGGAAGTGGGAAGGTTCAAGGCAGGAATGTCTTCCCCTTTCCTCCTCCTCTTCCACTCGGTCCGTGGCGCGCTTGATTGAGCCGCGCAACCCCGGGAAAACCGCGGTGAAGAACCGCCCAGCTCTCACCACAGGTCCTGCCTTTGCGGAGCCCAGCTTACAGGCTGTTAATGAAGGGATTCCTGTACCGGGGATCTGTTAGATACGCGTGGTGAGGGCTTAGCAGGGGACGCACTTGCCGCTCTGAGAGAGGGGCTTAAGGAAGTGCGAATAACCTGGTGCTAATCGGAAAGAGCCGTCCTGCTGTGTAACAGCATGTGCAATGGTCCTGTGGCTGGAGAGAAGAAGCCCACCGAGACAGCAGCCCAGAGGCGAGGAGCAGGGTTCTCGTAAGGATGGCAGACCTTTGGGTCATTGAAAGGATTTAAGGCCATGGAGCAACACGGCAGTGGAGATGAAACAGCATAAACAGAATACCACATCCCCAAATGGCTGATGTTTAGATTTGGAGAAGTTGTGAAGAGGGGAAGGACGTTCTGTTTTCTTGTTCTTTAAACTGCGTCTTCATATAACCCTTTGACGGTGCACATCAGCAATGTCATGCTCAGTGACTCGTACTCAGAGCAAGTAGGCTGAGCACTTGAGGAGGGGAGAGCTCTCTTCTCGGGAAGCGAAAGCCAGTGCGAGTTTTATACGCTGATCTGTGCCCAGTGCCTAGTTTGTAGTTGGTGTTACAAACCATTAGGAAGAAATGGAGGCGAGTGTTCCTAGTTCTTTGCTCCTCCTTTTTAGAACAATTCTAAGATATAAAAATTGATTTCTAAGTTAATAGATGCATTTTTTTAAAAGAAACACATTTTTTAAGATTTATTTTATTTATTTGAAAGACAGAGTTACAGAGATAGAGAGAGATCTTCCATTCGTTGGTTCACTCCCCAGATGGCCACAATGGCTGGAGCTGTGCCAATCCGAAGCCAGGAGCCAGGAGCTTCCTCTGGGTCTCTCACGCGGGTACAAGGGCCCAAGGTCTTGGGCCATCTTCTACTGCTTTCCCAGGCCACAGCAGAGAGCTGGATTGAAAGAGGGGCAGCCAGGGCCTGAACTGGCACCCATATGGGATGCCGGCACTTCAGGCCAAGGCTTTAACCCACTGTGCCACAGCACCAGCCCCAATAGATGCATGTTTAATGTTTAGACTTTTGTTTGAAGTGATCATTTCAAAAGAAAATTCAAGTTGCACTCTGCCCTACAACAAATACTCAGAATTCATTGTAGATTTTTGATTTGTTTCCTTGTTTTTATCTTGCCTAAGCAATTCTCTCCCTCTGTTGACCGATTTTGCCAGTGGCACATTTCTTATTTAAGTCCATTTAAGTTGAAAACTCAAAAACAGGGCTATTCTGAAAAATTGTACATTCTGAAAACCTAAGTTATAGCTTTCAATACAATGGGTAATGCAGTATGTATGTATCATTTTATCTAAACCATACAAAGTCTTACTAAAACTTTGAGGTCTACCTTAAACTTCTCAAAAAAAAAAAAAAAAGGATGTTGTTTATATATTATACTCCATGGCAACAATTTTATCATTTCCAACAGATAATGGCTGTAAAACAAATGCTGGCTTACGTCTTCCTTTGTACTTTGTGGGAACTTAACACATAATCAAAAGGAGGTTTCAGGCCGGTGCCGCGGCTCACTAGGCTGATCCTCAGCCTGCGGCGCCAGCACCCTGGGCTCTAGTCCCGGTTGGGGCGCTGATTCTGTCCCGGTTGCTCCTCTTCCAGTCCACCTCTCTGCTGTGGCCCGGGAAGGCAGTGGAAGATGGCCCAGATGCTTGGGCCCTGCACCTGCATGGGAGACCAGGAGGAAGCACCTGGCTCCTGGCTTCGGATCGGCGCAGCGCGCTGGCCAGAGAGGCCACTTGGGGGGTGAACCAAAGGAAGGAAGACCTTTCTCTCTGTCTCTCTCTCTCTCTCACTAACTCTGCCTGTCCAAAAAAAAGAGGTCTCATGATGATGTTTAAAAGTAATTTATATTCTCTTTCTTTTTAGATTTACTTATTTGAAAGGGAGAGAGAGAGAGAGTCTTCCTTTTTTTTTTTTTTTTTTTTTTTTTGACAGGCAGAGTGGACAGTGAGAGAGAGACAGAGAGAAAGGTCTTCCTTTACCGTTGGTTCACCCTCCAATGGCCGCCGCGGCCAGCGTGCTGCGGCCGGCGCACCGCGCTGATCCGAAGGCAGGAGCCAGGTACTTCTCCTGGTCTCCCATGGGGTGCAGGGCCCAAGGACTTGGGCCATCCTCCACTGCACTCCCTGGCCACAGCAGAGAGCTGGCCTGGAAGAGGGGCAACCGGGACAGAATCCAGCGCCCCGACTGGGACTAGAACCCGGTGTGCTGGCGCCACAAGGCGGAGGATTAGCCTGTTGAGCCACGGCGCCGTCCCTGAGAGAGTCTTCCATCTGCTGGTTCATTCCCCAAATGCCAAATGGCCACAACTGGCAGAACTGGGCCAGGAAGCCAGGAGCCAAGAGCTTCTTGGTCTCCCACGTGGGTGCAGAGTCCCAAGGTCTTTGACTGTCTGCTGCTTTCCTAGATGCTTTAGCAGGGAGCTGGACAGGAAGTGGAACAGTTGGGATCGAACCATGCCCATATGGGATGTCGGCACTGCAGGAGGCGAATTAACCTTCTGTGCCACACCACCAGCCCTCGTGGTAATTTTGAATTCCAGTTTCCTCCCCTTGGCCCACTGAGTGTTCTTTCACCACAGTTTTAGATTGTTTATAGTGACTATTAAAACTCTCATACTTGGAGCGAGTGTTTGACGCAGAGGTTAAAATACCACTTGGGATGCTGCATCCCGTATCAGTGCCTGGGTTCGGGTCCTGGCTCTGCTGCCAATTCCAGATTCCTGCCAATGCACACTCCGGGAGGCAGCAGATGATGGTGTAGCAGCTGGATCCCTGACGTGTACGTGGGAAACACAGAATGAACTCTGGGCTTCCGGCTTTGACCTGGCCAAGTTGTGCCTTTTCTGGGCATTTGGGGAGTGAACCAGCAGATGGAAAAGATCTCTGTCTGTCTCTCTACCGTTCACATAATAATGTTAAGAATAACAACTCTCAAACTGAAAGTTGGACTGAAATTGAGAATCATTTTTCTCTTTTCTTCCTGTATTTCTCTATGTAAAGGAGGCTTTTTCTATAAAAGAAGCAGCCCTAAAGAGACTTTCAAAGTTAGCAGGATACAGCAAACCGCCCTAAGAAGCAACCATGCCTCTCGAAGGAGGAAAGACTGACATGGAGAGGATTGGCCTCTTTAGTGAGATGGAATACATTACTGTTGGTGATAAATATGTCTCACAATTTAATAGTAAGTGTTTACATGTATTTTTAACTGAATAGTGGGTATGTACTATATAAGTTTTGAATTTAGTTTTTAAGTTAAATGATATTTTTGATAGTCTATATTTTAAAGCATTAAGGTTCTAAGTTGATTAATTTGTGAAATTTTAAAAGATAACTTTTTAAGTAGGAAACTAATTTTATGGGGCTACACTCCCTCATTTATTGTTCTTATAGGAAACTTTATTTCTTTCTAAAGGAACATGGCATGGCAGAATATTTAGCTTTTAGTGTTTTGTTGTTGTTGTTATTTGCTTGTTTTGTGTTTTTGCTTAGATGGGACATTGTCCTATGCAAACAGCATATATGTTTGGTATCCAAGAAGGCCATCTCTTATCACTTTCCTGAATAATAAAATGCTAAATGAATAGCTGAAGGGGTTTTGGGAAAGTCATAAATAATAAAAGGAGCTAAAGTACATTGAATGTTTGAATATCCAATGACTTCTATGCAACAGTAAAACAAATATATGGATATGGAAACAGCTCCAAGATGCATGCTGAATAAAAAAATAAAGTGCAGAATAGTGTATATGCTATGCTAGACATTAAACATGGAAAAGGATATGTGTGAAAATGTTCAACTGAACATACCTAAACATTCTCTGGAAAACAAATTAATATTGTTGCCTATGGAAGAGGAACTGGGTGGTCAAGTGTGAGAGAAAGACTTACTGTGAAAATGTGTGTTACTGACTGTGGAAATTGTGAATGTCTCACAGGTACTCTTTTTTTTTGGACAGGCAGAGTGGACAGTGAGAGAGAGAGAGACAGAGAGAAAGGTCTTCCTTTTTGCCGTTGGTTCACCCTCCAATTGCCGCCACGGCCGGCGCATCACGCTGATCCAAAGCCAGGAGCCAGGTGCTTCTCCTGGTCTCCCATGGGGTGCAGGGCCCAAGCACTTGGGCCATCCTCCACTGCACTCCCGGGCCATAGCAGAGGGCTGGCCTGGAAGAGGGGCAACCAGGACAGAATCTGGCACCCCAACCGGGACTAGAACCCAGTGTGCCGGTGCCGCAAGGCGGAGGATTAGCCTATTGAGCCGCGGCACCGGCCACAGGTACTCTTATATTTTTGAAATTTAAGTTAAAGAATCAGTGATACAAATTAACGTTGCAACACACTTGTTGAATTAAGTGTTGTGTGCTTTTCAAAAAATTCTTCACATTGCTGAAGGACTTCTCAACTTGAGTTCTCTTAGATCCAAATTAAAAAGGAAGTTCAAATGCTTATGAAAACAGCCTCTAAATAATTACTTGGCTGCTAGTGTTTCATTGTATAAATGCCATGAGCTAAAAAATCCTCTTGATGACATTTGGGCTTTCTGTTATGTTTTTATGTTGCTGAATGAAACTGCTATGACCATTTACCTTTGTGTCTTTTAGTGGACATGGGCATTCATGTGTCTTGAATATACCTAGGAAGGGAATTAGGTATAGCCCTTCAACCTCACACACATTCTTTCTGATGTCTTGCACCAGGGTCCCTAGTATGTTAGAGTATATTGGAGGGAGATTAGAGTATATTGGAGGGAGAACAATGAATTCAATAATGAATTCAGTAACCTGTAAGGTCTCTTCCAGCTCTTAAATCCACAGTGTATAACCAACCCCTTACCCTAGTGTTAAAATATTTTAGTGAGGCCGGCCCCGCTGCTCAAAAGGCTAATCCTCCACCTTGCGGCGCCGGCACACCGGGTTCTAGTCCCGGTTAGGGCGCTGGATTCTTTCCTGGTTGCCCCTCTTCCAGGCCAGCTCTCTGCTGTGGCCAGGGAGTGCAGTGGAGGATGGCCCAAGTGCTTGGGCCCTGCACCCCATGGGAGACCAGGAGAAGCACCTGGCTCCTGCCATCGGATCAGCGCAGTGCGCCGGCCGCAGTGCGCCGGCCGTGGCGGCCATTGGAGGGTGAACCAACAGCAAAGGAAGACCTTTCTCTGTGTCTCTCTCTCTCACAGTCCACTCTGCCTGTCAAAAAAAAAAAAAAAAAAAAAAAAAAAAAAAAAAATTTTAGTGACAATCTCTTAGGACTTACAGTCAATAAAGCCTTTAACACAGAACTTTCTGTGAATGTTTTGAAGCTCTAATAAGACCTCAAAACTCATAACTAGCCTAAGTCTCATTTGGAAACTTTTACAAGTGATTTTTTCATGTCCTTTAATTACTAGTGAGCTCAAAATTATAGTATTCCTATTTTATTTTTAAAGGACCCTTCAATGAGGCTGCAAGCAAAAATAGACAGATGTTACCTGGGGGATCCAAAGGAATGTCTGATCTCCAGGCAGGTTATTTTGATTCCCAATTTGGAAGGATTTTTGAAGGTGAAGGCTATGTAAATCTGAATCAAGTGAAGAGACAGCATATGATGGAAGAAGCAAAAAAAAATCTAGGCAAAGCCTTTCTCCCTAGTAGTGGGGATAAAAAGCCGTAAGTGTTTGGGAAAATGTCTTAAGTGGATCTTCTGCACCGCTCTCTATTTAGCTTAAATGAAATACTCATTTTTCTCTAGGATTCAGTTATGTGAAATTAATTTTTAAGTACTATTCTCAGGATACTTTGTCTTAGGTGGAATCAGATTGGATGATTTAGATTGACAGGTTAATTTTGATTAAGTATATTCTTATTCTCATGTTATGTTTTGGATTATATATGTTACTGTTCCCTATTAGCTTGTATAATAAAAAACAAATAATAAAAATAAATAAATTTGTTAAAAAACTTTAAAGATTGAGGAAAAAGTTGCCTTTTTTTGATAAAGAAAATAGTTTATAGCGCCAGCCGTAGCGGCCATTTGGGGGGTGAACCAATGGAAGGAAGACCTTTCTCTCTGTCTCTCTCTCTCTCTCACTGTCTATCTGTCAAATAAAAAAATAAATATATTATCTTAAATTTATTGTGAAGACACTTTCATGGGGTTTAAAAATATTTTAATCTTGACAGTTATCAATGTAAAGGTTCAGTTTTTTCTTACCTTTAAATCATGAGTTTAACAAATAAGACCAAGTATTTTGTGTTATATAGCTGAGATCTGAAATACGATGCTTTTCACATTTATTAACTTTGAGTCTCTCAATTTAGAATTGATGGTGGATGAGAGCTGGTTGAGGTCTAACTTTGTGTTTATTTGCTGTATTTTCTTGAGACTAGGAAAACCATGTTTCTTGATTCAACCTTCTTTTAGTTCTAACAGGCACCTTCTCTTCTCAGCCAAAACAACTGTCTTTATTAAGAGTGGGAAATTTCTTCTTTTCTGCTATTACTGTCATTCCATCTTTTTTACTGTTTAGGTAGATTTTAATTATTTATTTTTACTATTTTCTAGACTTCTTTTTAGATTTAATTCAAAACTGCTATTTCTTTGTATGTATTTTATCTTTAAATAACTGTTTCCTAATTTTTAGTCTTTCCCTCAACTATGATGAAATTTGATCCATGTAGTAATATCTGGAAATTGTTGCATTGATATATTAGTTTATAATATGCTTATATTTGTTAGTCAAGAAATTATAATAATTTTATAATTAGACTAGCTTTCTTTTTGAAGTTCACAGATATGTGAGAAACCTCTGTAATTTTGTGGGTTACAGAAAGTGTTTCCAAAAAGAGAGATTCATGATGTAAACACAAAACTCTTACATGGGCACTTATTCAACATCAAATTATATAACCAGAGACATTAAATAAATTCTAAGTATAGTGATTTTCATTATTGCATGAAATCACATTCTATTTAAATTATACTACTGTATAATTGTCCTTTTGTTTGTAATATCATTGCTTTATTCCCTTACTGTATTTTAGAATTTTATGACATAGGGACTGGTGCTGTGGTGCAGTGGGTTAAGCCATAACCTGCAGTGCCGTCATCCCATTTGGGTACCTGCTGCTCCACTTCCAATGAAGCTCCCTGCTAATGTGCCTGGGAAAGCAGCAAAAGACAGCTGAAGTCCCTGGGCTGCTGCACCCACGTGGGAGACCTGGAGGAAGCTCCTGGCTTCAGCCTGGCCAAGCCCTGACTGTTGTGGCCATTTAGGGAGTGAACCAGTAGATGGAAGATCTCTCTCTCTCTCTCTCTTCCTCCCTCTCTCTCTCCCTTTCAAATTAATAAAATCTTTTTTTTTTAAAGGAGTTTTATGACATGAAGGCGCTTCAGAAGTTTTTGGAAAAATGGAATCAAAAGACAAGTTAGGCCGGCGCCGCGGCTCACTAGGCTAATCCTCCGCCTTCCAGCGCCGGCACACTGGGTTCTAGTCCCGGTCGGGGCACCGATTTTCTGTCCCGGTTGCCCCTCTTCCAGGCCAGCTCTCTGCTGTGGCCCAGGAGTGCAGTGGAGGATGGCCCAAGTCCTTGGGCCCTGCACCCCATGGGAGACAAGGCTAAGTACCTGGCTCCTGCCTTCGGATCAGCGCGGTGCATCAGCCGCAGCGTGCCGGCCGCGGCGGCCATTGGAGGGTGAACCAACGGCAAAAGGAAGACCTTTCTCTTTGTCTCTCTCTCTCTCTCACTATCCACTCTGCCTGTCAAAAAAAATATATAAATAAATAAAAATAAAAAAAGACAAGTTAATTTTGAAATTTGAAATTCATGCATAGAAGGGTCCTCAGAAAGTCCATGTAAGATATATATTATGAAAAACTATGCATGGATTTCAAAAGTGTTTTGGACTAAAATCATCTATTTTCTGTGAACTTTATGAACTGCCTGCATATGTTCATAGACAGGAATTAATGGATTTTTTTTTTTTTTGCAAAAATGTATTTATTTATTTGAAAGGCAGAGTTACAGAGAGACCGAGAGAGAGAGAGATGGAGAGAGAGAGAGATCTTTCATCTGCTGGCTGACTCCCCAAATGACTACAATGGCTGGGCTAGGCCTGGCTGAAGCCAGGAGTCAGGAGCTACATCCAGGTCTCCCACATTGGTGGCAGGGCCCAAGCACTTAGACCGTCTTCTGCTGTTTTCCCAGGTGCAATAGCAGGGAGCTGGATTGGAAGCAGCCAGGACTCAAACTGGTGCTCACATGGGATGCTGGCCTCCCAAATGGCAGTTTAACTGGCTGCACCACCACGCTGGCCCCTGAATATTCTCTCTTACTGAATTTTTTTTTTTTAAGATTTTATTGCCGGCACCGCGGCTCACTAGGCTAATCCTCTGCCTAGTGGCGCCGGCACACCGGGTTCTAGTCCTGGTTGGGGCGCCGGATTCTGTCCCGGTTGCCCCTCTTCCAGGCCAGCTCTCTGCTGTGGCCAGGGAGTGCAGTGGAGGATGGCCCAGGTGCTTGGGCCCTGCACCCCATGGGAGACCAGGAAAAGCACCTGGCTCCTGGCTCCTGCCATCGGATCAGCGCGGTGCGCCGGCTGCAGCGCGCCAGCCGCGGCGGCCATTGGAGGGTGAACCAACGGCAAAAGGAAGACCTTTCTCTCTCTCTCTCTCTCTCTCTCACTGTCCACTCTGCCTGTCAAAAAAAAAAAAAATTAAAAAAAAAGATTTTATTTATTTATTTGAGTGGTAGTTACAGAGAGAGAGAGAGAGAGGCCTTGCATCTGCCGGTTCACTCTCCAATTGGCCACAGAGGCCAGAGCTGCACCAATCCAAAGCTAGGAGCCAGGAACTTCTTCAGGGTCTCCCACCTGGGTGCAGGAGCCTGAGGAATTGGGCCATCTTCTATTGCTTTCCCAGGCCACAGCAGAGAGCTGGATCAGAAATGGAGCAGCTGGGTCTCAAACCGGCACCTATATGGGATGCCCGCGCTCAGGCCAGGGCGTTAACCCACTGCACCACAGCGTCTGCCCCCCAAAATCAGATTAAAATCTAACAAAATGTGTCTTTTTTTTGTACCAAAGTCAGGTAGCTTAGTTCCATTGTGTGTATTTTTCTCCTTTTCCAATCTTTTAAAAAAATGTTGTAAAATATATATAACATGAAATTTATCATTTAATCAAAACACAAAATTGTCTTTAAGATGTGGATTAGGAAGCTACTATGGAACCATAGGTGGTCCAATTCCATTCTTCAGTGCACAATCAAAACCCAGAGAAAAATATGAGGCACCTGGAAAGAACTTATACACAAACCCAGGAAAGAAAGGAACTGGATATGGGTAAGATATTTTAATACTTTCATGTAATTTTGAAATTTTTTTAAAGATTTGTTTATTTATTTGAAAGTCAGAGTTACAAAGCTGGGGGAGGGGAGCAGAGAGAGAGAGAGAGAGAGAGAGAGAGAGACAGAGACCGACCTTCCATCTGCTGCTTTGCTCCAGGTTGCTGCTGGGCCAGGTCGAAGCCAGGAGCCAGGATCTCCATCCAGGTCTCTCATGGGTGACAGGGGCCTGAGGACTTGTGCCCTCTTCTGCTGCTTTCTCAGGCCGTTAGCAGGGAGCTGGATCAGAAATGGAGCAGACAGACACTTGTGATGCCAGTGCCCATAGGGGTGGCGCTTTACCCACTACACCACAATGCTGGACCTATTTGTTTTGGATTTTTTTTTCTTTTGGTGAAGATTTGTTTATTTTATTTGGAAGTCAGAATTACAGAGGGAGAGAGAGAAGGAGAGACTGAGGGAGACACCTTCCATCCTCTAGTTTACTCCCCAGATGGCCGCAAAGGCTGGGCCAGAGCCAGGAGCCAGGAGCTTCTTCTGGGTCTCCCACATGGGGGCAGGGGCTTCAGCCATCCTCTGCTGCTTTCCTGGTGCATTAGCAGGGAGCCAGATTGGAAGTGGAGCAGCTGGGACAGGAACCCGTGCCTTAGGGGATACCAGTGTTGCTACACAGAATCAGCCCCTTGTTTTGAATTTTAAAAAAATAAAATTTCTGAGCCTCAAAGTGACCATGACTTATTTTCTTTCCTTAGCTATGCAAATATTACCATAGGTAAACAGTTTTCACATTCAGCTGATTTCTATGATGCACCCAAAGTAAATTATAAGGTAAAATATCTATTTTGAATTTTTCAAACTTCCTTTATTTGGTGGACTTGAAGAATTCACTTGTGGTGAAATTATGTTTTTGTTTGATCTGTTTATGTCACTGGACAGAACTAGCCTGATGTGTTTGGATTGTGATAATTTTGCCTTTTAATGCTAGATTCCCACATCTTGCTATAGAGCCTCTTAGTTCTTTTTTTTTTTTTTTAATTTATTTGCCAGGTAGATTTATAGACAGAGAGAAAGAGAGGTAGAGAGAAAGGTCTTCCTTCGGTTGGTTCACCCCCTAAATGGCCGCTATGGCTGGCACTGCCAGGTGCTTCTTCCTGGTCTCCCATGTGGGTGCAGGGCCCAAGCACCTGGGCCATCCTCCACTGCCCTCCTGGGCCACAGCAGAGAGCTGGACTGCAAGAGGAGCAACCAGGACTAGAACCCGGCGCCCATATGGGATGCTGGCGCTGCAGGCAGAGGATTAACAAAGTGAGCCACGGCGCTGGCTCCACAATTAATATGAGCCTCTTAGTTCTAATAATAGTTGTGTGTACTTACTGGGTACAGTGTGATAATTAGATACTTGTATATAATATGCAATGATCAAATCAGGATAATTAACATTTCTGTCTCCTTAAATGTTTATCTGTTGTTCATGCTGGGAAGCTGCCAACACCTCTTTTGCAGTTCTTTATAAAATCTGTAGCTTTTGTAAACTAGAGTCAACCTAGTGTGTTGTGGTGCCTGGAACTTACTCTTTCCATCGAACTGTACTGTGGTACCCATTATCGATAGAACACTTGTCCTGGGTGTGGGCATAACCCATTTGTGAAATTGGCCACTGTCCTGTCTCACAATACTGCAGCCAATTAAAGCCACCATAGCAACATTACAAATTACCATATGCTTCCCATGAAAACAATTTTGAGAGACACATCCTCAAAGGAAAACCAGAATACAAATGAATTATCTGTACCCTTGTGATGGAGAAGAGGAGAGAGCCGATTGCCAAGGAGTGAGTGTTCTACAGGCTGGACAGATTAAAAAAAAAGAAAAATCTGAAAAGAGAAAAAATTTTCTGAATGTGCTGCAGCAGAATTCCTGTAGTGAAAATTAGTCTTCTCTGGGATAACTATTTTAGATTTCATTTCTCAGATGTTTTCTCTTCACTTTGTTGAATGATAAAATACCAGTTTCATATTTGCAAGGAGTGAAAAAAGTGTATCAAGAATTTCACTCTTTTTAAAATTTGTATTTCATATCCTAAGTTCTTTTGTTACTTTATTAACAGCTAGCATTTTTTTTGAAAAAGATTTATTTATTTGAAAGGCAGAGTTAAAGAGAGGCAGAGAGAGAGGTCTTCCATCTGATGGTTCACTCCCCAAATGGCCACAATGGCCAGAGCTGTGCCGATCTGAAGCCAGGAGCCAGGAGCTTCTTCCTGGTCTCCCACATGGATGCAGAGGTCCAAACACTTGGGCTAGTTTCTAGTGCTTTCCCAGGCCATAGCAGAGAGCTCGATTGGAAGTGAAGCAGCCAGGACTTGGACTGGAGTCCATTTGGGATGCTGGCACTGCAGGCTGTGGCTTTACTTGCTATACCACGGCACTGGTCCCAACAGCTAGCAATTTAAAAACAATTTATGGGGGCCAAACTTGAAGAATCTGTATGAAGGAATTCACCTCTACCTACCGTCCCCCACCCCTACCCCTAGACTACCTAAGATATAAAAACGTCCAGCCCCTGGTGTCTGGGCCCTTTGCCTTGTGTTTGGTCTGTGTGCACGCTGGCAGTTGCTCAATCTGAGTTTATTTTCTTTGAATAAATTCAGTTTGGCTGTGAAAAAAAATTAATTTACTTAGAGAAAGAGAGAAAGAAAGAGAGACACAGAGATTTTCCATCTTCTAGTTCACTTCCCAAATGCTTACAATGGCCAGGGATGTAATCAAAGTCTCCCATGTGAGCAACAGAAACCTAAGTACTTGAGCCCTCACCCCAGCCTCTCCGCGCTTGCGTTAGCAAGAAGCTGTAGTCAGGAACCAGAGCCTGGTATGGAACCTAGGTCCTCCAGTGGAATGCAGGCATCTGAACCAGCAGCTTAACTCTAGACTAAATACCCACGCCAGGCTCTGGATTTTTATACTTAGTGTTGTCCCATGGAAAAATCTGCAATACGAGAGGGGTGGAAATGACCCATTTTGCTTGAATACTAGGTAGATACAAATAATATAACAGAAAGACGCTATGAGAAAATTCAGTGTTTTTTATTCTTAGAAGAAACTAGCATTGGTTGAAGATTTACCATGTGCTGAGTGCTTTATATAATCTCAATCAATCTTTACAATGGTGTTAAAAAGGGGGGGGAGATGATATCACCCCCATTTACAGTTGAAGATGTGACTCTGCAGGGGTAACTTTCCCAGTGTCCCTGCCTGAGAAATGACAGCAGTCAGTAAGGAGGTAGGGTTTGAACCAAAGACCAGTCCTTTTTTAACTACATCATTCTGCTCAGAGAGTTAATGGAGATTTGTTTAGATGATAAATAGATCACTACACTTCAAATAAACATATCTAAAATGAATAATAGCTATGCTTATTCATAAGTAGGCATATCTTTAGTGTCATAAAAATGAATTTAACTAAGGAATGTGTTTATTAAAAAACTTCCTCCATTACTATAATCTACATGCTTACATTAAGATTTAAAAGAAGGTGGGGCCAGCGCTGTGGTGCAGCAGGTTAAAGCCTTGGCCTGAAGTGCTAGCATCCCATATGGGTGCCAGTTCTAGTCCCAGCTGCTCCTCTTCCAATCCAGCTCTCTGCTATGGCCTGGGATAGCAGTAGAAGATGGCCCAAGTCCTTAGGCCCCTGCACCCGCATGGGAGACCCGGAGGAAGCTCCTGGCTCCTGGCTTCGGCCGTCGTGGCCATCTGGGGAGTGAAGCAGCGGATGGAAGACCTCTTTTTCTCTCTGTCTCTACCTCTCTCTGTAACTGTCTTTCAAATAAATAAAATAAAATAAATCTTAAAAAAAAGAGAAAAAGTTTCTTAAAAAAAAGATTTAAAAGAAGGTTTGACTCTAAGTTATTTCCAGTTTGCATAATTCTGCTATGTAATTTTGACCTCGATTTACAGAAAGAGAATGAAGCACACCGTCGTTTACTCAAAGGAACACCTTTCAAGTTAAATCTTTATCCAAAGGATTATTTTGACACCAATCCTTACTCTTTTGAGAAAGCTTTGCCACCCATTAAAAAAGTGGAAAAGAAAGAAGTGCTTTCAAGCCCTTTTAAACCCTCTTCTCCTGGTAAAAAGGTAAGTTAAAAATTGGGAGCATCTTAATGAAATCCTGTCTCTTATTGTCAAATTATTTTATTACCCACATAAATAATAAACTTATTCATATGGATGCCAAGAATCATGGAACCACACTTATAGAATTATGAGAAATCACAAAGCATGACTAGTGTAGAGGATAATGAAGCTTTTGTAATGAAGGGATTTTTAATCACTTCAATTGCATGTGAATTGACAATGAATTTTTGATGTGTCTCTCTAGATGCTAGGCCTAGTGTTTCTCAAAAAAATTCCTGTTTCTGAGCTACCTCCTTACTACAGAAATTTACAAATGAGAATAAAAATTAAAATGCTCTGACACTTTATAAACCTTATTTTATAATTTTTCCCCTATGAATTTCCTGTTCATTTTCCCTGTGGACTTTTTATTAGGATGTTTGTGGTTTTTCATACTGATTTACAAGATCATGTATTAAGGCTACTACTCTTTTGTCATTTGTGTTGAAAGTAATTTTTCTAGTCTGTTGGATTTTGACTTTGTTTCGATATTTTGTGTTTGGAAATTTAATAATTTAGGGCAGGCACAGACTCAGGAGTCTCTGCTCAGCTGGTTGCTGGGCGCAGACAGGAGCTTGCACAGCTAGCACAGCTGTTACATACGTCGACAATGGCACCCGCTCTCTATCGGCTTGTTACAGGACGCCATTGCAGGGTAACTGGGGAGAGAGAATGTGCTCTCCCTCCTTTTTTTCCTCTTCTAGTTTGGCAGGTACACTACCCACCACAGGGCTCCAAGCCAGATTCCCTCCAGACTTTTCTTGAAGCTTTATTCTTGGGCTTTTGCATTCTGGAGTCGCTCTCCCAAGCTGGTGCGGAGGCTCTGGGCTGCTGGGGTCCTGATTGGTGCATGTCCACACCCTCTATGTAGGTTGGCTGTGTCCTTCCAATTTGAGTAGAGTTTCCTCTGCCATTTTCTCCCCAACTCTTCCCTGAAACTGCACTCCTTCCACTTTTTTTTTTTTTTAAACTATCTTCTCCTAGACTAGAGTGGTAAGCTCCCTCTTTACTCCACCATATTAATTCCTCCCCGTCATTCCTTCTTAAAACAAAGTATCCATTTATAACATGCCGATTTTTGGAGGCATTGTCCTTATAATCTTTTCAGAAAGCATCAGTGATTTCACCATTTTACCCATGTTTTCCAATATAACTTTGATATTCTTTCTTTAATTTTAGCACAATGGATGCTCTGACAGGGGCTTTTTTCACATTGGTGTCATATCCTTCCTAGTGCCTCAAACTAGATCTTCGTCTTTTTTTTTTTTTTTTTTGGATTAAGGATTTTATTTATTTACTTGAAAGTCAGAGTTACAGAGAGGGAGAGGAAGAGAGAGAGAGAGAAAGAAAGAGAGAGAGAGAGAGAGGCCCTCCACCTGCTGATTCACTCCCCAAATGGCTGCAATGGTTGGAGCTGAGCTGATCTGAAGCCAGGAGCCAAGAGCTTCCTCTGGGTTTCCCATGCAGGTACAGGGGGGCCCAAGAACTTGGGCCATCTTCCACTGCTTTCTCAGGCCATAGCAGAACAGCTGGGACCCAAACTGGTGCCCATATGGGATGCTGGTTACTGTAGGCAGCGGCTCTACCTGCTCTGCCACAGTGCCAGCCCCAGTAATGAATGTTTCTATTTCCTAATCACAGTGTGTTTGGAGCCTTTAAACTTTTACTTTGTAGTTTTCACAAAATAGATAGTGTCAAATATGAGTATAGTCCCCTCACTTTGCTGTAGAACTTATTTCTACTGTACCTGTGTTTTGGTATCCATTAACCAATCTCTTCAATGACCACCTCCTAACTCCCTCTTCAGTCTCTAATAATCACTATTCTATGTTCAGATCAATTTTTTAATCTTTCATATATTAGAGAAAATGTTTGACATTGCCTTTTGTGTCTAATATTTCACCAACATGATGTTCTCTGGCTCCATCCATTTTGCTGCAAATGACAGAATTTTGTTCTTTTTCATGGCTGAACAATAATACATTGTGTATATGAGTATGTAGCACATTGCTATTATCCATTGTTGTGCAACTAGATTGATTCCATATCTTAGAAATTGTGAATAATGCTGCAATGAATATGATGGTGCAGAATGATAGTGCAGATATCTCTAGTTCCTAATTTAATTTCCTTTAGATATATATCCAGAAGTTAGAGTACAGGATCACAAGGCAGATCTGTTGATTTTTCAAACAACTTCAATAAGGTTTTACATACTGCTTCTACAAATTTATTTTTCTACCAACAGTGTGTAAGGGTTGCCTTTTTTCTACATTCTCACCAATACTTGCTATTATAATTTTTGTTGGATCTTCTAGATCTTGTTAATAAATGTTATAACAAGTTGGTATGTTTTGATGCAAAAAATTTTCAAAATACATGCATAGTTTTTTTCATAACATATGTTGTCCATGAGTATTTTTAAGTTTTATGTATTTATTTGAGAGGCAGAGAAAGGGAGAGGAAGAGGGGAGGAGGAGAGATTTTCCATATACTAGTTCACTCTCCAAATGCCTGAAACATCCAAGTCTTGGTGACACCAAAACCCGGAGCTGGGAACTCATCCAAGTCTCCCACATGCATACCAGGGAGCCAAGTACTTGGTCTATACCTGCTGCCTCCAAAGCATAGTAGCAGATAGCCTGATTGGAAATGAAGGTGGGACTCAAACCCAGGTGCTCCAGTAGGGGTTGCCAGTGCCCCAAATCGCAGCTTAACTCTGCCATAACACTTGCTCCTTCTATGAACTTTTTGGAGACCCCCTTATATATATTTGTATTTTTAACTCCTTAATTTTGCTTTTACATTGAAAAATTAACTTATCTTACATTTCTTCTTATTTTTCTTTTCAAAATAATCCATATGGTCTTCAATCTGGAAAACTTGAAAAATTATAACCATATAAAAGGTCTTCAAAGAGTTCATGAAAATTTACATTATCTTTTCATTTCTTTCTCCATGAACTTTTTGAAGCAGCATGTTTTAAATCAACTTTAAATTCATGTATATTTGATTTAGACACTACATTGAAATGAAACCTAATTAAGTGGGTTATTATTATTCTTTACAATTTTCTTGGTGACTATAAAGATAAAAATCCCATCAAATCAGTTTAAAACGTTAAAGCAAATATTTGTATTTAGGTAGAAAAATATTTTGATTTCCCTTTATAGATGATAAGAAAACTATAAAGTACATTTAATTTTCTTATCATCTTCTCTTTCTATGTATTATTGCTTTAAAATTCTTTTTAAATCTTCTCCATCACTGACTGGCATGTTGTAAACTTATGTTATGCTAGGCTCCCTGTTCCTCATTCCTTATGAAAATATCTTTTACCTATGTCTCATTCTCTCAGTAATACATAAGCTCATCCCCTAACTAGGTGATGACCTGATCTAAAAAAATTCTTACTAAAATATTTGGTAATAGTTTAGATTATTATCTGACTGAACATTTTCATTTTTACAGAGAATGTCTGGAATTGTTAAGTTTCAATCTTGTAGAATCGGTGGTCAGGAGACTCTTTGCTTGTATTGAATTAGTATAGATAACTTTCTTTAAATGTAAAACCAACTCCACACACTACAAAAATATGTCTGAACTCTATCACCTACTCTTGAAGAAGCATTTTACAAAAACGCAGCAATTTTTTCATGTCTTTTTTTGTAGGCTGGTGGAATGAAGGCAGGGACATTTGACCCTTATCCATCACATTCTGCTGACCCTTATACGGTGAAATTGGTAAAAGGGATTTCTGGCAAAGGTGGTAAGATTTTCCATCCACCAAGTGGACCAAAAAGCAGGCCGATTGAAAGTATAATGACTTTGAATGTCAAAAGGTAAGGAGAGTTGACAGTTAGTTCATAAACCAAGAAAAAATTATTTTGAACTTTTAGATTTTTCCAAGATAATATTCTTGTTTATATATATATATACATATACACACACATATATACATAAGTGCTGAATTTGTGTGACTTTACAAATCTCAGCCCCCTCAATATATTTGCCCCCAATGCAGAAATTCTTTTTCATCTCCTGAAGTTTCTAATTGAAAGAAGTTAATTTATTTATGCCAAACTATTCTGTTCATAATTTCTGAAGCAGATCAATAACACATTACTATGAATCATTTGGAGATGAGGTATTTGTAGTTCAATTTGCAGTACCTGTGAACATTGGCTGTTTCTCAATAATTGTGGGGAACCCTCAAGATGCTGGAGAGTTCTGTTTCTAACTTTGAAACATCCTTCTGTGAAAACAGGAAATATTCTGATTGAAAATGTGAAATGCCCCCATATGTATATATATTGTCAAAATATCTTAAAACTTCTATTTTGTCCAGGTTTTAAGCACTCTCAAAATTGATAATATTCTTTGGAATTTAGAATATGAACTTAGAAAAAAATCAGTCATTCTTTGTATCTGTATGTGTGTGCAAAATCATAAAGTGGAAGAATTCAGTTGATGCTTTTATCCATTGAAAGTCTGTAATGACATTAAATCAATCCACACATCTCTAACTCTGATGCAGTCACCCAGTAGATTAGGAAAAGGTGTGAAAGGCAGGCAAGGGAAGAGTCTTGAGAGGGCCCAGTTGTCCAGAGACTGAAATTACTCAGAGCTGAAGTGAGTGATAACCCATCCAGCACATACGTGGCTCTATGAAAGTGACTGCAAATGACGGGGGAGGAGGGCGGTTAAAAGGAGCACTGGAAAAGGAGCTTTGGTTTCCAGCCTGCTGGATACTTGGCCCAACTTGGCTAAATGTGAGCACATCTCAGCACATCTCAGCACCTCTGGATTCCCCTTGCTCCTCCCCGTAGGCTAGCAGTTACAGTGGGGAAAATTTGCACGTTTTCCCTCAAAACCCAGAGGGGAGGGGAGGTAACAAGCATCAGGTTGCCTCAACCCTGACTCCCCAGAGTCAGAACGGCTCTCTGGTGCCTCTTCCTAGAGAGATTTGTATTAGCAGAGCTCCAAATAAAGGAGATAGACACCATGATGCTTGGAGACATGCTGTCTTCTGTGGGTTGGTGACCAGGGATCTCAGAAACGAGGGACAATGAATGACACTGGAGTGTCCATTCCTCAGTCACCACTGCCCACCCGCCCCACCTTCCACAGCCTCCACCCCGCCATCTTGTCTCCTGCAGTGGCTGTTCAGATGGGCCACCGGAACATTCTCGTCTTGCCTCGACTTCCTTCTGCCCAGGATGCTCTCCTTGCTTTAGCCTTGAGGGTGGGTTTTCAGCTCCATGTAATGAATGGAGAACTCATGTCTTTGCCATGGCTCCCAGTTCACCCCTCACTGTGCTTGGTTTCCCCATATTTGCCATCGGGGTTGGACATGTGGCAGTTCTGTACCACCAGCCACCATGATGTGCCACTTTCTTAATATACAGATTTATGGGGGCCAGTGCTGCTGCGTAGTGAGTGAAACTGCTGTCTAGAGTGCTGGCATCCCATATAGACGCCAGTGCTAGTCCCAGCTGCTCCACTTCCAATCCAGCTCTCTGCTATGACCTGGGAAAGCAGAAGACGATGGCCCAAGTCCTTGGACACCTGCACCCACGTGGGAGACCCAGAAGAAGCTCCTGGTTCCTGACTATGGATTGGCTCAGCTCTGGCTGTTGTGGCCATCTGGGGAGTGAACTAGCAGATGGAAGACCTTTCTCTCTCTGCCTCTGCCTCTCTGTAGCTCTGCCTTTCAAATAAGTAAATAAGTAATAAATCTTTAAAAATATATACTAATTTATTTATTTAGGTGAAATGCAAAGAGAGGGAGAGAGGGAGAGGGGAGGGAGGGAGGGAGAGAGAGAGAGAGAGAGAAAGAGAGAGAGAGAACATCTTATTTTCCATCTGCTTGTTTACTCTCCAAATGAGTACAACAGCCAGCAGGCCTGGGCTCATCCAAAGCCAAGAGCCTAGAACTCCATTCCAGTCTCCTACATGGGTATCAAGGGCCCAAACACTTGGGCCATCTTCTGCTGCCTTCCCAGGCACATTAGTAAAGTTGGATTGGGAGCAGAATAGCTATGACACAAACTGGAACTCCATTATGGGATGCAGGCATTGCAAGTGGTAGCCCATCCTGCTGCAGTGCAATGCTGGCCCCATGTACCCACTTTAATGCTGTCTTCCTGTTATTATTTTCAGGCACCCTTTGTTTTTTAAAGATTTATTTATTTATTTATTTGAAAGTCAGATTACACAGAGAGAAGGAGAGGCAGAGAGGAGAGAGAGAGAGAGGTCTTTCCATCTGCTGGTTCACTCCCCAGTTGGCTGCAACAATCGGAGCTGTGTCAATCTGAAGCCAGGAGCCAGGAGCTTCCTCTGGGTTTCCCATGTGGGCGCAGGGGCCCAAGCACTTGGGCCATCCTCCACCACTTTCCCAGGCCACAGCAGAGAGCTGGATTGGAAATGGAGCAGGGGGCCGTCGCTATGGCATAGTGGGTGAAGCCGCTGCCTGCAGTGCCGGCATCCCATATGGGCACCGGTTCGAGTCCCAGCTGCTCCACTTCTGATCCAGCTCTTTACTATGACATGAGAGAGCAGTAGATGTTGGCCCAAGTTCTTGGGCCCTTGTGCCCGCATCGGAGACCTGAAAGAAGCTCCTGACTCCTTGGCTTAGGATCTATGCAGCTCCAGCTTTTGCTTTGGTGTGATGGAACGAGAAGGCCATGCCAAGATGGCTGCTGGCAAGCCAGCATCAGTTACTCAGGAATGGCTTTGAAACCCACCTGGCAACAGAGCCTGCCTGGCAACAGGCTGTGATTGGATGGCTTCGGAGCCTGCCTGGCAACAGGCTGTGATTGGTTAGGGCATAGACCACCCCTTGACTAGATTGGCTGTCTTGGCTATATAAGATGTTGTACCAACTGAAATAAACGAGTCTGCGGGCTGCTCGCCTCTGCCCGCTTTCGCCCGACTCCTGGGGTCTGTGTGGTGACTCCGTGCCTCTTGGCCCCACCATGTTCCTCCTCTCAGGAATGAATCCTCTCAGGAACAAATCAACAGCAACACTTTGGGGAGTGAACCAGTGGATGGAAGACATTCTCTCTTTCTTTCTCTCTGCCTCTGCCTCGCTGTAACTCTGCCTTTCAAATAAATAAATAAATCTTAAAACAAATAAATTTAAAAACAAAAAATCTCTAATAGTTATGAAACCACAGAAGTTATGAAAAGAAGTTAAATGATGCAACTAATACAAAATTATTGACTTATGGAATGCTATTATGAGTGAAGTAGTGTAGGTGAAGCGACTAATTCTCATTTAATGTAATAATTAATTAATCAAGATTTCCAAGTGTACTATGTATTGCTGATTTTTTATGTGGATTAAAAAAGTAGGTTTTGGAAATGTATTTTGAATTATGTCAAACTAACCTTCATTTTAAAAAGCTAACATTGATGACAGCATAACTGACTTATATGTATTTTATCTGTCCTTTATAGCACTTTGGTGAAGTAAAGAAAGTTTATTTTGATGCAGCAAAATTCAAATTTTCTGAAAGAACTGATGTAGGCCTCTGGGCTTTCTTATATAGCCAAGTGATTTCCCCTAGACTTTGGGATAAATTCATGTCATTTAAACCACGGTTGTAGCAATGATTTTCTTTGTAGACTAGTTGGTAGAGTGCTAGACCTGGAAACAAGAAGATAGAGAACTTTTTTCCCCTGTGTCCATTGACCTAATGCTTTGGTGAGCCACCTAGCAGTAATCTACCCAACTTTATCCAATAGCTCAGCCAGTAAAATTGGAATTTTTCTCACTGCACTCATCCTCAAATACATGAAATAGTGGCAGGGGGGAGTGAGAGGAGGCAGTTCAAAAATTTTCTCTGTGTTCTTTTCTGTCCAGAGCACAAACCTGAGAAAGTTCTGAGTATATATCTATATATATATATATATATATATATATGTATATTTGGACCAGGGAAACCAGAGTAAGTTATTGTTCTTTTGAAAAACCACAAGTTTATCTTCTGTTTAAGATTTTTTTTTCTTAATTTTAGAGGTAGAGATAGAGAGAGCGAGCTGCTATCTGCTGTTTCACCCTCCTAATGCCTGCAATGGCCAAGGTTGTGTTGGCTCAAAGCCGGGATTTGGGAAGTCAATCCAGGTCTTCCAACATGGGTGGCTGGGGCCAGTTACTGGAGCCATCACCACTGCCACCCTCCCAGGGTCTGCCTCATCAACAAGCTGGGGTCTGAAGCAGAAGCAGTCTGAAACCCAGGCACTCTGATGTGGAACACAGGCTAATTCACCAGTTTTAACCACTAGGCCAAATGCACACCCCTGTTTAATAAATTTTTTATTGAAAATTTTCTTTTCATATTATAACAAATATTTTCCTAAATCAGGTTTTAGCTTCTTTTACCTTAACTTCAGAACACGCAAACCTCTACATAGTAGTATTTGAAACTGATTCCATAAAATCATAGCATTTTCTCAGTATTTCTAACTTAAAATAAGAAGGTAAGTTGGTGAGAAAATTTTGTTTTTGTTAATATGTTGTACAATTGTTTTAAATCTTTTAGTGCGAAATTTTTTATGAGAATGTACAGATATGTTACTTGAACATATAAACTTAAATATGCATTTATTTTCTTATTTTAGGGCACTAAATTCGAAGAACTACAAGAGTGCCTCAGTACAGTCCTATTAGCAACTGGAAGATGAGTAGCTTTCTAGATATTAGTTACTATCAATTCATTATCAAGACTAAATATGTGGAAAAATGTAAGATGTTGTGGAAAAGACTGCTCAAGTATTTAAAAGAAGTTGAAAGCTCCAAATCTAACAGTCTTATTTTACTACTACTAGTTTGTTAATAAATAGTATTTGCTAATTATTTGATGTGTGAGTGCTACTTTGGTTTTAGATTCATGTTTTTAGAAATTTTATAAAATCTTGAAGTGTACTTGATTGCTTGAAAGCTTTTACTCCTAATGTTAAAAAAAAGTGAGGGTTTGGTGCTGAGGCTGGAGCGGTAGAAAACACACAGTAATTTCTTAACTTACTCTTCCTTCTCAGGGGTACCTGAAGGTTGGACTGATTGATGGCTACTCAAGTGTCAAAGCCTTTAAAGCATTGTTAACATCAAAGACAAATATTCAATCCATTTATGTTGCATAGGTTCATACTCAGGCATGTTATGTAGTGAAGTGAATGTTTTCAGCTTCTTTATTTATGCCTTCTATTTATGGCTTTGTAAAGCATAGGATTATTTAGTCAGTGGCAACCCCAAAATGAGTTGCTGGGGAGAGAGAATAGAATGTGCTTGTATCCAAAGCTCCTTCTCCCAGAGCATCCTACCCAGGTTTTATCCACTAGTTCCCAAGTTATTTCTGTCCTTTTAAAAATATCTATTTGTAAAAGACCTAATATTACTGTGGTTCAAAATTAGATTTTTATCAATAGTCCTCATTCAATAGGGGAAGAAGGTGGTGGTGTTTGTATTTTAAAAAGAAAATTTAAGTCCATACTGCCGAAAGCAATTTATAGAGTCAATACAATCCCCAGAAAAATCTCAAGGACATTCTGCACAACTGTAGAAAAAACAGTTCTAAAATTCATGTGGAGGGTGAACCAACGGCAAAAAGGAAGACCTTTCTCTCTGTCTCTCTCTCTCTCACTATCCACTCTGTCAAAAAATAATAATAATAAAAAAATTCATGTGGAAATACAAAAGACCCTGAATAGACAAAGCAATCTTAATAAAAAACAAAGCCGGAGGCGTCGCAATACCACGTTCCAGACATTTTATAGGGCTATGATGGTCAAAACAGCATCACACTGCATAAAAATAGGCATGCAGACCAGTGGAACTGAATAGAAGCCCCAGAGATAAACCCATGCATCCACAACCAATTTTTGACAAATGAGCTAAAATCATTCCCTGGAGAAAGGACAGTTTCTTCATCAAATGTTATCGAAATAAATGTGTTTCCACTTGTGGAAGTTTGGAACAAGATCCCAGCCTTACACCCTAGACAAATATTAACTCAAGATGGATCAAGGATATAAAATTAAGACCTGGAACTATCAAACTACTAGAGGAAAACATAGGGGAAATGCTGCAGTACATTGGTCTAGGCAAAGACTTTTTGGGTAAGACCCAAAATCAGAGGCAATAAAAGCAAAAATAGGCAAATGTGACTGTATCAAGCTAAGATGCTTCTACACAGCAAACAATGAACAAAGTGAAGAGACAACCAACAGAATGGGAGTAAATATTTTCAAGTTACGCATCTGATAAAGGATTAATATCCAGAATATATAAGGAGCTCAAGAAACTCAACAACAATGAAATCCAGTTAAGAAATGGACAAATGATATGAATAGACATTTTTTCAAAGGAAGAAATACATATGGGCAATGGACATATGAAAAAATGCACACAAACACTAGCCATCAGAGAAGTAAATAAAAGCCACAATGAGGACTCATTTCACTTCAGTTAAAATGAAGCAATGAAATTGATAAAACTCTAGCAAAGGAGACCAATATTAGAAATTAAAGAGTATGTAATCACAGGTCCTCTGGTCATTAAAAAGATAAGGAACATTATGAACAACTTTATTCCAGTATATTTGAGAATTTATATGAAATGTGCAGATTCTTCAAAACACAAATCATCAAAACTGACGTAAGAAAATATAGAAAACCTGAATAGTTCTGTATTTATGAACCAATTTTCTTTTGCAATTTAAGACCTTCTAATTCAGAAAACTCTAGGCCCTTGGGCAAATTCTATTACATATTTAAGGAAGAAATAGTACCAAGCCTATGTAAGTTCTTTCAGAAAACAGAGGTATGAACACTTTTCGCCATGTTTTATGAGGCTAGGAATTTCCTGGTATTGAAACCCGACTAAGACATTAAGGGAAAATTCAGACTAGTATCTTTCTGAATATTGAAGCAGAAATCCTTAATAAGATAGTATCAAAATGAATCGAGGTATATATACTCAAAGAATAGCACAACACAACTATCCCAGAAATGCAGGATGGTATAATGGACCCAGAATTACTATAATTTACTATATTAATATAAAAAACACATGAACACCTAAATAAATGCAGAAGTATTTGACAAGGAATTGTATAACAAGTAATTTTGGAGGAAAGAGATGAGGTCACCCTCTGAAGCAAAGGGCAGGTTTACCTACAGCCTTGAACAACAGAGATACTTTCTCTTTAGAACCTTGGCAGGCAAACATACTGCCCAGCATAAAAACCATAACATGTCCATCCAGAACAAAGGGCAGGCATGTTTACTGCACATAATAGAATATTTGAATTCCCTGAACAATCCCTTGTGTAGCCTTCTTCATGTTGCCTACAGGAATTAAGGCGGAGAACTGATGAAAAATGCTAATACTCTGGCTACTGCTATTATTAATAAGAAACTGTTCTTTACCTTTACCTGTCTCATTTCTTTCACTAAAATTCATGAAACTGTGCAAGTTACCAAATTAGCTAACTAGTTGGCCAAAACCTCAGATTCTTCAGTTTTTGACAATATAAAAATATATACCTAATTCTGGTTTCTAATTTTAAAATCTAATCTACTCTAGTCAATTACAAATTGTAATCATATGTAAATGTGACTTTAAAATTATTTTGTGGGGAGAGGGCATTGTGGCATGGTGCGTTAAGTCACCGCTTGGGACATCTGTAACTCAGTGTCTATTTCAAGTCCTTGTACCTCTGCTTTTAATAGAGCTTCCTACTAATGCATCCTGGGAGGTGCAGAGATGGCTGCCTTTCAGGCAGAAGATGGCTCAAATGCTCGAACCCTTGCCAACCGGGTAAAGACCTTGATGTGGCTCCTGGTTCCTGGCTTCAGTATGCCCCAGCCATGGCTGTTGTGGCATTTGGACAGGGAACAAGCATATGGAAGAACCCTCTTACTGTCACTCTGCCTTTCAAATAGATGACAACAAATAAACTTAAAAATATTTTGTGTGGAAAAAAATACTTGGACAAAGTTTTTTGAAACATTGATTTTGGACGTTTATTTACATATCTTGGATGGAAGCAATTGATAGAGTTTACTTGGAATTCCTGGAAAAGAATAATTTTTTAAAAGGTGAGAATGCTAACATACTTAAGAAAAATAACTTAAAAACCCCTGCTCCCTGCCAAAGGTGCCTTACATATATATGTAATGTGAATTCTATGATTTTAATCTAAACAGCAAAATAGCTAAATAGTTCTACTATATAATGAATGGAATACAAATTTTATAAAACTAAATATCTTAGCCGGCGCCACGGCTCAACAGGCTAATCCTCTGCCTTGCGGCGCCAGCACACCGAGTTCTAGTCCCGGTCGGGGCGCCAGATTCTTTCCCGGTTGCCCCTCTTCCAGGCAAGCTCTCTGCTGTGGCCCGGGAAGGCAGTGGAGGATGGCCCAAGTGCTTGGGCCCTGCACCCCATGGGAGAGCAGAAGCACCTGGCTCCTGGCTTCGGATCAGCGCAGTGCGCCAGCCAAAGTGCGCTGGCCGCGGCGGCCATTGGAGGGTGAACCAGCGTCAAAGGAAGACCTTTCTCTCTGTCTCTCTCTCTCTCTCTCTCACTGTCCACTCTGCCTGTCAAAAAATAAAAAAAAAATTTAAAAAACCCTAAATATCTTACTTAATGTTTGCTTCTTCTGTATTCTGTCTGGTACCCAATAACACAAAAGAATCTTGAACATATTGCTACTGATCCACCACAACATACAAACCTTTCACATCAGGAGGTAAAGGCCTACTTCTAGGACTAGAAGTGTCTTCATAAGTATCATAGTTGTCAAAATGGAATTTCTCTCTTCTTGAGATGTAAGCTGATTTTGATGGGTCATTCTGCTTAGCACAGATTTTATCACTTAAACTTAAATACTCTCGCTGAAGATTCCGTTTCTCAAATTCCAAGGTGTCTCTTTCATTTTCTATGCTTCTTACATAGTTTTCTAAAAGTATTTTATCTTCAGTAAGCCTACTGATACTGTTTTCAAATTTCAGATTTTCTTGACTATGTTTCTTTAGTTCTTCTTTTAGAATCTGATTATCTGTCTTAATTTCCATTACCATTTTTGATAACATTTCACATTCCTTGCCAATTTCTGATAAGCTATTCTTATATATACTTGCTTCTGATTTTGCATTTTTAATTTCTTTCAGAAAATTCTCTTCTGCAGTAGATTGGTAGGCCTGAATATTCTCAATTTCTCTTTCCATCATTTTTCTAGCAGCAGTAGATTCTTGTAGTGCTGTTTCAAGATCTAGTTTTTCATTTTTCACTGTTTCTATTATTTGTAAAAGTGTCTCTTGTTCAGTTTTTGCCAATCTTTCTTTCTCTCTTAGCTGCATGATCTCTAGTTTATTTTCTTTCATTTCATTTTCAAGTGAGCTTTTTTCCTTTAGAAGCTGGAATGTTTTCTTCTCTAACATTTCTTTCTCCTCTTGTTTCAATAGAATATTTGTTTTCATTGCTTCCATTTCTATATTCATTCGATTATTTTCATTATTGATAATGGCCATATCATTTTGAGTTTTATGATCCTTACTTTTTAGTTGATCCAATGCGTCCATCATTTGTTGCTTCTCTATAGAAAGTTGACTATTTTTTTCCTCTAGAGTTTTATTTTGGCCTTGAAGAACATTATATCTACTAATTATTTTTTTAAATTCTTTAAGACATTCTTTGCCATCATCTTCTGCTTTAATTAACTTGGACTGAATGGTACTGTTTTCTTCAACTAAATTCTTAATTTGATTTTCATAAGTTTCAACTTTCTGTATCAGAGATTGCATGGTAATGACTAGAGGTTTAATTTTGGTCTTAAGGGTTAGATTTTCATTCTCCAGTTCGGTTACTTTTTTCTGTATCTGCATAGATTCTTTTAGGTAATTCTGTAAGTATTGAATTTTTGCAACACATTGGTCAGTAACGGAATTGATTTTGGATGTCTTCTCATTTTCAAATATTATTGATCCTTGTTGTACTACAAATGGTTGCCTCTGTTTGTCTTTCATTTCATGTTTCATTTGGTCAAGGAAAGACAGTGTATGTCTAGGAACTCTGGAATGGAATTTTAAATCTGTAATAGCAGTAATGGGAATTTCTTTATTGTTCTTCTCACTCTTCTTTCCTCTGTGTATTTCACTTTTAGATAATTTTTTGCATTTCCTACAAAAATTCAAGTGGAGTTTTGACACTGTTTCCCTGAATGGGAGTAATCTGTTGACTACTGCCTCTAATTCTGAAATTCTCTTTGATTTTATATCTTCATTTAAATTACCTTCCATGTTTTCTTCCTTAATAAAGTTAGTTCTTTCCTTGTGTATGGGGGACAGGTCATATTTACCACTACTTTGAATATTTGTATCAGTTTTTAAAATTTGAAGTTCATTTGTAAGTGCTAGTTCCCTATCATGTGACTTTTGAAGCTCTTCCTTCATTTGTTTGATAGAGTGGCAAATATCATCTAAATTTGCACAAAATCCATGGTTGAGAAAAGGCACAGTAATTGTGGATTTATCCAGAATTCCTGGGTCAGCTTGAGATGTCACATGTTGAGGCACAGAAGGTAGAAAGCTATAAAAGTTGTTATGATTTTTCAACATGTCAGAATTTTCTGAAGGATTCATAATTATGTTTGAAGCTGAATTATCTTTTGAAGTTCTCAGAGTTAATATATCCTTGGGATGTATCTGGGTTGGAACATTTATACATTGAGAGAGACTGTTAACACTGTCGCTGCTGAATTTTTCTTCCTTTGAATGAAGAGTTCTGAAATCCTCAAAATGATGGATTTTCTCCACAGAAGTGACTTCTTGCTTCTCTTTAGGCTAGTAAAAATGAAAAGCCCAGTTTAAGTGTACTATCATTTTTTTTTAATTTTATTTTTTATTTATTTTTTATTTTTTTTGACAGGTAGAGTGGACAGTGAGAGAAAGAGACAGTGAGAAAGGTCTTTCTTTTGCCGTTGGTTCTCCCTCCAATGGCTGCCGCGGCCGGCGCGCTGTGGCCGGCACACCGAGCTGATCCGATGGCAGGAGCCAGGTACTTATCCTGGTCTCCCATGGGGTGCAGGGCCCAAGCACTTGGGCCATCCTCCACTGCACTCCCTGGCCACAGCAGAGAGCTGGCCTGGAAGAGGGGCAACCGGGACAGAATCCGGCACCCCAACCGGGACTAGAACCCGGTGTGCCGGCGCCGCAAGGCAGAGGATTAGCCTAGTGAGCCGCGGTGCTGGCCTAAGTGTACTATCATTTGCCAAATGAACAAGAAAGTAAGATCATATTTAGTAGAGGATTTATTTAGACAATCCAAACAAGAATGTTATTCATTTCTATAGGAAAGAAGCCTAACAAATAAGATTCATTTTCTCTAACAGTTGTTTTGTGATGGGTAATTCTGGTCTTCACAATTTGCTTCAAATCTGATTGACTTCCTTACAGGGTGAAATACATGGGCCAACACCTCAATTTAAGAAACAGCAATTTAGCATCCTTTGACAGATGGGGAAGAAAGGAATGACAGATCAGATGGGAGTTTAAAGAAACTGAGTGTTTCTACTCTGGTCTAGTATTTGTCAATCTGAGTTTGCATTCCTAGTTTCAGATTTTAAGGTTGTGATTATCCTGGACACATGAATTCTAATTAGTGTGGAACCCCTGAGGGTATCACTGGTTTGGAGCTTTTATGAGGAATTCACTCAGGGTATAGGCCACTCCTAAGTGGACAGGTAGGTTGTGAAAACTCCCTTGCAGGGCAGGCCTTTGGCACAGTGGTTAAGAGCCCTTTTGGGATGTCCACATCCCATATCAGCATGCCTGTTTTCAAATCCTGTCTCCACTTCTGATTCCGCTTCTTGCTAATGCACATGCTGGGAGGAAGCAAGGATGACCTAAGGAATTGGGTTTTTGCCACCCAGGTGGGTTACCTGGATGGAGCTTCAAGCTCCTGCTTTTGGCCTGGACCAGGCCTTGCTGTTGCAGGCAATTGGAGAGTGAGCCAGCAGATGGGAAATCTCTCCCTCTGTATCTCTCTCTCTCTCTCTCTCTCTCTCTCTCTCTCTTTACAGATAGAGTTAGACAGTGAGAGAGAGAGAGAGAGGGAGAGAGAAAGGTCTTCCTTCCTTTGGTTCACCCCCCAAATGGCTGCCATGGCTGGCGCTCTACCGATCTGAAGCCAGGAGCCAGGTGCTTCTTCCTGGTCTCCCATGCGGATGCAGGGGCCCAAGGGCCATTCTCCACCACCCTCCCAGGCCACAGCAGAGAGCTGGACTGGAAGAGGAGCAACCGGGACTAGAACCCAACACCCACATGGGATGCCAGCGCCACAGGTGGAGGATTAACCAAGTGAGCCACAGCGCGGCCCCTCCCTCTTTATCTTTGCCCTTGTCTCTCTTCTCCCTCTTTGCCTTTCAAATAAATAATAAATAAAAATAAAAATTTTATTTTTTATTTTATTTATTATTTTTAAAATAATAATTATTTTTAATAATAAATAAAAATAAAAATAATAAATTTAAATAAAAATTTAAAAACTAGCTGTACTGAGTTTGAATTTACTTGGGGATCTCTGGGTGTTTGTACTAGATGTCCTGCATGGATTCCCTTAAGAGGAATGGCAAAATTAGAGAAATGTGGGGATAAACGCACATCTTTCAAGGTTTTCAGGACAGGAATTTCCTTATTTTCACCTCTGTCAGCCCATTCTTCCTGTGAAGGAGAGAAAGTAAATGCTGATGATAAACTGGTTATAGTAACATTTTTGAAGTTAGAAATGTGTGGAGAATAACATACCAAATCCTTTTCATTGTGTGTGCTGAATGCTAGATTTTTTTCTGAGCCAAACTGTGGGTTTTCTACTTCAATAATACTTTTGTTCAATATTTCGCTGATTTCAGATTGTACCTTTAAAAGATGAATTGAAATTGTTAGAATTTGATTTTAGAATTATAAACTCACTAATGTTCAGAAATAATATATAATTTTAAAGATACCTTTAGATTTACCTTTAAATTTAATTATTTCCCAGCATATAGAATATGTATTACAAAAATCACTATCTCTAAAGGGATCTTTAAGAAAGTTATGCCTTTATTCTACAATTATAATAACAGAAAGACTTAAACAACATTTATGAGCTATATTCAAATCATTTGAGACATCTGATTTTGCATTGTTGACTAAGTCAGAGATCTTTGATTTCTATCCTCAGAACAGTATCAATTCTATGAGCACCCTCAGGAAGTATGTGTCTTCTATACCACTTTTCTGAAGTAACTTTTAGGGCAAGAATACTGGGACAGTGATTATGTGTTGTTGTGGACACCCCTTATCTATACCGTATCCTTCTAGTTATACTACTACTTATTTCTTCTGGGTAAAGTCCCTGTGGTTTTGATGATACTGATTCCAGCTGTAGTCCAAGGATGGGCATGTGACTCAGCTCTAACTCATCGGCAGCTGCCTGCCTCTGGTTGGTGACAGTTCCAAGCACTGCTTATCATGTGATCTCAGGCAATCCCAATCAGGCCAAGAACCTTAATATAAACTAGTAAGAGCAAAGCATGGTCTGCTCTGATTCTGACTTGAATCTGGAGGGATAAAGGCCTGTGGGTTCTAGCAGCCTTTTTGCCACCATATGAAGTCTGGAAAGCAGAGCCAAGACAGGACATGAGACTTGTTCCTGACAGGAATCCTGGTGGCATGGATTAAGCCATCCTGAAGTGAGCTCTTTCTAAAAGATCCACATGAGCTACTGAAGTGCATTTCTTCCCTAGGACAGTTTGACTTAGATTTTGTATGACTTATAATGAGTCTCTATTTGTAGACCATACATAGGTAGCACTTTAAGTGTGCATTTAAAAAGATCAGTGAGCGATATTTCTTTTTGGCTTATATCCAAAACATGTATAACCCAGAAAACAAATTTTGAACCTAGAATATGTTCTGACCTCTGTTATATTAAATTGCATTTTAATGCATCAATTTTATAATGGTTATTAGTTTTGATGATGGGATGGTACCTCCTTAAAAATTGAGTATTCCCTAAATATAAATCAGAAGGGGCTGGCATTGTGGCACAGTGGGTTAAGCTGCCTTCTGAGACACCGTAACCCTAACCCTAACCCTAACCCTAACCCTAACCCTAACCCTAACCCTAACCCTATTCCATATGAGTCCCAGTATCTGGCTATTCCACTTCTGATCCAGCTTCCTGCTAATGTGCCTGGAAAATAGTGGAAGATTGCACAAGTTCTTGGGCCCCTGCCACACATGTAGGAGACCCAGATGGAGTTCCTGGCTCTTGCTTTCAGCCTGGCCCAGCCATGGCCATTGCATTCATCTGGGGAGTGAACCAATAGTTGGAAGATCTCTACCTCTCTGTAACCCTGCCTTTCAAATAAATAAATAAATAAATATTTTTTAAAAAATTAGAAGAAGCATACCATGCTGACATTCTGCAAAGTCTGCATTCGCAGAGCCTGAAATGACTCCAACTGATGCTGAAGGACCTAGGGCAAACCAAGTATGAAATCGAACATTTTTAGGTAGATGAACGTGTTCTTGAATTTAAGACACACAGAGAGACACACAGAGAGAGAGAGAGAGAGAGAGACAGACAGACAGACAGAGAGTTAGTTTACATCTCCCAAAGTTGCTTCTTACCAAAAAGGATCCCAAGAGGGCCAGGCGACTTACATTCTGTCATTTTGCAAGCCCTCCAATGCACTTTCAGAAGATGTTTGTGAGGATAAAGTGGGAGAACTCAGATATATTTAGGATGTATTTATTCTGAAAAAGATCAGCCTTTAGAAAGGAATTTGGAGCAAATATATTTAAAAAAAATACCTACTTTCAATGCTGATTGTGGTTGGATTTGATTTTCTGACTCTGATAAGCAGCCATATTCTAAAAAGCAAAATTGAAAAACCATGTGATTTCATTCTTAAATTTTATATCTTGACAGCTGTAATAGAAAGCAGCGTCTATTAGACAGATATTGGGAACATCTGATATACACTCCTTGCTAGTCACAAAACTTATTATTCTTCCTTGAGTTAGAATACCTACTTGAGGATTATAATAGTGTTTACTTGTAAAATGAACCACTAAGCTAACAATACCAAATTTGGAACTCTCCTAAATTCAAATATCTTTTTTTGTTTGCTTCTTGTATATAGGCTACATCTTCTTTTCCTTAAGAAAAGGTAACAGTCATTGATATGCTTTCTGATGTGTTTGATAAGAGTGATAAAATTAAGCTTAAAAAATAAAAAAAGAAAAGTTAACAGTCCTCATGTTATGGGAGACCCTTCACAAGGTATCATATAGGCCTCAGTTTTTAGGAACTTGCCTGTGATGTTTGTGTCCTTGTCATGGCAAACAAGTTGGATTGGCCAGCGCCGCAGCTCACTAGGCTAATCCTCCACCTGCGGCGCCGGCACCCAGGGTTCTAGTCCTGGTTGGGGCGCTGGTTCTGTCCCAGTTGCTCTTCTTCCAGGCCAGCTCTCTGCTGTGGCCCAGGAAGACAGTGGAGGATGGCCCAGGTTCTTGGGCCCTGCACCCGCATGGGAGACCAGGAGGAAGCACTTGGCTCCTGGCTTCGGATCGGTGCAGTGCGCTGGCCACAGCGTGCCGGCTGTAGTGGCCACTTGGGGGGGTGAACCAACGGAAAAAAAAAAGGAAGACCTTTCTGTCTGTCTCTCTCTTTCACTAACTCTGCCTGTCCAAAAAACCAACCAAACAAACAAAACAAAAAACAAAAAACAAACAAACAAAAAACAATAAAAACAAAAACCAAGTTGGATTAATAGAGCATGACTTTTACCTTGCTCTTAAAAAGTCCATACGTTCCTGCTGTTGGGAAAGGCAGCCACATGTGCACAGCCCTTCAGCCCTGGCTTGGCCACATGAGAATGGGATGCAGGCCATGGACACTTTCTTCCTGACAGAGAGATGATTGCAGCCTGCCCTGAACTTAAGAATTACCTCGTGTGCCCCTTTGTTTTGCGCAGCATGTGCATCGTATGATGCCTAGGCAACCCCTACTATCTGTCTCCTGAAGACAGAGGACAGAGTTATTCTGCTTCAGCACCTGGGTGTGTTGGCTGGCACACTGCCCTGCGTTGGCTTCCAGGAGGGACCTGTTGGCCCTGAGGGACTGATGACCACTGCTGAGGCAGACCTTGATGTGTCTTTTTGCCTTGTGGCTAGAGCGGTGCTCTATCCAGTGTTTAACTATATGATGTCTTCCTTGGTGACTCTGAAACCAAGACTCGGTGAGTGGAAGTGCTTGGAGCTCTCTCCAGGATGGACAGCAGATGGCACAGGCTCACTACCGTTCCAGGAGATAGATTACAGATCTGCCACAGGGGAGACACTTTACAGTGTTGGTGAATTTCCTGACGTACATCCCTCTGTGTCCAAATGTTAGACTACCTGCTTTCTCTGTACATTTTATATTAGAGGATTTCATAAACTGTCCGAATCTGAATGAAATGAGAGATGGGATTGGATGTTCCCTCAGGCTGACAATTTCTGCCCCCACAGGAGGTTTTAAGAGAGGTCCACAAATCCTCTCCTGTGGCTTGGAAGCCTGCCAGCACTGCTTCAGCGTCAGCTGGGAATCCCACCTTTGGTGAGAGGGCTGGGAGGGAAACTGAGTCCCTGAGACTCTGTGGGGAAGGAGCTGAGCAGAGGAAATTGCCAAGTCCTGAAGCAGAACATGTTGTGTGTGTTTAAGAACAGAAAGCAGGTCAGCATGGCTGCAGCTTAAGGACCCACGGGGGCACAGGCTGAGAAGATGCTGGAGCAGGAGACGGGGCTAGATTGTGAAGGGCCTCGCAGGCCAAGCAGAGGGGTTTGGCTTTTAAGTGAAACTTTCGGGGGTTTCAATGGTGGGAATGATTCAAGTCTGATTGGAAAAGTTCACAGATTACATGATAATTGATTGTAAGGGGGGGAGATTACCAGGTTATTGCAATAATCCAAGTGAGATGAAGATATTTTGGAGTAGAACAATAATCAAGGAGATGGAGAAAAGTAGGTGAATTTGGGATTTGTTTTGGAGATAAAGCCAACTGTACTGTTAGACGTTAGATGGGCCTGGATGAGAGGAATGCAGGATGACTCTGGTTTTTGATGAGAGCAGATGGATGAATGATATCACTTACTGAAATTGAAAATGGGATAGAAACATAGGAGAAAAGCCGCTTTTAGATGTTAAGCTTGTCTGTTAGATCTCCAAGGACTGATATCAAAAGCCAGATGGATATACCAGTCTGTGGTCCCCAGGAGTGACAAGGAGTTCTTCATTGGGCATTGTGGATGTCACTGCTGGCCTAGAGATGGGCAGTGCTTGTGAAGTGACATCACAGAAACCCCAGTGGCGTGGCTCAAGGGGAGAGTGGAATGTGAAGACTCGGCATTGAGGATGGTCCACTCCTTCTAGTTTTACTGTGGAAGGGACAGGATACACACAGGGATATGGTGCATTTTGGAACAGATGCGAAAATCAAGATTTCTTTTTTTTTTTTTTTTTAACCATGGAAGAGTAACAAGCGTGTCACTGCTGGAATAATACAGCGAGATAAAAGAACCATAAAGGGAGAGAAAGGTTAATTCTGGAGACTGAGGGAGGCTGACTGCAGGAGCTGAGTGCTGGGGAATTCCAGGGCGACAGAATCTGGGGGAGCCGACCGTTGTTTAGGGATATGCAAATGCAAGGATGATGGAGTTTCGTTCTGAGTGCTTCTGTGTTTTTCACAGTGCATGAGATCATGGCAGGAGTCGGGAGGTGGTGAAGAAGAGGCACTGGAGATGCGAGAGGACCAAGAGGAGTGGAGTAACTTGGAGAGCACTGGAAAAGACATTTGCTAGAAGCTCTCGGTGCTTATTTCAGAGTTGGGATGACTCAGAAGTCAGCCTTTTTCTCCAGCAATACCCACATGATTCAGTGCAGGCAGAGAACAGGCCTGGAGCTGGGTTCATCTATTTTTAAAAGCTATTAAAATAACTTGTTTTCCTGATGAGTTTCAGAAGCATTGGCTGCTACTTTCCCCCAAAGGATTGGTAATTTTTAAATCCAGCAATATTTAAAGAGCCACATGGAACTATGTGGAGGGAAATTATCAAAGAATTGCAGGAGACCTAGCACAATCACTCTCAGCTACACGTTCGACACTGGGAGGCACACAGACCCAGTGGAGGAGACAGTCCCAACCCTCAACAAGCTTACAGTCTATCAGGAATGTAAAAAAGAGCATTCCTATTACAGTCCACTGAAATTCTCCAGCTGTTTCATAGTTAAGTATTAAAAGCAGAAAAACAAGACAATTATCAACAGGATGACTTGTGAGATAATTAAAGATAAGGGGAGTTTATTCTGAAGCCTGCTTAAAGTTATGTCATAGTCAACGTATCTGGAAAGTATTAAGGGCATACCCAGAGCTAATGGAACCAGAACAAATTTAAAAATGCAACATGGGATGATTCTGTATAGGATGTCCCTCTGAAGATTGGCTCAAATACTGAGATCACTACAAAAATTCAAGTTCATTTCTAGAAATTACTGATTCACAAAACCTTGTGCCCAAGGCGCTGTCATGGTCAGCAGAAGTGTGAGCCGTGGGGTCAGGCTGCCTGGGTTTGAACCCTGGCTTTCACACACCTCTCTTTGAGGGCTAACTCTGGTCAAATGTCTAGTTTGTAGGTAGAGCTCTTCGGCATGGTACATGGTATACACTAAATGCTTGGGAAACATTTACTTGAATCATTATCGCAGAGGCAATTTGATGATGGCTTGGTTAATGGGAAGGAAGGCTGCTCAGGACTCCCCAGTGCTTCCAGGGTTGCTCAGAATATGACCCCATGCCCTTACATGGAACTGCAAAGCCCCCTGCCCAGTCTCCCCTTACCCAGTCTGCTGCATTCACAACAGCTCTTCCTGAAACAGGACAGCTCCCACACCCCAGGGCTGTGCGTTTGTGTTGGAAATGTGCACTGATTTCTCCTTTACCTCATTCTTGGTGCAGATGTGACCTGCTGAGTGAGCGCTTCTCCTACCACCCTGCTGAAAATTGCACACTCCCTCCCTGACTCTGACAGCCATCTGCTACTCTCCCCCTCTCTGCCTTACTTTTCTCCATAGGATTTGCTCCCAGCTCACACACAGCATCCTTTGTCTGTCCCTACAGCAAGAACGTTAGCTTCACGTGGACAGGGATTGTGGAATGCCAGCACCTAAAACAGCACTTGATACATAGCCAGTGCTAAAAAATATGTGTACAATAGATGTTCACATGTGTGATGGATGTATGCATGAAAGCTTGGGTAGATCAGGGGTGCTACGTAAAACATGCTGGTCACCCTGAAGTTCAAAAGTATCCCGCACAAAAAAAAAAAAAAACCCTTTCCAATCAATCAAGGCTTAATGGGGGTTAATTAATTACTGTTCTAAACTCAAAGACCTTAGGAATATTATACAACTCTTGTAACAGCATTATTTATGCTAATCAGGATGATATCCTGTTGGTCAGTATTCTAGGAATGGAGATGTAATGAGATGCAGAGCTGAGGACAGGAAGAGGGGAGGGCTCAAAGTCAGGCTTCCTCATTGGGCTGGGAGTCGCAGGCAGGCAATTCCTGCTGTCTTAGGAAAATGATAGCTAGCATCTATTGAGTTCCCCTTCTGTGCTCCATCCTACACACTTGCAATCACCATGGCTAACAAGACTGTAACTCTTTGGCTGGTGCCGTGGCTCAATAGACTAATCCTCCGCCTGCTGCGCTGGCACCCCGGGTTCTAGTCCCGGTTGCTCCTCTTCCAGTTCAGCTCTCTGCTATGGTCCGGGAGTGCAGTGGAGGATGGCCCAAGTGCTTGTGCCCTGCACCCACATGGGAGACCAGGGGAAGCACCTGGCTCCTGGCTTCAGATCAGCGGCCATTGGGGGGTGAACCAACGCAAAAAGGAAGATCTTTCTGTCTCTCTCTCTCACTGTGCACTCTGCCTGTCAAAAATAAATAAATAGACTATAACTCTTAAACAGTGTATATTATCTTTACGTGCTGGCTTCTTTCTCCAGAGCCCTATATCTCATTCATATTGGAAAACACATGTTCTTGGCCGGCGCCGCGGCTCACTAGGCTAATCCTCCGCCTAGCGGCGCCGGCACACCGGGTTCTAGTCCCGGTCGGGGCGCCGGATTCTGTCCCGGTTGCCCCTCTTCCAGGCCAGCCCTCTGCTGTGGCCAGGGAGTGCAGTGGAGGATGGCCCGGGTGCTTGGGCCCTGCACCCCATGGGAGACCAGGAAAAGCACCTGGCTCCTGGCTCCTGCCATCGGATCAGCGCGGTGCGCCGGCCGCAGCGCGCCGGCCGCGGCGGCCATTGGAGGGTGAACCAGCGTCAAAGGAAGACCTTTCTCTCTGTCTCTCTCTCTCACTGTCCACTCTGCCTGTCAAAAAAAAAAAAAAAAGGAAAACACATGTTCTTGTGAATTAAGGTACCTCCATTTCTTCTGACAATAAATACCCTCTTAGAGGCAAATACCGGGCAAACTTCAGATCCAAGTAGGCTATGGAGACCCTTTCCCCCTCCCGGTTGCACAGGGAAGCCGGCGTGTCCTCACGGGTGGTGGCAGGCAGGGAGCAGAGAGGGGACCGGTCAGGGCACAGTCCTGCTGCCCCAGGAGACGGTGCCCACCCAGGTGGTGATGGGATGTGTTCCATCCTCCACAGGCATTTGTGAAGATGCAGAACTCGTGTCCTGAGGCTGGCCTCGTCAGGTTGCGGGCTCCTCTCAGCACATCTGTGTCGGGAGGGTCTGGCCGCCCCACGTGGCGTACAGGTGACCGTGTCGGGGCGTCTAACTCGGCCCATCAGTTTGGCTCTGGCCCCTGCCTCCTTCCCTGGCCTGCCATGCTGACAGCAGGGCCCTCCGGGGTGTGCAGTCTCGCCCGGCTTCTCTGGAGGAAGTGAGACTGGAGTCTCAGGATTCTCAGCTGGGCACCGACACGCATCTCACGCGCGGTTCCTGTGGGGCCTGAAATCTGAAGCTAAGTGGTTACCGCAAACATCCTCCTCCCCACACGACATCCTGTAGCCCATAAACATTTACCACGAATGCGAAGTTCGGGTATTTTTTGAGGTAAAGTATGTATCTTTTTAGCGTTCAAGAAAACCAACAAGTCTTGGCGCTCAGAGAAGCTGTGTGGCGGTGCTGTCCAGTGGCGAAGGTCCGCAGCCCGGACCTGCCCGCTCTGTTCCCCGCTGCCCCTGTGACTCGGGGACTCAGCCAACCCCTCTGCGCCTGGTTCCGCACTTGTAAAAAGGGACGACGATAGCGCCCCCTTAGATAGCTTAGAGCAGTGTCCGCACAAGCCCTGCGGGCCGGGCAGCGTCGCCTGCGCAGTGACCCGCAGTCCGCCGGCACCGCGGGGCCGCCCCACCGCTGCCCCCGAGGCCTCGCCCGGGAGGTTTTACCTGCGTCGCTGCCGCCACCTTCCTTTCCTCCCTCGGAGGACTTGAGGATCTTAGCCGCTGACAGGAGAACGGAGTCGACGTCGTCCCCTTCCTCAGGATGCCTTTCTGTAAGGGAAGCGCCCTGCGCTCTGGGTCCCGCCTGGCGGGGAGGCGCGGCTGGCGGCCGCTGGCCGCTGGAGGGCGCGCTCGGGCCACGCAGCGGCGGAGAGGCGGCCGCCGCGCCAGAGCGGCGCGCCCGCAGCGGCTGGCCGGGGTGCGCTCCAGGTGGACCCGGGAATCCCGGGCGTTTGGGGCTGACGGGCCTCGGGCCACGCACTTTTATTCTCCCTCCCCTTCCGACTTTCCGCGGCTCCCCCCTCGGAAACAGCCCCAGCCCGGCTCTCACCGGGGCTCATGTCTGCTGTTCAAGGCCTCTCTCCCAACTGCCTCTCCCACGCATCCGGCTCCGCCGCTTCGCGCCCGGGCAGCCCGTTGCCTGGTAACGGGGCCGCTGGGCGCCGCCCACCGGCCGCGAGCGCAGCGGAGGCTGGCGCAGGTGAGGCGGGCGCGGGCGCAGGTGAGGGCGGGCGCAGGTGAGGAGGGCGCGGGCGCAGGTGAGGCGGGCGCGGACGCAGGTGAGGACGGGCACAGGTGAGGAGGGCGCGGGCACAGGTGAGGAGGGCGCGGGCACAGGTGAGGACGGGCACAGGTGAGGAGGGCGCGGGCACAGGTGAGGAGGGCGCGGGCGCAGGTGAGGAGGGCGCCGGGCGCAGGTGAGGGCGGGCACAGGTAAAGAGGGCGCGGGCGCAGGTGAAGCGGGCGCAGGTGAGGGCGGGCGCAGGTGAAGCGGGCGCAGGTGAGGGCGGTCACAGGTGAGGAGGGCGCGGGCACAGGTGAGGCGGGCGCGGGCACAGGTGAGGGCGGTCACAGGTGAGGAGGGCGCGGGCACAGGTGAGGAGGGCGCGGGCACAGGTGAGGCGGGCGCGGGCGCAGGTGAGGGCGGGCGCAGGTGAGGAGGGCGCGGGCGCAGGTGAGGGCGGGCACAGGTGAGGCGGGCGCGGGCGCAGGTGAGGGCTGGCGCAGGTGAGGAGGGCGCGGGCGCAGGTGAGGGCGGGCACAGGTGAGGAGGGCGCGGGCACAGGTGAGGCGGGCGCGGGCGCAGGTGAGGGCGGGCACAGATGAGGAGGGCGCGGGCACAGGTGAGGCGGGCGCGGGCGCGGGCACAGGTGAGGGCGGTCACAGGTGAGGAGGGCGCGGGCACAGGTGAGGAGGGCGCGGGCACAGGTGAGGCGGGCGCGGGCGCAGGTGAGGGCGGGCGCAGGTGAGGAGGGCGCGGGCACAGGTGAGGAGGGCGCGGGCGCAGGTGAGGAGGGCGCGGGCACAGGTGAGGGCGGGCGCAGGTGAGGAGGGCGCGGGCGCAGGTGAGGGCGGGCGCAGGTGAGGAGGGCGCGGGCACAGGTGAGGCGGGCGCGCGCGCAGGTGAGGGCGGGTACAGGTGAGGCGGGCGCCGGGCGCAGGTGAGGGCGGGCACAGGTGAGGAGGGCGCGGGCGCAGGTGAGGGCCGGCACAGGTGAGGCGGGCGCGGGCGCAGGTGAGGCAGGCGCAGGTGAGGCGGGCGCTGGGCGCAGGTGAGGGCGGGTACAGGTGAGGCGGGCGCGGGCGCGGGCGCAGGTGAGGGCCGGCACAGGTGAGGAGGGCGCGGGCGCAGCTGAGGCGGGCGCGGGCTGCAGGTGCCCTGGCTCCTGGTCGTCCGCTGGGCCCGACGCTCTTCCCAGGGGCAGCCGAGTGCTGGCAGGGACCCCTCGCCCCCTTCTCTCGCGCCCACCCGGTTGCCTACCTTGGCCTTGGGGATTCTCCGTCGTCCCATTAGCACAACCGCTATGGGAGCGCAGCTGTGTTGGAGACGCGGCGGCGCTGGGCACGGGCACACTCTGAGGAGTGGCCGCCCCAAGGTTTGCTTTGGTTCAGTTTCCTTCCTCTTGTTTCATTCCAGGATTGGCCCGAGGCTGAAATGATGAAAAGACTTTTGTTTGCCCTAGTTAAAAGAAGTTTAATTAAAAGACAAAAGCCTCTACCACATTAGGTTAAAAAGTCACTATTTCTTAACAATTTAGTTTTCATACAAATGGATTTTTTCTAACAAATAATTTATGCTATTAATATATAATATTATTATAATATTCTATAATTTGTTATGTAATTGTAACTTATGATGGCATATCAATATTGGATAGTACGTAGAAATTACTTGTGGGTCTAAATTGAAGGTGTCAGTTACACCATTTAGCATAAAATATAAAAATCAGATGGTGAGTACTATAATATCAAACTCAAATTTAGCCAGTGTCCTAGTCTCTAAAGAGTTTCATTGTAAGTGCCTCCCAATCAGCTCACCAGTCAGAAAAGCAGGCCTTGTGCTAGAAGAAGTTTTATGCTAGATATTAGATCAATAAGACCTTTTGGTTATCAAGATCATTTTCCTTTTGTAAACTTAATTACACATATTCCTAGTTAGGAAAGAAAAAAAAGCAATTGACTTGTCAGAAAGTTACTGTAATTAATATATAAAACCCTATCTATGAAGTTAATAAAACTATAATAAATTAAGAAAGCTGATTTAAAAATGAAGAGTTCTACAATATAAATGACATCCCCTTTAGAAAGGCCTTAGGGCATAATTGCATGGGTGACCCTGTTATTTAAGGAGAGAATCTGGAAATAGTAGCAAGAGAATGAACATGTTGCTTACACAGTGCAGTGGAGGGTGGACCCAGCTCTACTGGGCACTCACTGCAGGTATGAAATGTGTGTGCAGAGGGAAAAGCCTTGTTTGGTTATGCCTACTCACTTAAAACCATCGTCCCCCATCCCAACCTACACTTGGAAACTACCTCCGTTCTGAACCTTCTGGTTGAGGTTGAGGATGACCTGAGACCTGACCTCTCAGAGCAGGATGTACTTACCTGCACAACACTGGACCAGTTGTGGTAAGGCTGAGGAAAACTCCAGGCAGAGGGCGCTGCTCCGATGGGTGCCGTAGTTACATAGAAGGCGAATGGTGAAGGGCAGCTCTCCACACCAGAGTTTAGGGTGAGCTTCCAAACACTGTTGACATTTTTCCTCCAATCGGAAAAGATTTAACTATTCTAGGTCAGATATGATTTGGAAAGGTATATTTTGAAGAGCTTTCAGGAGACTGTTATTTGTATTATGTATCAGCTTTGTTGAAGTTGCTAAACTTCTAAAAACCTGAACAATTTTACAGGTTTCTCATAAATGCATGTTTAGGTGGCCTATAAAATTTAAAGTCCTTCCAGAATCTTGTTTGTTAAGTCTTTTTTTGAGAAATTTAAAAATAATGAAACATACAATGATGTAACTAACTTCTGGCTTCCATCTCACAGAATTAACAGTGATCACTCTATTGCCATATTTGGTTTTTTATTCAGAAAAATAAAACATGTAGAGTTGGACGCTCTCCACTATCTCTTATCCTATTCCTAATTCCTCATGTTCTTCCCGTAAGAAAACATCACCACAAATTTGGGATGCTGTCTTCCAGTTGTTTTTTTTTTTTTTTTAATGTGCACAGGATTAACATAGGTCATTGTTCTCTGTTTTAAAACTTTTTATAAGTTATAGCATAGTTTATAGTTTATTCCACAGCTTTCTCTTTTTACTCACCACTTGTATTTAGATCTTTACTTCAGTATTAAAATGGGCTTGAGCTAGCTCTCAGTTCTTCACCAACTTACAGTAAAGTTCAAGGATGCTATGATCTCTGTTTTTTTTTTTTTTTAAGATTTATTTATTTATTCGAAAGGCAGAATTACAGATAGACAGAGGCATCTGCTGGTTCATTCCCCAGATGGCTGCAATGGCCGGAGCTGTGCCAATCTGAAGCCAGGAGCCAGGAGCTACTTTGGGGTCTCCTACACAGGTGCAGGGGCCCAAGGACTTGGGGCATCGTCTACTGCTTTCCCAGGCCATTTGCAGGGACCTGGATGGGAAGTGGAGCAACCAAGACTCGAACCTGTGCCCATATGGGATCTTGACACTGAAGGTGGAAGCTTTACCTGCTACTCCACAGCGCCAGCACCCTGCTCCCCCGAGTTCTTTTTCTCCTCAGTTGTTAAAGGTTGAGTTGTTTGTATGACGTCCCCTCTGTCTTTACAAGAAGCATAAGAACATAAGCATCAATAAAGCCACCAAACTTCAGAAATTGACACTGATGCATTACTACCTTCTAGTCCTTTGATCCCATTCAGATTTCACTTGTTCTACCTGTGTTGTCCTTTATAGAAAGTGGAGCCAATCCAAGATTTTGCATAGCATTTCGTTGTCATAACATGTCTCTAATAGGTTTCAGTCAGAGCAGTTTGTTTACCAGTCTTCCTTGGACTTCTGTTATTTTGACACTGTTAAAGATTCTAGGCCAGCTATTTTAGAAATGCTCCTTCTTGTGGCTTTGTGGATGTTTTGTAGTGATTAAATTCAGATAGTACATATTTGTTCAAAAAGTGACATTTGGTCCTTCTCATTGTTTCCTATCAGGTGGCACATGATTTTCTTTTTAAATTTTATTTAAGTTATACAAGTTTCATGAATTTCATATATGCATATTTAGGAACATAGTGATACTGCCCAGCCCACGCTCCCTCCTGCCCATGCTCCAGCACTTCTTCCTCCTCCCTTTCCCATTCCCACTCTTAATTTTTACAAAGACTTACTTTCAGTTTACTTAATGGTTGTAAAGTTAACCCTATAATAAGTAAAAGATTTCAACAAATAGTATAAAGGAAAAAACATTGTTCCAAAACAGAAGAGACAAGGACTGTGAACAATCATCAAATCTCAAAATGTCCATTTCATTCCAATATATTACATTTTAGGTACTCTATTATTTACCTCAGATCAGGGAAAACATATGTATCTGTCTTTTTGGGACTGGATTATTATTATTATTATTATTTTTGACAGGCAGAGTTAGACAGTGAGAGAGAGAGACAGAGAGAAAGGTCTTCCTTCCATTGGTTCACCCACCAAATGGCTGCTACGGCCAGCACACTGCGCTGGTCTGAAGCCAGGAGCCAGGCCCTTTCCTCTTGGTCTCCCATGCGGGTGCAGGGCCCAAGCACTTGGGCCATCCTCCACTGCCTTCCCGGGCCACAGCAGAGAGCTGGACTGGAAGAGGAGCAACCGGGACAGAACCAGCGCCCCAACCAGGACTAGAACCCGGGTGCCGGCGCCGCAGGCGGAGGATTAGCCAAGTGAGTTGTGGTGGCAGCCCTGGGACTGGATTATTACACTAAGTATAATGGTTTCCAGTTGCATCCATTTTGTTACAAAAACATAATTTCTTTTTTGTTTTATAGCTGAGTAGTACTCCATTTTGTGTGTGTGTGTGTGTGTATCATAATTTCTTTATCCAGTCAGTAGTTGATGGACATCTGGGTTAATTCCATATCGTAGCTATTGTGAAATTGTGTTGCAGTGTACATGGCGGTATAGACAACTCTTTCAGGTGCTGATTTCTTTTCATTTGGGTAACATCTCAAGAGCAGGATGGCTGGATCATGTGGTAGGTCTATCTATATTCTGGTTTCTGAGGTATCTCCATACTGTCTTCCACAGTGTACTAGTTCACATTAGATTTCTGTTCCATTCTGTTGGTCTATACTTCTGTTTCTGTGCCAGTGCCAGGCTGTTTGAAATCTAATATTGTGATGCCTCTGGCTTTGTTTTGTTGTATAAGTTTGTTCTAGCTATTTGGGGTCTCTTGTATTTCCATATGAATTTTAGCATTCTTCTGAGAAGAATGTCATTGGTATTTTGATTGGGATCAAATTGAATCTGTAAATTGGTTTCAGTAGCATGGACATTTTGTTAATATTGATTCTTTTAAATCATGAACATGGAAGATTTTTCTATTTTTTAATGTCTTCACCTATTTCTTTCTTTAATGTTTTGTAATTCTCATTGTAGAGATCTTTGACATCCTTAGTTAAATTTATTCCAAGATATTTAATTTTTTTTGTAGCTATTGTGAATGGGATTGGTCTTATAAGCTCTTTCTGTCACGACATTGTTTGTGTATACAGAAGCTATTGATTTTTGTGTGTTGATTTTATATCCTGCCACTTTACCAAACTCTTTAATGAGTTCCAATAGTCTCTCAGTGGAGTCTTTTATACCCATGTATCTATATAGGATCATATCATGTGCAGATAGGGATAGTTTAACTTCCTCCTTCCCAATTTGTATCTCTTTGATTTCTTTTTCTTGCCTAACGGCTCTGGCTAAAACTTCCAGGACTGTATTGTTTTGAATAGCTTTAGAAGGATTGGAGTTAATTATTTAAATGCCTGGTAGAATTCAGCAGTGAAGCCATCTGGGCATGGGCTTTTCTTTGTTGGTAGGATCTGTATTATTGATTCAATCTCCATCTTGGTAATTGGTCTGTTTAGGTTTTCTGTGTCCTCATTGCTCAATTTTGGTAGTTTGTTTGTATCCAGGAATCCATCCATTTTTTCTAGGTTTTCCAGTTTGTTGCCATACAGCTCTTTGTAATAATCCCTGATGTTTCTTTTTATTTCTGTGGTATCTGTTACATTTTCTTTTTTATCTCTGATTTTATTGATTTGGGTAATCTTCCTCTTTTTTTGGATAGCTTGGCCAATCATGTATCAATTTTGTTTATTTTTTTCAAAAATCCAGCTCTTCATTTCATTGATCTTTTGTATTTTTGGTTTCAGTTTTGTTTATTTCTTCTCTAATTTTAATTGTTTCTTTCCTCCTACTAATTTGGATTTTGTTGTTGTTTTTCTAGGTCCTTGAGATACATTTATAGCTCATTTGTTTTGTACCTTTCAATTTTTTTCATGTAGGTGCCAGTTGCTCTAAACTTCCCTCTTAACATTGCTTTTGCTGTATCGTATAAGTTTTGATATAATGTATTGTCATCATTTCCAGAAATGTTTTGATTTCTCTTTTGATTTCTTCTCCCTTTCCCTCTCCCTCTCTTATCCCTCTCCCTCTCTTTCTTCTCTTCATCTTCTCAGGCAGAGTGGACAGTGAGAGAGAGAGAGAGAGAGAGACAGAGAGAAAGGTCTTCCTTTTCCATTGGTTCACCCCTCAATGGCCACTGCAGCTGATGTGCTGTGGCCAGCGCACCACGCTGATCCGAAGCCAGGAGCCATGTGCTTCTCCTGGTCTCCCATGTGGGTGCAGGTCCCAAGAACTTGGGCCATCCTCCACTGCACTCCCGGGCCACAGCAGAGAGCTGGACTGGAAGTGGTGCCAACCTCTTTTCATTTCTTCTATGACCCATTGTCATTCAGGAGCATGTTGTTCAGTCTCCATGTGTTTGCACATGATCTAGAGATTCTTGAGTTGTTGATTTCCAGCTCCATTCCATTGTGATCAGAGAAAATGCATGGTATGATTTTGATTTTTTTAGTTTGCTGAAACTTGCTTTATGCCTAGTATGTGGTCAATCCTAGAGAAAGTTCCATGCACTGATGAAAAGAATGTATATTCTGCAGCTGTTGGGTAAAAGTTCTGTAGATATGAGTTAGGCCTATTTGGTCCATAGTGCCGACTAGCTCTGCTGTTTCTTTGTTGATTTTCTGTCTGGTTAATCTGTCCATTGAAGAAGAGGTGGTGTTGAAGTCTCCTGTTATTATTGTAGTGGAGTCTATGTCTCCCTTTAGATCCATTAACATTTGTTTTAAATAGCCAGACACTCTAATTTATTATAATCACATCTTCCTGTTGAATTGGTCCCTTAATTATTACATATTGGCCGGCGCCGCGGCTCAATAGGCTAATCCTCTGCCTGCGGCACCAGCACACCGGGTACTAGTCCCGGTCGGGACGCTGGATTCTGTCCCGGTTGCTCTTCTTCCAGTCCATCTCTCTGCTGTGGCCCAAGTGCTTGGGCCCTGCACTCTCATGGGAGACTGGGAGAAGCACCTGGCTCCTGGCTTCGGATCAGTGTGGTGCACTGGCTGCTTCAGCCATTGGAGGGTGAAGCAATGGTAAAAGGAAGACCTTTCTCTCTCTCTCTCTCTCTCTCTCTCACTCTCTCTCACTGTCCACTCTGCCTGTCAAAAAAAAAAAAAATCATTACATGTTGACCTTTGTCTCTTTAAACAGTTTTTGTCTTAAAGTCTATTTTGTCTGATATTAGGATGGCTACACTTGCCCTTCTTTGCATGGAATATCTTTTTCCATCCTTTCACTTTCAGTCTGCGTGCATCTTTGTTGGTGAGATGTGTTTCTTGTAGGCAGCAAGTAGATGGGTCCTGTTTTTTAATTTACTCAGCCAGTCTGTATCATTTAACTGGAGAGTTGAGGCCATTTACATTCCAGGTGACTGTTGATAAGTAATGTCTTGGCCCTGCCATTTTTCCCATAAATATTCCAATTTTTAAAATTTCTTTTGTATTTTACTGTGGAGTTTTCTGCCTTCACATTCTTTCATAATGATGGCTATCATTCTTTGCTTCTCTGTGTAGCACATCCTTAAGCAACTTTTGTAAGGCTGGGGGAGTGGTGACATCTTTATTTCACCTTCATTATTTCACTCCAGTCTGGACTCAAGCACCGCTCTCCCTCCAGCTATATCATACTGGTTGCTGTAATCTGTTCTCATCTCCATCTCTAAGCTGCTGCCTGCTCTGCCTCAGCTGCTGCAGTTGTGTGTTGTGTCCATGTTCATGCTGTGTGTCTGCACCTTCTGCACAGGTCCAAGGAGTTCCTCTTCCTTTTGTAGAATTTCCAGAGTCATTCTCTCTCTAATTTTCCTCTGGGAGTGCACTTCCTTTTTTTTTTTTTTTTCACTGTTTATCCCTAGCCTAGCATAGTATGTCATTCTCTAATCCACCATCTTGGAATCTCTCAGGCACATGAGTTTGGTTTGACCCTTTAGTAATTCATAAGTGTTTTAGTGAGACATAGTCTGAATCATGTAAATACCCAATTCATTTATTTATAATTATCTGTTTGGACTCAGATATTATATTATTAAATGAGTTACAATGGATTATCTTCTGTTGCTAACATTATTTATACTGTAGCTCAAATAGATAATTTGCAGTTTCTTTAGTTGATAAACAAGTTATGTACTTTGAGATATCTTTATTACCAAAGCACTTCTTTCTTATCTTGACACAAGCAGATATTTCAGGCTCATCTTAGGGTTCCCCTGTCCTAGCCCTGAAACCAGCCATTTCTCCAAGGGTGCTTAGTTTCTTGTAGAAGAGAATAGTATCTAGAAGCCAAAATGTGAGTGTTAAGCATGTGTGTGTGTGTGTGTGTGTATGTATGGTTATCAGAGGGTAACCACTCCTAGGCCATTTAGTGGGTAGAGCTAGGGAATGCCTGTATGTGTATGTAGGTACACATATGCACACAAGCACACATAGGAACACATTTTCATCCATATTTATTTTTGTATTTCTGTATATATATTGAGAACCATAAGTTTATGATACCTCCAATTCCAGTTCAACATCACAGTGCTGTCTAATTTTCTATACCAACAGAGAGAAACATGACTCTCAAATTCCCATGTTCTCTGTAGGTTTACTGATTTAAATATCTCTCCTTTTTTTGAGATTTATTTTTATTTATTTGAAAGGCAGAGTTACAGAGAGAGGTAGAGACAGAGAGAGAGAGGTCTTCCATCTGCTGGTTCACTCCCTAGATGGCTGCAACAGCCGGAGCTGCACCAGTCCAAAGCCAGGAGCTTCTTCCAGGTCTCCTATGTGGGTGCAGGGGCCCAAGGGCTTGGGCCATCTTCTACTGCTTTCCTAGGCCATAGCAGAGAGCTGGGTAGGAAGAGGAGCAGCCGGGACTAGAACTGACACCCATAGGGGATGCAGGCCAGGTCTTCAACCTGCTGTGCCACAGCGCTGGCCGCTGAATATCCCTCTCTCAAGCCAGTGCCTCACCCTGCTCCCCATCTAGAGACACTTGTCATCACATTCAGGTTCCAATATCCCTCATTACCACCTCCCTGCTACTTCATGATGCTGAGCCTTTTATTAGGCCTATCCTCCAGTTAGAACCATGCTCACCCTGCTTGGGTTCTGTCATCCAGGACCGGGCCTCTTCTCTGTGTGGACGACCTCACATCCTACTTGGGCTCAGATACCATGTGCAGGCGGTTCCACGCAGGACCACCTGCTTGCTCCCACTGAGCTATGACTACAGACGCCAGTGTTTCCTCTCATGTGGGTGCTCTTCCTTTCCTCTTTGGGATTACATACTCAAAGTCCACTTTTTGCAAGGTCAAGAAATTATTCTTCCATTTTTTTTAAAAAAAAGTTTTGTTGTGTTATCTTTCACATTTAGATTTAAAAAAAAAATTTTTTTTTGACAGGCAGAGTGGACAGTGAGAGAGAGAGACAGAGAGAAAGGTCTTCCTTTGCCGTTGGTTCACCCTCCAATGGCCGCCGCGGCCGGCGCGCTGTGGCCAGCGCACCGCACTGATCCGATGGCAGGAGCCAGGTACTTAGCCTTGTCTCCCATGGGGTGCAGGGCCCAAGCACTTGGGCCATCCTCCACCGCCCTCTCTGGCCACAGCAGAGAGCTGGCCTGGAAGAGGGGCAACTGGGACAGAATCCGGCACCCCGGCCGGGACTAGAACCTGGTGTGCCGGCGCCGCAAGGCGAGGATTAGCCTAGTGAGCCACAGCGCCGGCCCACATTTAGATTTATGCTCTTCTAAAATTGATCTTTGTATAGTGTGGCTGGTAGGGGCCAATATCCACTTCTAATAAACCTAAGGCTCACCAGTCCTCCACCATTCATTGTAAAAAGCATAATTTCTCACACCAGTTGTAGTTTTTAACACGTTACAGAAGTGTGCTTCTCTCACATGTGCTTTCAGTCTACACTCTGGATCCCAGTGCTCCTCAATGCCAAATGGTTAAGGTTCCATAAAATGATTACCTGCTTCTCAGGAAGCAAATTAGAATTAGCTGAGATCAAAAGAAGCAATGCAATGCAATTTTCTTTAAACTTCCAGAATGGAGGAAGTTCTGTTTTCTTGAGTGAGACCAGGAGAAACCTGAGATTCTCAGATTCTTCCATTACTGTTGAGCATCCAGAGTCTTCTAAACATTCAGATTTTCAATATGTGGGAATAAAGGGCTAATGAGCTTCTGAAAAGCTTGGGAAAAAAATGCAACCCATTTATCCTGATCCTGTGATGCTGAATACTTCATTGCCTCATATGATATAGGTAAAAAAAAAAGTTTACCATATCAAAACACTTACTCTGGGAATGCTAAATTTCCTTCTCCCATAATGTAATTATCTCTTCAATATTAAGTTTTTTATGAAATATGCTTTCTTTAAAAAAAGTTTACTTCTGTTTTTCTTTTTTTAAAGAAAACATTTTTATTTTTATTTATTTGAGATGTAGAGAGAGGAAGACAGAGACAGCTCCCTTCTATGGGTTCACTCCTCAGATACAACAGCTGGGTCTTAGCTAGACCAAAACCAGGACCTAGAACACAGTCCAGGTCTCCCACAAGTATGTGAATCATCACTACTGCCTGACAGGTTCTGTATTTGCAGGAAGCTTGAGTCAGAAGTGGAGCTAGGTACTGAGCATAGGTACTCCAATATAAGATGCAGGTATCTCAACTGAGATCTTAAATGCCAGGCCAAACACCTTTCCCGAAATAGTCTTGCTTATACCTCATGGTGACAAGAATTGTAGAATTTTATGAAAAAGGTTGTTTCCCAGAATTACATGAGGGAAAATTGAAGGGTAAGGAACTTTTCAAAAGCTCTTTAAAATTGCATTAGAATTCCTGGTGCTAAAACTTTGGCTTTGCCCAAATCAGCCAATATTAAAGATCTCCCCACCCTGCTCTCCTAACAAGTTGTAATTCTGTGAGATAGGTCAATATTTCACCTAATTTTTACAAAAGCATGAAGGAGATAGAGATATATTTAATGCTAGCTAAAAGCTCTGTTTCCTGATATGATATCACCCTTCTCCTGCACTGCCTTCTCATGTGGTAAGGCTGCTTCTCTTTCACTTGGCCTCCCATCAGATAGACAGTAGAGCATATTCTGTAAGGAAATATGTTTTCTTGTGTTGTGTATGTCAGCCAGTCCACGAGCTTCCCTGAAAATTCTTTGACTTTTTTGATAGTGAAGATCATTGCTAAAGGACAGAATTAGAATACGTACTACCAAATTAAAAAAACAATCTGTGAGTGGCAATGTTTCAAAAATTTCAAATAGTGGCTACTCGTGGAAAATTTACTCTCACCTGTTGACTAACAGCTGCAGATTCAAGAATCTGGAACAAACTCAAGAGCATTGCACAAAAACAAGCTAGTCAAATCTATTCTTAGCCACATATTACCAGACTAAAATACCTCTGGGTTTTGAAATCTGAGATTACAAGACTGCCATTAATCATAGATGAAATCGATAGTAGTATGAAGAGTGACCAAATCATCCTTAGGATGTAATAAATTTGGGCAGTTGTCCCTTGGCTTGTGTTTTGATCCTGGAGGGGAATCCTTATACTAGTAACTTAGGAAGTCTTGAGTGAGTAGTGGGCCTGCCTGCCACAGATGAAAGCTTCATCCAAATGCAAACAACCCCCCCACTCAGCCTTCCCTAAGATGTCTTTATTTACATTTTAACCTGATTTCATCTGTAGAAGAGAATTGGATGCCATAACTCACTATGGATATTCCTGTTTTAGCTCTTAGGAAGTTGATTGCTGCTTTTATTTTTTCATTTTTTATGAAGATTTTGTTTATTTGAAAGAGTTACAGAGAGGCAGAGGCAGAGAGAGAGAGAGAGAGAGAGAGAGAGAGAGAGAGGTCTTCCACCTGCTGGTTTACTACCCAATTGGCTGGAAACAGTGGAGCTGTGTGTCGCTCCCCCTCTTCGTGGAGGAACGACACTAAGCCCTGCCTAGGCTTCATATCCGAGTCACGGCACCATTATGTCGCTCCCCGTCTTCGTGGAGGAACGACACAGGACCCTGCGCTGTTCTTTCGTCTGCTCGGCCCTCCCCGGGTTTGCTGCTGGTTCTTCCCGGGTTGGCTACTATCCCTTCCACCTCCGTGGAAGGGCAGTTCCCCCTAGCCACATTCCCCACTTCCGCAGGGGAGCGGCACACCGCCGGCCGGCTTTCTCGGGGGCTGCACAGGTGTTCCCTTAGATGTTCCCCTTAGATGTTCCTGGTGCATGCCGTCTCTCTCCTCCTTTATAGTCCTCCTCCGCCAATCCCAACTCGGCTGCCCACACGCTGAGTACGCTGCTCTCCTCCAATCAGTAGCAAGTCCTACAGTTTATTGGTTGAACTGGAGGCAGCTGTGCGGAAGCTGTTTACTTCTCTCCCAGCGCCATATTGTGGGAGAGCAGATGCATAGAATAAGTCTTAATTCCAGTAACTCAGTCTAGTCCGGGCTGCTCCCCACAGCTGTGCTGATCCAAAGCCAGGAACCAGGAGCTTCTTCCAGGTCTCCCACGAGGGTGCAGGGGCCCAAGGACTTGGGCCATCTTCCACTGCTTTTCCAGGCCACAGCAGAGCGCTGGTTTGGAAGTGGAGCAGCTGGGACTCAAACTGGCACCTTTATGGGATGCTGGTGCTGCAGACTGGGGCTTTAACGCACTGCGCCACAGTGCTGGCCCCTTTTTTCAATTTAAGAAATGTATGTTATTTATTTGAAAGACAGCCAGTATTGGGGGAGGTAGTTCCCATTCACTGGCTCACTCCTCAAATGCCCACTACAACCAGGGCTGGGCCTGGCTGAAGCTGTGAGGTGGGAACTCAAACTGGGTCTTACTTGTGGATGATAGGGACCCAAATTCTTGAGCCATCTTCTGATACCTCCCAAGGTATGCATTACTAGAAAACTGCACTCAGGAGCTGAGCTGGACTCAAACCCAAGTACTGGGATATGAGGTGTGGACATCCCAAACAGCAATTAACCACTGCACCAAACACGTGCCTCTTGATTGCTGCTTTTAAGAGGACTACTGGATGGGGTAGTGGGGATACTCATCTCTATGAGTATGAGTATGGTTTCACTCTAAGTGAGATGGTTTCACTCTAAGAAATTTGGTGTGCTAAAGTCACAGGTATGGAGAAATATCATGGAAGCTTGAGAAAGAACAGATGCTAGGGAGTGAGATATTGTATAGCCTGGGGTAGAGTACAAACGAGCATGTGTGTAGGCTGCGAATGCGAGTCAGTGGCAAAGGGAGACTGAGTAGAAACCCAAGTTGGAAAAAGGACTTGAGGAATATGACATGGAGCAAGAAGAAGACGGGGGACTAACAGCCTGTTGGTGGAAAGGTTTGCTATTGGGTAGAGATGACAGAGGCAGAAGCGACAGGAAGTGCACTTTCTCTCTAAGAAGGCACTTACTCCAGATGAGTGTCTACTTGAGAGGTTTCCTGAGGGCGAGTGGTTGTTGATCATTTTGAGTACATTTGGAGGCGACAGTCTCTGCAGCTGCTTTGAAACTGGGGAGTCTTCAACCCAGGTCACGAGTGCCCTGCTTGCTGATGCTAACCTGCTGTTTGGTTTTGACACTTGAGGAAGGACATTTGGAGAGTAACTGGTGGAGGGGAGCTCTGTCTGTTTGTCTCACAAATTAATTAAATAATAGTAGTAGTACATTGAACCACACTATCAGCATATCAGTAGTACATGACCACACTATCATCATGTCCTCACTAAATGGAATAGTTAGTCCAGTTAACACTGATGAGCACAGCACCCAGTGCAGATCATGGAATGAGCTGCCAGAGGTCTCAGAGATCATTCAGTCCATCTCCCTCATTCTGCAGATGAGGAAGGTGAAGCTGGTGGCAGAGCTACAATTAGAATCCAAGTCTTTACCCAGAGTTCTTCCCTGATATCTTAATATTCTAATTTTTAAAGCTTTATTTTTTTAAAGGCAGAGTGATTGAGATACAGATACAGAAAGAAATCTTCCATCTGGTGGTTATTTCTTCAAATGGTCTCAATGGCTGGCTCTGGGCCAGGCCAAAGCCAGGTGCCTGGAATTCCATCTATGTCTCTGACATGGGTGGCATGGACCCAAACACTTGGACCATCTTCTGCTGCTTTCTCAGACACATTAGCAGGGAACTGGATTGGAAGTGAAGCAGCCAGGACTCACACTGGCATTCTCATATGGTATGTTAGCATCACAGGTGATGGCTTAACCTGCTGCACCACAAGGCTGGCCCCAATATTTTACTTAATTATTAATCATTTCTTAATCTTTTGTTCCACACTACTTCTTCTTTCACTCATGAAAGAAAAGATCTTTATTATAAAGATAACAAGCATGGACTGCAAGTTAATGGTGATATAAATAAAATAATGCTATAGAGAAAATGAGTTATAATAATATTTATGTATCTATTTATTAAGATTTATTTATTTGAAAGGCAGAGTTAGAGAGAGAGAGGGGGAGAGAGAGAATCTTCCATCTGCTGGTTCATTCCCCAAGTGGCTGCAACAGCTGGGTCTGGGCCAGGCCCAAGGCAGGAGCCAGGAACTCTATCCAGGTCTCCCACATGGGTGGCAGTGGTCCAAGAATTTGGGTCATGTTTCGCTGCTTTCTCAGGCATAATAGCAGGAAGCTGGATTGGAAGCAAGCATACAGGACTTGAACCAGCACTCATATGAGATGCAGACTTTGCAGGTTAACTTAAACTATTGCACCACAACACCGGCCCACTATAATATTTAGACTTCATAGGTTTAAAGATTTCCAAACAATATTCCTTATTACTAAGGAATATTATTGAATTTTTAAAAAAGATTTATTTATTTATTTGAAAGGCAGGGTTACAGAGAGGCAGAGGCAGAGAGAGAAGGAGAGAGAGAGATCTTCCATCTGCTGGTTCACTTCTCAAATGGCCACAATGGCTAGAGCTGAGCCAATCCGAAGCTAGGAGTCAGGAGCTTCTTCTGGATGCAGGGGTTCAAGCACTTGGGCCATCTTCTACTGCTTTCCCAGGCCATAGCAGAGAGCTGGATCGGAAGTGAAGCTCCCAGGACTTGAACTGGTGCCTATATGGGATGCTGGCACTGCAGGCAATGGCTTTACCTACTATGCCACAGCACTAGCCCCTGTTACTAAGTTTAAATGCTGTCTTTTCCTTTAGTTTGACCCTATACAAAAAGTCAAACTCTCTGAAGCTTTTCCCCATGGGTATAATAATTATTTGACAAAGTTGTAATTAAGATAAAAAACATATGAACATGAGTAATATTATCTTGTCAGGAATTAATGTAATAAGTCAACAAAAATATACATACATTAAAATACATCTAGCCTATAGTCTTTATACCTACAAGAATATAACTTACAGTTGTTATTGTTGTTGCTGACATTCTTTGCTTTGTGTGAGAAACTGGAATTGTTATTCAGAGTCAACTTATGCCTTTAACCCTCTAACCCTTAAGGTACCCAAGAACTCCTATGAAATTGCCATTTGGCATAAGAGAGAGAATATTGCCAGTGAGTCTTTGGTAGAGTCACATTGCATGTAAGCTCAAGATTTTCTTTGTGAAAATTGTTTATTTGAGAGAGAGAGAGAGAGAGAGAGAGAGAGAGAGAGAGAGAAGAAAGAAGAAAGAATAGGGCTCCCACCCACAGACTCACTTCCCAAATGCCTGCTGATACTGGGTAGGGCTGAACCTGGAAGTTAGGAACTGAATCCAGGTCTCCCTTGTGGATGACAAGAATCTCCTTGCTGGAGCTATCTTCATTCCTCCCAGGGAACCAGGAGCTGGGACAGGACTAGAACACAGGCACTCTGACATGGGATGTGGACATTTTAACTGGTGCCCTAGGTTCTAGGCCAAATGTCAGCCTTAGCTCAGGCTTTTAAAAATTATCTTCCAGCCGGCTCACTAGGCTAATCCTCTGCCTGCGGCACTGGCACCCCGGGTTCTAGTCCTGGTTGGGGCTACAGATTCTGTCCTGGTTGCTCCTCTTCCAGTCCAGCTCTCTGCTTTGGCCCAGGAAGGCAGCGGAGGATGGCCCAAGTGCTTGGGCCCTGCACCTCATGGGAGACCAGGAGGAAACACCTGGCTCCTGGCTTTGGATTGGCGCAGCGCACCACTTGAAGCAGCCATTTGGGGAGTCAACCAATGGAAGGAAGACCTTTCTCTCTGTCTCTCTCTCTCTCACTGTCTAACTCTGCCTGTCAAAAAAAAAAAAAAAAATTATCTTCCTCAAATGAAGAAAAGTTCAAGTGAGTCTCATGAACTTGATCAGATTCAGTGAGAAATGTCAACTCTCCTGGGATCCTCAGCTATAGGAGCCTTCCAACTTGATACAATCGTGTTTATTTAATCAGCCCTGGGTTTTTGATACCCAAGGATAATTAGAAAAAATAAGAACATCGTTTTGCATCTGGGATTGAACAGTGAGAAGTATATGTAATAATAGTGTGGGTTTACATTACAAACAAGTGTTTACACAGTGCTTGATAGGTAATATGTGCTACAATTTTATACGAAGTACCTTAATTTAATCCTTACAACAACTCTGTTATGTAGGATTGTCCTATTTTTCTTTTCTTTTCTTCTTTTTTTTTTTTTTTTTTTTGAGAGGCAGTGAGAGCAACTGAAAGAGAAGTGGGGAGAGAGTGCTCTTGTCTCCTGGTTCACTCCCCAAAAGCCCTCAGAGCTGAGACTGGGCCAAAACAAAGCCAGCAATCAGGGTTGAATTCCAGGTCTCCCACATGGGAGGCAAGGACCCCATACTTGGGCCATCAGCTGCTTTTTCCTAGGGTCTGGAAGCTGGAATCAGGAGCAGAGCCGGAACTCAAATTCAGGTACTCTGATAGGGCTGCAGGAGTCTCACCTGCTAGATGAAGTACCTGCCCCATGACTGTCCTAATCTATGGTTGATGAAACTGAGGACTAGAGGGGTTTTATGATTTCCCTGTATCTTCCAGCTAGAATATATAGAGCTGGGATTCAGTTAGCTCAGCCTGAGTCCAAATCCCATTTTTGTAGCAACCAAGCTCTAATACCTGGAGTAAATTAACATTCAATGGGATTTCTCCAGAGCTTACCGAGGGCCTTCTTGTCCCATGAAAACCTTACAATCATCCCAAATGAAAAGCAAGGATCATGGGTTCTACAACCAGACCACCCAGGTTCAAATTCTGGCTGTACCACTTGCTACAGGAGAAGCCTTGGATTCCTCTTTGTGTTCCTGTGGTAGCACGTATATCAGTACTCCATTCCTTTTAAAGGCTGAACGGTACCTCAGGACATTTTGTTTATCCATTCATCAGTGAACTTGGCATTGTTCTCACTTTTTGGCTGTTAAGAATAGCATTGCTAGGAACACTCATGTATGAGTTTTATGTGGACCTATGTTTTCATTTTCTTTTGTATGTACTCATACTAGGTAGGGAAATGTCAGGTCATTTGGTAATCTTATGTTCAAGATTTTGAGAAATGATCAAACTGTTTTCCAGAACAGTTACATAGTTTTATGCAATTTTCCCCACATTCCTTAACATATGTTATATTTTTTTTAGTTTTTATTTAATGAGTGCATTTTTTCATAGATAAAACTTTAGGAATATAGTGCTTCTTTCCCCCAAACTGCTCCCCCCCAGCTCCCATCCCACCTCCATCTCCCATATCCTTCTTCATTATGGTTTATTTTTAGTATGACTTTATATACAGAGGACTAAGTCCATGCTAAGCATAGACTTCAACAATTTGCACCCCCCCACACACAACATATAGAATACAGTTTGGGGGAGAGAATTTGCAATCGATTCTTATATTACAATTCAATAGGGACAGAGATCCTACATGGGGAGCAAGTGCACAGTGACTACTGTTGCTCCTTTAACAACTAACACTCTTTTTATGACATCAGTAATCATCAGAGGCTCTTGCCATGGGCTGCCAAGGCTTGGAAGCCTTTTGTGACCATAGACTCCATCTGTATTTGGACACAGCCATAAGCAAATTGGATTTTCTCTCCTCCCTTCAGAGAATAGTGTATCCTTTGATGACCTTTCTTTCCTCTGAGGTCTCACAGAGATCCTCCATGTAGGGTGTTTTTTGTCACAGAGTCTTGGCTTTCCATGCCTGAAATGCTCTCGCAGGCCTTTCAGCCCGACCAGGAAGCCTTAAGGGTTGATTCTGAGGTCAGAGTGTTATTTACAGTGAATGTCATTCTAGGAGACTGCTGTGTGGACTGCTTCCCATGTTGGTCTTTCCTTCCTTTTTAATTCTATTATTTTTACCGGGTACTTGAAGTTATTTATATCATCCCTTTTAAACTTAGACCAATCTATAACATATGTTATATTAATCTATCTTTTCAATTATAGTCATCCTAGTGAGAATGAAGTGCTATCTCATTGTAGTTTTGAGTTGTACTTATGATGCTGGGCACCTTTCTGTGTGGTTACTGGTCACATCATATAACTGTACATAGTGCAGACTCCTGCATGTGACATTGGTTGCACATCCTCAGTGCAATAATGAACCTCAGATATGTGCACACCTTGGTACATACAGACACATCTGATGAGTTATATCCACACCTGTGCTTTTTAATTTGAATTCTTCAGAAAATGAGGTGGAAGGGGAACTTTGTCTCGTGGGAAGAAATTCTCAAAGTCACAATATAATTTGCTTTTGGAGGAGAGATAAATATCCTGTGTATTCTTATTCACTTAATGATGAATAATTGAAGAAATGAATGAATGAAGTAATTTTCACCCCCAAGTCAATATTGGTGTTTTATTTAATTTTAATTTAAAATATGTTCAAACAAGGGATTTATGATAGGGGTAACAATTAGGTTTTGGATATTGTATTATTCTTCAGCTAATGGATAATGGAATTGTCCTTTTGGCTCTCATAAGTTAAGATGTGCCTTATTCAAATTAAAACATACTGTTAGACATTATTTGCACACTTAGGTCAAATTTTCAGGTATTTTTCAAAAGCTAATGCTTATGCTTGATTTTATGTCTTAAAATAAATTATATTACTAAAAATATGATAAAGCAGCCCCTTTTTTTAAACACAAGATTTATTTATTTACTTGAAAGTCAGAGTTAGAGAGTTCTTCCATCTACCTGTTTCACTTCCCAAATGGCCTCAACAACCATGGCTAGTCGAGGCCAAAGCCAGGAGTTAAGAGCTTCATCTGGGTCTCCTACGTGGGTGGCAGAGGCCCAAACACTTGGGCCAACTTCTGCTGCCAACTTCCCAGGCCATTAGTAGGGAGCTATATCACAAGTGGAGCAGCTGGGAACCAGTGCCCACATGGGATGCTGAACTCTGGAGGCTTACCCACTACACCACAACACTGGCCCCAAGCAACTACTTCAAAGAGATGCTTTGTTTTAAAGTGTACATTTATAAGTATAGACAAAAGTATTCAAAAGCTTATCTTTTTCTGTCTAGACTTCAACATTTCTTACTGGGCAGGTGCCTCATAAGTCTTTATTTAGTGTTCTTTAAAATGAGTAGAGACCTAAGAGCATTATCTTGAAATAGTCACATAGGACAGAAAATTGCTTATTTACTTGAGTTATCTGCAAGTCCTTATTCTTCAATCTTTTTTTAAAAAAATTTTATGCTTAAGATACAGATGACACAGTGTAAGAAAAGAACATTTGGCCATAATGACATGATTTATTAAAGAGTAATGGTTATGAGTGGTAGTTATTCTGAGGACTGAAATGAGATCTGTTTAATGGGCAACTTGACAAACTGGCAACTAGAGTTGTTAACAGAAGACAGCCAAAGCTCCTTTCTGCTTATCGTGGAGAGCTCCCGGGTTGAGCCCCTGAGAAACATTATCTCATGAAGAGATGAGTAAACTATGGGTCACTTTGGCCATTAAGCTTCATTCTTCTTTGTTTACTCAGGTGCAAAATTATGTGGTTACTAGAATTGTTGTCATCCAGTCAGTCACCCTATTGATAGAGTATAGCAACTCTATCCTGTGTTTACTTTGAACAAACAGCAATTTAGTTAATCATGACTGCAAAGTTCATAGATGCCCAGATCGCCATCATAGTTGCATGGATTATTATTAGCTTTTAACTCTAAATCCAAACACAGTGACTAAATCTGTTTTCTGATAATATTATTTGGCATTCTTTGTTCATGGCCTGAATTCCTATAGAATTCCTGGTGTGAAGGACAAAAATGCTTGGATGGGGAAAATACTGTTTTCTTGTTTGTTTGCTATTTTTAAAAAAGTTTTAATTCCTCTTCATTTCAACACTGATGTTTTCATTCTGTACCTTATACATGTTAAAACAATTTTCATAAAACATTAATTTCTATTAATTTCATAGTAATCCTCTGTGATTATGCCAAAAGAATATTTTTTATTCAAAGTAATAAACATTTCATTTTGGGAGATGCTTCACAGCCTTAATCACACAGTGTAAGTTATCAAATTTAAGCTCTGTTCTTCCTAAATTTTAGATTAGAATTATACTTTTTTAACTACAAAAAGCTTTTTAAACATTTGAACTTAAGTAGTCCATCATGTACTTGACTACATAACATATAAAATATAATTTTAAGAATATACACAATGTATAATACAGTATCCAATGTGAAGATTGCTCAGGAGTCTTTCATTTTTGTCTTTTTGTCAGTATGGTACACATATTGTCAACTGTGCTTCTGTCTTTAATTCAGAGATTTGCCTCCCTGTTTCCAGTGATACCCAGCATACTCGCTAGGAAGCGTCATCGAATGTGTGTGTCAGGGGGACAGGGAGACCTTGAGGTGAAGTGCTTCTCAGGGAGCTGCTTCTCAATCCTCCCTATCGTCACCCCACCTTTCTACTCCAGTCTAGAAATGCCTGATGCTGTCAGATCCCATCTTTTCAAGATTCTAGAGTAATTGGGTTGGTTTCAGTCTTTTCCATGGCAATGAAGACACTTCAAAGAGCTCTTGAAAAATGGAATTAAAAGGTGCTTATTTTGATTCAAAACCTTTTTAAAATCCATACAGAAGAGGGGTCTTTAAAAGATTCATGGTAAATGCACATTATTACATAATTATGCATGAATTTAGAATTCTTTTGAAATTTGAAACTTCAAAATTGTATCAGAGGGCTCCAGACAGTCCCCACCTCCCCACCTCCCCACCTCCCCATTCTGCTGACTTGCCAGGGTTTGTACTTGGAGGAGAAAGCTTCAAAACTTTCTGTGTCCCCAGTGAGGAGCATGGAAAGTAGATGAGAGAGGTAAGTCAAGGGCATTGCCGTGGGGCCACTTTGGAAGAGGCCAGGTAACTCCCAGCAGAATCTGCATGGCAGGCTGCCTGAGCTGGGGAGCGGTGGGGGTACACAGCGTTCAGAGCCGAGGTGCGAAGGATCTATGACTTCAGGGAGGCTGGGCCAAGAGTTTTGGGGGTGATAGTGGAGGCCGGGTTATTGCCTGGCTCCAACTATGTCAAGAAAACAGACCACAAGGGAAACATGGATCTCAGCAGCGGCTACAAGCAGAACCTCTGGACAACAGCAGCTCATGCCTTTCTTGGGAGAGTTCCTACATTGTCAGAGATGCTACCGGAGGAGGTGGTTGTGAGAAGTGACCCCATGGTGTATTTTCCTAAGAGACTTACTTAGCTGAGTCTTCGTGCAATCACGATACTAGGCCTCAGTAGCAAGTAGGAAGGAGGGTTGCAAAAACCCCAAGTAGGACAACTGCTGAGCTTGCTTTGCAAACAGAGCACCACTTGTTATCTTTGTAACCTTCAGTAATTTTGTAATCTGTAACCACCTCATGCCTGGTACACAGTGCACAATGCTCTCCCATCTCAGGTCCTGGAAGCCCTGCTGTAGTCACAGTGTAACTCCCTCCCTCCCTCCCCTGTCCTAAATCTGCCCAAACACACTCATCCCCTTTACCCCACCCTTTAGGCACCATGTCAAGTTTAGATTTTACCTCCCAAGTTGCTCAACCAACAAGGAACTGGGGAAAGGTACCTCAGTGTGGTAGGGTAAAAGGAGCTGAATTTCTAAGGGAGGTGTGCTCCCACCTGTGGGTCACTGCTCTTGAGACCAGGTAACAATAAATGCTTCACTTTCTGCTTCCTTCATGTTTCTGAATCCATCCTCTGGTGGGTAGGTGGTCTCAGTTGGACTTATTTCCCTCAATAGTAAACCATTGAGCACAGAGAAACAGCCCTGATGGATTCCGAACCTTCAGTTTAAATGAATATTTACCCAAAAGAGATGTTTAAGTTGAAAGAGCCTATGTCAAAGCAAAAGAAACTGTTTTAATTGGAAAGAGAATAAATTACTTTTAACTAGCAAATTTAAGCACCCATCCTATCAGCAGACAGTTCTGGTTCATAAGAAACTGTGAGTTAATAAAAACTGAAGAAGCCACATTTTTCCTAAAATATTTGTTAGTGTATGTGTCAACGTATTTTTATTTATTTATTTATTTTTTTGACAGGCAGAGTGGACAGAGAGAGACAGAGAAACAAAGGTCTTCCTTTGCCGTTGGTTCACCCTCCAATGGCCTCCCCGGCTGGCGCGCTGTGCTGGTCGGAATCCAGGAGCCAGGTGCCTCCCCCGGTCTCCTATGCAGCTGCAGGGCCCAAGGACCTGGGCCATCCTCCACTGCACTCCCGGGCCACAGCAGAGAGCTGCCCTGGAAGAGGGGCAACCAGGACAGAAACTGGCGCCCCAACCGGGACTAGAACCCGGTGTGCCGGCGCCGCAGGAGGAGGATTAACCTATTAAGCCGGGGTGCTGGCTATGTCAACGTATTATTAAGACCTTCATTAGTGTTTCTCTTATCTGAATTCAGTGAATGCCACTTCGTTAGGTATTTAAAAAATGTATGTATTTATTACACTTGTTGCATTCAGTGGTATAATTACTTGAATAGGAGGAAACGGGAGAAATTCAGGCGCTGTCTCCCTGACATGCATTATAATAGTTAGAACACAGACAACAGCAGACTCCGTTAGAATACAGTACTATTTGCTATTTACCACAATTGCCTAAATGAACTTGTCAAGGAAAGAGGATCAGACTCCCCTAAATGTTTGATGGTTATAAATTGTGGAGTATGACATATAAAAATTTACCATTTTAAATGTCTTTATTGCTAGCCCCAAAGATAAAAAGAGTAGTAAAACACAGCTAAAGGCATGTTTTTGTGCTACAGCAGGAGTTTCTCTCCCGTTCACGCCCCTCCCCGCACCCAATACACGATAAGATAAACGTCTAAAGGCCTCAGCTCTAGCTTTGCAGTTGATGGTTTGGACGCTGCTGCCCAACGCCGTTCTGTCTTCTTGCGCCCGTGTGCCGCGGTGCGTGCGTGCGTGCTCCGCCTGCGCAGGATTAAGCTTTGGGGTACAGAGTGACGGTGTCGTAGCCCTCTGGCGGCCTCGTGCGTGCTCTCGCGTGAGTTTCGCAGTACAGCTCCCCCTCCACGAAGAAGTAGCCCTTTTGTTTGAGGTTGAGGTTGCAATCCGCACACACGAAGCACTCGGGGTGCCGGTACTTATCCCGCGCCTTCACGACCGCACCGCTGTCGGGACACACAGGGAGAGAACATTCAGGTGACGCAGGCGTGGTCTCTCCCTTTCAGGACACAACCACCGCCCGCTGTGGAGTGCATGACGGTGGCACAAGGGTCCCAGATAGCCACAAGGAACCATTGCCTGCTTTCTGACGATGAAATGCGCATACTTTGACATTTTCACGTGAGTAGCTTACAGAAACATGGTAGGTTCCTACTTCATGAATGTTCCCCATGGCTTCCTTGAAAGAAGCAGGCATGATTTAGACTAAAGAAATCCTGGGCAGTACTCTGACTTGGCCAAAGCTGTGTGCACAGGGAAAAGTCCCGCTGTTGGCTTTTCTTGGTGGGGCTCAGCGTCTCTTCCACGGAGCTCAGAGAAAACACAGCAAGGAGTGTGATGGAATTGCCAGGCAGGCGGTGGCTATGCCTCTACTGCAAAAGTGTGTTGGGATTTAGGAGCCAAAGTTGCTTTTGGTGACATCAACTACAGTACTGTATTTTATCAATGCCTTCTCTGCTCCCAAGCTCCCTGCCTGCCTTTTCCTGTCTCACGTTCATCTAGCCAGGCCCATCTGCCTCTACCCTTTGGGGTTACTCTGGATAACTTGACACAGGCAGTGCCTCCGGAGTGAGCTAAAGGCAGGGGACAGAATGCAGTAGAGGCCCTGTGGGACGCATGTGCTTAAAACCCTCTGGTTCTCGTGAGGATTTGAGCTAGCTAGTGTGGCTGTTAGGTGACTGTATTTTTAAACACTCTGTTTCAACATTGGCTAACAGGAAATTGGGTAAAGTTAATGTGTTTAATTATGCTGATGGCCCTGTAATTTGTTTCCCTGGGCTTATACAGAAAAGAAAGTATTCAAAGACCAGACATTAGCAAAAGAAGGATTTTTTTAGAATGAAGTTATGATTCTTCAAAATTACTTTTTTAATATACATTTAGGATTTTTTTTTCATGAGTATGCATTTGAAGTCACCAGCCAAGATGTCTGATTCACACTCTAGATCCCTTTGGAGATTGGCCAAAATGTGCAACATATCATGGACATTATAGTTCAAGTTGATGAACAGAAGTTTGTTTTTTGTAATTGCCATTTCTATATGAAGTCTTAATGTGGAAGAAATAAAGAACTGCCACCAAGATTTAGAGTGTATTTCTGGATTAAAAATAAAACTTACACAATGCCACTTCCACACTTGTCACAGAATGGCATCTTCTGTCCACCGCCAGCACCACCGTGGACTTTTGTAACTGGAGCTCTCACACTCCGGGTTCCAGCAGGACGGTCATCTGAAAAACACAGCGTCTCCATTTATGGCAAGGAACTGCTGGCTGGAGCTTGTACTTGGCTTCTATTTAAAGTGTGTGGTTTAACTCAAGGAATTCTTAAGTCGCTTCCGCACTGTCATTTCAAAAGGAGCAGGACCAGTTCAAGCATAGACACTTTGCTGTGAAATAGAGCCTTACAAAGCACGAGTAATTAAAAAATTGGTTGTTGCTGTTAGAAAATGCTCAGAGGAACACAGGGAAGTTTCCTTTTTTTTTTTAATTGTGTTAAAATATACACAACATAAACTTCACCTTTCATCCATGTGTTCATTCCCTGAATGCCCAGAAGCCCATAACTTAATCTGGGTCTCCACACAGTGGCCAAGGCCCAACTACTTGAGTCATTACCTGTTGCCTCTCAGGGTGTGCATTAGCAGGAAGCTGGAGCTAAAGAGGAGGAGCCAGGAATCAAACCCTGGCACTCCAGCGTGGGATATGAGCATTCCAAGTGGCATATTTTTAAAGACTTATTTATTTACTTGAAAGGCAGAGCTGGAGAGACGGAGAGAGAGAGATTCCTCCATCTGCTGGTTCACTCCCTGAATGGTTGTATGTAACAGCCAGGGTTGGGCTGGGCTGGAGCCAGGAGCTTTATCTGGGTCTCCTACATGCATGCAGGTGCTCAAGACCTGGGCCATCCTCTGCTGCCTTCCTAGGTGCATTTGCAAAGAACTGGTTTGGAAGTGATAGGCTCTAATCCCATTAGTGCCCATATGGGATACCAGCATTGCAGGCAGTGGCTTTACCTACTAAGCCACAATACTGACCCCTGCATGTGGCATCTTAATCACTGTGCCAAAAAACCCATCCATATAACATAAAACTTACTTTAACTACTTGTAAGTGTGCAATTCAGTGGAATTAAGTATATTCGCATGTTATGTAATCAGCCTCAATATTCATTTCCAGAAGGTTTTCATCATATCAAACAGAAGGTGAATCCCCACTAAACAATAATTCCTTATTCCTCCCAGCCTTGATGGCTGGTAACCTCTATTATACTTTCTGTTACTATGAATTTACTTATTTTTGATATATAAATGAAATCATACAATATTTGTGTTTAGTTTCTTCCACTTAACATGGTAAGGTGCATCCATGTCATAGCATGTACCAGAATTTAATTCCTTTTCAAGGTTGTAAATTTGTATCATGTTTTGTTTATCTACTCACCTGTTGATGGACATTTGGATTTTCCCTACCTTTTGGCTACTATGAATGATATGAATATTGGTATCTGTTTGAGTTCCCACTTTCAGTTCTCTGGGGGGTGTATATCTAGGAGTGAAATTTCTGGCTCATTTGTTAATTCTATGTTTAACTTTTTGAATAATCACTGTATTATTTTCCACAGGGTCTGTACCATTTTACTTTTTTATCAGCAATGCCCAAGAGTTCTCATGTCTCCAAAATTCTCACCAGCATTTGTTATTTTCCATTTTTTTTTTTTTTTTGACAGGCAGAGTGGACAGTGAGAGAGAGAGACAGAGAGAAAGGTCTTTCCTTTGCCGTTGGTTCACCCTCCAATGGCCGCCGCGGCCGGCGCGCTGCGGCCGGCGCACCGCGCTGATCCGATGGCAGGAGCCAGGAGCCAGGTGCTTTTCCTGGTCTCCCATGGGGTGCAGGGCCCAAGCACTTGGGCCATCCTCCACTGCACTCCCTGGCCACAGCAGAGAGCTGGCCTGGAAGAGGGGCAACCGGGACAGAATCCGGCGCCCCGACCGGGACTAGAACCCGGTGTGCCGGCGCCGCAAGGCGGAGGATTAGCCTAGTGAGCCGCTCCATTTTTTATAGTAGCAACCCTAATGGGATGTTTTGCATTTTGGTGTGATTTTTTTTAAAGGAGAGTATATATTTGGGGGAGTGGAAAAGCTGAGTGACATTGCAAAGCCTGAATGCTGTACCTCCATTTCTATTTGTTGAATACAGCAAGCAATAGCTCCTTTGTCACTGAGTTACTGTGAGGAATAACTGATAATGTGTGCAAAGTGCTGAGCACAGAACTTGGAACATAGTAAGTGTTTCTTATAGTTTTTTTTTTTTTTTTTTTTTTTAAATAATGATGCCACCCTAAGGTTGGGGGAGGGGAGACTGAGAAACTTTACAGTGCCCATTTAAAATACATCTCATGCATCAGCTGGGCTAGCCTGTGACCAGCATGGATCCAATTTGTCTTTGGTTTCAGTTAGTGGCTACTGGGACACATCCTGGAAAATCCTTTCCTAAACATGGAGTCACCAAAAGCCTTTGTGAAAAGACTCATTTGATGACTGGTCAAAACCGGGTTTGAGCCTTTCCCAATATGTTCCACCCTCCCAGGAACCTGTATGGCGACACTTCCGCAGGACGGTGTTAAGCGGCTGCTCACCGGGCTCGCTCACTAAGTCCTGGAGCACTCGGAAAGAGCCTGACTGGCGGGGCCGCGTTGGCTCATTCTGGTTGTCATGGAGCATCCGGTACACGTCCGAGTTGGGGGGCACCGAGGCTGTGGATTCACTGAAACACAGGATGGCAGGCGGAGCATGGTCAGGAGCGTGGTGAGGGCCAGACCTCAATACACAGTCATCACCGTATCAACAGTAGCCCCTGCAGAGCCTTGGTCATTTCCCCTGACCCTCATGGAACACACGTCTTGCCTTCAAAATGTCACTGAACAATAATCTCAGGAGTCACATCAGCACCTCTCCATTTGGGAAAGCACTTTGGAGAAAACTTTTAAGTGGTCCTTTTAAGAAACAAGGCTTGGGGCTGGTGAATATATAATTACAGATGGGAACATAAGTAAAGTTCCTTGGCAAAACACAATGCCTGTGTGATAGTGCAGGAGTGAACCCAGCTTGATCATAAAATTGTCAGTAAAATCCAGATTCATTTTTGATAGTAAACTAAAAGTACATGGTTTAATTTCGTGTTTAAGATGAATTGTTTTGTTAACTCCTGGAAGTAACACAGATATCATTGAACTTGTAAGTTGAAGAGGTTCAGCCTGACAGTCTTTGACAGCACATCATGCATATACTTTAATAAACATGCACCTGTTTTGATGATACTATATTTTTAAATAGCCACATTATAGTTCATTTATAATGATAATAACTTTAATTTGCATTCTACAAATATATTCATGATGAGCAATAAAAATGCCACTATAATACTACTTTATTATTTTATATCACTAACCACATTATCTAGAAAAGTTAATCCACGCATTTTTATTTTCTATATCATATTTGAAAATAATCATCTTACATATATTAAGTTCTTTGCAAAATGATTTTGAGGCATATCGTCTTACTAGTTCAGTGTATTCAGTCTGAGATATCATTGGGATATTATTACATAGCAGTCTTCAGCCTCATAATACTTTATAAAAAAGTGATTATGTAACACTGAAAGAAGTAAAAAGATTTTATCCCATAATTAAAATTCTTACTTAACAAAAGCTTGATGGCAAAAGTATTCTTAACAAATATTCATAATAAAGAAGGAATTAGTCAAATAGATACCAATGGAAACTAAATATCGACATTAACAGCCTGAAATATTCACATATAAAACTTTTTGCCTGACAAACATTTTAGGTGGAAAAGTAATTACTTTCCCACAAGCTTCTATCAGAAGAGAGAAGAGGTATCGTTTCTGATAAAAACCCTCTGAACTCTATTATACTTTTCCTAATTTTTGACTCCCAAATGACAGACATGCTGGATACTAGATTATAAATCACTTTTGTCAGTATTCTATCAGACATTGTAAATAAAATACATTGTAGCTTTCAAAGGTCATATGCCTTTGGTCCTTACATGAGTTGATTTTATTGCCATCTATTACATTAAGGTCAACTTAGATAATTCCTCAGATCACCTTTATCATCAGGTCTAGATATTTGCAATAAACTTTTAGCATTTTTTAAAGCTCCATGTAACTTTCTTTCAGTATTAAGACAATGTTAAAAGACACTGTAAAGCTGACGTTGCCCATGTGTTTAGTTAATATGCCCATGGTTCAAAAAGATTCGTATTACCTCATTGAGGGTGCTTCCCCTAGAGCTGTTGAAACCTGACCCTGCAGTGTTTCCATAATATTGTCATCTGAGTACAACTGCATAGGTGTATTAAACTGAGCATGTACGATCTTCACACCAGGAAGTTCCATTTCCAAAGGAATGTTAGGGGCCATCTTAGCAGCAACTTTCAAGTCACCTGGGCAAATAGTACTAAGAGTACTGACAGAAGAGGGGGTGCTACGTCCACTGCCGCCGTCAATTCCGGAGGGCGTACTGCATCCACTGTGTTAATGACCACATTACACACAGATGACACGAGGAACCCGAAGGCGGGAAGAGTGCAGAGAACAAGGACAGAGAGGTTAAAAGGAATTGAAGACCAGAAGTGAGGGGTGAATGCTAGCAAACTAATGCAAAATGTTTATTTCTGGCCAGAACTTATTTTAGAAAGGGAAGATCTTTAAAAATTTATGATTGAAAAAAGCTTAATAAAATTGAAAAGTATAGGTGACTGCATTTTTTGGCTCTGTTCTATGAAGTGATGTGTAAGTTGAGAAATCCATGTACAAAAATTTGTATAGGAAGTAAGTTGAAAAGGCGAAACTAATCTTTTTAAAAATAGGCCATCTCATTTTAAAGTTGACAATATTGTAGACAAATGATACAGGGACATTGGCTGGATATCATTTTACGTTCCTGAAGTACAATATTTAAGATGAAGATATTAATGAATAATCTTTGAGGAAATAGTAACTGTGCAGCATGAAGATAAGCAGGTTTCAGTAACACAGTTGAACTTTACTTGGATAATAAATGACAACTTATAGGAGAATTGGTTTAGATGTTTTAAGACTATTTTGTAACATTTTATTGTTATTATTTCAATATTTTGTATTTTTTCATTTGGTGAAAAATAACTTTAATAAACTGTTCAATGGCTTAACACAGGATCTAGAAATAGCCAATAAATGCTTGTCACCTCAAAATTAATGATTATAGGACAAATAAGATGGTCTCAGAGTCTTTGGCTCTTACCCTAAGGCTAAGATATATTTCTTTTATACATAGCTATTTCATGTAAAATTTCAGAAGCATGCATATATTTCCATGTATATTTCTCATTTTATTTTAAAGACAAGCTTAAGGGACTTATTAAAACATCAGAAAGGCCAATCATGCAAATTTAAGATATCGAGAAATTTCACATTCTCCACGAAACAATAGGAGGAAGTCACACCTGACATGCGAGTAACTAGAAAGTCATTTTTCTACTGTGCACTTTCAGTGCTGCAAGGGAATATATTAAGCAACTTTTTAAAAAAGCACAGCCATTTAAAACAAAGCAAAATAAATATTAGGATTAATGTCAATATCTATCATCCCTGCCAATCAGCGCTACTGTAAATAAAAGAGAAAATGGATTTATAAGGTGTGTTTACCTTGAAGTCAGTATTCTCAGGTCTCAAGTATGGTCCCATACCTACATTTACTTTCTAGGACTCTTAATGCTAACGTCAATTCCATTTGGAGGGAAAAACCCATAGTGACATTAGCAGTGAATTTTTTTTTTACTGCATCAGCATTGCAGCTTGATTAATTTAGATAGCTGATGTTGACAATAGGATTTTTTTTTGTTTTAAATTTATTTGACAGATAGAGTTAGACAGTGAAGGAGAGAGACAGAGAGAAAGGTCTTCTTTCCGTTGGTTCACCTCCCAAATGGCTGCTACGGCCGGAGCTACGCCAATCCGAAGCCAGGAGCCAGGTACTTCTTCCTGGTCTCCCACGCGGGTGCAGGTGCCCAAGCACTTGGGCCATCCTCCACTGCCTTCCCTGGCGAAAGCAGAGAGCTGGACTGGAAGAGGATCAACTGGGACAGAATCTGGCTCCCCGACTGGGACTAGAACACCGGGTACCAGCGCCGCAGGCAGAGGATTAGCCTAGTGAGCCGTGGCGCCAGCCGTGAACTAGCATTTGTAACTACACTGACTCCTGTTTGTGCCAGTGGCCATTAGATAAACTATCATAAATTTAATATGCTTTACTTATGGTCACTTTGAAATAAATATTATGTAATTGAAATATTCACAGAATTGAAAACCTGGGACTTATAAAGCAAGGATTGTGTCTTCTATTTCCTAATTCCCTTATCATTTTATTTAGGGGACCATGTGTACAAAATCATTGGGAAAGAAGCCCTACACCAATAAGAATGATCATTTATAATTTTCTAGAATAATTTTTAAAGATCCCTTGAACTGATGCTTTAAAATAAAATGATTTTCTTGGACTCCAGTCCCTGTGGGTATCATCCTGAGTCATCATGGCTGATTCCTGATGACCTGGACATGCAGGTACTGAAGAGATTTCCAGAGGGTGACTTAATGACTTGTCAAAGACCAATCATGAGGTTGGTGATGCACTTCAACTCACATAGGTCATCTGACAAAGAACTAACTTCCTTGGAGTGTGTACAGACTTTCTGGGGCATGTTTCTGGAAGCAACCTGAGCAAAAAACCACTCTCAGGCTTGTATTTTATTTTTTAGATCTTAAAATATTTTGTATATATTTTAATTGTAGGTTTTACATTTTACATATTTTAAAGTTTACATGTTTGATTTTTTTAAATGTTTCAACTATGATGAAATAATTAAAAGAACCACAGATAGTAGTAAAACTCCAGGGAGATGAACATATTAAAAATTTAGCATGAGCAATTTACTTCTGATCAAAGAAATTGTTCACTGATTGTATAATGACTGCTTGGCATGTAGCCACTCAAAATTACACTTTGATAAAGAATTGTTTTGTAAGAATTTGTGAAGCTAGAGCAAATAGTGAGAGGCACAGATAGAGGCGTCCTTATAATACTACCAGATCTGTGTACTGGAGATGGATTTTTAAGCAAATCCTCTCCTTTGTGATCCTTCCCTCCACCAAATTATTCTACATTAAAAGGTACCTTCAAATAACAAAAATTATTAGTGGCTTTTCGTTATTAACATATTTAAATTTAAATGAAAACATAAAACAAAGGGATTATATACTTGGGTCTCTGGATTTTTATAAAATTAAATGTGTTATAAGTCTTGATCAAAGGCAGAATATCTAATGTGTCATTTTTTTCAAGCCTTCCGAAGTCCTGTGGCTGGAGTTGGACTTACAATCAGGTTAACTTCAAAAGAATGCAAGTAGGGGCAGGTGCTATGGCGCAGCAGGTGAAAACAGCTGCTTGCATCCCATATTGGAGTGCCTGTTTGAATCTTAGCTCCTTCCCTCTGATGCAGCTTCCTGCTGATCCACCCTGGGAGGTAGCAGATGAGGGCTCAAGGGCTTTGGACCATTGCCACCTGCAGGGGGGACCTGGATGGACTTCCTGGCTCCTGACTTCAACCTGGCTGTTGTGGCAGTTGCGGAGTAAACCAGTTGGTGGAAGATACTCATATTCGTTCTTTTTCTCTTTCTCTGTCTTCTCTTTCTGTCCCCTTCTCTCTGCTCTTTAAGTAAATAAAAATAAACATAAAAATGAATCCACATATATTAATTCTACTGTGCTTCTTTGGAAAGTTGTATATATTTGTAATTCAACAGTTAAATAGCATTTTAACTTTTAATCTGGGGTTATGTTATTGGGGTGGTGTGGGTGGGGTTGTGGGTTATGCTATTGAAAATGGAGAAACAGGGAAGAACTTTGGAGCGAAGCAAAATGGGAACAAAGGGGACAAACCAAGAAGAACTGTGCAGGCTCACAGGGATGAAGGAGAGAGAATGGCTCTTCATTCTTGTTGTCACTCAGGAAATATTAACAGGTACCCTTAGGATTTTGTTCTTTTATCAGTTGGACGTTTATTGAACATTTATTCTGCCCCAGCTTCATTTCTAGGAGGTGAGGATATAACATGGATCCAGGTGGTCTAGGACCCTGTAGACACGGAGCTTACATTCTTGTGGGAAAGATGTATTTGGTAGTCATTGCCTTGTTAGCATCTTTCCCCCCTCTCCTATTCTAGTGCTTCTTCCTGGGTCTGATATCATAAACATTGTCTGGTTTATTGAGACATAACCTGGTCCTGCCTCTAGCTTACTGAAACACTTGCAGATGGAAATCATGTATCATAAATCATGCACCAAGTGATGATTGCTTGGCAAGAGTTGTAAGCTCAGGCATTTCTAGTGGCCAGGAGGGTCATATATATATATGAAAATGGGCCAGGTATCATACACTTAGGAGTTACAGGTATGCTGAACAGCTGTTGAGTTCTGTCCTATCTAAAGGCATCTTAATTCTTTTTTTCAATTAAAGAGGATTCATTAAAACCTGCCTGTGACTTGAGTCCATCTATGGGTCACCAGGTTGGTACACCTGATGTAGATCATTCAATGTTGCTAACTTGTTAGGATCAATCAATCCAATGCCAACATCACAGGGATGGGTTTGAGATTTCCTGAACTCACTATTTTCTGATGCAGGGACAAAAGGCATTAGTTTCTTTCACCCTTTGGGTTGGAGTTCAATCTCTAGAGAAGGTATCTGAAAGCATGAGGAAGTATCTTTTTATTATCCTGATTTGTTCAATACTGTCCATGAGGGTAACCAAGATGTCTTCCTTCCTCCTAACTCTTACTTTGTACTTATTTTAGCCCAAATGAAAAAGTTTCTTTTCAAGTGGACTCTCTTCCATTGCAGGATCCATAATAATGCAAATTTACTTTTGTCGAACAGCTAGCATTAGTAGAATCTGAAGGTGCAATGAGAAACAGGTACTGGGGTGGGAAGACCAGAGCCTGTTAAAAGGCTAAAGTGACATCAGCTTTGCCACGTGTTTCACATGTGTGCCCTGTCTGTTTCCTTACTCCTGACCTCAGCTGGGATTCCATTTCATTCCTGCTGGCTGGGCTTTCCTGACCTGGGACAGAGTGCATCTGTGTGACTCAAATATCACGGTGCTCTGGATGGGCTCCTCAGAGCAGCAAGGTATGAGTTATAAATATACATGGTGATTGCCTAACATTTCACAGCTCTGTGATCTTGTCAATATTTACTCTCAGGGATAGAGGTTAGTTGGCTGCTATTCTCTGCTAAGCAGATTTGTTCCTTTTTGCTTTTGAAATATATTGCACAATGAGAAAAGTCCACTCCAAACATCTAAAAGTTAATTTTTCTTGGTGATTAGCAAGCACTGATTAGAGAAGCATGCATTCCAAACTTGACAATCTCAGAGTTTATGACCTGCTTCGGCCTGGGATTATGAAAGGTTTGGGCCGAATATTGTGCTTGTGTTCAAAGTAGTTCACATCCTGTAAAAACAAAGGGTTAAAAGAGTCCCTCAGTGGAAGATGAATTTTGTAGGTAAAATGAAATGAACAGTAATTATACGGAGAGGATTGTTTACCACCATGTATTGAGACTACTAACACGGGTGGTGGCAGAACCACAGTGATTTCTTCCTTTCAACCATGTATTCACCAAGTGTTCAGGCACTGGCTGATTTGGCTTCAGAACAATTAGAACCATGGTTTAGATGCATGTCTTTAAAAGAAAAATCTGATAGTGCCTTCAGGAAATAACAAAACAACAAGAGCTGGACTTGGGAAAGGAAAAGAAACTGTGCTGTCATTGTCTCATTGTCAAGAACACTGTGGCCAGAATGGAGAATCCAATACTTACTTTTGTGGTGAGCTAGGAATGAGACCCCGCAGCTGTCCATGGAGTGCATCTTGGATATTGCTAGTTGAATAGAGCCCAATGGGTGAGTTATAGGAAGCGCTCACTACCTGTCTTTTGTCATCAATGTTTGCTGCTGCAACAAAAGGCTGGGCCCTTCTGTTGTGCGCGGTACCAATGGGTCTGAATTCCTGTACAGTGGCAGACAAAACACACAGAGCCAGAGTGCACAACAGAGCCATTAATGAGCGAAATCAACAGCCTCGTTATTGTTAATACAGGCATCTTTACCCACTACGAGATTAATGCAGGGGTTAAAGGAGCAGTTATGCATCAACCTTTCTATGATTTCTTCTCAAGTTTACATGTGCTTTGTTCATCTGCCAAATGTCAAGGTGCAAAGGAATTCACCGGATTTTAAATGTTATAAAATAATTCAAGCATGGTCTCTCATCTGTCTCCTACTGAATTCTTTGTCTTGAGCCTTTAAGAAAATCTAATGACATGTTTGAATTTGAAAATTCTGTGTCAGAAATAAGATTTTTGGCATAGAAAAATTATTCTTAACATCACTTAAGTAGAGCTTACACATAATTTTCCTTTTATGGCTTAATAAACTCCCCACTCATTTTAAGAAATGGGGAATTAAACATTCAAGAGAATGAGCATTTATGAATAACTTTACTGAGTCATTTTAACTAACCTGGGTAAAATCTTGTTATTTTTTTAAAACATATAAGAGGCCGGCGCCGCGGCTCACTAGGCTAATCCTCCGCCTTGCGGCGCCGGCACACCGGGTTCTAGTCCCGGTCGGGGCACCGGATTCTGTCCCGGTTGCCCCTCTTCCAGGCCAGCCCTCTGCTGTGGCCAGGGAGTGCAGTGGAGGATGGCCCAGGTGCTTGGGCCCTGCACCCCATGGGAGACCAGGAAAAGCACCTGGCTCCTGGCTCCTGCCATCGGATCAGCGCGGTGCGCTGGCCGCAGCGCGCCGGCCGCGGCGGCCATTGGAGGGTGAACCAACGGCAAAAGGAAGACCTTTCTCTCTGTCTCTCTCTCTCACTGTCCACTCTGCCTGCCAAAAAAAAAACAAAAAACAAAAAAAACCAAAAAAAAAAAAACAAAAAAAAACATATAAAAAACATATAAGAAAAAACCCAAACTCTTAATTTGGATTATGCTAGCACCTTAATAATTAGGAAAATAGTGCAAACTAGAAGGCATTTTATGAAAGCAGGATTATGTGGAAGCCCTTCCTTTTTATTGTGATGGTCTCGTGCTGTGTGTTTAAAGAGCTCTTCATGCTTATTCAGTTTCACAAAGTTTGACTTTTTATCCTAAGCAACAGAAGAAAACCAAAAGGGAATGCAAAAGTACATGTGCTGAATTCCATGTTATGCCATATTTATACCCTGCTTTCAACAAAAACAGTATGGGGACCAGCACTGTGGCACAGCAGGTTATCTTCAGTGCTGGCATCTCATATGGTTACCAGTTCTAGTCCTGGCTGCTCCACTTCCAATCTAGCTCCCTGCTAATGTGCCTGGGAAGGCAACAGAAGATGGAACAAGTGCTGGTGTGCCTGCACCCACGTGGGAGACCTGGATGAAGCTCCTGGCTCCCGGCTTTGACCTGGTCCAGCACTGGCTGTTGTGACCATCTAGGAAGTCAACCAGTGGATGGAAGAGCTCTCCTCTCTCTCTCTCTTTCTCTCTCTAATTCTGACTTTCAATATAAATAAATAAGTCTTTTTTTTAAAAGTACATGTGTGCTGTTTCTCTTTACAGACCCTTCTATTTGGCAGACTTAGTGAGGTAACCCTTGATAACATCATTTTCATTCACACATCCATGTCAATTTCATTTACTTTTGTACCTGTGCCACCATATGTATTCTCTTGAAATAATACTGAAAGAAGTCATTGTCATTAACAAATGAAAAGATCCTGTAACATTCTTGCTTATGTCATGTTTTTCTTCTTTTCGTACAGATGAGTCAGCGGTGGCATGGGGATTTCTGTTAGAAAAGAGACTGTCAGAGATGAATAATGATGGGAGGAGGTATGGGAGGGTCTGCTTCTCTTAGAACCAGAGGTTTGCATGGAGATTCTTGTCCTGTGAACATGAACAACTTCCTGTAGAGACTCAGGCTGCAAAATGCTTGCTATTGGTTTCCGTGAGCAGGCATAACCATCACACATGCTATTTTTCCCCCATTTCAGCCTGTTAGTAACTCCTTTAATTGTTGGAAAACAGGACAGGGAAAACGGGGCTTCCAACACCAGGCCACGGAGTCTGACTCCAGCAGCCCCCACTCTCCTGGTACTTGACACCTGTGATGTGGCAAAGAAAGCATTTCTCTCATCAGCCTTGGGCAGCAGATTGTACAGCTTCCTTAGCCCAAAAGGAGGGCCTGAGTTGAATACAATCTGGCTGATGAGTCCATCTCGTGATCAAATGCTCTGATTCCCTGTTCACTGGATGTTTTTGCTCCATAATCATGGCTCATAGCTGAGGAGTTGAGTGGCATTATTGTTGCTGGCAATAGAGAGCAGAATGACTGCAACAACCAAATGTGGCTTTAGAAAAACGCCAAATCCTAGGACATGCAAAAATGTGTGCAAGCATTTATAGTGGTACAATCTGAGTCTTTTGGTTGATTTAACACTAAATTTGGATTGTCTGTGTTTTCTGGTTGTGATCAGCCATTATTATGGCTGGAAATAATTGTAAGTAAATGACAATGGTTTTGATACAAGTCTTTGTAACTTTTTGATATGAAAGAAGATAAAAGGCTAATTGCCTAATTTAGTTTTGGTGGATTATAAATCTTTCAGGCTTGCTGAAGAGTGAATCAGTCAGGATTGAAGAAATTAGACTTTGTGGAACTTAGGTTTCTCCCTCCCTCCCTCTCTCTCTCTCTCTTTTAAGAAAGTATGGCATGCTTTACGATGGCTTTATGGGGAAAAATACTCTGCCCTTATTTCTCCTTAGTCTTAAAATGATAACATGGACAGTGACTGTCCTGTAAATGAGACAGCTCCTGTGAAAATGTTTGTGCAACAATAATGTCTACTATTACTTCCAAATAGCACATAAATTAATTAGCTCAAGCTTTTTCTTTGCCATTTTCATTTTGGTTACATATATTACAAAGGTCACAAATGTGTAATTTGTTTTAAAAATCCTTCTTTTCTACTCAGATCATAAAAGCAAGGGTTTCTGATATGGGCTTCAAACATTTTTATTTAGGCTTTGCAAAGCATTAGTTTATGGGCTTCTAAAGTCATTCCAAAAAGCACAATACAGTGTATACACAAAAGCTAAACAGCCAATTTAAGTATGGCACTGAGAGGCAATATTCTATCCAAGTCTTACATCATCGTTGATGGTCAAACAGAATCAAAAGACAAAGCCAATTAGAAGTTTGCCATTCCATTATAGTTCCTTTTTACTTTTTCTGGAAAATCATGAGGGACAGAAAATACCAGTGATTTTTTTTAATCTAGCAGTTAATATGAGGGTACTTCAAAAGGTTTGTAGAAAATGGAATTAAAAGGTAAGTTTTTTTGGTGCAAAATAAAAAAAATGATTTATTTGAATGGTAAAAGTGAGAAAGAGGGAGAGAGAGAGAGAGAGAGAGAAACATATAGACAGAGAGAAATGGCCACAATGGCCCAGGCTGGTCAGGCTGAAGCCAGGAGTCTGGATCTCCATCTGGGTCTCCCACATGGGTGGCAGGGCTCAAGCCCTTGAGCCATTTTCTGCTGCCTTCCCAGGTGCATTTGGGGCAAGTTGGATCAGAAGCAGAGTAGTCTGGACTTGACGTAGCACTACAATATGGAATGCCGGCATCACAGTCAGTGGCTTCACCTGCTGTGCCACAATGCCTGCCCTGGTGCAAAGCACATGAAGGGCCTTCAAAACGTTCACGAACGTTTATATTATGAACAACTATGCATAGGTTTCAAATTTTTTTTGCACCACAATAAATTTATATTTTTGGTTAAACATTGTTTTAATTCAAGAAGCAGAGAGACAGAGACAGGGACAGGCAGAGAGAAAGATAAGCATTCCCATCTGCTGGTTCACTCCCGAGACTGAAGCCAGAAGCCAGGAACTCAGTCTAAGTAACCACAAGGCTGGCAGGGACTCAGCCATTTGAGGAGACATCACTGCTGCCTCCTGGAGTCTGATTGGCAGGAAGCTGGAATCAGGACACGAACTCAGACTCAGACCCCTGCACTCTGATATGGGACATGGGCCTCTTAACTAGCATCTTAACCACTAGGCCAAATACCTGTCCCTAAACTTATCTTTTAATTGCCTTTTCCATAAACCTTGTGAAGTACCTCATTTAGTCCAGCTCTTGTGTTTATTCTATCCAGACAAAGCCATCCAAATGATTCTTGTCTCTTAGGAATTCAGTAAGTCATTATTCCAATAGTTAACACATTTTAAAATTATTATTATTCAATGTTAGGAGCTTATAGTGAGAAAGACTATTTTGAGTTAATGGGATGCTAAAGCTGCCAGAGTGAAAGCTAAGGAACTCGGCAGAGTGTGCAGGCACCAGGAGAACAGGGCTTTTCCCAGTGGCCTCCCAAGTCCTTGGAATGACCCCAGCAGTGACAGCACTCAAAGACGGCCACCTTCCCCTGATAAGCAGCCAGGCAATTACCATCTCCAATGGAAACCTAGTGTTTGATTCAACTATATATGAAAAATGATGTGGAAGCATGAAGTGAGCACACAATGAGGAAATTACTGTATTTCAGCAATTTATGAAATTTATGAACAATCACTCCCTCCTCATGCTCACCTCTCAAATGGAAAAGAAAGTTGACCTTTAATCATTTTTCCCTCCAATGGTTTGTTTCAAGTGTTTCCTGCATCTCACTGGGGAAGAGTCAGTGGAAATAGTGATTATGAACGTTTACTTCATATAGGCTGCCTTTCAGCTGTCAAAATATTGCAGACTGAAGGTAATTTTCTGAAAATGTAAACTAGTTAGCTCCCACACCACTGGCCTGTGCACGGCAGGACATCTTTATTATGAAAGGACACCATCCTTTATATGTGAAAGGAGACAGCTTTCTTCTTGGTTGGAGAAGAATCATCTTTGTTTCTGAGATCATCTTTCCTCTTTTGTGATAGGCCCATTATGCCTTTGAGTTGTTTAACATTAAAAAGATGAGGATCATGGTCCATATGAGAATGGAAGCTTTGCTAAGGGACAGGCACTTGTGCCTTCAGTGATGCCTGGTACAGAGAAATGCACGTATGCGGCTCAGGGACTATTTTCAGGCTTGTGTGCCAGAACTTGATTCAATTGCTGGGAGTTGCTCTAAACAACTTCTGTGGTCTCCTTGAAGCCTAAGATTCATGTCTAAATTCATAAAAACAAAGTTTAACTATTTAGAGATAGCATGCGAAACTGAAAAAAATTAAATAGTAAAATTTTATATCAATTACCACTATAACTATTTAAGAAAAAGCTCCATAAGCCTAAATCTACATATCAGGAAAAAGACAAAAAATAAATACACAAACATTTTATCATTTACGACTGGCCTTGGATAGTCAGATTTTTTTTTAGCTAGTGCTACCACTTTTAAAACAAACAAAAAAGAGTATTTTATTCTAAAGGCAAAGGTCACATAACTTAACAATAAGTGTTTGACATGGGTTGAGAAGTGAGAATTTAAATATTGTATTGCTCAATGACATTTAACTTTTCATCTATAATATTCACACATTAGAGCACAATATAAATTAGCATTTGTTTCTCAGACTGCACAGCTTTGTGGTCTAGAAGATTCACCTGTCTCTAGCCTACTCTGTTTGGGTGTTTGTGTGGGGAAAGCTATCTTTATGCATGCTTTGTACCACTTAAAGAAAAGCTAAGGTATATAACCATTGCTTAGCTTTTCTTCAGTCTCAGTTCACAAATTAAATTTACTCTTTGTTTTTTATCATCATGTTTTGTTCTAGTTTGTGCTATAGGATTTTCAGCTAGCAAAGGATGCATTGAAATGTAGCTATCTTGTGTAGGGAATGTCTGTTCGGAAGTACCAAATCATGTGAACTGGTCATGCAGAAATCCGCCCTGAGAATCTCATAGGGAATAGAAATCCTTTGGTCCATTAGGAGGAGAACTGAAATTGTTCTTATCGCTGAGCTCCTCAAACACTGGCCTCTCTGGAGGATGCCAGTAAGAATTAGTCATGACTCAAACTAATGGAATGTTCAAAGGCTCTGTCTGACTGGTTGCTGTAGCCCTTAATCTAATCTTTACCTTTTTTAAAAAACCAATTTCCTGTCTTTTCTCCCATTTGTGGTATCACAAATACCCATAATTTCTAACCTCCAAATGCAGGATGCATTGGCTAATAAATGACTGATGAGAGGACAGAATATTTAAAATTAGGATTATACCTTAATATCCAATTTTTGGAATAGTCATATTCAATGATTAATACTTGTAGGTTTCTAAAAGAGGCCTTGTTGGAGCTGCATTTCAGAGAACTACCCTTGGACTCCAGTTCTGGGGGGGAGGTTAGCAACACATAGGCTCCCAGCATGGTCTAGGTTGTCTTATACATAAGAAATACTTGGCTGAGCCTGGGAAGGCAGCAGAAGATGGTTCAAGCACTTGGGCCCCTGCAACCCATGCAGAAGACCAGGATAGTTTCTGGCTCCTGGTTTCAGCCTGGCCCAGCCCTTGCCATTGTAGCCCTTTGGGGAGTGAAATTAGTGGAGGACGGAAGACCTCTCCTCTCTCTGCCTCTCCCTTTCTCTGAAACTGCCTTTCAAATAAATAAATGAATCTTTAAAATAAATAATAAGTAAATACTTGCTGAATCACTTGCATGCTAGGGTGGGAGATGCAGCCATGAGTAAGGCTCACTGGAGAGCTGGTACTTTGACCAAAGCTGTCTAATTGGCTCCATATCTTTTATCTTATATTGATAAAAATCAGTTTAAAAATTAGAAGAAGTTTTGAGTGAAAAGTTAGTTTGCAGAAGGAAAAAGTGCAATTTTGGATTTGTGGTGTACATGGGAAAGGGAATAAGAATTACATCCAGTTTGTCCTGGTGATAATAAGAGATTGAGTGGCCAATAAATGAATTTGTGTGGGCCTTAAGCATCCCCTTTGTTGCAGCACCATTCAGTCTCTTTTTCTCCTGTCTGTCTCCAAGAGTTTAGCTGATGAGGGTGGGAGGAAGCAAATAGGCTTGGGCTTTACTGCTAAGGGCAATATGCAAGTGAGAGCCCTGCAGGGAGAACTCTAGTTTCCCTTTCCCAACCTTTTATCCTATCAGAGAAAATGTTGATTAGTGATATTATGATTCACCAATCCACTTTGGATTAACAGGGTAAGCCCCCATCAGAATTCAGATCCCTTCTCTATACTTATTACCTGTTTCATCCATTTTAACTTAAAATTTTTTTTTAAGATTTATTTATTTACTTGAGAGGCAGAGTTACAGACAGAGAGAGGTAGAGACAGAGAGGTCTTGCATCCGCTAGTTCACTCTCCAAATGGCTGCAATGGTTGGAGCTGAGACGATACAAAGCCAGGAGTCAGGAGCTTCTTCCAGGTTTCCCAACATGGGTGCAGGGGCCCAAGCACTTGGGCCATCTTCTACTGCTTTGCCAGACCATCAGTTGGGAGTTGGATTGGAATTGGGGCAGCCAGGACTGTGCTGCAGGTGGATGCTTAACCCACTATGCCACAGTGCTCGCCCTCCTCTTTGACTTTTGCTCACTCACCCTGAAGAGCAAAAAGTCTCAATATCCCTCTCAACTCCCAAGATCATGTGTACGTTTGGTCCTCAGAACTGGTCCAGGGCAGTGCTAGAAAAGGCACAGTTCATCTATAGGCCCTTGAGTTCCTTTCATTCACCAATCACCTATTTATTGAGTGCCCACTGTGGGCTCTGCCTTGGGAATCCAAAGAGAAGAGAACAAACTCAGGGCTCCTGCTTTCATGAATATTTTACATCCATTCACTCCTTTTGGATTTGTTTGCACCTCTTTTTGCTCTTAACAAATTTTAGGCTCAGACCCTGACTTCCCTTCAGTCAAAAAGTCTAGGACAAAAATCTAATTTTAAAATCTAACTCATTCCCTCTAAAGATTATTATATTATTATAATATTATATTACTATTATATTACTCGGGATGTTTCTCTACCCTGGGATGAGGGGTATTTTAGTGAAAAACAGAGCTTTGGTACACATGATGTGTCATGGCCCTTGTTACAGTCTTGAGGAGGGAGTTCCTGGTCTCTAGGAAGCCCTATCACATAGACAGCTTCTTGGGTCACCACTGAGAAAGGGCAGGAGGCTTCCTGGTCACAGCTTGGAGGCACCGGGGAACCTCACTAAGAGTGAATGCTCCCACCTAGTTGTGTATCTCTCTGAGTAAGTCAATGTGCCAAGTTCTTTGCATTATTTTGTTTAAATCATTGGGAAAGCCCTGTTATTTTATATTTATTTTATGCAGAAGAAAATAGAAGCTTAAGTAGACCATGGAAAGCTGAAAGAACAAATTCAGAAGTTGATCCTGACAGGGGAAGCATTGCTGCAACAAATGTGTCTTCAATTCACTTTCATTAGATGCATAGGAAAACCACACACTCATAACATCTACTCAGTTTAGGACTAGTACTTGTTTCAAAGGAGATATTAGATTTAAACCTCTGCACTTCTATACCTTGGGAGCTTCGAAGTAGAAGTTCTAATTCCCTTTTCTTAATTAGATTTTTCAGTACATCCCAATCGAGGTTTGATTTAATTTTGGTTTTTCTTGGACCTTTTGACACTGACCACAGTTAGATAAATAATCAGATTAGATTAGTTTAGCTCTCTAGCTAGAATTGCCTCAAGGGGAAATCCTTTATCTTTTGCAATTCAGCTGTCTGGGCAGAATCTCACTATGATAACACAATGTAAAACTCTTCTTAGAGCAAATCTAATTATAGAATGCCAGAATTTAGAATTAAAGAAGAATGTAAAATAAGATCTGGGGAAGATCTTGAAGGGTTGAGGTTCACAATAACTATTAGATTGGAGACACCTGTTTCAAATGGTAAATTCCACTTTTTGTTTTACTTTGCTTTAACAAGTTGAATTTCTTGGATTACCTCACAGCCATTTGGCAGAAGTTCATCATAAGAACTGAAAAAGTGCACTCTGTGGAGGTTTAGCCAAATTTTCCTTATGAGAACATATTTGTCTTTTAATAAGATGTTTGCCTAGCCATACTTTTCTTTTTCACTTGGTTTGAGAAGACATAGCCAATGTAAATTAATCACAGAGAGTAAAGACACAACTGCTTCATTGGGTGACCTGTTCCAGTGATTACATTTGCCTCTTCTCCCTCTGGGAAGGCATTCCCATCATTTAAAAGGAAATATATCATGTACTCTAAAATTCATACCTGTGGTTCTGATTCTAAGTTGATTTTAAAAGGATGAGCTTTCCCATCTTCAGAGACCTGTGGGGACCACAAGCGAGTGTCCGCTCTGTAAAGAAAATAAATTTCATAAACTCCAAATCTGAATGGTACTTCCAGTTTTAGCATACTTTAATTTCCCATTATGTTTGTGAAAATAGCAGCAACTCACACTAATTTAGACAAAGCAATTTTTTTGTTTATGAACATTATTCCCTATTTTCCCACCCAATTATTTTTTGACTTTAAGTGTTCTTTTGAGGAATCTAGAATGGATCAAGGCTGCATGGAGTACACTGTGAAGTTTCTGGAGAAAGTTGGCTTCTACTGCATGTGGGAAACAGTACAAGAGAGATTCTGAAGGTGCACTGTGTAGATCGCCATGAGGCAAATGCCCTGAATCTCTTCTACTTCCATTCTGGCCTACCCAAGCTACTACGGGAGACAATAGGTGATTTGCCCAGTGCATTTGCTATTGGCATTAAGAAAAATGTCTTTGTCCAACCCTTCTCATGCATCAACCTACAACCGTGTGGTTCCAAAGGGACTGCATGCCTGGTAGGAACACAGGTTATGCATAGATAGAGAAAGAATGTATTTCACCCCATGAAATGGCAGATTGGCTGGATGAGCCTTCTGTACCACAGCCGGGAAAAGTGTCAACACATGGTGACAGGATAACCACAAATTCCCATGGTAAGACATCATTATTTTCATGGCTTAGTTTCAGATTATGGGTCTGATGGCAAGAGATTAAGTTCAATTTCCTATTATTTATTTTTTTGGTCAGAAATGTGCCAGTGTCTAACACATTCATGTATATACTTTCTAACATTCTTCTGGACCGAATTGTATACAAAACAACCAACAGCGTCCAGGAACCAGTTTTTAACATGATCATATTTTAGAAAATCAAGTGATTCTTTTAGGATGCTATTTAAATTCCATCCCATTCTCCAACCACATTGAGAACAGCAGTATAACTAGTTGAGCTGTTCAGAGCTTTGTGGTGTATTTTCATAGTCAATACACTGTGTTAGTACAGGAAAAAAATTTTTTTTAGCCTCTCACATCCCAGAGAATTGTTTTTAGAAATGGTTTGTCAACAACCGGTTTGACTGATGTTAGGGAAGAAGAGACTTATGCGACTGATACATAAAAAAGGCAATCAAAATTCCAAGCCCTGTGACACTCTTTCACACTGGGAGGACGGAACCATTTATAGTCTGGTTCAGGTTCTCCTGCAAAACAGATCAAATTTTGACACTGTCAATTAAGAAGCACCTGTCAATTTTGAGACACAGCTGGTGTGCTGCTGCTTTAATCCTGTCCTGTGCATCAGCATGAGTCATGGACTCTGTACCAAAGCCATCAATAGCCAGGATGACATCACCAGGACACAGGTTGGCAGCTGCCGCCTTGCTTCCTGGAGTAATCTGGAAGAAATCATGGCATCATTAAAAAAAAAATCTTGTAATATCTTGAGTTTTGCATCTGATATTTGTATTTCAACTTGGTAACATTTTTCATGTTTTGTTGGGTGGGTAATCTTAAATCTAACTTCCAATAGCTCTTAATTAACTGTGTTAACTCTATTCTCCTATTATGTTAAAAAATCTGGTTTCTACTAACCACATTTCATCCAACATCACATCTCTTATTCTCTTTAAAACTTTTTCTTCTCTTTTTTTAAAGATTTATTTATTTATTTGAAAAAGTTACAGAGAGAGGGAGAGAGGTCTTCCATCCATTGGTTCACTCCCCAAATGGCCGCATCAACCAGTGTGGACCCAGGCCTAAGCCAGGAGCGAGGAACTTCTTCCAGGTCTCCCACGTGGGTGGCAGGGGCCATCTTCCAATGCTTTTCCCAGCCCATTAGCAGGGAACTGGATCAGAAGTGCAGCAGCTGGGTCTCACAACAGTGCCCACATGGGATGCTAGCATCGCAGATGGCAGCTTTATCCAATACACCACAATGCTGGCCCCTGAAAACATCTTCTATAACTCCCTGTCTGAATCACATTTTCACTGTTTTAAATTAGTAATTTGTTTCTTTAGCTTTTTTTGTCATCCAGAACTTTATATAGTTTTACTATATTTAAATAATTTTATATTTGAATTGAAATTGCTTTAGCATTCCAATAGTTTATCATCTTTAGAAATTCACATGAGAGCATACAATAGACTATATGCTGTGTCTCCCCAATTCATTTGTTGAAATCCTAATCTTAAATGTGGTGGTAATTGGGGGTGGGAGCTTTGTATAGTAACTAGGTCAGGTTGGGCCCTTATGAATGTGATTAGTGCACTTATAAACAGGATTCAGATAGAGTTACTAATTCTCTTTCAACCACATGAAGACACAGCAAGAAGCTGACTATTTGCAACCTGGAAAAGGGGCCTCACTAGAACTCAACAATGCTGGTAACTTGATCAGCCTCCAGAACTATAAGAAAAAAATTTCTGTTATTTATAGGATACTTAATCTATCTTTTTTGTTATAATAGACTAAACAAATCCAGGGCACATAAGGTGGAGAAATTGGAAGAAAGAATTCCTCTTGCACTTACAAGAAGTCATGTAATATACAAAATTGTAACTTTTCTTCTGAAATCCAAGGAAAACCAAATGCCTTCCAGGAAAGATAAGATGTGAACACAGGCTCACCTGTAGCAGAGCATGGAGGAAGATGTGGCTACTATATTAGCTGTTAAGAAGAATTCATCTATAATTATTAAGAAATTGTTGAAAATTGATAACTAATTAGCATGAGCATATAAAACTCTGTAAACTAAAGACACAAGGGAAATTTACATTCACTCATTGTCTCTTCTCCATGAATGAACAGATGGAGCAAACAGAAAACAACTAACAGAATGGTAGATTTTAATGAAATGACAACAATTACATTAAATCTAAATGATCTAAATACACCAATTAAAAAACAGAGACTATCAAACTAGATTCAAATGCAAGACCAATTTTATGATTTCTACAAGAAATTTACAAGTTTTTTTCTGAGGTGGGGGAGAAAAGGAATACTTAAGGACATAGGGGAGAATATGGTTTACTATTTTAAATATTTGAAAATAGAAAATTTGAAATTAGTACTATGCTGACTGTTCAAGTAAAGGCAATGATTACCTTAATCATTATACCTACTCTGCTTAAGCCTCATGTAGGCCTTACCCTGCCTACTTCTCACAAAGCTGCTGGCTCTGTAATAATCCTGATTTCCTTTCAGCTCCTTGAGTTGACTCAGCTTTTACTCTCTCTGGGCCTTTTCAGGCAAAGGTGTTTCTGCCTGAAATGCTACACCCACTCTTTGCCTGGTTGCTCCTTCTCGTCCTTCAGATGCTGCTTTCTCAGAGAAATCTCCCTACACATCTGAAGTAACTTCTGCTGTCTCGCCCACCACCATTCTTCACCATTGTGCTCTGTTCAGTTCCTTCATGAAAAGCATTTGTACTGTTGCTTGTTTCCTTGTGCATTGTCTGTCTTCCCAACAAGACTGGAAGCTCTTGAGGCTGTACATAGTATGTGTTCACTTGATACTTGAGTTATAACAGTTCAGTTTAGGATTTTTTGACTTTGCCATGGTGGACAAGTGATATGCATTCAATGGAAGTTTTACTTTATATTTTGATTTTTTATCTTTTCCCAGACTGGTCATGGAGATGTCGGGCAGCAGCAATGGGCTGTGCTCCCAGTCAGCTACTTGATCATAGGTGTAAACAACCACAGTGTTGGGCAAGTTAGGTGCATTAGATGCTTTTTTTGACTTACAATATTTTCAATTTATTATGGGTTATTGGGATGTAACCCATTGCCTATAGAATTTCTAATGCTTCTCATTGTATACCCCAATGTAGAAAATTAATGAACACTTAATTGAAGAATGATTGAACAAGCCCCCTAAATCATAGTTCAGAATGAACTAGTCCCTATGAACTCAAAGATTGTGGCTATTAATGTCAACCTACTGTAATGGTAGGAAATTCCCACAGTTTAGATCAGAAAAACACAAAGGACTTAAATCTCAAACTCATCCAGGAACAAACTAGATTGTTCCTAATGCTTTATTTGAGAATTAGTCATTAATTGTTTTTTTTTTTTTTTCAATTTGCTTATTCTAGCTATTCCATTTGACTTTGTGGTTCTAAGAGAGATACAAGTTAATCTAAATAAATAAAATCTCCAAAATGAAACATTTTTATGTGTCCTAGATCTTCCATTTTATCACTCAAATGTTTATTGTACTAATTTTAGTTCTGTAATCATCTCAGTTTAGGGATTATGTTGATTTTTCAATAGGAACAATTGATAGACTCTGGGAGAAGAGAACCAGGGATTATTACAGTTTAGCCTTTAGAAGGATTTTCATTTTCCATGTAGAAATCCTCCCAGTCCCAGAACTGTTAGAAGAACAAGAGTGTCCATTCTCAGCATGACTTGTAGGGATAAAAATAATCCTAAACTTTTAATTTTCTCTTGTTAAAAATCAGTACCTTGTATTCTGAAATATCTAAAGCCAGGATTCTTTTCTTTGAGTTAATACACCAGAAATCTTGGTTAAACATGTTTGCCTTCATTTTTTACTAATTAAAAATATTTTCCTTTAATTGATATGTAAACATATTTTTGTGTATAGTGCATTAATATATAGTTACAAAATAATATTTATATATACATTCATATGTGTATAAATAAATGTAATTTGAGAGGCAGAGGAAGAGAAAGAGACAGAGAGAGATCTTCCAAACACCGGTTTACTCCCTAAATGCCTGCAACAACTGGATCTGGGCCAGTCTGAAATCAGGAGCCAGGGATTCCATCCAAGACTCCCACACTCTCACGTGAGTATCAGGAAACCAACTACTTGAGCCATCATTTTGTGCCTCCAAGGCTGCATATTTGTAGGAAATTGGACTGGAAGTGGACGCAGGACTTGATTCCTTGGATGTGTGTGCCCAAGCAAGGGCTTAGCCCCCTGCATCACAATGTCCATCCCAATATGTTCACTTTTAACACATCACTGAGCTTTTCTAATATGTTTAAGGAGCTTGAAATTACATAATACTCAATTCTGATAGTGAAAAACTGAGCATTTTTTTAGATCTATTAGGTTGAATGAGAAGTAGGATATCTGAACTTAGATATCCATTGAGCTCAGATAATGAATACCTCAGTCAAACATTTTAGATATTGAATGTAACTGAAATGTATTAATAGTATTAATACTCAAGTTAACAATACTACCTTATATTGATGCAAAATGTTACATTTGTAAGCTCCTTAACACACTTTTGACCATTACAACAGCTCTGTGAGAGGCTGGACAAAGACAACTGCCTCTATTTTTCAGAGGGGGAGAGGTATGTAAGGTAACTGCAGCTTTCTACTAAGTTAGGAAAAACTGCATAGCTATGTCACCAGCTGTTTCAGAAATCAGGTAGGAGAACTGGTTGACAGTGATGCCAGACCTCACTTCTGACTTTGTATTCAGTTCCTGAAGGGGGTTGTGAGGAAGAAAAAAGAATGTAGAGAGAGGAATGAGAGGAGAAAACATGACAGATGACTTTACTTCTTCCTACATTTCAACTTTAGTATGCTAGTGACCAAAAAGTGAATGTAAAAGTGGCCTGGTTTTAGTAAGTTAAACTATTGCTTAATCACAAAAATCTGTTATTTCCCAGAATTATTTTATTATAATATTATAGCCTTGTATGATTCCTGTATTATTTTTCACAGTTCATTGTAACTGTTTTCCCAAATTAGAAGAGAGCTACAAAGAGGCAGACAGTTGTTCAATGTGTTATTTATTACTCATGATCATGATCATAACTATTGAAACTACTAGAAAGGTAACTGGATAGAGTACTGCCAACAACCACTGAGCACCATGATTTCAAACTTGTCTGATTCTAAGAATCACCTGGGGTCCCTGTTGAACATAAAGACCTCTAGCCCACTCCAGAAGTCTGGAGTTAGACATCAGAGTCTCGAGAAGAGGAGCCATGGAATTTGTGTTCTAAACAAGTGTGTCAGAGGGTTTCTGTTAAACACATCAGCACATTACTTGGGTACAGTTTGGGAGAAAAATTAGCTTAAAAGTACAGATTAAGCATCTGTAGTGCTCTACTTACCATGGGAGACAGAAGGGAAATAAAAACATGGCTCTGAAATGATTTTTATGCTAAGAATAAAAACGATTGAAATAGTTATGGGGCAAGAGAAGTATATACTGAAGGGCTGCACTGCCCTTCAAAGCAAAACTGTGACAAACTCCATCACTCAGTTGTTCTCCATTGCGTAATAAGCTCCGCATGCCTCATCTGACATCCATAGCCTCCTGCACTGGATGCACTTGGCTGCAATGGGCATTTTTACAGCCATGCCCCACACCAGTTACATCAGAATTTCTGTGTGCACCTGTCCCTGAATGTTTTCTTAAGTTATCTGAGGTGGTTCTAATATACAACCAAGCTTGAGAACTACTTTTGTATTATTATTGACTATATTATTTTACTTCTTAAATCAATCTTATGAAATACTTATCTCTATTTTAAAATGAGAAAATGGATGATCAGAAGTATAAGAATCTTGTTTAGGGTCACACATCCAGTGTGTGAAAACCTGAAGTTCCCACCTAGGTCTGTCTCACTTCATGGCCCAAGCTCCTCGACTATCCCACAATGCCTCTCCTACAAGTAATCTCTTCCCCTGCCTCATCTTATCTCATTGGCTTTGGTTTTCTTGTGGGATCTTGGAAAGATTGTGTCATGTCCCTTCTCTTCAACTGATATGTGGACTTCTCAAAGGGTGGAAATCCATCTAAGTTGTGATTGTATCCTTCACAGTGCGTTTCATATACAAGACCTTCTGCACTAGGTAGACATTTGGAAGACGTCTGACACTTGTGAACATATGAACCAGTGCTTTCATGTAGACACAATTTTTGTTAGAACAAAATGAAACAGAAAAAAAGGTAATCAACCTTTCTATTATAATTTTTCAGCCTGGAATAGGATTGCATTCAACTGTAAATACTCCTTCTAAAAGTTCAAATTTTAAATATGAAAGATGTTAAAGTTATACACTTTTCTATGCAAAAATTAAGAATGCACTGACACTCGTTTGTTGGTCCCCAAGTTCATGTTAGGATTCTAATAATGACCCTGGGTGTGCTCCGAATAGAAAAGAAGAGTGAGAGAGGGAAGTGGTGATGGGGAAGAGAGAAATGATGAGAAAGGGCATACTATCATCTGAGGTATACAATCGCTTTATATATGTACACAAAAGCAGCTTGCCTCCTACCCATACTGGAACTTTATGAAAGCAGACAATAAACATGTAACCTATGATAGCAGATCCACCTTCTGGATGTTCCAAAAACTTAAGAGAGGGACTTCTCAGAATCTTCTTCAAAGAGGAAGAATAGAAGCTCACTTAGATATGTGAAACTTAAACTTTATTCTGTGAAATGCCAAGACCAGTATATATGGTGTTTGTAATAACCACTAAACTGAAGATCCAAAACTTAGGTTTTTCTATTGCACAAAGTATAACACAGTTATTGCCTAGGAATAACTTTCCTATAAATTGTGTGTATCACAACTAATTACTGAGTTCGTTTTAGGATATCCAGTGTCTGAATGTAGTTTACTTTTCATGTTTTTATGATACAAAGATTTACCTGGTTGATTAATTGGATTGTAAACATTGTGGGGTGGGAACACTTTGTCCTAATTTTGTGAACAGTCATTTCAGTTGATGGAGAGAATTGTATTCATCGCCCTCCCTCCTACAAACTTTGGTTGGAGCACCATTGGTTATGAGTTTCTATAGTCTGCATTTGTATAGTGTGGGGCAGGGAGAGGAGAATACAGCTTGTAGGAGGACAAAAGCTGATTTAATTGACTTCAGGAAATTCATTTCGTTTACAAGAAAATTTTGACATCAAGTGTAGACATTGATAGTTCAATTCTTTATATGCTTAAGAACTTACCTAAAACAGATAAATCAACTAACAGCAAAACAAGTTTCATTTATCTTTATTGTGGAGTATTTTTGAGAATACAATGTGTATCTATTTATGACAATCCAGTTATATAAAGAGAGGACAATTTAGTCAATCATTCACATAGTGTATTTATTTACCATACAATATTTATGATTTTCTAGACACTGTACTGGGCACTAAGTGATCCTCAAATTAGAAAATTCCTTCTATGGTCATCAAATGGATGAAATTATTGTTACTAGAAGAAGGCTTGGAAGAAGTATTTGTGTTTCTGCAGACAGAGATGACATTGGGGGAGGGCAGAGAATTCTGGGGGGAAATGATTTCAGAAGCAGAGACACACGAGGGAAATCCTACATGACCTAGCATTACTCCCTATGGGTGGAGAGAGAAGAGGGAAAGAACAGAGAGACAAGGATGAGATGGGGGAAATGCAGTTGGAAACTCAGATTAGGACAAAAGGCAAAAAACCGCAAGTGCCATGCTAAAGGCCACACATTTTATTCTCTGTGGAGTGGTGATGCAAACAGAGATGGCTGGTGAGAATATGCAGGGTGAACTGGAGAAGGACAAATGTCTAGGTGTGAAGGTTTGACATCTTGAATAAAAACAGTGGTGGAAAAAAGGAAAGTTGTTGATCTTGAAGACAGAAACAACAGGAGCAGTGATGACTTGGATGGCACAAAACACCTATCTAGAAAGATCTGAATCCTCTGTGGGATTTTTCACCTCTGTGGACTTCAGAATGAAGGCTTTGGAGGCTGTTAGACCTGGCATCAGATCCTGTCCTGCCACTTGGATTACTGGCAGGCAAATGGACTCTGGAAACTTCACTAGCCTCATCTGCAGAAGAGGATAATACTACTACTGCTCTCATGGGGTCATTGTGAGATTTCAGTGAGTTAGTGGATAAAAAGTGCTGAGAAGAGTGATGGCAAACATAAGATATAATAATAAAATACAACTTTACTCCCTTTTTAAAAATATGTAAATGTAATAGAATAATTCTGCTACCTAATAACACTAATCATTATTTTTGCATTCTAAAATTATTTTCAGTAGTTTCTGCCTCCCAAATGATTTTAAGTACTCTCATGATTTCAGTGGAAATATTCTCAATTCGGTGTTCACCTAGGCATAAAATTCCAAGTGACTGTGTGTTCACGTCTCAGCAAGGATCTATTATGTACAAAAAAGCTTCAGAAAGTTCATGGGAAAGTCACATTCTCTTTTAATTCCATTTTCCAAGAACTCCTTGTACATGGCTTTGGGAACACATGGGCTAGAAAATAACTTAGTTTTATGTGCTGTCTTGGGGTTAAATTAATGGAAGAGAAATAGGCATATTCAAATGAAATAATCATATCTGGTCATGCTCTGTTATTGAACCGAATGTCAAAATGAATGACACAGTTAGTTATGAGTTAGAAATCTGAGATAGAATTGGATTCTTAAATAATCACTGTCTCTATATAAAATGCATTTACTAATAACTGCTGTAGTGCTGAGTCCAATTCTAGAATGTAAATACTGTCTTAAAATAAACATTTATAATGTCAACACTCAAAATTTGAAACATATAATTAATTATATTGACATGTTATCTAGTAAGAACAAAATATTTCTTTTATAAATCTCTTAAAGGATTTTTGTGACAGTTGTCTCTTTAGGATTTAATGTAAATATGATTTGTAGGAGTCAAAGTTTATTTCATTTAATATAAACAAATGGAAACCACACTCCAGAAACTAAAAATATTTCTCTGTAGAGATAATGGAAACTGTTTTCTTTGGTAAATCTATAAAAGGAATTGTTTGGCGCAGATCACTGAAGCATTTTTGCTTAATTTACTTAGGAACATTTTTTGGGGTGCGTTGTTTTCACGTTTTATATAAAAACACATGTCAGATGTGTTTATATGTTCTGGAAAAATGTGAAACAAAGCTTGAAATCTTCCATCCACTGTATACATGTGTGTGATACATGTGTTGAAAAGTTTTAGAAAGGACATGGGTTCCCAAATCTCACAGATATATATATAAATAGAACATAATTTAAAAGGTATTATCTTGTTCAAAATCTATGTCAGATGATATAGTACACATTTATAAAATACAATATAAGCAACATAAAGGAAGAAAATACCATGTCATTTTGAAAATAAAAGTATAATATCCTGAAAGTTTATGCATTGAAATTAATTTAAAATGATTTATATGTAGAAACTGAAACACCAACAATAATTTTCTAGAGAGAAAGATACTAAGTTGGAAAAAAATCAAAGAGACTTACACTTTAGCATATTGATTCTAGAAACTAGGTTTTATATTTACTTCCTTCTTCTAATTAGAAAAGACGTTAGAGACTGTTAAGGAAGGAAAAGCTTGACAGTGTGTTAAAGTATTATTTCCAGAGTTAGTCTGGATGGCTACTTTCTATCAGGAAAATTAACCTATCAGACTCATTTTCTGTATAGTTTGAATTATAGGTGATGGTTTCTAAGCCAAGTCCCCAGCTTTGGAAAATATTTGTTCAAAATGCCTGGAAACCCAGGAACACACATTAGTAATATTTTCCCTGCCTGGTTTGATACGAGCGGCTCCAACTTGGCCAAGCCAGGTTGTGCCCCGCGAACAGCGCCTTGCTGAAGTTTACATCCAGACAAGAAAAGACGCCGAGGTGCGTGTCCAGCCCCAAGAAGCACCCGCCTGCCTGCGTCCCTACCTCCCCATGCCAGCACCCCAACTGTGGCCCAAGAGAGATGGGGTGCGGAAGACGGGAAGGCTCCGCAGCCCTCCAGCGGTCCTGGAGCGCTCCCTTGGGAAGCTGCTGGGGACCGAGAGGGTGCGGGACCTTCCGAGCCGACTTTGCAGGTTCCCCACACGGCGCAGCATCCTTCAAGCCTCCACTTGTCGCGCTGCTGCTGCCCCAGCGGCTGGGAGCCCGAGGCCCGGGGATCCCCCGGCACCCCCATCCCGCCCGCCCTCCCTGGCTCTGTGCGCGCCTGCCCGGAGGCCGGGGTCCGCAAAACACCTACCCTGGTGATGATCAAGGGCTGGTTGAAGTCTATGCCCCCCGAGAGTCGGAAGCCCCAGGGCGCAGGGCCCGGGAGGACTACGGTCTGGGGCATGGTGTCTCCTGGCGCGGCCTTCCGGGGCTCCCAGGCGGCGGGACGCAGCGACCGGCGGCCCTCACTCCCCCGAGAGGGACAGCCCACTCGGCACCCCGGGCAGAGTCCTCGCCGGGACAGCGGCGGGGGGCGCTTTATCCCCTCTCCCTCGTGACGTCACCGGCCTCCCCTCCTCCCCGCCCCCTCCCACCCGGGAGAGCTCCAACTTTGGAAGTGAGAGGCGCGCCCGGGCCGCGGGAGTCCACCGACGCGCACCGGCTGGGTGCGGCCTCGCAGACCCCTGCTGCGGCGGGCGCGGAGCCGGCCTCGGGTTACAGCTGCCATCGCAGTCTTTAACACCTGTCCTCCTGTTTATCTCCCTCTCCGAGTCCAGCAGTGCGCTTTACTGCAAGTTAAAAGCACTCAAACCGCAGCCTCCGAGCTTTCAACTGAGATTAAACAGAGGCTTCGTCAACGCAACTACTCTTTTAGGAATTTTGGGTATGTTGATACGAACTTACTGTGTGACTTAGGTCGAGTTATCTAAGGTTCTTAAGCCCCAGTTTCCTAAAATAGGGCTAATAGGTGTACCCATCTCATTGAGTTACCGTGCGAATTTTCTGAGAATTAAATGAGGCATCCCTGCACAGTGCCTGGTGTGGTCTAAATAATAAATGCCAAGTATTTCCATATTTAAAAATATTTACATATTTGTATATATTTATGTGTATGTATTACACATCAATGCAGATATGAGAATTTTAAAAATAGTAGGAACATGGAATTGAGATTGCACATTTTTATGAACTTCATATATACAAACTTTATTTGTTTAAAATGAAGAAATCTGGAGTTGACATTGCTGGGGCTGGTGTTGTGTCATAGCAAGTAAAGCCACCACCTGTGATGCTGGCATCCCGTCTTGCTGCTGGTTTGAGTCCCAGCTGTTCCACTTCCCATCCAGTTCCCTGCTATTGGTCTTGGAAAAGCAGCTGAAGATGGCCCAGATGCTTGGGCCCCTTCCACCAACGTGGGAGACCTGGATGAAGCTCCTGGCTCCTGGCTTTGGTCTGGCTCTGGTCTGGCTCAAGCCCTGGCCACTGGGGCCACTTGGAGAGTAAACAGTGGATTGAAGACTCTCTCTCTCTCTCTCTCTCTCTCTCTCTGTGTGTGTGTGTGTCTCCTTCCCTCTCTGTAACTCTGCCTTTCAAATAAATAAATCAAATATTTAAAAAATGAAAAATCTAAAAAGTAAAAATGTGCAAACATTCCCAACTCATGGAACCATCTAGACGTGCATATGAATGGATGATTAATCAACATACTCAATATAAATAGAAATAAGTTTGAATGGAGCAGGTGTCACCTCCCTTAAATTCAGTCGCACTAATCTAGGCGTCAAGCTGCAGCAAGTGGTGTGCCCAGTGGTGCTGGAATAAGGCAGGCCAGGAGAACTCGCTTAACTAGATGAAACGGCAGGGAGGAAAAGGAAGGGGAGGACTGTTCTTTGAGCATCTCAGTGGACCAGGAGCTGCAGTGACAGCTTCACACACGTGGTCTTAGTTCATCCTTAGTGTTCAACAGATTGCTGTCATGACACCCATAGTTTTTTCAGGTAAGGAGATAAATTCTTAGACGTTAAGAACTTACATAAAATCACACAGCTGATAGAAGGTAGAACTAAAATTGAAAACCCACGTCTGCCTGACTCCAGTGTGTGCTAGGTGAGGGGGAATCTGGGTAGGGTTCTGTTTCTGTCTGTGTGGGATCACGTGTTTCTTATGTTATGCCTCAGCATGGCCTGATGGCCACTGACCCGGGGGGAGGCTGAAGGAAGAGAAATACGAAATGTCTAAAAGGCCCAAGAATGAGCCAACATGATCAGTCTAGGATTGCAGAGCTGCTACATAGTTTGAAGAGAGCAGTCTGTTTGGAAGTAATTTTTTTTTTTTTTTTTTTTAGAATGATGGAGGAAAGGAAAGAGATTTAGGGAATGACAGGCAAATTGGACTTGCCTGGAGAAGTGTAAATCACAGAACCAGGATGGTACTATTTGCCTACTGTGGCGGACCATAGGAAAGTCCCATTGGAAGCATGTTTACTTAGTTCCAGACATTTTCCAGTGCTCCACCTGGGTTGGATTATCAGGGAAATAAGCATCATATATTCTTGTTGATTTTGCCTATTTGGGTTGGCTGTATTAGTGCAGAACACATTTCCTCTGTCAGAAACTGGCTGTGTTGGCATGGTACACACACACAGACACACACAGAGGTCAATTCAGAAAAAAAAATCAGACAAATTATTTGATGTTGTGAAATTGTAAAAAAATCATTTGTTTATACCTTACCACATGTGCTGGCTTGTGTAACCCAGTGGTTATCTGATATTTTTTTTTTCTCTGCTAACTGGTCATTTTGGCATCAGTTAGATGTAGGCAAGCTCTGCACAATATCAATATATTACCTGGTGAGTTCTTAAGGCTGTGCAGTATGGCAAGTGGGGACATAAAGTGGCAGTTTTTTATGTCCTGAGGTGTCCTGAGGTCAATAGGAAGCCATCAGAGGTGGCTGTCAGAGTGGACTGAGAAGGGCTGTGAGGGAGTATTGTCAGGAAGAACCTCTGGCCCACTCCTAAATTCTCCTAGAGGTTTCTGCTTTCCATTTGGGTGCTGATCTATGAGGAGGAGGTCCTTTTGGCATGACTCTTCCATTTGTTTTCTTGATTCCTTTCTAAAGGAAACAATGGGACATTTGTTCTGCACAGAGGTGGAGTAAGAGTGAAGTACTCCAGAGGATGTCAGAGCTGGATCTGGAAGAGTAAGTAAGAGCTTCCCCGGTAGCTGGAATTGGGAGGAGAATAGGAGGAGAATATGTAAGGAAGAAAGAGCTGTTTAGGATTGTTTAGGGAGGCAAGAAGCAGAGGGCTATTTAGGAAATAGATAGCTGGATAGAGCTCAGCATTGAGTTGAGCTAGGTAGGAAGCAAGGGTCATGGTAGTCAAGGGTCATATCAGAAGGGATTTTGTATGTTACTTGAAAATGTTGATGTTATTCTGTAGGAGCCTTTGAAGTGTTTTAGGAAACAAGTATAATAATCAAATTCACATTTAATAGCACCATTCTGGGGGCAGGTTCCTGCCTAGTGGTTAAACCACTGTTTATGATGACACGTCGAATATCAGAGTACCTTGGTTCAGCACCTGGCTTTGGATCCTGACTCCAAGTTCCTGCTAATTTGAACCCTGGGAGGCAGTGGTGATGGCTCAAGTAAATGGGTTCCAGCCACCCAGCTGGGAGACCTAGACTGTATTCCTGGCTCCTAGCTTTGGCCTTGGCCCAGCTTCCTCAGGGTGGGGGAAGGAGGATGAAACATATTAAAAGAAGATGGAAAGCAGGGAGTCCAGTTAAAACTTACTGTAATAATCCAGGCAATTGGGATTCAGAGGAGTGGGCAAATAGGGGAATTGTTCAGAGGTTCATAGACACAGCCTGGGAACAAATCTCACATGAGGGACTAGGGAGAAGTGAAGAGATTTGTGTGGCTCCCAGACTTCTGTGTTGGGGTTTTCATGAATGGTGGAATAACTAAAAAGAAGAAAATGTTTAAGAAATACAGCAAGGGATTGGATTAAGATGGCAGAGTACAGAGGGAGCTTGTTACTCTGATCTTGGGGAAGATAGTTTAAAAAAAGTGGGAGGGTATAATCTCAGGAAAGAGGGAGAAAATGGCAGAGGAAACTCCATACAAATTAGGACACTGGACCTACATGAAGGGTGTGGATGTGTACAACTCAGGACCTCAGTAGCCAAAAGTCTGCACCAGCTTTGGAGAGTGAGGTGAAACCAGATAAAAGCAGCCCAAGCCATTGGTGATAAAGCTGAAGGAAGAGCCTGGAGGGAATCCAGAATCGAGCCCTGTGGGGGACAATATACCTGCCAAACTAGAGGAGAAAAAAAGGGGGAGCATGATACTCTCTGATCACCCTGCAATGACATCCTCCTACAAGCCGATAGAGAGTGCATGCCATTTTGGACATATGTAACAGCTGAGACAGCACCCAGCAACCAGTCAAGCAGAAACTCCTGAGTCTGGTAGGGAGAACTGACAGGGGGCTGGGTGCTCATTACTGTGGGAAGCTTGTGTGCTGGAACTGTGGAAACACTGTGGCTGCATGGGAGGTCTCGGGGTATGCCTGAGACTTTGGGTACTCACCATGGGCAGCTCCACATGCTCAGGGCTCCCTGGTCCTCTGGTGAAGGACATTGCTGTGGATTCTGTGCTAACACCGAGGACTGCACAGATCCTTTGTGTAGTTCTTGTGGCAGCGCAGATGACTATTATACCCAGTGGGGCTAGTGCCCAGGCACTGGTCTCCTTTGAGGAGAGGAGGTGAGCTTAGTCTACACTAACAGAGCAGAACAAACCTCCCTCTGATTAAAAAAATAAAGAGGAGATTTACCATGCCCAACCTGGGCATCACCTTGGACACTCTTCACCCTGGAGCACTGAACAGTGCTTGCTGGCTACACCCACCACATGCCTCTAGGTATTCACAGAAAAAGTAGACACTCCACTAATCCACAGAGGAATAGTCCAAAGATAAAAGCCACCACAGAGAAAAAACAAAGAAGAAACCAAGGAGTATCTCCACAAATGCTGAATAATAAATACACTAATTCAAGAAACAGAAATAAGGAACACAAAATGATGCCCTCAAAGGAACACAACACTTCAATACTAGATTATGAAGATGAAAAGATTGAAGAAATGCTAGAAGTGGAATTCAAAAAATTGTTCGCAGGATTACTTAGAATAAGAAGCAAATGCATGAACTAATGAAATCCATACATGACATGAAAAGAACATTTCTCCCATGAAATTGAGTTCTTAAAGAGAAATGAAAATGAAATCTTGGACCTGAAGAATTCAATAAGTCAAATAAAAAACGGTGGAAAGCCTTAACAACAGAATCTCTGAAGCAGAAGAAAGAATATCTGACTTAGAAGACAAAGCACAGGAAATTATACAGTCAGATAAAAAATAAGAAGAAATTAGAAAACTAAAAAACACTATTGGGAATCTACAGGATACTATCAAATGACCCAACATACAGGCTCTAAGAGTTCCTGAAGGCATGGAAAGGGAGAAAGTATTAGAAGGCAAATTTAGTGAAATAATAACAGAAAACTTCCCTAATTTGGAGAAGGAAAGGGACATCCCAGTACAGGAAGCACATAGAACTCCTAATAGACATGACCAGAAAAGATCTTCACCACAACACATTCTAATAAAACTCACCATAGTAAAACATGAAGAAAAGATTCTAAATGTTCACAAGAGAAATGCCAGATTACTTTCTGGATCACCAATTAGACCCACAGCAGAATTCTCATCTGAAATCCTACAGGCTAGGAGAGATTGGCATGATATTGTCCAAGTCTTAAGAGAATAGAACTGTCAACCCAGAATATTGTACCCTGCAAAGCTCTCATTTATGAACAAAGGTGAAATAAAGACCTTCCATAACAAACAAATTGAAAAAATGTGTCCCACTTGTCCATCCTTGCAAAAGATGCATAAGGATGTTCTGCACATAGAAACACAGAAACATGATCATCACTACAAAAGAAGGTAAAAGGCAGAAAATCTCCTAGTGAAAGTACAAGTGAAATCCAAAGTAAAAAATTGAAATATTTATGGAAAAATGAAAGAGCGAAGTCATTACTTATCAATAATCACCTTGAATGTAAATGGCCTCAACTCTAGTTAAAAGACACAGACTGGCTGAATAGATTGAAAAATCATTTGCAGCCTATAACAAATACATCTCACCAATAAAGATGCACGCAGACTGAAAGTGAAAGGATGGAAAAAGATATTTTAAAAAGAATCCTAATTCCTAACAGAAACCAAAAAGAGAGCTGATCTAGCCATCCTAATATCAGACAAAATATAATTTAACACAAAAACTGCTAAAAGAGAGAAAGAATGGCACTATGCATTGATTAAGGGATGAATTCAACAGGAAGATATAGCTATTATAAATGTATATGCACATAATTACAGTGCACCTGGCTATTTAAAAGAAATGTTAAGAGATTTAAAGGGAGGCATAGACTCAAATATAACAGTAATGGGAGACTTCAATATTCCACTTTCATCAATGGACAGATCAACCAGACAGAAAATCAACCAGGAAACAACAGAGTTGTTTGACACTACAGATCAAATGGACCTAAGAGATACCTATAGAACTTTTTCATCCTACAGCTGCAGAATACACATTCTTCTCACCAGTGCATGGACTTTCTCTAGGAATGATCATATCTTAGGCTATAAAGCAAGTCTCAGCAAATGCATGGTAGGCCATAAAGCAAGTCTCAGCAAATTCAAAAACATTGAAATCATACCATACATCTTCCTGGACCACAATGGAATGAAGCTGGAAATCAGCAACTCAGGAATCTCTAGAACATATGCAAACACATGCAGACTGAACAACATGCTCCTGATTGCCCAGTGAGTCATTGAAGAGAAATCAAAAAATTTTTGGAAACCAATGAAGATGACAATACAACATATCAAAACTTTGGGATACAACAAAAGCAGTGTTAAGAGGAAAGTTTACAGCAATTGGTGCCTACATCAAGAAATTGGAAAAGCACCAAATAAATGAGCTATCCATGCATCTGAAAGACCTACAAAAACAACAGCAGGGGCCAGCATGGTAGCGCAGCAGGTTAACGCCCTGGCGTGAAGCACCAGCATCCCATATGGGCACCGGTTCAAGTCCCGGCTGCTCCTCTTCCCAATCCAGCTCTCTGCTATGGCCTGGGAAAGCAGTAGAAGATGGCCCAAGCGAGACCCGGAAGAAGCTCCTGGCTACTGGCTTTGGATCAACGCAGCTCTGGCCATTGCGGCCAATTGGGGAGTGAACCAGTGGATGGAAGACCTCTCTCTCTCTGCCTCTCCTCTCTCTGTGTAACTCTGACCTTCAAATAAATAAATAGATCTTTAAAAAAAAGAAAAACAACAGCATATAAACCCAAAATTAGTAGGAGAAAATAAATAATTAATATTAGAGAACAAACAAAATTGAAACAAAAAAAATAATAAAAAGGATCAGCATAATGAAGAGCTGATGTTTTGAAAAAAAATAAACAAAATTGACACACCATTGGCCCAATTAGTTAAAGAAAAGGAGAGAGAAGACCCAAATTTATAAAATTAGATATGAAAAGGAAATGTATCAATAGACACCACAGAAATAGTAAGAATCATCAGGAATTACTACAAAGAGCTGTTTTCAATACACTGGGAAACTAGAAGAAATGGATAGATTCCTGGACACATACAGCCTACCTAGATTGAGCCATGAAGACATATAAAACCGAAACCCATAAACAAGGCAGAAATTGAATCAGTAATAAAGATCTTACCAATGAAGAAAAGCCCAGGACTGGATGGGCTTCACTGCTGAATTCTACCAGACATTTAGACAAGAACTAATTCCAATTCTTCTAAAACTATTCAAAACAATTGAAAGGGAGGGAATCTTCCCAAATCTTTCTATGAAGCCATCATCACCTTAATTCCTAAACCTGAAAAAGATGCAACAGAGAAAAAGAACTACTGACCGATTTCCTTGACGAACATGGACACAAAAATCCTCAACAAAATTCTAGCCCAGCTGTGTAGCCCAACATACTGGTAAGTTCAAAGCAGTGAATGTTCCTAGGTCACTTATACCATTGTCATAGTTTAGTCAGTTGGAGTGTTCCTCACCTTTGTATTTTTCCCACATCTTGCAATTGGAATGCAAATGGAGTCCCACTATCTAGGTGAAGGTGGAGTCAGGAATTTCATCGCTCTCACTGTCTCATTGATGCCCCTCTGACCTCTGGATGCTTTAAAGGAGCCTTCTCTTTGTGAGAAAGGTGATCATCTCTTATCTCACTTCTCTGCCTCACTCTGCAAATCCCATGTATGATGTTCCATGATGTTTCATGACCAAGCAAGATGGTAAATGGAACCACAGTCCAACTCTGCAGAAATTAGATGTTCGTGGAACATAAGAATTGTGAAAGACAAACACCACCATTGTGAGGATCAATGGTCGTGAGGGAAACAAAAATAATAAAATAAAAAAATAAAAATCTTTAAACAGTTCTAAGTTCTTAAGAGATTTGAGAACACAGTTACATAAGATTAAAAGAGGTTGTTCTGAAAAGGAGCCAACAGAGATTAACAAATAATTCCAGGAAATTCAAAGTAAGGTGGTCAGGTAACTATCCACTAAGGTGAGGCCCACATTACTCAGCTGAAAAAATAATGAAAACAACAATAAAATACAGTACAAAAAATTCCCCAGAATATAGAACAAAAAGACAAAGAGGTCATATAAACGAAACAGTAGTAGAAATGGAGGCTAGGTCCTGATGGCCCAAAAGAACATATAATAGAAGTTTTGAAAGGAGAGATCTGTGACCATTAAAAAGTGTCTCTTTTCTAACAGTTAAGACAAAAGATCAAGGATTGAGTCTTACTGAACTCAGTTGAATTGTAAGTCTCTCCTTGGAGAAATTACTGTACTAGGCTTGTGGGGTAGGGGAGGGAAAGTGAAATATTTATCATCTTCAAATGTGAAAATTGACTCAAAGACACAAAAAAATGTGGAACATTTACAAATCTCAATACAAATGCTATCATCTTTCCTGTATAAATATAAAGGTATAGATGACAGAGATGAGAGAAAGAGCTCTGGAAGTGATGGGTAGGCAAAAACAGAGATTTTAACAAACTGCGGCTTCAAGGGAAGATTAAAAATGTGAGAAAAAGAACTGTGCATTTATGTAAATTATTGAAAGGAACAATAATATCAATAGAACTAAAATAATAACTTTCCTTAATCAAAGAAGACAGAGGGTGGGATGAGGAAGCATGAAGTAGGCCAAGTCTCTCATCTTGTAGTAAAGGAAACAAGTTGACATCTAAAGCTGATAAATTGGGAAGAAGTGTGTTTAGAATCATGGCAGTGAGCACAGAGTTTAGAAGAGAAATTGTTAAAAGTTATCTCCAGAGAGTTGTGTTGGGTTTGGAAAGCGACTAAAGGAAGTCTTTCAGCTTTCATATCTTACCCTTCTCTTTCGATAATACAATTTCCAGGCATTATTTTACAATTAAAATGTGTACAGGGCTAGTGCGGTAGCATAGTAGGTAAAGCTGCTGTCTGCAGATCTGGCATCCCATATGGGCGCTGGTTTGAGTTCCAGCTTCTCCATTTCTGATCAAGCTCTCTGCTATGGCCTGGGAATACAGAGATGATGGCCAAGTCCTTGGGTCTCTACACCCATGTGGGAGACCTGTAAGAAGCTCCTGGCTCCTGGCTTTGGATCGGTGCAACTTTAGCCATTGCGGCCATTTGGGCAGTGAACCAGTGGATGGAAGGCCTCTCTTACTTGGTCTCTCTCTCTCTCTGCCTCTCAAATAAATAAATAAATCTTTTTTTAAAAGTGTACACAAATACATTAATGAAATACCTAATCATAAGCTACAAATTTTTAAAGGTTTTAACTATGGAAGTGTTAATTATTATTTGTATGCATTTAAATTATACTACTATGTATTTGTAAAATATTTATTGTACGTGTTTGGGAAATTAAACATATTTTTACATTTGTAAGAATTATTTTGTATATGTAAGCCCTGTCTCAGTGGCTAAAATCTTTTCTTTCTTTTCTTTTTTTTTTTTTTTTTCTGTAAGGAGCCAGTAAGAAATATTTTAGGTTTTGTGAGCCACAAGGAATAATTGAGGACATTATACAAGCATGCTATTGAAAAGGGAGAAAAATTTCTGCAAGTGTTTATTGTTAAAATTCAGACCATAATAATGAAAATTGACTATAGTCTTTGTATCATGAATCTACAAGTGAGAAGAACACAGTTCCTTTTTTTTTCTTCTTCTTTATTTGACAGGTAGAGTTACAGACAGTGAGAGGGAGAGATAGAGAGAAAGGTCTTCCTTCTGTTGGTTCACCCCCCAAACGGCCGCTATGGCTGGAGCTATGCCGATCCGAAGCCAGGAGCCAGGTGCTTCCTCCTGGTCTCCCATGTGGGTGCAGGGCCCAAGCACTTGGGCCATCCTCCACTGTACTCCCGGGCCAGAGAGCTGGACTGGAAGAGGGGCAACCGGTACTAGAACCCGGTGCCCATATGGGATTCTGGCGCCGCAGGCGGAGGATTAACCAAGTGAGCCACGGCGTCGGCCCCAGTTCCTTTTCTTTTGAAAGGGAAGGTGATAATATTTTCCTTAGTTGAGGTTCAGGGATCTTTATCAAATCAATTACACATGTTCATCTGTAAAAACAAATACATTTGTGGGCCATAAAGAAACAGACAGTGGCTCAGATTTCTCTCAGGTTGTTTAGTAGGTTCCAGTCTGCTTCCATTGAGTCTATTTGAATCCAGACATCCCATGTGGGTGTTGGATTGAGTCCTGGCTGCTCCCCTTCTGATCCAGCTCTCTGCTATGGCCTGGGAGAACAGTGGAGGGTGGCCCAAGTCCTTGGGCCCTTGCACCTGTGTGGGGGACCCAGAGGAGTCTCCTGGCTCCTGGCTTTAGACTAGCCCAGCTCTGGCCATTGTGGCCATTTGAGGAGTGGACCAGTGGACAGAAGACCTCTCTCTCTGCTTCTGCCTCTCTGTAAACTCTGCCTCTCAAATAAATAAATAAATCTTAAAAAAAAAAAAAAACATTATCAACCTCAAGCCAGTTGGTTTCATCCACTCTTTTTTTTTTCCTTCAAGATTTATATTTTATTTGAAAGAGTTCCAAAGAAAAAGAGAGATCTTCCATCCGCTGGTTCATTCCAGATGGCCGCAATTCCTGGGGCTGGGCCAGGCTGAGGCTGGGAACTGGGAGCTGGGAGCTTTTTTCAGGTCTCTCACGTGGGTAGCAGGGACCCTGGTACTTGGGCCATCATCTGCTGCTTTCCCAGGCCATTAGTGGGGAGCTGAACTGGAGGTGGAGCAGTTGGGTGGTGAATTGGTGCCCATACGGGATGCCTGCGTTGCTCGTGGGTGTTTTGCCTGCAACTACAACACTGCCCCCAACACGTTCTTCTTATCAGATGATTCGGATAAGCTTCCAGGCAGCTTACCAACTCGTCTGTAAGCATTTCAGTGTGTATCTGTAATGACTGGGATGTGGTTGGCCCCCTAGGGTCTCGGTGTTGATAGCCTGGTCTCCGCAGCGGTGGTGCTGGGAGGTACTGTGGAGCCTTTAAGAGGTGGTGCCTAGTGGGAGCTGGTAAGTCATTGGAGCCCAGGCCCTCAAAAGGGCTGATGGTAGTGCTGTGGGCCTCCTGTTGAAAAGCTTTAGCCGGGTGGGCCCTACTCAGCTTCTCCTCTGCTTCCTGGATGGAGCCTCAGGCACCGGCTCCCACAGGGCCTTCGGCTGTTGCCATCTGCCTTGATGTGACCTAGTCAAGAGGACGCTTCCCCAGAGCAGAGCCAATGTCAGCAGCGCGCCCTTGAACCTGCAAAACTGTAAGCTACACAAACCTCTTTCTTCACAGGAGGCAGCGTCAGGTATTTTGTTCTAGCAATAAGATGCCGTTTTAGTTATTTATTAGTCAAGTGCTGTTTTAGTTTGTCTGCTAGTGTCACTCCCAGGTAAAGTCCGCATGCTGTGACTCAATGGGATCCTGGAAGGCTATACTCCACTCCTTTATCCATGTGTTGATCAAGTCTCCCTTCAAAGGGTTCAACTATCCATAGGGAAAGCTCCTGAGGCTGCGCCTTCCCCTTGAACAAGCGCATTCCATGCCCTGGGGCTGGAGTCTGGGCCAGGGCTTCCCTCCCTGTTCTCAGGGTAAACATCTTAAGTGGAGTCCTGTGGGGAGGCGGTGGAAGCCTGCTGCAGCTGTGGCTTGTAGAGCAGCCAGGCTGTGCTTGTCAACCTCTGTGCTGTTGAGCGCCTCGCACCCAGGTCGGCCAGGCGTGCGTAAATGTCTCTCCCGACTGCACTGTCAGGTGGTATTTTTTGCAAGGCACGAACACTCTGTGTGAGCTCTCCTGGACTTGGGGCTCCCGTAGGGTGACACCACCTGTTGAAAATGATCAAAGATGCATTTAGATCTCATGAGATGATCTTCTGAGAGAAGTTAAACTTGTTTTATCGATTTTTTAAAAAAAATGCAGCAAGAACTTTTTGTGTTAATTAGGGAATGAGGGACTAGAGCACTGTATTGATTGTGCTGACTTTGAAATGCCTGTTGGATGTGCCATGTAGGATGCTAGATAAAAGACTAAGATTTAAGCCAGCCTGCTTGGGTGATAGCCTAACTCCACTGTACTTGCTGTGTGTGATCTTACGGCTATTTATTATATTATTTATTATATTTATTGAACATAACTTTTTTTTTTTTTATAGGCAGAGTGAAGGCAAACACGGCAGAGAGGTGAACTAAAGGTGTAGTGAAAAGTGTCTGCTAGATTCCTAGGAAGTCACTGGCGGTCTTAAAGCAGTGCCAGCAGAGTGGCGGGGACAGAGGCCGGCCGCCTGGGTTTGAAGAATACCAGGAGGAGAGAAGAACGCAGAGGCTCCTTCCGAGGGGTTTGTTAATGGAAGGGAGCGGGAGACCTAGGACAGTGAGCTGAGGTGCATGCGGCTCACCAGAGCCTCTAAGATTCAAGATGGGAGGGGCTTGGTGAGGTTTGTTGAAGCCAGAAGCAGTGGCAGAGGATTGACTGACAGGTGGGTTGACTGGCCTTTAGCAGGGCAGACACCTTTTCTTCCGACAGTGGTTGGAGTTCCCGTACATTGAGGGTTGTTAGTAATATGATAATAGGTTATCTATTAAAAAATTTTTTTTTACTGATTTTTTTTGAAAGGCAGAGTAACACACATTTATACACGCACACAGAGCAAGCAAGAGAGATCTTCCATCTGCTGCTTCACTCCCCAAATGCTGCAACAGCCGGGGCTGGGCCAGGCTGAAGTCAGGAGCCAGGAAGTCTATCTGGGTCTCCCATGTGAGTAGTAGAAACCCAAGTTCTTGAGCCATCTTCTGCGGCTTCCCAGGCACATCAGCAGGGAGCTGGATGAGAAGCAGAGAGGCCGGGGCTCAAACTGGCTCTCTGATAACGGCGTGACAGAATCCAAAGTGGTGGTTTAACTTGCTGGCCACAACACCTACCCCCTGTCTAGTTTTAAATTCTAGCTGTCTGTTTCAGGTCCTCAGGGTCTTTCCTCTTGATGGTAGCAGGTGTTCTGGGATCACCTTCTTTCAAAAATCCCTCCTGTGGGGCTGGTACTGAGTTGTAAAGCTATTACCTGTGACACCAGCATCCATATGAGCACTGGTTAGAGTCTCGGCTGTTCGACATCCCTTCCAGCTTTTAACTACTGCACCTGGGCAGGCAGCAGATGATGATCCAAGTGCTAAAGCCCCTGCCACCCACGTGGGAGACCTGGAAGGAGTTTCTGGCTCCTGGCTTTGACCTGGCCTAGACTGGACCATTGCAGCCACTTGGGGACTAAAACAGAATAGTAGATCTCTCTCTCTCTGCATCTATCTCTTTCTCTTCCTCGCTCTGTCACTCTGAGTTTCAAATAAATGAATAAAAAAAAATCTCCTGTGATTTCTACTTCACAGATCGCTTTTGGATTGAAACACTGCCACTCTGTGGGCCAGGGACCTCCACTGGTGCTTCTTCGCTCCTAGGACATAGCCCAGCCCTGCTCATGAAGGGCTTGGAGCCCCTGGGCCTCTCATCTTCTGATGTGTGCCACAAAAACTGTCCAGCTTTGGTCTCCTCATCGCATTGTCGGGACTGGCACGTGGGCTCTGACCCCTCTCCTGAAGTTGCTTTCTGTACAACTTAAACATTCTGTCCTTCCCTCTCTCCTTGCCCCTTTTCCTCCTCTTCCCTTCCTTCCTTACCTCCTTTTCTTTTGGACTGTTTTTAAAGGAAGAATATGTATTTGTTTAAGGCCGTGATTCCCTAAACTAGTGGTTTTCAATTTTTCAGTGCATTAAGAAAGCATAGGTGCCTGTTACAAATGCAAATTCCTGGGCTCCACACTCAAGAGATCTGAATTCATTTGATGGGGCCAAAATCCATTGTGGGTGGTCTGGGGACCACACATTAAGATACAGTAATTCAAATCAGCACGTAATTTCTTATACTGTCTTTATATGTGTTATTCTTTCTTTCTGGGATATTCTCTTCCCTCCATTAGACCTCTGTCTCTTTTCCTGGGAAGACGTGGTTGGCTATCTTTACAACACACATTCTCACTGAATGCATATCTAGGTAATGTAACACAGTTATATCAGCCAAGCATCTGACCATATGATAGGTGCTGGTTTTAGACAGAGGAACAAGGCATGGGTTGAAAGTTTGAAGGCACGTGATCTCACAGGATGCCTTTTCAGCACAGGGCTGCTGTTTGTGTTCCCAATCAGACAATAAGTTCCTCCAGTACAGGCAGTCTTTCTTTGGGACCATCCACAGCTGCCATCCCAGGGCTGGGCATTGAGGAAGTGGTCAGTTGTTACTAATCGGTAGAAACAAGTTTTGGTCCCGAGATTTGTTGGCGAGGGGAAGTGGATTCTTCCTTCTCAAGTTCTCCCTCCAACAATAATCCTAAGAAGGACCTTTCTTGACAATTACCATTATACCCATTGTTTACAAACTCATCTCCCTCACCTTCACCTTGCTGTGGCTGTATTTGCTTGTACTTGCTGGTCTGGCTGCACAAACCAACTTACCCAAGGGTCTGGGCAGCCAGCCAGTGCTCCCAAGCCCTTCCACGCATTGTGTCTGACTTCCTCTTTGGTAGAAGTCCATGCAATTTTCATGCTTTGGAGGATTTGGGCCCTTCTGAAATCTCTTCTGGGGAATTAGCCACACTGAATTCCACGCTTTGTGTTTGCCTTCAGTGCTGGCAGGAGCCTCTATCATTTCATTCCCACGTCATCGCACTCCTTGGGACGATGTGATGGTTCAGCTCAAGTTCATTTGGTATTCCCCTCTGAAATGTCACTGAGTTTCCCCGCTGTTTGTCCTGCATTAACTAATAACAATGGCGGGAATCATTAGTATTCTGGGAAACATGGTCAGAGGCGTTGTGGGGTGAGCAGCCCACAGGGCCCTCTTCTGGGCAGCAGCTCCTGTGGCTGTTATGGCTCCCAGTGCTTCTGCTAATTGCAGAACTGTGAAGGAAGAGGTCACCTGCCTGTGTGTGTTGGTCAGGTAGGGGAGGTTTTAATGTGCATTCCCACGTAAGCAGCTTCCCTGAGGCATTTCCACCCTTACTGGATTGTCTTCTGTTGGATTTCAAGCTGAATGAGGACATGCTGCTTCCTGCCACTGGCGGGTTGAGAAAGATATATTTTCTTCGTGGACTAATTATCTGTTTCTGCAAAAATAAACTTGATTGGAAGAGCTACCATGAAGTGTCAGGCATTGTTAGGCATTGTGTTAAGCATTTAGCAATTGAATTAATCCTCCTTCCAGAAACAATTCTTCAAAATAGATACTCTTATCCTGGGTTACAGAGACTGTAAGAGATACCTGATGAATGGCAGAGTTATATTCAAACCCAGTTCTGCCTCTCTTTGCCACGTCCAGATTCTTCGATCCAACATGGGAAGTGAGATACACAGCAGACCCATAGAATGGCAAATGTCCTAAACAGCACTCTGGCCTCAGAATCAGCCCTTAAGGCATGCAGATCCGGCTGAAATGCCCATGAGAGTATTTCAGGCATGGAAAGCCAAGACACTCTGGGGAAAAAAAAAAACCTAAATGAAAGATCTCCACGAGTGAGATCGTGAGATCCCAGTGGAAAGAACAGGTCATCAAAGAAGGAGGTACCTTTCTCTGAAGGGAGGAGAGAACTTCCACTTTGACCATGGCCTTGTCTAAATAGCATCAGAGTCGGTGAACTCAGGGGGCTTCCATAGCTTTGGCAGCTCATGACAAGAGCCTAGGGAGATTACTGATGCCATAAACAAGAGTGTCAATTTGTTAAGTCAACAACAGGAATCACTGTGCACTTACTCCTCATGTAGGATCTCTGTCCTTAATGTGCTGTACATTGTGATTTAATGCTATAACTTGCACTCAAATAGTATTTTTCACTTTGTGTTTCTATGTGGGTGCAAACTGTTGAAATCTTTACTTAATATATGCTAAACTGATCTTCTGTATATAAAGAGAATTGAAAATGAATCTTGATGTGAATGGAAGGGGAGAGGGAGTGGGAAAGGGGAGGGTTGCAGGTGGGAGGGATGTTATGGGGGGAAGCCATTGTAATCCACAAGCTGTACTTTGGAAATTTATATTCATTAAATAAAAGTTAAAAATAAAAAAAATTGCTTGTGACATGAAAAAAAAAGAATGCACATTTGCTAAGGTTTATTGACTTAAGAACTAGCTAGCTTTTTTTTTCCTTTTTTTAAAGACTTATTTATTTGAAAGGCAGAGTTATGGAAAGAGATAGGGAGAGACAGAGATATCTACTGTTCCCTGCTTCACTCCCCAGATGGCCACTATGGCTGGGCTGGGCTGGGCTGAGCTGGGCTGAGCTGAGCTGGGCTGAGTCAAGCCAGGCTGAAGCCAGGATCCTGGAGCTCATCTGGTTCTCCCACATGGATGCAGGGGCCCAAGCACTTCGCTCATTTTTGGCTCCTTTCCCAGGTGCATAAGTAGGGGGCTGGATCAGAAGTAGAGCAGCCAGGACACACCCATATGGGATACCAGCATTGTGTGCGGCAGCTTAACCTGCCATGCCACAGTGCCTGGCCTGATGTTAGAGTTTTTCTAACCTCCTCTGCTGACTAGTGCAATGGTTTGAGCTCGTGAAAAGCCAAGTTCTATTTGTACTGAAGCTTCATTCTCTCTGGGGATGAAGGTAGACTCCACATGGAGAAGGAATCTTCTGAAAGCTGAAATTGATTTCACGTCCCACAGCTTCTGAATGCTAATATCAGGAGCCTAGAAATTCTGGCCCAAGTGTGTCTCAGAAAATCAACAAGACCTGATCTTCAGTCACATGATATTTTACTTGCTGGGGTTAATTGGCCTCAGAGTCTCTCTCGAGGTACCTCTGCATGTTTTTAACAATACTGCAGAATATCAGAAGAACCAGGATGCATATTTACGATAGAAACACATCTGAACCCATACTTGAGTAACAGAGACCATGTGTTTTTGGCCTTTTCTATTTGGAGTCAGTTTATCATCACTGTAAAAACATTTCAGATGAGGATGTAGTGAATGGAGACCCTGGGGAACCGAGCAGGGTGTGCTTGGTTTGGATGGCTAAATGCTGGCCTGGGTTTGGTTCACTTCAGACTCAGGAGGTATGAAGGGAAGCGCTAATGTGAGCATTTAATCTGCCTCAGCTGCTTTGGCCTTTTCCCTGAGCATTCCCACCTGTTTCACCGCTGGAATCCATGTGGTCTCTTAACAAATAAAACGTGTGTGTTCTGTACCAGACATGTCAGTTGAGAGAGAACGGGGTTCCATATATGGGCATCTTAGTGCTGTCTAGTTTCCTTTCTTTTAAAGTTCTTTAGAGATAAAAATAGGGCAATAACTAAAAACAAAATTACTTCATTTCACATTTAAATTAAATGGAAAATACTGGGCTCAGACTCCTCTTAGAGACTCAGGAGCAGAGGAAAATTATCACTTCTGTCCTCTCCAGTTTTCTAGTGACACTGGGTAGCAAATGACCATTTTAGGTTTTATGTCTTGGCCAGGAGGTCATAGTTGGAGGGAGAGTCTTCTCTTGACAGTAAAGACATATTCAAGGAAAATGCACTTGCTGACACTTGCTTAGAATAATGAAATCATTTAGTTTTAGACTTGGGTTGGATATTCGTTTCACAAATTAAAGTCAAACTCAGTGAAGGATCTGGGACTATGGATGCTATTGAGAATCACTCACTTCTGGAGCAGGCATGTGGCCTACTGGTTCAGATGCCCACATCCCTCAACATGCCTGGGTTTGAGTCCCAGTTCCACACCTACAAGTGATGCTTCAAGTACTTGGGTTCCTACTATCCACACAGGAAACTGCAGTTGAGTTTTGGGCTCCAGGCTTTGACCTGGCCCAACCCTAGCTTTTACAGGCATTTGGAGAGTGAACCAATGGATAGGAGCTCTGTTTCTTTCTCTGCCTCTCAAATAAATAAGTTAAATAATTAATTAGAAAGGAAAGAAAAAAATCATTCATTTTTGGATCCTGTCACACTAGAAGCTTCTAGATTTTCTCTGACATAAATAGGTCCCTGGAAACTCCTTAGTTCTGTTATTGCATCTTAAATGTCAATGACCCCCAGACACATACCAGGCTTGGGAATCTCACTGGGTGGTTCTATAAAAACCCACTAGTTTCTCTATTTAAAAACTAAGACCCCTCCCCACCCCCAATCAAATATCATGCTCTGCCAACTAAGCTAGTGGGTGACCATCCTTCATCAAATCTATATCCCCCCATTGTTGTTTTCTTCTTTTTTTGTTGGACATGAGCTCCATGTATTGAAGTGTTTAGTCAACTTTTTCTTTCAGAAATACTCAAACTTGTTCAAAATCTTCTGCTTCCTTCCCTTCCTGACCCCTCTGTTCTAGTGCAGAGCAACGCTCTGCTTTGAGCATTGTCTTCCACTTCTTCCCTCAAGTACCTCCAATATATGAAGGGTCACCAAGTGTCATAGCTCACACCCCTATGTTACTGTCTCTTGTATCTAAACCCTTGTCTCCAGGTCCATTTTGTTTTACAAGATTATTTCATTTATTTAAGAGGCAGAGTAAGAGAGCTAAAGTTTATATCCATTTGGTTTATTCCTCAAATGCCTGTAACAACCAGCTCTGGGTCAGACTGAAGCCAGGAGCACTCAATCCAGGTCTCCCCCATGTGTGGTAGGGGCCCAACTAATTGAGCCATCACTTGCTGCCTCCCAAATTTCACATTGGTAGGAAGCAAGAATCAGGAGTATAGCCAAGACTTGAACCCAGGTACTCCAACATGTTACAGAAATGTCTTCTTTTTTTATTTCTTTGAGAGGCAGAGTTACAGAGAGTGGAGGGAGAGAGGGGGAGAGGTGAAGAGATCTTCCATAGGTTGGTTTACTCCTCAAATGGCCGCAACAGCTGGGGATGGGCCAATCCGGAGCCAGGTGTCAGGAGCTTCTTTCTGGTCTTTCACGTGGGTGACAGGAGCCCAAGCACTCGGGCCATCTTCTGCTGCTTTCCCAGGTGTGTTAGTAGGGAGCTGGATTGGAAGTGGAGCAGCTGGGACTTGAATGGGCACCCATATGGGATGCTGGTGCCGCAGGCGGAGGCTTAACCCATTGTGCCACAGCATCTGCCCTGGACGTCAGTGTCTTAACTGGCATCTTAACTGCTAGGCCAAATGTGCACTGCTCCATGTCTCTTCTTTTAGAGGGGGCTAGAATGTTCTTGCCTCTTTCCCTGTATTAGGTTTCATTCCCTCTGGTTCACTCTGCACACTGCTGCCACCGTGATCACTTATGAAATATAAGAGCAACCATGTGCCTTATCTGTTTAAAAGTCCTCCGAGCCTCCCCAGTGGGGTTCAGGGTAAATATCAAACTCCTTAGCTCTGTCCACAAGGCCCTAAAGCTCTGCTTCAGACTACAGCCTCTAACACCCAAGCTGCAACCATGCGAAATGTCTTGTTGCTAATAGCAATCACAGAGCTGTTTAGGGTTGATAAGTGCCAGCCCATGGTGCTTGTTTGGCTTGGAATCCATTTATTCATTCAGTTACTGAATTATTTCTTTGATGGATGTTTGTGGAGTGGTTACTCTGTATTAGTGACCATTCAGTGCTTGGGGCTACAGCAGTGAATGGCACATGACAGTGGTCCTGCTGTCATGACAGGTGCATTCTGACAGACAAGACAGCAAGCAAGCAGACAGTGCATTTCCTGCAGCTCTGTCAGTCATGAAGGTGACGAACCAGGGTAGTAAGATAGAAAATACTAATAGGTATTTATGAATCTGCAGAAACTCTTCAGACAAGGCCTTCTGGGAAGGTTCTCCTGAGAAGGCTGTTTTCATGGAGATCTTTGCTGGGAAGGGAGAGCCATGAAGTCTGGGGGATAGCAGGTGGAAAAGCCCTGTCAGTCAAGAACGCCCTCAGTATTCTAGAGGGGCATCTAGAAAGTAAATGTGATTTCAGTTCAGAGACTGATGGAGGGCGTGGTCAGAGAAAAAGGTGAAGAAGCAGACTGGTGCACTAGTGTGGCGGGGTAGCAGGTTAAGTTGCTATTTGTGATGCCGGCATCCTGTATGAACATTGGTATAACCACTGTGGGAAACAGTTTAATAGTTCCCCAAAGCTATCTCATGGAGTCACCATATTCACACCTAGATATATGACCAAAATAATTGAAATCGAGTATGCAAACATGTACACTGATGTTTATAGCACCATTATTTTAAAATAGCCAGAAAATAAAAATAACCCAGTTAGCTATTAATTAAACCATGCAATGGCATATTTGGCCAAAAAATGAATGAAATATTGATACATATTACAGCATAGGTTAACTTTGAAAACACCATGCTAAATGAAAGAAAAACATCAAAGACCACTCATTGTTCCGTTTATGTGAATCTCCAGGAAAGGAAAATTTATAAAGGTAGGAAGCAGATTAATAGTTCTCAGGGCTGGAGGGCATGGCAAACGGGAAGCGACTACTTAATGTGTGCAGGATTTCCGTTTGGCGTGAGGAACTAGAGGCTAGTGATGGTTGCACAAATTGTGAATGTACTCACTACCACTAAACTATACATTTTAAAATGATTAAAGTGGTAAATCTCACGTTTTATGTATCAGTCTGCTTGGGCTTTCGTAGCAAAATACCATGGTGGCTTGAACAACACAAGCCGATTTTTTCCTAGTTCTGAAGTCTAGAAAGTACAAGATGAAGATGGCAGCAGGGTTGACGTGTGGGAGGACGCATCCCTTGAGTTGCAGATGGCTGCCTTCTTGTTCCTGGGTGCTCCTGTGGATTCCCCTCGGTGTGTGATTGGGTGGTGGTGGGGAGGGAGAGATGGGAGGAGAGGCAGTTTTCTAATGTCTCCTCTTACAGGGTCTCTCATCCTAGAAAATCAAAGCCCCACTGTCGCGAGCACCACTTGTCATGCAGCTCAATGAGGCTAATGCAACGTGTCGGAGCACGGGGAAGAATCCCACGGAATCGTGATAGTCTTTTCAATATAATTTATTTAATATTCAATACCACACATCTAAAGGTCAACACCACTCAATATGTCATTAGTCCACAGGTCATAACACACCTCTAGGAGTAAGGCAACTTTCAGAAATATGCAGCAATAGTAATGAATATAACACATACAAAGCATAAAAGCATAACCAATCTAAACACTCATGGCTAAGGATGTAATATGAATGCTGTGTTCTCAAGGTTTGTATCACGGTCACGAAAAAGTCAAAGTCCAAAGTCCAGAGTCTAAAGTCTCCAATACCACTTGGAAAGCCAGATCTCAGAACAGTCACTTACGAGCAGGAGTTGTGGAATGGCTGGCACTCTGGGTAGTAGGCTCGGAGTCCCCAGATGGACATCAGGTGAAGGGGTGGAGAGGTCCTCTGATGAGAGGTCTGGTTTGGCTCTGATATCAGCTCCGGCAGCAGCTGGGGTGTCCCGGTGAGGCTGGCTCCAGCAGAGTGGTGAGCAGAGCTTCAGTCAGCGAAGACAAGGGCAGGGTTTCCCTTGCACTGAGCCATGGTCCCCGAGGGGATGCAGAGCAGTTGTGAGGCTTGCCTTTTCATCCCCCCTCTGGGGTAGGTGGGCGGTGAAGGTGCCCTGGGGTGTCACCAATCACAAACTCATCTTCTGGGGTGTCACCAGATGTTGGTGTCTGGGTGTGACCAATGGTGTTTTTTAGGGGTCTTCTGGGTATGGCCAATCGTGGTGCAGTAGTGTGGGAGACGTAATACAGTAGCCAGCTGGTTGGCTGCTTCCTGTGATGTAATGTCCTCCAGTCCCTATCAGGCCTCACCACCTGAGTCTGTTCTGACAGATGGTCTGGACGGTTCCTGGTGCTTAGTGGCTTTAGCTTTAGTAACTCCATTTTGGTTTAGCGGTGCTCTGTAACTCTTCTGGGACTCCTGTGGGATTTCTCACACCCACTCCTATGACCTTATTTAACCTTAATGAGCTTTTTACTCCAAACAGTCACACTGGGGGCTTAGGGCTTCAACCTAAGATTTTTTTTTTGAGGAAGCAATTTTGTATATTTTATCATAATAAAAAAAAGATGATTCCAGCTACTATGTGGAGCATGAACACAGTGAAGTAGGGAGGCCAGTTAAGAGACTATTACAGGCATGGAAGGGAGGGGTATGGTAGTGGTATTTGATTGGTAGTTGAAAGCCATTGGTTCACATTTATTTATTTATTTATTTTTTAAAGATTTATTTTATTTGAAAGAGTTACAGAGAGAGGTAGAGACAGAGGTCTTCTATCCGCTGGTTCACTCCCCAGATGGCCGGAGCTGCGCCGATCTGAAGCCAGGATCCAGGAGCTTCTTCTGGGTCTCCTATGTGGGTGCAGGGGCCCAAGGACATGGACCATTTTCTACTGCTTTCCCAGGCCATAGCAGAGAACTGGATCGGAAGAGGAGCAGCCAGTACTAGAACCGATGCCCATATGGGATGCTGGCGCTTCAGGCCAGGGTGTTAACCTGCTGTGCCACAGCACCGGCCCCGGTCCACATTTATTTTTTTAAGTTGAATTTTTAATTGACATAAAGATTCTATGTATTTATCTGGTACCATGTGATATTTTGGTACATGTATGCATTGCATAATGTTCAAATCAGGGTAAACATATCTATATCTCAATACTGTACTACTTTGTGGTGGGAGCATCCAATATCCTTTCTTCTAGCCATTGAGTACATTATTATGTATAAACTCGACTGTGCAATAAAACACCAGAATGGACTTCTATCTGTGACTTAGTCCCCATTGATCAATGTTCCCCCCCCTTCTGTACTTGGTCCACTTTTTTTTTTTTTTAAAGATTTTATTTATTTGAGAGGTAGAGAGTTACAGACAGTGAGAGGGAGAGACAGAGAGAAAGGTCCTCCATCTGCTGGTTCAGTCCCCAAATGGCTGCAATGGCCGAAGCTGGGCCAATCTGAAGCCAGGAGCTTCTTTTGGGTTTCCCATGTGGGTGCAGGGGCCAGGGACTTCTACTAATTTCCCAGGCCATAGCAGAGAGCTGGACTGGAAGAGGAGCAACCAGGACTAGAACTGGCACCCATATGGGATGCCAGCACCGCAGGTGGAGGATTAACCTGTGCCACAGCACTAGCCCCGGTCCACATTTAACTGAACCATCTTATTAATAAAGTCGGAGGATTGGAGACTGCACTTTTTCTTCCCTCTGCTCTCAGCCGCAGTGTGAGATAATAAGCCTGTTCGTCAGACCCAAGCTTTCCACATGGAGTCAGTGCCCAGACTGGAGCGGGCAGGGCTTAGATGAGCAGGGATTGGGGTAGAGAGTGTTAGCAAGCTGACTACAAACTAAATGTTTCCTCAGTCAGCTTTGGCACACTAAGGGTGCTGTTTAGACTTCCGTCTTTGAAGCTAATTTAGCCTACTCCAGAGTCTTCAAATCTCAGCTCCAGCGTTACTTTGTCTAAGAAAACTTCGGAGCTCCTCCTCAGTCTCCAGTAGGAGGAATCTGCCATTCCTCTGTTTTCCCACAGGCCCACGTGCATTCCCCTAGCACCTGCTAAGCCGTACTGCAGTCACTTCGTAAGCGTCTTTTCTGACACAGATAAAGCTGCTGCATTCCACATACCCTTCACATTTCACACTGTTGGACTGCAGCCACTCTAAATATACTAAGCCTTTTACCAGTAAAGCCAGTGTCAATTTCTTCCCATTTCTCATACCTAATATGATGCCCGATATGTAAAATGTGTTCAATAATTTTGGATATACAACTCCAATAGGAAATTTAGTATTCCTGGCTCATCTTTCTTTATAGAAGAGTCAGAAAACCTAAGAAAGTCTCCAAATCTTCCTGTCTTACTATCAAAAGTTAATTTGGATCACGGAAGAGATTGGACTCATAAAACGTATGTTGTGATTCAACTTACAGAAGATGTCCATTGAGGTAGCTGGAGTTCTTTCATGTTTTGGTAAACTTGCAAGTGTGATATTCAGCTGAGATCTGTGATCATGAAGTGATCTCTTTTAGTGATAAAAATGGGGCATATCAGATTGGCATGTAGTTTTAGTCCTTGATATGGTGAGAGGTACCAGTGTTCTTGGGACTCTGATATTCTTGGAAAATTGGAAAAGTAGATAGAAGTGCAAATATGACCAGCTATTAAGAATTTTTTTAATAATTATCATTGAGGTTGGTGTTGTGGCATAGTGGGTAAGCCACTGCCTGATATACTGGCATCCAAATGGGCACTGCTTCAAGCCCCAGTTTGTCCATTTCAAATCCAGCTCCTTGCTTATGTGCCTGGGAAGGCAGCACCCACATGGGAGACCCGAGAGAAGCTCCTGGTTCCTGGCCTCAGTCTGGCCCAGCTCTGGCTGTTGGGGTTATTTGGGGAGTGAGCCAGTGGATGGAACATCTCTCTCTCTCTCTCTCTTTCTGTCTCCATCCCAGTAACTCTGCCTTTCAAATAAATACAATAATTCTTTTTTAAAAAAGATAGTGATGCTTTGCTATCTTGAGCATACTTTCTCATCTCTAGCTTCCCTGTAACTAGCAACCTGCATGCTTTCTATACTTGGCAGGGCTCATGGCTGTGGTCTGTGGCAGAGAAAGGGGTTGGAGCCAGCTTGTTAACATGGCAGTTAAATCATTTGATTTGCATTAATTCGATTTGCATTCTCCAGCTAATGAACTGCCTTGTCACAGATTACAAATAGCCTGAAAATTAAATGCTAAATCTATTTTGAGTTGTGTCAGACATCTTGAAAAATGTTGGTTGATTATGTATTTCTTAAGATAGTGTGCTGCCTAAAAAGATAAGAAAAATATTTTGTACACGATGCTAGTCTTCAAGTGAAATATAAGTAATAGATTGTGCATTTCCCTGGCACATGATATTTAAAAGAATCTGAGATTAGAAAGAAATTTACATCAGTGAATGTCATAATGAAGTAACTGTAATGACTGCCACTATTGGCATGCTATGTAGGCTTCTGTTTAGTGGAAATAAGTTCCATTGTTGTAGGAGAATGCTGCATTATTGTTCTTACGGGTCAAATGTAGCCTATTAATGTGCATGTTCTTAATTGGAATCAAGATGTCTTTTAGCTAAATGTTCTTTGAAAGTGGATGAAATGGTCCTTGATTGGAGAGGTTGGTGTGAGGCTTAACAGGCATTCCTAGAATTGCAGGCAGGTCCATTTCATTTTAAAACTAATTTAAATTAGAAGACACAGAATTAGTTTGTCCAGGAGCTTTTAATACTAATTAATATTAGTCTGTCCAGCTGTGATGGGCAGGCCAGAGCTGTGGTAAAAGGACACTTTGAGTCCAAAGTGATATAGTGTCTTCTAGGTTTTCCACAGAGGCAGTCAGATTTAGAAGGGCCTAGGATTCTTACGTTGTTGTACCCAGTTATGAAATTCAAACTTCATTGATTACTGTAGCTTTAACAGAATGTTGAAACTTGGAGTTTCTTTTATTGATATCATTAAGTTTCATATCTTCTAAAAAGGTTTTGATGCATTCTCTCAGGCTTAATGTGCAGCTTTTATGAGGGGGCTTCAAAACTTTCATAGAAAAATAGAATTAAGGGAGATACATAGCAGACTCATAGAATGGCAGATGTCCTAAACAGCATTCTGGCCTCATAATCAGCCCTTAAGGCATGTGGATCCGGCTGAAAAGCCCATGAGAGTATTTCAGGCATGGAAAGCCAAGACACCCTGCGGGGGAAGAAGACCTAAATGAAAGACCTCTGCGAGTGAGATCCCAGTGGAAAGAACAGGTCATCAAAGAAGGTGGTACCTTTCTCTGAAGGGAGGAGAGAACTTCCACTTTGACTACGACCTTGTCTAAATATGATAAGAGTCAGTGAACTCAAAAGGCTTCCATAGCTTTGGCAACTCATGACAAGAGCCTAGGGAGATTACTGATGCCATAAACAAGAGAGTCAATTTGTTAAATCAACAACAGGAGTCACTGTGCACTTACTCCTCATGTAGGATCTCTGTCCTTAGTGTGCTGTACATTGTGATTTAATGCTATAACTAGTACTCAAACAGTATTTTTCACTTTGTGTTTCTATGTGGGTGCAAACTGTTGAAATCTTTACCTAATATATGCTAAACTGATCTTCTGTATATAAAGAGAATTGAAAATGAATCTTGATGTGAACGGAAGGAGAGAGGGAGCAGAAAAGGGGAGGGTTGCGGGTGGGAGGGAAGTTATGGGGGGGAAGCCATTGTAATCCATAAGCTGTACTTTGTAAATTTATATTCATTAAATAAAAGCTAAAAAAAAAGAAAAATAGAATTAAAAGATAATATAGGGGCAGGCATTGTGGAGCAGTGAGTTAAATCACTGCTTAGAATGCCAGCATCCCATTTCTGATTGCTTGAGTTCAAGTCCCACTTCTGTTTCCCATCCAGCTTCCTAATATTTGGCATGGTGGTAGGCAGCAGATCATGGTTTCTACTCATTTGAGAGAACTAGTTGGAGTTCTTGGTTCCTGGCTTTAACTTGGCTCTGCCCTGGCTATTGAGGGCACTTTGGGATTGAACCAATGGATGGAAGATATCTCTCTCTCTCTCTCTCTCTCTCTCTCTATATATATATATATATACATTGCTCTGTCTTTCAAATAAATTAAAATGATAAATAAATTAAAATAAATAAATTTACTATAACTTTTTGGAGTATCCTCATGTTTAAAAATTATGGTGTTGCATCTGGGAATACACAGAAGGAAAAGCAGAATAATCAAGTAGATCAAAATGGAATCGATTGCCTTTTTTTTTAGAAAGCTTATTTAATAAATACAAATTTCATAGGTATAGCTTTAGGAATATAGCAGTTCTTTCCCACATACCCACCTACCCACCCCCATTCCTGTCCCACCTTCTATTCCCTCTCCCATCCCATTCTTCAGTAAGATTCATTTTTAACTATCTTTATATACAGAACCAACTCTATACCAAGTAAATATTTCAACAGTTTGCAGTCATACAGACACACAAAGTATAAAGTACTGTTTGAATACTATTTTACCATTAATTCTCATAGTATAATTCATTAAGGGCAGAGGTCCTACATGGGAAGCAAGTGCACAGTGACTCCTGTTGGTTTAACAATTGACACTCTTATTTATGATGTTAGTGATCAACTGAGGCTCTTGTCATGAGCTGCCAAGGTTATGGAAGCCTGTTGAGTCCACATTCCATCAGTATTTAGACAGGGCCATAATCAAAGTGGAAGTTCTCTCCTCCCTTCTGAGAAAAGTACCTCATTCTTTGATGGTCCCTTCTTTCCACTGGGATCTCACAGAGAGCCTTCATGTAGATCCTTTTTTTGCCAGTGTCTTTGCTTTCCATGCCTGAAATGCTCTCATGGGCTTTTCAGCCAGATCTGAATGCCTTAAGGGCTGATTCTGAGGTCAGAGTGCTGTTTAGGGTGTTTGTCATACTATGAGTCCGCTGTGTGGCCTGCTTCCCATGTTGGATGATTCTCTCCTTAATTATATCAATTATTATTAGCAGACACTTGTTCTTATTTATGTGATCCCTTTGACACTTATTCCCATCTATATGGTCAGTTACGCACTTAAAATGATCACTTTAACATGTAAGATGGCATTAGTACCGCCAGCTTAATGGAATTTGGAGTCCCATGGAAAGTTTTTAGCCTTAACCTTAAGAGGTAAGTCCATGGGACCATGTGCTGAACTGTACATCTCATCCCTCTCTTTTTACTGGGATCTGTTTTCAATTGGATTTAAACACATTTGAATAATTCTATGTTAAGCAAAAAGTTCAACCAATGGTAGTAAGTAGAAAAAGAAAATAGTAAAAAAAAAAATAATAAACTGTCCCTTGACAGGACAAGGGCTGATAAAGTCATTGCTTCTCATAGTGTCAATTTCACTTCCACAAAATTTTCTTTGAGGTGCTCTGTTAGTTGTCACAGAGCAGGGAGAACATAAGATATTTGTCCCTTTGGGATTGGCTTATTTCACTAAGTATGATGTTTTTTCGATTCAACCACTCTGTTACAAATAATCAAATTTCAGGTTCTTTTCAACCACTGTGTAGTATTCTCTAGAGTACATAACCTATAATTTCTTTATCCAGTCTTCTTTCGATGGGCATTTAGGTTGATTCCATGTCTTAACTACTGTGAATTGAGCTGCAGTTAACATGGAGGTGCAGATCGTTCTTTTATTTGCCAATTTCATTTCCCTTGATAAATTCTGAAGAGTGTGATGGCTGGGTTGTATGGTAGAACTATATTCAGATTTCTGAGGTATCTCCATACTGTCTTCCATAGTGGCTTTACCAGTTTGCATTCCCACCAACAGTGGATTAGGATTCTTTTTTCCCCACATCCTCACCAGCATTTGTTTTTGATTTCTGTATGAAAGCCATTGTAACCCAGGTGAGGTGAAACCTCATTGTGGTTTTGATTTGCATTTCCCTCATGGATAGAGATCCTGAACGTTTTTTTCATGTGTCTGTTGGCCATTTGGACTTCCTCTTTTGAAAAATGTCTAAGTCCTTAGCCCTTCTCTTAACTGGGTTGTTTGTTTTGTTGTGGAGTTTATTGTTCTTTTTGTAGATTCTGGTTATTAATCCTTTATCAGTTAATAGTTTGCAAATAATTTCTCCCATTCTGTTGGTTGCCTCTTCACTTTCCTTACTATTCCTTTTGCCATACAGAAACTTCCCAATTTGATGTAATACCATTTGTTAACTTTGGATTTGGCTGCCTATGCCTCTGGGGTCTTTTCCAAGAAATCTTTGCCTATGCCATGTCTTGCAGGGTTTCTGCAATGTTCTGTAATAATTTAATGGTGTCGGGTCATAGATTTAGATATTTAATCCATGTTGAGTGGATTTTTGTGTAAGGTGTAAGGTAGAGGTCCTGCTTCATAGTTCTGCATGTGGAAATTCAGTTTTCCCAGCACCATTTGTTGAAGAGACTGCCCTTGTTCCCAGGATTGGTTTTAGCTCTTTGATCAAATTGGTTCTAGAGATTTGGATTGATTTCTGGTGTTTCTATTCTGTTCCATTGGTCTATCCAACTGTTATGTACCAGTACCAGGCTGTTTTGATTATAACTTCCCTGTAGTAAGTATTGAAATCTGGTATGTGATGCCTCTGGCTTTGTATTTATTGTATAAAATTGCTTCAACTATTCGAGGTCTCCTGTGCCTCCATATGAATTTCAGCATTTTTTTTTCTAGATCTGAGAAGAATGTCTTGGGTAGTTTGATTGGTATTGCATTGAATCTTTAAATTGCTTTTGGAAGAATGGACATTTTGATGCTATTGATTCTTCCAATTCATGAACATGGAAGATTTTTCCATTTTTGTATCTTCTATTTATTTAATGTTTTATATTTCTTGCTGTAGAAATCTTTGACATCCTTGGTTAAATTTATTCCAAGGTATTTTTTGTAGCTATTTTGAATGGGATTGATCTTAGGAGTTCTTTCTCAGCTGTGGCATAATCTGTGTATACAAATGCTGTTGATTTTTGTGCATTGATTTTTATATCCTGCTACTTTACCAAACTCTTCTATGAGTTCAATAGTCTCTTAGTGGAGTTTTTTGGATCCCCTGTGTAAAGAATCATGTTGCCTGCAAATAGGGATAGTTTGACTTCCTTCTTCCCAATTTGTATCCCTTTGATTTTCTTTTTCTTGCCTAATGGCTCTGGCTAAAACTTCCAGGATTATATTGAATAGCAATGGTGAGAGTGATCCCTGTCTGTTCCCAGATCTCAGTGGGAATGCCTCCAACTTTTCCCCATTCAAAAAGATGCTGGCCATGGGTTAGTCATAAATTGCCTTAATTGTGATGAGGAATGTTTCTTCTATACCCAATTTGCTTAGAGTTTTCATCATGAAAAGGTGTTGTATTTCGCAAAATGCTTTCTTGCATTTATTGATAATCATTGTTTTTGTTCAGCAGTTTGTTAATGTGATGTAACACATTGATTTTGCAAATGTTGAACCATCCTTGCATACCAGGGATAAGTCTCACTTGGTCTGGGTGGATGATCTTTCTGATGTGTTGCTGGATTCTATTTGCTAAAATTTTTTGAGGATTTTTGTGTCTATGTTCATCAGGGGAATTGGTCTGTAATTCTGTTTCTCTACATCTTTTTCAGGTTTAGGAATTAAGGTGATACTGGCTTCCTAGAAAGAATTTGTGAGGATTCCCTCTCTTTCAATTGTTTTGAATAACTTGTGAAGTATTGGAGTTAATTCTTAAAATGTCTGGTAGATTTCAACAGTGAAGCCATCCAGTCCTGGTCTTTTCTTTGTTGTGGGGGCCTTTATTGCTTATTAAAAATATGTCATGGTTATGGGTGTGTTTAGGTTTTCTATGTCTTTATGCCTCAAATTAGGTAGGTTGTATGTGTCCAGGAATTTATCCATTTCTGCTAGGTTTCCCAGTTTGCTGGCATACAACTCTTTGTAGTAATTTCTGATGATTCTTTTTATTTCTGTGGTGTCTGTTGTTAAACTTCATTTTTCACCTCTAATTTTATTGATTTGCATCTTCTCCTTTTTTTGGTTAGTTGGCAATGGTGTGTCAATTTTGTTTCTTTTCAAAAAACCAGCTCTTCATTTTTCGCTTGTTTTTTTTTTTTTTTTTTTTTTTTGTATTTTTTGATTCAATTTTGTTCATTTCTTCTCATTTTAATTATTTCTTTTCTCCTACTGGTTTTGGGTTTGGTTTACTCTTCATTTTTTGCTTGTTTTTTTTTTTTGTATTCAATTGTTCATTCTCTCATTTTAATTTCTTTTCTCCTACTGATTTTGGGTTTGGTTTGCTATTTTTTAGATGCTTGAGATGCATTGATAGCTCATTTGGTGCTTTTCTAATTTCTTCATGTAGGGACTTATTGCTATAAACTTTCCTCTTAACACTGCTTTTGCTGTATCCCATAAGTTTTGATATGTTGTGTTGTTACCTTCATTTGCTTCCAGAAATTTTATTTCTTCTATGACCCACTGTCATTCAGGAGCATGTTGTTCAGTCTGCATGTGTTTGCATATGCTCTAGAGATTCCTGAGTTTTGATTTCCAGCTTCATTCCACTGTGGTTCAAGAAGATGCATGGTATGATTTCCTTTTTTTGAATTTGCTGAGACTTGCTTTATGGCCTAGTATGTGGTCAGTCCTAGAGAAAGTTCCATGCACTGGTGAGAAGAATGTGTATTCTGCTACTGTAGGATGAAAAGTTCTGTAGGTATCTGTTACATCCATTTGGTCTATAATGTCGATTAAATCTGCTGTTTCCTTGTTCATTTTCTGTCTGGTGGATCTATTGCTGAAAGTTGAGTACTGTAGTCCCCCAATACTATTGTATTGGAGTCTAAGTCTCCCTTTAAATCCCTTAACGTTGCTTTTAAATAGCCAGGTGCCCTGTAATTGAGTTCATATAAGTTTATAATAGTTACATCTTCCTGTTGAGTTGATCCTTTAATCATTATATAGTGCCCTTCTTTGTCTCTTAACAGTTTTGTGTTGAAGTCTATTTTGGGTAATTATTAATATGGCTATACCAGCTCTTGTATGGTTTCTGTTGGCATGGAATATCTTTTTCCATTTTTTTCACCATCAGTCTGCATGCATCATTGTTGGTGAGATGTTTCTTCTAGGCAGCATATAGGGTTTTATTTTTTTAATCCATTCAGCCAGTCTCTGTCTTTTAACTGGGAGTTGAGGCCATTTACATTCAAGGTGATGATTAATAAGTAACAACTTTGCCCTGCCATTTTCCCAAAAATAATACTATTTTTTACTTTGAACTTTTATTGAATTTTTCTTCCTTTACCTTTTTTTTTTGACAGGCAGAATTAGAGAGAGACAGAGAGAAAGGTCTTCCTTCCATTGGTGTCCCCCCCCCAAATGTCCCCCAAATGGCCAGGAGCCAGGTGCTTCCTCCTGGTCTCCCATGCGGTGCAGGGCCCAAGCACTTGGGCCATCCTCCACTGCCTTCCTGGGCCACAGCAGAGAGCTGGACTGGAAGAGGAGCAACTGGGACAGAACCGACACCCCAACCAGGATTAGAACTTGGAGTGCTGGCGCCGCAGGTGGAGGATTAGCCTAGTGAGCCACGGCACTGACCCCTTTACCTTCTTTCTAGTGATGACCATGTATCTGTGTTTCTGTGTGCAACACATCCTTAAGCATCTTTTGTAGGGCTGGATGGGTGGTGACAAATTCTTTCCATTTCTGTTTATTATGGAAGGTCTTTATTTCACCTTCATTAACAAATGAGATCTTTGCAGGGTATAATATTCTGGGATGACATTTTTTTTTTCTCTTAGACTTCGAAAATATCTCTCCATTCTCTCCTAGCCTGTAGGGTTTCTGATACGTCCACTGTGAGTCTAATTGGAGATCCTCTGAAAGTAATCTGGCATTTCTCTCGTGCACATTTTTGAATCTTCTCTTTATGTTTCACTGTGGTGAGTTTGATTACAATGTGTCATGGCAAGGATTTTTTCTGATTATATCTAGTAGGATTTCTGAGTGCCTCCTGTACTTGGATGTCCTTTCTTACTCCACACCTGGGAAATTTTCTGCTATTACTTCACTAAAAAGGCCTTCTAATCCTTTCTCTCTCTCAATGCCCTTTAGAACCCCTAAAACCTGTATATTGGTTTTTTTTTTAATAGTATCCTGTAGATTTCCAACAGTGTTTTTTACTTTTCTAATTTCCTCATCTTGTCTTTGGTTTGACTGCATACTTTCCTGTGCTTTGTCTTCTAAGTCCAGTAGGCTCTCCACTGCATTTTTATTTGATTTATTTAATTCTTCATTTCATTTTGATTTCTCTTTAAGATCTCAATTTCTTTTTTTTTCACTTAGTAAATAAAAATTTCCAAAGTACAGTTTATGGATTACATTGGCCCCCCCCATAATTTCCCTCCCACTCGCACCCCTCCCATCATCCGCTCCCTCTCCCATTCCATTCACATCAAGATTCATTTTCAATTATCTTTATATACAGAAGATAGATTCAGTATATATTAAGTAAAGATTTCATCAGTTTGCACCCACACAGAAACACAAAATGTAAAAATACTGTTTCAGTACTAGTTATAGCATTTACTTCACATTGGACAACACACTAAGGACAGATCCCACATGAGAATAAGTACACAGTGACTCCTGTTGTTGACACTCTTGTTTATGGCATCAGTAATCTCCCTAGGCTCTAGTCATGAGTTGTCAAGGCTATGGAAGCCTTTTGGGTTCACCAACTTCGATCTTACTCTGACAGGGTGATAGTCAAAGTGGAAGTTCTCTCCTCCCTTCAGAGAAAGGTACATCCTTCTTTGATGGCCCCATTCTTTCCACTGGGATCTCACTCACAGAGATCTTTCATTTAGGTTGTCTTTTTTTTTTTTTCCAGAGTGTCTTGGCTTTCCATGCCTAAAATACTCTCTTGGGCTTTTCAGCCAGATCCGAATGCCTTAAGGGCTGATTCTGAGGCCAGAGTGCTATTTATGACATCTGCCATTCTATGAGTCTGCTGTGTATCCTGCTTCCCATGTTGGATCATTCTCTCCCTTTTTGATTCTATCAGTTAGTATTAGCAGACACTAGTCTTGTTTGTGTGATCCCTTTGACTCTTAGACCTATCAGTGTGATCAATTGTGAACTGAAGTTGATCACTTGGACTAGTGAGATGGTATTGGTACATGCCACCTTGATGGGATTGTATTGGAATCCCCTGGCACGTTTCTAACTCCACCATTTGGGGCAAGTCCGATTAAGATCTCAATTTCATGGGTGAAATTTTCTTTCATGTCCTGTATGGATTTCAGGAGTTTGTGCATTTGCTTCTTCTATGTAATCTTATCAAATTTTTAATTCCATTTCTTGCATTTCTTTTATCTCATTGTCTTCACAATCTAGTGTTGAAGTGTCATATTATTTTGGGGGTGTCATGTTATCTTCCTTATTCTCATTTCTTGAATTGGTGCATTTGTTGTTTGGTCCCCCTCCCCACCGGCAGCTTTTATCATTTATCATTTTATCTGTAGATAAGTAGAATATCCACTTTCTGTGAATCTCTAGTGACTTATAGTGATTGTGGCCAAAGCGCTCTGTTCTCCAGGATTAAGGGTGTACCTAAAGTGACACACCCATGTTTGGTGTGGTAAATCTTTTCTTTTCTTTTTTTTTTTTTTAATCAGAAGGGAGGTTTATTCTGGTCAGCTGAGTTCCTCTCCTGAGTGGAGCCCAGTGCCTGAGCACTAGCCCTGGTCCACTCTGTCCCAAGGGTTACACCAAGGATCTGTGCAGTGCTCAGTGTAAGTTCAGATTCCCCAGCAGTGTCTCTCACCAGGTTACCAGGAACCCCCAAGCTTGTGGAGTCTCCCACTGTGACTCTTCAAACTCCCAGCCACACTTAGATCTCCCATACACCCTCAGTTTTTTTCACAGTCTCGGTACAGAAGCTCCCACAGTCACAAACTTCTATCCCCCTGTTACTTCTCCCTACCAGAGTCAGGAGTCTCCATTTGGCTGGTTGCCGGATACAGACAGAAGCTGGCGCAGCTGTTACATCCAATGTTATGTCCAAAATGGTGCGCGCTCTATTGGCTTGTTACAGGATGCCATTGTAATGTAATCAGGGAGAGATAAACGTGTCTGTCCCATCCTTATTTTTTTTTTTATCTCTCCTCTAGTTTACTGGTACACTTTCCCCCATGGGACTCTAAGTCTGAGTCCCCCTAGGCTCTTCTTGCGGCTTTCTCACCAGCGGCTTGGATTGCTGGGGTCTGGTCTCGCCCCACTTTCCAATGCTGGTGCCTAGATTCTTGGTTGCTAGAGTCCCAAGCCGTGGGAGCCCACACCCTCCATGTGGGTCAACTGTGTCCCTCTAATTTTTGTAGAGTTTCCTCTGCTGCTTTCTCCCTCTTTCCTGGGACTACACTCTCTACACTTTTTTTTTTTAAACTATCTTCTCCTGAGCTAGAGCAGTAAGCTCCCTCCCTACTCCACCATCTTGGAACCACAGTTTTCCTGTTTTTGTAACTCAAGTTTTGAACGTTTAAGTATCTGTATCTTTTGAATAAAGGAAAAGCCATTTTGCATTGCTTTCTTTATGGGGTCTCTTTTTGAATTAAGCCCTCTAAATAAGAGAAAATACATTTTTTCTGAAAGATGTGCCTTGTAGTTCAAGATGGTCTGATCATATATGGAGGACTTGTGAGTACATTGGGTGCTATGCAGGTATTTAGTGAAGAGGATGCACGTGAGTAACCCCTCCTGAAGAAACTCATCCTAAGGGAAGAGAGAATAAAAGGTTGGATAAATACTGAAAGGTTGGTAAAACTCCATAGACTGATTTAAGAGAGATTATTCTAAATGTTAATGTAGATGGTAGTTGCTTCAGATAAGCCATGTCAATGCATTTCTTTTTAAAAATTTTAAAAATTTGAGGTAAAGGTGGGAAGGGGAGCAGGGGAGAGGGAGGGATGGAAGGAGAGAGATAGAGGGAGAGAGAGAGAGATCCCATCTACTGGTTTACTCCCTCAATTCCTGCAGTGTCTGGGAATGGGCCCAGTCAAAGCTGGGCTCTCAATTCATGTCTCTGTTTGGGTAACAGGGACTCAGTTACCACTTCTGCCCCCAAGGGTCTTCATTACAAGAAGCTGAAGTCAGGCTAGAGCCAGAAATGAAACCTAGGTACTCAGAAGTGGACACATGAGTCTTTTTTAATCACTAGGCTAAATGCCCACCCCATCAATGCATTTCTGAGTCCTAAAGAAAGAAGTTATTTCTCAAATGAATGAGAAAGAGTGATTTCATGAAAAGACCTGAGATTTTAGGACACAGACTGCGAGTTATCCTGGCACCAGAAAACCAGCAGTTTCAGAAGACAATTTCCTTAGTTAACAGTACCCTCAAAAGACATGAATATTTATTAGGACTTTGCAGCCTTGGAACATAAATAGGTAGACATTTGTAGCAATACTGTCGTTGCTGGGAGTGAGCACATCATGAACTTACCCAGCCTTGTTGCCTACTCTCTTGGGAGCTGTTATCGGGATGGGTGACTCAATATGTGCTGGATATTGACAGTGATGATGGCAGCCTCTCTGGGTGTTGGTGGTTTTGACTTTGTGATGATTAATTTTAATTTTTAAAGTTTATTTGAGAGGGAGAGAGAGACAAAGAGGTGGAAAGAGGGAGAGGAAGAGAGAAAGAATACAAATCTTCCCTCTGCTGTTCATTCCTCAAATGGCTGCAGTGGCAATGCTTAGAACTCCATCCAGGTCTTGCAAATGGACTTGGACCATCTTCTTTGCATTTGCAGGCACATTAACAAGGAGCTGGATTGGAAATGGAGCAGCCAGGACTTGAACCAGTGCTCATATAGGATGCTGGCATCACAGGCGGCTGCTTAGCCCACTGCACCACAGTGGCAGCCCTGAAATGCCTGTTCTTGCGATGGTTATTTTATGTGTTGACTAGGCCATGGAATGCCCAAATAGAGGATTAAACATTATCTGAAATGTTTGTTTTAAACATTTCTGGAAGCAGTTAGCATTTGAATTGGAGGACTGAGTAAACTGATGGCTGTCCCCCTGGTGGCTGGGATTATCTAATCCACTGAGGGCCTGAATAGAACAAAACGGTGAAGGAAGCTTGGAGAGCTCTGCCTGATGGCTTGGGCTGGGTCTCCTGCCTCTCAGGCCTTCGCTCCTGCTCTGGAATCTGTGCTTTTCTGGGTCTCCGTCTTGCTCATGGCAGATCATGGATCACCTCAGCCTCCATGATTGCATGAGCAGTATTCCATAAATCTCTTCATCTCGCTATCAATAGACATACATATTCACATATAAGATGATGCTTCAAAGAGGTTGTGAAAAATGAAACTAAGAGAAGTTTATTTTGGTTCAAAATTTTTGTACAGTGTTTTTTGCAAAATGAATTCCCTATGAACTCATGCATGTAATTTGAAAACTCATGCATGTATTTCAAAATCTCTTCATGTCAAAATAAATTTTTAAATGTTATTTTCCATAAACATTTTGGAGTACCCTTGTGTATTCTTTTGGTTATATTTTTCCAGAGAATCCTGATTAGTATATATTCCATCTAGAACCTTGGCTTAAACTACTATTATTGGAATGAAGGGTTGTAGTAGCAGGCCTGTGAGAGAAGGTATTGTGGAACACATGTGAGAGATGTCTAGGGACGTAAAAGAGAATTGTGAAAGAATTCAAGGGAAGCTGGAGTTCCTACACAACTGTTGTAGTCTTCTGTCTTTAACTGTGACCCCTTTTCATCACAGGCTAGAACAATCTAAGAATGATATTTGGTCAGTTGGGGCCAGGTACACAGCTTAAATTTTGGTGTTTGTGGTGTTTGGAGAATCAATGAATAAATCACTCCATTTCTTTGAATCATTAAATTTTCCTCCTATTCATCTTAAAAATGCTTAACATTTCCTTATTTTTAAAATTTACAACTTTGTAAAGAGGCATTTATAAAAGGAAATATTTCATTTACGTTCTTTGCTGACATATAAAAAGAACATAATGAGGGTGAGTTTTATGTGTGCCCTACGGGCTGGACCCATCCGGATAGATTCATCCAAAATACATCATGGCTGTTACTCTGGAAACTGAGCATCACTGCTTTCCATTCTGTCATTCCACTCCTCAGTGGCCGAGTTCCAGGCTGATTGTTAGAACGAAACGTCACCTCCCAGTTTGGCAAACACCTGCGCTCTTCAGTTTAAGGTTAAATCCCATTCTGGCAAAGAAGGTGGGTCTGCTCATTCCAGAAGAGATGGATTGGATTGGAACAGTGTGCGTGTCTGCCAGAGCAGCAGGGGTCAGAATGAGGGCCACAGTATGAGAGCTGACCACAGGGATGCAGGAGAAATCTATGGGCTTGAACCTGTGTGCTAACAGATCAAACCTTCACATCTCAAGCCAACAAAACCCAATCATGGAACAATTGCACAGCATTGAGTCTTGGCACATTGCATCATATCGTCTGAAAACATTTAACCATGACAAGGGTTGGTATAGCTCAGTTCCAAATGAGACTAACGATAATGGTAATAATATGCTATCACTACAAGAAATAATTTAGGTAATATTGTATTAAACTAGCCATTAAGTAGCCATTGTGAATTCACCAACTTGTTGCTTATTTGTTGATCAAACTTCTACGTGTTTAGTGATGTGCAATGATAGCTAAAATTGAAACAAGAAATGACAACCTCCAGGCAGGTGCTGTGGCACAGCTGGTTAAGCCACTACTTGGGACACCAGAAGGCAGTAGATGATAGCCCAAGTTCTTGGGTTTTTGCCACTTACATGGGAAGCTGGGATAGAGTTCCTGGCTCTTGGCTTCATTCTGGCCCATCCCTAGCTGATGCAAGTATTTGAGAAGTGAACCAGCGGTTAGAAAAATCAATCAATCAACCTATCTCTTTTTTTCCTCCCTCCCTTCCTCCCTCCCTTCCTCCTTCTCTCTCCATCCCTCCTTCCCTCCTTTGCAAATGAAATACTGAATAAATAAATAAATCTTTAAAAAAACAAATTACAATCTCTGATTTTGAGAAGACAAGATATGCTTCACAAAATAAATGAAAGGTAATACAAGAATAAACTGAGTGTTAGAGGTTCCAAAAGTTAAAGATAATTCTGAAAAAGAAAACTTGTAGGGATGGGAGTAGTCAGGGAAGGGTACCTGAGTGTTTTGCACATCGTGAGGGAAATGTTTGGTTTCAGTTGGCAGGAAAGAGAGGGTTTAGCTTTGCAGCATGGTAAACATTATCGAAACTGCGTAGGTAGGGAAAAGGATCCTGTGTGGATTGAAAGTAAAGGAAGAGGGATTGGGAGCTTGGACAAAGATTGCAATGATAGGAGGAAGACTGAGTAATACGATTAGTCTGAAACTTTTCTTGGAGCTGGTGTTTGGCCTAGTGGGTTAAGCTGCTGCTTGGGACACCTACATCCCATATCTGAGTGTTTGGGTTCAAGTCCAGGCTCTACTCCATATTCCAGCTTCCTGCTAATGTCACCCTGGGAGGCAACAGTGGAGAGCCCAAGTGATAGTTTTGCCACCTGTGTGGGAGACCTGGATTGAATTCCTGCCTCCTGTTTTCAGCCTGGTCCCATCCTAGTCATTATGGGCATTTGCAGAATGAACCAGTGGATTAAAGCCCTCTCTTTCTCTCCCTCCCTCTCTTCTCTGTTTCTCTGCCTCTCAAATAAAGGAAAGATTGAATATGTTAGGTTCCATCTGATGGAAGATCTTAAGTGTCTGGCAAGGGTCTCTTGGTGATTATCCATCCACTCATTGACTCAGATTCATTCATTTGATCATCTATCAAATGTGTCTGCACTAGGTCCTGCAATAGACACAGAGGTGAATAAGAACAGTGCTTGCTTTCAGGAATTCATGATAGAGGAGAGTTGCACATAGATACTCTCTTACAACATAATAATAGCTCTAAAAATGGTCTGCAGAAAACAGCCTAGTAATGAAGAATGATTTAAGCAGAAGATTGATTTTTGCCTGGAATGAGAGCAGACCTGAAAAGTCTTGGGAAAAAGACATGTCTTTAGAAGGCAGAACTGATGAAACAGGCTTGTAGGTGCTATTGTGGAATAGTCCAGGCCGCATGAGAACGGAGTGAATGCTGTGACATGAACTGCTCTGGGTAGCAGCCGAGAGGGCGGTAGAAACAACCTGAAGATGCGCTGAAGTTTAGGTGTGCGGTAGATCCAGGTTCGATCTGCTAGAAAAAGGCAGTGACCGCAGACAATTGGAAACCATTGACACTGTAAGTAGAGCCGAATCCTTGGCATCATTGCAATAAGCTTTGTGGGAAAAGGCTGTTGGACTGTCACCAGGTTCTGGTTCATGGAGGCAACCTTCTGGGTCATTGCCCTTGCTGGTTCTCTGTTACTTCTGGCATTTTTTGCCTCTGAAGCTGAATAGTGAACTTTATGAATGCCTGAAGCCACTTTCATCCTTCAGATGTCACCTCTGTAACACTAGAGGCAACCTTCACTCCTCTTGCTGAATATTTCTACTTTGCGTATTTGTTTACTCTGGCACTTGCATCTTACTACATTTCGTCATTTACAGCGCTAGATTGCTCTTTCTTCAAGGTCAGGGGCTGTGACTTATGAGGAGTTTTCAAAATATTCATGAAAAATGCCTATTATAAAAAAGCTATTTATGGATTTCAAATTTTTTTGCAATAAATAAATAAAACTTATCCTATGATTACATTTCCCCCCAAACTTTTTGAACTACCCTTGTACCTATAACAAATGTAAGGATTGAGCTGTTTTGGCTCTCAGATTTTAAGAAACATAGTTAACTTTTTTTGTTCCACTCTATTTATTCATAAAACAAGGCAAATATTATCTAGCTAATTATATTACTAATCAAAAACCTAATATAATATACACATCACCTATCATAGTGACTGGTTTATAGAAATGAAATAAACATTAATTTGTTCATTATCACTTTTTCTATTTACAATGCTCAATTCAAAGCTTGATATGTAGTAGAAACTCAAACTTTGGTTGAACTTACAAATGTTAGTTTATTGAATGCTGGCCATATTTTGGTTCTGTTCTACATTCTGTAGACGTTTATTAACTCATTGAATACTTTCCATAATACCATGAGAAAGTGCCATGAACAGCCCCATTTTATGTATGTGGAAACCAAGATAAGAATGTAAATACTTCCTTAGGGTAGCCCAGTTCATAGAGGGCAGGAAGCCAGGCAGATATAACTCTGAAACCCATGCTTATATCTTAACCATTGTTGTAAAGGTTGATTCTGTATAGTTTGCTTATGATGTGGAATCTTTGGGAAATTTCCTGTTGGTGATTGTCTTCCTCCTTCAGCATTCCAAAATTAGGATTGTAATATCTGTGTGCCTTGTACCAACTCATTCCTAGTATATACTCCAAGGGCTTCTGAATTGTTAAATTCTCATGAGAAATTACTTCCCAGAAGAGAAAAAGCCAATTCTGTCACAGGAGCTCCTCCACAGTAGAAGCCTTCATTCAAATTAGTTTATGAGTTGACTAAGTAACACACACATCTGATTCCTACTCAGCATTTGCTTGAAGAAAGAAAGCAGAAGACACTACAGTTCCCCTTGATGCATAATCACTGCTACATTTCTGCCAGATACCATTGACTGAGCTGCTACATGGCAGCAGTGTAGAGTAAGTCCAGTCATAGCTCTGCTTTCAGCTGAGAAAATTGGAACTCCGAGAGGTAACAGATTGGCAGAAGATCACACAGTCAGCAAATATTTATAGCAGGGGCTGTCTGACTCAGGTCCTACTTGAGGAAACAAGAGCAGTTGATGATGGTACCACAGTGGCTTGTCCTTGGCTTGTCTTGGGAGAGGATAGAAGCCAGGGTATCATGTCCCCCAGGGAGGAGTTTTCACTAAATATCTGTGTGGTATCCTTGGATACTGTATCTTGGGGAGGGAAACAGAAGAAAAAAATTTTTCTCCTCATCTGAGAAATAAAAATTATAAATAAAAAAAACAAAAATGTACACCAAAGAAATGTTCTTTTAACTTTTTCTGGTTTAAATATTAGTGCTGAAGTTTGGCTTGAGCTAAATAATAACTATGTATCCTAAAAACTGCAGTTATTTTAAAGTCAGATTTTTTGCTTAATAAAAGTAGACAAGGCTCCAAAGTAAATACATCTTTGCTTTAGATGGATGAAAATTTTTCTGTAATAAATTTCACTTTAAAGTTAAGCAATAGGACTACAATAGTTTTCTCTTTGTCTAACTCACTAGGTGATTTTTCAGTTTGTGGGGAAGTCAGAAGATGAATTTCCTTGTAGGAAATGGAATGTTGTATAAATATTTTCTCAGAAGGGGCATGCACAGACAATATTAATTACAAGTGATGAAATGGTGTAACCTCATGACATCTAATTTTGGTTGTGTTTTAGTATATTGATTGATGGAATCCAATTTCCTTTTTGCTTCATTTAAACCCATCTGTGGTTCCTGAGCAAAAACCTTAGAACTGAGCAAACATGATAAGTAAGAGTAATGTGCATGAAATACACTTTCCTTTCCAAACTGGAAAGAATATACATTCCTTGTTTCCCTATACTTGGCCAGCTAACTAAGCCCAGACTGCGCTAGTGAATAAGTTACAAATAAAACCATAAATTTCAAATATGCGATGTTGAGCATTAATTGATATATTTGCATTTATACTTGGGAAATATCCGGAAAGCCAATATTAAAGATCAGTACAGAAATGGCTACGCCTCTCTCTCCTCGTTAGGGTCCCCTTGCTGCCAATTCTTTTTTTCCTGTCGGCATTGATGTGCTGCTGGAGTCTGCTAGAGAGAACCGTTCATGTCTGAGGGATTGGAGAGCTTGGGGGCAGGATTTGCTCTAAGCTTTCTTTTTTTCTTTTCTTTTCTTTTTTGACAGGCAGAGTGGACAGTGAGAGAGAGAGACAGAGAAAAGTCTTTCTTTTCTGATGGTTCACCCCCCAACGGCCGCTATGGCCGGCGCACAGCGCTGATCAGAAGCCAGAAGACAGGTGCTTATCCTGGTCTCCCATTGGGTGCAGGATCCAAGCACTTGGGCCATCCTCCACTGCACTCCCTGGCCACAGCAGAGAGCTGGACAGGAAGAATAGCAACCAGGACAGAATCCAGCTCCTCGACCGGGACTAGAACCTGGTGTGCTGGCGCTGCAGGCGGAGGATTAGCCTAGTGAGCTGCGGTGCCAGCCTCTATACTTTCTAACGCTATTGTTTTCACAAAGGATCTGTGTCTTCGTTCCGTGAGCACTAATTCTCAACACGACGGGACTGATCTAATTTTGTGTTTTTCAGTTTTGTTTTCCTCCCAAGCTGAAGGCAGCCTAGAAACAAGTGGCGAGACAGCACCTGCTTCTGTTTCACTGGTACTTCAGTGACTGCGTTTGCCTAACTGGTGGGCCCTCCGCATTCCTGGAGAAGATGGGGGCTTGGAGCTGATCAGCACACTGGCTTCAGGAGGCTGGATTCCGCTCTTCCAGGTCTTGCTGGCCACCAGCCTCTCGGGCTCCCTGCAGTGCTCAGGGGAGTTGACTGGGCTTTCTCTTTCTGGTGGTCCCTTATCTCATGTTGAGCCAAAAACATCCCTCAGCAAAGCTCCCAGAGACCCCCTGTCTTTGATGACATCTCTGCTGCTGCTGCAGCCCTCAGTACCAGATGCTTTCCATTCTTGTGGGCAGCTATTACCTTCCAGTGGGTGCACTGCCTCAGATTGACGGGAGCAATGTCACGTCAGCATGTGCCGCAAGGCAGGAAATCTCCTACGTTACCTAGGTTCCGTTGCAGTGTCTGGATCCACCCTCCAGACATCCCTGCCCCATCCTTGGGATGGATGTGCCTGCTGTCGTTTTCTCTTCCTGGGTCTCACCTCGGGTTACTCCGTTCTTCGAACTGGTAGTTTTAGTCTTTCAACAGAAAGGGCCAGGCTCCTAATCTTACTTCTTGTAGCTGTCCCGGTTCTTAAAAAATTGGTGGCTGCAAAATGAGATGCGTAGGGGAAGGCATCCGGATGGCTGTGTTGTTGGAAAGTGACAACCTGTCTCTCCTGGTGGGTCTAGGACTCCACTGGGAGTCCTAGTTACTCCCGTGCTGTAACCTGTGAGCAAGTAACAAAGGGATGTCATTTAGATCCATATGGGGATGACTAGATGCCATATACGAGGGATCTTCAAAAAGTTCGTGGAAAATGTGTATAATGAAAAGACCATACATACATTTCAAAAATATTTTCTTATCCACATGCGCTTGTCTTTTAATTCTGTTTTACCATGAACTTTTTATGCTTGTATAATGCTGCTTACCTATAGAGGACTACTTCTGTTCTCAGGTGTTTTTTGAATAGATTGCATTTCTTTCTTTTTTTAAAAGATTTTATTTTTTATCTGAAAGTCAGAGTTACACAGAGAGGAGAGACAGAGAGAGAGAGAGAGAGAGGAGAGGAGAGGCTGAGAGAGGTCTTCCATCTGCTGGTTCACTCCCCAATTGGCTGTAATGGCTGGAGCTGTGCTGATCCAAAGCCAAGAGCCAGGAGCTTCCTCTGGGTCTCCCATGTGGGTGCAGGGGCCCAAGGACTCGGGCCATCTTCTACTGCTTTCCCAGGCCATAGCAGAGAGCTGGATTGGAAGTGGAGCAGCCGGGACTTGAACCGGCGTCCATATACGATGCCGATAAGGCAGGCGGTGGCTTTACGCACTATGCCACGGTGCTAGCCCCAGTTTCCATTTAATTCTCTTCATGTGTTAAAAATCCATAACTGGAAGCCTGGCATTGTGGCATAGTGGGTTAAGCCAATGCCTGCGACATCAGCATCCCAAATGGGCACTGGTTCTTGTCCCGGCTGCTTCATTTCCAATCCAGTTCTCTGCTAATGGCCTGGGAAAGCAGCAGAAGATGGCCCATGTGCTTGGGCCCCTGTACTCATGTGGACCATCCAGATGAAGTTGTTGGTTCCTGGCTTTGCCTGGCCCAGCCCTGGCCATTGAGGCTATTTGGGGAATGAACCAGTAGATGGAAGATAAGTCTGTCAGTCTCTCCCTCTATCTTTTCTTTTCTCTCTCTAACTCTGCCTTTCAAATAAATAAGATTAAAAAAAACATTCCACAGCTGGCTTTGCTTGTCAGTGATGTGATGCTACAGGGTTTCACTCCAAAATGCTACCATTCAGGTGGGGTTGTGCATCATGATGTCTTGATGTTGGGGTGACATTTCTTCCTGAAGTACTTAGCCTCATCTCTTAAGTATGCACCTGCTGCTCTGAGAATGAAGGTCAGGTTCTCAGATCTTAAAAGCATCTCCTTCAGTCAGACTTCTGGTTCTGAGCCTTTGTCAGGAGCCACACCCTGCCCTCTGTGTAGCGAGGGAGTGTTTGCCAGTGTCTGTTCCTCACGATCAGGAATGAGCTGCTGGGAAAACGTAATCATTCCAGGCCAGAGACGAGCTTACTCTGGAAGTTCCAGACAGCTCTAGGAAGGGAAATGGTATTTAGCAAGGATAAAATAGCATTAGCCCATCAACACATTTGATAGTGAAGCAAAGCTTGCTACAGCTTTATGTGCTCCTTGGTGGGGTTTATGATAGGTGCTTAAAGAAGAGCATTTTAGGGCAGAATGGAACCCAGACAGTTATGCATATTGAGACAAGTGGCACTAGTGTTAGAAATATAACACCTAGGGCTGTGATGAGCCTGAACACATGCCACAACAGAGTGACCTTGAGGTTCCCATGATATGCAGGAACCAACGTGTAAAAGACTGTGCTGAAATCCTTTGTCTTACTTTTGCAGATAAAACCATATTTAACATGGGGGAATTCTTTCAGGATAAGAGGGATGTTGATCAGTACAAATACTCATGATTTTCTTAGTTTTTATTTTTTGAGAGGCGGGGGGGGGGCGGGGAGAGAAGGAGAGAAAGCAATCTTACTGCTGGTTCACTCTCCGAATGCCCACAGCAGTCGGGGATGGACAGCCCAAAGTCAGGAGCCCAGAACTCATTCTGGGCCTACTACGTGCAAGGCAGGGATACAAGTACTTGAGCCACTCGCTACCTGTTGTCTCTCAGGATGCACATTGCCAGGAAGCTGGAATCAGGAGCAGAGATGAAACTCGGGCACTCGGATACAGGACGTGGGGGTCCTGACCAGCAGTGTAGCTGCTGGGGCAAATGCCCACCGACCCCTAATTCGTTAAGTGATACTTTATAACGACTATCATTGAGACATAGTTTGCATCCAGCAAAAGACATCCATTTAAAATGAATCGTTCGTTTAAAGGGCACAGCTAGCTGAGTTTAGACAGTGGTACACACCCATGCAGTCACTGCCCAAGTGAAGATACGGATGTTTCCAGGATCCCTGAACGCTTCCTTTGTTCCTTTGAAATTCTTCTCTCCCCAAGTCCCCGGCCTCAGGCAACCACTGTTCTGCCTTTCAGCACTTTGGACTTGGTTGACATTTGCTAGAACTTTTTGCCAACAGTATCATCCCATAGAGATGCCTGTGTCTGGCTTCTTTCATTCGGCTTAGTGGTTTTAAGATTCACCCACATAATTGCATAATTGCCACAACCCCTCACCACCTTTCCCTGTCTCTTTTTTGGCTAAGTATTATTCTATCTGTGATCTGTCACAGTTCGCTTGTCTATACCTGTTGATGAATGTTATTTTTCACTTTTCATGATTATAAATACTGCTGTGAACATTGACGTACAAGTGTTTGAGTAGACATCTGTTTTCACGTCTCTTGGGTGGGTACCTGTGAGTGGACTGGTTGGATCCTATGGAAGGCATAGTGCTTCTCGAGATGGCCCTGTGGTTTTTCTGAGTGCTTGTAACCATTTTGCATTCCTGCCAGCAGTGTTCAGGTCTTCTGGTTACTCTACATCTTCAGCATTAGGCAGTGTCTGTGTGGATCACATTTTCTTTTTTTTTCTTTTCTTTTTTTTTTTTTTTTTGGACAGGCAGTGTGGATAGTGAGAGAGAGAGAGAGAGAGAGAGAAAGGTCTTCCTTTTGCCGTTGGTTCACCCTCCAATGGCTGCCACGGCCGGCGCGCTGTGGCCAGCGCACTGTGCTGATCCGATGGCAGGAGCCAGGTGCTTCTCCTGGTCTCCCATGGGGTGCAGGGCCCAAGCACTTGGGCCATCCTCCACTGCACTCCCTGGCCACAGCAGAGAGCTGGCCTGGAAGAGGGGCAACCGGGACAGAATCCGGCGTCCTGACTGGGACTAGAACCTGGTGTGCCGGCACCGCAAGGTGGAGGATTAGCCTAGTGAGCCGTGGTGCTGGCTTGAATCACATTTTCTTAAGGTGTAACTTCATGCCAGTCAATGTGTATAAATATATAAAACTATGTATATTTCCAATAATTCTGTAGAAGTTTTGATTTTAGTGATGGAAGACGTGTTTGAGTCTCTTCTTTCCTGTTCTGTTCTGATGTTATATCAGACAGTTAGGAAAGAAAATTCCTATGTTTCAAGCCACCAGGGAACCCTTTAACCCATTATAGATGTGGTTAAAAAAAGACATCACTTTTAGTATCCTGCTATGAAAAATTTTATTTCTTAAATGTTTAAGTTATATCTGGGGGAATGGAGAAGAAAAAAACGTGATTAGAAGTTGGGTGTGGAGGAGGGGAGAGTAGGTTAGAAGGTGGTGATTAGGATCGTGTGTGGTCATATTGCTGACCGTAAACTTGAACTCCATGGACAGATTTCAAAGGCTGGCAGTCACACGGAGGCACACCCCCCTGGAAAGCCCCTAGGATGCTCTCCCTCAGGTTTCCATGCTTCATAGTTGTCTTGGACAAGCTAACAGGGTCTTCCATGAGACCAGGTTCAGGAGAAGTTGGTGGCAATTGTGACGAATTCTCTACTTTGCCTCAAGGCTTTCTTGCTGCCCATTCTTGCCTGTTCCAGGAAGTTATCAGCAACCGGAAGTAGAGCAAAGCAGAGAGGTCCTGGGTGGGTAAGAAGATATGCGTGGGCGTCCCTGAAGTACCATTTGGCTATAGCAAGTATACTGGGAAGGCTTGAGTTCAGTGTGGGCTCATGTTTAAGAGCAGGTGGAGTTAGGGTGTGAGATCTATGTGCAAAAGAGGAGGAGGAAAGAAAAGGAGAGGGACAGAAAAAAACAGAAGGAAAAATTTATGACGAAAGAAAAAAGCTTCTTAAAAATACAAAAATGAGGGATAGACATTCAGCCTAGTGGTTCAATTTTGGTTAAGACACCTGTGTCCCACATTGACGTGCTGAGGTTCAATTCCGGGCTCTGATCCCTGACTCCAGCTTCCTGCCGATGCGGACCCTGGGAGGCAGAGGCAATGGCTTAAGCAGCTGAGCTCCTGCCATCCTTACAGGGGAGTTCCATGAATTCCCAGTTCCTGGCTTTGATCCAGTCTAGTCTTGGCCATTGTGGGCATTTGGAGAGTGAGTCAGTGAATGGGAGCTCTTTGTCTCCTTCCCTCTGTTCCTTAAAAAAATAAAAAGGTGGCACACAACAATCTTTCTCAGTTTTATAGGAAAAATAGGAACCCCTCTCTCCCTCAGTATGCCATCGTGAAGATTGGCACAGGAGGGACCTGGGGGACCCGGATGCCTCAGCCCCATCTGCACATCCTTGCCGAGATCTCAGCACGTGTCGGTGAATGAGCCATGCCTGGCGTGAGCCCAGAGCCTGGCTCTGCTGCTTCCTGACCCCACCTGGTGTGGGCCGTGGTTCCCTTACCTGCCTGCAGCAGTGCTAGCATCCAGATCAAAGGGCAGCATGAGGATCCGAATGACAGCCAGCGTTTGAAGGGCTGTTCGCTCAGTGTTTTCACACTTTCTGGTTTTGAAACAACATCTGTGAGAGTTCAATTCTGATCAGTCTCTTAATTGTCATATGTCTTCCAGAGCATAATGAGAAAATAGGATTAAAAAAAAAAAAACTCTTCTGGGTGTCCAAGGTTGCCCTTGGAGGAGCAAGATCCTGGTTAACACACTCATTCCCTTCACTGGGTGACTCTCAGCATGTTTGACTTATCTGCGTTTTAGATTTTGTTACAGACTATGGCCTCAGCGAATTGCACCAACCTGCCCTTCCCTCTTGGAGACTCTGTAGTTTTTACGTAGTAAACCCTCTCATGACTTTGGTTACCAAGATGCCTGTTGTTTCCATGTCTACAAGTCCTGTTTTCCAAACTGGCTGTCCTCAGGCTGGCAAGAGTGAGCTGACTCAACTCCAGAAACATTCAAACTTCCTGCAAGATTAGATGGCTGGGAGCACTCCCACAGACCCTCGGCAGTGTTCTTTGTTAAGGTCAAGGTTTCTGCTTTCTCTACAAATAGGATGATTTTCGATAATTCTGCCTCTGAAACACAGCATCCATTGGCAGTTTTTCTACAGCTACTTACAGCTAACAGGCCCGTTTTCTTTCCTTTAATGCTCTGACCTCCGGCTGCGTTGCTGGTGATCCTAGTTTCCCGAAGTTTTACCTGTTCTAGATGAGCACCTGACTTTGAACTACCGTGGCCGTGCTTGCATTTGATGGTGAAGACTGAGAAAAGCAAGATGAACTCTGAAGCATTCTTGGAGGAAATCAGATCGGATAGTGTAACTCCAACGTAACTGGACTATTCTTGGTTATCTCACAGATACCCGTGTGGCCAGACGTCTCCATGTGCTGGTGAGATCATTTCTGGTCGTCTTTTAATCTGCTGGCTGCTGCCTTCTGCAAGCTGCTTGAGAAGTTTTTCCTTTCTCCCTGTGCCAAAGGCAGCCAGCAGTTTTGAAACTTTGCTCATTGGATTGTCATTTTCAACTTTCACGAGTCAAGTTCATTTTCTTTCCTTGCCTCCTTTCAGGCTTTATTTTGGGATAGGAGGTGGCTTTACTTTCCCCAGTGGTTACTAAGAAAGAATCTTCTCTGTTTATAGACTGCTAACAAATAGTGGCAGCAGAAAGACAAATATGGTGCTGTCCCGGGGGGAGCCTGGGAGACGGCCAGCAATCAGCAGCCCTGAAAGACAAAGGCTCGCAGTGAGGCCTTGGAGAGCAGTGGTTGGCGTTGTGGGTCCACGGATTGCTTGACATCTTGTTAAAAGGTGTTTTCCTTGTTCTTTCAGGGACAAATTTGTGTCCAGAAATCAGCCAGGGTTGTGTGACTTGATGGGACTGTCTTCTTTTGGATCTCAAAGATTTTGCTTAACAGGTATCAGAACTCAACATTTGTATCCATTTTCTTTAACTTTTGGGTCAGAGATTGGGGTGTCAGGAACCCATAAAAGGAAGCCAGGGGTGGGTCCATTCATTTTCACCTCCTTTCCCCTTTGTTTGGCTGGATTTTGTTCATTCTGATGTTTCTGACCTGGATTAGGATGGTGGGGGATTGGGCTGAAGTTCAGAAAGTCATTATGCTGCGAAAAGAGAGGAGGATGGTGGTAGTGTCTTTGTGTAAGCAGGTACGATGGTTTGGATGTGCCTCCAAAGTTCATGTGTTGGAAAATTAAAGCCCCAGAGCGACGGTGTTGACAGACGGGACCCGCAGGAAGTGATGAGCAAGTGCTCTCCCCTCGTGGATGAATGAAGGCCTTGACTGCACGGAGGGGCTCCTGAGAAGAGGATGTTTGGCTCCTTTTCTCTCTCTTACGTGTGCATGTGCTCTCTTGCCCTTCTGCCTTCTGCCATGGGGCAGCACAGCAAGAAGACCCTCAGCAGATGAGAGCCCCTCAACTGTGGGCTGCCCAGCCTCAAAACGGTGAAATACTTGTCTGTGCCAGAAGGTTGTACTCTACCCCATAAAAATGACCAAATAAGGCAAACAATATTAATAAAGTAATTTAAAAATATTTTTAAAAAGAAACTTCTGCTTCGTATATTACCCAGTCTCAGGTAGTCTGTTACAGCAGCACATAACGGACCAAGACAGTGGCTATTTGGGTTCTTCATCTTACAAATACAGTGCATGCCTGGGACACAATAGAAGGCCCTGTAATGATGCTTATTAAGAAGGAGGCCTATGTGTGGGAGACCTGGAAGCATCTTCTTGATCCTGGATTTGGATCAGCTCAGCTCCAGCTGTTGCGGCCATTTGGGAAGTGAACCAGCGGATGGAAGACCTCTCTCCCCCTCTCCCCCCTCTCCCCCTCTCCCCCTTTCCCCTCTCTCCCCTCCTTCCCTCCCCCTGTCCCTCTCCTCCTCTCTTGTGACTCTGTATTAAAAATAAGTGAATCTTAAAACAAAAAAGAGGCCTCACAGAGTAGGATAAGCATCTCACAGCACCAGATGAGAGTAGCGATGGATGCTGGCTGTGTTGATGACACTGGATGACGTGTAGACAACAGCTGACAAGGTAGCAGGTACAATGCTAAGTGCTCTTGACAGATAAATCAACTCATTCTTTACTCAGGACAGTATTAGCCGGTAGGTACTGTTTATTTTTTTAAAAATATTACTTATTTGAGAGGTAGAGTTACAGACAGTGAGAGGGAGAGACAGAAAGAAAGGTCTCCTGTCCGCTGGTTCACTTCCCAAATGGCTGCAATGGCCGGAGCTGAGCTGATCCGAAGCCAGGAGCCAGGTGCTTCTTCCTAGTCTCCCATGTGGGTGCAGGGACCCAAGGATTTGGGCCATCTTCCACTGCTTTTCCAGGCCACAGCAGAGAGCTGAATTGGAAGAGAAACAGCTGGGACTAGAACTGGCACCCACATGGGATGCTGATGCCTCAGGTGGAGGATTAACCTACTGTGCCACGGTGTGGGCCCCTGGTAGGTACTGTCCATTATGCTGTTCTACAAAGACACTGTGGCATAATTAACTCATTCAAAACACATAGTAGATGGTGAAGCTGTGGCCTGAGTCCATGTTTGTGTCACAACTGTACTCATAAGCACTGCACTACAATGCCCTCATTAGGATCCCATGGTTCTCAGAGGCTGAAGATTTTTCTTTTTCTTTCTTTCTTTTTTTTTTTTTTCATTTTTAGCAGTAGCCCACTACATTTTTGGCTGACTTAATAGGGTAGAATGCCTTGATTGCTTTTCTGCTTTCCAAATAAGCCTTCTCTAAGCATTGATTTTGTGTGCAGAATCCTGGAAGGAATTTGCAGGAAACACATGGAACTTTGATGTGAAAAGAACACTGTAAGTTTTAATGTCAACTATCTTTTGTAAGTTTTTGAAAATTGTTTTTGAAAGGCAGAGTGCTGGGGACAGGGAGTAGAGAAGATCTTTCATCCACTGGTTTACTTGTCAAATGCACACAACAGCCAAAACTAAGCCAGACTTTAAAACTCCATCTGGGTCTCCCATATGGATGGCAGAGACCCAGCTATTTCAGCCGTTATCTGCTGTCTCCCAGCATGCACGTTAGTAGGAAGTTGGATCAGAAGTGGAGGCAGAGGACCAGTGCTGTGGTGTAGTGGGAAAACTGCTTCCTGCAGTGGGAGTATGCCATGTGGGTGCTGGTTTGGGACCTGGCTGATCCACTTCTGATCCAGCTCTCTGCTGTGGCCTGGGAAAGCAGTGGAAGTTGGCCCAAGTCCTTGGACTCCCGCACCCATTGGGGAGACACAGCAGAAGCTACTCACTTTGGATCAGCCCAGCTCTGGCTATTGCGGCCATTTGTACAGTGAATCACAGTATGGAAGATCTTCCCCTCTCTCTCTGTGTCTCTCTCTGTCTCTGTCTCTGTCTCTCTCTCTCTCTCTCTGTGTGTGTATAACTTTGCCTTTCAAATAAAATAAGTCTTTAAGAAAAATAAATAAAAGGCTTGCAGGGGGCTGGTGTTGTGGTACAGTGGGTAAGGCCACTGCTTATGACACCAGCATCTTATATCAGAGTACTAGTTTGAGTCCTGGCTACTCTGCTTCTAAAAAAAAAAATAGAGGAGGCGCAGGACTCAAACCCAGGTACTCAAATATGGGATGCACATGCACCAGTGGCAGCTTAAACTCTGGGCCACGATGTGAACTTTTTAAAAACACAGTGCACAGTACGAAATCTGAGCTTCCTAATTCAGCACCAGATTTCCTTTTCTAACACACAAATGTCTGGGTTGGTTGTTTAGTCTGGGTCCTAAAAGATTTCAGGAGCCACCCCTAGATAAATAGTAGCAGTCATTAGTGGAAATATTTGGGCTCCTATTGGTCAGATTTTAGTCTCATGGGAAAGCGGAGCTACACACAAGTCAGTAGAAAGCGATTCAGCAAGGTTTGTCATTACCTTCAAAATGCAACTGAGACCCTGCTGGCATGGCCCTGATTTGCCTTTTCGTTCTCTGACAAGTGGTTTTGCAAACATGATTTTCTCTGTAATTATTTCCTGCCCTTCTTCCCCTAGAAACTTGTAGTGTAAATTTTCCCTTACGCCAACTCAGATGAACTAACAGTAGTTTACACATTTATTCAAAAGACAACTAGAAGAGAAAAGTTCTGGGAATGGCATAAACTTCCATGGGCAGGAGACTACTCAACACTGACACTGTGTGAAGACTTACTTTCCATTTTATAAATCACTTCTGCCTTCTGGTTATTTCATAAAATGTGCAGATTATAATTTTAAAGTGGAAATCTAGTTGATGAGAAATAATAAGCCTTCGATTAATTTTCTTTTAAGATTTACTTATCTGAAAGGCAGAGAGAGAGAAGGGGAGAAGAGGAAGGGGAAGGGGGAGGGGAAAGGGAAGGAATCTTCTATCTGCAGATTCACACCCCAGATGGGCACAATTGCTGGAGCTACACCTGTCTGAAGCTAGGAGCCAGGAACAACTTCCGGGTCTCCCATGTGGGTGCAGGGGCCCAAGGACTTGAACCATCTTCCAGTGCTTCCCCAGACCATTGCAGAGAGCTGGATCAGAAGAAGAGGAGCAACCAGGACTTGAACTGGCACCCATATGGGATGCCACCACTGCAGGCAGTGGCTTTACCTGGTATGCCACAGTACCAGCCCCTCTGTTAATTTTCATTTATTGAGCATATCATTTTTGTGGCAAAAATCTGAGTGAGGGTGGCCCAGGAAAGTTGCTCACCTGGGAGATGAGGGAGGAATGGGGTTCACAGTGCATCAGAGATGCACCCATACACCAGGCTCTTACAGAACCTAATAAATGCTCCTCCATTGTAGCAGCCAGGTTAGCTTCTGAGTGCACAGGAGGTGCTGGGGAGAAGGATAGGTGCCTTAGTGAGAGATTCACAAAGGAGGGAATACTTTGAATTTTGAAGGATTCATTCACTGATTTCTAAAATACTGCTGAAGGCATTCCATATGCTGGACACTATGACAGGTGCAGGGGGTACAGTGATGAGAAAGGAAGGCCCAGGACCACCCTCAGAATAGACTAAGGGGTGCTGAGAGGGCTGGGAGCTGGCAAGGCCCGGGGTTAGCCTGAGGAGATAGCCACCAGCGGGGAGCTTCATTGCCGGACGTGTTAGGAGCAGGAGAAGTCACCACTACAAAGAGCCCAGTGGTGACCAGTTCTATCCAAGGGGCGCTGATCCAGAGGCCAGCAGAGAAGACCGATAGCTCTCCCTCTGCTGCCAGGAGAACTCCCCAGATTGTCCCTGTACCAAGATCCACTTGGGAAGGAAGAAAGGAAAGGAAAAACAATCTATTAGTGAGTATACTTTAAGCGTAGCGAGTGTTGGCAAAATTAAATTGTTGTAAACTGGAAAATCTGAGCTACAGAAAAGTTTTACTGCCGCGCAGCCTCATGGGGGTTCTTAACATTTTTGTATGTTGTGTAGTGTGTGATTCCATTTGAAATATCCAAAGTAGACAAATGCACAGAAGGCAGAAAGTAGATTGGTGGTTGCCAGTGGTCAGGTAGGAGGAGAGGGGAGCAACTGCTGGTGGGTAATGATGATGTTTGCACAGCTTTGTGAGCATCTTAAAACCACCCAATTGCCTCTCTCTCTCTCTCTAACTATGCCTGTAAAAAAATTGTATCTATAAATCACATTTGAATCTGTTAAAAAAATTTTAAAAAACATACCCAATTGTACCCAGAGTCTGTGGGTTATATCTCAAGCAAAATGCAAAAAGGATTGGGTTCATTAAAGAAAAGAAGGAAGCTATGATTTTATTCACCTGTTTGAATAGCAACACTGGTTTTTCAGGTATACTAACCTTGTGCCATGTTGGATGTCAGTGTATAAGTTTACATTGTTTCTACTAAATAGTAAAGTTCATAAACAACTAGTAATCAGAACATGACTAACTCTTCTAGCAAAAAAGCACTTGGATAATTGAAAAAAAAAATCAATACACGAAGCGTGTAATCTGTGAGATGGCATGTAATGTAAATCCAAATCCTTGTAGTTAAGTCAGTATTTTTTATATTTTTCATGCTTTGAAAATGTGAAATTATGGGCTGGTGCTGTGATGAAGCAGGTTAAAGCCCTGGCCTGAAGCTCCGGCATCCCATATGGGCGCTGTTTCTTGTCCCGGCTGTTCCTCTTCTGATCCAGCTCTCTGCTGTGGCCTGGGGTAGCAGTGGAAGATGGCCCAAATGCTTGGGCCCCTGCACCTGTATGGGAGACCTGGAAGAAGCCCCTGGCTCCTGGCTTTGGATTGGCACAGCTCCAGCTGTTGTGGTCATCTGGGGAGTGAACCAGTGGATGGAAGACCTCTCTCACTCTCACTCTCTCTGTAACTCTATTTCAAATAAATAAAAAAAATATGAAATTATAACATTTTTTAAAAGTGCTTGTTTTTTTAAGAAAGCTTTTATTTAATAAATATAAATTTCATAGATAAAGTTTTTGGTATATAGTGGTTCTTTCCCCCATACCTGCCCTCTCACCCCCACTCTCATCCCACCTCCTATTCCCTCTCCCAAACCATTCTTCGGTAAGATTAATTTTTAATTATCTTTATATACAAAAGACCAACTGTATACTAAGTAAAGATTTTAGGTTTGCACTCACACAGATGCAAAGTATAAAGTACTGTTTGACGACAAGTTTTACCGTTAATTCTCATAGTACAACTCATTAAGGACAGAGGTCCTACATGAGGAGCAAATGTATAGTGACCCTGTTGTTGATTTAACAATTGACACTCTTATGATATCAGTGATCATCCAAGGCTCTTGTCATGAGATGCCTTTTGAGTCCACAAACTCCATCAGTGTTTAGATAAGGCCATAAGCAAAGTGGAAGCTATCTCCATCCTTCAGAGAAAAATACCTTTTTCTTTGGCCCCTTCTTTCCCCTGGGATCTCAGATCTTTAATGTAGGCCATTTTTTTGCCACAGTATCTTGGCTTTCCATGCCTGAAATGCTCTCATGAGCTTTTTAGCCAGATCTGAATGCCTTAAGGGCTGATTCTGAGGCCAGAGTGCTATTTAGGGCATTTGTCATTCTAGGAGTCTGCTGTGTGGTCTGCTTCCCATGTTGGATCATTCTCTCCCTTTTAATTCTATCTATTGTTATCAGCAGACACTTGTTCTTATTTATGACCCCTTTGACACTTATTCCTATCTTAATGATCAGATATGCACTTAAAATGATCACTCTAACTAGTAAGATGGCATTAGTATCACCAAGTTTAATGGGATTTGGAGTTTTTAGCTTTACCCTTAAGCATAAGTCCATGGGTATGTGTGCCGAACTGTACATCTACTCCCTCTCTTATTCCCACTCTTATTTTTTACTGGGATGATTTTGTCAATTGGGTTTAGACACTGAAAAATAATTCTATGTTAAGAGTTCAACCAATGGTATTAAGTAGAAAAAAAATAGTAAACAGGACAAGGGCTGATAAAGTCATTGCTTCTCATAGTGTCAATTTCACTTCTACAGGTTTCCTTTTAGGTGCTCAGTTGTCACAGATTAAGGAGAAAATATGGAATTTGTCCCTTTGGGACTGGTTTATTTCACTTAGTATGATGTTTTCCAGATTCCTCCATTTTGTTGCAAATAACTGGATTTCAGTATTTTTTATTGCTGTGTAGTATTCCATAGAGAACATATCCCATAATTTCTTTACCCAGTCTTCCATTGATGGGCAATTAGGTTGATTTCACGTCTTAGCTATTGTGAATTGAGCTACAATAAACCTGGAGGTGCCAATAGCTCTTTTATTTGCTGATTTTATTTCCCTTGGGTAAATTTCCAGGAGCGGGATGGTTGGGTCATATGGTAGGACTATATTCAGTATTCTGAGGTATCTCCAAACTGTCTTCCATAGTGGTTTACCAGTTTGCATTCCCACCAACAGTGAATTAGGATTCCTTTTCCCCCATCCTTGCCAGCATTTTGTTGATTTTTTTATGAAAGCCATTCTAACTGGGGTGAGGTGAAACCTCATTGTGGTTTTGATTTGCATTTCCCTGATTGCTAGTGATCCTGAACATTTTTTCATGTGTCTGTTGGCCATTTGGATTTCCTCTTTTGAAAAATGTCTGTTTAAATCCTTAGCCCATCTCTTAACTGGGTTGTTTTGTTATTGTGGAGTTCCTTGATCTCTTTGAGGTTTCTGGTTATTAATCCTTTATCAGTTAATAGTTTGCAAATAATTTTTCCCATTCTGTCAGTTACCTCTTCACTTTCCTATTGCTTTTGCCGTATAAAAACTTCCCAATTTGATGTAATCCCATTTGTTAATTTTGGCTTTGCCTGTGCTTCTGGGATCTTTTCCAAAATCTTTGCCTGTGCCAATGTCTTGATGGGTTTCTCCAATGTTCTCTAATAATTTGATGGTGTCAGGTCATAGATTTAGATCTTTAATCCATGTTGAGTGGATTTTTGTGTAAGGGTAAGGTAGGTATCTTGCTTTATACTGCTGCATGTGAAATCCAGTTTTCCCAGCACCATTTTTTGAATAGATTGTCCTTGCTCCTGGAATTGGTTTTAGCTCCTTGATCAAATATAAGTTGGTTGTAGATGTTTGGATTTGTTTCTGGTGTTTCTATTCTGTTCCATTGGTCTATCAATCTGTTTTGTACCAGTACCAGGCTGTTTTGATTATAACTGCCCTGTAAAATGTCTTGAAATCTGGTATGTGATGCCTCTAGCTTTGATTTTGTTGTAGAAGATTGCTTTAGGTATTTCAGATATCCTGCGCCTCCATATGAATTTCAACATAATTTTTATAGATCTGAGAAGATTATCTTGGGTAGTTTGGTATTGCATTGAATCTTTAAATTGCTTTTGGAAGAATGGACATTTTGATGCTATTGATTCTTCCAATGCATGAACATGGAAGATTTTTCCATTTTTTTTGTATCTTCTATTTCTTTAATGTTTTGTAATTCTCATTGTAGACATCTTTGACATCCTTGGTTAAATTTATTCCAAGGTATTTTTTTTGTAGCTATTTTCAATGAGATTGATCTTAGGAGTTCTTTCTTAGCTGTGGCATTATCTGTGTATACAAAGCCTATTGATTTTTGTGTATTGATTTTATATCCTGCTACTTTACCAAACTCTTCTATGAGTTCTAATAGTCTTAGTGGAGCTTTTTGTAACCCCTCTATAGAGAATCATGTCATATGAAAATAGGGATTGTTTGACTTCCTCTTTACTAATTTGTATCCCTTTGATTTTCTTTTCCTTGCCTAATGATTCTGGCTAAAACATTCAGGATTATGTTGAATAGCAATGGTTAGAGTGGGCATCCCTGTCTGGTCCCATATCAGTGGGAATACTTCCAACTTTCCCCCATTCAGTATGATGCTGGCCATGGATTTGTCCTAAATTGCCTTAATTGTGTTGATGAATGTTCCTTCTATACCCAATTTGCTTAGAGTTTTCATCATGAAAGGGTGTTGTATTTTATCAAATGCTTTCTCTGCATTTATTGAGATAGCCATATGGTTTTTATTCAGCATTTTGTTAATGTGTATTACATTGATTGATTTGCAAGTGTTGAACTATCCCTGAATACCTGGGATAAATCTCACTTGGTCTGGGTGAATGATCTTTCTGGTGTGTTGCTGGATTCTATTTGCTAGAATTTTTTTTGATGACTTTTGTGTCTATGTTCATCAGGGGAATTGGTCTGTAATTCTGTTTCTCTACATCTTTTTCAGGTTTAGGAATTAAGGTGATGCTGGCTTCCTAGGAAGAATTTGGGACAATTCCTTCTCTTCAGTTATTTGAATAACTTGTGAAGTATTGGAGTTCTTCTTTAAATGTTTGGTAGAATTCAGCAGTGAATCTAACTGGTCCTGGTCTTTTTTGGGAAGGCCTTTATTACTGATTCAATTTCCATCTTGATTATGGGTCTGTTTAGGTTTTCTATGTCTTTATGGCTCAAATTAGGTAGGTTGTATGTGTCCAGGAATTTATCCATTTCTGCTAGATTTCCCAGTTTGTTGGCATACAACTCTGATGATTCTTTTTATTTCTGTGGTGTCTTTGTTATATTTCATTTTTCATCTCTAATTTTATTGGTTTGGGTCTTCTCTCTCCTTTTTTTGGTTAGTTTGGCCAATGGTGTGTCCATTTTTTAAAAATTTTTTCAAAAAACCAGCTTCTCATCTTGCTGACTTTTTTGTATTTTTTCTTTGCATTCGTTTTTGTTTATTTCTTTAATTTAAATTATTTCTCCTCTCCTACTAGCTTTGGGTTTGGTTTGCTGTAGATCCTTGAGATGCATTGATAGCTCATTTATTTAGTGCCTTTCCAATTTCTTGATGTAGGCACCTAATGCTATAAACTTTACTCTTAACACTGCTTTTGCTGTATCCCATAAGTTTTGATATGTTGTGTTGTTATCCTCATTAACTTCCAGAAAGTTTTTGATTTCTCTTTTAGTTTCTTATATGACCCAGTGTTCATTCAGGAGCATGTTGTTCAGTCTCCATGTGTTTGCATATGCTCTAGAGATTCCCGAGTTGCTGATTTCCAGCTTCATTACATTGTAGTCTGAGAAGATGCATGGTATGATTTTTAAAAAATTTTTTTGACAGGTAGAGTTATAGACAGAGAGACAGAGAGAATGGTCCTCCCTCTGTTGGTTCACTCCCCAAATGGCTGCCATGGCCAGTGCTGCACTGATCCAAAGCCAGGAGCCAGGTGCTTCTTCCTGGTCTCCCATGTGGGTGCTGGAGCCCAAGCACCTGGGCCATCCTCCACCACCCTCCCAGGCCACAGCAGAGAGCTTGACTGGGAGAGGAGCAACTGGGACTAGAACCCAGCACCCATATGGGATGCTGGCGCCGCAGGCGGAGGATTAACCAAGTGAGCCATAGCGCCTGCCCCATGGTATGATTTTGATTCTTTTGAATTTGCTGTGACTTGCTTTATGGCCTAGTATGTGGTCAATCCTAGAAAAAGTTCCATGTGCTGGTGAGAAGAATGTGTATTCTGCAACCATAGGATGAAAAGTTCTGTAGATATCTGTTTGGTCCATTTAGTCTATAGTGTCAATTATATCTGCTGTTTCCTTGTTCATTTTCTGTCTGGTTGATCTGTCTATTGCTGAAAGTGGAGTACTGAAGTTCCTCAATACTTTTGTATTGTAGTCTAAGTCTCCCTTTAAGTCCCTTAAAATTTCTTTTAAGTAGGCAGGTGCCCTGTAATTAGGTTCATATATGTTCATAATAGTTAAATCTTCCTGTTGAGTTGATCCCTTAATCATTATATAGTGCCCTTCTTTGTCTCTTTGAGCAGTTTTTGTGTTAAAGTCTATTTTGTGTGATTATTAAGATGGCTACACCAGCTCTTCTTTGGTTTGTGTTGGAATAGAATATCTTTTTCCATCCTTTCAGTTTCAGTCTGTGTGCATGATTATTGGTGAGAAATGTTTTGTGTCGGCAGGAAATTGCTGGGTTTTGTTTTTTGATCCATTCTGCCAGTCTATGTCTTTTAACTGGGAAGTTGAGGCCATTTACATTTACGTTTAAGGTGACAATTAATAAGTGACAACTATGTTCTGCCATTTTCCCAAAAATATTATTATTTTTTTCTTTGAATTTCCTTTGTGATTTTACTGAGAGTTTTTCTTCCTTTACCTTCTTTTGTAGTGATGACCATGTTTCTGTGTGCAACACATCCTTAATAAGCATCTTTTGTAGGGCTGGATGGGTGGTGACAAATTCTTTCCATTTCTATTTGTTATGGAATTTCTTTATTTCACCTTCATTAACAAATGAGAGCATTGTAGGGTATACTATTTTGGGATGTCAGTTTTTTTTTTTCTCTTAAGACTTGGACTATATCTCACCATTCTCTCCTAGCCTGCAGGGTTTCTGATGAGAAGTCTGCTATGAGTCTAATTGGAGATTCTCTGAAAGTAATCTGGCGTTTCTCTCGTGCACATTTTCAAATCTTCTCTGTTTCACTGTGGTGAGTTTCATTACAATGTGTCCTGGTGAGTATATTTTCTGGTCATGTTTATTGGGTTTTCTGTGTGCTTCCTATACTTGGGTGTCCCTTTCTTTCTCCAAGCCTGGGAAGTTTTCTGCTATTATTTCACCAAAAAAATGCCTTCTAATTCTTTGTTTCTCCATGCCTTCAAGAACTCCTAGACCTTGTATTTTTTTTTATAGTATCCTGTAGATTCCCAACAGTTTTTTTTTAGTTTTCTAATTTCCTCTTCTTGTCTTTGGTTTGGCAATATACTTTGCTGTGCTTTGTTTTCTAAGTCCAATATCGTTTCTTCTGCTTGACTGATTTTTTTAAGGATTACCTCTGCATTTTTTGTTCTATTGAATTATTCATTTCATTTTGATTTCTTTTTAAGATCTCAATTTTTATGTTCTGTTGAATTTTTCATTTTATTTTGACTACTCTTTAAGGTCTCAATTTCTTGGGAGAAATTTTCTTTCATGTCCATGGATTTCAGTAGTTCATGCATTTGCTTTTGATTACTTCTATGTAATCTTATGATCAATTTTTGCATTCCATTTATTGCATTTCTTCTCATCACTTCACAATTTAGTCTGGAAGTGTCATGTTCTTTTGGGTGTCATGTTGTCTTCCTTATTCTTGTTTCTTGAATTGGTACATTTGTTGTTTGGCATTTGTGGAGATACTCGTTTTTTTTTTTTTCCTGTGGCATCTTTATCTTTATAATATGACTGTGTAGATTAGTGGACTGTCTGCTTTCAGTGAATCTCTAGAGACTTGTAGTGGGTGTGGCCAGAGTGCTCTGTTCAGTTTTACAGGATTAAGGGCATTCCTAAGGTGACACACCCAGGTTTGGCATGGTAAATCTTTTTTTTATTTTAAAGATTTTATTTATTTTATTTGAGAGGTAGGGTTACTGACAGTGAGAGGGAGAGACAGAGAGAAAGGTCTTCCTTCCGCTGATTCCTTCCATTGATTCACTCCTCAGATGGCCCCAATGGCTGGAGCTATGCCCATCTGAAGTCAGGAGCCTGGCATTTCTTCACAGTCTCCTGTGTGGGTGCAGGGGCCCAAGGACTTGGGCCATATTCTACTGCTTTACCAGACCACAGCACAGAGCTGGATTGGAAGTGGAACAGCTGGGACTAGAACTGGCGCCCATATGGGATGCCAGTGCAATAGGTGGAGGATTAACCTTCTGCGCCATGGCACCAGCCCCTCTTTTTTTTTTATAGAAAGGCAGTTTTTTCTGCTCAGCTGAGTGCCTCTCCTCAATGGAGACCAGTGCCTGAGTGCTAGCCCCATTTGTTATAATATTTGTCTGCTCTGTCCCAAGGACCACGCAAAGGATCTACGCAGTCCTCCGTGTAAGTTCAGATTCCCCAGCAGTATCTCACCAGGTAACCAGGAACTTCCAAGCTTGTGGGGTCTCCCACTGAGACTGCTCAAAGTCCCATCCACACTGAGTTCTTCCACACACCCTCAGGTTTTTTCATAGTCCTGGTTCAGAAGCTTCACATAGACCCAAGCTCCTACCCCCCTGTTAGAGACTCCTGACTCTGGTGGGGACAATTACTTGGTTGGTTGTGGAGTGCAAACATTAGCTGGCGCAGCTATCCAAAATGGCACCTGCTTTATTGGCTTGTTACAGGATGCCATTGTAAAGTGATCAGGGAGAGAGAAAGGTGTCCTTTTTTTTTTTTTCTCCCCTCCTCTAGTTTGGCTGGTATACCTTCCCCCATGGGGCTCTAACCCAGGTTCCCTGTAGGCTCTTCCTGCCATTTTTTTTTCCAGTGGCTTGGGCTGCTGCAGTCTTATCTCATCTAACTTTCCAGCACTGGTGCGTAGACTCTCCGCTGTTAGAGTCCCAAGACATGGGACTCTATGTAGGTCCACCATGTCCCTCTAATTTTGATAGTTTCCTATGCCTTTTTCTTCATAACTCTTCCCTGAAACTACACTATCTCCACTTTTATAAAACTATCTTCTGGGCTAGAGAACTAAGCTCCCTCCCTGCTCTCGCATCTTTGAACCACAAAGTGCTTGTTAAAGCCATATACATTGTACATTTTTGAAGACAATTTTTATTTTATCTATTTGAAAGGGAGAGAAAGAGAAATCTACGTCCCATCTACTTGTTCACTTCCAGTCCCCAAATACTGGTGACATCCAGGGCTAAACCAGACACAAGCCAGGAGTCAGGAAGTCAGTCTGGGTCGCCCATGTGGGTGGCATGGGTCCAGGTACTTGAGCCATCAGTGCTGCTTCCGCAGCATATATTAGCAGGAAGTTGAAATTGGAGTTAAGCCAGCTCCCAAAGCCAGGCTGTCCAGTATGGGATGGGGGCAGCCTGTCCCACATTGTACTTTTTATTATTAAATATACTGGGTAGGTCAGAACAAATTTTTGTGTTTTCAGCATTTTTCTTCTTTACTTTCAGGCATGTTTATGTTTTAATGGAAAACTTGTATGTGAAAAATAAATGATTGTCATTTGGTGCTAAGGGAAAGATCAGAAGTGGATTTTTTTGCTTTTATTTAATAAATACAAATTTCATAGCTACAGCTTTAGGAATGTAGCACTTCTTCCCCCCATACCTGCCCTCCCACCCTCAATCCCGTCCCACTTCCTGCTCCCTCTCCTGTCACATTCTCAAGATTCATTTTTAATTATCTTTATATACAGAAGACCAACTCTATTCTAAGACTTCAACAGTTTGCACCCACACAGACACACAAAGTATAAAGTACTTTTTGAAGACAACTTTTCCATTAATTCTCATAGTACAACTCATTAAGGACGAGGTCCTACATGGGGAGCAAGTGCACAGTGATTCCTGTTGTTGATTTAACTATTGACACTCTTATTTATAATGTCAGCCATCACCCAAGGCTCTTGCCCTGAGCTGCCATGGCTATGGAAGCCTTTTGAGTCCACAAACTCCGTCAGTGTTTAGATAGGGCCATAAGCAAAGTGGAAGCTCTCTTCTTCCTTCAGAGAAAGGCACCTCCTTCTTTGATGGCCCCTTCTTTCCACTGGGATCTCACTCACAGAGATCCTTCATGTAGATCCTTTTTTGCCACAGTGTCTTGGTTTTCCATGCCTGAAATGCTCTCATGAGCTTTAGCCAGATCTGAATGCCTTAAAGGCTGATTCTGAGGCCAGAGTACTGTTTAGGGTGTTTTTCTCATACTATGAGTCTGCTGTGTGGCCTGCTTCTCATGTTGGATCATTGTCTCCTTGTTCATTCTATCTATTGTTATCATCAGACACTTGTTCTTATTTATGATCCCTTTGACACTTATTCCTATCTATATGATCAGTTACACACTTAAAATGATCACGTTAACATGTCAGATGACATTAGTACCACCCAGTTTAATGGGATTTGGAGTCTAATGGCAAGTTTTTTAGCTTTACCCTTAGTGGTAAGTCCGTGGGAATGTGTGTAGCTGTTTCTTTTATAGTTTTCAGCATTCCTGCAGTGCCTGCTTCAAGCCTTGCCCCTCTCCCCTCTATTTCCTTTAATGCCTAAAGCCAACCTGTGGCCAAGTCTTGCTTATTGTATTTTTGTAAAAGCTCTCACACATATGTCCACTACTGCTGCCCTGACTCAGATGATTGTTTCCCCGACTTGGACCACAACTGCTGTTGGCTTCTTGGCTTCCACCTTCCTTCTTTTGAAGCCTCTGGGATCATCTTACCAAAATTTCTTGCTGCCTGAGTCACCTCTCACGTGTTCTCTTACCATGTTTGACTGATGAAACCATTATCCCCTGCCCTTTTAAAAAAAGTTTATTTATTTTGAAAGTCAGTTACAGAGAAAGGGAGAGGTGGGGGGAGAGAGAAGGGGGGAGAGAGAAAGGAATCTTCTATCTGCTGATTCACCCCCCTGATGCCCCCAACAGCCCAGGCTGAGTCAGGTTGAAGCCAGGAGCTTCACCTGAGTCTTTCATGTGGGTAGCAGGGATCCAAACACTTGAGCCATCCCCTACTGCTTCCTCCCAGGTCATCGGTAGGGAGCTGGATGGGAAGTGGAGCAGCCAGGACACAATCCATTGCCCCTATGGGATGCTGTCATCACAGGCAGCAGCTTTACCTGTGCCATGACTCTGACCCCTGTTGTTTTCTTCTGTCCCTCCATTTTCTCACAAAGTTACAGTATTTTCAGCATGCTCTCTTTTATAGTTTTGTTTCTTCTTTCTAAATTGAGGAGTTCATTGTTTTCAATTACCTTTTCAGAAGAGTGCTTTTAAAGTTTCCTGACCACTTACTGTTCACTTCTCCCACAGAGTGACAGTATCTCTGTTAGCTGCCTGCAGTCTTTTCTGGAGTTAGAGATGTGGGCCTTGGTATTTTCATCGTAAATCTTGGTCTTCCCAAAGTTTTATGCCCACAGATTATGTGCAGTGCAATTGCCGCTCTCTGAGGCAACTTGTGTACCAAAAGTGTCAAAGCAAAACGTAGAGGCAGTGCACACTTGTGCATGCACACCTGCACCCCACATTAGAGTGCTAACTTCAAGTCCTGGCTACCCTGCTTCTGGTCTGGCTCCTGCACATCCTGGGAGGCAGCAGTGATGACCCAGGTACTCAGGTCCCTGCCACACACATGGGAGACCCAGTTTCTGGTATTGGCCTGGCCCAGACCTGGCTGTTGAGGTCATTTGGGGAGTGAACCACTGGATGAAAGATCTCTCTTTATCTGTCTGTGTCCTTTTCTTCTTTCCAAAATAAAAAAAGAAAAAATATCAAATGCCACTGGTGTCTAATTCCTCTTATAAAAATGGAGATGAATCTCCACACAAGAGGTTGTATTTTAGGATTACAGAGAATAGTCTAGCAGCTGACACACACGTATGGGCCAGGGCAGCCCGTGGTATGTTGGAGAAACAGAAACACTGACGCTTCATCAGGGGAAGAGAAGAGCTGTGTAAGGTGCGTTGATTAAAAAGCAGCTGGCGCTAGTGGTGTTGGGCAGAGCTGGCAAGCTCTGGTTGGTGGTGGCCGCAGTCCCTTGGTATGGTTATTCTTAAAGTCCGTTAGATTGGGCTTGTGAGACAGTTCCTGGAGCAGGTGTTTGTGTTCTGAGTGTTTTTCCCACTGTATTTTATTGAGAATGACAGAGCTACGTCAATTTGTACAATCGATTTTCATAAGACAAACACAAAATATTACAAATAAAAGTATGTAAAGTGCTTTACTTCTTGTCTCTTGAATTTTCTCTATATTTTTCAAGGTCAGGTGTCTTCATTAAATTTCAGCATCCTGCACGTCTCACTTCAAAGCCTTCTCTTCCCTCTCCTGGTGTCTCTGTTGTAGCCAGGTCTGTAGTTAGGCTGGCTCTTTTTTCTTAAATAACTGTATAATGGAGTTAAGGCTTTAGTTTTTCTCTTTGAGTCCAAAGTCGTTGGTCTCTTCTGCACTCAGCATTCATCTGATGATAATGTTTTGTGGGAGCCAAACCAAAAGAAAGGCCGAGTTAATATTCAGTATTAACATCCTGTGGTTAAAATAAAAAGGATGATGACAGCTGTTGTCTCGAGAAAGGACCCCTACAGCTGAGGGCCATGAGCTCCTTCAAGAGGTTTTCATCATAAGGGAGGCCTCGCATACCTTCCTGGAGTAGGGAGGGTGGGGCTGATGGTTCTGGGGGATGCTAGAAAGATCTAGAAGGAGGAAAGAATGCAGAGAGAGAAATGCTTCTTGATTTCCCTCTGGAGGAATGTGTTTTAAGGTGCATTCATTTCGAGTGCAGCCTGGACCAGAGTCGTTCCAACAGGAGCTTGGGGATCAGTGGGATCAGGCGGAAGGGGGCTGTGGAGTGTAGTCGTCCAGCATGCCCTTGTTCTTTGAGTTGAGAAGTGCAGGATCTACAGGGGTGCGCGCAGTGGTAAAGTGAGGTGAGCCTGCATGTACTGCTGGCCCAGGGGCCGGAGGAAGGGCATGGCATACATTCAGGAGTCTGCAGGCTGCCGGCGCTAGCATGAGGCTGAGTCAGCAGGAAGTGATAATCCTGAGCACACCGAGGGAGGCCACATTACCAGTTACACCAAGCTCAGATTTCAGCCTTCAAGGCCAAGAGACACCCAGGGGACAAGGAACCCAGCCCCGGAGAACAGACGGGATGGAGGGTATTGTGACCAAGAACCTAGGTTTTCCCCGCCACCGTGAGGTTGTTAAACTTGCCTTCTTGCCAGTCTCTTGGGAGAAGTTTGGGGAGGAAACATAGGCGGGAAGACTATTCTGAAAGATCAAGCATTTTCATCCTGATGAGCGATTATTTCCTGATAGTTCCTTCAATCCCTGGGACACTAATCGGGCATTTGCTTAATTATAGTTGACACACACCCCCCACCCACCCATACACACATACTTTATTTTCTCCTTTTTTTCTTTTTGGACAGGCAGAGTGGACAGTGAGAGAGAGAGAAACAGAGAGAAAGGTCTTCCTTTTGCCGTTGGTTCACCCCCCAGTGGCCACTGCGGCTGGCGTACCATGCTGATCCGAAGCCAAGATCCAGGTACCTCTCCTGGTCTCCCATGCTGGTGCAGGGCCCAAGCACTTGGGCCATCCTCCACTGCTTTCCCGGGCCACAGCAGAGAGCTGGACAGGAAGAGGAGTGACCGGGACGGAATCCGGCGCCCTGACCAGGACTAGAACCTGGTGTGCCGGCGCCACAGGCGGAAGATTAGCCTAGTGAGCCTCGGCGCCGGCTCACTTTATTTTTCTATTAATCAGAGGGTGGGAGCTTGAAAGCCAGAGTAGTTAAGAAATTGTATATCTCAGGATTATTTGATTTATGTGTAAAATATTTGATCCCATTACAATTTTTTTCTTATGCTAAAGAGATTCTTCTTAATTGCAAAACGTTGTGTTACTAACCACAAGTTCTTTGGCTGACCTGCAAATAGAAACTAACAAGAGGCCAGTGTGAAACCCAGACAAGGTTCACTGAGGCCTTGTGCTTGAGCACAAAGGAGACAGCATGGTGGGAAGGGATTCTGTCCACTGGCTCTCTTACAGGAGCCGGGCGGGTACTTGTATGAGACTGGGGAGGTGTGCTGGGCACTCTGTGGCTCACAGCACTTCAGTCTGCACCCAGTCTGCCATCTGGCTCACCTCCCGCAGCACAGGACACTTTGCTTTGGACCTGCCTTGTTCTTCACAGGCACTGTTGGTGTTGCTCACTACTGCCACCTCAGGAAGAGCACACATTAGTCATGTCAATCACATTGGGCTCTTCTGGGCATGTGTCTGGGAAGTCCCTAACCGGGCGGTCGGGGTCTTCTGTGGTAAGGGTCAGGATGCTCCTGCCTGGTTTGGAATTGGTGGCGGATCACTGGGTAGGCAGGGAGATGGATGCATGGCGAGAGGGGCTTGTTTAATGAGTCCTGTGTCTATGCTGCTCAGTGTCATGATTATGACGATAACAGCCATAGTCAACGTTTCTGTGAACATCTTTCAAGTCTGATTTGTGTCTATGTATTTAATGTCTGATTTCAATGTCTATGAAATTACTTGTATTTTACTGTTTTTAACTTACAGCTGTGGAGATTTCATAGCGTCATCCTGATACACTTGGTGTAGACTCACGTGTGCACATACCCCCACCTCACACCATATTCTACAATGTTCATATTGTAGCTTCCTTACAAAAATGAAGTCATATTATCTTGTGGCTTTTTTTCATTTAACAATGTGTTTTGAATCTTTGTATGCCATTAAATATTTTTCATAAAGCCATGTATAAATGATTACATGGTATTTCACAGCAAAAAGTACTGTAATATATTAAGTAAATAATATAAAAACATCTACTAGATAAAATACCTAAGTACTCATTACTAGATATTTATATTTTTAATAATTTGATGTCAGAAATAAGAAGGTAATACATATACATATAGCTAAATATTTGAACAAGGTCATAGTTAATTCTTTAAAATATCCAGAAATTATATAACTGGATCAATGAACATATAAAGTTTTATTATGAATTTTCAAATTTCATTGCCCTTATTTTATCAATTTATTGTGGGCATTTAGCCTAGCAGATATCTGTGTCCAAAATTGGAGTATCCAGGTTTAATTCCTGGCTCTAGCTCCTGACTCTAGTTTCCCAATAATGTAGATCGTGGAAAGCAATGGTGATGGCTCAAATACTTGGGGTCATACTTCCCATGTGTTTGAACTGGATTGAGTTCCTGGCTCCCAGTTTTGGCCTTGGTCAAGTTCTGGCAGTTGCTGGAATTTGGGAAATTAACCAGCAGATGGGAGCTCTGTCTCTGTTTCTCAAATAAATACATAAGTAAATACTTTATCAATTTACATTCTGATGAATATGACATGGAGACAAAATTTTGCATGATTGTCAACCTGTTAAATCAAAACTATTTTATTTTTGAGTCCTGCCATTGGATAATTATTCATATACTTAGTTTTTTTTTTAATTTATTTTATTTGAAAGCCAGAGTTACACAGAGAAGGGGAGGCGGGGGGCAGTGGAGGTGGTGGTCGGGGAGGTCTTCCATCTGCTGGTTCACTCCCCAGTTGGCTGCAACAGCCGAAACTGTGCTGATCCAAAGCCAGGAGCCAGGAGCTTCTTCTAGGTTTCCCACGTGGGTGCAGGGGCCCAAGGACTTGGGCCATCTTCTGCTTTCCCAGGCCACAGCAGAGAGCTGGATTGGAAGTGGAGCAGCCCAGAGATCAGTGGGTCTCAAATTGGCGCCCACATGGGATGCCGGCCCTGCAGGCGGTGGCTTTACCCCACTATGCCACAGTGTGCCGGCCCCACTTAGTAGTTCTATACTTCTTTTATCTGCGTCTTTCTTTTTTCCTTAGCAATTCTCTCCTCCGTATTTGATGTACTCTTGACTGAACTTTCCGTTATGGGCTGCTGAGCTCACAATCTGGCCTCTACCCTTATTTCTCATTTCTAGCCTCAGAATCAGTTTTTATGATTTTCTACTTCTTTAAGATCTGCATCCAGTTTGCCACTTGGTCTGCTAATATTTCCCATAAAATTTCATGGTCATATTAGAGAGAGAAGGATCTTGATGACTTAGCTGATTTTCTTTGTTTTTGCCAATTAGAATATCGATCTATGCTATACCTTTGTCAATGTCCAGGCCATATGTTTAATGCAGGACTCCATAATGCCAGACTCTAGACTTCAGTCCAGTTGTCCATTGCCACCCCTCAGGCCCAATAGGGCTTCAGCAGCTTCTCAAAGATCAGGACTCCACCAGGCAACCATCACAATAGATACTGAATGGTACTGCTGTATCCACATTTTCAGTTCCATTTTCTCTTCCTCTCTCTCTTTTTTTAAAGACTTATTTATTTGAAAGTCAGAATTACACACAGAGAGGAGGAAATGCAGAGCCGGGTGAGGGAGGGACAGAAGAAGAGAGAGATGAAATACCCTATGCATTGGTTACTTCCCCAGTGCTCACAATGCCCATTCCTGGGCTAGGCCCAAGCTGGAAGATGGATAGTCCATCTGGGTCTCCTGCATGGATGCCAGGGAGTCAGCTACATGAGCCATCACCTGCTGGCTCTCAGGTTGCACATTAGCAGGAAGCTGTGGAGCTGGGACTTGAACCCAGGCACTCCAATATGGGATGCTGGTGTCCCAAGCAGCTTATGTGCTGTGCCAAATGCTCACTCCTTTTTTCTGTCTCTTGTTTTATCTGTTTAAATGTCACTTACTTTTTTTAAAAATTAATTAATTTATTTGAAAGAGTTGTACAGAGAGGAGAGGCAGAGAGAGAGGTCTTCCATCTGAGGTTTACTCTCCAGATGGCAGCAATGGCCAGAGCTGTGCCGATCTGAAGCCAGGAGCCAGGAGCTTCTTCCGGGTCTCCCACATGGGTACAGGGGCCCAAGGACTTGGACCATCTTCTACTGCTTTCCCAGGCCATAGCAGAGAGCTGGATCAGAAAAGGAGTAGCTGGGACTAGAACCGGCACCCATATGGGATGCTGGCACTTCAGGCCAGGGCTTTAACCCGCTGCAGCACAGCGGCGGCCCCTGTTGCTTACTTCTTAAGAATTGATTAGCTACAGTGAAAAATTATAATACTTGTTTTATATTTATCTGCTTCAAAAATCTCTTAAGACATTTTGAAGTGCAATATTCTGAATGTCTTCTTCAAACATTTAGGCTGATGAAACTTGAAAGTGTGGCCAAGAGGATCCCAGAAGTGACTTCAAATGTTGATGCTAATTGAAGTCAGCCAAAATGGTAACCTCAAAAGGAAGGGGAGAGCAGGGACAGGACCTTTGATTGTCAAGTGCATGGTAGACAGTTTGTCTACTTTATCTCATTCACTCATCAGGTAAACATTAGTGCTATTCGTTTATTATACCCCTTTTACAAGTAAATTGAAGTTGTCAGCAAATCAGGGTCACATCTTTAGAAACCCAAGTTTGAAAAAATATGAAGGTAATTAAAAACATTTGTAGAAAAATGGAATTGGAAGATAATGCCATACATATGAAGAGTCTTCAAAATAGGTCATGGAAAAATGTGTATTATGAAAAAATTAGGCATTAGATTTCAAAATTTTTTGCAACAAAACAAGCTATCTTTTAATCAATTTTTCCATGACTGTTTTGATGTACCCTTGTATGTTTTCCACTTTATTCATAGGAATTGTATTGGCAATGCAAGGCACTCACTGTCATTTTTCTTTTTGTAAACTCTGGATTCCACAATAGTCCTCAAATGTTATATCATTATCAGCACTTACCCAGTCAAAAAAGGAGGATTAGAAGCTTCTGGATTTGAAGTTTACACAGTGATCCTTGTTATTGCTTTAAGTCTTCTCGGGGGAAAAAGAGGGGTGCCAGAAGTAGAAAGATTATTCACGACCCCATTTAGAAACTAGGCCATCTCATCTGTGCTTCATCAGTGTCGAGAAGTGTGCTGTGGTTTTCAATACAGCTGTCCAGCAATTTATCTTTGATAGTGAAAGAAATACCCTGCCCATTAATCCATGAGCAGATGTCTACTAAGCTTTTTGTCATGTCATCTGACAGCTGACCAAAGGCACCAGTGTGTGTGTGCATGTGTGTGTTGAGAGATGCTGGCTGGCTGGGAGGTCTCAATAGCTCTGAGCTCAGAGTCTATAATTATTTTGAGAAGGGAGGAGAGAAAAGTGAGTAAGAGTTGTAATGGGGGAGGGAGAGAGATATTTTAGAGACCTCATAAATACTTTGAACAAATAGTACGTTATAAATACTTTGAACAAATAGTACCAGAATTTTTCCTAGGGAACAGGCCAAAGATAAACTCGCTAGTTCTAGCTCATTGCTGCCTGCCAGTAACTAGCTTTCTTTGCTGAAGGGTTAGGGGAAGAGCGCCAGCGATTCTAGGGAAAAGCCCATGATATCAGCAAGTCCGATAAGCTGTCTAACAACTGGTTAGTTTATACAAGAGTTGCCTTTGAAAGGGTCATTCTTATTAAAAAAGAAAATACGCAGATCTCACGCCAGTAGTCTGGTCTATGATGACATATCAGGTTTTAAATAGCTTGATGTCTGTGTGCATGTTGTCTTTTGTTATGAATTAAATGTTCTCTATTGATATTGAGGCACTAAGATGAGCTCAGTGGAATTAGCACAAAAAGGCTTGTCCTGCTGAATAAACAGCTTCCAAAGCCACTTGGTTAAGATGTTAGTGGCATCCAGTCAGGAATGACTGAGCAAAAATGCTTTGAATGCCAAGCGTGAGTGGAATTTTGGTATCAATATCCTATTCCTTATATTAAAGCACATCTGTAGAAAAGAAAAGCAGAGGCAGTGGCTCAAATACAAGCTGATGTCTTGGAGCAATGACAGTAAAAAAAAAAAAGTACTACTGGTTGACATTGCATGATAGACCCAATAAAGTGAATGTTAATCTAGGAACAATTTTATTCTCTCATTAAAGAACAGCCAATCATCAGAAAAAGTGCTGCTTCCTTGCCGTTTTGTCCAAGGGGATTTTTCTGGGATGAGTGTTTTCCATAAGTTCTTGAATGTATACTTCATCATGGCTTCATCTGTACTTGCTCTGTGGAGAGGAACAATGGTATTTCATATTTGTCTAGTGAACAATTTCTGATATTAGCTATCATTTCTTTTAATACTTTAGCACTTCCCTAAGTTGCATAAAAGTACTTATATTTAGTGGCAAATATAATTTACTAGATGCTTCAATGTCTCCCTCTGTCCCTTGTGAAAGGGAAACTAGCAGCCTGTTAAATTCCTTTGAAGCCTCTTCTGAGTGTGCACTTGAGATTGCTTCTTTAAACCAATGATTAAGGACATGCATTGAGATAAAGTGGATCAAACAGTCTGGTCTTGTGGAATTAGGTGCCAACTAGAGATCTGAAAGAGTGATTGCCTGAGACACCATCTGAAGAGGTCTGGGAATTCGTTTCCTGTTTCTTTTTGTCTCTTCAGCACACCCTTTCCAAGGAAATGTGCTGGGCCTTTCACTGCTGGTGTGACCAGCATGGAACAGCCTCCCTCACAAATCTTCATCTACACATTGAATCCTTGCGCTTCCCTCAGATTCATAGGTTAAATCCTAATCTTCAGTGTTGGAGTGGGGTATTTGGGAGTTCATCTGGACTCGAGTGGGGTCCTCACAAGTGAGACGAGTGTACTTCATAAATGAGACCCCGGGGCCACCTTCCCCTTCCACCACGTGAGGACATAGTGAGAAGATGGTCTATGATGAAGTGGACCGTCACCAACACCCAATCTGCTGTCGTCTTGTTCTTGGACTTCCCAGCCTCTAGTGCTGTGAGAAATAAATGTCTGTTTATAAGCTACCCAGTCCAGGGTAGTTTGTTATGGTAGTCTGAGTGGACCAAGACTCTTGGGGCTTTGAGTTCTCAACAGATGACAAGAGAATTGCTATGGTTTGCATATTGGTTTGGGCGTTCCCCAAAGGCCCATGAGTCCCCAAAGTAAACCAGTTACGGAGCTTAGGGATAAGTCCTTTGGGAAATGATTAGGTTGGATTTGGTTGTTAGAGTGGAGCATAACTGATGGGTGAGAAGACTTTGCTAAATTTTTACTCTTCAGTATCCTAGACTTTTCTGTATTACTGAAAATACCACCAGTCGCATTTTGTTGGGCTGCTGTGTGTCTCTTTCTGTGTAAAGCAGAGGTATGTCCTCTCCATAGAACTATAAACTGAAGTACTCAAAAGGCATTCCCTGTTATCCCTGTTATTCTTGTGTTATACAAAAATCCCTTGAGCAAGAGATTGGGTTTCAGTTATCATCCTACCTATGCTGCATACATATCATCCCTCAGAACAAGGGAGCAGAGAAGGCGAGGGCAGAAGCGAGTGGTCCCGAGAGAAGGACTGTTAGTCTGCTTGGCCACTGTAATAAACCATCAGACTTGGTGGCTTAAGCAACACAAAGTGATTTCCTCATAGTTCTGGAGGGTAGGAGGTGTAGCTCAAGAGGTGAGCGGGCTGGTTCCCTCTGGAGGCCTCTTCTCTTTGGCTTGCAAGTGGTGGCCACCTTTCAGACATCTCACGTGGTCTTCCCTCTGTGTATCTGTGTCCTAACTTCATCTTACAAAGACACAAGTTATGTTGGATTAGGGCCCAACCAAATGCTCTCTTTGCACTTTAATTGCCTCTTTAAAGTCGTGTCTCCAAATATGGTCACATTCTGAGGTCTTGGGTATTAGGACTTCAGCAAATGGATTTTGAAGAGTGGACACAACTCAGTCCCTCTCAAAGACTGAGCTCCTGCTTTTGTGTTTAAATACACAATCACTGTTGACGACAGATGAGAATATTCCTACTCCATTATTTATTGGGAACATAAGTGTGACTCTTATATTATGGATGGTGTGAGTGACTAGAGGGTCGTAACTGGGTCCCCTAAGTTAATTCTGACAAGGTGACAGTGTTGGAGGACTCGTTCAGAGACCAGGTAGCCTTGTCATGAATTCTCTAAGGTCTTCGTGTCTTCTAGAAGGAAGTGGAGTCTTTCTGTCCCATCTGTGAGAACTGCGGCCAACGTGCTAACAACAGAACCTGTCTCACCTCACCTACCTTGCTCCCGCTGCACTGTGTCACCTCGGACTTCTGTAGGGCAGCCTTTCACAGAGGCCGTGTCACCCAGACACATCGTTTAGAGATGGCGTTATCTGTAAGCACTCATTTAGTTGGCCTCACTAATGGTCTTACTCCTTCCTAGAAATATTCTGGCTTTCCCTCCAGAATTTGAGCAGAGGGACCGATTTCTCAAAGGAATGGATCTGCCAGGCAAAAGGCAGCACAGAGACCGCTATGGTGATGGTACTCAGCTCTTCAATTCTGGATCACAATAAAAAAAAAAAATCCCCCAAATGATTCACCATGTGATTCTCTTAGATCACATGAGTTGGCCAGGGCAGAACTTCTGAATTCCTACTACAGATATTCGGAATCGGGTAATGCTTGGCTGTGGGGCTGTCCTGGGCATTTTGAGAAGTTAGCAGCATTCTGGGCTACTACACACTGGACACCAGTAGCAACCCCAGATGCCCCATTTCCAAATGTCCCCTTAAAGAGGGACAAATTGCCCTCAGGTAAGAACCACTTGCCTAGGACATCATGAAAATACTTTACATCTAACTTTAATGAAACTTATCTTTTTAATCTTCCAAAATAAATTATCTGGGGCTGGGATTTTGGCACAGCAAGTTAAGATACTGCCTGTGACACTGGCATCCCATATAAGCACCAGTTTGAGCCCTGCTGCTCCTCTTCTGATCCAGCTCCCTGTTAATGCACCTAGGAAATCAGTGGAAGATGGCCCAAGTACTTGGGTCCCTGCCACCAATGTATGTAGCGGACTCAGATGGAGTTCCAGGCCCCTGGCTTTGGCTTGGCCAAGACCTGGCTGTTGTGGCCATATGGGGGAGTAAATCAACAGATGGAAGAACTCTCTCTCTGTAACTTTCAAGTAAATAAATAAATCTTTTTTTTTTTTTTTTTTTTTTTTTTTTTTTTTTTTTGACAGGCAGAGTGGACAGTGAGAGAGAGAGACAGAGAGAGAAAGGTCTTCCTTTGCCGTTGGTTCACCCTCCAATGGCCGCCGCTGCAGCCGGCGCACCGCGCTGATCCTGGCAGGAGCCAGGAGCCAGGTGCTTTTCCTGGTCTCCCATGGGGTGCAGGGCCCAAGCACCTGGGCCATCCTCCACTGCACTCCCTGGCCATAGCAGAGAGCTGGCCTGGAAGAGGGGCAACCGGGACAGAATCCAGCGCCCCAACCGGGACTAGAACCCGGTGTGCCGGCGCCGCAAGGTGGAGGATTAGCCTATTGAGCCACGGCGCCGGCCCGTCAAGTAAATAAATAAATCTTTAAAAAATTTATTTTCCTGTGGACTAGGGTTGTCACTCTGCTCACCCAGGTGGCTTGGATGTTGTAGTCTGCAGCTCAGTTTTCTCAAGGTAATGTCCTGCTTCCCTTTGCCAGCCCAGGAGAGGCCTAATGTGTGTGATGACTTACAGTAGAGAGCTAATAAACATAACTTGATTTTCTACTTCATGTTTTCTTTCATTTCTCCACTAATTCCTTGGATTATAACTGATTTTCTAGTCTGATGTTAATTCTGTAATTCTTACCTTGGGTTTTTAGTTAATTTCATCTTCATGACTCCTGGAGACAGACTTTGACATTTCTTTGTTCTTTTTTATATATTCAATTTTGCTTATTTGAAAGGCAGAGATACAGAGAGGAGGAGAGAGAAAAACTTAGATCCACCTTCCATCTGCTGGTTCACTCCCCAAATGGCCACAACAGCCTAAGCTGAGCTGATCCAAAGCCAGGAGCCAGGAGCTTCTTCTGGGTCTCCCATGTGAGTGCAGGGACTCAAGCACTTGGGCCAGACTCTGCTGCTTTCCCAGGAGCATTAGCAGGCAGCTGGATGGGAAATGGAGCAGCCAGGACTTGAACCAGTGCCCTTAGGGGATGCTGGTGCTGTAGGCGGAGGCTTAACTTTCTGTGCCACAGCTCTGCCCCCCACCCCTTGTTCTTTTGAGAGACTGGAATTTAAAACATGATTTAGTCACTCTCAGGGTGCTTCTCAAGGGTAAATGCAGGCTGTAAAGCAGAGAGTTTAGGATGTTCTGTTGTGCCTACATACCATTCACACACACACACATCCGTATTTAAACATGTACATGCCAAAAAATATTCTGGGAGGATTTGTTCCAAAGTATAATTTTGTATGTTAAATGAGACTCTTAGTGCAGCATCTGCATTTTCTTGTTCTGCTCATTTTCATTTTCTAATTTTGCTACAATAAGCCTCTACTGCTTATGTAACCAAAAAGAGAAGTAAATGTTTTAACAAGTCATTCTCAAGGTTTCTGCAATGTCAGTGCAAGGAACGGTACCTGTCCACTGATGTGAATAATCACATGGATTTTATTTGAGATGGCACTTCGGTTTGGAATACACAGGCACAACTGAGTCATCCATCATATTTTAGGGAAAAGGATGAAACAAGAAACCCCAAAGGAACAGGTGAAGATTTGCTAGGCAGATGTTTGTCTTGCACTGAAAGTTTTTTGGGTCAAGATATATGTAAGTCTATGAGCTCAGACGGAACTTTCCTGAGCTACGAGGGGGCTGAATTTAGCAGTGAGCTAAGGCTCTGACTGAGCGAGCTATCCAGGAGAGCATGGCTAGTGTATCCTGGGGCTTTGTGTATTTTAAAGACGTCCTGTGAGCACACGGTGTTCCTAGAGCACGGCGCGCTTGCCCGTCTCCAAGGGACTCAACAATACCCAGCACTTCCCCAGAGCCCTGCCAGCTGCCCCGCTGGCAGCAGCCGCTAGAACTTACTGGATCCCAGCTCACAGACAGGCCCGTGTTCAGTTTGAACATGTCAGTCATCGAAATTATGTCCTCACTGGTTAACCATGCACCTTTGGAAAGGAAAGTTAGCAATATTATTGTGCCAGATGAGGCACACATCTTTCTTGTCATTCTAGGCACAGTAGCATGCTGTTATGAGGGGTGGCGCTCCCCGATCTCAGTTTGTGAGAACAGTGGATAGAGAAAGGTGGATGTATTCCACACCAAGCTTGGGCTGTTAAAGCGTGGACACACCAGATTCTGAATTCAAATTCCATCACATGTTATGTATGACACCTTACACATATGGATAAAGTATTTAATCTCTCAGAGCCTCAGTTCCCTCATCTGTAAAATGGGCACACTGATCTCTTAGATTTGTTGTAAGGATAAAGACATAGAACACATGTAACAGACTAGCATGCAACAGGTGTTCAATTTCTGCTCTTTCTGGTCAATTTCCAAGTTTGTTGCTAACCGTTAACATAGATTGAAACCTGCACATTTTTTTCTGTGAAGGGATAGATAGTAAATATTTTAGGTTTTTTTTGGTCAGGAGTATATTATATAAGTACTCTCCACTGATTTTTTTTTTTAAGATTTCTTTTATTCACTTGAAAGGTAGAGAGAGAGAGAGAGAGAGAGAGAGAGAGTGAGAGATGGATCTTCCATCCACTGTTTCACTCCCCAAATGACCGCAATGGCTGGAGCTGAGCCAGGCAGAAACCAGGACCCAGGATTTTCTTCTGGGTCTCCCACGTGGGTACAGGGGCCCAAGCACTTGTGCCCTTTTTCTACTGCTTTCACAGGTGCATTAGCAGGGAGCTGTATCGGAAGTGGAGCAGTCAGGACTTGAACAGGCATACCTATGGGATGCTGGTGCTGCAGGAGGTGGCTTTACCTGCTGTGCCACAATGCCATTCCCTCAACTCATTTTTTTCTAAAGATTTATTTTATTTATTTGAAAGTCAGAGTTAGAGGTAGAGACAGAGAGTGAGAGGTCTTCCATGTGCTGGTTCACTCCCCAGATGGCCACAACGGCTGGAGCTGTGCCGATCCAAAGCCAGGAACTTTTTCTGGGTCTCCCACGCAGGTGCAGAGGCCCAAGGACTTGGGCCATCTTCCACTACTATCCCAGGCCACAGCAGAGAGCTGGATTGGAAGAGGAGCAGCCAGGACTACAACCGGTGCCCATATGGCCAGGCACTTCAGGCCAGGGCATTAACCTGCTGCGCCACAGTGCTGGCCCCTCCACTGATTTTTAATTGACTACCAGGTGCATTCTCTGATATTTAGTAGTTAATATAGAATACCGAAAAACGTATAGGAGTAAAACAGACATCTTGTGATTTGATTGTTGTTTTCAGCCTTGTTTATACTCCTGTGCAACTGTGGTCTTCCTGTTAGTCAGTTGTTGAACATCATGGTTAGTGGTGCATTAAGCCCGACATGTTTGTGAATACTTGAGAGACAGACATGGGAAGGGGTTGGAACCTATGGAGCACTGAGGGAACAAAGTAGGTTAGGAAGGGTCCAAGCAGGAAAGCCAGCTTCTTACTTGGAGGACAGTGCAAAATGCTTGTGGAAAAATGGAACTAAAAGATTGGCTTATTTTAGTCTCCCCCAAATTTGAAATCCTGGCACAGTTTTTTGTAATTCCACATTCCATGAACTTTTTGAAGTACGTATGCAACAGAAAGGAACTCAGTTGGGTGGTTTTTCATTTGTTTGTTACTACAGTGAAATACCCTAGAGAAGTTACTTATGAAGAAAAGATAGCTGTTTTGCTCACAGCTTTGGAGTTCAAAGTCCTGGCCCTGGTGAGGGGCCGGTGCTGGGTGGTGGAGCATGCGTACAGGAAAATCATACTGTGAGCTAGGATGCAGAGTGGTTGGGCCCAAACTTAGGTTTTTATAACCACCCTCTCAAGAATACTACCTGCTGAAGGCAGTGTTCCCAGTGACTCTAGGGCTTCTCACTAGCCCCAATTCTAATCTACCATGTCACAGTAGCACCAGCCTGGAGACCAAGCCTCTAACATATGGACCTTGGGGGGACATTGAGCATTCAAAGCACAGCAGCAAAGCTTCTACCATAGTGCATGGTTTGCAACTCAGTTGGAAGTTTGTGGGCATTATAGACGCTGCCATGCCAATGGTGTTAAAGCTGTTTAGGGCAAAGATTTTAAAATTTGAGATTGTTGAATTGAGAAAATGTTTACAATTTCTTGTAATTATTTCCTCCTTGGAAACATAGCTGTTTTGAGGCAAAATATTTTAGTATGTATTCTTTTAGCTGAAGAGACATTTTTATTCAAAGAATGTTTAACAAATGAGCTTGGGGGGATTCAAAAATATTTCTTCTCTGAGTTGATGCTAATACAGCTCTTCTTCATTTGTATGCCAAGGGAACATAGAGCAGATGCATTTTCTCTTAGTTAACTAAAAAAATTGGAATACAATACTCAATTTACCTAAGCAGAAATGTCAAGAATAAAAACTGAAGGGTACTTTCCAAGCAAAATTTATTATATATCTATTCAAGAAAAACACAATGACCTTTGCTTGTAAGAATTCAAAGTCAGTTACCTGAAACCCAGGTACGGATATATTTTTTTCTTTTAAAATCAGATACAGAGGGTAGAAACAGCAATTTTTCTGAAATATGACAGGCAACAGATATTGAAGTCTCTTCTCATAAATTGCATCAAAGAGAACTAGTCCTTTATCAGCAAAGTTGCATGCAGTTGACTTAATTTCAAACCCAAAGCCTTTAAAATATAAAGCTGGTTGTGAACTTGACAGTAATCAAGATAGGCTGCTCAAAGATGTTTCTCCACCTCCTTCCTAAAGCAATTCTGTAATCAATATTTATGTACATTTCAGTTTGGCTGCTAGGATCTCTTAAATTCACACACTTGCATAAATGCTATCTTACAGAATCATACTATCAAGGACTGATTGATCTGTGAGATAAGTAAAGGATAATCTGCCGAAAGTATTTTAGCTTAGTTTAGGTGAAGGATAAAGATCAAATTAGGAAATTCCCCTGTTTTCTCAACAACTAAGTAGTCTGTACAAAAAAAGAGCAAACATATGTACAAAATTCTAGTCTACATCTTGTGAAAAGGTCAACCACTGTCCATGGAAGAAATGCCATAAAAAGTTTTATCTATAAGGTGCTCAAAAATCCAAAGATGAGTAGTTCTTATGCAAAGTCATAAGAAATACAAAGCTAATTCTTGTGTTAGGTGTAGTTCAGGCACTGTGAACCACATTAAATCTTTCAGGCCCTCATATCATTTTATAAATTTCTGCTTTAGGGCAGAAAACAGAACCTGAATGATTTAACATTGTCTCTAAAAAGTGCCTATTTAGTCCTAGGAGATATTTTATACACACCAGGAAAATCAGGCTCAACATATATTCCTGTCCTCAAATGTAGCCAGGATTCTGGGTTCCATAGAAGAAAAATAATTATCATAGTAAAAATAATTGTGTTGATTGCAATCCTTGCTAAAACCAACTTTAATACTTGCGATGCTTCTGAAATATTCTATTTCTATAAAATAATATGTGAGATTCCTCTACATTTCCATAAAATGTACAATGTATCATATGGATTAATGTTCTCATACAATCTCAAAAATGTGTATGTGTACACACAGTGAAATCTTACCTACGAATATTGCTTACAGATACTTTCAAGTGTCTATGTTAGAATAATTCTTTGCACCTCTCACTAACACTGCTTTTATTGAAATTCTATCAGATAAATAAAACACTAATAGCTCATTGTTCATGATGCCGATGATTACATTTTAATATAAAATAGCAATGCAACTTTACAACACAATAGCTTTTCTCCCTTGCAGTCTAACTAAGCCTCTTATAGTCTCATGATTACTATCCAGGGTTCTTAGTCGCTGTTTGCACTTCTACAAAGTACAAAAAATGTGCAGAAAAAACTTCTATTTGAAAACTCACATCCAGTCAACCAAATCACACTCACCCAAATGAACCTTCCTATTCTTGCTTTAGGTTTTGTAATCACTGTGCATATTACAACATACGAGTGCAGGCAAACACTAGCTGAAGTACAGTTGTCATATCGTGTAAACCAGGACACTAGGCAAACGCGTGAAAGGAAAATCAACTGCCAAGCTAAGAATGTAAAAATGCAAACCACAGCATTTCAGAATAAACAATCTTCGGGTGGCCTGAGGGGAGCACATCTTAGAGACGCTGCAGGGCAGCCATGTAGCCAGAATATCTCCTGGAGACCCTCTCTCTATCTCTTCTCTCTCTCTTTTTTTTTTTTTGCTTCGAATATTTTACCCTTTTTAAGTATGATTTTCTTTCTGATCCCACACATCAGCTTTTCAAAGTTGAGAGCAGAAAGCCAGAGAGGAAACCCTTTCGAGAGGAAGCAAGTCTGCCCTGTCTCCCCAAAGGTGCACACAGTTACACTGCTGGTGGTTTGGTAGCAGCAGGTGCAGCAGGTGACGTCACACTGGAAACCATAAGGCATGACAACATGATGCCTGCAGGGATGTTTCAGGCAAGTTTATGCAGACGTGTTGCTGAAATGCGGCATAAATAATGAGGGAGATTGATTCACAGCCTCTTGACATAGTTCCCGGGGAAAGTACCAAAGAATTTGGTTCTTCTTGAGGTTCCTGAAAGTAGAAGCAATACATGAAAAGGCGTAATAACAGTGAAGTGTCAGTTTGTATATGCGGCTGAGACACTTTGCATTGACAAGGCTTCACAAGACAGCTGGTCCCAACCAAAAGAAAGAAAACTCCAGGATGAGAGCAAGACAAAACAGGCAGCAGATTCAGCCTCCCTGCCTACTGCATTGGAGGCCTCTTAGGCATAAATGATGTGCCTCATCACAGGCTAAACAAAAACCCAGCCTGTCAGTCTGGAGGGAAAGGCAGTTCTGCTGAGGAGATCGGAGAATTGAGTCGCTACGGCTGCTAAGCAAAAGGGAAGAATCGGAAATAAAGGTGAGGCCGGCAGCGTGAGAGGGGACTGGAAAAGCAGCAAAGTAAAGGCTGGCTCGGGGCAAGAGGCCCCTGACACACGTGTCACAGGAAGCCATTATTTGGGACATTGTACCTACAAAACGGTCTCATCTCCTGTAAGATCACATTCAATGCTACTTCGCAGATTTAATGGTAGCACTGTCAGAGTCTTTGATAAAACATAGAAATTTTGAATGATTTTCTAAGTAAAAGAAGAAGAAAAAGGTTAACCACTATTTGTAGGTGAGGGCTTTGTCCCTGGGTGTAATTTGATATAATGAGTTGAACCAGATGCACAAATAGCCATATAATTGTCTTTGATTTCAAATAATATGATTTCTAGGAAATTTGTTGTAAAGTTCGGTGTACTCATTCTTTAAGATTTGCAGTGCAAATAGAGTGAAGAGTCTTTCAACTTTCATCTCATTTACACTCTGAACTGACTGGGAGTGATTCCTGTTTGCTTCATCCCCATGTATGTAAATCACTTGTTTTTTTTTCTAGATCAGAATTAATATAAATAGACACAGGGGCATGTGACTTCACATGTAGTCTTAGTTCTTCATATATTTTTTTCACAAATAGACCTGCCTGTGAAGATCCCTGATTACATCATCTTTTGCCTTTTTTTTTTTTTCCCCCTCCTTTTATTTCTTTTCATCTCTTTCCTGTGTCCTGGTGTATGACACAGTTGACTATAGGGTGTTTTTTTTTTTTTTTTTTCTTAGAAAACCTAAGATGTGAAGAGTGGGATGACCTTTTAAGTGGTAAGACGGGAAGTTCTCTCCTCTTCTCGTACAAATTAAAGCTAAGGTGAATCACTGGACTTTAGGGCACACACATCAGACCCAGTAAGTGGGAGAGTTGGTCACTTAATCTCACTCCCTCTCAAATTAGATTCTCACTGTGACAACTGCATTTTCTACGAATAAAGCTCTGATATTCCTCACTTAGGGAACGTTTTATTGTTGTTGTTTTGATCTCAGGCTTCCCTGGTCGGTGTTATTTGAAGGAGTCTCTTCTCAGTTGAGTTGGAAATGTAACTAGCAGAAAGTCACGTATACCGGAAGCAGTGCATACTGACCCACTCTACAAATGTGGCCGCCTCGGGATACACTGTGCATGTGAGTGCATGAAGAAGCAAAGCAACCACAAATTCAAAGAGCGCTTGACTAATACAGCAAAGCATGCAAGTGAACAGACTCGAGCAAATTGCAAAACAGCCAAATTTGTCTGAAAGTAAGGGGACACATACCCACAAACCATCCATCGTCACACTTCTCCATGACGTCGATGACATCACTTTCTCTGAGCTCCAGCTCATCTTCATTCCTAGGAGTATAGTTATACAGAGCCTGAAACCTTAAACAGGATAAATGGGCGCATTTAAAAAAACAGCTTTACATGTTTTTGTAACTATTAGAAGCTAGTGCAACATTCATTTTACTTTGAACATTTGTTTTATTAACAGTCTATTAAGCAGTGTAAGTCTTTGGCATGCACACAAACTGTAAACTAGAACATCTGAGCTTTCATAGAAATTAGACTAACAACATTTTAAAACTTACAATGAAGAATACTCATGAAAATTCTAGTATTGGTGAGTTGGATTTAAATCTTTAAACATTTGTTAAGTCGGACCTGCATTTCAAATGTCCACTCATATAATATCTATTTTAAGACATTACATAATAGCACATAATATAAAATGTTATTTGCACTTTTCAGCTATATAAAACCATGAAGGAATTACCATGCTAGGTAGCCATAATCATAAGCAAACAATCGAGGCTTGCACATTGAATGTTCAAATGATTCTGAATTAAAATGTACAAAATGTCTCACACACGTCTCCCAAATCACTATGTGATAATTATTATCAAAGAGGAGGTTATTTTTCCAACAGCAAGAATTCTGTAAAGAGGTTTAGTTTTATAGTTACAATCAGAGGATTTATAATTTGAAAATCTGATCCATTCACTCATGATGTTGAATGGATGTATTCTTTACTCAGTTATTATTGAACCAATTCAAATAGTGGACTATATTCACAAGTTCCTTTTCAGATGGGTTCTGCACAAACTGTGTTGGATTTAAACACTCTTAAAACAGGAGGCTTGCTGATAGCATGCTACCACTTTGCTTTCCTCCCTGCCTGAATTTTTTGAGAGCACATATTATGGTGATATTAATCAGTAATGAATTTAGACATTGAATTTGTGAGATTAACTTGTATGTATTTTAATGAGTATTAATGTGGAGTGGCACATGGGAAAGTAAAGACAAATCATAGCAGCAGAGAAATTGAGGAAGAATTTGGTAGGTAATTAACATGGAAGCTTCCTATAGTATTTCTGTACTACATTATTACCACTTACTGAGAAGGGGATTTTTAAAAAGTTGGTAAATTTTTTTCTGCTGCACTTCAAAACAGTTACATAATTGTGCTGCCATAAGAAAATAAGGATCAAATTCTAGGGCACTTAGGATTTTATGAGGCCAATTTTAAAGAGTTCACGATACCGAATACTGCTAAGCAACGTGCATGATTTATTTCTATTTACTTTATTGAGTCAGAAAGCCCTTTGGTAGGCAAAAACTCTTCTAGCCCTTGAACTCAAATATCGCATCTTTTAAGGCACACAGATCTGTTGGCTTCCTTCCCTGGCTGTGAGCTTTCTGGACTGGTGCATATGGGAACAGTTGGCTTCCAGGCAGGTCTGGGGCAGAGCTGGTGAGATGCAGTGCCTACCACTCTTTCCTAGAGAACCTTCTCTCGCTGTGCCTGGCACCAGAGCCTGCGATCGCAACATCAGAAATCTCTTCTTTTCCCCTGTTAATCATTTGTCTTTCTAGGAAGCCATTTTGGTCCCTGACACTGTTCTGAGAAAGGGCAGGCTTCTGTAGTCTGATTGTGAGGAAGGAGAGAGAAGGACAGAGTCCAGGAGCAGTGGGCGCCAGGACAAGGCAGTGCTGACCACAGACACGATCTGATCAGGACAGCTGCATGGGGCAGGCTTGGTGGGAACAGCCAAATTATTTCATTGTTCGTGTGAGGGATTGGATTTTGAGGCTGCTCTGGGAAGGATATCTTTTGTGTACCCCTGGGGTACACAATTTTACACCTGCAGGAGACGTCAACCCTGGGTGGTATTTCCACTGCCATTTTCCTGTTGGGAAAACTGACTCTGGTTGGGCTTCTCAGGACTAGGCTGAGTTCAGCCAGGCACTTCTCCAAGCATGCACGGAGACAGGCCTATTTAAGGCCACAAACTCCAGCTGTTTGAAAAATCACAAGGCCCTGAGAACTAACAAATCAAACCTGGCAGGGACTCCTACTTGGTTTGTGTGTGACAAAAGCCAGCACACTTGTCAAAATTTACTTACCATTCTGATTTAATTAGACCACAAAACAAAACAAAAATGAGACTTTTGGATTCATAAACAAACCTTCTGGAAATCTCTCTCTGTGGGCTTTCAAAATCAGTGCTGCACGACAGGAAATGCAGCCGAATTACAATTAAAAAAATGCTGTTTGGAAGGAGGTATTGGTGAGATGAATGATGGTGGTGGGGGCAGGATGCCTCAAGAGGTTTGTTTTTTAAAATAGGAACTGCTGAGCCAAGCTGGAACCTCTTTCTGTAACTTGCACCTTTCTCTGTAACGTATTCACCAAAGCTCTGAATTGTAGCGACATAACATTATGCCCTTCCTTTTAAGCAAAACCTGGTTTTTTAAGTGAAAGATTAAGTAACATCCCATGACTGCCAGAGCCAGACAGAAATTTAATAAAGAATGTTTCTTAATGTCCAAAGCAGGACCTTGAAAATGTGCTTTCTCCCATTTGCAAGAGCTGTGGTTTCCTACCAACCAAATGACCATGGTCACACATCACAGACAGAGGTGTAATGTAGCATACCGCTCCCTTCATAGACTCCTTAAAAGCTGCTGAATGTAATGGATTGGTTATGGAACAAACCTAAATAGCCCTGGAATTTACATTTTTGTGGTGTGATTCTATCATTGTCTACATCAATAAGAGCACAAAAACCTTAGAATTCTAAGTTATACTTAAAGATTGCCAATTAGGAGACATTCAAGGCCCCATTTCTGACTGTGCTCCGTGAGAGATGGTTTCTGAAGAGCATGCTTTCAGCTCTACAGGATGGAAGGGGGATTTCATGGTGATGAAGGCACCAGGCTGCGCACCAGGAGCAGCCAGGAGGATGAGTTTGGGTACTTGCTGTGCTCCAGGTGAGCAGTTAGGCTGGAGGTTCACTGTGTGTGCTCAGCTAAGCCAGGTCAGTTTAGGAGCACAAATCCTCCTTCCCTAAGGGTCCAGCTACTAACTCCAGAATGCACAGTAGTCAAAAGGAAGTTGACTTCTGAACATCTCCCATGGGCAACATGGGGTTAAAAAAATATGCAAGAAAACAAAGTCTTAGAGATGATGTGTAGTATCACCAGGAAAATCAAACTTTAGTTTCAGAATAGAGGGAGAATTTGAAATCAAAGTTTGAAAAGGGATTTTCCTGGTGCTGGGGAAAACACTATGTAACTAAATGAGAGAGTGCTTTAATGTTGCCATTTTCAAAAGACACTGCTAAGCACACAACTTTGACTTGTCATTAATATCACTTTGGGTCTACCTTTACATTTAGATCTGCTTTATAGTCTCCAAATAGGTGCACAAACAAGGTTAGACCCTGTTTTGTCTTTGAAACTGTAGCTGTTAGTTACAGTAGACCAGAGAAAGAAATGGATTTATAAATCTCAGAAACCACTGCAACACTACAAGGTTTTCCTTCTTTATAAATTAAAATAGTCTCTAAAATAATGTTTCTTTTTAAAATTAGCTTCTAGCTCTGTCATGAAAAATGGGACCATTGCAATTTCTTTTTAGGAAATCTGTTCGTTACTTTGGTCTTTTTCACTTGTGAGGTTGTACTGTCTGCCATCTTGGTACATCCACTGCCCCTTGGGTCAAGGTCAGTCCTGAATTTAGAAGATAAGAAGGATACTTACGGTTCCCCCCCACCTTGAATGTTTTCATGAGTAAACACAGGACGCTGTGGCTGAAATGAAATGATTTTCAATGTAATCAATGTTTAAATTGGTGCTAATTAAAAGATAACTTGGATAATGGCATGGTACTTTTCTTGACATTTAATATTTCCTGTTGTAAAAAACCAAGAGGAAGGAAGAAAAAACTGAAAAAGGATTTCTGCAGGATCAATATTTAAAGTGTTCTGAAGGGTGTTTTGCATTAAATAAAAATAACCGAGGTTCAATGTTTTGAACACATCTGCAATCTAGCCTGCTCAAGATTTCAGGGCAAATTGGGGTTCAGTCCTATTGATTTTTCAAAGGCCAGGAATATGGCGAGAACACAGACATCAGACCACTAGAATAGAAGGTGCAGACACCTTCATACAACCTTGTGCTGCAGTGTTTTTTCAAACAAGCAGAAGAAGAGCACATTTAGCTTAACAACAGGACGGCACATCCATTCTTTAAACTCGTCCTTCACTGACAACATCTTCACGTACAGTACAGATGAAAAGATCAATAGGCAGACATCCCATGCTACATTTGAATTAACACTCTCTGTTCTCAATGTGGAGTAGAAACATGCAGTTTTAAAAAGAGAAAACAGAGAACTTTAAGTAGAATGCAACAAACAATATCCAGGTAACACATAACATTTTACCTTAGGAGAGAAATATTGGTAGAAATTCCCAGTGCACTGAACTCTCAAAAGAGTTTCTTTTCTTTTTAAACTAAGCATCAAGACCAGTATCTGTAATAGATACTTATAATATTGGAAATGACAAGCCTTGGCATCCCGCAAATCCACATAAATATTTCAATGAATGAAAGTTAACATGTTTGTTGAATATTAAAACTCAGTATGATTTATATTGACTACCTAAATGTTACCTGTTAGAGGAAAAATACATACAACTCACTCATGATACATTTCAAAAGCATTCTTTTCTGAGTGATAGTTACAAATGACAAAACCAGAGTTTGCATGCCAATTATAGAAGCATGACTATGGAATTAGGTACTAGATCCATGTCCTTAGACCTCAGGACCAGTTCTTGGATTTCTCTAGTTACGAGTAGATAACTGATAGGATGGAAGTATTTTCCCGCAAATTTCACATGGAAACTCCCCTGGTCCCAGCTTAGTGGGGGGACTCTGGAGTTTCTTTCAGTTTGAGTCTATGATCGTCCCCAGCCCTACATTATTTACCCATTCATTTCCTATCCAAGCTGTCCTAGCATGAGATTAAGTACTTACATTATGAAAACATAAGCTTTGACTCTATTAATCAGAAGTACATACTAACTGTATTCTTAGAAACTTACTTAAAAGTTTGTGTATTGAATACATAAACTTTAAAGGACAGAATTACTGGATACCTGCATGAAATAGTTTATTCCTATAAATAAATGAAATTAACAATGTATTATTAAAATATAAGATATATTTGGGATTGTTAAGACTAAATTTTTGAGCCATTTCTAAAGTTATTTAATTCAATATATTATTAAATGAACTTAACTATATAGAGGTAACTATAAGTCATCCATAAGCCTGTATCCTATATTTCAAGTTTTCTTCCAATCCAATAAAACTTTATATATACATATACTTTTTATGCAGAAATAAGATTTATATATATCAGCTGACATTAACACTATTTTCTAATTTTTCAGTTTACTTTTTTTTAAATGACTGTAAAATAATGCTTCTTCACATGTGCCTATATATCATAGTTTTCTTATCCATTAATCTCTTTTGTTTTTGAAGATTGGTCTTTTTTTAACTGACATAACTAATGATGCTATAAATACTTTTTGTACTAAGAGCCACTTTGTTCATTTGAACTATTCCTTAGAATACATTCCAGGGAATAAAGTTTCTGGCCAAAGAGTATGCATTAAAGCCACATTATTATGAAAATGCTCATGTTAGTGACTCAAAAATACTGGGAATACAAATTTTACCCTTTAAAAAATATACACACCAAGATAGCTATAGTTCTCTCATGAAAACAAGCACAGTACTATTAATGCATAACAAAAGCTATAAATAACAAAATATTATTTGGTCTCAAGAGAGAATGTTTTATAAAATATATTTTACTGTGGTATAAAAGTGTTACGCCTATTCTCAGGTATTTAAACCATCCTAATATTTCTAAATTGAGTAGAGGTTTTATATCATGACATCCAGTGCTTGCTAAAGCTTGTTGGTCTAATTTCATTGCTCCTTTACGTTAAAATATGAATGCAATTTAAAAAATCAAATTGTTCATTAAGTTGATCATCTACTTTTGAAGTCTGTGTATATCCCTTTAGTTCTCATCATAATTCTTACCAGTGTATTTCCTTCAATCCAACTTACAAGTGAAAGGAACTGTCCCAGTGGTGCTTAGGAAAATGGGCTATTGCTGGACGCATGCGGCTCCTTGAGAATTCCACAGGCCTCTAAGTCTTGGGAACTCGGGCTCCTGGGCATGTCAGTTAGCAATGAGCTCAACTTCACTTGCCTTTCCCAACATCTTTCGCCCTCCTTCAAATCCTTCAAACCCCACCTCCCCTTCCCACTCCAAGCCACCAGTTTTCTGTACTGTTCCTGTAATCAGGCCAAAATCGATCACAACTTTGATTAGTTGAGTTGTGCCTCTCTCATAATGATGAGTTTTGGGGCACGTCTAAGCTTATCTGTCACATGGGTCCCCTCCATGTTAATGTGGATAACTGGGAGCCAGTTTTGTGGACAGATGACCAATTATTTGAATTAGTATGTGAATGAGTTTGCTTTGAAAGCATTTGGCCAGTAGAGAGAGATGGCATTAACAGTTACTTATGAGTGCACATTTGTGTCTTTCTGTTTTTGGCAATGACTACCCTATGAACTTGGGGGCTACCCCTTAGCCTCCTAACTTCTAGGATTTGTGAGTTGGACAAGATGATGATTAACCTTGCCCCTCTCAGGGAACCCATAAAGGAATCCACATTTCCACAGATATGCTTCCTCCGCTCTGTAAACCTGCCCACTGTTAACCTTGCACAATCAGAGAGCTGAGACAAACAGCATTTACCAGGTGATTCTCACACTTCTTGTTCATGTAAAAATAATAATCATGATAATTCAAGCTCATTTTGCAGACTAATAAACCAAAACCTAAAGATATTGGATACTTTCTTAACATGACAAGTTAGAAACAGAAAAAACCAGAATGATAATTTTGACTTTCACTATGATGGAACAGACGGCGTAGACATTTACTTGGGGGCTTAGTGACTTTGTCCATTCAGCAGATGTTTGTATTCTGTATGGGCATTCAACAAAACGACTTCCGCCGGCTGGCTTTTGCCTTTCCTCCTTGGCGTTAAAACTCAGTGGGCAGACTTTTAAGACGTGTCTGTACCCTATCGCCATCTAGTGGTGAGCAGTGGCAACAACAAGCTGAAAGCTGTTTTTGGCCTTTGATCAGTCTTGGCAAGTGCCTTCAACCTGGACTAATTTTGAAATATTTTAAAGACAACAGAGCTACGTGGAATAGTTGTCCATCTGATTTTCTGACCATGTTCTTGCTTCCCTACGTTTGAAATTTTTGAGAAGGAAGCACCAGTGTTTTCGGTTTGTGTTCATTTCTGTTTTAACCACCTGCTCAGGCTTTTATATTCCTCAGATCCTCTTAGCTCGGTGATAAAAATAGAACAATGTACCTCTGTAACATTCAGGGAGGCTCCCATGAACTGTGAACTTAAGACTGTTTTCAAGTCAACACATCCCAAGCACTGTTGGTGGAAATATTGAGCAAGGACTGTATCACGCTTACATTTCTGTGTAAGATCAGGACTACGATAAAACGTAGAAAACCCACGAAGCATCCTGCCATTTTTATTGGATCTTAAATATCTAACTTTTTCCTTAGCAATGTGGTAATATTTTCTTTCCTCTTTTAGTGTAACCTTTTAAGTACACATCAAAAATGGAGACAGAAAAGCCATGTATTTTAAACACAGGCTAATTTTCACTGCAAGAACCAACCACAATCCACTGTTTGCAAGGAAACTGATTTGAAATCTTCTTGAATCTTTGGCATCAGTAGAATGTGTACTTCCGTTTCTCAGATGGTGAGATGTAGGCTGCCTGAGAGCATCCATTTAGCTCTCCCTCTACAGATGCATCTTCGAAGGGTGAGTGATAAGTAGCATTAAATAATTCTTAAAGAAGGGCTGATTGTTACTTTAAATCCTAATATATAAGGGTCTCTGCAAGTGCTATAAGAAGTTCTAAAGTCTGTTAGTTGTAGTACTTGCCACGTAGAGTTAGATGAAATAACAGCACTATGTTGTCTTATTTTTCCTTCTTAAGTAGCAAGGTTAAGTACAACTTTGCAAAATCTAGATAAAATAGAATATCTATAGGCCACACAAACGTGCGATCTAACATGTAAATAGGTAAACATGTGGCAAAGGAAAAGCTGAAGGTGCCCCTCTTGCTGACCACGGGAATCCATGGCTGGGCTTTCTTAACTGCAGGGAAACCTCTCTGTTGGTGTCACTCTGAACGCCTTTCAGATCTCCACAAACTGACATTCCCCGCTCTCTAGGGCAGCATAAATCCCCGAGTCGGCAACAAAATGAGGTCTGCCTGTGCAAGGCAGAAAGCACAAAATGATAGAAACACAGAGCAATATATACATTTTTCAAAAAATAGAAAAAATTCCTTTGAAATTGAGCCCTTAAGAACTTGCCATGCAGAACCACAGCTACCCGAGAGAGCAAGCAAGGCCAAGCTAGGGTCCACCAAAACAACAGCGGTGAACCGAACCCTGTCTTAGGCACAGATGAAAATTCCTGAACTCCTTGGTTTAATTCTTCAGAATTGAGAGTGCCAGTTGGAATCCACTCATTTCAAAGTACTGTGGGTGTTACAGAACTAGGGACTTAAAGGGAAAGTAAGGTGGTCTTTAAATTTAATCAAAGTTGCCAAGAAATTGGGAGTAGACAGTGCCCAGAGAGCGCTGTTTGTGAGAAAAGGGGAGTGGGGTGAAAGGCACACACATCAGGGAAACGAAATATTCCGAGACAAGGATCATGGATTTTAAGAAGCCCAGACGAGCTGAATGGCACAGAAGCAAATATTACTGGAAGTGTATGAGTTCAGTTTATGAATGCAAAAGATTTGTCCTTTGCATTAAAAACGGTGACCAGAAAGCAGTGACTTAATACAGAAACACAGATGGACGTAGAAAAAACACACACCACATCCTTACTTGTAGAGTGGGGGATTTGATCACGTCTTTTTGGGGTTTGGAAAACACACATGTAAAAAGGAAGCACATTGCCCAAAGACTTAGGTAGGATTGCTATGCTGATTTAATTTCCTAGCTCATGGGCAGTTGGTCACTCTAGCACACAGAAGGGTGCAGCCAGCTCTCCTTGACTGCCAGTTCCCTGCAAAGACACCCATGGAAGAGAAGAGGCAGCCCCTGGAGAAGGAAGGTGGTCGGGACAACAGTGACAATGTGAGGACACTCTGACCCTACCCTGTGGGAACCGCCGAGCCCTCTGACAGGTGAGCTGCAGGATCTCCTAGACATCACTGGGCTACGAGGAGGCTTACCCAGGACAAAGAGCTCGCTTTTTAAATCAGCCTGGAAAAGCCAGAAGAAGTTAGTTAGTCCTCAGCTTCCTCACACAGCCTTCAGGAGTTTTTCTGCTTTGTCTTTTCCATGCACACACAGCATGCCAAGCTCCTGAGCACAGCAGAGCAGGAGGGGTTCACAGTCCACAGAGAACTCCTCTGGATGCTCTGTCCGTGGCCACAGCCCAGGCACCAGCTGCTACTCCCAGGCATTGCCGAGAAAGCTGTGCAGAGGGAAGCTGGCATCGAGAGGATGTTTGGATGTAAAGTGGATGGCCAAGAATATGTCTAAGAAATGTTATGTCTTTAACAGGCTGCTTAGGTTCTTAGGTTCAGGAAACCCTCAGATCCGACCTGTTTTTGTGTGTGTGTGTGTGTGTGTATGTGTGTGTGCTTATTGAGTAGGTACAAGGTAGGATCAGCCAATTTGCCTTATTAACTTTCATGGAAAATGTAAAACACTGGAGGAAGGTTAAATTTTCTACAGCGTACATAAGAAAATGTGGCATTTTGGGGGGAAAATAGTGAACCATAAATTAAATACTGAATATGGCCTTAATTTAAGCTCGGTTGTTTTGGTATTCTTTTTTTTTTTTTTTTTTTTTTTTTTTTTTATTATTATTATTATTTTTTTTAACTTTTATTTAATGAATATACGTTTCCAAAGTACGAATAATGGATTACTATGGCTTCCCCCCCATACCGTCCCTCCCACCCACAACCCTCCCCTTTCCCACTCCCTCTCCCCTTCCATTCACATCAAGATTCATTTTCGATTATCTTAATATACAGAAGATCAGCTTAGTATACATTAAGTAAGGATTTCAACAGTTTGCTCCCACACAGAAACATAAAGTGAAAAATAATAGATGATTTTTTTTAATGATGATGAAATCAGATCAGACCTATTGTCATGTTTAATCCCAGTGAGAGTCAAGTTGGGAGTTGATAGTTTCTATTCTTTTCTTTTTTTTTTTTTTTTTTTTACAGAGGATCAGTTTAGTATGCATTAAGTAAAGATTTCAACAGTTTGCACCCCCATAGAAACACAAAGTGAAATATATTATTTGAGTACTCGTTATAGCATTAAATCTCAATGCACAGCACATTAATGACAGAGATCCTACATGAGGAGTAAGTGCACAGTGACTCCTGTTGTTGACTTTACCAATTGACACTCCTGTCTATGGCATCAGTAATCTCCCTATGCTCCAGTCATGAGTTTCCAAGGCTATGGAAGCCCCTTGAGTTCTCCGACTCTTATCTTGTTTAGACAAGGTCATAGTCAAAGTGGAGGTTCTCTCCTCCCTTCAGAGAAAGGTACCTCCTTCTTTGAAGACCTGTTCTTTTCACTGAGATCTCACTCACAGAGATCTTTTGCCAGAGTGTCTTGGCTTTCCATGCCTGAAATACTCTCATGGGCTTATCAGCCAGATCCGAATGCCTTTAGGGCTGATTCTGAGGCCAGAGTGCTATTTAGGACATCTGCCATTCTATGAGTCTGCTGAGTATCTCGCTTCCCATGTTGGATCACTCTCCCCTTTATTTATTCTATCGGTTAGTGTTAGCAGGTACTAGACTTGCTTATGTGCTCCCTTTGACTCTTAGTCCTTTCATTATGATCAATTGCGAACTGAAATTGATCACTTGGACTAGTGAGATGGCATTGGTACATGCCACCTTGATGGGATTAAATTGGAGTCCCCTGGTATGTTTCTAACTCTACCATTTGGGGCAAGTCAGCTTGAGCATGTCCCAAATTATATATCTCTTCCCTCTCTTATTCCTACTCTTATGTTTAACAGGGATCACATTTCAGTTCAATTTCAACACTTAAGAATAACTGTGTATTAATTACAGAATTAAATCAGTCATATTAAGTAGAACAGACAAAAAAACTACTAAGAGGGATAATGTATTAAGTTGTTCATTAACAGTCAGGGCTATGCTGATCAAGTCACCGTTTCCCATAGTGTCCCTTTCACTTCAACAAGTTTCCTTTTTGGTGTTCAGTCAGTTGTCACCGATCAGGGAGAACATATGGTATTTGTCCCTTTGGGACTGGCTTATTTCACTCAGCATGATGTGTTCCAGATTCCTCCATTTTGTTGCAAATGACTGGATTTCGTTGTTTCTTACTGCAGTATAGTATTCTAAAGAGTACATATCCCATAATTTCTTTATCCAGTCTACCGTTGATGGGCATTTAGGTTGGTTCCAGGTCTTAGCTATTGTGAATTGAGCTGCAATAAACATTAGGCTGCAGACCGCTTTTTTGTTTGCCAATTTAAATTCCTTTGGGTAAATTCCAAGGAGTGGGATGGCTGGGTCGAACGGTAGGGTTATCTTCAGGTTTCTGAGGAATCTCCAGACTGATTTCCATAGTGGCTTGACCAGTTTGCATTCCCACCAACAGTGGGTTAGTGTCCCTTTTTCCCCACATCCTCGCCAGCATCTGTTGTTGGTAGATTTCTGAATGTGAGCCATTCTAACCGGGGTGAGGTGGAACCTCATTGTGGTTTTGATTTGCATTTCTCTGATTGCTAATGACCTTGAACATTTTTTCATGTGCCTGTTGGCCATTTGGATTTCCTCTTTTGAAAAATGTCTATTGAGGTCCTTGGCCCATCTCTTAATTGGGTTGTTGGTTTTGTTTTTGTGGAGTTTCTTGATCTCTTTGTAGATTCTGGTTATTAACCCTTTATCTGTTGCATAGTTTGCAAATATTTTTTCCCATTCTGTCGGTTGTCTCTTCACTCTCCTGACTGTTTCTTTTGCAGTACAGAAACTTCTCAATTTGATGCAATCCCAATAGTTAATTTTGGCTTTGACTGCCTGTGCCTCCCGGGTCTTTTCCAGAAACTCTTTGCCTGTGCCAATATCTTGAAGGGTTTCTCCAATGTTCTCTAGTAACTTGATGGTGTCAGGTCGTAGATTTAGGTCTTTAATCCATGTTGAGTGGATTTTTGTGTAAGGTGTAAGGTAGGGGTCTTGCTTCATGATTCTGCACGTGGAAATCCAATTTTCCCAGCACCATTTATTGAATAGACTGTCCTTGCTCAAGGAATTAGTTTTAGATCCTTGATCAAATATAAGTTGGCTGTAGATGTTTGGGTTGATTTCTGGTATTTCAATTCTGTTCCATTGGTCTATCCTTCTGTTTCTGTACCAGTACCATGCTGTTTTGATTACAACTGCCCTGTAGTATGTCCTGAAATCTGGTATTGTGATGCCTCCGGCTTTGTTTTTGTTGTACAAGATTGCTTTAGCTATTCGAGGTCTCTTGTGCCTCCATATGAATTTCAGCACCAATTTTTCCAGATCTGAGAAGAAGGTCTTCGGTATCTTGATTGGTATTGCATTGAATCTATAAATTGCTTTTGGGAGAATGGACATTTTGATGATATTGATTCTTCCAATCCATGAGCATGGAAGATTTTTCCATTTCTTGGTATCCTCTTCTATTTCTTTCTTTAAGGTTTTGTAATTTTCATCGTAGAGATCTTTAACGTCCTTGGTTAAGTTTATTCCAAGGTATTTGATTGTTTTTGTAGCTATTGTGAATGGGATTGATCTTAGAATTTCTTCCTCAGCCATGGCATTGTCTGTGTATACAAAGGCTGTTGATTTTTGTGCATTGATTTTATACCCTGCTACTTTGCCAAACTCTTCTATGAGTTCCAATAGTCTCTTGGTAGAGTTCTTTGGGTCCCCTAAATAAAGAATCATGTCATCTGCAAAGAGGGATAGTTTGAGTTCTTCCTTCCCAATTTGTATCCCTTTAATTTCTTTTTCTTGCCTAATAGCTCTGGCTAGAACCTCCAGAACTATATTGAATAGCAGTGGTGAGAGTGGACATCCCTGTCTGGTCCCAGATCTCAGTGGAAATGCTTCCAACTTTTCCCCATTCAATAGGATGTTGGCTGTGGGTTTCTCATAGATTGCTTTGATTGTATTGAGGAATGTTCCTTCCAAACCCAGTTTGCTTAGAGTTTTCATCATGAACGGGTGTTGTATTTTATCAAATGCTTTCTCGGCATCTATTGAGAGAATCATATGGTTTTTCTTCTGCAGTCTGTTAATGTGGTGTATCACATTGATTGTCTTGCGCACATTAAACCATCCCTGCATACCAGGGATAAATCCCACTTGGTCTGGGTGGATGATCTTTCTGATGTGTTGTTGCATTCTATTGGCGAGAATTTTATTGAGGATTTTTGCATCTATGTTCATCAGGGATATTGGTCTGTAATTCTCTTTCAGTGCTGCATCTTTTTCCGGCTTAGGGATTAAGGTGATGCTGGCTTCATAGAAAGAATTTGGGAGGATTCCCTCTTCTTCGATTGTTCTGAATAGTTTGAGAAGAATTGGAGTTAGTTCTTCTTTAAATGTCTGGTAGAATTCAGCAGTGAATCCATCTGGTCCTGGGCTTTTCTTTGTTGGGAGGGCCTTTATTACTGTTTCAATTTCTGTCTCAGTTATGGGTCTGTTTAGGTTTTCGATGTCTTCCTGGTTCAATTTAGGTAGGTTGCATGTGTCCAGGAATCTATCCATTTCTGATAGGTTTCCCTGTTTGCTGGCATACAAGTCCTTGTAGTAATTTCTGATGATTCTTTTTATTTCTGTGGTGTCTGTTGTTACATTTCCTTTTTCATCTCTGATTTTATTGATTTGGGTCTTTTCTCTTCTTTTTTTAGTTAGTTGGGCCAATGGGGTGTCAATTTTGTTTATTTTTTCAAAAAACCAGCTCCTCGTTTGGCTGATTTTTTGTAATGTTTTTCTTGATTCAATCCTGTTGATTTCCTCTCTGATTTTAATTATTTCTCTTCTCCTACTAGATTTGGGTCTGGTTTGCTGTAGGTTTTCTAGATCCTTGAGGTGAATAGAAAGCTCATCTATTTGGTGCCTTTCCAATTTCTTGATGTAGGCACCTATTGATATAAACTTTCCTCTTAACACTGCTTTTGCTGCGTCCCATAAGTTTTGGTATGTTGTGCTGTTATCCTCATTTACTTCCAGAAAGTTTTTGATTTCTCTTTTGATTTCTTCTATGACCCATTGTTCATTCAGGAGCATGTTGTTCAATCTCCATGTGTTTGCGTATGCTCTAGGGATTCCTGAGTTGTTCATTTCCAACTTCATTCCTTTATGGTCTGAGAAGCTGCATGGTATGATTCTAATTCTTTTGAATTTGCTGAGACTTGCTTTATGGCCTAGTATGTGGTCAATCCTAGAGAAGGTTCCATGTACTGCTGAGAAGAATGTATAATCTTTAGCTGTAGGATTGAAAGTTCTGTATATATCTGTTAGATCCATTTGGGCTATAGTGTCGTTTAAATCTACTGTATCCTTGTTGATCTTCTGTCCTATTGATCTGTCTATTTCTGAGAGTGGAGTATTGAAGTCCCCCAGTACTATTGTATTGGGGTCTAAGTCTCCCTTTAAGTCCGTTAACAAATCTTTTAGATAAACCGGTGCCCTGTAGTTAGGTGCATATACATTGATAATTGTTATATCTTCCTGTTGAATTGATCCCTTAATCATTATGTAGTGTCCCTCTTTGTCTCTCTTAATGGTTTTTGTGGTAAAGTTTATGGTGTCCGATATTAAGATGGCTACGCCTGCTCTTTTTTCATTTCTGTTGGCATGGTATATCTTTTTCCAGCCTTTCACTTTCAGTCTGTATGGATCTTTGTTGGAAAGATGTGTTTCTTGTAAGCAGCAAATAGATGGGTTTTGTTTTTTAACCCAATCAGCCAAACGGTGTCTTTTAACTGGACAGTTCAGGCCATTCACGTTCAATGTGACTAATGATAAGTGGTAACTTTGCCCTGCCATTTGCCAAAGATAAGTTCTAATATATGCTTTGAATTCCCTGTGATCTTTAGCTGTGAGCTTTCCTTCCTTGGTTTCCTTCCTTTACCTTCTTTCATATTGATGACCGTGTTTCTTTGTTTCTGTGTGTAACACATCTTTAAGCCTCTTTTGCAGGGCTGGACGAGTGGCAACAAATTCTTTCAATTTCTGTTTGTTATGAAAAGTCTTTATTTCACCTTCATTCACAAATGAGAGCTTGGCAGGATATAATATTCTGGGCTGGCAGTTGTTCTCTCTTAGTACCTGGGCTATATCTTGCCATTCCCTCCTAGCTTGTAGAGTTTCTGATGAGAAGTCAGCTGTGAGTCTGATTGGAGATCCTCTGAGAGTAATCTGACGTTTCTCTCTTGCACATTTTAGGATCTTTTCTTTATGTTTCACTGTGGAGAGTTTAATTACAACGTGTCGTGGTGAGGGTCTCTTTTGGTCGTGTTTATTAGGGGTTCTGTGAGCTTCCTGTACTAGGATTTCTCTGTCCTTCTCCAAACCTGGGAAATTTTCTGCTAATATCTCACTAAAAAGGCCTTCTAATCCTTTCTCCCTCTCCATGCCTTCAGGAACTCCTAGAACCCGAATGTTGGGTTTTTTAATAGTATCCTGAAGATTCCCGACAATATGTTTTAGATTCCTAATTTCCTCTTCTTTTCTTTGGTCTGACTGTATCCTTTCCTGTTCTCTGTCTTCTAAGTCCGATATTCTCTCTTCTGCTTCTCCCATTCTGTTTGTAAGGCTCTCTATTGTGTTTTTCATTTGATCTATTGAATTCTTCACTTCAGTCACTATCCCAGTTTCCTGTTGTACTAGTTGTTTCGTTTCATTTTGATTCCTCCTTAATATTTCATTTTCACGAGAGAGATTTTCTATCTTGTCCATTAAGGATTTCTGTAGTTCAAGAATTTGTTTTTGAGAACTTCTTAATGTTCTTATCAATTTTTTGAGATCTGCTTCTTGCATTTCTTCTATGTCATCATCCTCATAATCTTGAATTGGGGTGTCTTTTTCATTTGAGGGCTTCATGGTGACTTCCTTGTTTTTATTACCTTGGTTTTTGCGTTTGTTATTTGTCATATTGGAGATATTTGGTTTCTTCACTGTGGTGCTTTTTCTTGTTATACTAAGACTCTAGATTAAGTGGACTATCTGTTTTTGAGGGAGCCTTAGGGCTTGAGATGGGTGTGGCCTGAGAGCTCTGTTTGGTGTGCCTAAGGTGACACTCCCAGGTTAGGCGTGGTAAACCTCTCTCTCTCTCTCTCTCTCTCTCTCTCTTTTTTTTTTTGATTCAACAGGGAAGTTATTCTGCACAGCTGAACAAAGTTGGAGGTAGTTAGCAGGCGAATGATATACCCACAGGAGCCAGAGATCAGAAGCTCTTTCCCAAGGACCACACAGGGAATCTGTTCGGCCCTTAGAGTGGGCTCAAATTCTCCTTCAGTCTCCCACTGGGTTGCCAAAGTTACGGAATTGTAGCGTCTCTGGAGAGTGCTCACGTGAATTCCGTGAGTTCTCTCCCCCACCGTCTCTTTTTTCACAGTCTCAGTTCAGTAGCACCATAAATTTACTAAGTCCTAATCTCCTGTTAATTCGCCCCACCCAGAGTCAGGTTTTACTGCTAGGCTCAGGGCCGGTGCAGACCTGAGGTCGCTCTGCTTATGACGTATGTCCAAGATGGCGCCTGCTCTTTGTCTTGCTCGCCCTTGAGAGGTGAGCGGAGAGAGAGAAACCCGTGTCCATACCAGTCACCTTTTTTTTTCCCCCTCTCTCTCTTCCAGTTAGCTTGGTGAAGTCCCCCCCGCCCCGGGGGTCGTTCCCTCTAGTCTCCTCTCTCCGCTTGCCTGCCGGTGTCTCGGGTTATTGAGGTTCGGCTCACCTCGCGTTCCAGCGCTGGTGTGTTGAGTCTGCCACTGATGTCCCGAACTGTGGGCTCCCACGCTCTCCACGCAGGTCTGCTCCCCTTCCAGCGCCGATGTGTGGACTCGGAGCCCTGGACTTCCCAAGTCTCCCCGCTGTTGCACTCCCCTTCGAGCACTTGCGGGCAGACCCTGCAGCTTGCGCAGCTCAGTCCCGCTGCTCGGCTTCCGCGGCTCTTTTCTTGGTATTCTTTTGAAGTAAGATCTTTAATATGACAGTGAATAAGCAAGCCTTCTTGTGTATATATTTTATTTTCCTTCCAATACCAGATAGGATCTAGCAACGTACTGTTTGGTATTTGATTTGGCTTGAAGAACTTTAATAAACTAAAAGGCTTTTTAAATAAAAGCATGTGGTTTTCTCAATCTTCATTTAGAAAAAATTTATTATCATTAGTAACGATTGACTTCAAATCACAGTCTGATGAAATGAACGTGTTTGGAAGGTTGCTCAGGGGTTGTGGCAGAGAATATAGCCTGATGTCCTCCAACATCCATCTTCCTCTCTGTTGTCAGTCACGGGACCCCGGTTGTTAGGTCGGCCATGGCCACTCTGAATTAAGACTACTTTTTCTGGTACCTAGATGTGCTCATGAGATAAGTCCTAACAGATGGGATATTTGCGACTTCCGGGAAGCGAGCTTCATGGGAGAAGGCATAACTGCCTCTCCTCTGTTCTCCTTCCTGCTTAGAATCAGGAAGAGACAGCTGGAGCTGCCATCTTGGACGACGTGTAGAGGCTTCTCACTGGGGACAGCATCTGCTCGGTTCTCTGTGCTGGTGGAGCCACCACACTTGTTCTGGAAGTCCTGGGTTTGCGTGTAAGGAAGCTATGTTTCTACTTTGTTTAAGCTGTAGTAATCGAGTTTTCTGGCACTCCAGTTATCTGGACCAATACAAGGGCTCTATAGATATCAGGACTCAGAGACTAACAGTGATGTGGATAAACAGCTGGGAAGATCATATGAACACATGTGTATTGGGAACTGGGGCCTAATTTCAGGTTATAACCTGTTCTCAAGGGGCTCCCCCTCTGATGGACTTACTCTGGGGTGATGAGACTTCCTTGTGGGACCAACAACTGAGCATCTTGAAAAACACCCAAGAGAGAACCTTCCTCTTTCTTCATGAGGTACTTCCACTGCAACTTGAGTCCACATCCTGTCTCTTTTTTATAAAATATTCTCTTGGAAGGAATTGAAAGCTTAGCTTACAGAAGAGTTGAGATTTATTTTTTTCTGAAAAAAAAGTTATTTTAAAAACAGATGCTCAAAAGCCTAGGGAAGATATTGGATTTAGATTTATATACAAAACTCGTAATTCATGTACCATTCAGTTTTCTGTAATCTGTAGAGCAGTAGTAAATTTTACTTTTATGAAAGACTGTGGATTGCATATGACAAACTATTGTCTTGGAAAATATTTTAAAGGAATGAAATTGCATTGAATTAACATTGGTTAAGTACTGAATGGTTGAGAGCTTGATAGGAATGTTATAATGATTTCATACGTATTATTCCTATTAAAATAGTGTTACATTTTAATTTTCTCTTTGCTTTCAGTTCTAGGTTGCTTTCTTTCTTTGTAAAGATCATAATTTGCAACATTAATGAGATGGAAGAAATAGAAAATCTTAACTGAAATTGGCACAGTTTGTTACTGGGTCAAATCGGAGGTAATAATAATGGCCTCAAATTTGGAGTTGATTCAACTTGTATTTGTATTTCCAGGCATGGATAACTTCAGCCAACTTACATTCTTTTCTGTGACTAGAAATATAGATTTATAAGGCTTTAAAAAACTCAGTGAGATTAAAAATCAACATTTCCTCTCAAATATAATTTAAAACAGAGACAAAAACCATTATATTTTTCTGGAGTTAGTTATGAGGACACTTCAAAAAGTTCGTGGAAAATGGAATTAAGTTGTACTGCAAAATGATTTTGAAATCCATGCACTGCTTTTTAATAATACATATTTTCCATGAACCTCATGAAGCTCCCTCATAGCTCATGTAAAGTTATTAAAGAAGTTTTCAAAGACATTTATTATGGATACTTTGTCTTTCATTTGCTAACCCTTGAAGACTAAGGAATGAATAAAATGAGCTTAGTTCTTGCAGGTGAATAAATCTTTTTTTAAATCCTAGTTTTGTCCTTGATACTACGATGATGGTGATTCATCTGTCTCTGTACTTTGGAGAACTATGGTTCTAAAAGTTACTTTCCCACTGATTAAGCTGAAGGAAAAGAAAAAAAGAATATGTTGGCCTTAACGATAAAACTAGAGAGGAAAAAGGAAAATATATAGACTTAGGTATTATAGGACACGTTTTTAAAAATTCCTAGTTATTTTCTGCTAGCTAAGATAAACACTCAAAGAGCAAAGAGTGCTGGTTTTTAAAGCATTCCAACTTTTTTTCAAAATTCCTTTTCACACCTAAGTTGAATTTGCATAGATGAGCTACTGCGTTGGATGGATATGGTGACAGAGACTTCAAAGACTGTGTAAAGGCCATATTGTAGGCACGGGTGTGGCCTTGTATATAAAGTGGGCTGTATCAGACCCTTAATGTTTAGCTGAGCTTAGAAACTCCCAACTCATGCTCAAAAACTTGAACGTGGGGGAGGGCTACTATTCTGCGTCCATCGCCTTTTGTCTAAAGGAAAACAGAGCCGCCAGGCTGCCAAGTCCCAGAGATGGATGCTCTGTCAGCTGCTGCAGAGAATCATCTTGCTGGGCCTCCTTAACCTCTCTCTGCGGAAGCAGGGCTCAAACACGTGCATGCCAAGATCATCCTGCCGCAGGCTCAGAGGAACCTGCTGATGGGCGGGAAATGACGGGAGGGCACGAGCCGGCCCAGAAGTGCTGGAGGGTGACTGGCACAAACCTGAGAAGCCGTTGAACGGGGTGGGTCTCCTGTTGGCTCTCAACTTTCTTTTTTAAATCTAACGATGTCATTTTCTCATGATGCAAACTGTAGTTTATCTGCGATCTGAGTCTAGCTATGTAACTTTTTTTTTTTTTTGACAGGCAGAGTGGACAGTGAGAGAGAGAGACAGAGAGAAAGGTCTTCCTTTGTTGTTGGTTCACCCTCCAATGGCCGCCGCAGCCGGCGCACCGCGCTGATCCGAAGCCAGGAGCCAGGTGCTTCTCCTGGTCTCCCATGGGGTGCAGGGCCCAAGCACTTGGGCCATCCTCCACTGCACTCCCGGGCCACAGCAGAGAGCTGGCCTGGAAGAGGGGCAACCAGGACAGAATCCGGCGCCCCAACCGGGACTAGAACCTGGTGTGGCGGTGCCGCAAGGCGGAGGATTAGCCTAGTGAGCCACAGCGCCGGCCCGTAACCTATCTTTTACATGTTGGGGTAGAGGCCATGCTGATGATGTTAAAAGTTAGTGATCAGTATTCACAGAGCTTTTCAGATCTTGTAAGATGGGGCAAATCCAAGTGCATACGTCTAGTTTATTAAGTTCACTTAAAGACATGCACTAAACCACACTCAGGATGCAGTTACCTTGGATTTTGGTGAATTAATCTCCTGTTGGTAAGAGGATTTAGGGAGGAGAGGTGGAGAGTAGGGCTGGGTGGGCTGAGAAAGTGTGGAGGCCAGGTCAGAAACAGAGGTGAAGGAAGAATGAAGCGGAGGAGAGGAGAGCAGACGGCTGGGAAAAGGGGCAGTCGTTCGATCTCCCGGAGAGAATGAAGACGGCTTAAAGATCGAGGGAAGACAAGATGTGATTATGCTTGGGTCCAGAAAGAGCTTACACGCTTTTCAGAGAACAGCCTTCAAAATCAAATCGCTGTCAAGTTAACAACCCTGGGAGTGACGTTCATGAAAAATGCTTGCTTTGCAAGCAGGAACTTTTCCTTTTGAATTTGATTCAAAATTCTCAATTCAAACTACAATCAGCTTCATTTTTTGGATATACGTGCTAGAGGTGAGAACAATTTTGTAATATGTTTATATGATAACTTATTCTGAACACAAAAGAGAAAAGTGTCCAATTTCAGGAAAGATCCTTTGCTTTTAGTTTACAGAGTAGGTCACAAATGTCAGCATGTCGCAAAACTAGGACAAATCAGGGTCTGTGCACGGTGTGAGCCGGCTGTCCAGCTTAGCTCCGGGTGCATGCCTCACCTAGGGACTGCCTGCAACAGGCAAAGAGTATTTCCCACAAGCCAGGCCACGTGTCTAAGCACGTCCTGAAGTTGACTAAATGAAAGGGAAACTCCGTTATGGAAATGGTTGACTTAGAAGTTTCACTTACTGCAGGGAATTCTCTGTTCTTGAATAGTGCGCTTGCTTTATACCAACCCGGGGTGGCTGGGGTATTTTGAAACGGAGGAACCATGGAGGAAAATGCCTTGTATGGTGGTGTAATGTGACCCATTCTTTTCATCTCACGATTTCAGTATTTGCCAGTAACTACGCTTGCCCGTTAATGCACAGGAAACACATGTGGGAGATTTAGTTGTTTCTATTTTAAGAATTTCTTAGAAGCCAAAGTTTCAGGGGTGAGGAACCAGCCAATCTCAGGATTTTCTGGGTTGTGGGGTCTTGGGGGCACTGGCCATTATTTATCCCTGAAGACATTCTGTCTAGGTCAGGTGCCTTTATATTAATTATTGCTAAGGTCTTAATAGCAAACTAGGGAGTTTTGAAAGCGATTTTTATTTTTAAAGATTTTGAAGTAAAGAAATCATGGAGGCTATATATTGAATCTTAACAACTGAAAAAACTAAAATGATGGAGGAAAATGAATTCATGGTGACATAGTATGAATCATTGGTTTTATTTGCTAATTTCAATACTTGGCAGTGATTGTCTTTGCTTTTTAAACTACAAGATAGTCATTTTGTTTTCTTTAAAGACAGGTTTACAAGCTCAGGTTTCAGAGGATGTTCCTCCTTTGTTGATTAAAGCCATCATGCAACTGATGATGAAAAAATGAAGATACAACACTCAATTCTTACATAGCTTCCTACCTGAGGAAAATGACCTCTTCAGAAAAGTCAAAAGGGGACAGACTGGATTACAATTTGATTTCTCTTCTTCGACAAGGTGCCATTTATAGTAAAGGTATGGTGTATGGTTTTCTCATTCTGGAAGTGGACTAATCTCTCCATGCATCAATCTCTTTTAAAGTGAGAATAATAGTATAACCTACTTTGCTAGTTTAAGAAACTATTCATTTTCATTTATTTCAAAGAGGGGAAGGAGGAGGAAAGGCTCATTCATCTACTGGTTCACTCCCTAAATGGTTGCAACAACTGAGTCTGGGCCAGGCTGAAGGCAGGATCCAGGAACTCCTTCAGGCACTTTAGCAGCAAGCTGGATTGGAAGCAGAGGCAGGACTCAATCCCAGGTGCTCCGATATGGGATGCAGGTATCCTATGCATCAGTTTAACTTGCTGTACCACGATGCCTACCCCACCTCGCTGGGTTTTGAAAAGGAAATCTGTAGGGGTCTGCACTGTGGCGTAGCAGTTAAAGCCGCTGCCTGCAGTGTTGGCATCCCATACGGGCGCCGGTTCAAGTCCCAGCTGCTCTACTGTGGTCCCGCTCTCTTCTGTGGCCTGGGAAAGTGGTAGAGGATGGCCCGAGTCCTTGGGCCCCTGCACCTACGTGGGAGACCTGGAGGAAGCTCCTGGCTCCGATCAGCGCAGCTCTGGCCATTGCGGCCAGTTGGGGAGTGGACCAGTGGATGGAAGACCTTTCTGTCTCTACTTCTCCTTCTCTTTGTGTAACTCTTTCAAATAAAACATTAAGAAAAAAAAGGAAAGGAAAGCTGTAGAGTTCTTAGAATCGTGGGGTGGTAAGAGCTCAATTATTAGATATAATTATAAATATTGGAATATTAGAAGGTATACAAATTACAATGACTTTTAAAATACAATTTATATTCCTTAAGAAATAATGAGATAATGGAGTTCTCCCCTATAGTTACTCTTATAAGTTCTAATATATATTTACTTTTACATAATATACCCTTTACTCCCTACTTATACTAGGTATTTCTTGTAAGGAAACCTGCTAAGGCAATGTCAAAGTAGGTGTTTATTAATACGATCAATTGTACTACCTAATTTTGGTAAGACTGGTTAGTTCTGCAGTAATCAGGCAACATTAAAATACCTCATTACTGGTTTTTGCTGCATAGCTGTCTTCCTTAGGAATCCTAGGACCTGTGGGAGTGGCTACTGGGTATTTTAAGTGGTCGAGATTTTCCTCCTCCTCCTCTTCAATGTGCAGGTTTGGCGTCAGCTCTGTACCATCCGGGATGCACCACAAGGCATCTGGTTCGTGAAGCCCCCTGCTGATGCCCGGCATGAGCCCCTCCCAGACTTCCTCCTCTTCTCCAATGACAGGGAGGTTGACAGGCAAGGTGCTCACACTGGTGTATGCAGAGGCCACAAACTTATCACCCAGGATTTCAGGCACTTTCTTAGGGTCTGAGAAGCCCCTCTTCATTTGCTTCAAATCTGAAAACCTGTTTGGAGCTGCCTTTCTGGGATCCTGAAGTGGCATTGCCTCGCAAGGCCGGGCTGCAGCGGAAGTCAAAGGTAACAGAGAAGGCGGTGGTCGGGCAGGTTCAGATGCTGCAGGCAATGGGAGGGGAGCAGGGGGCTCCTCCTTAATCTCCAGGGTGCTCTCCTCTGGGATGTCTGCCTGGGCTTGGTCAGCCGATACAGTTAAAGCACTAAACTTCTCCAGTTCATACAACAAGTTGTCCAGGAAAGACGACCGTGTGGGGGCCACGTGGTTTGCTGGTGGATGGGTGCATGTTGGGGACAGCCACCCCTGGGCACATCCCTGGAGAGCTCCTGGATCGGAGCCAGGTGAAGCTGTGTGCTTGGGAGGAGAGGCTGGCTCATGGGATGCCAACTTAGAAACAGCAGGGATTGTAAGTTAAAAGTAACTCAAGAAAATAAAAATGCATCGAAACACAGAGATAGAGCAATGCAGGAAAGGTATGATAGTGAATATAAAAATAATTCTTTAACATAGACACAGATTTGAAGATTTTTCTAAAATTTGAATACATAAAATCACTTATGTTAATTAGCAAAGTTGCTTAAAAAGCAAAACCCTGCTAGTTTTGGAAAGGGTCTTAAGTGTCAGATAACACAATAAAGGCTTCATAGAGATTATGAGGACAGACAGTAAAACCTTAGGAGATGTAATTGATTAGTCTACCTCTTTTGAATAATGCTTAAAAGATATTATGGGGTCTAGATACTGATGTCATAGTGTAAGTGATTCTGAAGAAATGTTAATAGATAATGAGAATCAACAGTGAAACTCTGTTCCCTGAACATGTTTATTTGTTCTTTCTTCCTGCAGTAGTGCCCAGCCTTTTGAACTTCCACAATTTGCTCACTTATGTTCACAAGGTGATTATCACACATGGTGTAATAAAGTATTTAAGTCATTATACATTAACATCTTCCTAAGTGACTAAGTTCCAAAACTATCTTTCAAGAAGCCCATGATCAGAATGAAACTGAACTTACATAGCTCCTGCTTCAAAGTTAAAAAACAAACAAAAACCCCTAAAACCCTAAGTAAGTGTTTATATACTGAAGGGGCATCTGATGCCAACAGGAGAGACAACTTCTGCTATGACTCCCATTCTCCCTCAAAAGCTTGACATTTTATGTAAACACAAGGAGGTAACATTTATGAAGCTTAATCTCCTGACGTAAAAAATGGGTGTAGGACTATACTTCTGGATCTATTAATAGTCATAATGTATTTTGATCTTTTACACAAAACAGTAAGTTTAAACTCTTATGCAAATTCATCAAAAGTAATTCTAGAATGCCACCTGTTAACATTCCAATACGTCAATTGATCGCTCCTGGGATAGAAGACAATGCTACATGCTCTACAAATGGAGGGTCATTGCTGCAGGATCCGTGCTCACACTGAGGACTGGCCTCAGAGAGGCACAGGGATGACCTTGTATTTCAGTTCTTTGCAAGTACATGACTGCGGCTTAGAAAGATTCTGCAGATATAGCTTCTTGTTGATTGTTTAGGACAATACTTCACACATGCAGCCACCACTCTTGGGCCTTGGGCTATGTAAGAGCACAGTGATTTCCCCACTTAACTTGACTTCCGTGTCTTACAATAAGAATGGGGCACTGGCTGAGTATTTTTTTTTTTTTCAGAAAAGGAAATTACGATATCCTGTCAACACAGGAGGGCATAAAGGGCACAAAATGTCACAAAACTCATGTAAGCATCTTAATACAAGATTTGGGACTCAAGGTTGCTCATAGCACCTGATAGCAAGTATGCTTTGTGACTGGGTGGACAGCAACTCATTAATTCCTGTAGATGATGATTTTTTAACTAAACATAAATTACCCAAGATACATTCAGTAGTCTACAGCAGTTCCCTTACGGGCTAGAGTTCTATTTTCTTTTTGTCATGTAACATGAAAGCCTGTGAAATACATATAAAGATCATTCCATTTCACTTTTGCTTTATCTCATGGACAGAAATATTATGTAGATGGAAAAGAATGATCTTTAAATTCCATTATCATCACTGCTACCAACATTACTATTACTGCTCTTACTCTAGTACCATTACTGCCGTAGTCAGCACTATAACATGTTAAGTTACAAGTGTTCAACATTACAATAGACTTGTTTATGCTGAAAGTCAAGGTAAGTAACCTGGAATACCTATGACATAAAAATGAGATACTTAGCTTGTCTTCCAGAAGTATTAGCATTGAATTCTATTGTACAAAAAAATCATAAACAATAGCAACTTACATTAGTCTCCCCTAAAGGCAAGAAATGTGATTTGAAGGTGTCAAAGAGTGATTCATAAATTAAGTCCCTTCCTCTGTTTAAATATCAGTTGGAAAATAGAATGGATAACATTTAGAGCAGTTTTGTCTGTCACTCTATAGAAGTACATATTTGTCTTTCTGAAAATGGTTGTTGCAGCACACTGAGAACTTGCTTCCATTGAGCCACTGGTGTCACAGCGTGGCTTACCAGTTGGCATGAAACTGTTTGCTTAAAATTATGGACTTAAGATTTTCCTCATTTTTTCCATCAGTGAGAATAAGAAACTAATTAATGAAATGTGTGCATTCTATTTAAAATCTGATATTTTAGGAAAAGTGAAAATATATTTAAATTGTATTTGTAATGAAGATTAAAACATTGTGACCTACAATATTATATTGTCATTGCTAATTAGGGCACATGAAAGAATTTTTGAAATGTTAAATAAACCTTTGTAGGACGTGCTTTTCTTCCCTATAATGTTTAATTTCCACTCACAGTCACTTCTAATTTATCTAGTAATTCTTTTAAAATGAGGGCATGGAGCATAACACAACTGTATTAATGAAGATTCTATCTTTTCTCTTTATCAGGAGAAACTACCAAAGGAAGAATGCTGATCTCTTAATGCTAAGCCTTGGAAGTGAAGTAAATATACTTAAGAGATTCTGAAAAACTTTGTAACCAAACACACAAAACTGTATGGAATCAAACTTCTCTATTACTCAGTGACACAGCAATCAGCCACAACAGAAACCCAGTCTTCAAAGGGGATCAGAAGAAACAAAAATGCCTCTCAAGATAGTAGCTTCTTGGATCACTCATTTATGTACAATTTTTCTAAGACTCCTTGTCAAGGAGTAGTTTAGGTCACGAGGGTGCTGCCTTGCAATGATCTTGCAGGGAACACGTGATTCCACACTTCAGTCACATCTGATTTGTGGCTCTAAGTCTGAGAGTGCTGGATGCTTTCTATGTTTCAATCTTGATGTCTATTAAAATAATTGACAAGTTAAGGAACTTAATCTATTTTTTAAATGTTGGGAAGTACTTTTCTGATGTTTTAGAAGTAATTCCTTAATAACTTAAAGTTTTATACTTTGAGGTTAGTGTAAAGAGAAAGAAATCCCTAGATACCATCCAGTAAGAGAATGTATTATAGTTCAAAAGAAAAACATCACATTGTGGCAAAGAAAGTAGAATAGCCTTTTCCAATTAGTAAATTCAGGAAGAAAATTCTCTTAAATTACATAATGAGAACAACCACCGACTTTAGTTACTAGCTTATGTGAATGAGTAAAACTGGAATACAGTTGTCCTAAAACCAATAAAAAATAAACTTGAGGACTTCTAATAGCCCACAATATTTTCATTCAAATTGATAATCAAACTTATAAACCCTAATTTAAATATTTTGCTCTATTTCTTATTCCTGTTTAAAAAAACCCGAGACTTTTAGAGAATTTTGTCAACTAATATCTGTTTGTTCTTGAGATACACCATTCTGACATATAGTATTGTATGCTGTATATATTAATATATTTGTATGCTATAATTATATGCATATCAATTTATTTATAGTCTTGTGATACAAATAAAATTTGCATATATAAAATCAAAGCAAATCAAGCTTTGGAAAAAATCAAGTTTCTGAAAATAAATCCACAGCAATACAAATATATATCATATGAGGTTTTATAATTTTGAATATTTTAACTTGAAAATGGAATTAGCAAAATCCAACATTAAATCTTTATGCCAGTACCTATTTGGGAAAAATTAAATTACATTGGTTGACGTGGCACTCACACATGTAGAAACATCATATATAAATTCCTTTCTTTGCACCAGACATGATGTTCTAGTCTAATATCCTAACATCACATACTGGTGATCTATTCCAAGCTCCCAATAGTAAATAGATATGCTAGAATGCTTCCTTACCTTATTTGAACTTAAGCTGTGGATTCTATCACTGGAGTAGCTGTGGGGTATTGGAGGGTCAGGGTAATCCTCAGGACCTTTTGTGTTCTTCTTGACGACTTCCACATAGGACACAGGGAAGATGCCTTGTCTGTTGGTTCCTGGAATTTTACCTTCGTACCAGTTTTGATCAACTCTTTTAAGAAGAATAACTCTATCTCCCTGTAAAGAAAATTAGGAAAATATATTTTAAAGGCATATAAATATAAAAATACAATTTTCATTTTTAGTTTTTCTTTGGGAAAAGTTTTACACCTCTAGTTTTTGTTTAATCAGGGGAATGCAAATAAGGTCCTGGTGCTTACTAGGAAAATACAGGATATCTGTATATATGCAATGAAATCATCCACTCATGACATGAGCTCATCCCTAAAATTTCTTGGTTAATGTGAATGGCTTGTATATGTGCTCACTAGTACTGTGTGGAATGATATGTGTAAGTCATTTCAGAAAGCAGAAGAGTGGAACAGAGTAGCACCATCCTTTCTCTGATAGATTTGATGGAATGAGCTCCTGCAGAAAGATTTAGAAAGCACACCACAGATCAAGGTGTTGGTGTGTCTAAAACAGGTTGCAGAAATAACCTATAGAAGGGATAGCATAGAACATACACTACTTTCTTCTTTAAGCTACATGTGTTACGTACTGACAGTCACTAAAGGAATTGGCACAAAGGTAGTGCCTACAGTTTCTATAAACTGTAGCCATGACTGACACCCCGCAGGTCTGGACAAGGACAGCATAACACCAGCATCCATTCTGGTTGGTTAGTGGCCATGCACTACTGGTCATCATATATTTGAATAGGGCCCTTGGCTTTTGTAAAAATATAAGTTTCTACAATCTCTATTACTGCTGTCTGCAATGATCAAGTCAATGCCACAGGACCTAATTGAGACAGAGAGAAAGGGGGAGAGAGAATTCCTATCTACTGATTCATTCATCAAATGCTCACAATGGGTGGAGGCTGGAGCTGGGAACTCAAAACAAGTCTCCTATGTGGGTGGCAGGAACCCAACTATTGGAGCCATCACCTGTTCTCTCTCAGGTTCTGTGTTGGCAGTAAACTACAGTCAGGAGCCAGAGCTGGGAATCAAATCTGATGTGAGACATGGGCATATTAACTGCAACACCAAATGTCCTGTCTCCCAAGTTTGATTCAAAAGCACACATGGTCCAGAAATAAGTAGGCAGTTATTGTTAAACAGCAAAAGTTTCAGCCGCTTTCGAAGTTTGGGCACCTGCACCTGCTAGGATGATAGAAATGGCACAAAACCAACAGCTCCAGTACAATAAGTGGCCCTTCTTCAGGTGCTCCTCCAGGTAAAAGTCCTCTTTTGGTCAAAAATGCTAGGTGACTTATTTAAAGTATGTCTCCACCCCCAAGCAGAACATACTAAGGGAAAGTGAATCTCTCCAAATCCTAAAATTGCAGATTAAATATTCTGCTAGGCTGTTGTGTGGTAAGACGCGTTGGTGAAGGCTTTAATTAAAATGTGAAACAAAGACGATATGGCACACATATTGCTGTCTGGTCTCTCTGCTGGGTGGGACAGAGAAGATGGCAGAAGAAAATCAGTGGATGATGCAGAGTGAAGACTGAAAGAATAGGAGGAGGTCCTGCCAATGGCACACCTGTAGGATTTCTTTCTATTGAGCCTGGCTAAAGATTTCAGCAGAAGGTGTGCAGGTGCCAGAATTGCCCTAAACACCTTGTATTATTATCAAATCTGTCTTGTGGGCAGAGCAGTTACCTTAAACGCTTCTCATTGTTTAGCAAACAATAAAATATTTCATTGATCATTCTCAACTCTGTGCGGTAACAAGATGAAGGAGAGATACTAGAAGTGGACAGGCTGCTAGTGGGTCAGTCTCAAGGCCAAGAGCAGGATGACCAAGGAAGGGCCTGCACAGAGAGCTCCTCTCAAAAGCAAAAGAGGAAGGCTTCTTGTTACAGGAGGACCATTACTTGCTTTCAAGATAAAGAAAAGTGAGCTGTGGGAATCTCATTCTTAAAAGATTGACTAATAGGGCAGCAGAACAATCATATTTTGAAGTGTATTTAAATGCGTTTCCTTTTGAGGCTCGCACATGTATGACTCTGAGTTCAGCCTGAGGCACCCTGGGGAGGGGATTTGGGGCTAAGTCCCCAAAGGAAGCTGTGCGTCCTACAGATGTCCACATTTCACCTGGAGGGACACAGGGGCCAGGAGGCAATGGGGACACTGGGCAGCCTTCAGGAGTTGTTTGTAGAATATGGGGAAAACAGAAATGGCTAAGAAGGAGGATAACTTATTTTACTTTTGAAAATATATAGTCCCATCAAATGCACTAATGAAAAAAATAGCCAGGTTACCTTTCTCAGTGACAGCTCCACATTTGTGTCTGCATTGAAATTGTATTTGGCTATAGCTTCTCCGATCTCTCCAGGCTGGGCCGGGGGAGGTGGTCTTGCAGGCTGTGCCTTTTCAGGAGGTGTGAGCTTCTATGAAGGAAAACGATCATTGATTCTCTTTTAACAAAGTCTCAACATACAGACATGTGCCTTCTTAAAGTATTTGAAAGGAAGAGAGAGAGAGAGAGAGAGGGAGGAACCACCATCTGGTGGTTCACTCTCCAAATGCCCACAACAGTCCAGACTGGGCCAGGCCAAGACAGGAAGCAAGAACTGAATCTCAGTCTCTTATGGAGGTGGCAAAAACCCAAGTACTTGGGCAGTCATGTGCTGCTCTGATGGGCTGGATTAGCAGGAAGCTGGAAACAGGAGCAGAGCCGGGACTTGAACTTGGGCACTTGGGTGTGGATGTGGGCATCCCAAGTGCATTTAACCACTGTGCTAGATGCCCACCCGAGTCATTGATTCTTGAACCTTTGATGACTTTTGAAGCCACATTCATCCGTGAGGGGAGGGGAAAGGCCATACCTCTACGTAGGAGATGGGAAAAATGCCCACTCGTCCATGGTGCTCTCCCTCATACCAGTTCTGATCAATTTTCCTGAGGATGTAGACAGTATCTCCTTTCTTAAATGATAACTCCCTGGAACAGACATGTTTAAATAGGGTTTATTGATGTACAGCAATTCTTAAGATCAATGTGCTTCTAATATTGAAAAAATCCATTGAATCCAGTGAGAAATGAATTTTCCTTGCAACTTCTTAGAATTCACATATAATATTAGGTTAGAAGTGATTTTAAAAACAAGTGTAAGCATGTCTGATATAAATCACAAGTAAATTAATATGAAATTTAAAGGAGGGGACAGACTATTGTGGTCTAATGCTCAGTTGCTAGAGAGGCGCTGTGAAGCTTTGCACAATGATGGATTCGTTTTGTACTGATTTTTTTTTCGTCCTGAAGCTAGTTAGCTATTTATCCACCTGTCTACCTTTCCCTTTGATGTGTAGAAGTGTATATTAAAACAAATTTCATGAAGCCCCAGAACAAAAGTGCCAATACCGGAAACATTTTTACTTGTGATTTGTCAGGATCTGTGGTTGACAGATATTTCAGTAGGATATCCTGATAAAAAATTTGAGTCACAAGATATAATTTTATTTTTCAATACAGCATAATGATAAATGTTTTAAGTCCAAAGGCATGCACAAATACTTGTTGTCTTCCTCACAGCTTTTGGTTTTAAAAAGAAAAAAATATTTTCAAGACACTATTTTTCCATGTTGGCTGTTTCTAGGCAGATAGTAGGTATATTTAGGTAGTTAACGATTTTAAGTTCTGAAGACTATTCATTTTGAATAACTCATGCCTAAATTTATCAACCTCATTATGTCAGCTTTTCATGGCTTCCTCACCCAGGTTTGTTCATGATATTGCCTCCAAAATTTTAATTTGATGGAGGGCAATCAGTTCATTTTTCCCCAAGAGCCCCCATTTTCCTACATATATGCCTTCCTACTCTCAAATATTCTGCTTGGTTTAGTCCATAATTTTCAGCTGGGCCATTTACTAGTTCAGAATATATGAGGTAGAGCGATTTATTTCAGTGTAGAATATTTCTCACTGATTTAAATTACTGAAAATTACTGTACATTAAAAGAATCATTACACATTTTAAGTGCTTAAAATCTTCAAATTGCAAGGGCTTTAACGTTTCAGCAATCTTACAGACGAAGACGACTCCTACAGCTTTACATTCAAATATAGTACTTCCATCTAATGTTCACAACCCAATAACTTTATTTATTCTAAGTATGTTTTGCTTCTGGATGGAACTAACTGTTTTTAATGTAAATTAGATGTCTACTTTTTTTCCTTTTACATATGAAATATTTTCTATTTGTATGGATTACATTTAAAAATTTGAAGTCTTTTTTTAAAAAGAAGTCTTAACTATTCCTCATCTCGGAGTTAGATTTCTGAGCCCCTTATAATAGATTTTCATTTTTTGTGCTTGCAATTTTGAATCATGACTGGTGAAGACATTTGGAAATTCATTTTATGTCTTCTCCATATTTAATAATTGAGAAATTATGTTTGGTGAGTTATATTTGTTGTTATTAATCTTTATTTTTTAAATTTTTTTATTTAATGAACATAAATTTCCAAAGTACAGCTTATGGATTACAATAGCTCCCCCCCCCCATAACTTCCCTCCCACCCACAACACTCCCCTCTCCCACACCCTCTCCCCTTCCCTTCACATCAAGATTAATTTTCAATTATCTTTATATACAGAAGATCAATTTAGCATATATTAAGTGAAGATTTCAACAGTTTGCACCCACACAG